>NC_139623.1:85416537-86849037 GCF_964638095.1 Poromitra crassiceps | reverse complement strand
CACAGACTGTAACAATGGTCTGTAACGTTATCTTACTCATCTTACATGGCCGTAAACGCAAACAGAAGAATGTAAACAGCCGAATAGCACTGTTAAATGATGCATGCACTCACGCAGTAAATTAACGTGAGCAGCAACAGACTAACAGTGGTCTGTAACGTTAGTTTTGATCTCATCTTTCCGCCCATCTTTCCGTTTTGATCTCACCATCAATGGTGACTGTACAGCAGCAATATATATATATATATATATGGTGCATTGGAATGCACCATTGTGAGCTTGTTTGGGGCGAGGAGGAACTATCTAATCTGCATCAATGTCAGGTCCAGCTTGTTTGAACAAATAGACTGACACCACTTTTATAGTAGCACTGAAGGAGTGGTCCTCGGTCATGCTGTATTATGTCATTTAATGTAATAATTATATCTCCCGGTCAGTCTGTCAATGTCATCTATAGAACTAAAGAGCGATATCACAGAGTCCCCTTTCAACACGCTTTCTATTTAGACTGGCGGTGTTATTTCCAGCGTCACATGACAGCCCTTTTAGCCACATCACAAGAGATCATTGCAGCTCGGTGTTTAAAGTGGAAGCTCAGTTCAGGCAGTGAAATAAAAAAAGATGTGCACTTCTTTATCATAATGTGGCGAGACTCAACTCTAACTAATTTATATACATCACATCTCCAGAGTGTATTTGGAATGTGAATATTAAATTTACTTCCTTTTTAATTATTTGATGGAATGAGAACTAACTTTTTTTTTTATTCAGAGATGTAGCAAACACTAGTCAGACTGGTATGGAAAAACAAATCTCATACTTATTTGACTATTTATGCCCTTCCCATCAAATCAAACTTTCTTTCTCTGCCTAACTGATATCCCATTGGTTTACACTTGTTATGTCTTGCCCTGTTATTACATTAAGGAAGCAAGATCCTCCCAACATGTGCTTTCATTGTGTCTTGAAGGTCTATGAAATTATTTAGAGGCTAAAGACAAATGTGCTGAAGAGAAATTCCTTGTCAAAATAGGCCAAAATATTTTTTCTTACCTTGCACCTGGGGGCGGAACATTTTGATTGACCTCTCATAACAAGCTTGAAGTTTTGCAATTTGCTCTAATTATGTGATTTGCTCTCCTGCATAATAATTGGTGATGCTATTAATCTTTTCATGAATGACCCTGCAGGTCCTGCAGCAGCACTGCTCAGGCCTTTCTTTTCATGAACGATCCTACAGCAGCAGCACTGCTCAGGCCTTTCTTTTCATGAACGATCCTACAGCAGCAGCACTGCTCAGGCCTTTCTTTTCATGAACGATCCTACAGCAGCAGCACTGCTCAGGCCTTTCTTTTCATGAACGATCCTACAGCAGTAGCACTGCTCAGGCCTTTCTTTTCATGAACGATCCTACAGCAGCAGCACTGCTCAGGCCTTTCTTTTCATGAACGATCCTACAGCAGCAGCACTGCTCAGGCCTTTCTTTTCATTAACGATCCTACAGCAGCAGCACTGCTCAGGCCTTTCTTTTCATGAATGACCCTGTAGCAGCAGCACTGCTCAGGCCTTTCTTTTCATGAACGATTCTGCAGGTCCTGCAGCAGCACTGCTCAGGCCTTTTGCACAAGTTGTTTTATGTCAAGGCTACTGAAAACAAACCTGAGTGACTCATCTGAACTCTTACCAGATGACAAACTCATTTGTAAAGTATCTGTTAGGGATGCATGATATAACAGCAATCACATTGGTTTCTGTCCGATGAGCAAAATAACACCAATGTTAATATCACTTCGGTAATGGCCAAAATGTTCATATTGACAGGAAATTACGTGGTAAATCTATGATTTATGGGCTTTTCCAAATGTTTTTTTCAAATTCACAGTGTTTGCATGTGTCTTTCAGTATGTACAACATTTTAATTTGAGACTTGTTTCTATAAAGATCATATTGACATTGGTAATAAATATGATGGTTATCGGCCATAAGAGCAATGGTAATATCGGTTATCAATATCGGCCAACATTTTCATATCGGTGCATCCCTAGTATCTGTGGGAGTTGAAACAACTATCACTCCTTTAGTATGGTATGGTTTTCTTATAAGATGTAGTCGTCTCCGTCGGGAGAAAAGGAGAAAGCAAAGATTTTTCATCATTAATAATGGTCTGCTTGTGTCGTCGATTTATGCCGGTTGATTCATAGCCTATAGTTCCAAGTCACCAAGATACAGTGCCGCATTCACTCAACTGTATCACAGAAAAGTTTTAAAGTTGATTGTTCAAAGAGAGAGGAGAAAAACTCCTCCACGCTCATCCAATATTTGCAGATAAGAGCGCCCTGCATTGAAGCGCTGCATGAAAATGTTAATAGTGAAGACCTGATGTGGATCAGACTTCACTGGCCACACCAGCACAGAATGACAGGACAGGTTTGAGCCGAGGACACTTTGATCACTGTATATCCCCCCTGTTCAAGGACAAATCGTTTTTAAGGTAGCATAATAACATACATTTATTAATTAGGAATCTTCTGGTATGACGTTTACACCCACGACTGCATGGCGACACAGACCTCAAACACCATCGTGAAGTTTGCAGACGACACAGCAGTTGTGGGGCTGATCTCGAATGGCGATGAGACGGCCTACGAAGGAGGTGGATGCCCTGGAACAGTGGTGCCAGGACAACCACCTCTCCCTGAACGTCTCTAAGACCAAGGAGGTCAGTGTGGATTACAGGAAGGGGAGGGGAGACTCACCCCCCAGTCACCATCAACGGCACAGTGGTGGAGAGGGTGGACAGCTTCAAGTACCTGGGAGTCAACATCCACCAGGACCTGACGTGGGCCAGCCACACTGCCACCATCGTCAAAAAGGCCCAACAGCGACTACACGGACTCAGACGCCTAAATAAATTTGCCCTGAGGCCCAAAATCCTTAGGGACTTCTACAGAGGCACCATCGAAAGCCTGCTCACCGGCTGTTTCACCACCTGGTATGGGAACTGTACCACCATGGCCCGCAAGGCGCTGAGAAGGGTGAGGCGCGCGGCCCAGCACGTGAGGCCCAGCACCATGTATTTTAGAGTGTTCTGTTGCTACCTATGTTTTATGTATGTTTTTATTATGTTCTACGTTTTACGCTCTATGTTTTTTGTGTTTTATGTTTTATGGGACAACGGATGGAAATTAGCCTCGTGCTAAATCTGGCAATTTTTACACTTTTACTATGTTCCAGGTTTTACTATCTGTTTCTGTGGTTTCTGTGTTCATTCATTTTGCATTGTCCCATCCAAATAAACGGAAAAAAAAAAAAAAGTGACAGGATGTGAGCTGCCAAAACTGCAGGAACTGTACAATCAGCGGTACCTCAGGAGGTCCCTGAAGATCATCAAGGACACGAACGACCCGCATAACAGCCTGTTCAGCCCTGTTGCCCTCAGGGAGAAGATACAGGGTCCCGAAAGCACGCACAAGCCGTTTGCCGGACAGTTCTTTGCGCAGGCCACGAGACTCCTCAATAAATAAACCCCCAATAAACCCGGATTATTGACATTTGCACACCTCCCTGCACACCTGGACACTTTTTTTTAATATACATTCCATCTCATTCTATGTAATATGTAATACCCTTACTACCTATTTATTACCCTTCGTATTTTAGTGTTGCCACAACTGCCTTACTAGTTAAACTATATTGTCCTATTGTTGCTGCTGTGATTGTGTTTGCGGTGATTTTGCACCTATTTAAAACTGCACCTTGTTTGTAACGGAACCTACAGCATAAGAATTTCACACGTGCGTACTTGTACTACGGAGTGACAATAAAAATCTTGAATCTTGAATCTTGTAGTCACTTTACAGTGACTGCAGCATTCTCTCCAAGACACATTAAAGGCGTACTGCATGTAAGAACTAAGCGCTATGTAAAGTGGGTGACTTGGGTAGTTTGGCCAGTTAGATGTGATCTAAAATCCGACTCAAATAGTGCATCCAACTGTGACGCTTCCAACTGCTCCACCCTCTGACTTACCTGTAGGGCTCCATCTGTCCAGAGGCAGCAAGAGGGCAATAAGAGACTGTTGTTTGCACTCTGTCTTCTCTTTCATCTCTTTGTTTTGGAGTATATTGATTGCACACCTTTCTACACATAGTAGAAAAACAGGATCTAGATGCTTGATTTTTCTAACCCTAACCCTCAAATCTCCAATCTCTTCTCCTTTTCTATATGTTCCACGTATAATTTAAGACACCAATCTCTTAAATTAAATGTTATATATATATAGCCTGGTATTATATGCAGGGATTTTACATGAGCTACAGTGGACGCATTGACTACGTCTACATGCTCACAATATTACGGTTTTTGCCCATATTCGGAAAATGACAATATTCAGACTAAATGAAGAATCCACTAATATTCCGTTTACATGCAGCCGTAGCTCGCCCTCCCCGACACATGAGGGGAGGGGGGGGGGGGGGGGGGTTGAAGAGAGAGAGAGAGATGCAGGTAGGTGGAATTTTTCTGTTCTGTTGAGAATAAACAGAGCAACACTATTCTTACCAGCATCACTTGGTCCATTTCAGGAGCTTGCTGCTGGAAAGTTTGGCGTTGCGATTTGCACATCCAAGTCTTTCATAAAAAGTAGGCTAGTAGCCTACATTATGTGTGACATCATTATTCAATTTCAGACCAATTATGGCAAATTCTGCAGTATTCCACGTTTTATAGTATATTAAATTTGTATTGGTCAATTCGACGATTCCGTCCGCGATTCCGTGAACGCGGATTTCATATGGCTCTAGTCTTATGGTTTCTGAGTGGGACCAAATCGGCTTGCAAATTGGTGAGTAAATTGGGTGGACAAACCCTGTTATAGGGCCTGTGCCCTGCGTGCGCTGGGCTACTACATATTTTATTATTTTTTACTTACAAACTGCCAAAAATGAGCCTATGAGATACAGCAGTGATACTAGGCACATGTCTCTGCTGTGTTTGAAACCGCTGGAGGCCAAACTTACTGTATTTTTAAAGTCAATAACATTCAGTAAATAGCGAAGCTGTCCATTTCATTACGTTATGTACTGTACTGTATTCATGTAATAAATATACAAATGTCAATTAGATGGTAAACTCCATGAGAAATAAAGAGAAAGTAGAAAATCGGTTATAATGATCATCCACTTATAGTGATCAATTTGACCTGTCCCAAGGTGATCACTATAAGAGGAGTGCACTGTACCTGTAGCCGACCTTAGAATGATGAAAGTCAGAAAGCAGCATCCATCTCCGGGCAGGGAGTGGCAGGCACATCCCGCTGTTTAGTCTTAATTAGCAATGCAGTGAGCAATTCAATGGTAGCATGGTTTTGTTTAGTCTTAGCAATGCAATGAGCAATTATATAGTAGCATGGTTTTTTAGTGGTGGCCTCCCATAGCTGGACATGGCACGTTTGATGGATTCAGCCGTGTCTACTTCATCCTTGAAAGTTTTCTCTTGTTTGGAAGTTCTCTCGTCCATGTTTTACAAAGGTTTGGCTAATTTCAGAAGAATTTTTTTCTTTCTCAAAACGACAAATAGTACAATTCCCTCCCTCCCCTCTTTTCCTGCTCTGTGAACAAGGAACATCCAAGACTGCAAAAGCCATGAAAAGCATCAGATGATCCAGGTCTAAAGATATCCTCCCTCTAATACACTTGAATAGAAACTCTGAGTCTGATTCTGTTGGCATACGGTACACATGCTGCTCCAAATCCATGTGAGTGCTACTAACTGAATTTAGTAGAATTGTTTTGGGATTATAACGGAGACACACAATAGAGGACTCCGGGGCCCAGAAGCATGATGGGTACCAGGGACTCAGAAGATACAAAGTGAGAGCTCTCATCTCTCTTCTGCTGGATTAATTTCAGAAAGTAAAAAAATAACTCTGATTCTCCCTTTTTTTCTTTGTCAGGACTTGGTTAGTGATATTTTAAGTAACGGAAAAATGGGCTAATGTGAAATCCGATTTGAACTCTCTGATTGGGATGGTCATATCCTTGAGGCTAGCCTGCAGCGCAGCTTGGCCATGGACAGGTAATGCCCTCTGGGAAGGAAGGAACAGCAGCCGGGTTATTCTTCTTTGCATGGGGGTCCCAGACAGCAAGGCGAAGAAAGGGTTTAGACACTCGCCTTTTCTGTGTTCAGTGGAGACTGATGCCTCAGACACACCAAGCCGTCGGCAATGTCTGGACCATTGGTGAGCGTCTGTGGCCCTAGTCTAATCTGCCTTGTTGGCTGCATTTTCGGCTGATTCAGCATGTTGAATCGCCGTCGGACCATCTGCAACATATTCTGGATTAGAAGTAGCCATATTACAAAACCATCTTTAAGTGGTGAGCGAGAGTGGTGTGAAAATAGTAGGCAGAAGCTACGCTCACTCGATACCTAGTCTCGCCCGCTGCGCGGGCTCACTAGCCGCTCGGCCGCTGTGCGACATCAGTGATGAGGTCATCAGTGACATAATCACTTAACTTTAGCCTCAGCCTTAGGGCAATCAGCCTTAGGGTAATTATGGCAATTCATCTGGCCTAATTAAAAAATATAGCGACGTCAGGTCACCCGCATGGGTGCTCTTTACACCCCCTGAAAGTTTCAGCCTGATCGCACGTAAAACGGCATAGCTGTGGCCGGCCAAAATTCTTGAAACACAGACGGACAAACAGAGTCCACATTGCCAAATGTATATAGATAATATATAAGATAGATCGATGTATCCGGTTTGTATATCTGCAGTCCTAGGTCTCGCGCTAGTTGACCGTCGGCTGTAGTCTGCGGTGTGTTGAAGAAGAGCAAAGGGGTGTCTGGGGCTTGACGGTGCCTCTCATTTGCTCTCATGGTTAATAGCTGTGGTGTTTGTTGCTCAGGGCTTTATTAGAGCTGAATGGCTAAAGGTTGCAGTGTGTCTGTTTTCCTCCCATAGTATGTTTGCACTCCTACAGCATCTCCCTATCAGCAACTGTGAGCTCAAAGCCATCCAGAGAGGCACATGGTCCACACACACACACACACACACACACACACACACACACACACACACACACACACAGAGGCACATGGTCCTATCATAAATGGTGTAATGCATCCTCGCGGTGCATGCCTTTGGCCCGGGCTACACACTCCCACACACACACACACACACACACACACACACACACACACACACACACACACACACACACACAAACACATGCTGTTGTGGTGGTGGAGCGGATCATCAATAGGCTGACATGCTGTTGTGGTGGTGGAGGAGTGGAGAGAGGTCAAAATAATATCTAATTCAGGAAATTCCTGGAACTACGAGACTGAAAGGAATCACTCCTGTCCCACAGCATTTTCTACAGCGCCTCTTTGAAAGCCCTGACACACTGTATCTCTCTCACCAGATGCTAATGTAGGCCTCTGGTAAATGAATGGTAAATGGCCTGCATTTATATAGCGCTTTTATCCAAAGTGCTTTACAATCAGTAGGTATACATTCACCCATTCATACACCGATGGTGGCAAGCTGCCACGCAGGGTGCTGGCACACCATCAGGAGCAATTTGGGGTTCAGTATCTTGCCCAAGGACACTTCGACATGCAGACTGGAGGAGCCGGGAATCGAACCACTGACTCTTTCATCCAAAACGATTAGTGACGACCCGCTCTACCTCCTGAGCTACAGCCGCCCCTGACACGCTGTATCTCTCTCACATGATGCTACTGTAGGCCTCTGACACACTGTATCTCTCTCACATGATGCTACTGTAGGCCTCTGACACACTGTATCTCTCTCACATGATGCTACTGTAGGCCTCTGACACACTGTATCTCTCTCACATGATGCTACTGTAGGCCTCTGACACACTGTATCTCTCTCACATGATGCTCCTGTAGGCCTCTGACACACTGTATCTCTCTCACATGATGCTACTGTAGGCCTCTGACACACTGTATCTCTCTCACATGATGCTACTGTAGGCCTCTGACACACTGTATCTCTCTCACATGATGCTACTGTAGGCCTCTGACACACTGTATCTCTCTCACATGATGCTCCTGTAGGCCTCTGACACACTGTATCTCTCTCACATGATGCTACTGTAGGCCTCTGACACGCTGTATCTCTCTCATCAGATGCTACTGTAGGCCTCTGACACGCTGTATCTCTCTCACATGATGCTACTGTAGGCCTCTGACACGCTGTATCTCTCTCACATGATGCTACTGTAGGCCTCTGACATGCTGTATCTCTCTCACATGATGCTACTGTAGGCCTCTGACACGCTGTATCTCTCTCACATGATGCTACTGTAGGCCTCTGACACACTGTATCTCTCTCACCAGATGCTACTGTAGACCTCTGACACGCTGTATCTCTCTCACATGATGCTACTGTAGGCCTCTGACACACTGTATCTCTCTCATCAGATGCTACTGTAGGCCTCTGACATGCTGTATCTCTCTCACATGATGCTACTGTAGGCCTCTGACACACTGTATCTCATCAGATGCTACTGTAGGCCTCTGACACACTGTATCTCTCTCATCAGATGCTACTGTAGGCCTCTGACATGCTGTATCTCTCTCACATGATGCTACTGTAGGCCTCTGACACACTGTATCTCTCTCATCAGATGCTACTGTAGGCCTCTGACATGCTGTATCTCTCTCCCCAGATGCTACTGTAGACCTCTGACACACTGTATCTCTCTCACCAGATGCTACTGTAGGCCTCTAACACGCTGTATCTCTCTCACCAGATGCTACTGTAGACCTCTGACACACTGTATCTCTCTCATCAGATGCTACTGTAGGCCTCTAACACGCTGTATCTCTCTCACCAGATGCTACTGTAGGCCTCTGACATGCTGTATCTCTCTCACATGATGATACTGTAGGCCTCTGACACACTGTATCTCTCTCACATGATGCTACTGTAGGCCTCTGACACACTGTATCTCTCTCATCAGATGCTACTGTAGGCCTCTGACATGCTGTATCTCTCTCCCCAGATGCTACTGTAGACCTCTAACACGCTGTATCTCTCTCACCAGATGCTACTGTAGGCCTCTGACATGCTGTATCTCTCTCACATGATGCTACTGTAGGCCTCTGACACGCTGTATCTCTCTCACATGATGCTACTGTAGGCCTCTGACACACTGTATCTCTCTCACATGATGCTACTTTAGGCCTCTGACATGCTGTATCTCTCTCACCAGATGCTACTGTAGGCCTCTGACACGCTGTATCTCTCTCACCAGATGCTACTGTAGGCCTCTGACATGCTGTATCTCTCTCACCAGATGCTACTGTAGGCCTCTGACATGCTGTATCTCTCTCACATGATGCTCCTGTAGGCCTCGTGGTGGAAGTTGTTTTCACTGGGGTTCATTTTGCTCTACACCTAGGTACTGCGAGCACGGGGATAGAATATTGCCATTAGTATGCAAAGAGATGGTTACGGCTTCTTTTTTCATCAACCTTGGGCCCATTTGCTTTGTGACTCATTGTCAGATTTCTGCCTGCCCGAAATGGGTAATTCAAATGAGACCTTGTTATGGTGCAAAAGCTGCAATATTAAAATCAATATTGTATAATATTTGCAGTTATTATTTTGGTGCCAGCGTTTGTGTTGTATCTAGTACCCAGAGAGACTTGGAAATTAAATGGAAAGTGCGTGACACTGCGCTGTACACAAAATGACTGGAATTTAGAAGGCAAAAAGCAGTGTTGTTGGATTGCAATTTTAAAAACATAATGTGGAAATGTATTACCTTTGAATTTAAACTTGCATACTTTTTTAAGATAAAACTTGTGTCAGCATGTGCCACCATAATTTTCTTTAGGCCAAAACGGTACGGTACTGTACTGGTGTTCTGATAACTTTGTTCTAATAATAATACCACATGTGTGTGTGTTGCACTGTTCTTAAAGAAAGTTTGCAAAGTGAATCATAGTCAAGCCGATTGACTAAAGATTAAAAAAGCAAACACACATGTACGTACGTACGCACGCGGCACAAGGAACAGGAAAGGAGGCAAATCAAAGACAGAAACAGGCGTTGGGACATGGACTCTGGTGAGGGTAAGAGCGGGATTAACCCACCCAACCAATATAGTGGTCAGCAAACCATCAACCGTTATGGGGGGGGGGGGGCATGCTTTAGGTCAACTCCACCCCTTAAGCTGTGTTCACACCGAGATATTTATTTTTCCCTCTGTCGCTTGATTCAACCCTTTGGAATCGCTCTGTCGCTGTGTTTAAATCGCTCGTCAACACGACACGAATTGACTGACATCTGGGGGCTATAACGTTACGCAATGTCATGATGTTTGTCCACTACGAGCCACCGTAGTTGTTTACAAGCTAAGCCTATCAGCGTGCTCCTAACGCGAGCTCCATACCGGTACTACAGACTTCATTTCATGTCAGCTGTCAGCCTGTCAATCAGCTGTCAATGCGGTTTGTTGCCACACAATATAAACCAGTGGTTTGTTCCAAGCCAGTGGGATCCTTGACTCGCTCTCACACGGCAGCCAATCAGCGTTGAACAGCGAGCGACTGATGCCAGCGTAATTTCGCTCAAATTGGGATATTTAATCTCGGGCGACGAGCGTATTTTCTCCCTATCGCTCTGTCTGTTGCTCGGACGCCCAGCGATTTTCCTCCCGGGCGAATATACGCTCAATCGCTCGTTTGCATTGACTTTGTATGTAAACTCGATGCCAGCGAAAAACTTTAATAGGTCGGTGTGAACGCAGCTTTAGAGGGCAGGTAAACACCACTAAATGCGAATTCACTTCTGAGTGAACACCTTTATCGTATTGTGAAGCATTTCAAAAAGATCCCCTGTCCACAGGGAAAGGAGTTTGATGGTTTCCTGAGCATGAAAGCTGCATAACCTAACCACTGCATGCCTTTGCAACCCCAGCCCAGCAGAATAGAGCGCTACCTGTGCCAGGATCAATAATCAGACACTGTGGGAAGCAATTTCAACAATCATGTTGATGGAACTTCTATTCGGCTGCATAAAAACATGATGTTTGCTACCGGATCCTGGCACCGAGGTGAGATTTTCTCTCAATTTCAATTTTGTCTGCATGTGGCGTGATCCATGGTTTCATTGGCCGGTTGAAGAAAGGCAGCAGAGTCCTCCTCCTCTGTGTTAGCCCCAGTGTGACAGGGAAAGGCAGGTCATGACAGAGAGGATAGACTCGAGGATGCTACAGGACGACTCCTTCCCTTTTTACCTCTCATTTTTCTAATTCCTATACACGCTATTGCATGTTGAGCCATGAAAGGAAAAACCTGACATTATAATGAACTATACATTTTTATTTGTGAGATCTTTGTTGAATCATCTTCTACGCACACACGCACACACACACACACACGCGCACACGCACACGCGCACACACACACACACACACACACACACACACACACACACACACACACACACACACACACATGCAGTAGATTTTCTTCCCGGTTTAAAAAGAAGCTCTTTGCAGTAATTTGATTGAAATAAGTGCACCTGCCTCCGCTCCTTCCCAGAGGAGCCTGGCCCAGTGCTCCAGGTTCCCTCAGATGGACCTGCTTATTAGGCATGGACTTTGACACGTTTGACCCTTTTGACTCTCCAGCCTGAGTGAAACCAGGACGTCATTAAGAACTCAAGGTCAGAACAGGGAGATGGCAATCACGTAATGACAGGGAGGACCGCGTGCTTCACTTGAGAGGAGGCACTCTCGCTGAAAGTGGCTTTATTTATCGAAAATAGCCTTTTCTCAGACAGACGGTTTCATTGTCCCCCGATGTTCAGACAGCCATTTCTTTGCAAAGTAGGTCCTTTTATGCACGGTTATTTTTTAAAGCAGTTGTGCTCTTACTATCCATTCCACTTGCCCTCTGTGACGGCTTGATATACATGTAACATCCGACAATTACTAGGGATCAACACAGATGGAAATGTACTATAGATAATATGTAATTACCATCTTTTTTTAAACATACTTCATCATACTGCAATATAATACCATTTGATTGCACATTGTGCAATGGGGAGTAAATGGAGCACACAGACCAACACATACTGACTGTGAGTACAGTATACAGGTGCAACTTTCTGTTGCACAAGCTATAGCAGGCAATCAGCTCAGTCAGCGATGGCAGTGGACCTTTTCCCACTGTTCCACCATGGCTGCCTGTCTGCAGGCTGAGACCTGCAGCAGGGTGAAACATAACAGGCAGTTTTCTCACTGTCCAGAGGTGAAGAGCTATTAGCCCTGCTCCATGTGAGACTGAGGGCTCTCACCAAGCAAACTGGCCTGGGCCCTTAGCTCCTGCTTGGCCTGCAAGAGGCTTCAGCTTACTGCCTCTATATTTCAAATTTCTGATTGTCCTTGTATAAAGTTAATGGGCCTTTTGTGAAATTATGCCTAACAATGTGCTCATTTGGTTTTGTGTGATTTTTGTGTGGGCTGAGTGTGTGTGGGGGGGGGGGGCAGGGGTGTTTGCATGTGCTTAACTAAGCCAAGCAAGTTGGTTGTAAAGTTAATTAACAGTAACTCCTAAGTGGTTGTGATTATAAATCCCCAGAAACCCCCCCACAGCAGAACCCCCCCCCCTCCCCCCGGCAGCAAGCCGGAGGGGAGGCTTGTGATTTGGATTTCTCTCCCACCAACGTGCTCGCATGAATCACTGCATCGTTTTGGCTTTCCCACCCCATCCGGCATGGGCAGAACACATCCGGCATGGGCAGAACTATGCAGGAGCGGAGCCAAGTCTGCATCGCCAAAATCACATTTTAGGCTTGAAGAATTCAGATCCTCCTCCCAGATGCAATAAAACACTCCATCAGTTTTGCGGCAAAGTTGTAAAGTCATGTGACAGGCTTCCATCAAGGGGATCAACTACAAGTGGCTGTAGTGTAGTGTTGGCAACCAATCACTGCTCTGTCCATTTCCCAGCTGAAGGCAGCGGTGGAAGCCCGTACTAGGGATGTTCATCAATAATCGAAAATTGATAATTGATCATTAAGGAATTGATTCGATCATGTGGAATTTTTATTGATTTTTTATGTTTTTTAAATCAAATCAAATAGGCCTAGATCTGCTGAAACTAGGGATGCACAATATGGATCTTTTCAACCGATACGATAAACCGATAAATATCTGCTTCTCCTGGCCGATAACCGATACGATAACCGATAATTATTATAAACAAATATATATATATATATATATATATATATATATATATATATATATAATTTTTTCAACCGATACGATAACTGATAAATATCTGCTTCTCCTGGCCGATAACCAATACGATAACCGATAATTATTATAATAAAAAAATATACATGTATATATATACATATATATATATATATATATATATTACCTGTATTTTATGCACACCTGGGGTTAAAAAAAGCCAGATGTAGTGAACATAGCTCTGAGCTAACCAAATCTAACTCATATCACTGTGAACGCAAAAAAGAAAACTTCTGATATAATATGATTGTTTTAATAAAGTGTATCACTTAATTATAGTCAATACAGTTGAAAGCCAATGACTGCTTAGTCTGCAGATAAAACACAATGACAAAAGGCATAGTAATTTAGACTCTTATTGTCATGTTACTGATCTGTTCAAATTTTGCATTGGTTTCAGTTCTCAGTGAATTGTAGCCTGGGCCCAATGAATGGGGCAGGCACTATAAACCATCTGTGTCGTTTCACTTTTTACTGAAAAATGCTGCCACCAGATTAAAGAAAAGACACTATGTGATGTTGACTGATGCTTTTTATGTAGCCTAATGTGCGCGACTGCGCCTTTGTTTTCCTTATTATTGGCTCTGTTAGATGGCTCTGTCCAACAGTTAGCTCAACTCCAAAGTCCCTTTGGTTTATAGTGGGACTCCTGGCTAGCGTGGTTAGCTTAACATTAGCGAGTTGTTTTTTGGAGTTAAATACACAATCCCTGGATGTTTAATTTCGGGGAAAGGGGTTTCCATTAGTTTCTATATGTTTACGCCAGCTCTGTGAGTATGAAGTGCTTTTGCGGGGCTGTTTGATCACAAGCCACAGACTGTAAATGTCACAAGCAGTTTGTCTGCCAAGCGGACGAGCCTGAAGTGTAGGCCGCACGACGAGCTAACGCCAACACTCGCTAACAACAGCTAACGTAAACAACAAACAAATCCGTTGCATCATCGCCAGCTTTTGTTTAAGGTAATGCCATCTTAGAGGATTCCCCTCCTCTCGGAACCCGTGAGGGACATGGATTGCCAATTACAATAGCTTTGTGATCATCTGAAACTGAAAAACAGCAACATACTGGCAGCAGCCATGTTTGCGTCGCAGCTGTGATGTCACGAGCGTGCGACAACAATAGCTCCGCTTCCAAGGCAAAAACAAAGACTGATTATCGGCTGTTAATTTATCGGAAAAAGGATTTTATTTTTTCGGAATTATTTTTTATTATCGGAATAATAAATAACTACGCAAAATGGCCATATCGGCCGATAATTTATCGGTCCGATAGTTATCGTGCATCCCTAGCTGAAACTATACGATTGGATTTCACTACGTGGTCGCAACCAGGTGAGGGCGCAATGGGACTATGAGACAGAGAAAACTGAACAGAACATCTCTGGGTGGGGCTATGGGCGTGGTCTCACTGGGCTGGCTGCGGTGAGAACAGCAACAGCACATTATAGTCGGCACTCAGCCAGACGAGGAAATTAAGCGAGCGAAGCAAAATTTTGTGTGGGACGATTTTGAGTTGACAGACGCCGTCGTTCATTGCAAGAACTGTGATGCCGTTTATAAGTACAACACGGCTACGACGCCAATGATTCACCATTTGAACAGTGTACATCCGAGCCTGGTTAACGAGGAAGGCGCCTCGTCCTCTCAGCCTACCATCACTTCAGTGTTAGCGGCGAGGAGATGTGATGGCCGGCGTGCAGAAAAGATTCCTTCCCTCTTCAGTCTCATCTCAGACAGGGAGGTGCTTTATTAGATCATTTATTAGATATTTTGGTGCGCTCCATTGTAAGTTGAAAGTCAGAAATTCACACCTCCGTACCTTCCAGTTGTCCATCAGAGAGAGAAACATGGACACTGTGACATTTTTTTCCTGCCTAGCATATAATGCTCTGCTGTTCCCAATGCAACAGCTATGTCAACCATATTTGGCAACATTAGCTAGTTAGCATAGAATATTAGCAACTGTGGGAAATTCCCTTTGGAAAAATTAGCTGGGAAGCACGAATGACATTAGATTTTTTCTGCCTAAAGTAAAATACTGATCCCAATGCAATAGCTAATGTTATGTTAATGATATTTGGCAGCGTTAGCTAGCTAGTTAGCGTAGAATATGAGCAACTGTAAGTGCAACTTTTTTCATTGATTTCAATTAATAATGTAATTATGTTTAACCATTTACTGCACAGCTGTTTTGATTGATTTCAGGTCAGGCAGTGCTGAAAATCAAACTTGATTGTATTTCGAGGATTATAAACATGCTAAAAGCAACGTTGTGTAGCATTTACAGTATAGTGTACATGTCAACGTGATGTCAGATAACGGCATCTTGAAAACCTCGGGTTTGAGAAATCTTGCCAGAGTTTTCTCTCTGCTCCGCTGCGTTCTTCCCAGCAGGAAATCCCAAAATCTGACTTCCGACATGTAAGCAGTGCAGCATGAATCTTGGAGAACGTGGAGAGGCCAGTGGAACTGAGGGAAGGAGAAGACAAGAGGGAGTAGCAGAGGTGAAGCAGCACGGCTCACTCACTCATCTCGCCCGGGGTGCTTTAAGTCTTAAGGTAGTGCGGGAGGTCGGCGGACAGGCCGCGGTGGAGTCATGTTGGAAACAAAGAGATTATCTTGCTCAGATAGAGCCACAGAGGGGAGAGAAGGAAAGCGAGGGAGTGAAAGTCAGCTTGTTTTTTCGTTTTGTAATTACAATCTCAGCATCGGATCAATCGGGCCATCTTGCGCGCTCTGCTGAAAATGTCTGCAAAATTGGGCCTCACACTCCTGAAATGAGATTCTGGAGATCCTCGTGTTGTTGTTGTTTAGTAGTACATGTTGGAAATAATGATAATAAACTAAGCAGGCATTGTCTGCTTGCTGTATTCCCAGATGGAAGTAAGTGGATGTGAAAAAAATGATTTGAAATATAGGGTAGAATAACACGATGGCCTATTTATTATCTTTGAAATACCATTTTTGGGATTTCTAATTCCCAAATCCCATCGAAAGTTGCAGAATATAGTCAATATTTTTCATTATGCACACACAATATACACCCTCACACACCCATGAGCGCAATAGAAATCTGCTGTTAGCTTTTTCTTGTTTTGCGCCTGGAGAGCTTTGTTTTGCTTTTTTCCCCTACCAATGCTGCATTCTGCCCCTTTCACATGCACACACACACACACGCACGCACACACACACACACGCACACACACACACGTCTCCCTCAGGTCAGACTATAGCTTAACTGTATGCAGCAAAATGCGTGGTGAAGTCACCATCTCTATCTGTCATGGCGGGGGCGTGTAATAGGATTTTGTCACCATGTACAGTATATCTGCAGCCGTCAACGATGGTCAGCGAAGCAGCGTTTTAGCTCATATGCACAAATCATGAATACATTAAACAATTCATGCGTCTCATGCTAATCCATTGTTTCCCACTCTTACCAACACAAAGTGAAAGTGTGCACCACTCCAAAGATCAAGGATGAACTAAGAATGTCCTGAATGATAAACAGAGTCCTCATGCACAGTCCAAATGAATTAGGACAAGGAAACAGTAAACACATCGTCCCCCGTGAATGATGCAGTCCGCCTTTGGGCCAGTCAGTAACACGTGTGTCTCCTTGTTTCGACCTGTAACTGTAGCACCCCTCTTGAGTGAATTAGTGTATTTTTAAATTCCTTCCCCATGGTACAAGTCTTTGTGGCATCTGTCTGTCTTTGTAGACAAGAATATAACAAGATAGAAAACTTCACCAGAAGTTCCCCCTATTGACTACATGATATGATTAGAGTTTGGAGCACCTTGCTGCATAAATTAGCATATTAACGAGAAAAAAACTGTTGATCTTGAAAGTACTACAAATCTTTTAAGATACAGAGCTCACAATATTATTAAATGTGTTATGTGAAGGTGTGTTGACATAGAAATTTAATTACGGTAGCATTTATGTTTAATATATCATCAATGTCCCGATTGTGGCAGGACATTATGCAGCTCAAGTGCCTCCTGTTACAAATGAACACAGTCAGTGTTGAGTTCAGTGTCAATGTTTTTTTTCTTCTAAATACCCCCCCCCCCCCCCCCCCCCCGATTTTTTATCCCATTTTTATCCCCTGTTAGTGCTAATTTTTTATTTATTTATCCTGGTTGCTGCTCCACCCTCTGCCAAGTTCAGTGTCAATGTTGTCTGAGATATGGCATGTGGCATACAGGACAAATGAACACAGTCAGTGTTGAGTTCAGTGTCAGTGTTGTCTGAGATATGGCATGTGGCATACAGGACAAATGAACACAGTCAGTGTTGAGTTCAGTGTCAGTGTTGTCTGAGATATGGCATGTGGCATACAGGACAAATGAACACAGTGTTGAGTTCAGTGTCAGTGTTGTCTGAGATATGGCATGTGGCATACAGGACAAATGAACACAATGTTGAGTTAAGTGTCAGTGTTGTCTGAGATATGGCATGTGGCATACAGGACAAATGAACAGTGTTGAGTTCAGTGTCAGTGTTGTCTGAGATATGGCATGTGGCATACAGGACAATTGAACACAGTCAGTGTTGTCTGAGATATGGCATGTGGCATACAGGACAAATGAACACAGTCAGTGTTGTCTGAGATATGGCATGTGGCATACAGGACAATTGAACACAGTCAGTGTTGTCTGAGATATGGCATGTGGCATACAGGACAAATGAACAGATGAACAGCTCGTGACTGATCCATAAAAACAGATCCAGAATTTAAACGAAAATCACCAAAAGAGCCACCTTACTTCCAGGGATGTCTGCAGAATGCTAGGTTGTCTACAGAATGCCTGTCAATGTCAATGTGGCAGTCTCATATTGCCTCAGAGGAAAAACAAACAAGAACAAAAATAAAATAAAATATAGCCGCAAGCGGCGATGCGGGGTCCAAGCTTCCGGTGACTTGGGGGGTATATGTCAGATAGTGCACATTTATTCAGACTTGGTATATGCACAAGTAAACAAAGTTTGGTTGAGATCCGGTGACCTGACGGTTTCCAAGCAGTACTAGTAGTAGTAGTAGTAGCAGTAGTAGTAATAGTGTTGGTAGTAGTGGGAGTGGTAGCAGTAGTAGCAGCAGAAGTACTAAGAATAGTAAATGGTAAATGGTAAATGGACTGCATTTATATAGCGCTTTTATCCAAAGCGCTTTACAATGTGCCTACATTCACCCATTCACACACCGAAGGCGGCCAGCTGCCACGCAGGGTGCTGGCACAGCCATCGGGAGCAATTTGGGGTTCAGTGTCTTGCCCAAGGACACTTCGACGTGCGGACTGGAGAAGCCGGGGAACGAACCACCAACCTTCTAATTAGTGGACAACCCACTCTACCTCCTGAGCCACAGCCGCCACTAGTAGCCAATAGTAGTAGTAGTAGTAGCAGCAGCAGCAGTAGTAGTGGTGGTTGGCTGTTATAGCGCCACCATCTGGTAGATTGGTGTAATTTTTTCCTCTGAGTAGTGGGTGATGTCTTGAAACTTGAAGTAATACTTGGATAGAAAGCAGTTTTTGTGTACAATATCCCTTTAAGTATCTGGACAGAAAGTGGTATTTGGGTAGAACATACTGTCAATACGACAAGTACTTCTCTGGCTCTGCAGATACATATAATATGGTCTACAAAGTTAAATACAACAGTCTGGATAGCTCACTTGGTAATGCACGTGACTTATGCTAACTAAAGACCATTGCCGCTCAAAGTTCAAACCCCACGTGGGATGAAAAACTTTCAACTTCAGACAGGTAAGTCAGTAACAGTAATTAAAACCCCACATGCTGCCTCCTTATTTTGCGGTGTTTCATGAACTTTTTCAATATCTTGGAAATGTTAGCTGGAGATTGCGTGGCTGTGTTCAAGAACGTGTTTTGCAACAGGAGAGGTTAGTTCTTGTCTCATGATGGAGCTTTTGTGTTCTAAAATCAGAATTTTCAGTTGTCATTGTGTCTTTCCCACACACACATCAAACCATAGGGCGTAGTGGCGTCCACTACAGAAGGTTGATGGGGTTTATCCCTGAAATTGCTTTTGATGACTATAGCCAGCACCCTGCATTGCAGCTTGTCATGCAGTCCATTTACCATTAAGGACATGTCTGTATTACACACATAATCCACCACTTTACATTAAAAGTCTGCCCTGAATGGAGGTGTTTGAACTAATTGGTGTGGGTTGTGCTGTTACAATGGAAGTAAAGTAAAGGTAAAGTCCCACTGATTGTCACACAATGTGTGAAATTTGTTCTCCGCATTTGACCCATCCCCTGGGGGAGCGGTGAGCGGCAGCGTGCGCCACGCTCGGGAATCATATGGTGATCTAACCCCACAATTCCAACCCTTTGATGCTGAGTGCTAAGCAGGGAGAAAAATGGGTCTCATTTTTATAGTCTTTGCTATGACTCGGCCGGGGATCGAACTCACAACCTCCCAGTCTCAGGGCGGACATTCAGACCACAAGGCCACTGAGCTGGACACATGAGTGACAAGGATAATTCAGATGTAATTCTCTTTTTGGACCTTTCACATCTGAAGACACAATAATGTATTGGAATGTTTTTCCTTTCATATATCTGAAAGAAGGCTCCCAGCAAACACAATTACATCATGATGATGTTCTGATATCATCTTTCAGTGACGTCCAGGACTAGGCCAAATCACAGCCGATTTGGGGATCATTTAGACATCTACACAGGAATGTCAAGAGGACGTCGAAATATGACGTTACCATAAATAGGCATATTCAGTTATTCTGCTATGTACACAGTGTGTATTCAGCAGCGTTATACATAATTATATCCAGATTAACCTTTATTCTACATTTTCAAAAAATAAAACAGTTACCTGGCCGTGGTTTGAACCCAGGACCTCCAGCTTTGGTGTCTGCTACTTTACCCCTACACCATCCTTCCACAGCAATGACAAGGCACGGATATAACCTTATTATGGCATAAACTTGTTTTTATTCAAACGTGGGTGTCAAGTCTTTGTGGATCGGGCATTACTGTGTGACATCTAAACCAACTATGTATTATGCTACAGCAGATGCAGAACCCCAAAACACATTAACCCCACCCAAAATGCTACATTCCAACTTCCAGTAGTAGTAGTAGTAGTAGTAGTAATAGTAGCAGAAGTAGTAATAGTAGTAGTAGTAGTGTTGGTAGTAGTGGGAGTGGTAGCAGTAGTAGCAGCAGTAGTTGTAATTGACCGGTTAATGAGTTGTGGGCAATTTAGTGTTGGCGTGTGTTTCATTAAAAGTTTCGAGATTTATCATTTCAAAACGGTTTCACGTATCCAAAATCCTTTACTAACCTTAGGTCGGGGTAGTCCATAGATGACCCAGAAAAAGTTTTGTGTGATTTGGCCAAACAGTCTAGGAGGAGCTCGCAAAAGTAGGTTTTTGATCAAATTCAAAATGGCGGAAAATCTACCACACAGAAATGGGCGTGGCCTAGTGGGTTAGATGCATGATGCTCCAGGGAAACCAGTAGATGTGGAATTTTGATTCTACAGCTCGCAGTTCAGAAGTTATGGACCGACAAACGTGAAATTGGCTGTTATAGCGCCACCATCTGGTGGATTGGTGTAATTTTTTTACTCTGAGTAGTGGGTGATGTCGTGAACCTGTGTGGAAAGTTTGGGTGATGGGGGGTGTATGGTTTCTGAGATCCACACACTTTTAGGGCAGGAAAAGAACAAAAGTAAATACACAAAAGTTTAAACATTTATAATTTCAAAACGGTTTCACGTATCCAAAATCCTTTAATAACTTTGGGTCGGGGTAGTCCATAGATGACCCAGAATAATTCCTATGTGATTTGGCCAAACGGTCTAGGAGGAGTTCGCAAAAGTAGGTTTTTGATAAAATTCAAAATGGCGGAAAATCTAGGCACACGCAAATGGGCGTGGCCTATATGGATAGATGCGTATTGATCCAGGGAATACAGCCGAAGTGGAATTTTGATTCTACGCCTCACTGTTCAGAAGATATGGACCATAACGCGAAATGGTCTGTTATAGCGCCACCATCTGGCCGATATGGGTAATTTTTTGTTTCTGAGTAGTGAGGCACATTTACAATCTATGTGCCCAGTCTGGCTATGCTGAGCCTTACAGTTTCTGCTGTACATACAGTTTTACCGGAGAAGAATAAAAAAAAAAAAAATCGGAACAGATACAATAGGGATCCACGCACTTCGTGCTTGGACCCCTAATAAATAAATAAACTAGTCTCTTGACACCTAGCTAGGATGGTCCAGTGGTAGCTGCACGGCAGAAGAGCCTAGGCAATATGTTTGATACGGCTAATGTGATTTAAATGTTCACTATCAGGTATCATTAGAATTTTGTTGATACTGATACCGGCACTGCTTATTGATACAATACTTATCTATACTCTTGTCAATACTATTCTCCATAATTTGGTGCAAAAAATAAAGACATGACATGAAAACATGTGAAAATGTATTTTGTTACTTTTTGGCAGAAATAATATATGACGAATATGAATATATGAATATGACGATTTATTAAACCTAGGTTGCCTATGTAGTGGAAATGTGCAATTTTTTTTCTACAATTTGAGCCTTATAGGTTGTTTTCAGGTGATGTTACGTCAAGATGGCGATCATTGACCATTAGCTTGTTTGCAAATTACGTGATCATGCTGGTGGGCAACCAGCAGCGGGCTACATAGGAAAGCACTAGCAAAATCGGACTAGTTGCTGGAAAAATGGCTTCTCTTCATATGGATCATACCCTATATGTTTTGCAATCTTCTGGCGATACCTGCAGCGTGGAGTGGCATCCAACACTTACGTATACTCGCTTTCCTCCATTCTCCATAGTAGCTATGGGAGAACTGCCCCCCAGCGACGTCATCGGCATCATCAGAATCACGTGGTTGCAAACAAGCTAGAGAAAGTAGTTGTAATAGCTGTAGTTTTCCCCATATCACTGCAAGGGGAATCCCACTACAACACCCAGAATGCATTGCACGTCACTGACTCGACTGCAGTCTAACGTGCCTCAGGGACAGATCAAAGCAACATTATATCTCTTTACTGAGGCTTTTTTTCATTTACAAAATGTTTTTCTCATCGAGTCTGGAAATCACCCCTGTTTTCAAAGGATTATCAAATTACCCTGTGCTGAACGGTGCTGCTGGATATGGCCGCAACTTGCAAGCTACAGGTAGGGTAAAGTTAACAGTCGCTGTTCACTATTGTTCTGTATTCAGAGTTGGCAAAGTCGACATACCGTTATAAGATTCAAGATTCAATACATTTATTGCCATGTCAACATAGTTTGACATAGGAATTTGTCTTGGTTCACTCTGATATTTGAAAGTATTTAGTAGTATGTATGACATTTTACGGTCTGCTTTTCTCTGTCGCAAGCGTAGCATGGCATGGGACAGGAGCAGTGACGTTGGAAGTAGGAGCCCCCCCCCCCCCCCCCCCCCCCCCAGCTGCACTTTTTTAAATAGCTATAAATAATTGGTGCTTATTTTTTTTTATTTTTTTTTGTGCTTAAATTTGACTATAATTTCTGTCTTTCATACATCCTTAATACAACATTATACGCTTTATTGATTGTCAGAAATAAGCCTATCTAGTGTCTCAAATCAAAGTTAACATTGATCATCATTAACATTAATCTGGATATGCAGTGCCACATCAGACAGAGACCTTGTTGCCGCTGGCCCTTTAAGGCAGAGAGTAGTTGGCCTCGTGGGTTGCCGTAGTTTCATGTCAACAGTTCATAGCTTATTAAGCGACTGGGAGAACAACAAACTTTCCTTTCCAGTGAAAATTGTACCTCCAGAATTGACTAAAGTAGCGCGCGTCAATTAATGCGCAAATGCGCAAAAATAAGGGCCAAACTTGCGGCAACGTGATAACAAAAGACAAAGGACAAGGACAAAAGAAGCGCAAATGAAAAGTCCAAACAACTGCTGGAAAGTGATTCTGGAACGAGAGGCAGGCTATAAAGTGAAATGATAGAAGGTGGTGAGGCGAAATGTTGACCATAAATAAAGCCAGACAGAAGGAACAGCAGCAGGAGACAGGATGGAGACATGGTGAAGGCAAGCCACGCCCACCTCTCCACGGAGATGATATTACGGATGTGATGGAAATATTGATGATCAATCGCACGGCACAGGGTATGCGAGCATACAGGCAGTCTGCATACCTGTAGCCTTCAGTGCACATTTTCTACTGTCAATGAATGAATGACACGTAAATGGTGTATTTTTATACCAGTTAAAACATGATAGCAATGATGCAACTCATGCGTTTATGATGTGTAGCTGCTGGCACTGCTGATAATGGAGCCCGGTTCTAGTTGCCATTCTGTGCGCAAAATGACAAGACGTGCGTTTCCCAGGTCTTAAATTCCGTGGCATACCTACTAGGCTACGGTTGCAAGTTGCATAACGGCTACCACACCACATGAAGCATTGGAAATTAGACCAGAACCAATAATCACAGTCACATTAGTTTGCCCTTTTTTACAGAGCAAGGCATTACAATAATTTGGTTGGCTTTGATAGCTTGTTTAGCTCAAATGCTAATGTAGTAATGTTGACAATGGAGTTCATAGAGCGGCGCAAGGCTCTAGCATGGACTTCTAATGGGTGAGTAAGTACTGTAGCTTAACTGTTGGGTTTCTCTTTGTTATGGAGTCTTGTCAGTGATTTACATCTATAGAGCAGTGTAGCCTATGTCACGTTGGAAAATGTGCACCAGTCTGTGTGTGTCTGACTGGGGCAGTTGTTCATTCATTACTGTAAGCTGCTGTGCTTTTCTTGATGGCTATTTCTTGTTTTATCCTTATTGATATGATGCTACCTTGTGTTGATTTGTTAGTGGCTGACTAAGCTATTTCACATGGTTGATATTTGGATAAATTAGGCTGTGGTCACCACAACCTAATTTTGGTGTGTGTGTGTGTGTGTGTGTGTGTGTGTGTGTGTGTGTGTGTGTGTGTGTGTGTGAGAGAAAAATTAAATCAATAGACAATAACACTGGTGTGTTTAAAATTAGATATTACTCTAAATATGGCTAAAAAAGATCCAAACATGCAAAAAAAGGCAAATTTTTCCTCCACCGATTTGTGCGTGTGGCTTATCGCCCCCCCTCCTAGAAAATAGTTCCAACGTCCCTGGACAGGAGTGTAACTGCCTGACGCCGGCAGCTTTGTCATCATTAGGGGACGGTAAAAAAATAGAAATAAAAAATAAAATACAGATAGCAGCACCGTGTCTCACAGTGTCTAGAAGCTTATTGATACGTTGGTGCTGACCAATCAGGAAGCGGTACCAATTTAGTACCGGTCCTCGATAACCATCCCTACTTACTTCTTTTCACAGTGCTGACTGGGACTGTAGACAGGCTGTAATGGCTTATTGTTAGTATCAGCAGCAAGCATCACCACCACCAAACCCATATAATCACAGAAATGCTTTTCAAAACACCATTTTAACTCATTCATGGCCAAAGACGTCTTTGACGTGTTATCAGGAATAGACCTCCCAGCCAATGACGTGTTTGATGTGTTTTTGTTTTTATTAGTGCAGCGCGTAGTTCAAAGACTTCCCCAGCCTGTGACATGTTATCAGGTCCCTAGCCTCAAAGGCAAGCCGACAACACGCGATCAAACACATACCGCAGCTGTTGTTTTGAAATGAGCAGGAGCAAAAACAGAAAACAGAGAAACGCGCTTCCTTGTGCAGAGAGGAGAAACGCCATTGAAACGCCCCTCGGCGCGCTGCAGAGCTGGTCGGCTTGCTGCAGGGCAGCGGACATCGATCAGTTGTTCGCGGTAGTCAAACCCGTGACCAACATGATCGATCCTGGTCCCTGGACCCCGTTCCTGTGTCCCAGCCCGAAAGAGACGAGACGGAGTCACAACTTTGTGAGCAGGAGAACAGCAGCCTCGCCACAGAAATGGCTTTCACACAGAGCCAAGCAGCACGGCCACTTTCCTGTCGAGGGCGAGGAAGACTGGACTCCAATGCGACAGGACCCGGATGATCTCGCGGTAAGGAGTGTGTGTGTGTGTGTGTGTGTGAGAGAGACTACACTGATCTCTGCATTCTATTCTATGATCACACTCACTCACACTGAGTAAACTGTATTGTTGAATGTAAAAAAAGCACTTCATGTATATATATATATATATATATATATATTTTGTCATTTGTGTCATAACGAATAATATTTACATGTCTGATGTCAATACAGTTCAAAATAAAAGAATTGAGAGCGAGTTCTGCCTGAGATTGTGTGCTTTACAAAAATGCAATTTTCTGCAATTTCTCTTCTCAGAGAGACCTTTTTGGTGAAAACAGGGTGTATATAAATGGCTATAAGTAGAGTACAGAACATGCTAAAAGCTCACTTTTTTTTCCTGGTGAACCCAGAGACGTACATCTTCATTTTGAGGTATTGCAAATCACTTTGGTGCTAATAGATAATTTACTGTGGGTCTTGAAAGATGACCAACAATTATGAAAATCTTTGGCCTGTGCTAAATATTGGCAGTCCTAAACTGGCCATGAATGAGTTAAGCACCATGATAGAGAAGTGACAAAGATTATGGCTTGCAAATTTTTTAATGCCGCCTCCTCCTCTCTCTGCAGCTTTTGACGTATGCTGAATTTTAATTTAAAAGGTTAGTTTTGTATTTCTCACAGGCATTCCATTAGGACAGCAGTCCTGGAAGGAGGATCGCGCACTGAAAGTTGCATGCAGTCCATTTACCATTTTTACCATTACAAAGGCGGTGTAGACGCCACTGGCTCCATTCCGGTATCTCCACTCCACCCTGTCAAAGACTTTTTCAACATCCAACGATGCAACCACCACTGGAATGCTGAGGCCAGTCTTCTGGTGTTGTAGAAGGGTTGCCTCCCCAACATAAAACCTGTCTGCTCTAATGAGATGATATATGGTAAGGCATATTGGAGGCAGAGGGCTAGTAGAATCTTCCACAGAATCTTGTAATCTACATTTAGCAGTGATATGGGTCTGTAGCTGCTGCACTATAAGGGATCCTTGTTATCTTTTTTCAGGAGCAGAGTGATGGTATAGTGTTTGTCAGTGTTGGAGGGAGACAGCCATTTGACATATTATCTCATAGAGCTGAGAGAGGAGAGGAGCGGCACGAGTATTGTGTTGCACAATACTGTTCCTTTTGCACAAATGTGAGAAATTTAAGTAAATTAAGTTATTGTTGTGAATCAAAATACTTTGTACTTGTTTGAATGTGAAATTCTTTCTACACTATATTGGGCAAAAGAAAATCTGCCCTCTCTTAAAAAAGAGAGCTGACAAGGTCTCATAACACCATGAAAGGTTTCATGGTGTTATGTGAATCCGTTTGGAAGTTAGGCACCTTTTTGTGATTGCTTGGCCACTCCCATTGCCACAAAGTTTCGTTCAAATCCGTTGGTAACTTTTTGAGATATCCTGCAGACAGATAAACAGGGGTGAAAACATGACCTGGCAAACTCCATTGGTGGAGGTAAAAATGATTTTACTTGCAAGTAATATCAATATGGAACTTCTGTGTTGGTCACAACTGTAATCATAATGCTGCTACAAAGTCTTATGGAGACCATTTGGAAAATATCTAAAAAATAAAATAAATAGATAAATAAATAAATTTAAATGTTCAAGATCTTTATTGCAGAGATAATGCCATGAGCCATAAGTCTGACTCGGTATTAATTAATACACAGGACAAGATGTTACTATCCCTTGTGCCAAAATCTGAGGAAAAACACATTTAGAAGCCCAATCCAGAATAAAACAAGCTAACAGGCTAACAAACTAATAAACAAGACACAAATCACCAGTTACCTACCCTAGCCAACAGCAGTATGAAGCATGTCATTGGGGTTTTCAAGTGGGCACCTTCCTTCACCGATGTTTCGTTAAGTTAGGTCCACAACACCTCAAGAAGGCTTAACGGTGTAATCCAGCGTCCTGGAAACACCCCCCTCCATGCTACCACCGCACAACTGTATATTACCTCACTATCTAAGCCTAGCTATCCAGGTCGGTTCGGTATGACATTCTTAACTACGCCACCACTGTCAATGATTCAACCCTGTTGATGCGGACCGTCAATCATGACCAACAACAAACAATCAATCTTACCTTAGTGAGCTCCCCAGCTAGCATGTTTCCTCCTTAGCCACAGCCATTCACTTGCTCGTTCTGCTGCCTGAGACATGTTGCTAACCGCAAGCTTCAGACTCCTTCCCCGAATGCCCAACTCAGTTAGTAGGGCAATAACGGACCCTTCCTCCATATTCTCAATATCCAATCAGTCCATGACATCTGTCAAATATCTAATCGGCTCAGGACGTCTGTCCATCCCCGTCTGCTGAGCCAATCACCGAAGAGAACGGGCGTAGTATATATAGCCGAGGTTACCACGTCACCATTCTCTTCTGGGTTGATCATCTCAGCAGCTGGTCGCATCTCGCTGTTCACCTTCGGGGCTGATCGTCTTCACTGGAGCTGTTGTTTCGCCCCACCCACCTCCCCAGTCCACCACCAATGTCTTGACTCCTGAAGAATTCCCTACGGGGGGATTCTCTATCCTAGTCTGCGCCGATGCCCTCCTTTCTCACCACAAGAGGAGCATCATCTTATCATGGAGTCATACGCCAAACCTAAGTTGCCATGCCATTTGCTGAATAAAGCTTGCTTGTTAAGTCTTACCCACTGGTCTCTCATGATTGAAACAGAGTATGATTAAACAACAACTGTTTGTGTATGTGGTCGCAGCTATTGTGATTTTTATAGTTTCTGTCTAGGTTTGGCAAATGCTTCAAAAACCACAGTTCTAATTGGTGTACTGTACAACCCCCCCCAGCCTCCCCTTCACTCATCTTCCTCTCCATGACAGCTTACAGTCTTGCCTGTGGTGACAGCACGGGAGCCGGTACTGTAAGTAGCTAGTCGTCTCATCTTTGTAAATGCGGATGGGGTTTCCGTTTTCTGCCTAAATTGACATCCTGATATCTCTCCTTATTGATGACTGCTCCATTAAATGCAAGAGGCCAGCTTAACCCCATGAAAAAAAAGAAAAGATAATATTGAAATTAGCAGGGTGCAAACCAAGAGAGCATCTGTCTCCAGCAGCAGGATGTAGCAAGTGGCCTAATCCTATTACAGGACACATAGATGGGCAGACTTCTGCCTGCAAATCTAATAGAGGCTAGTCTGTTTGGAGAGTAAGCACTTTCCCCCTCCTAACCAAGGAACGCTGTGCTTGCTTGTGGATAACATTTTCTGTCACGGCCCCATCTCTTGTTGAGAAAATTCACACACTGTAGTCTGTTTTATCAGTTTCTCTGATTTCTTTTTATCAATTTACTTTGTGGGAAAGATCCACCTATGTACATGCCAAGAATTAAGTAACCAATAATTCAAAAACTCCGAGACCAAAGGCTTTGTTAGCGATAAAAAGCTTGGTCTGCCGAGAGGTTTTTGATTCATGGCTTTTACATTTTCCTCAATTGTTTCCTCTCAAAAGATGAAACCACTGTTACTGTAAGTCGTATTTCCATGGGAGTCATCTTAACCCGCGACCTCCTTAAAGTGTCTGACATTGATCTCAGCACGCTTCCAGATTCAACCCTCCCTTACAATGTGGAAAGGAACAGTTCACACAAAAACAAAAAGTTTGTCATCATCTACTCCCCCTCATGCTAGTTGAAACACAGCTGAAGTTTGTCCATATAACACACAGAGAGGTTGCCAGCACAACTCAAGAGACTTGACTTCAGTTTGTCCATATAGGGTGCTCCGATCCGGCTAAGCCACGATCCGATCCGATTTGATTCCGATTGCTGGGGTCACGATCCAATTTCAGAATCGATTCTCGATCCTGATTGTGTGCTGCATGGTAGCCTGCCGCCATCGGTGTGTGAATCGGTGAATGTACCTACTGATTGTGAAGTGCTTTGGATAAAAGCGCTATATAAATGCAGGCCATTTCCATTTACAGCTCTCTCTATGACGAGTGTATCACGTGATTTTTTTCATCGGAGACCATTGGTTACATGGCGCAGTGCTGCCTTCATGTGCAACTCAAAAAAGACAAACACAGCATTAAAATATACCGAGACATTACCGCCTGCAATACGAACAAGAATCGATTCTTGGGAGTTGGGAATCGCTACAGGAATCGTGGCATTAAGAATCGCGATCCTTTCAAGAATCGATTTTTTTTGGACCACCCCTAATATACAGTAACACATAGAGAGGTTGCCAGCACAACTAAAGAGACTGGACCTGAGTACAGTACAACTGTTTGTTCAAAATGTTCCATGAAGCTGGTTTTCTATCGGAAATCACTGGGATGTGTATTTGCATGGGAGTAAGGGACCTCTGTTTACACCAAAACACATTGGATTATCTGCAATTGAATTTTGTCTTGATATGTTTCAATTATGCCAGATTTGAGTTAAAATCGCCAGACCTTTGCAATTATTACAAAGTTACTTGACATTCCCAGGTTATTCTAGCCTGGTGAAGGTCTTGAGATACGTCCAGTCAAGTCGATCTGACATTCTTTGGTCTCAGGGGAATGCCATGTGGATTATCTATGTGTAGTAGCGTTAACATTCAGGAATGACTCACAGTAATGAACTGCACCAGAAGAGTCCGGTCACTGTAACTCAAGGTCTAGTGCTTGAGGACTGTTAAAATGACAAGAATATGCGCATATGTTATCACTGCATTGAAATCTGTCCTCACCTTGAATTTGCCATTTTAATTGTCACCCAAACCCCTACGGATCATACCTGTCTTTGAACCCTCCATGTCCACAACCCGGGCATCCGTCTAAAAAAAAAATTACACCAGCATCACTTCACATTTGTTAAGAACTGAATTTGTTTGCGGCAACTGGCAATGGAAACTGATCCATGCCGTCTTTCTTGCACATTTACAGTATCAGCGATACGATTTTGTGTTCACCCCGTGTGCAAAGTGTGTTTCTCTTTTAGAAATTTAGCTATGGTGCATAACAAATATGAGACGTCTGACAATAAAGTTCTCTTTGTACTGTATTGTATTGTATCAAATCATATCATATTCAGAGGCACCGCTGTCAGGCCTGGAATTAAGTCACTTTTAGGGAAATGCCCCTTTAACCTTTGATCAATACAAATTTATTGTGGCATCGTGGGCAAAATGTAGGGCACCAAGGCCAAAACCAATGGTTATTAAATGTGTCTTTTTTCTTTCATCCTCAACAACATATCTAATCGAGAAATGAAAGGGCTGCAGTGTGTTACAGCACATACTGTATGTAAGATGGCTCAGACTGCAAAGTTAGTTACATGTTCAGTAACACATGATAACGTAAGTGTACTTAACCCAGGTTAGTTACATGTTCAGTAACACATGATAACGTAAGTGTACTTAACCCAGGGGTATTTTGCTCTACAAATTACAGATGTCCCCTAAATGCCTCACATGCATCGGTAGAATCTACAATTTACCAAGACTCCTTAAACGCCTCATATGCATGCTACTGCTACTGATAGTGTTTTTGTTTATTTGCTGCCTCATATGCTGCTACTGCTACTGATAGTGTTTTTGTTTATTTGCTGGATCGCATGTACCTTTTAAATGAGGAAATCCACAACTTTCTTTTAAGGGCACAACGTCCAGTTCAACACAGGGCATGCCAAACTGGCCTTGTGGATAGTTAATTTTAGAAGGGGCATAACGGTCACACTCCAGGGCACCCATGGCACTGGCCTTTTGCCTTGGTATAATCCCTGCCCTGACCGCTGTGCATGACCAGCCAGCCGGTGCAGCATCGCTCTACATTGTATGTCCTGACCTGGGTTGGTTTACCAGTGAGATGACTACACAGGGAAATCACCTCAATCAAAAAGACAATCTCTTGTCATTATCTCAGACAGTCCTTTAAATACAATACTTGCTCAGAATGTTTGCCATCGACTCGCCGCACAGTGCAAAATATAATGAAGGCAGGCTAGCCGGACAAATTGAAAATGGAGTTGTGTAGTTAGTTTCCATACTAGAAAGACAAAGAAGTAGAGGGAAGAAAAAAGATTGTTGCCATCGTGTGTACATATCACATGATCTTGTTTGACCTTTAGTTGTTTACCTTGTTGTTCATGCAATTCTACAGTGTTTGTCATTTCCCCTTCCCAGACTAAAGGAAATGGATTACCGGCATCAGACCGAAGGCATCTGTATGCAAACAGGCACAATGCGCCTCACAACAATAGCTCTACTAACATGTCCTTAAATTCTCCCCGCTGCCGCACGCACGCACGCACGCACGCACGCACACACACACACACACACACACACACACACACACACACACACACACACACACACACACACACACACACACACACAAAGACAACAAGCGCATCCCCACCAAGTTCAGCAGGGGAGTTAAGATCATGGATGTCTTTGTGATCTTTGTGCCTGTCAGCCTAAAGGAAAATGAAAGTGGCTCAGAGAAGAGTGCGAGAGGCGCTTACTGCATCAGGCCCAGAATGCACTCTGATCGTCTGATGGTACCTGGTGCAACCTGCTCCCTCCCATCACTCCTTCTGCTCAGACTTTTAAGATATTGCTTGTTGCTTGCTCGGCCCTGGCGGATGGGGGCAATGACACATTTCATGTTCAGGTTACTTTACTTCTGCCGGTAGGTAGATTTGGTTTGCAGAGAGAGTCACACATTTTAGAAACAACACAGACAGACAAACATAAAAGTACAAGAAGTAGGCTACTCAAAGTTCCAATCAACAACAAATGACAAAAAAAAAGAGATAAAAATAAATAAACGTGGCATCGATGGGTGTCCGGGTAGTGTAGCGGTAGATTCCCTGCCCACCAACACGAGGGTCGCAGGTTCGTGCCCCCGTGTTACCTCCGGCTTGGTCGGGCGTCAATACAGGCAAGATTGGCTGTGTCTGCGGGTGGGAAGCCGGATTAAGGGAATGTGTCCTAGTCACTGGGAATAGCCTGATCCTCCCACGTGCTACAACCTGCAGGTGAAGCTCAGCACTGTCAGGTAAAAAGAAGCGGATGGCAACTGTGCATGTGTCGGAGGAAGCATGCTGCTAGTCTACGGCTCTCCCCAGATCGGCAGAGGATGGGCAGCAGCAACCGGGGCAGCAGGGGGAAATTGGCCAACTACAATTGGGGAGAAAATGGGGGGGGGGATCAGAGAAAAAAACAACAACAAAATCACGTTGCCATCTATACCAGTGGTTCTCAACGTGGCCACCAGGGCCCCCTGAGGGCATTCCAGAGGGTCCCCAACAAACCCACAAACTGCCAAACCCCACCACTTATAGAATGTAGTATAGAATCAAATGTAGGAGAATGGCCACCCAGATCAGTTTCTCTCCCACCCCATATACAGACAGTCAGGGAATTCCCTACAAAACCACATCCAACAACAAAAACACCTCAGATCTATACGTCAGACAGCCAAAGTGTCATCAATGGGGGTGCACGGCTCCAATGCAAACCAATGAGCGGTCCCCATGCTAGGCTTGCCGCAGTAGTCGGTGTTACCGTTGTTACACGGTGGTGGGGCATACACTGATTACATAACATGCCCACCGGTAACACCGTTCATTTTTATGGAGGAAGAAAGAAAGAAAAAACTCCACCCGCTCGTGCCAGTTTCAGCGTGCACCGGGGTAAATTACAAGCGCTCCCTCTGGGCTGCAGTGTGGCTGCACTGTGACAAACTATAGCTGGCTAAACAGAGCTGTGCTGCAGTGTTGCGATTTTGTTTGTTTTGTAAAGGCAGAAGAAGAGCTGGAGTTATGCTGTAGCTAGTCTCATCATGGAGCGAGCGAATCGCAGCTGAAGCACATGGCTAATTAATATGGACGTTAACATCCATATTAATTAGCCATGTGCTTCAGCTGCGCTCCCCCTGTACTTTGCTAACTTAGCATCGATGCTAGCGGGACTTACCCAGCTATCGTCATTGCCTGCTTTCTGCTGCTTGCTGGTAATGTTAATCCCATGTCAGAAAAAGTCTCCAGATTTGTCGCTAACGTTAGTCTCTTCTGAGAAAGATTGTCTCCATGAGGGTCTGAAAAGTTGTCTCGAGTTGGATGCAGCCAAGTATTGTGAGGCAGCTAGTGTTGTGACTGTGAGCGTCCAAGCTAACACAGCAGCGGAGAGGAGCTGACTGACTGGACCGTGAGGACAGCTGAGATTTTATTTTATTTATTATATTATATATATTTATACGTTGTAACCGGTAACACCGGTGTTGACACGTGTTTATTACCCGGTGTGAAAATGACCACACCGTGGCAACCCTACCCCATGCAATGGTACTATGACTGGGCTCCTGGAACAAAGCTGTTTCTATACGGCTTTGTTCTGCACTTTGGGACTATAAACCTTCATCCAGAAGGAAGAAATGCACTCTTCCATCTGTATGTGTGACACACAGAGTGCAGCTGCAGGCCTACGTTCTGATTAAAGCAATGTGTTGAAGGTGGTAATAATAACCTGATTTTGACAACGAGTCAACGTTGGCATGGGTTGTGATTGTTGTGGCGTTGATATCGATGTACTTGGAGGAGGGTTGAGGGTAGAGCCGGGACGTTTGTGACAGTAGTTCCTCTGCGTTGGTGATGTCACAGGGCTCGTGATCGATCACATACAGCAGAGCAGCAGATGGTCTATCTGCTGCTCTGCTGCGGCCGGCCTTTCATTCAACAAGACTTACCCCACCATGGTTGAAGTGAGCACAGTGCACTAAAGAGTTGTTCTGAAGGCCCACCGCCAGCTGTCTGCGTACTTGATACAAAGCCGCCAAACAAACAGAGAAACCAGGTCCATTAGCATCTTTTAAATTATGAGATTCTTCTGAATTATTGATGCCAATGTTTGTAGAAATCTGAAACATCAAACGCGTGACTCAGCCGAACTGTGCACAGTTGGTATGAAAATCAGCATGAAATGGCAAGACCATGCAACATCCAGCAGGAATAAGGGATTGTGAGTCTTTTATTTATTTATTTATTCTGATGTTCATATTCCATGGTAAGCAACCAACTGTGATTGTACTACATGTTGATTTTCTTCCATCACATCAGCAGTAGAGAGTCACCCCAACAATCCTGGCACTCCTGAGCAAACCAAAGTTGATTTATGTGTTTCTGTGTGCACAGTATGTCTGCTCACATCTGCTCATAACTTTCTCCTTGACCTGTGCGCACATTATATTTGTGCACTTCTGGAAGGGGGGGCGGTGACTGCGTGCATATGTGTGTATGTGTTATTGAACGGGTGAAATGGCGTCCTGCAGACAGCCGTCCTTCAGCAGCACCCAGCACGTGCCAAGCTAATTCCCTCTGAGTGGGCAGATGGATCGGAACACTCGTTTAACACTTGATAGACCGGTAAATAGCATTCATTGTGCTCTTGGCAAGCACTCGATGTTCTCAAGGGAGAGGTGAGAAAGGTCGATGCAGGCCCCTGTTTTAACCTTGGAGCATTGTGAAAAGAAGCATCCGTGTAACTGGTGTGCCTGTGTGTTGTGGAGTGGCTGTGTTTTGGAAATAAATAAAAATTAAATTAACCACCATCCTCATATTTATTGGTATATGAAACAGACTTGATCGTTAATGAAAAATAGCATGGATTCTCTCTAACCTAACCTTTTGCTGATATCCGGCAAAATGTATATTTTTCAACTCTTTTGGCCGATTACCGATACCGATATATGCACACATTTTTTCCACCTAATTTCAGAGAACTTAAAGTCTCTCCTGTAGTGGAATTCACACATTATTATGCCTACTCTTATTGTGATGGCCCACTGGCAGATACAGTACAACAACAAATACAATGCTTTTCAAATTCACTGGGAAAAATAAGAAAACTACTTCAACTTAGGTTATGCATTTAGTCCAGCTTCAAGCATTTGGACATAATTAAAAGGTCATCTGATACCGATATCGACTAGGAATCGACCGATTTAGTTTTTTCAGGGCCGATACCGATTTCGATTATCAGTAATCAAAGAGACCGAAAACTAGGGATGGGTATCGAATTTCGAATTTTCGAATAATCGTTGTTATTATCAAGGTCGACTTTTATTATTGAAAGTCGAAATTCGTTTATTGAAATCTTTTTTTTTTTTTTTTTTTGTGAGTGAAATGTTGCATTGTCTCCCCTGATTCTAAGTATAGTCGAATCGCTTGGTTTGAGCAAGTAAAACAATTTTTATAAGCAACCTCTCCCTCTTCATGGGATTTCATCCGCCATTAATTTTTCCATAAACCTTGCTTAAAATGCTTATAAAAATTGTTTTACTTGCTCAAACCAAGCGATTCGACTATACTTAGAATCAGGGGAGACAATGCAACATTTAACTAAAAAAAAAAATTGCATTTTTAATTTTTTTTACATTTTTATTTTATTTTCGAATTTCGATTAAAAGTCGACTTTGGCCAGCGAATTTCGAATAGTGTTTTTGCTAGAAATGCCCATCCCTACCGAAAACCGATATTTTGGAACCGATATATACATTTGCAGTAAAAATGAAAATCTTGGTGGCAAAATTTAGAATAATACGACCCGTTGTTGAAATGCATTTTCTTGAGTTTATCCAACTGCAATAGTAATCGAATAAAAATATTCACACTGTTAACAGTAGCAAAGTGTTGTTGATCTGTGTGTGTGTGTGTGTGTGTGTGTGTGCGCAAGAGAGCGACGCTACACCGTGGACATAGCCTGATACCGTGGACACGCTATAGAGGTGGAATTAAAACTACTTTGTGATGTTACAGTACTACTAGGGCTGTCACAATCTCGATTCAGATCGAGAAATCGATCGAAATGAGCGTTCGATTTCGATCATCGAACTTAAAGGCAGGGTCGCGATTCTCCCAGACCAGTATTATATCCCCCTCTCCCCACTTGCACGCCCCCGAAGTAAAAACAAACACACCCTTTCAATGATTACACAGCGGAGGGAGGCGGAGCGTCACAGCAGCTGCCTGCCTCCGCTGCCTGAGCGCAGTCCATAATGAGCTGAAACACCGGAAGGCTGTTTATAAGTTCGTCGTTCTATTCGCAATGCGAGACAAATATTCGTCCTCTGCTGTATGCACATTACAACATGAGTAGGTTGGTGATATAGGCAGCAGGGCTGACCACAGCAGTGGTAAGGTGGACTTCACCTCGCCAAAGCCGGGGTGCGCCGTGGGCGGCTGGGCACTGCGCCGTTCCCCAGGGGAAAGGCAGCAGAGAGGGGCCAGTGAGTGGAGCGAGCAGCACCCGTCCACCTGTCTCTATGCTCAGCCCCCAGCTCCTCTGTCTCTCTCTCCCTCCCAAACACAGACAGACACACGGGTCAAACAGCTCGCAAAAGGCTTTTGACTGATGCGAAAAACGCAGAAAACCCAACCTGTCCCAAAAACTTTTATGACGGCCGAAATTGTCAGACTCCGAGCCCGGTGTGTTAACCATGACTGGCAGAAGTGAGGTCGTTATTTTTTTAACGTGCTCAATTCCGGACATGGTGTGTAAAGAGTGACCATGTCCACTGTTTGTTTACTTTGTTGTCCGATCAGTTATATCTTTTGTTGATTGTCCTGAAATGCTTTGCCAATTTTGTTACATAGCCTACATGCCAGCGAATTATTTATAATCATTTATTTGGTATTGACAGAATGGCAGTGTGAGTTATTTTCATACAGAGTTATAATATGGAGATCATGGATGGATTTATTATTGCAATTTAAATAAATAATTTAAGTATGACCATATATGGCCTTAATGTGGTAAATAAATGACAGTTTAGCAGGGCATAAAACCAATGATATGTTGCTGTAAATGAAGACTTGGGTCTAACAAAGGCATAGCCGTCAGTGCTAGGGCTGGGTATCGCCACTGACTTCCCGATACGATTCCCATACACAAGGTCCCAAGTCGATACGATTTCCGATACGATACAATTCAATATCGATATTTTAGTTACAATACCAGTTTTGCTTTGATAATGGAAGAGATTCTCAAATAACTAATGCTGTAAATTGTACAAGGAACTTTCTAACCTGGTGCATTATTAAAAAATAGTAATATTTACATTAAGAATTGACCATAAAGGAAGCAGTTACATCATGTACTTTTTATTTAAACATGGCCAACATAGTCATTCAACATTCTTCTGTCTTCGGTCTCTTTCTTTACAGTCTTCTATGAGAAGCCAAAAAATTTAGATTTCCACTATACAACAGAATCATTGAACAGCAGCATGTTGTAAACAGTGTTTCATCAAGTATAAATGCTTTGTAAATAAAATAAAATAAAATAAAATAAAATAAAATACAGCTTATGAACATTTCCAGTTCACAAACATTATAGTGCAAACAGATTTGAGGTGTGTACATCTGGCTCATGGTGCATGATGCACATTCTCAACCTGGTTTTCACACTTATTACCAGTGTGTGGCAGTGACCCTTGCTCAGTGTGTAAACAACAACTCAAATCACTGGCAGGAACAACAGGACCAAGGGAGCCGTCTTCCTGCTGTACAGGCACAGCAGCTCCATCACCATCAGCTTGTTGCTGTTGAAAGATAAAATAAATATTCATGATCAGGATAATAAATAAACCATCATATACAAATCCTGTAGTGTGCAGGAACACTCAGTTATTTCTATAACTTACGTTAGATGCCTCCACTTGCTCCAGACGAGCAGCTTCAGTCAAGACAGTGGTCAGCCTGGAGAAGGTGTCATCACGGGCCCGATCGGACAAGAAGGGCAGGGAAGTAATTGTCAGGTATGAATCCGTAGCTCTGGATGTCCAGCTGTCGCAAGTTATAGCGACTCTCTCTGCTGACTTCAGTGAAGTTGAGACGTTCTTTTTCACCTCTTCATACAGCTTTGGGATTGCCACTTCACTCAGTTGTTCGCGTGACGGTAGCACGTAGTGACTTAACGAGGCTTCGGAAGCCAACATTTTCTACAATGCTGTACGGCCGCAGATCTTTGCAAATAAAACTTGCCAGAGCCGATGTTATTTTCTGTGCACGTGGAGAAGTGGATGGAAGCTTGCACGTAAATGCTTTCTCCAGCGAGGCTTGTTGCTACTTTGAGATGTTGCGGCTTGAGTAGAGCAGCCTCCCCCATGTTTGTTTTTTTTCAGTCTGAAGCATGGTCTGAAAAGCACGAGACCTCACGAGATCTGGCTGCGATCACGTTGCGCTAAGAACTAAACCACGCAAGACTAACAGGTAAAAAAAATACAAAATAAAATAACGGGGTAAAATGCATTTTAAAAGATCGATACTGGGATTTATGTATCGATACTTGTTCCTTCACATGAATATCGATTCAATATCGATATATTGATTTTTTTAACCCAGCCCTAGTCAGTGCTGTGAAAAAAATATATATGTACATGTAGAATCGAATCGAATCGTGACCTTAAAATCGAAAGTCAAATCGAATCGTGGATTTGGAGAATCGTGACACCCCTAATTACTACCCAACAGAAACAGCAGTGGTAACCCAGATAAATTTGAGTTGCACATGCAGGCACCAACGTTACTCAAAGATGTATTATGCTATCACTACACAAATAAGCTCTATTATCTGTTATCACTGCAACAAAGTGCATCTGCGCATTTTCAGTGAAACTCAGAAACATCTCTCTCGCATAGAAATACCTATTTCCACACTTTGCACTGTGCGAGGCTGCCAGGCAGCGCTATATGAATCATAGGTCATAAGGTTGTCCTGTTTTTGCAATGTCTGCATAGATAACTATTATGTTTATTCACTTTTTGCAACTTCGGCATGGCAACACAATATCTGCTGCCTTATAAACTAGGGATGGGCATTTCTAGCAAAAACACTATTCGAAATTCGCTGGCCAAATTCGAATTTAATTCGAAATTCGAAAATAAAAATAAAAATGTAAAAAAAATTAAAAATGTAATGTAATGTAATTTTTTTTTTTTTTTTTTTTTTTTTGTGAGTGAAATGTTGCATTGTCTCCCCTGATTCTAAGTCTACGGCTTTATTAATTAATATAAAAAGCTTCTGCTGTGGATTTTTAGCTCAAACAAGCATTGCACCACTGAAGTAAAGAACATGTTACATGACATTGACATTTTCGAAAATAAAAAACAGTTTTGACAATCATGAGTGGTTCATTAAATATTTAGTAGGCTCAGGTCTGAGTGCCAAAGGGGTGCCAAAGTCACCCCCTCTCCCTCTTCATGGGATTTCATCCGCCATTCATTTTTCCATAAACCTTGCTTAAAATGCTTATAAAAATTGTTTTACTTGCTCAAACCAAGCGATTTGACTATACTTAGAATCAGGGGAGACAATGCAACATTTCACTCAAAAAAATGTTTTTTTTTTTTCGAATTTCGAATTTCAATAATAAAAGTCGACCTTGATAATAACAACGATTATTCGAAAATTCGGAATTCGATGCCCATCCCTATTATAAACACACACAGCTCCTGCCAGTGCAGGCAGCTCAGATTTCATGCCAGAGCCCACTGATAGGCTATTACTCGATGTGTAACCAATCAGAGAGCGCTGGGGGCGGGACATTGCTCCAGCAGCATAGAGAGACACAGAGAGGCTGCTGCCATCGGCATCAGAGCCAAAGTAGCGCATTTTTATTAGCGCAAATGGCCAATGAAAATGCCGATACAGATAATGCTGAATATCGGCCCCGATAATCAGCCAGGCCGATAATCGGTCGACCCCTAATATCAACAGCAATGATGTGGCGATATTATGGTGCATCCCTCCTCTAACGTGACTCCTCGTCACATTAGATCACCAACATCCAGGGACATCCAAGCAGGTGCTGCAGCACCCCTAGATTTTTTTTTTTAACAAATGTAATTAAAAATATTTTGCAGTGCACTATGTTCCTTTCTTGTTTAACTCATTGAGTGCCAGTGACGTCTAAAGACATCAATTCAAATAGTAAAGTAGAGTGCCAATGACGTCTAAAGACGTCAATTGCGTTTTTTGACGGTGGGACGTGGATCAAAGCCTGATGCATCTCCTGTAAAAGTATGGGGGATTTTGAAGGTGTATAAGCTATTTTACGGACCCATTAGGTGGCGACAGTGCTCTCCAGATTAGAGAAAGGTGAGGAAAAAAACAGAGAAGAAGCCGTGGGCAGTGGGCACACGGAAACCGATGCATGCTGTAACGTTAGCTGTGCCTGTGAACAGCAGGCAATCTGCTCCCACAATTGAGCCTTTCTGTCTGTTGCGATAGCCCCTCCACATGATTAGTTGCCAGAAAAGGAGCACCCGACACGAGCGTCTTTCTGAAAAGATAAATTATTCTCAGCTGGAAGCCGGCGACAAAAACGGCGGAGTGCTGTGAAAATAGGCTGGGTGGAGCGTACTTTGAAACGTGCAGTGGAAAATTCATAGCAGAGAGCCACCAGAGACACTCCCACGGAGGAGGAGTGTGCAGTTGAGGGGGGTGGGGCACGCAGGGCACCATTCAACACCGACCCAGACAGCAGGCTCGATGGACAGATTGGCAAACACAAGCTAGAATATCTGATGCCCACCAGCAGTAAATCAAGACTAGCAAGAAGGCCAGCGCTGCTGGTTGCAGCTAAAAAATATTATTTTGCCATCAAAATTCCTTTGTTTTCGCTCTTTTATTGAAGGAAATTATTTTTGAGGTGTCACTACATCAGAAAATATTAGCTTCAGAGTCAGTGATGTGCTTGAAATGCTTCATTTCACAAAAGGCTCATTATCTCAGCTTCTAGTTTGAAACGTCTGTTTTTGGTGAAATCAACCTATCTTCTCCGGCTGATAACTAAAGAACGGAAAATGATATCAATAAACTTTTTTTTGCTGATGATACAAGAGAGTCTCATCGTTCTTTGGGCGTGTTCGGTGTTTACATAGTAATATCACACAATATTCTGTGGGTCTTGAGTTATCACTGAAAACGCTCTGAAAGGGCTGGCACTGGGAGCATCCGTTTTCCAAAAGTGGCTGGCACTCAATGAGTTAAGAATGTTTCGGGAAATGATTGCATTATTGATATACTGAAAATGTAGCCTATTTAAATAGAATTATCAACAATAACAATCAAGGGAGTTACATGCTTGTAGGCTAGAGAAGAAGAAGAAGCGCGCATGCGCGCACATGTTGTGTTGAACCAACCAACAACCAATACGAATTGTTTAATAAAGATATGTGAACTTGACATGCTATTTTAATAGCCTACCCAAAAATGCACCTCCCACTATACAGCAAAGAGAGGAGTCAATGTTTCTTGATATATGCCATTCAGATCAGAATAATTAGTCTAGTCATTAAGTTTGCTGATAATATTTCTATCATGTTAAGTCTGTGTCATAACTGGTGTATTCAGAGCAAATAGGGAGATATAGAGCATAATCATCATGCTATATATCTCCCTCTTTGCTCTGAATGAGTGAGAAAAGGAGAAAATACTGAATAATTACATCACAACAGTATCCTAATGTTAATTTAAAATGAGATATTCCTCTAAATATGGCAAAAAAATGTAAAAAAAAAAAAAAAAACGCCAATTTTTTTCCCCAGGGGGTCCCTTGCGGGCCCCACCGAGAGTCCCTTCCTCCCAGCACCCCCTGCTTAAAGTGACTTCCAGCGGCCCTGCCAACATCCACTCAAAAATGCCAATATAACTTGGATGAAAGACATACATAGATATGACTCTGTGTCACGGGGGACTAATGCCTTGCTTGCGTGCTCCAAAGTCATTTATTTGGGCCATGCTATAACTCAGCAGCCATAACATACAGAATGGTAATGACTCAAAGGTCAGAGGCAGGAGTCCTGGCGGGGGTGCCATTTGTTTCTTAATACCCAGCGAAACACTAACATTATCGATCTCCCGTACCACACGACTTTGAAAAGTAATTACTAGGTTATATATGATGAGATTTTTACTCTCCAATGGAAAGCTTTATTACCACAATATAACATCCCCTCTCCTCCCCTAAAGAAATACAAGGTAGTTGATACGGCATGCTTATTGTTTGCATAGGGAAAGGATGGGGAGTTTTAATGACAAGCCCAATTTATTTATCGCAGGTACAGACGGCAGACAGTGAAGGGGATTGCTAAAAGCCGGAGTCCCCTTCTCAAACATTCCATTCATTGGCGTGGAATGGGGACCCATCTGCGTTTTCATGCTGATTTGTTTGTCCCTCACCGGGGACCCAACCTATTTATTCATAAGAAAAATAAAGCTTGCTTTTCATACTGCTGCCTTCAGAGGAGAGGGAACAACCGGCCCCGCTAGGTGCTTATAGCAGCGGTCTAGAGGGAGACTGCCTAAAGAGAGAGCCACAGAGGCACTGAAGAAGGACAAGGAAAATGAGTGAAAGGGAGAGATCGCTGAGATAAAGAATACAAGAATTTAGACGGGAGAGGAGAGGAGAGGGGGAGTAAGTGGGAGATGAATTTAGGTGGGAGAGGAGGGGGGGGGGGGTAAGAAGGAGATGAATTTAGGCGGGAGAGGAGAGGAGGGGGGAGTAAGAGGGAGATGAATTTAGGAGGGAGGGGAGTAAGAGGAAGATGAATTTAGGCGGAAGAGGAGAGGAGGGGAGTAAGAGGGAGATTAATTTATGCGGGAGAGGAGTAAGAGGAAGATGAATTTAGGCGGGAGATGAGTAAGAGGAAGATGAATTTAGGCTGGAGAGAGGAGTAAGAGGAAGATGAATTTAGGCTGGAGAGGAGAGGAGTAAGAGGGAGATTAATTTAGGCGGGAGAGGAGTAAGAGGAAGATGAATTTATGCGGGAGAGGAGTAAGAGGAAGATGAATTTAGGCGGGAGAGGAGTAAGAGGAAGATGAATTTAGGCGGGAGAGGAGTAAGAGGAAGATGAATTTATGCGGGAGAGGAGAGGAGGGGGAGTAAGAGGGAGATGAACTTAGGTGAGAGAGGAGAGGAGGGGGAGTAAGAGGAAGATGAATTTAGGCGGGAGAGGAGAGGAGGGGGGAGTAAGAGGGAGATGAATTTAGGAGGGTGAGGAGGGAGGGGAGTAAGAGGAAGATGAATTTAGGCGGAAGAGGAGAGGAGGGGGAGTAAGAGGGAGATGAATTTAGGTGAGAGAGGAGGGGGAGTAAGAGGGAGATGAATTTAGGTGAGAGGAGAGGAGGGGGGAGTAAGAGGGAGATGAATTTAGGCTGGAGAGGAGGGGGGAGTAAGAGGGAGATGAATTTAGGTGAGAGAGGAGAGGAGGGGGGAGTAAGAGGGAGATGAATTTAGGCTGGAGAGGAGGGGGAGTAAGAGCGAGATGAATTTAGGTGAGAGAGGAGAGGAGGGGGGAGTAAGAGGGAGATGAATTTAGGTGAGAGAGGAGAGGAGGGGGAGTAAGAGGGAGATGAATTTAGGTGAGAGAGGAGAGGAGGGGGGAGTAAGAGGGAGATGAATTTAGGTGAGAGAGGAGAGGAGGGGGTAGTTGGCCAGCCGGCAGGAAAGTATCGCGGGACTTGACGAGACTTGGTGACCGAGATCACATTGAGGTAATTTGATCCCTGGGAGACTCCAGGGAACAGCCCGGGGGGAAATATCAGTCTGGTGGTTGTTGAGGGATGAGATTATGACGATATGTGGCGAAAACGGGAATAAAACTGGCTATTTAGATGCAGGAAAGACAGGCTGCCACTTGGCCCCCACGGAGCTCTATTTTACGACTGGATTGGACAGTATTGATCTCAAAACAACGCATATGACGGCCAGACACGCTGCGGAGATCACTGGGTGAGTCGTCAGATCATAATTAATGTGAGGAGAGGGGTCCAGGTTAAAAAAAAACGAAATTCTCCTTTAAGCCGCTCAGAGACAAGCCGTCTCTAGTCTGGGACAGCGAAACGCTGGACGGTTCCTGCGGCAGGGGGCGCGAGGTTGAAATGGACCAATCAGACGCAGAAAAGGAGCAAGACAGCCTATCAAGCTGCAGCGTCAAAGAGGCTTTCACAGGAGGCATGCCGCCGAGCGTTTCATGGTGTGCACGAGCCGTAAGAGGGAGATGAATTTAGGCTGGAGAGGAGAGGAGGGGGAATAAGAGGGAGATTAATTTAGGAGGGAGAGGAGAGGAGGGGGAGTAAAGGTGCGTTCACACCGAGATATTTATTTTTCGCTCTGTCGCTTGATTCAACCCTTTGGAATCGCTCTGTCGCTCTGTTTAAATCGCTCATCAACAGGCACACGAAATGACGGACATGTGGGGGATATAACGTTACGCAATGTCATGCTGTTTGTCCACTACGAGCCACCGTCATTGTTAGCTAAAGCCTATCAGCGTGCTTCTAATGCGAGCTCCATTCCGGTAGGACAGACTTCACTTCATGTCAGCTGTCAGCCTGTCAATGCGGTTTGTTGCCACACAATAAACCAGCGGTTTGTTCCAAGCCAGTGGGATCCTTGACTCGCTCTCACACGGCAGCCAATCAGCGTTGAACAGCGAGCGACTGATGCCAGCGTATTTTCGCTCGAGTTGAGATATTTCATCTCGGGCGACGAGCGTATTTTCGCCCTATCGCTCTGTCTCTGCCGCTCGGACGCCCAGCGATTTTTCTCCCAGGCGAATATACGCTCAATCGCTCGTTTGCATTGACTTTGTATGTAAACTCGACGCCAGCGAAAAACTTTAATCGGTCGGTGCGAACGCACCTTAAGAGGGAGATTAATTTAGGTGAGAGAGGAGAGGAGGGGGGAGTAAGAGGGAGATGAATTTAGGCTGGAGAGGAGAGGAGGGGGAGTAACGGCTCGTGCACACCATGAAACGCTCGGTGGCATGCCTCCTGTGAAAGCCTCTTTGACGCTGCATCTTGATAGGCTGTCTTGCTCCATTTCCGCGTCTGATTGGTCCATTTCAACCTCGCGCCCCCTGCCGCAGGAACCGCCCAGCGTTTCGCTGTGGCAGACTAGAGGCGGCTTGTCTCTGAGCAGCTTAACGCTCGAAGGGCAGGACTAGGGCGGGACCTTTCGTTAAAGCTACCCAATGACAGCTCTTCCTACACATTTCCTCCCCCCACCCTTCTGTGTACATCTACCTACAGCTCCAAGCTGGAAGCTAGTTTCCACGCCCACAAAATGCTGCGACACAGCGGAAAAGCGATTGTGCCATTGTAGGTGTGCACGAGCCGTAAGAGGGAGATGAATTTAGGCTGGAGAGGAGAGGAGGGAGGGGAGTAAGAGGGAGATGAATTTAGGTGAGAGAGGAGAGGAGGGGGAGTAAGAGGGAGATGCATTTATGCAGGAGAGGAGAGGAGGGGGAGTAAGAAGGAGATTAATTTAGGCGAGAGAGGAGAGGAGGGAGGGGAGTAAGAGGGGGATGAATTTAGGTGAGAGAGGAGAGGAGGGGGGAGTAAGAGGGAGATGGATTTAGGCTGGAGAGGAGGGGGGGAGTAAGAGGGAGATGAATTTAGGCTGGAGAGGAGAGGAGGGGGGAGTAAGAGGGAGATGAATTTAGGCAGGAGAGGAGAGGAGGGGGGAGTAAGGGGGAGATGAATTTATGCAGGAGAGGAGAGGGGGGAGTAAGAGGGAGATTAATTTATGGAGGAGAGGAGAGGAGGGGGAGTAAGAGGGAGATGAATTTAGGTGAGAGAGGAGAGGAGGGGGGAGTAAGAGGGAGATGAATTTAGGTGAGAGAGGAGAGGAGGGGGAGTAAGAGGGAGATGAATTTAGGCTGGAGAGGAGGTGGAGTAAGAGGGAGATGAATTTAGGTGGGAGAGGAGAGGAGGGGGAGTAAGAGGGAGATGAATTTAGGCGGGAGAGGAGAGGAGGGGGAGTAAGAGGGAGATGAATTTAGGCGGGAGAGGAGAGGAGGGGGAGTAAGAGGGAGATGAATTTAGGTGGGAGAGGAGGGAGGGAGTAAGAGGGAGATGAATTTAGGCTGGAGAGGAAGGGGGAGTAAGAGGGAGATGAATTTAGGCGGGAGAGGAGAGGAGGGGGGAGTAAGAAGGAGATGAATTTAGGTGGGAGAGGAGAGGAGGGGGAGTAAGAGGGAGATGAATTTAGGCGGGAGAGGAGGGGGGAGTAAGAGGGAGATGAATTTAGGTGAGAGAGGAGAGGAGGGGGAGTAAGAGGGAGATGAATTTAGGCGGAAGAGGAGAGGAGAGGAGGGAGGGGAGTAAGAGGGAGATTAATTTATGTGGGAGAGGAGAGGAGGGGGAGTAAGAGGGAGATGAATTTATGTGGGAGAGGAGAGGAGGGGGGGAGTAAGAGGGAGATGAATTTATGCGGGAGAGGAGAGGAGGGGGAGTAAGAGGGAGATTAATTTATGGAGGAGAGGAGAGGAGGGGGAGTAAGAGGGAGATGAATTTAGGTGAGAGAGGAGAGGAGGGGGGAGTAAGAGGGAGATGAATTTAGGTGAGAGAGGAGAGGAGGGGGGAGTAAGAGGGAGATGAATTTAGGTGAGAGAGGAGAGGAGGGGGGAGTAAGAGGGAGATGAATTTAGGTGAGAGAGGAGAGGAGGGGGAGTAAGAGGGAGATGAATTTAGGCTGGAGAGGAGGTGGAGTAAGAGGGAGATGAATTTAGGTGGGAGAGGAGAGGAGGGGGAGTAAGAGGGAGATGAATTTAGGCGGGAGAGGAGAGGAGGGGGAGTAAGAGGGAGATGAATTTAGGCGGGAGAGGAGAGGAGGGGGAGTAAGAGGGAGATGAATTTAGGTGGGAGAGGAGGGAGGGAGTAAGAGGGAGATGAATTTAGGCTGGAGAGGAGGGGGGAGTAAGAGGGAGATGAATTTAGGCGGGAGAGGAGAGGAGGGGGGAGTAAGAGGGAGATGAATTTAGGCGGGAGAGGAGAGGAGGGGGGAGTAAGAGGGAGATGAATTTAGGCGGGAGAGGAGAGGGAGTAAGAGGGAGATGAATTTAGGCTGGAGTGGAGAGGAGGGGGAGTAAGAGGGAGATGAATTTAGGTGGGAGAGGAGAGGAGGGGGAGTAAGAGGGAGATGAATTTAGGCTGGAGAGGAGAGGAGAGGGAGTAAGAGGGAGATGAATTTAGGCTGGAGAGGAGAGGAGGGGGAGTAAGAGGGAGATGAATTTAGGTGGGAGAGGAGAGGAGGGGGAGTAAGAGGGAGATGAATTTAGGCTGGAGAGGAGAGGAGGGGGAGTAAGAGGGAGATTAATTTAGGTTGGAGAGGAGAGGAGGGGGAGTAAGAGGGAGACAAATTTAGGTGGGAGAGGAGAGGAGGGGGAGTAAGAGGGAGATGAATTTAGGCGGGAGAGGAGAGGAGGGGGAGTAAGAGGGAGATGAATTTAGGCGGGAGAGGAGAGGAGGGGGGAGTAAGAGGGAGACAAATTTAGGTGGGAGAGGAGAGGAGGAGTAAGAGGGAGATGAATTTAGGCTGGAGAGGAGAGGAGGGGGAGTAAGAGGGAGATGAATTTTGGCGGGAGAGGAGGGGGGAGTAAGAGGGAGATGAATTTTGGTGGGAGAGGAGAGGAGGGGGGAGTAAGAGGGAGATGAATTTAGGCGGGAGAGGAGAGGAGGGGGGAGTAAGAGGGAGATGAATTTAGGTGGGAGAGGAGAGGAGGGGGAGTAAGAGGGAGATGAATTTAGGCGGGAGAGGAGAGGAGGGGGGAGTAAGAGAGAGATGAATTTAGGTGAGAGAGGAGAGGAGGGGGAGTAAGAGGGAGATGAATTTAGGCGAGAGAGGAGAGGAGAGGAGGGGGGGAGTAAGAGGGAGATGAATTTAGGTGGGAGAGGTGGGAGGGAGTAAGAGGGAGATTCATTTAGGCTGGAGAGGAGAGGAGGGGGGAGTAAGAGGGAGATGAATTTAGGCGGGAGAGGAGGGAGGGAGTAAGAGGGAGATGAATTTAGGCGGGAGAGGAGGGGGGAGTAAGAGGGAGATGAATTTAGGCGGGAGAGGAGGGAGTAAGAGGGAGATGCATTTAGGTGAGAGAGGAGAGGAGGGGGAGTAAGAGGGAGATGAATTTAGGTGAGAGAGGAGAGGAGGGGGAGTAAGAGGGAGATGAATTTAGGCGGGAGAGGAGAGGAGGGGGGAGTAAGAGGGAAATGAATTTAGGCGGGAGAGGAGGGGGGAGTAAGAGGGAGATGAATTTAGGCGGGAGAGGAGGGGGAGTAAGAGGGAGATGAATTTAGGCTGGAGAGGAGAGGAGGGGGAGTAAGAGGGAGATGAATTTAGGTGAGAGAGGAGAGGAGGGGGAGTAAGAGGGAGATGAATTTTGGCGGGAGAGGAGGGGGGAGTAAGAGGGAGATGAATTTAGGCTGGAGAGGAGAGGAGGGGGAGTAAGAAGGAGATGAATTTAGGTGGGAGAGGAGAGGAGGGGGAGTAAGAGGGAGATGAATTTAGGCGGGAGAGGAGAGGAGGGGGAGTAAGAGGAAGATGAATTTAGGTGAGAGAGGAGAGGAGGGGGAGTAAGAGGGAGATGAATTTTGGCGGGGGAGGAGGGGGGAGTAAGAGGGAGATGAATTTAGGCTGGAGAGGAGAGGAGGGGGGAGTAAGAGGGAGATGAATTTATGCGGGAGAGGAGAGGAGGGGGGAGTAAGAAGGAGATGAATTTAGGTGGGAGAGGAGAGGAGGGGGAGTAAGAGGGAGATGAATTTAGGCGGGAGAGGAGAGGAGGGGGGAGTAAGAGGGAGATGAATTTAGGTGAGAGAGGAGAGGAGGGGGAGTAAGAGGGACATGAATTTAGGCGGAAGAGGAGAGGAGAGGAGGGAGGGGAGTAAGAGGGAGATTAATTTATGTGGGAGAGGAGAGGAGGGGGAGTAAGAGGGAGATGAATTTATGCGGGAGAGGAGATGAGGGGGGGAGTAAGAGGGAGATGAATTTATGCGGGAGAGGAGAGGAGGGGGAGTAAGAGGGAGATGAATTTATGCAGGAGAGGAGAGGAGGGGGAGTAAAAGGGAGATGAATTTATGCGGGAGAGGAGGGGGGAGTAAGAGGGAGATGAATTTAGGTGAGAGAGGAGAGGAGGGGGAGTAAGAGGGAGATGAATTTATGCAGGAGAGGAGAGGAGGGGGGGTAAGAGGGAGATTAATTTATGCAGGAGAGGAGAGGAGGAGGAGTAAGAGGGAGATGAATTTAGGCGAGAGAGGAGAGGAGGGGGGGAGTAAGAGGGAGATGAATTTAGGCGGAAGAGGAGAGGAGAGGAGGGAGGGGAGTAAGAGGGAGATTAATTTATGTGGGAGAGGAGAGGAGGGGGAGTAAGAGGGAGATGAATTTATGCGGGAGAGGAGAGGAGGGGGGGAGTAAGAGGGAGATGAATTTATGCGGGAGAGGAGAGGAGGGGGAGTAAGAGGGAGATGAATTTATGCGGGAGAGGAGAGGAGGGGGAGTAAAAGGGAGATGAATTTATGCGGGAGAGGAGAGGAGGGGGAGTAAGAGGGAGATGAATTTAGGCGGAAGAGGAGAGGAGAGGAGGGAGGGGAGTAAGAGGGAGATGAGAGAACGAGCGAGGCACAGACAGCGAGAGGCAGAGTTGTGATTACTCTATGCTCCATGCTGTTTGGCATGGCTCCTCATCCCAATAGCCTGAAGAGACCAAGGCTCCGATTTGGGCGACCAACCAAAAGGTGGATATGGGCGTTCCTTTGAGCCTTCCTTCCCCTCTAAGCAGACTTCACACACGCTGCTTCTATCATTTTAGTCTCTGTGTGCTGGGCTTTCAAGTGGCGCTACGTGACGCTTTCAGGCAGCTTTTAAATTCTATTTTGCTAGGTTATGGCGGCGGTATTAATTGTCAGTTAGCGCGAGGTCTACACAGACAATTGAGTGAACATATGGCCACCGCAGGCCACCTCCAATTGTGCATGCATTGATTGGGAGCCTAGTGTGGAAATGATGGATGAAATATAAGGGGAGCTAGTAGTAATTTTTTCTGTGTTTTAAAATGTAATTGTGATACCTTAGTATGAATGACAATAGGACCTTTATAATGGTGATATTTTTATGTCTTTTGATGAACCCAAAGCCAAATTCAATATTCCAAAGTCCCACTTCTTTAAATATTTACAGTTGCACAATTCTATTAGCTCCAAACAAGACCGCTCATTCAATTTCCCCCCTTTAACTCATTGAGTACCAGCCACTTTTGGAGAAACAGTGCCAGTTTCAGAGTGTTTTCAGTGATTTCTCGAGGCCCACAGAATATTGTGTGATATTACTATGTAAACACCGAACACGCAGAAAGAACGATGAGACTCTATTGTATCAGCAGCAAAAAAAAGTTTATTGATACCATTTTCCGTTCTTTAGTTATCAGCCGGAGAAGATAGCTTGATTTAACCAAAAACAGCCGTTTTTTTCTAGAAGCTGAGATAAAGAGCCTTTTGTGAAATTAAACATTTCATGCACATCACTGACTGAAGCTAATATTTTCTGATGTAGTCACACCTCAAAAATAATTTCCTTCAATAGAACAGCGAAAACCAAGGAATTTTGTTTGGCAAAACAATATTTTTTAGCTGCAACCAGCAGCGCTGGCCCCTGCGTGCGCTGCTGGTTGCAGCTTCTTGCTGGTCTTGATTTGCTGCTGGTGGGCATCAGATATTCTGGCTTGCGTTTGCCAATCCTGTCCTGCTGTCTGGGTCTCTCTGGGTCAGTGTTGTGTGCTGCTCTGCGTGCCCCCCCCCCCCCCCCCCCCCCCCCCCCCCCCCCCCTCAACTGCACACTCCTCCTCCGTATGGGAGTGTCTCTGGGGCTTTCTGCTGCGTTTGCTCTGCACTGAAAAGTCTGCTACATCCAGCTTTTTTACAGCGTTCCGCGTGTATTTGTCACCGGCTCCCATGCTTCCAGTTGAGAATAATAACAACTAATAACAAAATCATGCGGATGGGCTATCGCAGCGGACACGGAGGTGCTCAATTGTGGCAGCAGATTGGCTGCTGCAGGCACAGCTAACGTTATGCTACATGCATATCGATGCATACGGATGCGATGCGATTTCCGTTTCCCCAACGACTTCTTCTCTCTTTTTTCCTCGCCTTTCTGTAATCTGGAGAGCACTGTCGCCACCTAATGCGTCCCTAAAATAGCTTTTACACATTCAACAGCCACCATACTTTCACAGGAGATGGATCTGGCTTTGATGCACGTCCCACCATCAAAAAACGCAATTGACGAACATACTCGTCCTTGGCACTCTACGTTACTAAACCAATTGACGAACATACTCGTCCATGGCACTCAATGAGTTAACAGTACTAGGACAGATCACGACCTAACACCAACGTAGTCTAGGCCTGATCTCTCTACTCTACAACACATTTACATTTTATTCTAAAGAGTCATGTGACTCCAGAAAATATCATGCAGTGAAGATCTGCTTGAGGATATTCTGGAGTGTGAATGGAGCCTGATTTGCAGCAAGGCCCAGAGCCTCTCAATAAATTCTAGACTTAAACTGATCCAATATAACTGGATAATGAGGACGTACGTTACTCCAGTTAAGATAGTGGTGGAACGAGCTCCCCCCTTCGGTCAGGACAGCCGAATCACTGCCGATCTTACGGCAAAGACTAAACACACACCTTTTCAGGCTCCACCTGGACCCTTCTTGAACTAACATCTCTCTCTCTCTCTCTCTCTCTCTCTCTCTCTCTCTCTCTCTCTAACCCCCCCCCCCCCCCCAAAAAAAACACTTTACCACTCTATTCCTTCAAAAGTTGTAGCTGTCATAGATTGTGTTGCATAGTTAATTTCTCTATTGTTGACAAAAACTTGTTATTGTAAGTCGCTTTGGATAAAAGCGTCTGCCAAATGACGTAATGTAATGTAAAGATACATAAATGTAATCCAGACACCCCTCAAGGACCCATGAGAACCCTGTGTTTCACAAAATGAAGACCTTATTTCCCAGAAACCCTGTGGCACCCCTGGTGTCGCTTGGCATCTCTTTGATTGTCTCTTGTGTAACTGAAGAATGAAACAAACATGTTGGCCTTCCACCATCTGCCGTTGTGGGACATTGTGAAAGCTGCACCTCGCTTTGTGCTGGAAGAACGGCGCTTTCCTCTCCGTTTGTGCTGTAAAACAATTCCAGCAGATTTCCTGCCAACCCCCGACCTGGTGGCACAAGCGCAGGTGTGAGCAGCATAGGCGTTTGGAAGCTCCCCTCTCTTCTCCTGTTGACTCCGTTTTTATGCACCATATTCACTAGGGCGATGAGTTCTTTTCACAACAGTGTGTGTGTAGGCTGCGTACAGTTAGAAACCTTTCTTAACATGAGCTATTTGACTAATTCATTTAAAATCAAGTCCAACTGTGAAAGTGAGGAATATGACACACAGCCCTACTGTGCAATGACTCACCTGCACAGTAACCGTAGCCTGAAGTGTCTGGCACTGCCTTTGTTAAGGAGATTCACTTCTTAACAACAAAAAGAAATTCATAAATGTTGAACAAATAAGCCTCCAAACTCCTTTGGCTTCTCCTGAAAGTCCCTTATATAATTGGGTGTCTGGGTAGTGCAGTGGTAGATTCCCGCCTGCCAACACGAGGGTCGCAGGTTCGAGCCCTCCGGCTTGGTCGGGCGTCCGTAAAGGGCACAATTGGCCATGTCTGCGGGTGGGAAGTTGAATTAAGGGTGCCCTGGTTGCTGCACTAGTGCCTCTTCTGGTCGGTCTGTTCGGGGGGAGGGGAACTGGGGGGGGATAACATGCACAAATATTGGAGAACCTTGGAACCTTGGAGAGCCATGAGGCTGTCAAGTGACTAACAAACTCACACACACACACACACACACACACACACACGGCCGTGGAATCATACTGAGCAAATAGACACTTGATCCGCCTCTGGAAAAATGGGCTCCATCACCACAGAAAGTATGGATTCTATAACGTGTACGGTCGGCTGTTGTGTTGCTCTAATAAAATGTGCAAATGGTGCCCATGCTTAACCTGTATCGTTCCCACACTTGACATGCATCTCTACTGTATATTGTGCTCATGCTTTTAACTGACATGTTCCCGCTGTCACCCTGTCAGCTTTGCACATAGCACCTTTAGTGCCTAATAGTGAGCTGCATGGTGCGAAGCCTCATGAGTGTCTACAGAAATAGATTTGCTCTCGCCCTTATAGGAAATGCAAGTCCATTGAGGTCCATTGTGTCTTGCAGTGGGAGATTTGCTTTCAAATGCCTGCACAAGAAGCCCTATCCTGTAAGTTGCTGGCTGTGAGATAATGTAACTATGCGGTTAACTCCCTGGCCTTTTCTGGCACCTTGAGGATAAGCTCTACCTATCTGAGGAATTACCCTTATTCATCATCCACCCATATGCTTTGGATAAGCACTCGTATTATTAAGGCCTGTGTGTTGTTCTGCCTCATAACATCTCAACACTGCTTTGCTTTCCTACACACTGCTCTCTCCCTCTGTACTCGCATTAAGGGCTGACATCCCCAGAGAATTCCAATTTTCCACTGAAAAACTTTCTTCGCCACCATTAATTACAGGAGGCCAATGTTTTCTCTCACCCTATAATTAGAATTCAGAAAACAATTACATATCATTCAGTCGGCATGATTACCTCCTGTCACTCCAGCCTTCCGTGCTGTAATTTAATATTTAGCTCAATGATCACTCAGAGGATTCATAAAGGCAAAAGAGGCCTCCACTTATAGTGCGTTGTCATCAGCCACTCCGCTTGTTTGTCTGATAAATGCTGGGTTGAGAGAGGCACTCCGCTTTGACAATGTGCCATTAAGCCATCCATAACAGAGCCACTCTTACAAGCACTGCCTGCTCCTTTTCCCCATTTAGCTGACCAATAAGCATCCTGAATGAACAAGCAAACAGCTCACCACTAACACCTCCTGACCTATATGGACACACAGCCAGTCACACACGTGGAGCTGCCTCTTTTTATGACACAGTTTGAACTGATGTCAGATAGGGGTGGGACAAAATATCAATACAGTATATTGTGACACTTGCTCTTCTTGCAATAAATTATCGATACACTGGCACCATATCGTGATAGCTTATTGTGATACACTGGTGCCAAATATTAAAAAAAAATCAGAACAGGTGGTGGTGACATCACCTGGCACAAAGACTAGCCAATAAGAGAAGGCCAGTTCAGTACCCCATTTTTCACCATTAGGTGTCAGGCTTCACCAAACATTTGGGTTTGGGTGTAATTACTCTTTAAGCACTGAAATGTGTTTTTTTTTTTTTATGTTTTCAAATTTTCGGTAAACTTAAAGCAGGACTAACCCCCAAAACACTTTTTTTCAGCTTTTAACCAACATGGCTTTGGGGGGTGTGTGTGAAGAATTCTGGTAAAAATTTCCACATTTGAGACCAAACTGATAATATTCTACAAACTTTATCATTTTCAGCAGCATAAGTGTACAAACCCCTATGGGTTCAAAGCTGCTCTTTTGGGGGGCCCTCAAATGAATGGACGATTTGGTACATCGTTACGTCACGGTGGTATTTGCGTGTGGTGTACTTCAATGTGAATCAATTGTATATTATCAGCTTTATTTTATGCATTAAATGAAGCGCGAGCCGTTCGGGTGATGGGATGATGTAACGCATTATGGGTAATCAGCTACTGTGGCACATTACCATCTTGAGTAACACCATTTCCATACGGACCATCAGTGTTGGTTTTGTTGTTTAACGTGGCTATATTTATAACGTACTCTATCTCTGATACACTGAAAATACTGCCTGTCAGGCAAAAAAAAAGAAAGGGGGATTGGGAGGCGGGCCATGTCGATGATTTGATTTGACAGTTCTGGGCACTGCAGTTGGCGTTGGCCAATCGGGTGTGTTCTGGCGCAAAGCGAGTGGGTTCCGGGACAACCAGGCTTGCTGAGGCGCGTGCCAGTTACGTTAACTTTAGGAGCAGTGCGGTAAATACAATATTCCTGGAATGCGAGTGCAACGAACCAGTTACTGTACATGTCCTATGCATTCTACATCAAATGAAGACATTACTGTTTGTTTTATTTTGTATGTTACATACTTATTGGCCAAGTTATTAGTTAGTTTATGGGCTAGAAATTCTGCCAGGGTACAAGGGACTATAGGCGGCCATCTTGCCTGGAGAATTTTCAAATCAAGTAGAATACTGTTTTGCCAGAAATTTGGGGGGTAAGTCCTGCTTTAATTTGCAGAGATTGAAAAGATTTTTGTGAGGCATTTTAACTCCTTTTAAACATGTTAACTTAACTCATGGAGTCATGGCAAGTTGCAGTCAGTGTGTGTTAAAGAAGGCACTATGCTGTGTATGCACTCTGAACAAATACATCATTCCTGCTCTTTGCCTTTTTAGGGGTATTTTTCCCTCTCCAGTTACACAGATATCATAATGTATCGTGCATGAAATATCGTGCAATGTATCGGCTCGCTCTATTGGATAGCATTGTTATCGAGGGCCAAGTATTGTGATAGTATCGTATCAAGAGTTACTCTGCGATGTTGGATGATGATGTGAGATGTCTGTATATTCATGCTAGAGACAGAGTTGAAACCAGCTTGGGCCTAATTAGCACATAAGAGAAGAAAAGGGCATGAGCCACACTGTAATGTAATGAAGACATAGCCAGGATCACTTGAAATGCTTCTCCAAACAAAGCTAGGCGCCTTGTCAGCATGTACATGCCTGGTTATTTGGAGGTTAATATCATGCGTAGTGCAGGTGGAAATTTACATTTCATCCACAAAATGGCCTTCTATTGTGAGAACCTGGGGAACAAGGTTTTACATGCTGTGACATTTACGCTTTCTACCTCCATCATTTTTCAATTTTGGCAGCACTGTGGATGTTTGGAGATGCAGCATGTGCTGAATGTCATGTCACGCACAAAATTGGATTACATTTGGCCAACAGGAGTAGACGAGATATTAAACTTGCACTGTTCAAAAGGACTGCCATAAAAGATCAACAAGCGTGATTGCAGCGGCAGCTGTGAAGTGTTGGTGGGGTCTTATGGCGTAGTTTATGAAGCATCCTGGTGTAAACTCAGGACCTTCTCATGTGAGAAGCAAACTTAGACATCAAGAAAAGCAAAAAAACAAAAGAAAAGAGTGAAGTTGGAAAAGGGAGGAGCTCCAAGGTGTTTTCAATGTTGTGTTCTCTGTGAAAAGATACAAGGGCAACAAGAGCAACACTTGATTCTATTTGGCGGCATGTTAGCGCAATTCCATATTAGGCTCGCTCCTAATTTATCAAACATCCACATGGAATAATTCATGCATAATTTCATGGAAAAAACAAACAAACAAACAAACAGCCGAAATCATTCAGTGCTTAACTAGCTAATTTAATGGATTTGGCATCCAGGGTTGTTTAAATTCAGTAGTATTTCAGTGAATGTAATTCATGAATAAGGGAAGTACAGTATACCAGGACGTCCATGTCTACTGTAGCCTCTTTTCCTTTCTGTGTTCTTGTGGTCCTCTTTCACCTCTGACCTTCATGTCTCCGTTGAAGATTGCCGGGCCTTGGGAGGGGAATTGTGTAAGAGGAGGCTAATTTTCACACTCGAGCCAATCTGTCTGAAGCAATGGCCAAAGTCTTTGGTTGTACACCATCTCAAAAAGCCGCAGTGCAAGCCTTTACTGAAGGCCTATTATTAATGGAAAGGTCAAAGCTGGTGGGTGGTTAGATAGTTGCAAAGAGATACTGTCAGTCCTCTCCCCCTTCACTCTCCAAGGCCCTGAAGCTAAGGCATGAAGAAGCCAGCTCATATTGTTGCTGTACACTGCAATATACTCTGAACTGTCTGTAAAGACAGTATGCTAAAGCTCATACTGTAGGGGTATTACACTACAATATACTCTGAACTGTCTGTAAATACAGCTCATACTGTAGGAGTATTACACTACAATATACTCTGAACTGTCTGTAAAGACAGCTCATACTGTAGGGGTATTACACTACAATATACTCTGAACTGTCTGTAAAGACAGCTCATACTGTAGGGGTATTACACTACAATATACTCTGAACTGTCTGTAAAGACAGCTCATACTGTAGGGGTATTACACTACAATATACTCTGAACTGTCTGTAAAGACAGCTCATACTGTAGGGGTATTACACTACAATATACTCTGAACTGTCTGTAAAGACAGCTCATACTGTAGGGGTATTACACTACAATATACTCTGAACTGTCTGTAAAGACAGCTCATACTGTAGGGGTATTACACTACAATATACTCTGAACTGTCTGTAAAGACAGCTCATACTGTAGGGGTATTACACTACAATATACTCTGAACTGTCTGTAAATACAGCTCATACTGTAGGGGTATTACACTACAATATACTCTGAACTGTCTGTAAAGACAGTTCATAGGGTATTACACTACAATATACTCTGAACTGTCTGTAAATACAGCTCATAGGGTATTACACTACAATATACTCTGAACTGTCTGTAAAGACAGCTCATACTGTAGGGGTATTACACTACAATATACTCTGAACTGTCTGTAAATACAGCTCATACTGTAGGGGTATTTCACTACAATATACTCTGAACTGTCTGTAAAGACAGCTCATACTGTAGGGGTATTACACTACAATATACTCTGAACTGTCTGTAAAGACAGCTCATACTGTAGGGGTATTACACTACAATATACTCTGAACTGTCTGTAAAGACAGCTCATACTGTAGGGGTATTACACTACAATATACTCTGAACTGTCTGTAAATACTGCTCATACTGTAGGGGTATTACACTACAATATACTCTGAACTGAAATAATTTAGTTGTAGGCCGTGTTCTAAGCGGGATAATGTATAATGAGCCGGTGATTACTGGAAATAATGACCTTCAGGTGAATGATTAAGCCCTCCGCTGCGCGTCGGGCTCAATCATTCACCTGTCGGTCATTATTTCGCCAGTAATCACCGGCTCACAATACATTATCCCTTACGTAATCACCGCCTCAATATACATTGTCCCGCTTAGAACACGGCCTACAACTAAATCATTCAATAATCTGACAAAAATAATTATTCAAATAGATTTTTTAATAGCGTTTTCAACGACAAAGCAGTTTCATTCGTAATTGGCACACAACACATCACAGCTGCAACTGGTTGGCCGAATTAGTAGTGTCTGCTGACAAAAAGCTCTTATCAACTGATTAATCCAGGTGTGGCAGAGCAGCGGTCGGTTGTCGAGAAATAATGACCGGTGAATCTTGTTGATTGACCAATCAGAATCGAGTATTCAAGAGAGCCGTGTTCTAAACTACCGTACAATATACTCTGAACTGTCTGTAATGTAAAGCCAGTATGCTAAAGGAATTTAAATGCCATACGTGTTTACAGTTTACTTCTTCTCCTCCAAGCTGAAGACGTCACATTTCTTCCTCAGCAACAAAGAGGACGTTTTGTTTTCAGAAGGGGGGTTTCAAATGTCCATCGATATTAAGCCAGCTGTGAAGCTAATAATTACTCCCTCCCTGCATGGGTTTGAATAGGAGAATATTCTCACTGGCAGTGAAGGGAATAAACAGACAGATCTGTAGGGTGTCTCCCATACCCTTTATCATCACTTATTATTTGCTTCAATAATTGAACTACTGATGTCAGCAGTTATTCTGCATACACGTTTGAGAAAGCATTCTGTCTGTTCTCTCACCACAAAAAAGAGAGAACATAAGTCTAATAATTTCTGCAAAGTTAATTTGTACTATTCAAATTCAAGGAGCTATTTGAATGATTCACTGATTCTGAAATAATGGCTGTTTTGGGGACTGTTGGACTGCAGTCATGGAAACGAGAAGGCATAATTGTTGATATTTGCAGGTGGATCAGGTTTAGGGTTGGGTACCGAAACCCGATACCACTATGGTACCGGTACCTTTACAACCGGTACTGAATTGCAACGCAGAACTATGTGCCTCATTTAGGTGTCATGCCTGAGCTGCTGAGTGGAATGTCCGCCCTCCGGTGCTCCAAAACCGGCACCACACGGTACCTTCATTATTGTTTACAGCGCGCCCCTCCCCCCCCCAAAAAAAAACTTTTAATCCTTTACTTAGTGGCGAAGAGAAGTCACTGAGAAGTGTACATACGCAACTTATCCCACACAAATTATTTCCAATGCCGAAAATACATCTATTGTGGTTGTTGTGGATATGTACATAAAAATGCTCTGCTCCTAATGAACGTCCATTTGAACCAACATTGCTACATTAGCATTTGAGCTAAACGAGCTATCAAAGCCAACCAAAACCTAATCCAATGTCGTCAGTTTAGCAGTATGCTCATCCTTCTCTTTTCCCCTTCCTCTTTGAGCACTGCAATCTGGGCTTGAAACGCTGATGTCTGCTATTAGCTTATGTGTTTACTTTTGCTACTAAACCAACATCAGGACATCCAAGCAAGTTCTGACAAAGAGCAATGCCATTGGACCACATTGGACAAACACATTTGCATATTTCCCCCAGCATGCCTTGTTCCTTCCAAACTTTTGAAATGAAAGTAACGAAATTAAATGAGTAGTGGGTGGAAATAATCATTAGCCTATTCTTAGTTAAACATGCAGTTTTGAAACATTCAATTAAAGACAAATAAAAAATAGACTATGACTCGACACCCTAAGTGATACACACATGATATGAGCGTGGTGTATATATACCCACCACATCAATATCCATGTTAGTGTAGAATGGTTAGTTCCTTGCTCTGCTTTCCCCTAGGAGTGCAATGGACTAGATCATCTCCGTTTTATTATTTTTTTACATCAATTTATTGGGGGGCCGGACACATTTTATCAGGCTTAAATATTATTTATGCCGTTATGGCCTTGTATTAGGCTATATTTGTCTGTATTTAGAGTTCCCTTGGTTGCTATGACTTGCCGTAAAGTTCCATTGATAGACTCACGCCTTCATGTGATTTGCATTGACCATTTATGGTGTGTGGGATATGGGGCAGCCAGTTGGACTGTCATTGGTCACAGGGGAATTGCCTGCAGCTGTGCGCCACAGTTGCTGATAGTCATTCTTTTCGACACAGTCGCAGGAATCGTTAGTATAGATTGGGGCTGCACAATTAATCGTATTTTCATCGTCATCGCAATATGAACATGCGCAATAAACACATCGCAAAGACTGCCTGAAATGCAATGAATAACAAAAGTGGTTTTATTTACATGCGTCATGCATTCCCACTCAGCATCTGATCATTTTGTCTTGTGTTGTAAATCCAGTGTACACCTTTCCCTTGCAACAGTGCACTCCGCCCCTGCGCCAAAGCCCAAACACGCTGTGTGTAGTTTCAGCTAGAGTCAGTGTGTATTTCATTTCTTTACTCAGTGGGCATAGGCTGTGTTTGGGGTCTATATTAGCATTATTAAAGCAGAAAGACATAGGAACTGTATAGCTAATATGCATACTTTAATATTTGTTTATTTATCGCAAGTCGTATCGTCATCGCTATATTGAACAATGTTATCGCACATCGCAGATTTTCCTCATATCGTGCAGGCCTATGGATTCTACGTGAGGTTTGATAGATGAGACCCCAGGTGCGTTCCTTGAAAGAGGAGCGCGCTTAGCGCGTCCTTACATAGAAAATGAATTGCAGAAAGGCGCTGGCAGCTCAACTAAGCGCGTTGGGTGCCGCCTTACAAACGGAACATTTAGCCCACTTTGTGTATCGCCATTCAGCCATAGACTATGCTTCTTCTGATACATGTGCAGTCGCCAGCCGCTTCTTTTCACCTGACAACGAGGAGTTTCACCAGCAGGACGTGAGGCAGGATCACGCTATTCCCCCCAGTTCCCCGCCCCCCCAAACAGGTTCCCCCAACGACCAGAGGAGGCACTAGTGCAGCAACCAGGACTCAAACCCCACCGGCTTTTCCACTCGCAGACACGGCCAATTGTGCCTGTATGGACGCCCGACCAAGCCGGAGGTAACACAGGGGCTCGAACCTACCCCCCTCGTGTTGGTAGGCAGGGAATCTATCTACCGCTACACTACCCGGACATTATGTCCGCCTCTCGAGGCTCGATGTATTTGTCCAGCGTCAGCTCTGTCATCAGATACCACAGAGACTGTCAACATACCTCTGCAAACATCACTGTCATTACTGTCATCACCACATGTGACCCAAGCACTTTTGAATGAATGTCGCCTGAACTTTCAAAAGTTATTCTGTCGCCTTTGTAAATATCTGGCTGCCAGCAGACATTTATCTTTGTTTGTTGTCTATCTTTCTGTTACTGCCTCTCTCCTGTCTTGGATTTCAAGCATTCTCCTCATTTTATGTACTGCCATCCATTTTAACTATCTTGACAAGGTTAATGGGCTCATAAATGTCTGTGTCTGAGAAATCCCGCGGGCAACATTTCTTTACTGGAGTGTTCCGTTTTGTTTGGCATTGACTTACGCAGAAGGGTCCCTTGCTTTGATCTACCTACAGTACTAGTTCAGCTAACTAGATGTTGAAGGCATGACACACAGGAAGTAGTACAGTACTTCTGCTGCATTCAAAGTTGTTTGTGTTTAGATGTTTGAGTTCAGCGAATACTGTGATTGAGAGGTGGCTTTGCTTTACATGCATCATCTCAGACAAACACATCTATTTAGCGTGAGGAAATGCATGAAGTGCATGATGGCGTTGAAGCGCTACGTCAATATGTTTTAGCAGTTCACTCTCTAAGCTCTGGGGAAGGGGGGGATTATACAAATAGGTTTCTTATAGCAATAAGTCGCTCTCTGCTGTGTCTTTCTGTCTTTGGAAAATGGATAAACGGATATGAATAGGGTCCCCCTATGGTGGCACATGAATCACGTTAGAGATGCAGATGTCATCTCTCTGCTGTGTGTGTATGCATATTGCATACGCATTGTTTATAACATTGTAGTGTGCACTTGGAAGTAAACCATTGTTTCAAAAAATAGATAATTAGGTCAAAAGGATGAAGAGGGAAATAAATGGTCATGCATGTATGATTTGTCATGACACTGTATGTTGCTTGAGTGGGTATGGTGGTGCTCAGGTATATTAACATGCTGACTGTGTCTGAGGCCACTGGGCACCTTGCTTTGCTGCAGTGTTGTTGCTCGGTGGAGATGATTAGCAGCAGCAGCCTGCAGCATTCAGATTTCCCCTTTAATCAAGTGTTCCAGTCAGGAAGGTGTTGTGTGCCGGCGAAGAAAAAGTGATTTCCACAAATCTGGCTGAAGGCAGGCCATCACTGGACAGATAAGCACAATCAGGTTGCTATGACTGTGTGTGCACAACGGCCTTCCTGGCACACTGCATCCAAACTCCCTCCAGCCGTCTCACACTGTGAATTACGTGACCACCAAGCCACTAGCAGTACAGATGCAGCACCTCATGGTGCATCACCTTGGATTTATTTGACCTTGTATATTTGCAATATAAAATTAATTTCAGACCAAATTTAAATAAATAAATAAATAATTAAATAAATAATAATAATTTAAATAATAATGATTTAAATAAATTTCCAGACCAAATTTCAAGCAGAAGTGGCCTTCTGCTTCAAATTTGGTCTGGAAACACATGCATAACCTGATCACCCCGCGACGTCAGTCAAGTTCTAGTATGACGTCAGCTATGTTGTGGTCTGTCAAGTCCAAGTATGACGTCTGCAATGACGTCAGATATGACGTCAGTTCATTCTAGTATATATAGCAAGGGTTCTACGTAGGGCTGGGCGATATATCGAATATACGCGATGTATCGCGGCTTGTGCCATGTGAGATGTAGTAAATGACTATCGTGAACATTCGAGTATAATTGTCACGCATTGTTTATAACAAGCCGCCGGCATGACGCGCTTCACGTTTCCTCTTGTCAGCTCTCCCTCTCACACTCAGACAAACAGGAAGGGAGGGGGAATCACATGCATACGTCAAACGCGTCAAACCGCATCAGACACACTCACCCGCGCTACGCGACGTCACAGACACTCGCCCGCTGCCTTGACACTCGCCGTCAAGCGATATTTTTTTTTCCCATGATGGCGAAGGCTAGGCGAAGGCATGACCCACCCCTGTCAAGGCAGCATGGAGGACGAGAGCAAGAACCTGACAGCCAGTAGTAGAGAATGGGTATGGAAAATGGAGCCGGAGGCGGACAAATTTGTTGCAAAAAGAAAGAGCACTGGATCCATCATCTGGCAGTGGTTTGGATATCGCAAGGACGATGTTGAACAAACAACGGTTATCGGCTCCATAAAGTCAACCCCAGTGAGTCAAGTCAACACAGCGAGGTGCATGTGTGTGCGCGCGTGTGTCTCAAAACGAAGTAATTTATCATCACTACACCATTTAAAGAAGCAGATTGATAATCAACTTTAAGAATGTTTTTCTGCAAATTGTGTCTCAGCGTTTCTGCGTGGCACTCAAGGTTAGGTCTGGCCAATATTGTGACTAGATGAGACCTAGATCTCGTTTTAGATTTTGTTATGGTAATATCGTGATACTGCATACTCATCTTTTCCTGGTTTTAAAGGCTGCAGTAAAGTGAAGTCATTTTCTGAGCTTACTGTTCTAGCTGTTCTATTATTTGCCTTTACCCACTTAACGTTATTCATCATTATTCACTGATGATTTTTTTTTATCAAAAATCACATTGTGTAAATATATTTTGTAAGAGTCCATATTGCCCAGCCAAATTGAAAATCTAGCCCACTTTGTAGAAAATACCAAGATATATCATTATTTCGCCATTCAGCCTAAAAATACTGAGATATGATTTTTGGTCCATATTGCCCAGCCCTACTAAGATCTTTGTTGTCATCAGTGTTGGGGCTAGTAACGTGTTTTAGTAATGACCATGTTAGTTTTTCAATTATTGTAATCTGTTAGTAGTTACATTACATAGAATATTTTTACTCACTGACTTTTTCATGTATACACAAGACTTTACAAAATGTTTGGTCATGGAAATTTGGTTTAATGTCATGGAAAAGTCATGGAAATCCATTGGTCAAAATGTGTATGAACCCTGAAGGGTTAAATCGAGCATTTATGAGAGATTTCAAAAATATTGAGATATATATCGTGTGTCGCGATATAGCCGAAAAATATTGGCCCGGCGCGCACTCCCGTAGCACGGGGCGCGTCACTGCGATGGCCCGTGGGAGGAGAGCAGAAGAGGAGCGGCCTCTTCCTCCGGCGCACTCGTGGACGCCCAAGGACGCGTGCGAGCGAGCCGGAGGAAGAGGCCACAGGACGGGGGGCCGCCGTGAGACGCCATGATCTCCCTGGTCGCACTGCCCTCCAGGCCGCCGCCCCGGAAGCGGAAACGGCCCCCTTCGCAGCACCGCCTACGTCCCCGTTACATCCGCAGCCTGGCGGCGGGGATCCAATTCCACGCAAGGCGATACGACCCCACGTTCCCCAGCCTGTTCTCTTTCGCCATAATCAAGTCCCTGCTAAAAGGGATCGCTAAGGCTTTCCCGTCTGCCCCAGACGCTAGGCGTCCCATCACCCTTCCTGTGTTGCGACAGTGCTGACTCACGCCAAAGCAGGCAGGGCTTGCTCCATAGTCATCGCCCGTACTAACTCCCCCTTCTGCCCCTTCACGTCCATGGCTCGCTACATCAAGCTCAGGCCTCAGACTGGCCCCTCGGCTCCCCTGTTCCTCATCGCACTTCGTCACCACATGACAACATCCTGGTTCATCCTGCACCTCAAGCGGACGCTCCAGAAATGCAACCTCCCAACGAAGAACTACTACAGCCACTCCTTCAGGATCGGAGCGGCCACCTCAGCCGCCGTGCAAGGAGTGTCCTCCGCCTCCCTCCAGCAAATGGGCCGGTCTTCATCAGCATTCTCCGCCTACATCCGCCCGGAGCAGGCGGCCATACTGGCGGCCCAAAGAACCCTCCTCCCTTAATCGGTGAGCATGGCAACAGTGTCCCGATACTTCCATGTCAAAATGTCTCGTTGGTGGTGGCTCCCCAAAGGCGCAGTAAGTCGCCCCGATTCGAACACAAAGTTAAATCGGGGTGGTTCCAAATTTCACCGCGCCCATTCCTTTTGGGGGATAAATGTCAGCAGAGGCTGGACGATATAACCAAAAAATGTATTGATATAAAACATTTATATCAGTTGATATAGATAAGTATTGATCATTTTTAATTACCTATTTTTAATAAAGAAAAGAAAAGGTTGAATTTAACCACTTTATTTTGCACCACCTTATTTATCAAGGCACACAGGTAATAATTTTAATGTTTAAAGAAAAGAAAAGTCCGCACACAGTATAATGCTGTCCCGTGCTTTAATTACCCCCTCCAACAAACAACGTTTCGCCCAGCAAGGGCTTCGTCGGTTAATAATTTGAATGTTAACACAACAAAAACACACAAATTGAGTGTTGCAGCTGTGTAATTTGCTTCGGGAAAACCCAATAGGTTTACTGTGTGTTACCTCCTGTATTCCGGTTCACATGAGGCAGCGGGCTCCCGGGAGAAAGGTCGGCCACTGGCCAGGGCGATGAATGGAGGATGATGAGTAGTGTTAAATGTTGAGGTGAGTGAAGTCTAGTCTAGTCTAGTCTAGTCTATAAGGATGGGTGACTAAACTGCTCTCTCCCGTGCGCTCAAAGTGCGAGGTAGAGACTAAACAAATGTCCAGTCTGCCACTTAATATGTTCGGGTGGGAACTCGTGCCAAGCTCCCTTATCAAGGGACATATCAATATATATTGAACTATTTTCATATTGTATTGATGAGGTCTCATGAGGTCTATATATATTGCTATTGCTTTATCGCCCAGCCCTACGTCAGCTGTCAGGTAGCTGCAAGGACCAGAGCTTGTCTCCTCCCTGTGAAGTGCAGGAAGGTACGACTGAATCTATGAATGCATGTATTTGCTGTTGTGCTGTTCCCCAACTGATAATATAAACTCCACCATCATTGTCGCTCTCAATCATTTTGTATTTTTGCAAAAAACAAGGACACTGTGAAAGGTGAAACTGATTTTCTGCCTTTTATTGAGTTTGAGAAAACAAGTCTGTTTCTCAAGTTACTGATTTGACATGGTGTGTGTGGAGAAGAGGAGATTTTCAACACAATACAGGCTGAAGCACAGATGAAACCGTGTCTATCCTACAAGAAATTCTGCATTTGTATATGCAGGCATTGTTGTCTTTCCTTTTGCCCTATCCAGGCTGAATATGAGGAATTTCTGTGTCTGTGTTTGGAATAGTTTTTAACTGTCATCCACAGTGCTTTCTGCATGCTTGTTTTCAAATAGTTTTAAACAGTACAAGACAGTATCAAGGTTACATTGTTACATCAGTCTAATTTTAATACATCTATGGGCCCATTGGAAATAAAAGTGGTTAAATTATCAACAATCAATATCGTATGTATACACTAAAATCTGATTTGACGCACTGTCAAGCTGTCAAGTAATCCTACTGCTGAGTGCTGACTCGAATTATGGGAGTTCAAATCTCTCTCTCTGTCTCACACACACTCTATATGCACCGTATGTATTTATATATATATATATATATATATATATATATCATATTAAACCTATTTCATTATATATATATATATATATATATATATATATATATATATATACTATATATATATACTGTATATATATATACACACATAAGGAAATAGGTTTAATTGAGACATTGTTAATTTTTTATTTTGTTTGAGTGCATGTTAAATCTAAAGTCATTGCATTTTCAAAATCCATCTGTTTTCCCAGGCAGTTTCAGACTAAGCGCATCACAACTGGACTTGATCCTGATTCTTCCTCCACTTCATCAGGTTTAGCTCATTTGACTTCGAGGAGCTGCTGTTGTCGGCCTTGAATATTGTGACTCACTGTTCTGCTTGTCTTAGTCAAATTCATTCAATTGGACCTATTCAGTGCAACTAAACTGCATTGATTTGTTAAATGTCACAGAGAGCATTATTGTTATCCTGAGCCATATAGTTGATTTGAAAATCATGGAGTGAAGTGAATAATCGGGAGCTTTGAAACAAATACATTTCATGAGAAAGTGACCCACCTGATATGGCTTTAATCTCTGACTTTTGTGTCATGTGAGGCTTCCTGGGCCCAGGTAGAGATAAGCTATACAGCTGCTTTCCTTACAAATGTCTATAGATGATTTATGGATGTAAACAATTTTAGGGTTAACCCATTGATACCTGATGCAGCATTTGCGTGTATATCCCTCATTTGTGTGTGTATCCCTTTAAGACCACGAACCGTGTGACGCGGTTCGTGGTCTTAAAGGGATCCACACACAAATGCTGCATCAGGTATCAATGGGTTAAACACCTTCAATTCTGATGCTATGAGGTGCAGATACGAGGAACAATATTATAGCAACATAACTAGGTGACAAAAACAACAAGCGTCCCTGAGCATCCCCTTCCAATGCAACACTGTACACAACAGGATGTGGTTACTAAGCCTATTCGATATCCTCATTAATGCTCCCAAACGCCTACTATTGAAATGTGTGGTAACAGATGACCTGTAATCTCCACTGGGATGTAAGACCTAACAGAGTCAATTGTAATTTGGTGTAGCGGCAGGCGGGGGAAAAAGCTTTTTTCTTATTCTTAACTATCTCAATCTATCACTTTTCCAATGAGGATCCTTGAGCTCAGGGCTGACATACCCATAAGACTTACCCTCGCCAAGTTCACCGCCTGTGCTGAATCTATTAATGCTGATGCTACTTTTGTCCTACTAATCATGTGAATGTCTGTATGCAACTATTGGCCAGAAATATTCAAATCATAATAAACCTGTTATTGTTGTAGGAGTCTATAGGTGAAGCACCGACAACCAGTCCCAGTTTGTCTCCATTTGTGATCAGTATCCTTGCAGACTCTATTTAAATGACTGGTCAATAGGGTTTTTAATAGCATTAATAAGCCGTTACATGGATATCCTTGCAATCTGTTTTACCGTGTGCATCATAACATCAGGTTTTGATCCATTGATGCACATGCCATCTGCTGAAATAATAGTATTGTTAAAGGTAATCTAATAGCCATTATAGCGAAATCTTGCCTCTAGCAAAACTGTCAGAGCCCACTTGAGCCTGATTGTATATAAATGGCTTGGTGTTGTAACACTGAGCTACCTAATTGAGCAGTGTTATCTAAATTTGCATCAATAATGAACTTTAACAAATGAACAGTACTCATTAATCTAGAAACTACCTGGGGAAAAAACAACACAGCTATCACTAGAGGCAATAGAAAATTCAAATAGGCAACCGAATTGAATATCCGGCTGCCAACGGATGTTTGTAATTCTAATATGAAATGATATCAATGGCCTCGCTTTCATTCCTAAGCTGCCAAGTAAACATGTTAACCGAAAGATTCACAGTTAGTTGGCATGCATATGGCGCTGCTGCTGCTGCTGCTATTGACATAGAAATGACTGAAATGATGGCCTCAGTGACTTCGAAGGTGTGCCACAAACTCCCACTGAACGCAGGAAACTCTGACATTGTTGGCACCCAGGCGAGGGGATCAAAATAACAGCTGTGGTGATATTTCCTCATTGCAGCAGGTACAGGCCGCTGTGCCTGGCGGCTGGGTTCCACATCCATTCATCATATAGGAAGTCTTAGCTGCCTCCCTCTCTCTCTCCTTCCTCTGCTCAGAAAAGGTGCTCGAGAACGGCCGGGCCTGGGGAGCTGATAGACCTGGCCTGCTTTACAGGCTGAAGTGACCTAGGACACCTTGATAGATGTCACCTTTCAAAAGTTTGTGAACATTTTATCTGGAGGATCAAAGGGTCCTTCACAACTTGAGCAGACGCGGGCATCTCTTGCAAGATCTTAGATGTGTGTTTACAACCTTCTCATGATGTTTGAGGGAGTTAATCGGTGAGCTGACAGCTGAGTGATAGAGATATCTCTGTGCCTCAGAGAGGTTGTGGTGACCTTTCGGTAACGGCTGCTGCACACTCAGCGCAAAGTAAATGTCCTTCTCGGGTGCTGCCGAGGGTCCTGATTCCCCCTGCCTTGCCTTGGCCTGGAAAAGAGCACTGCTGCCTTGCCGGAGACAATAGAGGGCTTTCAGGTGAGGTAACTCCTCCTCTGGCAGCAGTGGCTGAAAACAGCAGATTGGCTCTCTAAACATCTGTCTCAACAGAATCCCACAGACATGTTTCACCTCAACTTGAAAACAAATCTGCCTGTCAGACTATTCCCTTTGACTGCGAACATCACTGAATGGATTTTCACCCACGCCTCGACAACCTTTTTCAATTTTCAAGTATCTCTCATCTTGGAGATATTTGTGAAGCAACGGCAGATCGTTGGAGGGACAGTGTTTAAAAGACTCAAATTCAGCATCAGTATATACTATACTTTTAAAATAATTTTATAATCCACAGGTGTTTGCGCTGTAAATTTTTCACAGTAATTGACTAATTTAACAGTTTTTAAATGTCGCCCTAGGCTATGTTTGCCAGTGGTGCAATGCAAGCAATACATCACTTCAGATGGGGAAAGAAATCATTTTGTGCACATTAAAGGCTGTAGTTCATAAGCTGATTGGCCTAAAATGTCAGAAAAATACTCCCAAAATAACAACCTTCCTTTAACGTCAAGTAATTATGGAATTTCACATCCAAAATCATTAATGTGATGGAGGAAAAGTTGCTTATGGTGTTCACAACATCCTGTAGGATTAATCTTATCGGGGGGGGGGGGGGGGGGGCATCATGTGAAAGGTTAATGTAATCTGTTGAAATTCACATGCAGACAAGTTTTTTTTCCCCTGCTTATCTATATGACAGGCTGGCAATTGAACGGCAAAGCATGATTCTTCTTATCAACGGTGCTCAGAGCTGACAAGGATGTGCGATGCGGTGACAGCTACAAACGACAGGACTTATATTGAAATAAATCTAAGGCAGTTATTTCCACTAAATTACCATCTAAAAGAAGCAGAGAATATACCAGTCTATTATGCTCTTAGGCTTCTCCATCTCCCGCGGGGTTGGTAGCCATGTCAGTCAGGGTCAAACTGCTATAAAGGATGTGTCAGGGCTTAGCATGAAGACGGGCAGGGCCTTGCTTGTACAGACCCTTACCACTGGTGAGAGTCAGGCAATCCAATTCACAATGAGATCCCACCGGAGCCCCAACTCTCTGCAATTGGCCTCAGCCAAGCCTGTAATTGATATTTGTCAGAGGAAATGGGTGGTCCGTGTCAGCTCCAAAGCAGCTAGGAGATGTAGAATGGCAGCTTGAAGTCTGAGACAGTGCTATCTCATGACAAGCCCGCTGACAGTTGATATTTGAAGCAGTCTGTGCTGTCATGAATATAATATGTATTTCTGCTTCCTCATAACTAGTGTTGTGATTTGACTGTGAAGCCTCGAGTTTGGCATTTTGACCATCACCATCTTTTTATTTGTTCATTTTTTTTAGCCACCTGCTATTGGTCTGTGATCGCAGAGCTGCGTGATCATTGGACAGGGCGACCCTGTCAATCACGACCCCCCAAGCATAGTCCACTTTACCATCTATTTTACTCTAAATGGGACCATAATTTACAAAATAAACATCATGCTGTATCGAAGAAGACTTGAAACTAGCGATTGAGATCATAAGCTCATTAGTGATTTACTATAAGCCAAGTGAGAAGTCGGGTCGTTTCCCCATTGAGTTCTATACAATCGGACTTGTCTTTGCAGCCATAGCCTGTATAAACAGGTGAGTTGTCCCATATAGAAAATCACCCCCGTACAGTTGCCATGAACAGGGAAATTAGCTACAGTATAGAGACCAAAACAGTTTTTTTTTGCACCGGCAATACCATCATCATAGTACCATCATCATCATAGTGAAAAGTTGAAGCTCATGGTAAGCTGTGATCTCCACCTCGGCGTGAAAGTCACTACAGTTTTCAATGGATCCTCTCCACCTAATCCATCACAAGTCTGTCTCAGAGATTATACTCTCTTGAGGTCATATGTTGTCCTCTTGCCCCCCCTCCCCCGGTCTTTCTCGATCAAAAAACTGGACGATAGACACGACTGACTGACAAGCGCCGGTGGGGGGGGGGAAATGGCTTTGGGAAGACAGCCGGCTGTGTGTTGAACACTGGTTCTGCTTGTTGCTCCGTGTTGGTCGCCCTAGTTATTTCTTTAACTGTTGACCTTGTGGAAATTGCCGGTCGCTCCCTGGGGCCTCGGCGGTCCAGGTCACAGCAGACTGCACCTCATCCGCTGAAAGCCGGCTCTCGATGGACGCTACATTAAGTGCTGTCAGCACTCCACAGACCGCTCACTACAGGGACCTAAGATCAGTGAGTGCTCCGTAGACTCGTGTCTATATGCATCAGCCTAGGAAACATGGCAGTTAGACACGAGCGAGCAACAACTGACGCTGAAAGAAAAAAGGTTTTACACAACAGCTACTTCGACAGATACGTCCACGACATTTTGCAGCTGAGAGGCAGTAGAAATAATATAGTGTCTTGTTTTTTCGCCCACTTGAGGTTCTCTTTCGAGGAAGTTGCATTTACAAACTGACTTTTTCAAAGTTTTTCCCATGGCTCATCTGCAGAGCCCCTGGCTGCCCGTAACCCCCAGAGGCAGATTTAGCGGAGGAGATGAGTCGATCTCATAACGGCGCACAACAGAGGGAGGAACTATCAAGAACGCCAGATTGTTATCGTCTGGGTTATGAATAGGGCCTGTCTGCGAGCGGAGCCTCCAAGATGGCGGAGAGGGAAGGCGATCTGTAGACAGGAGCCAGGCAGAGGAATACATTCATGACAGTGGCAATCTCAGCCAGCTTCTTATTGTCCCCGTCATCATAATTAGAGCAGATAGCATCACAGACAGGTTGGCGGAGATACAGACTCTTCTCTATATTTTTTGATTGATATATTTAAACAATGCACACACGTATTTGAAAACCATTCTAAATAATTCATGCAATCGTATCACAGGGCCCCAGTGTTATACGGGTCCTACAGGGATCATTGATAGCTCATAAAATTCACCGTGTTCAATCTCAAAGGGAACAGTGTGAATGAGGCTCATTTTCTTTTGAGTGAAATGAACTGTAGGCTCATTTTGCGGCCACATTGTGGGTTGAGTATTATATGCCTCATGTGAGTGCAGTGTAAATCCTCTATTCACCTTTATTACCTGGGGTATGTCTAATAATTGCAGAAATCTGGTTTTAATTCCCGAACCAATCTGTCAATTGTAAAGTAAGAATTCCAGCGCAAATGACTTAACGCATTTTGTGGAAGACAGAAGTCCCCCGGTGGTACTATTTCCTGTGTGGATTGGTCATTTCAGCTGCAATTTGTTTGGGAAGGCAATGTCAGTTTACTTCTTCTGCTTCTGTACAATTCATCTTTCCAAGCTGGAGGTTGGTGCTTGGTTTTAAACTTTTTATCCCTGAACCAGTGTGAAAGGTGTTAGATTTTTTCATGCAACAGTCGATTCCTTAACCCAATCCTGGACCAGTTTCAAGCGGTTTTGAGCAGCGACTTGCATGGGAGAATACAAATTGCTTGATGAAATGAAATGAATTTCTTGATGCCAGGTTATCTTCCAGGGATAATTGCTAAGTCATTTGGCTGGCTCCTTCAGCAGAAGGTAGCAGAGGATGGATGTAACTAGTATTAAGGCCACAGTGCCTGTGTCAGTTGCCTTTCTCTCTGTAGGGAAATCGAGTGGCATTCGTCTTTGGACCTTGTCTCTTTCTTTGTCGCTGAAAGTAATTTCATCTAAAAAAAAATTATGTATTGGCGGCAGTGGGGACACTTGCACACCAATGCCGTTATCAAATAAATGTTGAAGGCTATAGCTTTGCATACTAACTGCATGTGAATGTATGAAAACGAGCGTCATCAGTGCTCGCTCGCTGCCGCCGGCTAACTAAGCCCAAAACCCAACAAATTAGGAATATTGTTAAAATCCTCTGGATCAAATGTTATTCTAAGTAATTATAACTTCGATGCTTTCCTCATTGAGAATGAAATCATTTCTGTTCTTTCCCAGTGGATTTGGTTTGAAAATTCCATTAGTTTATCATATTGAAAATTGGCAGATTTTCTCCAATTGTCTGCAATATTTTCAAAGATAAAACTAGTTTTATTCATATCCAAGCGACTGAATGCCATACATAGAGATTGATATTCATTGAAATGTGGAATCAAAGAGCTTGTTTATAAAGTGACGTCTAAAGTACAAGCATTTAACAAGCCTTAATGACACATCACATCCTTCAGCTATTAACCAGACAGACAAAGATTTGAGTTTGGAATGTAAGGAACTGCAAATTAAAGGAGAACTGTTTTTTTACAACCTGGACTAGGCATGGGTCGATTTCCGGTTTTACCGGTTCGGTTCGGTATACGAGCCCAAACCGGTTTGATCACGTGCAAACCGAAAAAACCTAAAAAAAAAAAAAAAATTTTTTTTTAAAGTTTTTTTAAGTTTTCTTTTTTTTGCCACTCCATTCTGATTGCACTATTGTTCGTATTAGCCTCTTCTCAAGTTGCACTAGTAGGCAAAAGTCTTATTTTGTTTATTATGTTGATGTTTGAAGAAAAGTTAAGCTGAATAGTTATGAGAAATAAAAACAGTGTGTTGTTACAGTTAAAAGGTTCTGCTTATTTGTATTCAGTGTTCGTGCTGGTTGGCAGCATACCAGCTTAGAGGTGCATTATCGCCACCAACTGCAGCCGCTTTGATACGTTTTTTTGGGGAATATCGAACCGGTTTCAAAATGTTCAAACCGACCCATGCCTAGGCCCTATATTGTGTGAATTTGTGAGTTTTGAAGTTTATAAGGCAGCTCAGCTGTAAGCCAATCCATTCTGATTGCACTGCTTGTGTTTTTATTAGCCTTTTTCTCAAGTTGCACTATAGGCAGAAGTCTTATTTCATTTATTATTTTGATGTTTAGAAGAAAAGTTGAGCTGAATAGTTATGAGAAATAAATACAGGGTGTGTTTGTTACACAGGTGTCCTGCTTCTTTTTATTCAGTATCATTGCTGGTTGACAATACCAGCTTAGAGGTGTATTATCGCTATCAGGTGGACTGAAGTTGCACTACAGACAGTTATGGGCCACACTCGGGAGCCCTGCTTGAAAAAAAAAAAAAAAAAAAAAATGTAATTACAAAAAAAATCGGTATACCGGTTCGATCCGGTTTAGACGGCAATATCGAACCGGTTTTAAAATTTTCAAACCGACCCAGCCCTAACCTGGACCAAATTTGTATCCGATATGCCATTCTTCCAGCTCAAATAAATACAGGCGACTGTATTTATTTGAATTATTTATCGAATTCAACTGCATCGTCCATGATCTCGAAATCAAATAAATCTCAGCGTTGTTTTTATGCATGCTAGGCTACTGAGCTACAGCTAGCTACTGTCGTTCAACTCTGCCCTGCCCCGGATGTACTTTCAACTCCCCCTTTGAACACGACCCTTGTCAAGCACATCCGGGTGACTTGCAGGGTTGACTGTAGCTTAGCATAGTAAAGACTGCTGATATTTATCTGTTTTCCAGAATATGGATGATTCATTTGAATGTGATGGCCACGCGTATGGAATAACGTCATATGGATTACAAGCAGCAGCAGGGGATACGGCGGGAGCTCCTATCTACAGTACCAATGTGACGGACAGCAAACAGAGCAGGCTGCCAGCGGCACCAAGATAAAATAGATAGCTCATTTTATCATAGTATACGAGTCGCTGCATGCAAAATAAGCCTTCTACAACAGCATGAGTGAATACTGGATTCTGATTGGCTAGCAACAGTGGTAAATAGGCCAACAATCTACAGTTCGGCTCCAACCGCAGTATCACTCCGCTCCCTGATGCTGACTCCGCTCCCTGTGCTGACTCCGCCCACTGTTAGCCTGTCAGTCTGCAAATCTCTAACAAGGAAATGGCCGATCTCTAACAAGGAAATGTCCGATTTCGTAGTAGTAACGTTTGATTTACTGGGTGGATTGAGTTTTGAGCAGTGGTTAGATGAAGATGAAGGTGAAGTGAACAAAGAACGACATGGTGAAATTGGGGAGAGAGAACTGGCTGAGCTTGAGTTGTCACGAGTTCGGACTAGCGGGAGGTCGGACTAGCGCCCGGACCCCGAACCTGGGACTGTCAAACAAACAAACGCCCTCTGCCGTCACCAGATATCAACACACCACCACCAAAACGGGCTGCTTTAGATAACTGTTTAAATAACTGTACTTTTACAGGCAATGTATCAATAACTGTGAATCCCGTTAAGGAATAGGTTAGTTGTTTTTTGGCTCAAAGGCAACTAAATGTTTAGTGCAATCATTGATCTTGTGTATGGAACTATATTCTGTGGCGGAAGGATAAATGTATTCTGAAACCAGTAATGATTGTAAATAAATGAATTGGATGTTACAATTGTGTATTTTTTATATTATTTGGTAGCTGTTGTAGGTTTATAGCACTCGGCTTCGCCTCGTGCCACAACCCTGTACCAGTGGTAAATGTGGCCACAACCCCCTCCCTCTCGTGGTAAATTTGTTAAATTTACAGTATAAATACAAGCATTTCACATGCCCCGTTTTCCTCGTTTTCAGGTCGCAGTTTAAAACAAACAAATTATCCTTTAAAATGGATGTTCTGAAATGATCTATATATTTTGTTCTTTTTTTCACAAAGCGCTTTGCTTTAATATAGAGGCATGCATGTATGTATATAGGCATATTATGCCTTGTCGCACATAAGCATTCAGCGCAGACCCTCCATGCAGCCCATACGGTTAGAAGCATTGTGGCATATTACAGGCATTAATCTCAGAAGAAAATGATGTATTGATCTTTGGTGCACCACAGGTGGATCATGAAATGACCTTTGCTGCATAATTGAGCAAATTCCTTCCAGACTCTGCTGTAAGGGAATGAAGATAATGTCTTCAAAGTGGCTCATTCTTCAGAACTCTACCTCAACAAGCGACACTCGCTGTCAATCACAGGCCAGCCTTTAAGGTATTCAGTACCCAGAAATCCTGAAGCGTGATGTCAGAAAACTGCATGCACGCTCAGGTTTACCGACCCAGCCTATCTGACTGTTAAAAACATTGTCATTAAGTGAAATAAAATAGAACTGCTGTATCCTTTAAAATGAATGATCAAATAAATAAAATCAATCAACAACACTTCTTTATAGCCACAGCCAAAGTCACGCCCACTTCCAGTTTAGTTTAAAAAGTCACGGATTATTATTTTTTAGACGTTTTGTTTTTAAGTTTTGGTCTGAGTGAAATGTCCTATGTCTCTCTCTCTCGTGATTCCAAATATAGCTAAATCACTTGGTTTGACCAAGTAAAGCTATATTTTTCTAAGCATTTTACGAAATCTACGAAATGTAGATGGAAAAAACGATGGCGGATGAAATATGTTGGTGCGTATGCCTAAACCGGAAGTGGGTGTGACTTTGGCGCTCTATACATTACCAAAGAGATGAGAGGCAAGAGAGAGGCAAAGATATAATGTTGGTGAGTCCAGTGTGCAGTTTAAGTGAGTTTGGATTTAATCCTACATTAGAATGATCTTTCATGGTGAATCTAGTGTGCGGGCCCGTCTTCTCTGTTGCAGCTCCACTTTAAGATGATAAGACGGATGTATTTTTTACATAGAAATCTTGCCTAGTGTAGATTTTGTGTTGAGGATGTGGGATTGCCGCAGGTTTCAGAAGTACCCGCCTTGCTTGGACTCGTCATACCCGCTGGCGTTTGCAAGATAAATGAATGCCACACTGACCCCTGGACTCCGGCTTCCGCTCCGCTCTCTTTTCATGGGGAAAGTCTCTGCCTTTCCTGTGCTGAGAGAGACAGAAATATATAGAAATATACATCAGTGCCCTAGAAAATTTTTAATTATTTCAGTGGGTGGAGAATCCCAGTGAGGGAAAAATAATCAAATCTTATCTTACCATCATGGCAGACCTTCAGTAAAATATGCCTCTCCCTTTCAAAAGCCTGGCAAACTGGAACATTGAAGAGCAGGTGCCACATGGGGAAAACATTGTAATTGGCCACTCATTTTTGATTGCAACACAAAACATACACTGCATCACAAAGGTGTCCCATGTTGGTACCCGATGATCCATCATTTTGTCTTTCATTTCGACAGGTAAACACCTGTTTATAACAGCATATAGCCTGTGTGTGCTATGCATTTTGGTGAATAGGCCTAAATATTGTGTGCTGAAAGGAACAGCCCGGTGTCATCCTCGCATCAAAGTACCGATGGCACTGCCAAAATCCTATGCATACAGTGACAAAAGTGAAATTTCATGAACGAAGAAGGCCTTGAAGTAAAATGCCTGTATAAGAAATTACTTTGAAGGATCTCTGTGGATATGCTAATTTCAGAATAGAGGATTCTGCAGGCTCTCCCCATCGTAGAGTGGCCATCGGTTTACTTTAAGCAGAGCTTAAGTGAACAAAGAGGAGTATAATGGTCTTCCTTGGAGGAATCCAGGGGAGAAGGACATTGGACTTTAAAATTTAGTTCAGGATTAGAGTGGGATTAATAAAAAGCATTGCAGAGAAAAGAGTATGGGAGCCAAGATGCATTGTACAGTGTTGATATTCAAGAGATGTTCTCAACCTCCCAGCTGTGAATCTTAGATGCAAGGATTTGAAAATCGGTCTCCTATGAACTGAGATTTAAAAGCCCACCACATGATTATATGCCGATTCAAAAAAATAAAAAAGTTGCCATGTTACAAGCTGCATGCTTTGATAAATGAATGACTGTGGTGCCATTTGCCACTCGGTGGCAACTGAATTCATCTATTATTAGTAGTATTTTTTTGAACATTTGTAGCTATGTACTATTGTGTTGGACTGGCAGTCAGACAGCATTGAAATTTCCCAGTTTTGTTAAATTAGCTCAGCACTGGTGCTCACTCCACTTGTTGTACTTCTACAGCCAAATCTGAAGTCATCACTATCAGCTTCTTATCTCCTAACTGGATGTTTTGTGGGCTGCTGTCTGTCCTATCAGAACCTCAGTGACCCTACTGTAACATCTCATGGCCAATGCTTAACCCACATGTTAAGAATGTCTTTCCCCTTTCTGCACATGTGGAACAATACAATTAGTTTTAGAGCCCGACCGATATATCGGTCCACCAGTATTATCGGCCGATAACCGATAAATCGGTATCAGCCGACATGTTGGCCGTTATTGCCGATATATATATTTTTAAAGTTATAGACAGCATGTTGTGTATATTCGATCATTTTTCTTAACTCGTTATATATATTTGTTCTATTTGTGTTTTTGTATTTTCAGTTATTACTGTATAATTATTAAATTCCCAGTGAAGTTTACGGTTTCATTGCATTGATGTTAATTTGGACAATAAAGTTTATCGATAAGCTGTAAAATATCCTGCCTACATTACATATCTCAAGAGACTATCTTTGCCAAGTGTTTGATATTTGAGGGATCATTGCAAAATAAATTGTATAAGAATATCGGCCGATATATCGTTATCGGATTATTTTACTCCCTAATATCGGTATCGGCATCGGTCTAAAAAATCCAGTATCGGTTGGGCTCTACAGTTTGATGTTGAAAAGCTCACAAAATGAAATTGCTGACTCTTGTTGGAAAAAATACAAAGTTTGTGATATTGTTTGCATCTTTTCTGTTAAACATTACTCCAATTGTACTTAAGTAGTCTGTGTAAGTAAACCCCCCCCCCCCCATACACACACACACACACACACACACACACACACACACACACAGACCCCTCTCACCCCTCCTCTCACCTTGAGCTACGGTGGCCTGTCATTGAAGAATAGCTACAATGAATTCACATTTTTGTTGACATTGACTAGCTAATTACAACAGAGATCCAACTGGAGCGTCTAGTGAAGAGATATAATATATCACAGTGCAAACGACTGGAATAATAGTAGTACTGCTTTATCATTTGCTTTTTTGGCTTGAGAAGCAGGCTTTTTAGTCTTCATAGCTGAAATGAATAGTGGGTGGGGTGTGCCATCGGGTGGGCATTTTTCTTCCAAAACAAACTACGGAGCCGGAAAGTGAGTTCTGAAAGCCAGAAATCTCATGCTGAAATAATCATTGAGTCACTGCTATTGATCAATAACCCTATCAAACCTCCCGCACATATATTTTGTTCATTTGCAGCGATGGTTGGGGACAGTAAAAATTGCACTTTTTGCCCCTTTAATGGAGCAGTGTAATTGACTTCATGTTTCTTGGCGTGTTGGGAAGTAAATCATCAGTGACGCACATTAGCCTGGAAATAATTCAGTTTGTCGTAATGTTGTCCTCCTCTGGCTTCTGGAGGACAAGCTGTGTCAGGTAATTCCAGTCTTGTTCACCTTCGCCTGCATATCAAACGCCACCTTCAGGCCTTTTTCTCATTATGGAGATAGTCACAGTCCTCAATGCAGCAAGCAGCACATTTCAGCAACGTTCACATTGTGCAGTTACGTTGTACACGTGTCATATTTGTCATTTGGATGAAGTTTGATACAGTTTGTGTGCGTTGTTTTTGTTTGCACTATTATAGTCCCTAGTAGTAGTAGTAGTACTAGCCCCTAGTACCTGTCTTGTTGCTAGGTTATCCGATAGCTTCTGACATTTAAAGCCCAGATGGTTGCTTTGAGGCAGATGTAAACTTTATGCAGTATACTATTATTTATTTATTTTTAGTTAGGTTTAGGGTTAGTTTTATAGTTAAAGGAACAGCTCACCCTAAAATCCAAAATACATATATTCCCTCTCACCTGTAGTGCTATTTATCCATCGATATCGTTTTGTGTTAGTTGCATGAGTTTTGGAGATATTGTCCGCAGAGTTTCTGCCTTCGCTCCAATACCATGGAACTGGATGGCACTCAGCGTGTGGTGCTCAAAGTGCCAAAGAAATACATTTGAAAAACTCAACAGCAATGTCTCTTTCCAGAAATCATGACCCCGTTACTCAAGATAACGGGGTAAGATAAGTTATGAGCAGTTTCATGGAGGAACTATTTTCTTTTGACCAAACTACACCCACTAGATAGCTGCTACTAGCTAGTTCCTACATGAGACTGCAAAAGAAAATAGTTCCTCCTACATGAAACTGTTCACAACCAAGTCTGTGCATTATTTTGAGTAACCGGGTCATGATTTCTGGAAAGAGACAATGCTGTTGAGTTTTTCAAATGTATTTTTTGGGTGCTTCGAGCGTTACAAGCCGAGTGCCATCCAGTTCCATTGTATTCAAGAGAAGGCAGACATCTCTGCGGCCGATATCTCCAAAACTCAGGCAACTATCCCAAAACTATATAGATGGATAAATAGCACTACAGGTGAGAGGAAAAATATGTATTTTAGATTTTTAGGGTGAGCTGTCCCTTTAAGAGTTGAAATTGCAAGTGCTTGTAAGCGATTATTTCCCGCTTTTCCCAGTTTCCATGCTTGCAGAAAGCACACACAGAAATGGGACACTTCTTTTTTGTTATACACTCTCTCCAAACTAGGGGGGGGGAATATAATAACAAATATCAGCCATGCCCTCAGAGAAAGAATTGTGAGCTGTTAAATAAAATCAAATAAATGTGGTTTTCCTCAAACGAGCTTGTGTAAAGTTGATCTGTTCATATATATCAAGCTGAGAACAAAGGCAGCCCATAATTAGAAACGCGCTACTGCGATATGGATTAGAGAATGACTCTCCCACCACACCACCGATGGTTATCACAGCGTTATTAACCGCTAATGCCTTTTTGTCTTTGCGGCTGTTTGCTCGCCGCAGTCCTGGTTCATGGTGGCACTTCATTGAATAAATAAATGTAACTGCATTATTCTCGCTTTATCCATTGGGATTTGGCTGTGGGAATTATCTGAGCATATTGAATTCATAGATCATTGTTGCTAGCTGAGGGCTCGAAACTATCATTAATATTCTGATTCTGGAGATCTGTGAACATCGCCTTCTCCTTCCTTCTCCGTTATTACGGCATGGTTCCGAGGTTCAGAAGCAACTCGGCTGGAGATTTTAAATAAGTTTGCACAGTGTTGACTTTGAAACGTGCTCCAAGACGGGAGCAGCCCGGGGTCTTTTCTTCTGTCATCGCGAGCGTGCAACTCACTGTAATGCTATTATTTCCAAAGCTGTTACACCTGAGTGCTATGTCATTGATGCGTTGATCGCACCATCCTTACAACCTGGTTTAAGTTCTTTGGAAATGAGATGTAGAAAGTCATATCTATTTGGGTGGATCAGTAGCTGTGACAGGCAGTGGAGTTTGTCAGATTTATGCAGCTAGTGAGTTGATTAACATTCTGAGCTCTTCTCTCTCCTGATGGAAACAACACACTAATTTCATGGAGTGAGCATGAACTCTGAAACACAGATTACATGTACGTGTTGATTACATGTACGTGTTGCTGAAAGAGAATTAGGTGACGATTACATGTCTCCGCCACAAATGGGATTATGTGACAATGGCGCAATTGGGCACGCCATTTTCTCCTTTGTCCTATGTGAAAAGGTTACATTTGCTTAAGGCTTCGTTCACACCGACGACCCAAGCCTTGCCTATGCCTTGCCTTTACCCACGCTTTTAAATAGGCGTCCGTTTTAGTCAACGAGGCTGTGTACACCGGGCGCCTGAGCGTGAACCCTGCGTGTACCCACGCCTTGCCTGTGCCTTGCCGATTTTATCGAATAGGCGAGAGTTCTATTTTCACGCCGACAAGGCACGTGCAGGCAGGCTTTTCTGTCAAGCCATGAAAGAAAAACGCGACAATATCCATGGGAACTGGTAAAGTCAACTGAATTTCAAAATAAAATGGAGTTTCTACAACAGTATTGAGCAGAGAGAGAGAGCGAGAGAGAGATTGACGGGTGGCTATCACGTGGGGCTTTCTCCCTGTCGGCAAACAAATCTTCATGAGAGAGAATAGCGACCGAAGAAGCAAGATGGACAATGTTGTTGTGCCAGCACATATTCTTGCAAGATCACCTCTCTAAAATGTCCGACTATAGTCAGACCTGGTTATACATATCCAGCATCAATAGAACATTAAATATATCAGATTTATTTTACCTAGAGGCTACCCAGGACAATTCTGGACAACACGTGAAAAAATACAGTCTGGAGAGAGGAGAGGCGCTTGTGACTCGGCTCCAGGTTCGGCGTGCAAAAGGCGTGCGGTGTGATCGCAAAAGCGTGTAACAGGTTCACGCCCAGCTCGGCGTAGGCGTGGGTTGAGGCAAGGCAAGGCGTAGCTTGTATGTGTGAACTAAGCGTAAGGTTAGGGGTTAAGGTTGAGACCTTATTCAGTTTGGTTGAGGTTAGAGTAAGGTTTTTGTCATGCTTAATAATTAAGTAAAATAGACGATAGAAAAGACTATGTTTAGGGGGTGATTGACAGATCGCCTGTCCAGTGATCACACAGCTTAGCGATCATGGACCAATAGCAGGCCAATAGCAACACTAGGCTTCCAAACGGGAGTCCAAAGACCAACGGTAAGCATCATCCAAGTTGTATAATGTCGATGCTGCTAACCTTTTCTTTGGGCCGTGAACATACTGCTCGAGTCACAGTGAAGCGCTCTCCAGTATTTTCACAGTTTTCTCTGGTCATAGGGCTCCAATTTAAAAAATAATTGCACATTTTCTACTAGAAAGGTGACATAGTTTTAATAAATCATCATATGCATAGCGGCAAAATGATTCTTTAAGAGTTGGGGCAAGACGATCCCGCTCAAATAGAGCGCAGCAGAAATGAATGAAAAGAGGCTTATTAGAAATGGTGCTTTCATTACATTACATTACGTCATTTGGCAGACGCTTTTATCCAAAGCGACTTACAATAACACATTCTTGTCAGCAATAGAGCAATCCACTATGTAACACAGTCTATGATAACTACAACTTCTGAAGGAACAGTGGTTCCTAAGTTAAGCTTAGTTTAGATTTTATTTTTTTTGAGAGAGAAAGAAGTTAGATCAAGAAGAAGAAAGAAAATTGCTGTAATGAATAAAGAGAAGCTTGTTGGAAATCTGCTCTTCCTTTTGGTTCCTCTGTGCCGATCTTTTGTCTTGCTGCATGGTGCCAGGCTCAAAATGCTCGGAGCAAGCCAGCGTCCAAGTCGAGCATCTCAAGATGCTGGACGTGATGAGACGTCTAGAAAGCATCTCACACTGTAAGATGCTGGACGTGATTAGACTGACAGGCAATGTACAGCAGATGCGTCATTGCGGATCCAGTAAAACTGCCCGATCGACTCTCGCCCATGTTAATAGTTGGTCGACATATACATGCGGTACGGAAAAATGACGCACCCGTTCTATTTTTGTCGGATTTCGCATACGTCTGACAGATTACATGAGTGTGGGTCTGTTCGCAGCCGTACCGGAGCCGTACCGCATCTGTTCCGGAGGCGGTACATTCAGTGCTGTAGTGGTAAAAGAAAAGGTCGGCAGCTTTCTCATGCGGCACTGGCGTAACCGATATACAAGACAAAATATGAGAGAACAACTTAATCTGAATCATATAGCCCTATAAGGTAGGGCTGTCACTTTTTCCCCAAAATAAAATTCGAACGAACTTTAATTGCCCGAAATTCGTTTGAATATATTCGAAGTTTTTTGGTTAATTAAAAAAAATTTTTTTTTTTTTTTTTCAGTCCAGCAGCCTGTTGCACCAGCTGAACGTAAGTTCTGTCTTAAGTTAGGGTGTAAAGTCCACACTAACTGCTACGTTCAAACTAGTTAGTTTGACACTAAAGTTGTGTCTTTGTTTGGTTGCACCACGGAGACGTAAGGTACATCTTAACTAGTAGACCCTAAAGTCCATACTAACCAAAATAGTGTCGCAGACAATGACGTGTACAGTATCTGTGACCAATCAGTGAAAAGCACGGTGGAAACGGTGTTTATTTACGGTTGTTTAAGTGGAGTGAAAACAGGACATGTTGCCCACCGCAAATTAGTGCTTTCATATTTCATCAACACTAATCAAATGAGAACGTTATTGAGTAACGTTCGTTTAGGTTCATATTACTGTTAACGTTTATCTGTGAGCTCTTCATCAGTATTGTAGGCTATACCACCATCCTGCCTCACTAAATTGTTGCGGTTATTTTAATTTGTATGCAGTGCTGCAGCTTGTGGGAAACAAAAGCGTGAGTCATAAATATCAAAGGGTGTAATTTATCACGGAGAGCGCGTTGCGGACGCAAAACAACGATGCGCCACGGTGCCAAGTTGCAATCCGTGCCGACTGCTATTTTACGGAGGACTTTACACCTAGTAAGACGTAGGTGTAAATTTTAAGTTCTAACTTATGCCTACGTTGTAACTATTTCACTTGGTGCAACCCAAATATTTTTAGTAGTGCGTAAACTCGGACTTAGTGAGACTTTACGTTCAAACTAGCTTACGTTTCAACTTACGCACAGCTGGTGCAACCCACTGCAGGCCACCGGGCATCAGCCCGACGTGTTAGCTTGGACGCTCACAGTCACAACACTGCCTCACAAACTTGGCTGCATCCAACTCGAGACAACTTTTCAGACCCTGGAGACAATCTTTCTCAGAAGAGACTAACGCGACAAATCTGGAGACTTTTTCTGACATGGGATTAACATTACCAGCAAGCAGCAGTTGGTTAATTTTGGTTCATAAAAAAAAAAAAAAAAAAAAAAAAAATTAATAATAAAAAAAAAAAAAAAAATTCGAACATTCAAATTACATTTCGAAAACGAACCCCTCCCCCCACATTCGAAGTTGCATTCGAATTTCGAATGAAAAGTGACAGCCCTACTATAAGGTATATCGGGGGGGTTCCCCACATTTCTGAGTAGCCAGCCAGATAGGAAAAGTAGCTGGCTATGGGATGGGCCTTGGACCCTCAAGGGGGATCCCGGGGGGAATTCTCCCCCGGAAGAAAATTTTGTACATTTTAAAGTAAAATTCATCAACCTGGTGCATTTGAGAGCAAAATGAAGAGGATAAATCTATGAAGGACTACACACATCTCTAATGTGTTGTGACTTAATAACGCTTGATTGACCTCAGCACATCAAGCTTCAATCATTGCTACTTGACAACAATGTCAGGCATAATCTGACTAACTGATTTAACAAGCAATTTACCATTTGCAACCTCTATTCTTCGTTTTTTCGGGTTATTTGTGAAAAACCGACGAATGTCCATTCTGCTTCTTCTGCATCAGAAATTGTCACGTTGTCTTAATTGCATGAAGAAGAAAATCACCTGCATGCCGTTTCAACATGGTCGTATTGGCTTTATACAGTAGCACCTGGACTATTCAAGTCGCACCTAATGTTACAAACTTTACTTGATCAGAGGGAAATCAATCATGTCTCTTACACCAGTGATTCACTCTTCAGTTGTAAAACAGTAGGCCTATATAATTTCCCCCACTCCTGACACACATTTTTAACCAACCTACGTTCAGCTCACCATGAGCTGGTCTCCAAATGCGCATTGCGCATCGCTGGCACAATGGTACCGTCAAGTTGTTTGAGGGGAGCGCTGTCTGGGCAGGCAAGCGCAGCTCGAGAAAGGCACCAACGTGACCGGGGCCGTGTACCTTTCCCGCGGAGCGCAATAGGCTACGGTTCCCGGAGCTCCTGGTCAGTGCCATGTGTCATCTTTTTTTCTTCTTTCCTTTTGGTGTGTGACGTGCTTGGCGTGGTCTCCGCATCAACGGAGTTTACTCCTGCAATAATAAGTGCATAAACCATTTAAAAATGTGAGTAAACTATCTTAAAAGGTAAATGCAGAGCATGGAAAAAGGTACCTAAACGGCGTTTACGTGCGTTTAGCCACCACTACAGCCCTGGGTACATTAGCCCTTAGTCTTATAGACACGATGAAGCCCAGCTAACACTCTGTCCCTGTCAGGAATGTGATCACCTCACACTGTAAGATGCTGGACTTGATTAGACATCTTATAGACATGATGAAGTCCAGCTAACACTAAGTCCATCATCTCACACTGTAAGATGCTGGACTTTCTGAACAATGTCACGTGGTCGAAACGGTCACTCGTCTATTTAATTGGACAGAATAGAGAAGAGAAATCTGCATGGCTGAGGGCTGACTGAACAACACAAGTGAATCCACAAAACACAAACCATGGCGCAACACCACCTGCGATATTGGGATTTGGTTTTACTTTGGTGTTACTATCAAATACTTACAGTATTTTACAAGAATGTGCCCAATATGAGCAGCAGATGAGGCAGTTGAACATTTCATTCTGCAGATGAGACGAGCGAGGCAGTACCGAAGGAGAAGCCGAGCCCTGTTGAGAGACAACGATGTGTTGTCGTTGTTGTTATGACGGCGTACGTCACGCGGCGTGGCGCGCACACATGTACAGTGCACGTGTGCACACCGCAGTGTTTTAATATGCTCCCTTCTACCGCCTTCTATGATGCACTGGCGCTTCCTATATTTGCTCTTGTGTTTAGTCCGGGTTGCTTTCACACCACAAACGAACCGCGCTAGAGTTCACTTGGAAACGAAACCAAGACTTAAGCGGACCAGAGTTTGCTTTTTTGTTCCGTACCAGAGTTCGTTTGCGCTTTCACACCAACCCAAACGAAGCAGACTATCCGAGGAAACGAACTCTGGCGCGTTTAAAGCGGACCAAGCAGCTTATGTGTGAAAGCAACCTTAGTCTTATAGACACGATGAATGCTGGGCTTGATTAGACGTCTTATAGACGCGATCAAGTCCAGCTAACACTCGCATTTCAAACTGATCGATTGCGTGTGTTGTGTTATCACCGGCATCTTGCTGTTTATACATTAATTACGAGAAACTAATTGGTAGGTCACATCTAGGTGTAAATTGCCTCGTCTTTTAGGCTAACGCATCCTCATCCATTCAAAGGCCACATTAAAACTCATGATGATCCGGTGGGAACTGTATCCAAAAGCTTTGAAAAGGTTGAATTTTAATCTGAGACGGCGTGTGTAGATGGTCAAATGATGAATAGATTTTGACTCTGAGCCAATTCAATCTACCTCAGAAAAGACAGTGACATTAACTTTTCAATTAAGTGAGAAGAATAGCAACTACAGCCAAGGTTATTTTAAAGTGAAGAATGATTGAACACTGACTGAAAAATTCATGTCAATACATTCAAAAACTATAGGACACTTCGGTAGCATACCTCCACCAACATTTGTACAAAGTCTTGTGGTGTTACGTGAGGTGCCTTTTTGTGATTGGTCACGCCCCCTTTTGGCCCATGACCTGCTTTTCTACAACTTGGTGGCAGAGGTAATAGAGTGCCAAAGTCACGCACTCTTCCAGATATTTCATCTGCCACTTTTTTTTTTTTTTTATCCTTATAAAAATAGTTTGACTTGGTCGGACCAGCTATATTCAGAATCAGGAGAGATATAGAACATTTCACCGAAGTGCACAAAAAATGTTTTCCCGTATTTTTCATTTTACTAGAGTGGCCGCAACAAGCTCCGGCAGCCGTCTCGTGGCCAAAACACAGCGAAGCGTGGACTCACCACCAACATTAAGCTACGGGGAATCGAGCCGACAGATGTCCACGTACAGTAACCTCATGATGCATTATTAGGAACAAAATTAACACATTTTAATTAAATTGAGCAATTTGTAAAACAAACAAACCAAAATCCTATACCTCTCTGGAGAACTTTTGACTAGAACACTCTCAGGGTTCTTGAAGATCTGAAGACAATTCATGTTTACTCAATGCAGTCAGCATTCATTCCTACAAGCTTAAAAGCAGCTGGTTTACTTTGTGACAGTGATCGCTTCTCACACTGGACTCTTTTAGACAGAGTTGCAGCTCTAGCTTCGATTTTGAGCGAAATTCTCAAAGGGTATCTTGCGCAGCAGCTACAAAGCCAGTCAAAGTAAATGCAATAAGTAACACATGACTTACTTGGAGGGTGAGGAAGGCGGGGGTGGAGGGGGGTGAGGATGCTGGTGAGGAAGGCGGGGGTGGAGGAGGGTGAGGAAGGCGGGGGTGGAGTTGGGTGAGGAAGGCGGGGGTGGAGGGGGGTGAGGATGCTGGTGAAGGCGGGGGTGGAGGGGGGTGAGGAAGGCGGGGGTGGAGGAGGGTGAGGAAGGCGGGGGTGGAGGGGGGTGAGGAAGGCGGGGGTGGAGGGGGGTGAGGAAGGCGGGGGTGGAGGGGGGTGAGGAAGGCGGGGGTGGAGGAGGGTGAGGAAGGCGGGGGTGGAGGGGGGTGAGGAAGGCGGGGGTGGAGGGGGGTGAGGAAGGCGGGGGTGGAGGGGGGTGAGGAAGGCGGGGGTGGAGGAGGGTGAGGAGGCGGGGGTGAGGATGCTTGTGAGGAAGGCGGGGGTGGAGGGGGGTGAGGAGGCGGGGGTGAGGATGCTTGTGAGGAAGGCAGGGGTGGAGGGGGGTGAGGAAGGCGGGGGTGGAGGGGGGTGAGGAAGGCGGGGGTGGAGGGGGGTGAGGAAGGCGGGGGTGGAGGGGGGTGAGGATGCTGGTGAGGAAGGCGGGGGTGGAGGAGGGTGAGGAAGGCGGGGGTGGAGTTGGGTGAGGAAGGCGGGGGTGGAGGGGGGTGAGGATGCTGGTGAGGAAGGCGGGGGTGGAGGAGGGTGAGGAAGGCGGGGGTGGAGGAGGGTGAGGAAGGCGGGGGTGGAGGGGGGTGAGGAAGGCAGGGGTGGAGGGGGGTGAGGAAGGCGGGGGTGGAGGGGGGTGAGGAAGGCGGGGGTGGAGGAGGGTGAGGAAGGCGGGGGTGGAGAGGGGTGAGGAAGGCAGGGGTGGAGGGGGTGAGGAAGGCAAGGGGTGGAGGGGGGTGAGGAAGGCGGGGATGGAGGGGGGTGAGGAAGGCGGGGGTGGAGGAGGGTGAGGAGGCGGGGGTGAGGATGCTTGTGAGGAAGGCGGGGGTGGAGGGGGGTGAGGAGGCGGGGGTGAGGATGCTTGTGAGGAAGGCAGGGGTGGAGGGGGGTGAGGAAGGCAGGGGTGGAGGGGGGTGAGGAAGGCGGGGGTGGAGGAGGGTGAGGAAGGCGGGGGTGGAGGGGGGTGAGGATGCTTGTGAGTGAAGTCACTTTCACTTTAATCACACTTTCTGCCTTTGCTCTTTTTCCATTAATCTGTCAAAGGCAGAGCAAAGACTTTCTTCTAAGCAATGAGGCTTCCATCCTTCAATACCTTGATGATGGGGATCTTGTACTCATCATCTTTGGTATTTTGTTACGAGGCGTTGGATTAAGTCAAGCGGCAGCTTACATGCCCACTGCTTTGTGCTGCTATTCAGATGCTCTTTTCAAAAGGCCACCTCTCTGGGAAGATTTGGAACGACACATGGGCTTATTTCCTCCCTCAGAATATGCCTGTCACTTTGTGACATTTGATCAGTTCCCATGCTGCCACTGCACTCTTTAAAATATCATCATTAATAACTGACCATGGCCATTTTAAAATATTAGTATGTATGTACAGTCTTCATCATTAATAACTGACCAGGGGCATTTCTTTAAACCAATATATGTGGGATATGTGCATGCATGTCTTGCATGTATAATTTGGTGTCATATTTTATACCATGTTTTTCTTTTCTACGTTTATTCTATATTATGTTTAGTAACAACTTGCCCCAGAGACTACAGATGTAAACTATAGCCTCTGGCTATAATCTGGCGTATTTACGTGTATTCTAAATGTTCATTAATATGCTCTGTCCCTGTCAAATCATCAATCATTTCCTTGCCTTTATGAGCAACAATTGCAGTTGATATATCTATTGAATATATCAAATATCTACGAGATATTTGATATATTCAGTAGATATATCTTTTAGATCTTTTTTCATGGTAATGGTCGCTAAGGATCATGGGCTGATGTACTTTACTGTACTTGCAAATGTAAAAAAAAAAAACTTGATCTCAGAATTAGGGATTTTCCCACCGCTTACTAAAGCCGTGACAACTCTGGTATAACTTAGCGGTGTTGGACACCGTACATGTTACAAGAGCAGAAATCTGTCAGCTCAATATCCCCCCCACCCCCTTCTGTTTGTGTTGTCCATTTCCCTTTTTACACCTCCTCAGCTTCTCAGCTGTCCTATGCTGTCCTGCTTTTACATTTAACTGCTCTCACAGAGCGTGGATATTATCATTTATTCACCATGAAAAAGTCATTTATTCAGATGGGGTTGTCACATTGTAGTTAGCAGAATTCTCCCTGTTTATACTGCTCTTGGAACAAGCTACTGTAGCCTGTCAGGTGAGCTGTGCATCTGTCACTGCTGCTACTTCATAGACACACAAACGAGTTGAATTCACATGAACACATGTACTGTACTCACATTGGGCTGAAATGAGGAAAGAATGTTTTTTTCTTCTTTCTGGACCTTTTTCACAACATAAGCTCTCAGCTACGCGGCGAGTAAACTGTTTGTCTGTGGCTGCTTGGCGTTTGAAGGTGCGTTTGTTTGTCGCCCGCGGCGTCTGGGTGGTGGTATAGAGTTTGCTGTCTAAGAACCGTGATTGGCCCGAAGGGCACCGCCCAGCCGAGAAACTAGAGGCCGTCACGAAGCTACACCTCACTAACTTTTACTTGACCGCATGGCGTGAATTTGGCGTGTTGCCGCATGGGTGGGAAAAACAAAAAACCACTGTGTCGGTGGGAAAGTCATGTGTCCGGTGTAATACCGGTAACATCTATTACCGCGGCAAGCCTACTATGAATCGAAGGCGAAATAATAAACACAGATGTAGAACACAGATGGGGCAATGCTCATTTGCTCACACAGGAGCTCAGGAATGGAATGAGTTGCCTTTGACCATCAAACAAAGCCTGAACCCAAATAGTTTCAAGGTGAAAGTTAGGAAATGGCTCCTAGAAAAAGTCCAGGATTAAACCTAGTACGTCACTGTAGTTTTTTGTTGTATTGTATTGATTTTGCTTTTATGATGTAGGTAGGTAATGTTTATTAGTAATATGGATTGTGTGATGTGGTTATGTATATTACTGTATGTACCGAGACCAAGGACCACAATGGAAATAAGTCTTTGACTTTTTGTGCTATCATTGGCATTTTTATGATGCGTGACTTATTTTTTTCATCATGTATTGTATCAACTGTCCAATAAACTAAACTAAACTAAACTAAAAACAGATGGCCATAACATGAACTATCATATTATTGAGTTATCAAGGACCCTTTTGTGTTTTTGTGTTGAGAAATGTTAAAAATATCATAGGTTAGGATGTCCGCTTTAGCTGGCATCTTTCATCACCATAGTAATGGTCACTGAGGATCATGGGTTAATGGCTGTTATCCAAAACGGACAGATAAACAACATTAACCTGCAGCCATTGTGTAACGTTGTTTTTGGCAGTCTGGTGGCGTTGATTTGAGACATTGTGGAATTCTATAGTGTAGAAGTCTATTAGACTACCCTGCACGTTGAGACATGTCTATTAGACTACCCTGCACATTGAGACATGTCTATTAGACTACCCTGCACGTTGAGACATGTCTATTAGACTACCCTGCACATTGAGACATGTCTATTAGACTACCCTGCACGTTGAGACATGTCTATTAGACTACCCTGCTCGTTGAGACATGTCTATTAGACTACCCTGCACGTTGAGACATGTCTATTAGACTACCCTGCACGTTGAGACATGTCTATTAGACTACCCTGCACGTTGAGACATGTCTATTAGACTACCCTGCACGTTGAGACATGTCTATTAGACTACCCTGCACGTTGAGACAAGTCTATTAGACTACCCTGCACGTTGAGACATGTCTATTAGACTACCCTGCACGTTGAGACAAGTCTATTAGACTACCCTGCACGTTGAGACAAGTCTATTAGACTACCCTGCACGTTGAGACATGTCTATTAGACTACCCTACACGTTGAGACAAGTCTATTAGACTACCCTGCACGTTGAGACATGTCTATTAGACTACCCTGCACGTTGAGACATGTCTATTAGACTACCCTGCTCGTTGAGACATGTCTATTAGACTACCCTGCACGTTGAGACATGTCTATTAGACTACCCTGCACGTTGAGACATGTCTATTAGACTACCCTGCACGTTGAGACAAGTCTATTAGACTACCCTGCACGTTGAGACATGTCTATTAGACTACCCTGCTCGTTGAGACATGTCTATTAGACTACCCTGCACGTTGAGACATGTCTATTAGACTACCCTGCACGTTGAGACATGTCTATTAGACTACCCTGCACGTTGAGACATGTCTATTAGACTACCCTGCTCGTTGAGACATGTCTATTAGACTACCCTGCTCGTTGAGACATGTCTATTAGACTACCCTGCACGTTGAGACATGTCTATTAGACTACCCTGCACGTTGAGACATGTCTATTAGACTACCCTGCACGTTGAGACATGTCTATTAGACTACCCTGCACGTTGAGACATGTCTATTAGACTACCCTGCTCGTTGAGGCATGTCTATTAGACTACCCTGCTCGTTGAGACATGTCTATTAGACTACCCTGCACGTTGAGACATGTCTATTAGACTACCCTGCTCGTTGAGACATGTCTATTAGACTACCCTGCACGTTGAGACATGTCTATTAGACTACCCTGCACGTTGAGACATGTCTATTAGACTACCCTGCACGTTGAGACAAGTCTATTAGACTACCCTGCACGTTGAGACATGTCTATTAGACTACCCTGCACGTTGAGACATGTCTATTAGACTACCCTGCACGTTGAGACATGTCTATTAGACTACCCTGCACGTTGAGACATGTCTATTAGACTACCCTGCACGTTGAGACATGTCTATTAGACTACCCTGCACGTTGAGACATGTCTATTAGACTACCCTGCACGTTGAGACAAGTCTATTAGACTACCCTGCACGTTGAGACATGTCTATTAGACTACCCTGCACATTGAGACATGTCTATTAGACTACCCTGCACGTTGAGACATGTCTATTAGACTACCCTGCACATTGAGACATGTCTATTAGACTACCCTGCACGTTGAGACATGTCTATTAGACTACCCTGCTCGTTGAGACATGTCTATTAGACTACCCTGCACGTTGAGACATGTCTATTAGACTACCCTGCACGTTGAGACATGTCTATTAGACTACCCTGCACGTTGAGACATGTCTATTAGACTACCCTGCACGTTGAGACATGTCTATTAGACTACCCTGCACGTTGAGACAAGTCTATTAGACTACCCTGCACGTTGAGACATGTCTATTAGACTACCCTGCACGTTGAGACAAGTCTATTAGACTACCCTGCACGTTGAGACATGTCTATTAGACTACCCTGCACGTTGAGACATGACGACAAAGGCAAACCCAGTGAGTTAAAAAGTGATGGCAGCAGTTCCTGCCTGGGTAGCAGTATTTGACCATTTGGGAGTGAGGAGGTGTTGGCTGAGCAGACTTCCTGTTCACACACTCTTCAGTCTGCTGGATTTGCCCTCCAATATCCGCTTTGCATTCACACACAGCACATGGCAGCTGAGGAATACGCTGCTCTGTGACCTTTGAATCATAAGTGGATGTGTTTTACAAGAATGTAACATTGGAGGTGTTTTTTCAATGTTCATGTGAATTGAATAGAATGAATAAATGAAGCTCCTGTATAAAGAGATGATAGATAATATTCCATTATGGTACTATAAAAAATGAGGTATGAGTTTGTGTAGATTCAGGTCTGAATGACTGAATTCACAAAATTTCACAGGTTTCATCTATTAGCTATAGGAAGTTATGGAAATGGTTTTGCATTTAATTTCTCCTTTAACCTATGCAATTCTGATTAAGAGAGAAGACGCATTGATCTGATCCCTTAAAATATTATAAAGAAATAATAAAATCTATTCACCTTATTCACCACGCCCACGTTTTCTCTCTTCCGCGTTCAACGCAAACGTATTTGTTTTTCCGGTTCAGTGCTAGTTGCCTTCTGTGGCTAATATTAGCCACTAGTTGTTGTTGTTATATGGCAGTAAAATGCCACTGAATGACCAAATTGATATAACTGTTAACCATTTCGAGTAACACTGTTTCCATACGGATCACCAGCGTTAGTTTGTTGTTTATAACGTGGCTATATTCATAACGTTTCTATCTCGGATGCGTTATTTCGAATCGCACATAGGTTACGCTAAAACGCACATAGGTTACGCCTCGAATCGCACGCAACCAATGTGGGTTTCAGGACGCAACAGCCTCGACTCCACTAACGTCATCTTAAGAGCACAATATTCCTGGAATGCAAGTTTAACTAAACAGTTACATGTCCTCTGCATTCTACATAAAATTAAGATGTTACGGGTTGTTTTATTTTGTATGTTACATACGTATTGGCCAAGATATGTTAGTTTATGGGGGAGTAATTTTGCCACTTTAGGAGCGGAGTGTGCGCCGCCATTTTGCCTGCGGGGTTTTTGGCAAGTCAAAACGGAAATACTATTACGAAATGACGTAATGCGGAAGCGTCCATGTGTGGGCAAAGAATAAGGTGAATAAGGGTAAGTCATTATGGCTGCCACAGTACAGCAAAGTTATGATAACCATCGTGAGTGTCGTATTTCTACAGTACCAAAAATGTACGATATACCACCCAAAACTACAGTAATATTAGGGGTGTCAAAATATATCGTTTAATCGATGCATCGCGATGCAGACGTGTGAATCGAATGAATCGAATGGTTGACAGATTAATCGTTGAATCGTTTATGTTTAAATTGATGTTGACATTCAGATTTTAAAGCACTTTCTAAGTAAAAAAGGGAGTTGATATTTATCTGACTGCTTGTATTAATTGATGATAAAGTAGCCATGTGCAGTAATAATATAGCAAATTGAGGATGTGATACTTGGAGCTCCATTACTTTGAGCTGTATCGAGATGCATCGTGATGCATCGTGGAATCGAAACGAATCGTTGACAGATTAATCGTAATGGAATCGTGAGGCCAGTGAAAATTCACAGCCATAAGTAATATCATTATTATTGTGATAAGTAATATACCATGATTACTGTGATAACGTAAGATACCATTATTACTGTGATCAAGTAACATAGCATAATTTACTGTGATAAAGTAGTTCAGCTCAACTTTCCATTTTCTCTTGCATCATCTTCCTTTCTTCACAGAGACCTTAATGTCAGAAAGGGAGAGAACTGCATGCTCTAGTTCAATTTATTGTATGGCAGGATTTCTAAGGAATTAGGCCATTCAATCAATCAATCACATGTCGAGCCCTATCCTTTACTGATTCCTATTTTGAAATTATAATAATAGTAATACAAATTTCAAATCAGACATCCAGCATCACAGGATGTGGGTCAACCTGTGGCACATGGCTTATACAACAGCTATTTCAGTGTCCTCTGTGTCATGATGGAAATGTCACTTGTCTAGTCGGATCAAAGACTGGGTGTGAATATGCAAGCAGGCATTAAGCAAAACTTTTGTGATCTTTGAACTCTTAGGAAACATGTTGCAGCGACACACAAAGACTAATGAAGGCTACAGGGGGAATAATGTACCCAATGTCACTATCATGAAGCGTTATGGGAGAAATCTCTTCAAATATTTACAAGGGTTTGTGACACACTTAATGAGGACAGTCAGCCCTTGATTATGCCAATGCTGAATACTGAATGTTCATCCAATTATTAAATATTGATAATTGCATCAAATAAACTGCGACTTGTACAGCTACAGCAGTAGGTTGTGATTTACCATAGAGATACACTACTGTAGGCCTAGATGGTTTCACTGGAATTCTGTTGCCAGCTAACCGGTCCGGTCCGGTGTACGAGCGGGAACCGGTTTGATTTGACATTAACCAGCCAAACCGACAATGTATTTCTCTAATCCTACTGTCCCATTTCTACCTGGTCTAACACACAGACAGACACGGGTACAGGTCCTTACACATCAAGAGCGATGCGAATATACGGCACGAAATTGCGATGCGAGTTTTGACCCACCTGTCAATCACAGCCACAGATGTGTACACGTCGGAAGCAAATTTCTGAAAAATTGACCGTGGTTCGAAAAAATAAACGGCGCAATAACTCTCAGCGAAACTTCGCCGTTGGTATGCACGGTTGCATTGACTGATATAGGTTCGGAAAATATTATAGACGTGCGAATTAATCGCACGAAAAAAACGCTCCCGATGTGTAAGGACCTTAACTCAGACAGAGAGAGGCTGCTGACGTACAAAGCTCTCCTACCCGTATCCGACCCGTATCCCGTCGGATACGGGTAGGAGAGCTTTTTGAACAGCCTTGCCCACCTATTGAGGATTCTAACACTGTGTGGCGCCGACTGCTGTACAGTAAGTACAGTAAGTTGGATGCAGCCAAGTATTGTGAGGCAGCCAGTGTTAACACAAGCTAACACAGCAGCGGAGAGGAGCTGACTGACTGGACCATGACAGCTGAGGATTTTTTTATTTTTTATATTCTTTTAATATTTTATATTATATTATATATATTTATACGATGTAACCTGTAACACCGGTGTTGACACATGTTTATTACCCGGTGTGAAAATGACCACACCGTGGCAACCCCTAGTGCTGACATTCAGTCTGATAGATTTCAACAGACCTCACACGTAATGATACATTTCAAAGTTAACAATGTTGTACTTCTTTCAGCCTGCTGCTATTCGCCTCCACTGTTCTCTTGTCAATAATTAATGATGAGCAATTTTGGATAGTTTCAACAACTATTTTTAGATAATGTGCAGAATGTATACAGAAATGCAGAAATGTATCACAGGGTACTTCTATTGAAAAGAAGGAAAGGGATGAAATGAATTATGAGCATTGGATAACAAATTTTCCTCAAGCTGAAAGGTGTCACAGTGTACAAAGGCTGAAATATGAATTTGTGCATAACATGCCTTCAGCTGAGGTAAGATAATGTGAAACTGAAACTACTATGCAGTTAGAAGAGTGGAACAGGAATAAAGCGGTGGATTACTTTCTGGGCATAAACTGTTCCTTTTTGGTACCATAAATCAATCTCCCTTTGTGCTGTAAAGCAATCCAGGGGATTTCACCAATCAGAACCAAGTCCCCAGGAACAGCTCTGGGCTGTGAAGCCATTTTGGCAGTGTGGCCAAGCTCTGTATTGCAAGTCACGTGAGGCACTGGACCCAGAAAGCTTTTTTCCCATACACTGTACATACATGGGGAAAGAGGCAGCTGTAAAACTCCAGGACATTTGTCTGGGTGTCACTCAAAGTCAAAAATGACTTTGAATTATCAAGTTTTAATTATCGTCCATTTTTCTTTAGAAGCCACAAAGAACCGTTTTTTTGGAGCTCTCTCTATCTATCTCTACCTCTATCTCTACCTCTACCTCTCTCTCTATCTCTACCTCTATCTCTACCTCTACCTCTCTCTCTATCTCTACCTCTATCTCTACCTCTACCTCTCTACCTCTACCTCTCTCTCTATCTCTACCTCTCTCTCTATCTCTACCTCTCTATCTCTATCTCTATCTCTATCTCTACCTCTACCTCTACCTCTCTATCTCTACCTCTCTCTCTATCTCTATCTCTACCTCTATCTCTACCTCTACCTCTCTATCTCTACCTCTCTATCTCTATCTCTACCTCTACCTCTCTATCTCTACCTCTCTATCTCTATCTCTATCTCTACCTCTACCTCTCTCTCCCAAGAAAAACACTACTGTGCAGAAGCTATGGCTCCACCAGGAAGTAGGAGTCGAAACCTGTTCTGCACCTGCGCTGGATGAGCAACTTTCAATAAATAGGCTGCCATCTTCCATGCCTTCTCCACTTTCTTTTATACCTCCATGATCAGAGCCAGTGTGGCACACAATGTAAAATGCAGTAAAGGCTGGGATTATACAACCATTTCTGGTCTAGAACCCCCACTAGATAAAGCTTTCAGACAAATGATCAGCAGCAGAGCATGTGAGCGGAGCGGAGCGGTGATAATTATCGCTCCTCCCTCCCGGAGCGGCCCTGTCCACCCGCTCCAGCGCTCAAGGCCGCTCCCGGCCGCTCCGCTCCAGACCGCTCCCCGCTCCATACAGATTTCACCCGCTCGCACTCACCGCTCCGCTCCGCTCAAAAGAAGAGTGACAATAAAAATCTTGAATCTTGAATCTTGAACACCATTCCACAGATACTTAACTCGCTCAGAATCAATGCTTGGAGTGCAGTGAGCATTACAAGTTAAAAGCAGCTGATTTACTTTGTCACAGCGATCGCTTCTTCTCTCCCCCTGTTGGCGGGACAATGGCGTTGCAGTTCTAGCTTGGATTTTGAGCAAAATTCTCAAAGGGAATTGTTGAGCAGCAGCTACAAAGCAAGTCATAAGCAATATGAATGCAATAAGTAACACATGACTTACATGGAGGGTAACGCTAATTGCCTTGAGAAAGCCCAAACAAGGGAAATAAAATAAAATAAAAAATCCAGGCCTAAAAAAGGATAAAAGGACATACGGATGGCGGCTGGTATCTCATGGAGCCCTTACGTGGGATTCCGTCCTATACACGTCTCTTGTAAACACATGGACACTTTGTGCGGCTGGTAGTAGGGATGCACCGATCCACTTTTTTCACTTCCGATCCGATTCCGATACCTGAATTTGGATATCTGCCGATACCGATATTATGCCGATACCAATATTTTTCTTGAATATACAGTATAGGCTGTATAAGTTTTTTTTTTAAATATACCTTGCAAAAAGCAGACAAAATTAAGAAAATATACAAGGCAAAGAAGGATACTATTATACATTATTACACAAATTACGGCCAGCTGTGTGCTGGAATTGCAAAAAAGAAAAAAAAAAGAAAAAAAAGAAAAGAAATTCAGATCCGATCCGATGCGTGAATTAGTGCCATATCGGCTACCGATATTGGATCGGATCGGCCCCATCCCTAGCTGGTAGCACATGTATGTTTGTTTTTGTTTTTTGTTTTTTGTTTTCATTTTCCTGTGTCTGAGCCTGTTTGTTATGGAGGACCAGGAGAGTCTTACGCTAATGAATAGAGTGTCCCCTTAACTCATTGAGTGCCAAGGACGAGTATGTTCGTCAATTCAGATACTAACGTAGAGTGCCAAGGATGAGGGTGGGACGTGGATCAAAGCCTCAGGCATCTCCTGTACAAATATTGTAGCTATTGAAGGTGTATAACCTATTTTACGGACTCATTAGGTGGCGACAGTGCTCTCCAGATTAGAGAAAGGTCCGGAAAACAGCAGGAAAAAGCCCCAATGATGAAAGAGAAACCGCTCATGCTGCAGCCAGAGCCATATAGATTGCTCTGTCTGGAGCTGACGTTGGCTGCGAACAGCAGTCAATCCGCGCCCACAACTGAGCCCCTCTGCCTCTGTCTGTCTGATTAGCTGCCAGAAAGGCAGCACCCGACGCCGAAGGGCCAAACCTTTCCCTGCAGTCCGGTTTGGCATTTCCGTGTCGGCGCACAAAAACGGAGCACTCCGAAAATAGACTGGGTGCGTGTTAGGCTGTGTGTTAGTGTGGGGAGGAGTTTGCAGCTGAGGGGGGGAGAGGGGGGTGGGGCACGCAGGGCACCACACAACTACACCACGTCACTACATCAGAAAATATTAGCTTCAGACTCAGTGAATGTGCTTGAAATGCTTAATTTCACAAAAGGCGGAATATCTCAGCTTCTAATTTGAAACGTGTCTTTTTGCTCAAAACAACCTATCTTCTCCGGCTCATAACTAAAGAACAGAAAATGGTATCAATAAACTTTTTTTTGCAGATGATAGAAGAGAGTCTCCTCGTTCTTTGTGCGTGTTCGGTGTTTACATAGTAATATCACACAATATTCTGTGGGCCTCGAGAAATCACTGAAAATGCTCTGAAACTCTGGCACTGGCACCGTTCTCCAAAAGTGGCTGGCACTCAATGAGTTAATAATTATCCAATCGTACAATTAAAAAGAGTAATTTCAAAAATAATTCACAAATGACATATTAATACATCATATATATATATATATATATATATATATATATATACTGTATACTGTATATATTTAAAAGGATGTCACATTGTATCGGGAAAACTGTATCGGATAGATTGATTTGGGAGGTTTGAAGTGTTGCAGGCCCATCAGGCTACATATTTAGTCTGATTTCAAAGCACTAAAGTGCCCCCTGCCTCCATGAATATAAATATAGCCATCAGATGATCAAATAACCAGGACAACGTCTCTATGATCACACATGGAGTCTATTATTAGTCTAAATGTATTCCTCGCCATAATTTGAATAACTCTAAAGCCAAGGCTGAATGTTGAAGCTTGTGATTTGTGACTTGTCTCGCCTTGAATCTGCAGTGTCAAATCAAACTTTTATTTTTTCTTTCTTAGTTTTGAACTAAAGTTTGTGACAGATGACTTCAAAGTCAGACATTTCGCGTTTTATGTTGAAAGTCACTCCTACTTTTCAGAACTCTTACCAAGGTAATGGGAAAAAGGCAAAAAAAAAGGCTCTTGATTTCCATGGGAATTCCGAAACGTCAAAATATTTTCAAATAGGGTTTTGATGTATGATTACCCCCCCCCCCCCCACACACACACACACACACACACACACTTCTTCCTGGTTGCCACGTGGAAAAACTGTGATGTTACATAAAGAGGAAATTTCATATAACTCCTGTACCTCATGGTACCTCTTGAGCCTAATTAGGGCCCAAAAATAGAGGGTGAAGCAACACAAAGAAGGAGAGATGAGAGGCTGAATTCAAAGAGGGATTCACTCCTGTAGCCTGGGGTAACAGCAGGAGCAGGGTGCAGCACCCAGAGGATCTTTCAGTGGATTGCCAAATCTCAGGAGGAGAGATGGGAGGCTCTGAGGGGGTGGCAGCCTGAGTGGCATATCTGGGGCGGTGCTTCCCAAAAAGCAATGATTAGAGGAAAGTGTAGATACAAATATTGTGCTTCCAACCCTGTCACCAGGGCTCAGTGATGCACTGTCAATGCTAAGTAGAGATCAATGGGGCTTTGCTGTAATAGCGAGGCATTCTTTCTGCAATGTATCTGCTCTGGCACAACAAACGACACACAAACACACGCGTTTCCTCCACTGCAAAGCGCTGTCATGTTGCCGACGTGCCAACACAGCTGCACTAATTACATAAGACTAATGTAATAATCAATATTCAGCGTTAATTGCATTGTTCTCCTTATTTGCTTCATTATATAAGCCACGAGTCGCGGACCTACGGACGTGATGAAATTCCACAACTATGAAAATGAGAGGACCTTTTAACGGCCGTCTCCAGTCATTTTCATGCTGGTCCTTTTGTGGTGTTTTTAATTTGGGAATCGACGCAGTCACTTGGCCCAATTTATTTAGACACATGGAAAGATGTTGAAACGTGTCACCAAATGAAAGAACTAATCAATGAAATACAGCCGTTTTGCCAGATGTTGGTCTAATTTGTAATAGGGATGGCTCGATACCATTTTTTCATGTCTGATACTCATACTCATATTGCAACCTTGAGTATTTGCCGATACGGACACCAATCCAATACTGTCTTTTTCGGTCTCGTAAACAAGCTGTATACATTTGTCTGGATGCACTTTGCTTAGCCATCTAAACATCATACTCAAACTGTGAAACAAATATTCTACTGCCCTAAAGGAAGAAATACATAGCTCACAACATGACTCAATATGCAATACTGCTGATTCTATTATTCAAACTTTTTCACACAGAGAAGTTCTAGCTACTGTTCACGCACACACACACACACACACACACACACACGCATGCGCACACACACACACGCACGCATGCGCGCACACACACACACGCACGCACGCATGCGCACACACACACACACACACACACACACACACGCTGCTCATCTGTGTGACTCGTGTCGTGACACATCCCTGTGTGGTGTCAAACTCATTTTAGTCCACGGGCCACATGGGACCCAATTTGGTCCATCACCTTTTAGTGTAAAGATTTCAGATCACTATTCTTTTGATGATAATGATTTATTAACATGAGCAAATATTTATTTACACATGATAAATGATTATGAATAACAGATTATGAATGTTCAATGGTTATAAAAAGTTCAAAGTCTTTGGCGAATAGACTCCATCACGACTCTGAGACGTCATGCTGACGTCATGGTGATTATGAAGTATGAAGTGAAGCCGTGAGTAGAATAGGATATCCCCCCGTGGAGTCTAGACCTGGTGGTGGTGAACTAAGAAGGGCTTCTGGAGATCTCCGACCTGGAGGAGAATGGGGTGGAGGAGGGTTGCAGCAGCACTGAAATGACAGCAGATAAGAGTATGAGAAAACAGTAAGGGTTGCCGCTAAAGCTGCGATTGGCTGAATGGGGAGGATGTGGCCAGCTGTGATTGGATTAGCAAAACCTCCTACGCCTCCTTAATCAGGTAGATGCATGACACCTGAAGGAGAGAGGGAAATGTGTAAGTGAGAAACATTAAGGTGACCCTCTCTGAAACTTTGTTATTTAACTTCACTAGGATTAGCATTAGGATTATTTTTTAAGAATATGTTCAGTTCACATAAAACATGAAAAGGCTACTTCATGTTTTAACTTGCTCCTGAAACCTGGTAACTCAGTCTTTGTTCACACCTGGTGCTTAAAAGAGCAGAGCTGAAGTTGAGCTCACACTTAACCGGTCACACAAGAAGCACTCTCTTTTCTTCAGCGCCTCGCTCGGCGCGCCTTGACCCCGCCCACAACTTCCATTGATTTCATACCTGGCAGCTTCACGCTTTCACGCTTGGAAAATAGAACTGAATCCTGAACAATTACTTGAGCGCAGCTTCAGCGTCGCTTGAACAAGGCACGCGCACGGCTGGTGTGAACGGTTAACAAGGACGCCGAAATGAAACTTGTGGGTTCACCGTAGGTTGAGTGTAGGTTGAGCGTTGCTCCGGCGTATGGTGTGAGCGTGGACTTAGCCTTCACAAGTGCATCAGTATAAGGCAGTGATACTCAACCCGAGTATCATGGGAACTAGGCTTGTCGCGGTATTCGGTGTTACCGGGGTTACCCGGTGGCGAGACATACACCGATTACTGTACATAATGTGCCCACCGGTAACACCTTTTGTTTTTATGGAGGAAGAATTGAAAGGAAAACACTGCAGTTTCAGCGTGCGCCGGTGTGAATTACAAGCGCTCCCTCTGGGCTGCAGTGTGGCTCCGCTGTTCTGGTTAGACCACCAACTAACGTTAGTTAACGCTATGCATCTTATGAACACATGTAGGTAAGACCCTTAGCTAAGCCTGCATGCGCGTGCATACTGTTGTCACTGCGGGCCATCTCTGGAAATGTGCCTTTTTTTTCCACAGCGAAAAGTCGATGCTAACTTTGCATCAATGCTAGCGGGAGGGAGGACTTACCAGCATTCAGTCAGTGCCTGCTTACTGCTGCTTGCTGGTATTGTTAATCCCATGTCAGAAAAAGTCTCCAGGTGTGTCGCTAACATTAGTTTCTTTTGAGAAAGATTGTCTCCACGGGCGTCTGAAAAGTTGTCTCGAGTCAGATGCAGCCATGAGTTGTGATGTAGTGTTGTATGACTGTGAGCGTCCATGCTAACGGTAGTACTTTAAACAGCAGCAGCATGCGTCTTGTCTCTATGAACCTACAGAATGGACGGTTAAAGCATAGACTCTTTACTTTAAAACTTGTATTATCAACATACATCTAACGTAACGTTCGCTCTAGTCTAGCTGCTGCTGAGGGTACCCGACTGGTGTCTCACTGTTATTGTTCCCGGGAACAACATGCACTAGTAGGAACTAACAATCCTATTGTTTACATTTCCCGGTGTTCCCGGTAACACCGGTGTGGTCATGTGCTTATTACCTGGTGGGAAAATGTCCACACTGTGGCATCCCTAATGGGAACATGCGGCTCCTTTATGGGTAGTTGTGGCTCTTTTAAGTCCTACTTAAAATACATAAATACATACAAATCTAAGAATAAATAAGGGGAGGAAAGGGACTTTTTTTGGATTGTGGCTCTTGCAAAGTTTTTTTTTGTCAATGCGGCTCTTAGTAGGGAAAAGGTTGAGTACCACTGGTATAAGGTGTCATCCTGAGCTTGAAACATTTTAATGGAATTCTCCATTTTCACACTTTGCAAAGTCATCCTGTGATTTGGCCCCTGGTTCCGGCCCCCGGGCCGTTTGTTTGACACCCCTGCCTTACAGCATGTCACTCAAAGTTTAGTTAAGCATTCAGTTCAGGTTAAAGCACATCAGATTATACTTTCTTTTTTCCTCCAATATCCGATCCAGTGATTTTGGCTAGTATTGGATTGGCACATCACTAATTTGTAACACTTTCAGTATTACAGTGTTTCCCCTAGAAAACATTTCAGGCCTGGCATTTCGAAATGTACCCCGACCGCAACGGTGGGGCCCCTTGCTGGCGACGCTAAACTTTTAGCTAACCTGTTTGCATCTATATGTTTGCAATGGCATCCCAAGTATCATCATACTATTGTGGGATGCGATGCGAACAGTTGTATTATGGGATGTGCGTTTCCCAGGCAACGACACACGTTGACACATTTTGGAACAGCGCTGCACGCTGGCACAATGCTCCTAAAAGCAAAATGCTTATTGTTTTGAATGATTTGGCATCTTCTATTACTGTTAACACTGTCAACAACAGTATTGTTGTATTGTAATAATATGCCATAAAGGTTTATTGAAATGTTGGGGAAAGCATATATATATAGTCAAGTCAAGTCAAGTTTATTTATATAGCCCTAATTCACAAGCATGTCTCAGAGGGCTTCACAGAAAATATATCTAGCTAATTCTAGCTGACACAACAGTAGCAAGAATATACAGAATAAAGATAACATTTGAACAATTGATAGAGAAATATAGAAAATATAGAAATGAAGGAGAGAGCAGAGGAGAGAGCAGGAGAAGGGAGGAGAGCAGGGGGAATGTGAGAGAGTGATGGGGTGGGGAGGGAATGGGAAATGTTGGAGGGTATAGGAGGTGGGGAAGGAGCAAGAGGAGAGAGCAGGAGAGGGCAAAGGGGGGGGGAGCGGGGGGGTGTGTGGGGGAGAAGAGAGCAGGGGGAGGGAGGAGGTGGGGAGAGAATGGGAAATGTGGGGGAGGAGAGAGCGTATGGAAGAGTATGGGAGTATAGGGGAGTATGGGAGACTATATGGAGAGAACAGGGAAAGGAGGGCTAGCTGACACAACATTAACAAATTACAGTAGTAATAATAACACATCGAACAATTATATGATGAGAAATATAGACACACTTCTTGCAAGCGGACATATGTCGATTTCTTAGCAACCAAACTATGCCTAATTTAATTGGCTGCAAGCATATATATATATATATATATATATATATATATATATATATATATTTCATTCAAGAACACTCAAGTCATAGAATTAACCATTTATTGTATTATGAATACAATGCATACAATTATGTTTGGCGTTGAAGGCTCCGCTCTTATAATTAATTTAATATTTAATTTAATATTTAATTAATTTAATTCTCCCTGAACTCGGCTCAGCAGCATGCTACGCCGAGCAGGGAGAGCAAGCAGAATCCCTCATGGGAATAAAATATTCCAGATACATTTAAACCATAGAAGTAAAAGAGGGAGCCTAAAAGCAAGACATGTTCATTTTTTGAGCCATGCAGACTCCAGAGCTATAAAACATGATAGCATTGATCTAAAAGGTGGAGGCTGGGGTGGAGGGGGCAAAGCGTTTGCCAGCAGCCGCAACGATCAGCAAAGTGGGGAACAGATCAGTGAGTGAGAGGCTGCCATATTTAAACGGACCGCCTTGTTGTGAGAATGACTGTGATTGGAGAATTGGTTAAACGGTGAACCAAACAGAGGCTGTCAGCTGGTACAGCTGGGGCGTAGCCTATGACATCATGTCTTGAATGAACTAACGCAGGCTTCATATATATATATTTTACAGGCCTTTAGAATGGTAGGGGAAACTGAGCTATACAGATATGACAACATTGTACTATTTTTTTCAATAATGTAACTAGCTGCAGCACACACACACACACACACACTGACCCAAAAGTAATCTTTTTTTTTCAAATTGGGGACAGCTTTTGTCCCCAATTTGACAAGCCGTCCCCAGTTAACTGGTCTTAAGTCTGGAATTTGTTCCCAAAAGTAGCCTATGACAGAACACACACACACACACCACACACACACACACCCCACACACACACACACACACACACACACACACACACACACACACACACGCACGCACACACACACACACAGTTTGGAAATCCCTCACCATGATTAACTGCCTGTGCTGGCCCACGGTATCTCACACAGCATCCAGCCTGCTCTTAGCACAATCCCCAGTGCCGTGATAAGCTCTAAGACTCTCAACGTGCCACCGAATGACCACACACACACACACACCCACACACGCACACACACACACACACTGGCGGGTGGTTCTTCTCTCCCTCTCCTGGGCGAGTTACAGATACTTCTTGTTAAAGCTGGTGACCCTGTGACCCACCTCGCCGACTCCACGCCCAGCGCTCTTCCTTAGCAACTGGGTGCAGAGCAGACGCTAAGCCGCACCAACGGTGTGCCGTGATCGATGTGGCTCGACAGGAGGCAGGAGTTTTGATGAGTTTCTAACAACTTGTCAAGGAAGGGCCCAGGGTGGAGGGGGGGGGTGTAAATAAAAAAGCATGAGAAGAAGAATGAAAAATGAGTCTGGCAGAACTACAAACAAGAAGATAAATGGAGAAAAGTCTGCAGTGTTGTGGATCTGCTCGACCCCTTAGCGCTATATGCATGTGTGTACTGTGTAGTTATGTGTACTGTGTAGTTATGTACTGTGTAGTTATGCACCCCGGCGCCTCCGTTGGCAGATTGATGAGCTGAATAGTGGCTTTATGCAAGGTGATCTCGCCTCGATGAACTGAGATGATCACATTTGAAGCTTTGGTTGAGTCATGACTGAATCTGTTGACGAACATTTGCATTTGCCTGCAACAAGTGGCACGTGTTAGCGGTGGAGTATTCGCAAAAGTCTACATAGTAACAGAAGTGGTGTCAATTTGCATTTCTACCTGTGTGAAATCAGTATTCGCTTTGAGAACATGCAGCGATGGGCCTGCAGAGGGGCCATACCGTTCACTTAAGTTGTTAAAAACTTAAAAAATAAAAAAGCATGAGAGTCTTGGGTGAGTCTGTCTCTCTCCACTGTCTCTCTCTCCTCCCTCTCTGCACTCTCTCCTCGCTTCTCCCTCTGCTCTCTCTCTTCCCCTCCCTCTCTTCTCTTCTTCTTTAGCTAGACACATTCTCTGTAAAGTCCTTTGAAACTTGCTTGTGAATTAGGGCTATGCAAATAAACTTGACTCGACTTGAATAGATCAGAAAAGATGAAAAATATCCCTGTGGCGGTTTGCAGGTGATTTTCTTGCGATATGGGCACACTTTCTAGTTCAGACATAATCCCACAATCATAATGAAATAGAGCTCATTTAGATGTAAAATCGCAAATAAACATTTTCTGAGTCTTGGTAATCTCCTGTTTAATCTCCTGTTCATTGTCAGCGAATCACCCCCAGGCTGTATCTCATCATGATAACATCACAGATCAGAATCTCTTAGTCTGGGTGGGCATTGACTAAGTTCACACATGATGATTTAATCATCCTGGCACATAGAGATATAATTTTTCAAACCCTTAAATTGAGTGCTATTTCCCTTTACTGTACATGAGGGGATGGTTATCACATGGGCAGCTTTGATTAGTTTTTTAGACGGGAGTTTCATATTATAGATATCATGAAATATGGGGGAAATCCCAAGAGAACTCATAGTCCTTATGTGATGTCCTTACTGCTAATGAAGCTATATGGTAGGTAGACGGATGACCATTAAATGTCATTGGCAAAGTGATGCATGGATCAATATGACTCTAACAGAGGATGGAAAAGAGTCAGTGAGGCGGTGAACATACAGCTTTCCTATGAGGGAATAGATCCCATTTTGACCGGTCCTCATTGATTCTGTATTATGTAACGCAGTATCCCATAACACCCTTCCACATCTTATTTCCAATACCTGTACACCAAAGACATGAAACCGTTCATTCAGCATTATCCAGCCAGAATCAATCTGAGCTTCTGTCATTGTAAAATATCAACTTAAAACCAATGGATTTGTGTTTCTGTTTTCATTTGCATGAATCTCAAAATATGAAAATGAAGTGTAAAATGTATTTCTGCACTGTGCTTTTATATGATCATATAGGCTATGCAATATATCAATATTATATTGATATTGTGATTTGGGACTAGATATTTTAGATTTTCAATATTGTGATATGGCATAAGTGGCTTTTCCTGGTTTTAAAGGCTGCATTACAGTAAAGTGATGTCATTTTCTGAGACTGTTCTGTTATTTGCCTTTACCCACTTAGTCATCAGCTTTACTGATGATGATTGATCAAAATGTCAGTGTCAATATTTTGTGAAAGGACCAAGTTACAACTCAGCATTTAGCCCACTTCATAGAAAATACAAAGATATATATTGTGTATCGCCATTCAGCCTAAATATCAAGATATGATTTTGGTCCATATCTATGTTCAACAATTATTTTTTTGATTTCCTCATAGAAACACTTTTTATCTAAATCACACACGTATGACAAGTGCATGATATGTAGAGGCATGCCATCGGTCAATTACTATGGTTGATTTCAATGATCTGTGCAAACATTGCCACATTTCTCTGCTCTCAAATTGATTTAACGGAGAACTTACCCCCAAAACACTTTTTTTCAGCTTTTAACGGGGTGATGTGTGATTGTGTGAAGAATGCCCGTCAAAATTTCCACATTTGACAGCAAACTGTTGCCATTCTGCCATTTGTATCATTTTTCAGCAGCATACCTGGCATAAGCGCCCTCTATGGGTGGAACACTGCTTTTTTTGTGCCCTCAAATGAATGGGATATTTGGTACATCCTGACGTCACGGTGGGTTTAGCACGTGCATCTGGTGCATCTCCAAAGCCTATACAACTAGGCAAGATGGAAAAACACTAAGGAGCCCTAATTTAGTTCACATTGGGGCAATGGACCCCCATATGATGAGATTTGGTCTCTCAGATGCAAATCTGATTATTATTATTATTTTTTTTTATGTAGCCTAGATATGATTTTGTCCAGAATTCCATATATCGTCGCTGTCGTTCCAGGACCTCGAATCTCCCAAACAGCAACTTTTCAGGAAGTTAAAAAAACCTGTTTGCTCTTAAAATACTGAACCAAACGTCGTCAAAGTTGGCACATGTCTTAATTATAGTTAGTTTCCCGCTGAATGTGTCATTACTTTATTAATATCTTACCTGGATAAGCTCAAATGATGATGTTTATATTATCAGTCCGAGTTGGAAGCACTCTCTCCCGGCCAGTCAGGCGGGAGAGAGTCGTATGCTCATGCACGAGCCCCAAGCTCCGAGCCGCGGGGGCGCGCGCAGCAGCAGCAGCAGTGCTCTTAGGAGCCTCTCATGGCCGAGGCGGGGGCTTTCGCATGGGATGAGAACAGTCTGACATTTCCGCAAACAAATCTCATCGCAGTTTAGCGCACATGTAAAATATAACGCTATACTACGACGTGACAACGTGACAAAGCTGCTCTAAACACATCGGCTACTATAATATATTTCCCTGCATCTCATACTGAGATTAGATCGGTATTGAGTTTGGACAGACTGAATGGGCCGAGGAGGAGGAGGAGAGCTCTGCAGCTCTGCCCTGCGCTGCGCCCTGAGAGACACTCACCTCGCTCCGACTATAGCAGGCTACTCAGCTACTGCAGCCTCACTGACGCTGTGCCCCTGTCTGTGAAAAGCGTCCTGTCCAGTCGCACCTTCGCAAACGGATGCGGGATTCCCGCAATCCTGTACCCAATCACTGATTGAGCAGAAAAATCGCACACCAGCTATTTCTGTCTGTGTTTGTTTGTTGTTGCTCCGTGAGGGTTACAGAGCGCCCCATGCAGGAGCCTGTTTCGCCAGCCGGGGTCTGGGAGGAGGGAGGGGGAGAACGCAGCCTGCGCTGAGAGGAAAACTTTTGCACAACTTTTAACAAGAATCACGAAAAGCCCCCAAACGAAAATTAAAAATGGATTTGATGGCGCGGTATATCGCAAGTTGGACGAGGGAATGACGTGGAGAAATCTCGCATTGTGATTACATAAGCTGAGAGCGGGGCGTTTGTCCTCACTGTGCTGTGTGCTCGCGTCACTAGTCTCTCCTAACGTAAGATAGACAAGCCACACACACACACATGGGAGAAAAATAATTAAATTTCTAGTTCGCCACTGAATGGCCAAATTGATATAACTTTCAACCATTTTGAGCAACGCTGTTTCCATACAGGCCACCAGCGTTGGCTAGTTGTTGATATTTATAAAGATATTGCAGCTCTCATATAAATTATTTTCGAGGCGGTGGGCAAACTGTCATGGCGTCGATTTCCGGAGAAAATTCCTGAGCTGAGCACAGCCAAAGAGTATAGTATAGACAAGAGGATACGTCATTTCTTGGTTTTTTCCATAGGTTTTTTCAAATCACTGTTCTGATACATATCTGGGGGGTAAGTCCCCCTTTAACTCATTGAGTGCCACGGACGTCGATCGACGTTAAAGTAAATAGTGACGTAGAGTGCCACGGACGTCGATCGACGTCAAATGCGTTTTTTGACGGTGGGACGTGGATCAAAGCCTCCTGGATCTCCTGTACAAATATTGTAGCTTTTGGAGGTGTATAACCTATTTTACAGACCCATTAGGTGGCGACAGTGCTCTCCAGATTAGAGGAAGGTCCGGAAAACTGCAGGAAAAACCCCCGTGAACAAAGAGAAACCGCTCATGCTGCAGCCAGAGCCATATAGATGGCTCTGACTGCAGCTTGGCTGCAGCTGAATTGGCTGCCAACAGCAGTCAATCCGCGCACACAACTGAGCCCCTCTGCCTCTGTCTGTCTGTCTGCATAGTTTCTTCACACGATTAGCCGCCAGAAAGGCAGCACCCGACGCCGAAGGGCCAAACCTTTCCATGCAGTCCGGTTTGCCATTTCCTTGTCGCGCTGGGAGCCGGCGCAAAAAAACGGAGCACTCCGAAAATAGACTGGGTGCGTGTGGGGAGGAGTTTGCAGCTGAGGGGGGGGAGAGGGGGGTGGGGCACGCATGCACCACACAACTACACCACGTCACTACATCAGAAAATATTATCTTCAGACTCAGAATGTGCTTGAAATGCTGCATTTCACAAAAGGCGGAATAACTCACCTTCTAATTTGAAAAGTGTCTTTTTGCTCAAAACAGCCTATCTTCTCCGGCTCATAACTAAAGAACGGAAAATGGGATCAATAAACTTTTTTTTGCAGATGATAGAAGAGAGTCTCCTCGTTCTTTGTGCGTGTTCGGTGTTTACATAGTAATATCACACAATATTCTGTGGGCCTCGAGAAATCACTGAAAACGCTCTGAAACTCTGGCACTGGGAGCGTCCGTTCTCCAAAAGTGGCTGGCACTCAATGAGTTAAGCACCATTTGTCTCAAAAACAGGCAGAAGACGTGACATCAAATGATAGGATCCAGTGCAGATTTTGAATCACAAAGTGTGCTTTGCCCACACTGTAGGAATGAATGGGACAATTCTACACTCTTAAAAAAATAAAGGTTACAACAGGGCTTTATTTAGGTCGTACAGCTTTATTTCGAACTGTTTTGCAAGCCATAAAGACTTGGAGGCGAGTGGGATTCACTCTAATTTTTTCCACTTAATTTTCCAAACTGTAATGTATTAATTATGTGATGTATACGTACGGATGGTAAATTTTCTGGTACCTTGATTTCGATACTAATGCCAAATCAATACTTTTTTTGTACTTCTCAGCTTTATTGTAAGGGACTAGTTTGCAAAGTGCGGGTAAGCACAGCATACAAGGGGCTTTTATGTTGAAGTTCAGCTTGCATGTGCAAGATACAGTATGTTTACAGTACACTGTACTTACAGATCCTCCATCACGTTTATTGCTTTTGCAAACAAGTGAATATTTAGAAATACAATAACATTGCTGCTAAAATACAGCTGTGTTCCTCTTCAATCTTTCTGACTATGAAAAGATAAAGGTTTTAATTTAGAACTCTCAAACCCTCATCTCTCCAAAAAGTGTTTCTGAGATGCATAAGAAAAAGTTAAAAGAAGAATCATTGCACCTAAAAAGTATTTTGGAATTCTTATTTTTAATATGCATTACACAACTGGTTTGAACAGATGATGCCCACAACCACCGTCTGTCTTGGATTATGTGATTATTTGAATGTACCCGTTGCAGTGGCACTATTTTCTTCAACAAGGAGACTCCAGTATCTCCAGTGGCGGCTGACATGTCTAACACAGCTTCTTTGCTTTCACTTGAAAGCGAGCGGCACAGGTTTTCTGCACAGTGCGGTGGAGTGATTCCTGTTTGGAAGAACATTCTTGTCAACGTTTCCTTTTTGCTGATGATAGATCAGGATAGAGGCACTCCCTTCTCCTTGACATTTACACCGTTAGTGCTTGACATTCCCACCTTTTGCTGCTGCGTTCTTGCTGCAAATTCAGTAAAGCTGTAGTCAAGACCACCTCAGTGGAAGTCGGCCCAAAGAGCAGGTGCAGTTGAGTTCCAGTCCAGGTCCAAAGGGTAAAACGAGTCCTATTCAAGACCGAGAACAAAACAGGCAATAAACAGTGTATTTCCTAATGTAAAAAATAATCTGGCTTCTTCCAATAGAGATGTAGAGCTCTCTGGATGAGCTTTGTACTTTATCCTTCAACATCCAACTAATCAATGCATAGGATTTTGACTAATTACATGCTATACACAGGGTGTGCCCAAACTGGGGTACGTGTCCCCCTAGGGGTACGTGGAGGTACTACAGGGCATACTTAAGAGAAAGGGGAAAATTGAAAAAAATTAAGAATAAATCGTGAAAATAAATGAAATGTTAAAATAAATCTGCTCAAGAGGCACTAATTGCAACTCTTTCACTCCATTTCAGGGTAGGTTATCATTCATTCATTGCATAATATCCTATACAGTAGTTTTCACTTTTCTAAGCAAAATGTTGTGGTAGGGTAAAGGGGGTAGTTCTTGGATTGAGAAATCAGGGAAAGGGGGTACTGAAGCCAAACAGGTTTGAGACACATTCCCTTAAAGGAACACGCCAACATTTTGAGAGATTCGCCTATTTGCCATCTTCCCGATAATAAAACGAGAAGATAGATGCCCTTCTCTTCTCTGTGCATATACTCGATAAATAGCAGGCTACACTATCCGCTGGTCGCCATTGTGCAGCACCTGGCTGCAGTGCAGATTTTAGCTAAAAACATGGTGTAAATGACATATTTTCAAGTCAACTTGGCATCTCAGGGGTTGTGGAGACTTTGATTACGCTAGGTGAGCAGTATAGAAGCATTTTATGTCCCCCCCCCCCCGTTTTTTTTAATATGGTTTTGCTCAGTTAATGGGGTAGGCTAGTACCAATGTCTACCTTTGCTTAGCTAACTAGCAGGAGGGGCGGGGCAGAGAAGAGAAGGGCATCTATCATCTCGTCTTACTATCGGGAAGATGGCAAAATAGGCGAATCTCCCAAAACGACGTGTTCCTTTAAGTTGTTTCCAGTGCTGCAAAGGTGGACCAGGTGGAAAAAACAACATATTTTAACATGTATAGATGGGTAAAAGTCAAGTTGATATCCAACGGTGGCCAAGATCACAACAAGACAAGTCTGCCATGGTGTGCCACCCCTCCCAAAGAAAATGTATGAAGTGGTAATTCCTGTCCTCTTTTAACCTGCCAGGAGACGCAGCAACGGCCTCTGCACAACCCCTTCTCTTCAATCTACATACAAATAACACAACTTTCCACTTGCAAATTGTGTCTAGTGAATCCAGCAAACAAACTGTCAGATTGCGTGCATTGCATACAGTACGCCAAAGAATTGGGAGCTGTAACCAGGAAGTAGTGTGACATTGCAATAAGCTGGAGCACCTCTTCACGTGTTGTAGTTGGGGTGGTGGAGGGGTAAAACACTCGCGTCTTACCCCGGGGACCTGTGTCCTTGTCTTGTCCCAGCGTGTACATTTCAACCATAAGTCAAATTTAACGTTTTCCTTATAGTCTAACCATGACCTTAACCTTAACCAACTTGTTTTACTTATTTAAGTCTAACCCTAACCATGACCTTAACCTTAACCAACTTATTTTACTTATTTAAGTCTAACCCTAACCATGACCTTAACCTTAACCAACTTGTTTTACTTATTTAAGTCTAACCCTAACCATGGCCTTAACCTTAACCAACTTGTTTTACTTATTTAAGTCTAACCCTAACCATGACCTTAACCTTAACCAACTTATTTTACTTGGCTAAGCACAACCACAGTTATTTTATTTGTTGCAGCTGTATAAGACACACCGGTCTACAGTCTCGACTTTAGTAGTACTTTTTTCAATTTCAACTTCTTCAATTTGTGGCACAACACCACAGTACATAAATACACATATAGACACATGAAAATGACAGACAAATCATCTGCAGTAGTCAAATGGCAATACAGCAATAATAGAAATCATCTGTAACCGCCAGACATGTTTAAAATGCATAAACAACAGACTTTGGCAAACACATTGTTGCACGTTTCAAAGTGGAAGCCCCTGCTATTTGTATGCCATGGGGTGAGACGAGGTTGTTCTGCAACACATCTTCCTGCTGAACGATTACTCCCCCCCCACACACACACACCTGCAGTCTTGTGGTGTGCTATTGATTCCAGATCTCTCCAGACTCATAATGGAGATAAATGCATGTGGCTGGGCTCAGATTATGAGTATTAAATGAGCGTAAACGAGGACTTAGGCAACAGTAGGCAACAGCAGGCTTAGCGGATGTGAAATGTTCTGTTTCTTCATAAGCCAACTGCAGTTTCTTATCCAGGGTTTTCTGTGTGATTGTGTGTGTGTGTGTGTGTGTGTGTGTGTGTGTGTGTGTGTGTGTGTGTGTGTGTGTGTGTGTGTGTGTGTGTGTGTGTGTGTGTGTGTGTGTGTGTGTGTGTGTGCCCACGTGCATGCGTGCGTGCCCGCGCTGAGGGTGGATTTGCAGCACAGACGCTCCTGGTGGTGCCCTGGCTGAGAACAAAACAAAACAAAAGCCACTCTGTTCTTACTACTTTTTGCAGAGCATTCTGCTGCTGTATGTGAATCTATTTGATAGCATTTTGAGCATTCGAGTTATTTAGTTATTTATCAGGATGTTTTTATGATGAAAATATAAGCATAAACTAACTAAGGCTAGATGAAACTTTAATGAGCCCATGAGGAAACTGGATAAGCATTAGCACAGGGTGTTTCGATCCATCGACCTCTGGGTTATGGGCCCAGCATGCTCCCGCTGCAGCACTCTGCTGCACATGGTCCTAATGAAATATCACAAATGTGCGTCCTCTCCAAGGAATGGGCAATATTGCTGCAACACACCATAAAGGGGTCCAATCCTATATGTCTCTGAATGGGGATTTTCATAGTCTAATGCTTGTTTATGTTTCACACAAAGGAACAGTGTTTGCATGGTGGTATAGAGCACTATAGATGAAATATTGATTAAGGTGATGCAGTAAATGCACACGTGGAGAGAGTAAAAACAGCACAGTAGCCTATAACAATACACCTTTAGTAGATGTGGTGAACGCTATTAAAATAAACGCCATATTAATTCCCTCACAAGAACAGTTTCAGCTCCAATTCTGCTGACACCATACTGCGTTTAGCAGGGCCGACCTTTGAGGGACAGGTGCTTAATGTTAAAAAGGGGCACATGCAGACATGCCGAACTTGTGAAATTATTTTTGAGTGCTACAATAGTGTAATGCTTAGTTCACATGCGTTCGCACTAGGGATGTTCATTTTGAAAATTTTCCAAAATCGATAATTGGTGAAAATTAACGATCAATTATCGATTATCGATTATCGATTATCAATTTTTTTTTATTTTTTATTTTTACAAAATTAATGCCTATGGCAGAAAATACGAAAGACAACGTGTTCTCCTCAATGAACTCTTTATTTCAATGTGTCTCCTCTCCAACACTGCTGTCCCCGGCGCATGCCGGTGTGAATTTCCCATGTTTAAATGGGCACATGTTGGCACAAAGGCCCGTGCCCAGCCAGAAAACTAGACTATATGAAGCTCCACCTCACGTTAGTCGGCTGTGCAATGGAGTGGGGCAAGGAGGAACGAATTCTACCCAAACCTAGTCCCAAAAAAATAAATAAAAATAAAAATAAAAATAATAATAATAATAATAATAATTAAAAAATCGATCCAAATGCCACAGGATCGATTCCAATCCTTAACGATCAATTATCGATTTTCGATAATTGATGAACATCCCTAGTTCGCACCACTTTGCTTAGTTTGCACACAGTCATTATCCCCACTATATCATCTCTTCTTCAACATATACATAGGCTATGAAGAAAACAATACAATCATAGAGAATAATTCCTTTAACCTCTTCTATTGCACCCCTCACTACCCATTTTTTTTTGTCTTTTAGGGGGGACTAGTGAATTTAGGGTAAGATAGCAGGTCAACAGTATATGCTACATAGAAGTGGTACACATCTGAAAGCTGGGAACCTGGGGCCGGTTGCACCAAGTGGTCTTAACTCTGCCTGGTCGTAACTCCTACGTCGGTCTTAGTTAAGACGTCTTTAGAGTGGATTTACGCCTGTTGCACCAACACGGCTTACGTCTGGTCTTAACTACGCTGGTCGTAGCAATGCGCGTTTATGTGAATTGTCGGGGAATGCCCTCTGATTGGCCCACAAATGTGCCTCGCGCCGTCACCCACTACTGTATGTGCGTCACTACACCCTCCCTCCTCCCACCCCCCTCCTCCTGTAGAAGCCCCTGGGGAAAATGGCGGCAGCCATTAGTGTCAGGCAGTCTGAATGAAATTGAATGTAACGTTCCCAATTCTATGTATTAAATTCTAAAAAAATTAACGGCAACATTTGGGAAGGCTAAGCCACACAACTAGTTAGTTATAATCTTAACATCGTGCTTCAAAGACGGAGAACTGGCTGTGTTACGACGATGACGGTCAAAAAGGTCTCCGCGGAGATCTCTGTTACAGGCAGGCTCTACGCCTCCTCCTGACCAGGCGTAACTCTTACGCCTGGGCGTAGTGAAAATAAGGCTTAAGCCGTCTTGGTGCAACCCGCGTAGCTGTTAGGTCGTAAAGTTACGACCAACTTAGCTTAAGACCAGTCGTAAGACCAGTTGGTGCAACCGGCCCCTGAAGGTTAATTTGAGGTGCTGCTCAGAACTGTGTCAAGGTTTTCTAGTCATAAATCTGTAATAAACATTGTGTTTTCATTAGGCGTCTATTCAAATATTGAATGTTTAGAGTATATAAGGGCTTAGAACATTATGATGGAAATATGATGGCCATTCCCAGCCATACATCCCCTGAATGTCCTAGGTCTCTAGTTTGTGGTTGTAAAGTTTCATGAGACATTAATGACCCTGGAGGTCACAATTAATAGATCATGTATACAGTGAGGTCAAGTAAAAAAAAAAAAAAAGGTCTCACTACAATGAAATGGCTACTATGGGGAATAACATAATCACACATGAATACAATTGGGCTAATTGAATCCATCCATCTCAGCTTTCCAGTCATACCAAATTTACGCAATTCCAAGATTGTTTAGGGGCCCCAGTATGCAGAAACATTCAAATAAGTGAAAATAACACATTACTGCATGGAGGAAACTGCATGTTTCTTGGGGGAAGATGCATGGGATTAGCATAAAGTGGGCAGTAGTCATGGGTTTTTAAAATTGTAAAACCGGTTTGATATTGCTCTTCAAACCGAATCTAACCAGTATACCGGATTTTGCCACTAGGTGTCGCACTTTGACCAGTGCTTCCCAGTTTAGGTGATAAATGACTGTAGTGTAGTGCGACTCTAGTCCACTTGGTGGCAATAATGCACCTCTAAGCTGGTTTGCCAACCACCAATAACTAAAGAAGAAGAACGAGTTGTTTTGTTTATTAAATGACCGTCTGGGAGATCTATAATGAACAGGGGTGTAGGCCTGGTTTAGTGAAGCCGTTGCATGTTAGATCGCCGCTCTGGCGGCGGGTACCAGTATAGGTCACAAGGCCCGCCTCCGCCATGTTAGTGGATGGGAAAATGAACCCAACTAAACAATCAAAGTACACGTCAGATAATTTTTTCCCAAAGGTATTTTGTATCATTTTAGATAGTTATTATCATGCTAATGCCTGTGCAAGTGGTCATTTTTCTGATCAATTTGTTTTTAATTAGTTATTTGACTATATAAAAAGGGATGATTGACAGCTGTGACAGCCACTCTCAAGCTGTCATTGGCTGGACAGGCTCTTGATATCATAGATCTAGCGTTAGTTTTACATAGAGAAGACACAGTAGGCTACTGCTTGGTAAAACAGCTTGATCTGTTATCTACTATACACAATGGTTTTAACGGATGCAGGCTAGCATTAGCCGCTTGTGTTAGCCGTCTGTTTTGCATTATTTGTCGGCTTAATATTACTATAACCTAACAACCAATAACGATAGCTGGAATAACACAATAGACACATATTTTCAGAACTTACCAGGTTGTCCAACTGCCAGGAAATGTGTTTTATAACGTTAACTCCCGGGTATAAGATGGGGCCTACACAACCACCAGCCATTAGCTAATCGCTAATGGGTTAGCGTTAGCTTACACAAACAGACACTGGAGGTTTTATTTTTGGTATTAAAGCAATAAACATTTTTATATGGATATCTCGGGGAAATGCTTTGACTACGGGGATGTTTGTTCTTTACAAGCTCTTCTCTTAGCTGCTGTAAGGATATACCATTGACATAAATAAGATATAGCTCAGTGGGATATACAGAGTCAGAGAAGAGACCAGGCAGCCTGGCTAACGCACTGGGCTAACGTTAGGTTTGGCTGTCCTACCCCACACTATACCAGTAAACAACGTAGCCTAAAGCGTCAGTTAGATTTGTTAAACCAACATTTGCTCCAAAACGAATTAAATCATAAAGTTAATCAAAATGACACAGAAACATTAGGCTAATCAGCACAGAGCTGCAAAGATCACTTCATCAGATAATTTCCCCCTTATAGCTCAGCGAGAGCAGCCCGGAGGTCTGACTTGTCTGGCTGATATGAACTCAATCTCCGACAACAGTTTTGATAAACTGATCTCATAGTGGGAATCTTCCTGGTTACTTTTGGCGAGACAAAAAATATTACAACTAGGGCTGTCAAACGATTAATTTTCTTAATCGCGATTAATCTTGCGATAACTCATTGGCTGCCAGCCATTTCTGGAAAACGGACGCTCCCAGTGCCAGCCCTTTCAGAGCGTTTTCAGTGATTTCTCAAGACCCACAGAATATTGTGTGATATTACTATGTAAACACCGAACACGCCCAAAGAACGATGAGACTCTCTTGTATCATCAGCAAAAAAAAGTTTATTTATATCATTTTCCGTTCTTTAGTTATCAGCAGTAGAAGATAGGTTGGTTTCACCAAAAACAGATGTTTCAAACTAGAACCTGAGATAATGAGCCTTTTGTGAAATGAAGCATTTCAAGCACATCACTGACTCTGAAGCTAATATTTTCTGATGTAGTGACACCTCAAACAGTAATTTCCTTCAATAAAACAGCAAAAACAAAGGACTTTTGATGGCAAATAATATTTTTTAGCTGCAACCAGCAGCGCTGGCCCCTGCGTGCGCAGACCCTACACCTTCTTGCTGGTCTTGATTTACTGCTGGTGGGCATCAGGTATTCCAGCTTGTGTTTGCCAATCTGTCCATCGAGCCTGCTGTCTGGGTCGGTGTTGTATGGTGCCCTGCGTGCCCCACCCCCCTCAACTGCAAACTCCTCCTCCGTGGGAGTGTCTCTGGTGGCTCTCTGCTGCACGTTTGCTCTGAATTTTCTGCTGCACGTTTCAAAGTGCGCTGCACCCAGCGTCTATTTTCAGAGCGCTCTGCTGTTTTTGTGCGCCGGCTCCCAGCGCTCCCAGCTGAGAATAATTTAACTTTTCAGAAAGACGCTGCTCCTTTTCTGGCAACTAATCATATGGAGAAACTATCGCAACAGAGACAGAAAGGCTCAATTGTGGGAGCAGATTGGCTGCTGTTCACAGGTACAGCTAACGTTAGCTCCAGCATGCATCGGTTTCCGTTTCCCCATGGCTTCTTCTCTGTTTTTTCCTCACCTTTCTCTAATCTGGAGAGCACTGTCGCCACCTAATGGGTCCGTAAAATAGCTTATACACCTTCAAAATCCCCCATATTTTTACAGGAGATGCATCAGGCTTTAATCCACGTCCCACCGTCAAAAAACGCAATTGACGTCTTTAGACGTCTTTAGACGTCAATGGCACTCTACGTTACTATTTGAATTGACGTCTTTAGACGTCAATGGCACTCAATGAGTTAAACGCATCTTTGTATCGCATGTTTAAAATGCCATTATTTTGCATTTCAAAACATTTTTAATTCAATATTAATAATTCTTACCAGTGTGTCGTGATTGGGAATCAAATTAATGCAAATAAATGTACTTTGTGATCTTGAATTTTAGATTTATTTTCAATGTCTACAAAATATATCTTGAACAGAAAATAAATGCACAATTGTAAACAGTGCAGTACACGCTCCAGAACCGATACCTCCGGCGGTGGCGCTGTGGAGCAGTCAAAACCCAAAATGACACAGCCGAAGAAGGCTGTGTCTGAGCTAAACTTTGGCACTTCCATTTGAATAATGGCTCGGTATTGGAAACTATTGATAATGTGTATATTGTGTGAAGCCATTGGAGCCGACCTTCCAGTGGCTAGAGGACCCCCGCATCCCAGACTCTGAAGGGATAATGACTGATAAGTCTTGCGTTGAGGCTACGGCGACGCTAGCTGCTCCAGTATGCTTAGCTTTTAGGTGATAGCTCAAACTCGATGTACTTCGGTGATATTTTAATTCCATTTTACACAAGGTGCAAACTACTGTTGACTTGTCCACTGTGCCATTTGGGAGTTTTTTTTAAGTAAAACGAGTCATTTAGAAGCGTGTTGCTGTCCATGCCTGTAACAGCAGTAGACAGGAAACCGCTGCGACCAGGTTGACTACAAGTAGCCTACGGGTACATCGAAGGGACAAAATACGCTATTAAAAAAAACGCGTTATGGTCGGCCCTTAATCGCATCGCAATTAACATGTTAACGCTGACAGCCCTAATTACAACTTAAAGTGCCATATTTACAGAGCTAGACTGTATATAAATACACAATGCACTGTGCGCAAATCTAGAAACAGCAGCAGATTCAGAGGGGCGGCGACCTCACAGAGGTTCTAACTCAAGGGAGCTACTGCGCAGAATCTGGTTCACTGATCTGGCAGGATTTCGGCTTCACTCGACCCTACTGGGCGGAGATAGCCACCCTGTCTCCATATTTATATAGCTCAGTGGTAATGAATGAATGATCATACTTGACCACATGTCCGTCATGTCCAAATTTATGGCCCTCTGAAATACAAATTTGAACCGCATTTTTCTCAGTTTGTTGTATGATGCCAACTTTATAAAAATACTTTTAACCTGGTGGATTATATTATTCGGTCGATCATCAGAAGCATGGATTTATGACTCCTGTTCCACAGTTTTGAAGAGCACCATATCTTTAACCAGGTGAGTGGTGATTGCTGCACGCCTTCTTACACTGTAGCACTGTCCCGTTTAGCGTTGTATTTTCATCTTGACCCCAAAACCCACGGAGCTCTGTGCCATCTCCCCACTCCGCTAGTGAAATTTGATCTACTCATGTTGCTGCGATCGCCTCTCAGTGACTCCCTTATATGAGCCTTCATTTCATTGTGTCAGGCTGGCTTGACTGGTGGGGTCCAGATCGAGCAAGTCTGACTTCACGTTAGTAAACACAACACAGCCGGTGAGTAATAACACGTTACTTTAAGTTAGCCAGAACCTGTCAGTAACATTACGCACGTACCGCGGGTATGGAGGGCCAATGTGAGCGTCAAATTGTGTGTGGATGTCAGTTTATAAACAAAGTACTTATAACTAATACAAATTAGATGAATCATTGTCATGTTGCTCATTACTAATGCAATAGCCTACAAGTTGGATTTAACCCTGTATCATAGGCTGCTGCTGAGGCTGCCTTTTAATTTGCATTTTAATTGACCAGTTCCTGGCATAATGAAACATCTCGGTTTAGGTGGTTGCCAGGAAATCAAACTGGTTTAAGCTCGTACACCGGACCGGACCGGCAAAACCAGAAATCGACCCATGCCTAGTGGACAACCCCCCTTCCCGACAAGCTAGCATGTCATGCTTGGTAGCACTGGTTGCCTTAGGTATTCTAGTTTAATATGATATAAGTATTTTCGCTCTAGCTTTAGACATGAGCCTGCTACAGCCTCTGAAAACAGTAATATCAGCCATCGACAAAAAGGACACTTGGACATCAAGGGGCAAAGGGGCAGGTGCTTGAGCACCCGCCGCCCCCCCCCCATATGCACGTGCCTGGCATTTAGGAATCCAAAAGCATCGTCTGCAAAATGTTGGGAGAGTCTCTAAAATAGTAGAGATTGGTTTGCGCCACTCTTTTGTCTTTCTTCTCTATCTAGTAGGATATGATGCCATACTTGAGAGAAGTGCGTCCCAATATTAGTACATAAGCAGGTTGTTTGAGTGGTAAGCACCGGTCCTGGTTCTCATTGGGATCCTGGGCTCTCTCGGTGATGAATTGCTAAGCCATATTATGGCAGAATGATGTTGTTTCACTGGTTGCATACTTATTAGGTTTTTCTCACCAAAGGGGAAAGTCAATTCCCAGTGTGCTGGAAAGGCGTCTCTGCCCGGGTGGTTGGGGACACGTGGTGAGACAGCCTCTGTAGACAGTCTGTCCCCACTAATGTCTCCTTACTTGCCCCGGGGGGATTTTCTGGCGAGCTCTTCTTCTCCCCGAAAAGATGGACCCTGTGTTCTCTTAGGCGAAGAAGGAGAATTGTTCTGCAGCTCTCATATTGTTGTGCAGCTCTCATAATGGGGTGTTTGCATCAAATCACTGGAGTGTCCTGGCACCTACGATCTGGGGAAATCTCCACAAAACATGCTGTAATGATGAATTTAAATGCAAATGGCAAGTTGACGGGGGAAACAAATTACACCCATCACTTGGCTAAATTGCTCCAAATTGAAGATGAGTCCCCAAACCTGGGCACATTGCTCTGCTGGTTTATGAAGAAAAAAAAATGATATGGCAAAACAAGTTAATAGCTAATTTTTCCTCCTCCAGTTACCTTGGCCTGGGGAAATAAATGTTAGGCATTGATTCTGATGTATGATTACAGATCATACATACACATTTGGGATGTTTCTCCAGTTGTTGTAATATGCGAAAACGACGCCCGTTTCCTGTTGCTGACGCTAGGGAGGGATGCTACATCTGGGATTACAAATTGTATTTTTTCTCTGTGAGTGAATAACAACACGAGGAACATTTATGGGGCTTGTGTCTACATCGTCTCCTGGCCCATGTAGGACAGCACCCCGCGCTCAAAGTGCCTCAGCAGAGTACGCTGCCTCGCTAAGAATGCAGGGGCCGTTACAGCACGGGGGGCGGGGGGGGGGATTGAACAAGTAGCTCCTGCTCGCCTGATAGATTGACTGTGTGACACGCTGTTGACCTTTCTCCATCCCCATTCCAGCTGCCAGCCATTTATTTTCACTGCGCCTCCCGACGCCGACTAAACCCGCGCTTCATTGAGAAGAGCTAACATGGGAGGGTCTATTGTCTCCTTTTCCCCATTAAGCTGCAGAGGATAAAAGAACACTCTCCTCCTCTTCAACCCCCAGCCACCCATCACCCCACCCCCCCCCCCCCCCTCTCTCTCTCTCTCTCTCTCTCTCTCTCTCTCTCTCTCCATGCTAGCTTCTGAGCGGGCAATGCAGGGAGACTTTGAGATCAGTGGCGGAGGCTTGTGCAGAATACAGATCAGCACTGGCTAGGGAGTACTGTGCCCAGGCTATTTAGCATAGCTAATTGACCTCTACCTCAAAACCCCTGTGCTGTGACTAACCCACCCCCCAACTTACCTCCCACACCCCATCCACTGACTAACCCAGCCCCCAACTCACCTCCCACCCCATCCGCTTTCTGACTCAGTGCGTACAGCCCTCTTTTGGTGATGTGTGAGCTTAATCATGGTTCAAGCCATGGGTTTGTTAGCATAACGGCGCGGCGCGGCGGGCCCTCCGCAACCATACGCAGCTCTTGTGAGCCTCTCAAGAAGAGTGAATGCGGTAGTAGCTTGGGAGGTGAAGCTGCCCTCTTGGATTCAGAAGGTTCCCCAAGGCTGTGTGACGAAGTGTCCTTGAGCAAGACACTGAGCCCTTAACTGCTCCCGTCGAGCAGTTGGCGCCTTGCATGGCTGCAGACGCCGTGGGTGTGGGAATGTCCATTACTCTCCGGTTTGTTTTTGTTTTTATCCCCCAGCCAGCCTCTCGCTCCCTCTCTCTCTCTCTCTCCCTCTCTCTCTCTCTCTCTATCTCTCTCTCTCGTCAGTCAGAGGGAAAGAATCAAGTCAAGTTTGCCAAGCCTTGACTTGAGAGGCGGTGTGATTCGATTTACCTTTACCCCGTTGGAAGCTATGATTTGTTTAAAAAAAAACATACCCAAAGCAACAACTAGACTAAATCCCAGTGATTTAGTCGTAATTGCTGTTTTTTAATAATTAAGACCCAGAAAGCACTCCTGTTTTGTTTAATAATCCATACAATTTCAATTCAAACTCATCGGGTCGAGAGAGAGAGTCATCATCGGCGCCAGTCTTCTCCACTGTCTCGAATAGCCCTGCCCGCACAGTGGTAAACCCCAGGAGGCCGCTAAAAATATGCAGTGATTAAGAGCTCACCTCATTCTAATGGGATTATTACCTTAAAAATATCCTGCCACGTATTTTAAACGTATGGAGGGGAAGAGAGGAGGGGCCAATGTGGACCAGTTATCATATCCTGTCACATATTTTAAACGTATGGAGGCGAAGAGAGGAGGGGCCAATGTGGACCAGTTATCATATCCTGTCACGTATTTTAAACGTATGGAGGCGAAGAGAGGAGGGGCCAATGTGGACCAGTTATCATATCCTGCCACGTATTTTAAACGTATGGAGGCGAAGAGAGGAGGGGCCAATGTGGACCAGTTATCATATCCTGTCACGTATTTTAAACGTATGGAGGCGAAGAGAGGAGGGGCCAATGTGGACCAGTTATCATATCCTGCCACGTATTTTAAACGTATGGAGGCGAAGAGAGGAGGGGCCAATGTGGACCAGTTATCATATCCTGCCACGTATTTTAAACGTATGGAGGTGAAGAGAGGAGGGGCCAATGTGGACCAGTTATCATATCCTGCCACGTATTTTAAACATATGGAGGTGAAGAGAGGAGGGGCCAATGTGGACCAGTTATCATATCCTGCCACATATTTTAAACATATGGAGGTGAAGAGAGGAGGGGCCAATGTGGACCAGTTATCATATCCTGCCACGTATTTTAAACATATGGAGGCGAAGAGAGGAGGGGCCAATGTGGACCAGTTATCATATCCTGTCACATATTTTAAACATATGGAGGGGAAGAGAGGAGGGGCCAATGTGGACCAGTTATCATATCCTGTCACATATTTTAAACATATGGAGGTGAAGAGAGGAGGGGCCAATGTGGACCAGTTATCATATCCTGTCACATATTTTAAACATATGGAGGGGAAGAGAGGAGGGGCCAATGTGGACCAGTTATCATATCCTGCCACATATTTTAAACATATGGAGGGGAAGAGAGGAGGGGCCAATGTGGACCAGTTATCATATCCTGTCACGTATTTTAAACATATGGAGGTGAAGAGAGGAGGGGCCAATGTGGACCAGTTATCATATCCTGTCACATATTTTAAACATATGGAGCGGAAGAGAGGAGGGGCCAATGTGGACCAGTTATCATATCCTGTCACATATTTTAAACATATGGAGGGGAAGAGAGGAGGGGCCAATGTGGACCAGTTATCATATCCTGCCACATATTTTAAACATATGGAGGGGAAGAGAGGAGGGGCCAATGTGGACCAGTTATCATATCCTGTCACGTATTTTAAACATATGGAGGGGAAGAGAGGAGGGGCCAATGTGGACCAGTTATCATATCCTGCCACATATTTTAAACATATGGAGGGGAAGAGAGGAGGGGCCAATGTGGACCAGTTATCATATCCTGTCACGTATTTTAAACATATGGAGGTGAAGAGAGGAGGGGCCAATGTGGACCAGTTATCATATCCTGCCACATATTTTAAACATATGGAGGGGAAGAGAGGAGGGGCCAATGTGGACCAGTTATCATATCCTGTCACGTATTTTAAACATATGGAGGGGAAGAGAGGAGGGGCCAATGTGGACCAGTTATCATATCCTGTCACATATTTTAAACATATGGAGGTGAAGAGAGGAGGGGCCAATGTGGACCAGTTATCATATCCTGTCACATATTTTAAACATATGGAGGGGAAGAGAGGAGGGGCCAATGTGGACCAGTTATCATATCCTGTCACATATTTTAAACATATGGAGGTGAAGAGAGGAGGGGCCAATGTGGACCAGTTATCATATCCTGTCACATATTTTAAACATATGGAGGGGAAGAGAGGAGGGGCCAATGTGGACCAGTTATCATATCCTGCCACGTATTTTAAACATATGGAGGCGAAGAGAGGAGGGGCCAATGTGGACCAGTTATCATATCCTGTCACGTATTTTAAACATATGGAGGCGAAGAGAGGAGGGGCCAATGTGGACCAGTTATCATATCCTGCCACGTATTTTAAACATATGGAGGTGAAGAGAGGAGGGGCCAATGTACATATGGAGGCGAAGAGAGGAGGGGCCAATGTGGACCAGTTATCACATCCTGCCACATATTTTAAACATATGGAGGCGAAGAGAGGAGGGGCCAATGTGGACCAGTTATCACATCCTGCCACATATTTTAAACATATGGAGGGGAAGAGAGGAGGGGCCAATGTGGAGCAGTTATCATATCCTGCCACGTATTTTAAACATATGGAGGGGAAGAGAGGAGGGGCCAATGTGGACCAGTTATCATATCCTGTCACGTATTTTAAACATATGGAGGCGAAGAGAGGAGGGGCCAATGTGGACCAGTTATCATATCCTGCCACGTATTTTAAACATATGGAGGGGAAGAGAGGAGGGGCCAATGTGGACCAGTTATCATATCCTGTCACGTATTTTAAACATATGGAGGCGAAGAGAGGAGGGGCCAATGTGGACCAGTTATCACATCCTGCCACATATTTTAAACATATGGAGGCGAAGAGAGGAGGGGCCAATGTGGACCAGTTATCACATCCTGCCACATATTTTAAACATATGGAGGCGAAGAGAGGAGGGGCCAATGTGGACCAGTTATCATATCCTGCCACATATTTTAAACATATGGAGGCGAAGAGAGGAGGGGCCAATGTGGACCAGTTATCATATCCTGCCACGTATTTTAAACATATGGAGGTGAAGAGAGGAGGGGCCAATGTACATATGGAGGCGAAGAGAGGAGGGGCCAATGTGGACCAGTTATCACATCCTGCCACATATTTTAAACATATGGAGGCGAAGAGAGGAGGGGCCAATGTGGACCAGTTATCACATCCTGCCACATATTTTAAACATATGGAGGGGAAGAGAGGAGGGGCCAATGTGGAGCAGTTATCATATCCTGCCACGTATTTTAAACATATGGAGGGGAAGAGAGGAGGGGCCAATGTGGACCAGTTATCATATCCTGTCACGTATTTTAAACATATGGAGGCGAAGAGAGGAGGGGCCAATGTGGACCAGTTATCATATCCTGCCACGTATTTTAAACATATGGAGGGGAAGAGAGGAGGGGCCAATGTGGACCAGTTATCATATCCTGCCACGTATTTTAAACATATGGAGGGGAAGAGAGGAGGGGCCAATGTGGACCAGTTATCATATCCTGTCACGTATTTTAAACATATGGAGGCGAAGAGAGGAGGGGCCAATGTGGACCAGTTATCACATCCTGCCACATATTTTAAACATATGGAGGCGAAGAGAGGAGGGGCCAATGTGGACCAGTTATCACATCCTGCCACATATTTTAAACATATGGAGGCGAAGAGAGGAGGGGCCAATGTGGACCAGTTATCATATCCTGCCACATATTTTAAACATATGGAGGCGAAGAGAGGAGGGGCCAATGTGGACCAGTTATCATATCCTGCCACGTATTTTAAACATATGGAGGCGAAGAGAGGAGGGGCCAATGTGGACCAGTTATCATATCCTGCCACGTATTTTAAACATATGGAGGCGAAGAGAGGAGGGGCCAATGTGGACCAGTTATCACATCCTGCCACATATTTTAAACATATGGAGGTGAAGAGAGGAGGGGCCAATGTGGACCAGTTATCATATCCTGTCACATATTTTAAACATATGGAGGGGAAGAGAGGAGGGGCCAATGTGGACCAGTTATCATATCCTGCCACATATTTTAAACATATGGAGGGGAAGAGAGGAGGGGCCAATGTGGACCAGTTATCATATCCTGTCACATATTTTAAACATATGGAGGTGAAGAGAGGAGGGGCCAATGTGGACCAGTTATCATATCCTGCCACGTATTTTAAACATATGGAGGGGAAGAGAGGAGGGGCCAATGTGGACCAGTTATCATATCCTGCCACGTATTTTAAACATATGGAGGGGAAGAGAGGAGGGGCCAATGTGGACCAGTTATCATATCCTGTCACATATTTTAAACATATGGAGGGGAAGAGAGGAGGGGCCAATGTGGACCAGTTATCATATCCTGCCACATATTTTAAACATATGGAGGCGAAGAGAGGAGGGGCCAATGTGGACCAGTTATCACATCCTGCCACATATTTTAAACATATGGAGGTGAAGAGAGGAGGGGCCAATGTGGACCAGTTATCACATCCTGCCACATATTTTAAACATATGGAGGGGAAGAGAGGAGGGGCCAATGCGGACCAGTTATCATATCCTGCCACGTATTTTAAACATATGGAGGCGAAGAGAGGAGGGGCCAATGTGGACCAGTTATCATATCCTGTCACGTATTTTAAACATATGGAGGCGAAGAGAGGAGGGGCCAATGTGGACCAGTTATCATATCCTGTCACGTATTTTAAACATATGGAGGGGAAGAGAGGAGGGGCCAATGTGGACCAGTTATCATATCCTGCCACATATTTTAAACATATGGAGGCGAAGAGAGGAGGGGCCAGTTATCCCATTGAAGTAGATATGCACACATTTCTCCCACCCATGTGCCATGTGAACTAATTATATGGTGAAGTGAATGGGTAGAATTACTCAAAATCTTTCACCAGCCACGAGGACTCAAAAATGCTTGAAAAGAGGTGGGTGTCATTTTGACAGCAACATGCGAATTATAATGTGATGTTAAAAACCTTTTTTCTTTTATTGGTTATGTATGCCAAAGCCATACCGTACATGTGGCTGATAATTTCACGATAATCAGACACTGTACTCTTCATCAAGATGGCTTTATACAGCATACAGTATTCTTAAAGTGTATGGACACACTGTCACTGTAATTAAAATGAAATTTGAAGTTATTATTTTCAAAACTCCATCCTTTTTTCCAAGCCGTTTCAGACTAACCTCAGAATCTACATCACAACTGGATTTGGTCCTGATTGGCTTCCTCACTAAAATAATGGCTGAAATTCTTCCAATTAGGCCAGTTTGCATCATTTGAACAGGACAGCCTCCACTTCATCAGGTTTACCTCATTTGAACTGGGGGAGCTTTTGCAGTCGGCCAATCAGGCTTCAGTATTGTGTGGAATTAGTCTTCACATTGATTCAGTAAATATCCTTTTACTAAACTGCAGCTTTTTTGAAAACATCATGGAGAACATTCTTTTGTCCTCAGCCAAATTATACTTCTTCAAACAAAAAACAAATATACTAATTATGTTCAGATGTTGCCTAACTTGAACCTCAGCTTTTTATCATGAAAAAAGGCTCCTACCAGGAATCCAACAAAACACACACTGCAATGGTTGAATTGTTTCCTAATGACAGAAACAAAACACCCTGGCCAGCTAGTTGAGGCTCAGATCTATAGCTGTTAACAATCCCAGCCTCCTTTTCAGGCCACTGAATGGGTTTTTGCACGAGCATGCCCACTACTTCTTAATTGGCAGTCAACCTTAAAGAGATCCAGAAGAACACAGCCTAAGGTAGGATTAGGAGCATGCAGTGGTGTCCAGTGTCCACATGGTAATTTGCACTAAGTGGTTGAGCCAGCTACGAATGCCCTGACCACTTGGGATTTATAGACTGCCACTGGTTCAATATCTAGACATACCAGGACTTCATTAAGGCAACTTTGTCGAGAGCGCTGAAACCAAGCCAAGCCTCCCATTCCCTCCTCCACAAAAAATGCATGAATCTTTCCTGTATAGCCATGCAATGATGACAACTAGCTGCCACTAAGATGGGCAGCCAAGCCATGGTTTGATGGACCCCGGGCTGTAAATCTGTCACCATGTAGCATCCCTGCAGGTGCTCGAACCTAAGAAGATGTAATGGATGGATACTGGGGCAGATATGTGTGCAGCCTTGGCAGCGGAACACACAGCAACACTCGCTGTAGCGCCATGTATCACTCCAAGTGCTCCATAACCCCTCCATTATGGCCTCATTTAAGCCTCTTTAGGATTATCACCATAATGGAACTGCTCTGGGATTTGTCTCTTGATGACATCATCAGAGCCTTGACTCACCTGTTTTGAGCTGAGGGCGAGACTTTGGTTTCACAGTCGAGAGACTACTCTCTGAGATCCAAAGGAGTAATAAATGATGCATTCTATTTTAGAGAGGGTTGTCCAATGTCCAGTGGAGAGTTGATAAGATAATAAAAGAGTCAAATAAATAAGGGCAGGATATCCAAACATTTGCATGTGATTTATTCCCATAGCCTTTAATACTGATAGAAAGAGAAATGTGTGACATGTGCATTACATTTTGACTGAAGGTCCTTACACATCGGGAGCGTTTTTTTCGTGCGATTAATTCACACGTCAATCATATTTTCCTAACCTATATCAGTCAATGCAACCGTGCATACCGACGGCGAAGTTTCGCTGAGCGTTATTGCGGTGTTTATTTTTTCGAACCACGGTCGATTTTTCAGAAATTCGCTTCCAACGTGTACACATCTGTGGCTGTGATTGACAGGTGGGTCAAAACTCGCATCGCAATTCCGTGCCATATATTCGCATCGCTCTTGATGTGTAAGGACCTTGATAGTGTTGGTGAAGGCTGGTACCGATGTTTTTGGAGCTAAGCCGCCAATAGCCAATATTTTGTGCCAATCTTGATCATTTTCATGCCAGAAAAAAAAATGTGTGGAGGATTCAGTGTTTTACCCAGAATTGTGTCCTTGGCAGAGTGTAAAAAAAGACTGAAACAGCATTTAGACCACCACGTAAGGCTACAACTCTCCACTGAAAGCCATATAACCCCATATCAAGTCTTTTAGGAGGGTTAGCAGCTCCTTGAGGCAGGATCAGACAGGTTTCATCTCCGGCTTTACAGACTGACCTCTGCAGCTGTGGGGTAAGAAAAGAAAAAGCAAGGAACTTTCATCAGAGCAGTGATGGATGACTTTGTCTGCTATCCGATTTTTCATAAGAGGCTAATTGGCCTGATATCAGTGTAGCCCAATATGTCCATATTTTAAATGATTATGTTCTAATTCTCATTGCTCTTTTTCAAGAACAAAAAATGTGTGGTGGCCTGCAAAAACCCTTCACATGGTGAAAATCTATTTTATATATATATATATATATATATATAATAGATTTTCACCATGTGAAGGGTTTATTATATATATATATTCCCTATATATTATAGGGATATATATATTCCATGAACTAGAAACGCTCAATCTATATTGCTTTTTGAATGACTGAGATAGCACTATCATATCAAAAGTTCTGAGTATTTTAATCTGTTACAGTATTTGTCTAAAATTTAAAAGTGAGGATTTATTTATTTATTAAAAATTCAATGCGATTGGTTTTCCTCAACAACATAGACTTGGTCACTTCCTTACAGCAATCTGAAATCATTGGATTGTCAAAAATAAACACTTCCCCTTTAGTTTTCTTAAAATAATTATTCACCATGATGTACTATGGACGAGATGAAAGTAACCAAAATCACACAAAGTCTTAAAACTCGTTTTCAAGCTACGTTGGCTCATTGCCAACAATGTGTAGCGGTGACATTTGATGGGTTCTCCCAGACTACCACACAAATGTGACATGGACTGGTCTTTTTCACTACAGTACAAACTTGCCAAGTTGAAATCGTGCAATTTGAGGTGAAAGGTTGTTTCAATAATGAGAGACTAGTAGAAAGTATAACAAGCTTTAATGAGACAACATATTAATTTTGGCGTATGACTCCATGATATGATGACGCTCTCCTGAGATGATGAGAGGGCGTCGTCAGTGAAGAATAGGATAGGAAATCCCCCATAGGGAATTCTTCTATCAGGAGTCATGACCGATGGTGGTGTCAGGGGAGGAGGTGGGGCAAAACAACTGCTTCAGCGATGATGATCAGCAACTGAGAATGACACATACACAGCACATAGCAAACAGAGTAAACATGGACCCTGATATCCTACGCTGATTAGGTGATTGGGATCAGCTGGAGAGGAATACCTTGGGCTGATTGGTTATTGCCACATGTGTGGTAAACTGTGAATGGGTGAGGGGACAGCATCAGAGAAAGGGGGCGAGCCTAACAATGAATAGGTTATACGACCTCAAAGAAAGGGGGCGTGTACTGTGATATGACGAGATTGGGCGTTGCTGTTAAGTAGTCTTCATTATTGAAAATAGTCTAAGACTTCATTTCAATAATGAGAGACTAGTAGAAAGTATAACAAGCTTTAATGAGACAACATATTAATTTTGGCGTATGACTCCATGATATGATGACACTCTCCTGAGATGATGAGAGGGCGTCGTCAGTGAAGAATAGGATAGGAAATCCCCAAAAGAAGATAAAGTTAAATTGGATAAATGGCAATTTAACTTTATCAGGGGATCATGGAGCTCACCAAAATATAAATAAATGTAGGCTATGAGGGCAAAATGCATGCTGGTAGATGAAGGCCGCTATGCGGGTTATTCACTATGAGGGGCAAAATGCATGCTGGGACATGGGCCAGCTATGCGGGTTATTTATTATGAGGGACAGAATGCATGCTGGGACATGGGCCAGCTATGCAGGGTTATTCACTATGAGGGGCAAAATGCATGCTGGGACACGGGCCAGCTATGCAGGGTTATTTACTATGAGGGGGAAATTTACTAAGAGGGACAAAATGCATGCTGGGACATGGGCCAGCTATGCGGGGTTATTTACTATGAGGGACAAAATGCATGCTGGAAGATGTAGGCCAGCTATGCATGCATGCTGGGAGATGTAGGCCAACTATGCAGGTGAAGGAATGGACAGGCTACTGATAAGGCACAGAGCGAGCCAGCAACAGACATGGTCAACAGGTGAAACCAGGTGTAAGCTTAAACGTGGGACATTAATTTGTAATGCGTGATCGAGATAAAGAACCACCACCATCGTATATGCATTGACTTACCGATTCACGGTCAAGGGGTAAACATTTTGGAGGACCTCAAGACTCTGCGGGACAATTACAGTTAATACATTTCATTAATGGAGAGAACATGGGCCGATAGTGAAGCCACTTGATCGGATCAGATAACACTGGTAGATGAAGTAAACTTTAATGATGGAACAAACACTTAAATTTGGCGAATGACTCCATGGTATGCTGACGCTCCTCTGAGCCGAGAGGAGGACGTCCGTGATTTATAAGATAGAGAACCCCAAAAGGAATATAGAGAAAATGGGACAAATGAGATGCCTGGAGGGGATCATGGAGCTCGCCAAATTCAAGCAAATACTGTGACTTATAACGGGCTTGACCAACAGCCAACCGAAAGCACTTTACATTCATACTGTGACTTATAACGGGCTTGACCAACAGCCAACCGAAAGCACTTTACATTCATACTGTGACTTATAACGGGCTCGACCTGCCAACCGAAAGCACTGTATATTCATACTGTGACTTATAACGGGCTTGACCAACAGCCATCCGAAAGCACTTTACATTCATACTGTGACTTATAACGGGCTTGACCAACAGCCATCCGAAAGCACTTTACATTCATACTGAGACTTATTCTGGGATCGACTTCGGCCTCCGGTTGCACTTTACATTTACATTCATAATGTGACTTATAACGGGCTTGACCTGCCAACCGAAAGCACTTTATATTCTTACTGTGACTTATAACGGGCTTGACCAACAGCCAACCGAAAGCACTTCACATTCATACTGTGACTTATAACGGGCTTGACCTGCCAACCGAAAGCACTGTATATTCTTACTGTGACTTATAACGGGCTTGACCAACAGCCAACCGAAAGCACTTGTGACTTATAACGGGCTTGACCAACAGCCAACCGAAAGCACTTTACATTCATACTGTGACTTATAACGGGCTAGACCTGCCAACCGAAAGCACTGTATATTCATATTGTGACTTATGACGGGCTTGACCAACAACCAACCGAAAGCACTTTACATTCATACTGTGACTTATCCCGGGCTTGACCTCAGCCATCTGACTGTACTTTATATTCATATTGTGACTTATCCCGGGCCTGACCTCGGCCAAACGGTAGCACAATAGCAAAACAGGGTAAATGGGGTAATGGGGCATGACATTGCAAAGGGACTGAGTGTGAACTACCACCAAGATATGCATTAATGACTTACCTCCAATTAGGGAAGGAGGGACCTTTGAGCTGACAGAATGGCATCTAGCTCTGGACGGACGTAGGAAGCATAGGCTGAGGATGACCAGCGTCCTAGTTGATGTAGGGAGGCCGAAGACTCCCCTTGTGTGGCAGCCGTTGTGGCTGCACCAATCCTAAAAGAATGGCTAGAATACTTGTCTGCAGGGCTTAATGGGCAATAATCCGATATATTTGGGCTTAGCCAGCAATGGTTGGCAATGACTGGAGAATTTAAAACTTGAGATAGCCAGCAATGGCAAGGGAGGGGGCAAGACCTGCTTGCAATGAATGGGTTTTAGCCAGCAATGGCTATGGCAAGGGGACCGACAGCATCGGCTTGCAATAAATGGGCGAAGGATCAGGATCAGTTTGATCTTAAGACAAAAGATCAGGACAGTGCTCTCAATTACTTTAAAATTGACACAGGTTTGCGATTTGCACCAAACACCCTCTTTCGGATTAGTCAACAACAATGACTATGATTTCAGCTTAAACCGTGACGAATAATTTGATTCCCAGTTTAGCCACCAACAATGGCTATATGATTTCCATCTTAGCCCACCAACTATGACTGTTGGATTTAGCCGAACCATGACATTACAATGATGACAATGATTTTTGCCAGCAATGCTGTATGGTCCGGACTGGAGTGACCGCAATGATCAGATGATGAGTTGATGAGCTGAAACAATGATATGATGCCTTGACTGGATCACTAGCAGGAGAGACAGCCAAGATTACCCAATGCAATGAACCTTCATAAAGCAAGGAAAATATACCTGAACAAGTAGGCAGAAATAAAATGCACAACACGGACAGCACAGTGGATAAGTGGTGAGCCGTGCCGCCTCACGACAAAAGGTCCCGGGTTCGACCCCCGGTCCATTTAGACAGCTGTTGGGGCTTTGGACAGCAATAGATAGGTCAGCAAAGACCTGTATTTAAGGTCAGTACTGAGTTGACCCAGATCAGCAACGACCTGCATTAGCAGGGCTTTGAACGCAGTGAATAAAAGGTCAAATGACCTGCATGAGCATAGCCAGCAATGGTTTAAAGGAATGGCAGTGGATAATCAACAACGACTTTGAATTCAGCTGATTGGTCACAATGAATTGATTTTCAGTTAGACACCACAATGACTTGATTTTGGCATAGTCAACATCAACAAACTGACGGATACAGCTTAAATCAGAAGCTTTTTAAGATTTCCAGCTTAGCCAAACCATGACTGGTGATGAGAACAATGATGATTTTGGGCTTAGCCAGCAATGCTGTATGGGTCAGCAGTCATCACATGATGAGATTGATGAGCTGAAAATAAACAATGACACATGGACAGGATCGCTAGCTGGAGAGGCAGACAGACTTGATAATAGCTTCAACACTTTCAGCCCTTTCAGGGACAATTATTTCAAAAATAACAAGGCAATAATTCATGGGAATGCAAGCCTTATTAGTAGCTATTTGAATGAAAAAGATACGGTGATGGCCGGTGATGATGTCATCAGATAACGACCATCTTTTTCCCCCAACAAACGCCTGTTTGCTACTACGGACTGCTCATAGCCCTGCTGGCGCAGCTGAGGCCAGACCATGGGGAAGTCTGGGCAGATTCACGGTGATTGACGGGACCCGGCCTGGAGAAGCACTGATGCTTAAGTGCCATAGCATCTCGGGCACTCTGGACACGCCGAAAGATCCATGGGGCAAACGGTTCATTCTGGCGGCAACCCTATAGAGCTTAAATGTAATGCATGAGATAAAGAAACTGGTTAATAAGCAAATAAGAGAAATACAATGGTTTCACCGCCTTGCAAATGCACCATAGACTGCTAGTTGCAACTCGCAGTGATATATGTTGGCCAACATATAACGATGGGATTGGCAGCCTCTTGTTACATGACTAGCATGACACTGTATTAATTATTTTAGCTTTGGTATTATTTATGGTTTAAAACAAACGCCAAAGGCATTTTACTTTGAAATTCGTTAAGAACAGGAAGTGGTGTGTTAAGACTGGGTAGCTTGACACGGAAAAAACGTCAACATTCCCTGGGCCGTCTGACTTAGGTCTTAAGGTTATACAGTAAACACTCTTTCTAAAATGACGCTCAGACATGCTCCATGAGCCAAGGGTGTTTTGAATAACCCATTGCGTGATTTTTTACCGCATATCACATGATCTCAACAACGTGAATCAATTGTGAATTAAATGTACAATGAGCGGTGATGACGTCATCGTCATCAGGCAGCGATATGACATCTTTCAACTCGCACGAACTCCCGTTTATTTACGGTTTAAGTAAAGACTTAACTGCCTGGTGATAGCAGAGGGATCCGCGCCTGTAGTACAATTGACCACAGGCGAAGTGGAATGGGACGGCCTGGTGCTGCCTGCTTGCCTGGAGAAGCCTGGGGACGCGATGATCATGGTGCGGAAGCCATGCTTGGACGCCTGAACACCCGTCCGATGAAGAATAGTGAGCCTCCATGCATTGCTGCTTGCTGAACAAAAATGTTTGGTCACTGATTGACAGTCTGAAGTCTGTTGTTGACTTGAGACGGACTCCTGGCTGGAGGGAAATGGCCGCTTTGTTTGAACCGATTTACTCCATGAATGGAGAGATATTCCTTAGCAAGGAAAAGATTGACGACGAGCAAAACAACCAGAACATGAGGACGATCAGACAGCGACTACAGCGAAGCCGGTAAGAGCAAAACAACTGCTTCAGCGATGATGATCAGCAACTGAGAATGACACATACACAGCACATAGCAAACAGAGTAAACATGGACCCTGATATCCTATGCTGATTAGGTGATTGGGATCAGCTGGAGAGGAATACCTTGGGCTGATTGGTTATTGCCACATGTGTGGTAAACTGTGAATGGGTGAGGGGACAGCATCAGAGAAAGGGGGCGAGCCTAACAATGAATAGGTTATACGACCTCAAAGAAAGGGGGCGTGCACTGTGATATGACGAGATTGGGCGTTGCTGTTAAGTAGTCTTCATTATTGAAAATAGTCTAAGACTTCATTTTGTGAAAAAAGTTTTTTTTCCTTTTTTTTCATTAGTACACAAAGAAGAGGATGAACTATCCATTCTACATAAAATGGAGTAGTTTTAGAATCAGTAAATAGGTATATTTTGTAAGATAAAAACCTACTCTGAGAGAGAAATTTCTGTCTGGACATGGCTGGTATTCATTTGCATGCTGCGTTTCACTGGCTAATGTCTGCTATTGTTTCGAGTTTTGGCCAATGAGCCAAATCAATAGAATCCAGCGTGCTAGATAGGGGCGGGGTGCAAAGCTCTGTTTAGAAGTGAGACAACATGCAGAGTCACTGAGGACAGTCTGTGTGGATTAAAATGATTGAAACTTTATCTGCGAGACGAGTGCAGTCCGGCCACTTCATCTGACAACATGGAGGAATGACGATTTTATTCACAAGACCAACAGAATGCAGACAACAAAAAGACGTGAACCTTGCGTGTACCCACGCCTCGCCTGAGCTGCGCCGATTTTATTGTTTAGGCGTGAGTTCTATTTTCAAGCCGACTAGGCGCGTGAAGGCAGACTTTTTCTGTCAAGCCATGAAAGAAAAACGCGACAATATCCGTGGGAAATGGCAAAGTCAACTGAATTTCAAAATAAAATGATGTTACGACCGAAGAAGCAAGATGAAGCTGATAGCTGAAGCTAGTGTCCTCTAGAGAGAGAGTGGTGTCAGCGGAGGACCAAAATGCGAGACTCATTAGCCAATGTACAGCCAGGAATGGGTCTCGCGCTACTTTTGCATGCTAAAATAAAGCTGATAATGTAGAATTTGATTCAAGGGGGAAAAAACCCTTTCAGAGTACAACACAAACTGTCTATTTTGCTGCAACTCGACAGTGCTGCTTAATCCAGGACCTTACTTCCTGGAACTCTTGAGAGTAAAAAACTGGTCCATTGGAGTGAATGGAGATGTCGGGACTCTTCTATCTATTCTAGCTGAAGCTATTCTGTAAATTTGGGGAGGAACAACAACAACAAAAAATGGGTTGAATCTCCGCCCACTTCTGGCCGAAACCATGCGAAACCATGTGTGTGTGTGGGGGAGGGGGGGGGGGGGGGGGGGGGGGGCGTCGTCAGAGTCAGTATACCCTCTGAAAAAAGGTAGACTACACCACTGGACCTGTGACAGTGATGACAGCTGGAGTGGATGGGGAGTGGTTCATGTAAATGAGCAGCTATTGTATACTCCCCCATTACCTGGCTGGCCCAGGGCTGAAAGTACTCACCTTTCAGGCTGATTTTCGAGGAAACCTAGACTCAGCAGGAAACCGACTACTCCATGTAGGGAATTAATCCTTACCCCAAGTGAAGGATTTCAAGTATTTCGGGGTCTTGTTCTCGAGTGAGGGGACAATGGAGCGGGAGAGGGGCCAGAGAATCGGAGCAGCGGGAGAGGTGTTGCATTCGCTTTACCATACCGTTATGATGAAAAGAGAGCTGAGCCAGAAGGCAAAGCTCTCGATCTACCGGTCGATCTTCGTTCCTACTCTAACCTATGGTCATGAAGGATGGGTCATGACCGAAAGTACAAGATCGCGGATACAAGCGGCCGAAATTGGTTTTCTCAGGAGGGTGGCTGGCATCTCTCTTAAGGATAAGGGGAGAAGCTCAGTCATCCGTGAGGGACTCGGAGTAGAGACGCTGCTCCTTTGCGTAGAAAGCAGCCAGTTGAGGTGGTTCGGGCATCTGGTAAGGATGCCACCTTGTCGCCTCCCTAGGGAGCTGGGAGGAGACCACGGGGCAGACTGAGAGCTAGGTGGAGAGATTATATCTCCACGCTGGCCTGGGAACACCTCGGGAATCCCCCAGTCAGAGCTGGCTAATGTGGCCAGGGAAAGGGAAGTTTGGGGTCCCCTGCTGGAACTGCTACCTCCGCGACCCGATCTCGGATAAGTGGTTGAAGATGATGATGATGAAAAAAGACGCCCTAAATAAAAAATACATGAATGTGACAGTAAAATGTATAAGGCGACATGTTTTTAAGGGATTACTGTATATCCTAGAGGAGACTTCCATCCCTGTGGGTGTCAGATGATTGACAGTAAGCAGAGTAATTTGCACGTTAATATGAAAACACTCAACTGAGGCATAATGGAATAATGATAAAACACCGACTTTAAGGCCTCGTCTTTCCAGTGATTGATTCTCTCGCTCTGTGTGAGTTATTTTATCATATTGGCAGCCAGTGGCTTCTTCTGAAGGGAGGAACACAAGTGTGGATATCTCCAAACCAGGAATAATGAAAGGGAGAGGAGCAACCTAGATGATTGGCACAAACTTAAAACTTTGTCTAAATAAATAAGACTACATCAATGTAACCAAAGCCAGTGAGTGTAATGTTTCCTTACTGGCTCACTATTTTTGCTCAGTAGCAGAGGATTGTGTATTTTGGATCTGTCTTACTCTTCCTGTGGTGCGGAGCGGCCCTGTGGTTCAATCAGCACGGACTCAGCCTCATCCCAACTGCTCAGGGGGGCATTCGATTGTGGACGTTGGAATTCAAGTTGTCTGTTATTTATCTGCATCAATAGGTTGATGTTCCCCTTGCCTGTGCTTTCTTAAGCCCAATTTATGCTTCGTCTGCCGACACTTTTGAAACGGTCGCCGACAGAAATGAGGACTTGAGTGACACTTTCAAGTGTCTGCGAGCAGCGTCTGCTACCTGGTGAAATGTCTAGTGTCGCTGACTACGTCACATAATGTCGCGCAAGTCTGATTGGCTATATAGACGGGCACGCGCGACTTCCTTGTTTTAGTTTTCACTGAAATGAAATTAATGAGCGTGTCCCCGCCTCCCGGTATTTTTATCAGCATCTCCTTGATGTATGACTTCGTGAAAATCACAAAGAACACCGTGACCAACTTCCCAGAGAGAGAGGAGGTGATTGTGTGGTTGTGTGTCGTTATATGCGGCTGCAGTTACATCTTGCCTCTTGGGTTCACTGACAGCATTCCCTCTCTTGGCTGTCTGCACTGCACTAGTTCTCTGCCTCCCTCTGTCTCTAGCATCACGTGACCATTGCGCCGCGGAGAGAAGCATAAATGCAGCAACATGAGCGACACTTTATTTTTCGTCTGCGACCATGTGCTGAGCGACACTTTATAATAAGTATAAATTAAGCTTTATACTTTCTTGAGTGGGAACCATGGAAATTGGTAAGCGATCACAATGGACTACTAGAGAGAGGGTGCTATGATTGTAAATGAGGCTCTAGGAGAGAAGGTTTGACATTTTCATGCTCACTGAGTAGACTAGCCTACATGCCGCTTGAAGGCCAGTAGATATAATTAATGCACCTGTTTAGACTGATATAGCGGATTGCCACTATATGGGCCAATATTGACCTTTTATTAAAATTCTGATATCAGCCAGTAAGTGTCATCCACCTCTGATATTATGGATATAATGCAGTTTGTTTCATTACATATTTATTGTAGAATTGATCAATACAGTGGTTGTCATCTTATTTTCTACCAAGGGCTGCTATTTTATGAGTTTGGACGTGAAGCAAGTGTCCATATATACAGGTCAAATGAGCTGTCTATTTCAATGATGATGACTGATTTTAATTTGGCTCAGCATTGTTAACTCAAGTGGTGTCAATAGCAAAGACAATGTTTTGGCAGCGGGACACGTACAGTACACACACACACATACATTTTTCTGGCAAGATACATGCAGTCTCTCTCACACACACACACACACGCACACATACACACACACACACACACACACACACACACCAATGCACACATTTTGGCTGCTGCCTTGCATCAGTCAGCGAGCAGATCAGACGGAGATCAAGTGATGAGGAGGAGAGCAGTGATGATAAGTAGTGAAGGCTGGCAGTGTGTGTGACGATTAGCCTGGCTGGCATCGGTCAGCACTGTGAGCACTGAGCCTTTCTCCCGTGCCAGAGCTAGCATCACATCAATCAGAGAGCAAGGCCAGTGAGAGATAGCAGCTACTGGGGGAGCAGAATCTGCCGAGAGACGCGGACACAACAGCAACAACAAACACAGGGCCAGAAGGCTATACCTATCAATCACGCCTGTGTCACCAACGGGACGGCCTCAAGTGTCACATGACTGAATATGAACTGACAGGTGTGCGTGTGTGTGTGTGTGTGTTGAGGGGGTACTACACAGGTTTGTGCAAAAGGTGTGCCCCCCCCCCCCCCACCTGTCACTGTCAAGATGGATTGCATCATAATCCACATTGTGAAAGATGAAAGATCACCTCACACCAGGCGGGCGGGCAGAAAATAACAATGGCAACAATCAAATAGCTCTCAGCACGCGCGTGTGCATGCGCTCAACACTCACCACTCCTCGTTTATTTGCTGATTCATTAATCTAAGCTAATTTTCAGTGTCTTTCATCTGAACGAAACAATCCAAATTATAGAGTGGCAGACCCACCGTGGTGTCTCTTCCCCCTCGCCCTTATGTAACGAGGTTTGATCCTCAAACACATCAAACACCTTTGTGTTTCCCGGTGCGTCGCCCACAGAATGCTAAATGAAGTCTGAGGGCACAGTGGGATGAGAGAGATGAGTGGACACGGCAGTGGCTGACCAAAGGGCTGCAGGGTCGACTGTTAACACACAAGAAGCAGCCTCCACAGACATGCAAGGGCAGCCCCAAGCCTCGCTCTTTACCGCTCACTCTTTGCTCTCTCCTTCCATACACATCACCATTAGGGATGCACCACCCATATCAACATTTTGGCCCCACCAACATTGCTGTTATGGCCGATAACCAATATTTACCAATGTATAAAAACAAGTTTATATGACAACCACATTTTGTACATAGCTACTGAAAAACTGTGAATTTGAAAAAGTGATGTCTTTCTTTATTTCCAAAACATTTGGAAAAGCCATAAATCACAGATTTACTATCGGCCGATCGGCATCGCTAATCACCATACAATGTAGGTCTATCCACACATACACGCACCTCCTCATTCCGCTCTCTCTCTCTCTCTCTCTCTGCCCTCTACACACTAACAATCTCAGTCTTCTGTTCCCCATCCCTGTTCCCAGCGTCTCGCTCTTCCTCTCTTGCTTTGCCTTCCGCTGCCTTTCATTTGTTGGAGCCAAATGTATCTGTACGAGCGCTGCCGCCCGCCCACTGATAACTCTGTCAAACATCCCAGCACCCCCAGCCGTCAGCTCTCCCAGGGGCTCTGCTCCTCTGCTAATGGAGACCAACTCCGGCTCCGCCAGAGGAACACCCATTATCTGTGTGCGGAAAAACCACCGGCAGTGCAGCAAGAAACCTCTGGAAAACACTGTTTGAACGGGTTCACGGAGAAACACTAATTGTCCCCCACCAAAGGGGGGACTATGGATCGGTCTCCAACTCCATTAGGACTGCGACGACGAATCGATAAAATCGATAAAAATCAATTATTAAATTTGTTGGCAACGAATTTCATTACCGATTCGTTGGGTCGCGATTAGTTGGGCCACAGAGCCGGTTGTTTTGTTTGCAAAACAGCTGACCGCAGCTTACTAGTTACGTAACGTGACTCCCCGTGTTGACTAAAAAGTCTGTTACCTGCAAACAATGCAAAATCGGTCTTGCATGGCACAGAAGTACCACGGTAATGCGTGAACACCTCAAACGAAAACACGGTGGATCCAAGGATGATGATGCCGGGGAAGGGAGCTCAGCTGGGTAAGTGTTAACTTAAGGCGCTGACAAGGTTCTGCGCAGCCTCGACTTGGAGCCTTGCCGCCGCTGAGCGGCAACAGCGAGACTGTGCATACTGGCAGTGGCGTGCCTGACCAAGTTGGTGCCCTAGGCAAGATTTTTGCTGGTGCCCCCGCCTCCCCCCTCCACCAAAGAAAATATAATAAAAATTATATCGCAGCTAATTCCACCACTGCAGTGCAGGCTCAGAATCGCCCTTCCCCAGTGGTGCTGGAAGTACTTTTAGGTAGGGGGTGCTGTAAGGAAGGGACTCGCGGCGCTGCCCTTACGAAAAGAAGAAGAAGAAAATTTGACGTTTTTTGGACTTTCATCCATATTTAGAAGAATATTTAATTTTAACACATTCACTGCCAGCCGTTTTTTTTTTACTGTAGGTAGGTTCTGCCAGAGGTTTTTTTTGAGGATTCTGGCTCATCTTTCAAGACCCGAGGATTCTTTTCTGCTAAGATTTTGTGAACACACAATATCTCAAAAGAACTAATAGAATGTGTGCTTTCTCTGTCTAAAAGAGTTAGTTTGTAGAGTTAGTAGTTATGTAAGCATTAGCAGTTGAATACAGCATGGTTTCAGCGTCAGAAAAAATATTCTGAGATAAACGGCTTTTTGTGAAATTCGATAGAACAGTCACTTTAACCATTCATTTTTGGCATCAGTAAGACGTCAGACATCTAAACAATAGTTTTGAACAGTAATTTCCTCCATAACAGCAGGAAACCCCCCTCTGCTTCCAACTCCTCCCTCCGTGTGTGTCTTCTTGGCTGCAGCGGCCGTGTCACAAGCTCGTTTCTGCTGCTGTAACCTCGCGTCACCAGTCTCATTGCTTTGCTGCTGCTGTGCCTGTCTGCGCGGCCGCTCTTTGAGGAAGTCAGGATGGACTCGCTCGCTTCTTGGAGTTTTGGTTGAGAGCTTTGATTTTTTCTCAGAGCTTTCCTCATTTTCGAGGAGATGCCCGCCCCCTACGGCGAGCTGCCCAGCTGCGGCGACCCCCTCGGCCCCTTCACTTTTACCCCAATTGATAGTGTATCCAGAGAGTTTGCCAAATGCTTCAATAAAATCTAACAAAGGAGGAACATAAATTTCTGGATTCATGAGGTATAATAATGTGTCATCTGCGTAAAGGCTAACACGGCTTTCCAGGTTTCCTATCTTGATACCCCTGATATTGGGGTGGCTCCTGAAACCTATTGCAAGGGTTTCTAGGGCTAGATAGAAGAGTAAAGGAGAGAGAGGATCCCCCTGTCTCACCCCTCGCTGTAAAGCGAAAGGCCCAGATTTGTCATTGTTGGTAAGAATACAGGATGATGGACAAAGATATAACATTTTTACCCATGCAATAAAGGAATCCCCAAACCCAAATCTTTGGAGCGTCTCAAACATGTATGGCCAGGAGATCTGTTTGACTATTGACTTCCTGAAGAAGGCTAGATGCAGAAACGCGTCAAAGTTGATTTTTAAACTAAAATGATATTGCCATGTAAATAAAGGCATTTTAACTTTTTTAAAGGAGAGTGCCTTGGAGGTTTTTTTTGTTCAAGTATGTATGGCCACTCTATCTGATCGAAAGCCTTTTCGGCATCTAGAGACAAAATGGCCGCTTTGGAGTCCCCTGCCTGGTTACTGTATAGGTTGTTAACACATTCAGTGCCACAGCGCTTCAGTAAAATTGTCTGGAGCCTGTGCCAGATTCACTTCCATTCAGTTGAAAACAGCTATAGAATTTTTTCTATTATGGCTATATTAACGGGGCTGGACTTTAATGAAAGATTGAACACTCCTGCTTCTTCCAAAGAAGAAATTTTGTTTCTAGACAGTTCCATTATGAAATTACAGCCTCTCAAAAAAGTGCACTTTCATGGGTTTTCTGTCGTTTTTTTTTTCTTTCCAAGATATAGCCCCTTTTATGAATACCTTTTGCACTCTAATTTCGAGCACATTCACTGACTCTGGCTGGTGTTTTCTGATGTGGTGGCGTGTGGTGTGGTTTCTGTGCAGCCTGTGTGTGTCACACACCCCTCTCCCCCCCCCCCCCCCCCCCCCCCCTCTCCACCTCTGAGCTGCGGGCTCCTCCCACACGCACAGTTTGCTTTCTCGACTCGTTTTTGCCCCGGACAGATCCCAGCTTTGCTGCGCGCATCATTTCCTTGATGGGCATCAAGGAAATGATGCGCGCTGGCAAACGCGACTGAACGAAAAGGCTTGGCCCGTTCGGCTTCGGATGCTGCCTTTCTAGGAAATCGTGTGGAGATAGATAGAAGAGAGCTCAGTTGTGAGCGCGGATGCAGCCGAGCCCACTCTCGCTGTAGACGGAGCAATATATAGGCTCTGGCAGAAAGCATGCATCGGTTTCCACGGCTTTCTCCGCTGTCTCCTGTACAAAGTAAAGGATCTGAGGTGGGTGGAGCAGCTCCTGTGACGATGTTTAAGGTGGCGCCGTGTGATCCCTTGAAGGGATTCATGCTCACTGGCTGGGTACGACCTTAAACAGCAGAATTATGGAATAATATGAATTATGATTTTAGGACGTCCACAGACGTCCTTGGCACTGAACGTTACTTTTTTTTAGGACGTGCACAGACGTCCTTGGCACTGAATGTGTTAAGGAGCCGGCGCACATTATTAAATGAAAATCTTCCTGGAATAAACCCTGTTTGGTCTAGCTATTTTTGTGACAGATTTTTGGTTGAAGTTGAGGAGAGCGATGGGTCTGTGACTGCCGGGTTCTGTCTCATCTTTGTCTTTTTTTAACAAGATGCATACGTTCGCCTCATATAGTGATTTTGGAAGTCCATTATTTTTAATGGAATCTTTAATCATCCTGAGCAAAACTGGGACAAGGGTCTTATGGAATGCCTTGTAGAATTCACAGCCATACCCATCTGGGCCCGCTGCTTTACCTGAGGGAAATTATTTAATTGTTCACTCTCTGTTATATCCGAGTCCAGTTCTAATCTGGCTGACTCGTCCAACTGTGGCAGATTAAGGGAGTCAAAAAAGCAGACAAAATTTGCATCATTGGCCTGAGATTTAGCAGTGTATAATTCAGAGTAGAATTCTTTAAAGCGATTGTTTATTTCCTTATGGTTGATTAACAGGTCACTTGATTTGGATTACATTTTGTGAATTGCATGGCTCGCCTGAGCTCCCTTCAACTGTCTGGCTAACAGCCTCTCCGGTTTATCGCCCAGCTCGAAGTGTCTCTGTTTGAGCTTGAGTAAAAGTTTACCTATGTTTCCATTGAGAATGCGGTTATATTCGTATTTTAAATTCAAAATCGTATTATAGTCCTCTTGTAGAAGGGAGTTCCTATAGGACTGTTCGATGGTTGGGAGTGTGTTTTCAATCTCCACCAGTCTGTGGCGCTGTTCTCTTTTTTTTAGGCTTCAAACGCGATTATGTGACCCCTCATAACTACTTTAAGGGCCTCCCAAAGTGTGGAATCAGACACCTCTCCTGTATCATTAGTCTCAAGAAACTCCACAATTCGTGTTGATGTATATTCAATAAACACCTGGTCTGTGAGCAACCAGGGGTTAAAGCGCCAACAGTAGGCTTGTTTGGGCAGATCAAACTTCAATTCAAGTGATACAGGACTGTGGTCTGATATTAATATGTTATGATATTTAGTATGCTCGATGTTAGATGTCAGTTTGGCGTCAACTAAAAAATAATCTATTCTTGTGTATGACTTATGGACGTGGGAGAAAAATGAATAGTCTTTATCTACTGGATGTTGTAATCTCCAAATGTCTACCATATTTCTCGATTTAATCAGGTTGTTTAACATTTGGACAGTTTTAATATTGGGCGGAGTGCGAGAAGAAAGCCTATCAAGTAGGGCTGTGCCGATTCACTTATCTCCCGATTCGATACTATCACGATACTTGGGTGCCGATTCGATATATATTGCGATTCTTAAGTATTGCGATTCTACGATTATTGCGATTCGATATTACGATTTATTGCGATTTTTGTTTCTTTTTTTCTTTTCTTTTTTCAGTTTGTTTGCTTTTTACACTAGATTAGAACATGGGAAAAGTTGAATCATACACTAGAGACTGTATATTATATATCATGAGTAGGGCTGGGCGATATAGTTAAAAACAGGGGCGGACTGGGATCATAATTCAGGCCGGGCATTAGATACCAAGCAGGCCAGGCCGATATGGGCCGACGTTTGAAGCCCAAAGATGCACCCACTTTAACCCTGAAGTGTAATTATTACTTCAGACTAACTAATAAAGTAATAAAACCACTAGTAAACCAGTAGGCGGCGCCTGGCCTGCTGTTCAGTGAGTGGCCTGACTGCGGGCACAAAAAAAAAAAAAAAAAAAAAAAAAATTTTTTTTTTTTTTTTTTTTTTTTTGCTTTTGCGATTATCGATTCTGGAATAAAAGATCGATTCAAAAAATCGTGACATTAAAAATCGCGATACTTAGGTGAATCGATTTTTTCTCACACCCCTACTATCAAGGTATGAGTCGAGATAACAATTACCCATTAGCAAATTTGTGGTACTGCTAGGTCCCGTTGTCGCAGCCATTTCAGCCTGATGTCAGAGTCTCCGGGAAACTGATGCACTGCACACCGGTGTAGCTTTTGCACCCGGGAACACAACACTTTCGACCCATGACTATCCTTAACCTGTCTGTCCCTGGCCCCAAAACTAAACTCAACAAACAAACAGACAAACATTTATTTTTATTTTTATTTTTAAAAACAAACACATAGGCTATCTGACATACTCTAAAACTAAACATAAACCTAAACCTAAACTAATAAAAACATCCAAAGAGATACTCAACACTTTTTTCTGCTGAAAATAAATTTATATTGAAATTAGCTGTGTTCTTGATGAATGAATCCAGGTCAAAGTCCTGACATTTAATTCCTCATCTCTAAAAAATAAATATTATTTCTATCTAACTTTTTGATGATTTGATGATGCCTGATTTGATGCTTTTCTTGTAAAAAGTTATGCCGCCTCAAAGCTTTCTGGGAAATATCCAAACAAGGCTGGTGTTTGGACAGGAGAAGGGAGGGGGTGGTGGATGGGGAGAAGCCAGGGAGAAACAGGAGCAGCAGATCCATTCACAGCGCTATCTGGTTCTTTGAAGTAGAAGTACAAATTAGCAGCACAAAAAAGAGAAAAAGGAAAACCTCCAATATATTTAGCAAAATGTTTAAGGGGGCAGCATAGGCTATTTCATGATGATTTTGGGATACAACTGGGAGAGATGTAATTAGAACAAGAAGTTGAAGAAAAGGCACCATGAGGCTATACAGAGGGGTGGGGTCTTTTTAATGCGACATTTTTTTTAACATATTTTTACAATAAATACACACACTCACATCTCATTCATAATGTGTATGAATGAATTATAATAAAATGTTTTATTAAATTCAAGTACAGAGCCCTCCACATTAACAATGAGGCTCGTCAACGCTTTTCCGCGCTGGCCATGCTAGGTTTCGACCTAGCCTTGTTTAAATTAGGCTCTTAGCCTATTTTTTTATTTCACCCTTTAAAACATGTAGTCTACATGAATAAACAAAGGACATTGCTGCTTTAGAGCATATATTTTATCCGATTAATTGATTAACCGAAGAAATAATAGACAGATTATTCGATTATCAAAATAAATCGTTAGTTGGAGCCCTAGTTTCCATCTGTTCGTCTGCTCATTTGTTTGTTCATTAGTCACACTGTAATGTTGACTTTGAATGGGGCTGACCTAATGGTGGAACTTGTCCAATATGATCTGCTGGCAACTGAACGATTTGTACCTCCCCCCCTTTTTTTTAGTTTGATTTAATTTCCTTTCTGACTCACAATACAAAGATTGAATTATATAAATGCAAGTCACTGAGAATACATTATTAGAGAGAATAATATAATAGAATGGAATGCCATAATTATGAGTATGAGTGCTGTGAGAGGATGCGAGGGGAACTAACGTCTATCTGGAAATATCCCACACAAGGGGGAACATAAATAAATGTATAAAATAATATAAATAACAATTATGATTATAATAATAAATGAAAAAGAAATGCATACATACAAAATATACTGTTATACAAAACAAAAATACAGAAGGAAAAAAATCTCACCAAGCTGACCATAGAACACAACATGGGTGACCTCTGACCTGTGGTGTGCAGACTCTCTACTAAGGGGTCTGGGGGTTGCCTAGTCTCGCTTGCCAGACTCTCCGTTTTGCGTGGTACCCGTGCAGGAGAGAGTCTGGCTGCTGTTACTCTCACTCTGGTCTAGCAGGAAAAAAGGCTGTTGTATTTACAAACATCCACAAAAAGTACCAAGCAGGCCTGATTTATTGCACAATCCGAATCTTCTTCAAAACTTGCCATTTCCAGCGTGTAGCAATGAGCTAGCATTGTTGTCACACAGCGGCTGAGGCATTTGAGCTCGACACAGGGAGCGGAAAGGAAATCCATAGATGGTCCTAGCCGGTCAGTAGGAGCTGGTCGGAGCCAGTGGCAGAGCTTGCAGGGAACGGAAAGCAATTTTCTTCCACTTGCCGACTGAAATGTTCGGCCAATGGCAGAGCTTATACCTGCAACCCGCTTCCAGGCAGTCAGACTAGGGGTTGCCCGGATTGGTGCACCCATGGTCCCCTGTAAGGTTGTCAAAAGTATCGAAAGTGTTGTTGAAACAGATACAATTAGGGATGGGTACCGAACTCGGTACTTTTACAGGCACCGACCGAAATACGTCGGTACTGCCCCGTACCAGTTCACATAAAAACGAACGGTACCTAATTTCGGTACTTGAACGCATCTGAGTAATAGAAAGAGAGTGGGTAAAGTAGAAATTCCGACGGAACCTTAAGGCAACACGCGAGAGCGCGTTACGTCAGTACGTCACACACCAACATCAACAAACAGGACCACCCGAAAATGTGACTACACTTTACCAAGATAAACTCAGACAACACTGGCTTGCAACATTTGTGATGTGAATTGCAAAGCTGGCCAGGGAAACACCTCAAACTTGAGGAAGCATGGTCAAACACAAGATATATTTAGCTAAATGCTGAAGACTGTAACGTCAGATAGGCTGAGGGTGAATGAAGCAGATAGCCTACCGCACCGCATGCTAACGTTAGCAGCACCTCCTCAGCTGTAACGTTGAGAGAGGCATCGACTTCTACAACATCAGATAACGTTATTTAATTAGCTAGCATTAGCTGGATAAGTTGTTTCACTGCCGTTGTGGTTGTTAGATAACGGGGCTTTTCACTGTCTCCACAACGACTGCAAACATTACTACGTTAAACGCTAACGTTACTCTTGCTGCAGTAATTGTCAAGGCTTCAACAGAACGTATTTCCTCAGCCTGTATAGTAGCTATCAACATGAAATAAAAAGCATTTGAGAGCTTAAACCCGTGGCTTTTTATTTGGAAGGGTTACATTTGCCATAATCTGTATTAACATTTCTTAAAATGCATTAGAATATTTTTATTTTTATTTTTTGGGGTTAAAGATAAAACGTTTTTTTAATGAACATTAGGGCAAATATAATACGAAAAGCCAAAGGGTTAAGCTCTCAAATGCTTTTTATTTTATGTTTCTATGTGCTCCAGAGCCTGAGATATGAAGGCTTTAGTGAATACCGACGGCTCTCTCTGAGAAGTTTGGATTTTTTTTTTTACAACTGTAATTTTTTTTGTTATTAGAGCGTGTAAAGTACCGAAAATGGTACCGTTTTGGGTACCGTACCGAATTCCAGGTACCGGTATCGGTTCAAATGTGAACGGTACCCATCCCTAGATACAATACTCATTTGCAACAGGTATCGATAAATTTGAAAGTGATACAATACTCATTTGCAACAGTATCAATATCAGCAGTGCTTTCTCTTAAAGGAGAATTTCACCAAAAAAAGAATGCACATGATCTCACACATCCGAATACTGTTTTGCAGGCATTCATTTAGTTTGACAGTTATTGAGTGTTGAGGGGGGATAGTCATCCCCATCCCTGCCCTGTATCGAAATGAGAAATTCTAGTATCATGACAACCCTAGTTGAAATGAATTGGTGAAATACAGTAGAGATCTCTCTGCTACCTCTTGCTTTTGGACACTGGACCATTTGAAAATCCACTGGATCAACTCAAGAAGACACGGTGATCAATCTGTAACCTTGGCAGCGTTTCTCGGTAGAGCTGACATTTGGGAGTCACACGGTTTTTGCCTGGCAGCAAGGGTAACCTGGATAACAAAAGCCCATTTCCAAAACTGCTGCCAATGTCAATGCATGTGCCCCCCTAGTCTTCACTCCTCCTCTGATCATTGTGCACCTCAATTCAATCCCACTGAACAGTGTTGAGAATTAAAACATGGCCTTCAAATACAATCAACTGTTAACTCATTGGGTGCCAAGGACGCCGTACGGCGTCTTTTTATTAATCTCGCTTGGGTGCCAAAGACGCCGTATGGCGTCTTTTTTTCGAAATTGCTTTTATTCAATTTTTAGATCGTTTAGGACCTTGGGCAAGTATTCAACATGAATCCCTACAAGAATCGGATGCGTAAATCGGCGCAATCTTGACGCGATGCAGTGCTGCCCCCCCCCTTCCTGCGTCAGGGCGCTGCCTTTCTCTTCTTGAGAGCGCGACAATCGGCCATTCCTTCCTTGTCTTCCCTTCCTCTCGGTCCGTGTATTTCCTCTTGAGCATATCCATAGCATAGCGAGTATTTAGCGAGTATTTAGCATAGTCATTAGCGATAGATTATATTTAGATCAGTTTGTGAGATTGTGTGGTGAGTAGATTTGAGTGTTTGGCGTGTTTGGTGAGTGGTTTGTGTGTCTGAGACACACAAACCACACACAGTGTGTGTGTGTGTGTGTGTGTGTGTGGGAGATCGCGTGTGTTAGTTAGCGTTAGCAGTAGATTAGCTCTTAGTTAGTAGTGTGTTTGTGAAAAACAAAAACAAAAAAAAACAAAAAAAATAAGTGTCGGTGTTGGTGTTGGTGTCGGTGTGTCTGTCTGTCTGTCTGTCTGTCTGTGTGTGTGTGTGTGTGTGTGTAGTTGTCTCTGTCTGTGTGTCTGTGTTAGCTAGTTTATAGCCAGGTGTAGGCGTGTAGCTATAGATTAGCTATGCCCAGGCGCAGACGGCCTAGGCCCGGAGCTGGCCAGCTTACGCTGGAGCAGGCCCTCTGCCGTGCCGTGAGGAAGAGAGATCTTCCGGAGACTGACTCCGAGGACCCCTCATCCGATCCTTCATCGGATCCTGTGGAATCCAACACGAGGGATGGTGACTGGCATCCACCACCTCGTCAGGCCCACCTGGATTCCAGCGATGGTGAGATGAATCGATTTTCAAAAAATCATCTGATATTGAAAACACATATCATGTATCTTATTTTTATAAACTCTCACTTTGACTACAGACTCTGACGAGTTTGATGAGGAGGAGGAGGAGGAGGAGGAGGAGACTGATCTGGCGCCTCAGAGAGGCTCAGAGGAGGGGGATGTGGCGATGGCGTCTTCTTCAAGAGGTGAGAACCTATACTTTGCAGGAAATTCATGTCACGTATACAGCCAGCTACATCTATAATAATAATAATAATAATTGATTGGATTTATATAGCGCCTTTCTAGACACACAAAGCGCTTCACATATCAGGGGAGGGAGGGGGAGGGAACTCAACTCATCCACCATGTATTTGTCAGGACAAAAGGAAACCATGAGAACAATCTAAACATGTGACTTACAGTACAGTATCTATATAGGAACAGGCATCACTGGCCAGCAAGTAAACAAACCATTGGAGGTAATAATGTAAAAAATAAATAAACGCACACACTTATTCATCAATTTATTTTTGTCAACACAAAGCTTGGTAAGAATAACAATCCTGAATTAGCCTACTAATACCATGTAAAATATAAAATTTCAGAGTTGCAGCACAGCTCTGAGGAGGGGACTGACGATGAAGGGGCAGGTGCTCCCGCCAGCTTTCGTCGTGCCCGCTTGCAGTCCAGTGACGAAGGTGAGATATAAGCCATTTTAGAATTACAATTATTCATCTGATATTGAAAACATAAACTTTTTTCCCTCAAGAATGTATCATATTTTATAAACTCACTTTGACTACAGGGGAGGAGGAGGAGGAGGAGGAGGTGGAGGAGGAGGAGGAGGAGGAGGAGGAGGAGGAGGTGGTGACGACTGAGCGCGTGCGGGCATCTGCAGTTGGGAAGAGAGGGTCTTCAAGAGGTGAGAATCTATAGATACTTTACAGGAAATTCATGTCACGTATGCAGCCAGCTCATCTATAATAATAATAATAATAATATCAATTATTATTATTATTATTATTGTCAACACAAGGCTTCTAATTATTGGAAAAAAGACAGCTTTTTTACATATCACAATTGTCTGAAGAAAAACCTTTTATTTCATTTTTCAGCGGGCAAGCCTCGTCAGGAGGACTCTCCACGCTGGCATACTATGCCAGACTGGAGCCCCAAAGTCTTCCCCTTCACAGCAATGCCAGGTCCCAGGAATGCGGCTGCATCACTACAGTCAGACAAGCCGGCAGATTTCCTGGAGCTGTTCCTCGGTGATGAGCTGCTGCAGATCATTGTTCAGCAGACCAACATCTATGCCAAACAGTGCATCGCCGTGCTGGATCAGCTGCACATGCCCTACACCCGGGTAAACGCCTGGCAACCGCTGTCTGTGGGAGAGCTGAAGCGATTCCTGGGGCTCCTCTTCCTCACTGGCCTTGTCAAGAAGCCCAAGATTGCGGACTACTGGTCTCTTGATGTGGCGATGGAGACCCCATACTTCAGGAAGACAATGTCCCGCAACAGGTTCCAGCTGATATGGCGCTTTCTCCATTTCTGTGACAATGAGAGGGTCGATGCCACCGACCGGCTCCACAAAGTGCGGCTCATCCTTGACTTGCTCCTCTCCAAGTTCAAGGAAATGTACCAGCCCTCCCAAAACATTAGTGTGGATGAAGGGATGCTGTTGTGGAGGGGGAGGCTACGTTTCCGTGTGTACAATCCGGCAAAACCGATAAAGTACGGAATAAAGAGCTATATTCTGTGCGATTCAGAAAACGGGTATTGCTATGCAATGAAACCCTACTGTGGAATTCACAGCACCCTACTCGACACCGTGCAGTTCCTCATTGCCGGCCTGGAGGGATATGGCTACCGTCTCTGGATGGATAATTTCTACAACAGCGGGACCGTGAGCCGACGTCTCCTCAGCCTCCAGATGCACTCAGCTGGGACACTCCGGGTGAAGAGGGGCGAACCTGCGTCCATCCGGCAGGTGACCATGTCGGATCTGCGAGTAGGTGAACGACTCGCTCGTCATGACGATGGGGTGATGTTCCTGGCATGGCGGGACAAGCGCATCGTCAGGATGATCTCCACCTTCCACCAGGATGTCATGAAGACTGTGGCGGTGAAAGAGAAAGGGCAAAGTGAACGGGTCCTGCAGAGCAAGCCAGCATGTGTTGTCGAGTACAACCAGTACATGAGTGGGGTTGATCGACTTGACCAGAAGATATCCTACTATCCATTTGTGAGGAAGACGTCCAAATGGAGCTCCAAGTTCGTGGTCTACCTCATGCAGATTGCAATGAGCAATGCATTTATTCTGTACAGGAAATGCAACCCCACGTCCAGCTGCAAAGTCCTCAAAGAATTCACCCTGTCTGTGGTGAAATCGTGGACGGAGGCGACATCTGCTTGCCCCCCCCCTCCTCCTCCAGCAGACGAGCCACCTCCTCTTCCTCCAGGAAGGACGCCAAGACACACACGCCAACGGTCCAATTCAGTGAGGCAGAATGTGGACTTTGCGGGTCATGTGCCACAGCCGGTCAAAGTCCCGCCCACCAAGAGCAAGGCAAATCGAAAATGTGCTCACTGCGCAGCGAAGGGACACCGAAAGGAGACCAAATTTGTCTGCCCCCAATGTGACCATGTGCCTCTCTGCCTCTACCCCTGCTTTTTTGAGTATCACTCACAGTGATTGTTGTATCTTTATACAACAATCACTGTGAGTGATACTCAAAAAGAGACTAGATAACAGTACTATTATTATTCTATAGTTATTTATAGATTATTATTATATATTATTATATATATTATTATTATATATTATATTATTATTATATATTATTATATATAGATAGTTATTTATAGATTATTCTAGCCTATTCTATAGTACTACAGTACTATAGACTCGCCCCCACATCTCAAAGCAGCAGTTATAAAAGATCTGTATGTTTTGTGCTAACTCCACACAGGTCATCTGAATATGGCTGTCCGGACAGGGGGACGCCCAGAGAGGCCACGGCCCATTGTTTATAGTACGGTACAAGACAATAATATTTTCTATAACAGTGATGCTGATGTCATAACTGTCCTCAATGTCATAGGCTCGGATGATGTCATCGGTACAAGTGTCCAGTGATGTCAGCAGTGATGATGTCATCGCTCGTGACCTTTTTTTGCCTCCAATATACAGCATGTGTTCATTTCCAACTCCTGTGAAGGTTATTTTCAAGAAAATAAAACAATGCAGGAAATTTTGTGTTTGACTATTTTTATAATGTTACACAAAAAATGAAAGCTTAGAATGTGTAGTTTCATCCAGAAAAAGAAAAAAAGTTGATATCTTCTTTCTTTGTGGAAATATGGACTTCAATATCCAGCATGACCCCGTGAAAGTGAGCATTTTGATGTTAGACCAAGTGGTATACTAATATTTGTAGAAAATAAACAAAACATTCTTTTGACATACTTTTTCCCGCAGGTAAACTAGACATTCTAACCTTTCATTTCAGCTATAGCATTTTGTTCAACTCAAAGGAGAATTCATTATTTGGCCTATGTTTACATAAAGTTGTCTTGATTTCCAACTATTTTGAAGGTCCATGTGAAGAAGATAAAACAGTGCAGGACATGTTGTGTTTTGAATATTGTTATTATGTTACACATCAAATGAAAGCTTTCAATGTGTAGTTTCATAAAAATAAAAAATAAAGTTGATATCTTCTTTCTTTGTGGAAATATGGACTTCATTATCCAGCATGACCCCATGAAAGTGAACATTTTGATGTTAGACCAAGCTGTAAACTAATATTTGTAGAAAATAAACAACACATTCTTTTGACATACTTTTTCCCGCAGGTAAACTAGACATTCTAACCTTTCATTTCAGCTATAGCATTTTGTTCAACTCAAAGCAGAATTCATTCTGTCGCCTTTCTAACATAAAGATGTGATTATCTCAGAAACTAATTTCACCATGCTGTTTTCGGTCGAAAACACTCTTTTTCAGAGGGGTGTATTTCCAAAATGGAACAGTTTATAAACACACTTTTTTTTTTTTTATGAAACAGAAGGGTTCAAAGTTTCATTGAGGCTATTGGTTGTCCATATAAGAGGAACACAAAAAATGATATGGCTATATTAAAATGCATTGCGGCCTATGTGGCACAGTACAGCAACCTTTTGCCCAAGGGCCGTGGCACCCAAAGTGTTAAGCACCCTCTTCTGAGGTCCACTCTCACCTTTAACAACGAAAGGGTCTGCTCTGAAAACCGCTTTCAAACTTTGCTGCTGGAGTGTTTTTCATTCTGTCCTGGACATCATTAACATTTTTGTACTCTCCACCCCCGTCTTTTTCATTTGCCCACCGTGTTTAAGAAGGCTTGATCCAGCCCCCGAGTACGTCCTTGAATTTGACATTGTTAGCATTAATAATGGCGGTAGTTCATTTCAGATTGACAAGAATAAAGAGGCCTTTCATATCTTTTAGCAGTGGAACAAAGCACTGCGTAGCAGCCTGAATCATTTACCATGTAACATGATTTATTATGTTCCGTCAAGATGAATAACATAGTGTTTGGGGTGTTTTTGCATGTCCTCGGGGCGTTGCAGAGTATGATTTCAAAGTGGCGCCTTCTTCCTCTTTTGTGCCACAAAGCAATCTCCTTTGTGCCGTAAAGTAGTATGATCCAGCATATTTCCAGCCAAATCCGACCCCATGGCACACAATGTAAAATGCAGTGTCAAGGCCGGTAGAAGCTGCCTCTCTTGTCAACAACGGTTTGTTTACAGTAATTACTCTAATGTGTCAAATTGAATGTGATGATGATTTATTGATGTTAAAATGCTACACGAAGCACCTTTAATGTTTCCCCTGAGCCTCCATCCCAGCTGGACCCCTCCATTTCCTTGTAATCAGCCTTGAGTAGCAAAACCTTTTGCAGCTCTGCTCGCGTCAGATTCCTCCCATTCAAGAAACAATCTGACCGAAGGGAAAATGGGGAAACTCATGATTTCCCCCCAGAACACCTTGTCATGTGATCACACTGAGAAATTGAAATGGCATCCATGTGGTGCCAATATTGAACCAGGTAATGTGCCATTATGAGGAACAGCCCTCCAGGTATTCACAACAGTTATTGGACGAGGGGATGTGGGAAGGAAAAACACTTACCTTCTCCAGCCAATGCCATCAGTCTTCCTTAACAAAGTATATTACACAGATTGAACAATCCATCATCACATCCCTGCTCCATTCTTATAAGGCAAATTAATAAGTGCCTTTTCTTGTTCTAAAGGTGAGTTTCCTTGACTGCCTTCCTTGGTGGTTCCTTGTTGATTTTAGTCCGGTAAAACGGAGCATCTGGTATCATGTTATGAGGATATATTTTTGTATCCATCATTGTTTAGACTAGAGGATAGCGTTGGGGTGGAGAGTATGGATCGATGTCTGTCTGTGGGCTAACACTGGCCATTTTGGACCGTATTGACCCAATTTTGACGAAACCTGTACTAATGATGCGTCTTGCCTTCGGTGGCATTTGCAAAGTTATGCCAAAATCCATCAACGGCAACCAACAACCACAATTCAGCACTTCAGAAAGCTCAGACAGAAGGAGCGAATGCCCTGTGATGTGTGCGGACATGTTTCTTATCAATTCCTCACATTATCAAAATGGACAAGAGTCCTATCCAAGCCTGTATGATTCTCCTCCATTACTGTAGAGACAGAACTAGAGAATCACGTATGGTAGAGCATCTATTACTGTAGAGACAGAACTAGAAGATCACATGTGTGGTAGAGCATCTGTTACTGTAGAGACAGAACTAGAAGATCATGTGTGGTAGAGCATCTATTACTGTAGAGACAGAACTAGAAGATCATGTGTGGTAGAGCATCTGTTACTGTAGAGACAGAACTAGAAGATCATGTGTGGTAGAGCATCTTTTACTGTAGAGACAGAAGTAGAAGACCACGTTTGGTAGAGCATCTCCCCTCTGGTCAGGTCCCAATAGAGTGCTGCAGGAATGAGTCCTGAAACCCTCTGGCGATCGCATTCATGCTTCAGAAATCATCAAAGTTGTGTCTATTGTGAAGATGATCTTGCTGAACACAAAGGTCTAAGTCAACCTTTGTTAACCACAGACCTTATTGCAGGCATCTAACCAATACAAAAAAAAAAAAAAAAAAAAAAAAAAAAACGTTGCCAGCTATATTAGCCAGATGCTATCTTCCGGGTTGGCCTACAAAAATATGTCATCTCATCTGTGCGGTACTCTATGGCTGTTTTATTTCCATGGGGAGAGTCTACTCTATTTGACAGTTCTGAATGTGAATTAAAAATGAAGTTGAAATAATTATTGTGACAAACTGGCAATACAAGTGTATCATTTGGTACAACCATTGAACAATCCTGGAAAACAGAGTTGATTGCTTTGAATTTTCATCCATCTCCCTCAAGCAAGCATTGAGTATTTATGGAGGCGATTTGTTGCTTCTGACAGTTAGTTTCTTCATTGTTCTGATTGCTGAGAGACATTTCAAGTACAACCTGACTGTGTTGCTGTTCTCCATCAAGTGTGTGCTCAATATTACCTTCAGCTCTGCCCTTCACGGAAAGAATTGGGGAGAGCAGGAACGTGTGTGTGTGCGTGTGTGTGTGTGCGTGTGTGTGTGTGTTTGTTGTTTGTTTTGAGGTAATCTTATAGAGAATCGACAGGCAGCATTTTGGAGGAGCCGCCGAACAAAACCTGCCTTTGTTTTGCTCCCGCTTTTCCTTTCCTTAAGTCTTTTTGATAGTCTATCACATATCCATGCAAAACTCAACTGAATACTTAAATGGGAACGTTCTGGCTTGGTGCTGCATGTTGTTATCATCACCATTGATCCAGTGCTCTGAGTGCCAAACAGAATAAAGTTGACAGTAGAATCACACTCACCTGTCATGCTAGTGATCCTCAGCAGTGTTGGGCAAGTTACTTTCAAAATGTAATATACTACATATTACTAGTTACTTTCATTTGAAAGTAATAAGTTACTTTACAATATTACTTTCTGTGTAGAGTAACTTGTTACTTATTACACTACTTTTGCATTACTTTTACCGAAACAACAGCAGCAGCAGAATGACATTGTCGCCCCGGAACCATCCAAAACAATTATTTCAACCGCCTTGAAGTCAGTGTAAACAATCCAAAATTCTAAATGTTATTATTTTCCTTTGTTATTTTCATCTATAGTGGTTATTTGCATAAAAACACACAGTTTGATTAGGAAATGATTGTATATTTTTTAAATATGTGCTTTGATTTAATAAAACGTAACTCAATTTGTAACTTGAGTTACTTGACAAAGTAACTGGTATAATATTACTGAAATCCTATAAGTAATAAGTTATATTACTGAGTTACTGCTAAAAGTAATATATTACATGTAATATGTTACTTTTGTAATGAGTTGCCCCCAACACTGATCCTCAGTAGAATCACACTCGCCTGTCAGGCTAGTGATCCTCAATAGAATCACACTCACCTGTCAGGCTAGTGATCCTCAATAGAATCACACTCACCTGTCAGGCTAGTGATCCTCAATAGAATCACACTCACCTGTCAGGCTAGTGATCCTCCAGTAGAATCACACTCACCTGTCAGGCTAGTGATCCTCAATAGAATCACACTCACCTGTTAGGCTAGTGATCCTCAATAGAATCACACTCACCTGTCAGGCTAGTGATCCTCAATAGAATCACACTCACCTGTCAGGCTAGTGATCCTCCAGTAGAATCACACTCACCTGTCAGGCTAGTGATCCTCAGTAGAATCACACTCACCTGTCATGCTAGTGATCCTCAATAGAATCACACTCACCTGTTAGGCTAGTGATCCTCAATAGAATCACACTCACCTGTCAGGCTAGTGATCCTCAATAGAATCACACTCACCTGTCAGGCTAGTGATCCTCAGTAGAATCACACTCACCTGTCAGGCTAGTGATCCTCAGTAGAATCACACTCACCTGTCAGGCTAGTGATCCTCCAGTAGAATCACACTCACGTGTCAGGCTAGTGATCCTCAGTAGAATCACACTCACCTGTCAGGCTAGTGATCCTCCAGTAGAATCACACTCACCTGTCAGGCTAGTGATCCTCCAGTAGAATCACACTCACCTGTCAGGCTAGTGATCCTCAGTAGAATCACACTCACCTGTCAGGCTAGTGATCCTCAGTAGAATCACACTCACCTGTCAGGCTAGTGATCCTCCAGTAGAATCACACTCACGTGTCAGGCTAGTGATCCTCAGTAGAATCACACTCACCTATCAGGCTAGTGATCCTCCAGTAGAATCACACTCACCTGTCAGGCTAGTGATCCTCCAGTAGAATCACACTCACCTGTCAGGCTAGTGATCCTCCAGTAGAATCACACTCACCTGTCAGGCTAGTGATCCTCAGTAGAATCACACTCACCTGTCAGGCTAGTGATCCTCAGTAGAATCACACTCACGTGTCAGGCTAGTGATCCTCCAGTATAATCACACTCACCTGTCAGGCTAGTGATCCTCCAGTTGCACTAGCCTGATGGGAAATCTACTTTCCAAGTCAAATGTTTCTTATCTCTGCCTGTGACTGTGTGTTTGTGTCAAACACTCCGTGCTATCATTACATTTCTACAAACCTCAGAGTATGTTACATGCACTACAGTAGCCTATTTATTTATCTGGTGTATGACATTTAATATGTCTAAGTGTCCCCGCCTGCTGCGTGCAAAGTCAATGGAGCATTCCACTTCCGATTGCTTCCAGAAACTGACCTTCACAGTGTCTCCTTTCTTATCGCTTCAAAGTATCAGTAGTGTTTTTCCGCCGCTGGAGTGGGAAAGAATTTGCCAGATTTGCCAGGCAGGCTTGCATTTCAGGAGCTGCGGCCTCAACGAGAGTGTGTTATTTTCTTTGAATAAGTGCTCCTCGCTCAGATTTTCGCTGGGCCAAGGTGCCTCCCCGGTAGGCGTTTTGTTCCAAGGTCTGGATGATGAATTGATTCAAGCACAATTTCATGCTTGTAGGGGTTCAACTGCACGGCCGTAGACACCAGCGTACGCACACTTGTATGAATGCACACTTGCACAAAAGTTGGCAAAAATACAAACGCATGCGGGGCTCGGGTCTTCAGGGTGAGTGAACGGTTTGGATAGTCAGCACTCAAATACAGCTTGTCCTGCCAAATCCAAGATGCAATGTCCATGAGGAAAGTTATGTACGCGTGTATTTTTGTATGCTGTAGTGTGTAGTCCTTATTTCAACAGTTTGTGTAATCTAAGGCAGCGAGGCTTTTCCATTGATAAAATAACAGATGAAAAACCAAACATCCTCAGTGTGAAATGATGGACAAATAATAAATACAAGATGAAAGGGCTTGAGCAAGCTTAACCACAGGAGATGCTGCCTGTGGTCTTGTGTGCGTGTGCGTGTGTGTGTGTGTGTGTGTGTGTCTCTCCATGTGTGTGTTTTCATTTGCTGTATTAGTTTGCATAATTTTTGGCAGAGACAATTATGATCATCAGGTTTGGAAATAGCCTAAATGTCAGGGGGATCTCTTGATGCAAGTAAACAAACCAAAAAATTAAAATAAAAAATCCCAGACATCGAGGCTATTTTTTATGGATCATTACTTTCTGGATAAGCTACGCTCATTCCTTACATCCTTCTGGGCATTCAACTCAGACAGTATGTAGGAAGCCTCTTACCCTATCTGTCCTTTACCCCGGCAAAGATCTGTCTTGCAATGAGACGCACACAAGGCTGTTCAGTGTTCATTATCTAAATAATCAGCTAGTGTGAATCCAGGGCCTGCACCCTCCGGGGAGGCACGTGGCTGATGTTCCTGGCTAAGCTCAAACACAGTTATATCCAAATGGCTGCTGGCAGCCTTTGCTCTAGGTTAGAACAAATCCATAGCGGCAAAATCAGCCTCAAAACGCCCTGATGTGCTGTGAAAGACTCTCGATAGACACAGCCGGAAGCTTTGAGCGATTGCCGGTGTGACATTTCTGATGGAGAGGCAATTTATTTGTCCGACACTGCCTCGAAATGTTTTAATTGACGGTGAGGGCCTGGAGAGGTGTGCACCCATAGTAGCTGCGGTATCGTGTTCGGTGCTGTTTGCCCGCGCTCAGATCGGCCCGTGCAGCTGTCCCGTTATTGATGCTTTAATGACATGCATTTTGCCACAATGTGAATCTTTTCCTGCAGAAGGCAAAATGTCTCCTGATGTGAAAATGCTGAAGCTCTGCTATTAGTGTGGCTCATAGGCAGAGCACTTACTGCTCTGCAAGAGAAATGCCACTGTGTTTTATTCAGCCTAAGCTGCCACTCTGTTCTTTAACTGTTAAAGGGATAGTTTGGATTATTTGACGTGGGATTGTATGAGGTGTACTTATTGTATCGATAGACCTACAGTAGATTGATAGTTTGGATTATTTGACGTGGGGTTGGATGAGGTGTACTTACTCTATCGATAGACCTACAGTAGATTGTGGTCAGTGCACCCGCAGTTTGGAGAGGTAGAGAGCAGCTGCTTCAGGAGCAGAGCAGTGTACTGCTCCAAACGGTGCCAGCAGGAAATTCTGTTTTATTTTAGTCACCTAAAAAAAGGCCAACCTAAACAAATCAATATCCATTTAAGTGTACGCTACATTGACAACATTTTCAGCGCTTTACCTTGCCATTAAAAACAACACTTTCCTTTGGCACTATATTTTCTCAACCGTACACTGTAGCACTTCCGTATCCCTACGCATGCCATGCTGCACAGTATCCTTCTGCAACAACATGTTTCTCTAAGACAGCGATCTCCGGAGTAATACCGTGCGGAGCATGTGGAAGTGCTTTGCTTGAGAATATGTAGTGCAATCTACTGTATCTATCTATTTATCTATCTATCTATCTATCTATAAAATTGAGTATGTGGGCGATGTTTGTTTCAAGTTCTGTGTCTGGCCACAGCTATATGCCGTTTTACGTGCGATCAGGCTGAAACCTTCAGGGTGTGTAAAGGGCACTCGTGCGGGTTACCTGACCAAGCCGGATTTTTTAATTAGGGCAGATGAATTGCCCTAAGGCTGATTGCCCTAAGGCTGAGGCTATAGTTCAGTGATGATGAAGCCCGATTTTCTTATTAGGTGATTGCCAACTGCCATAAAACACCAAAAAGAAGTTATTAGGTGATTGCCCTAACTATCTAATGATGTGATGTCATCAGTGATGTCATCAGTGACGATGTGGGCACGGTGGCTCAGTGGTAGAGCTGTCGCCTCGCAGTCAGAAGGTCCTGAGTTCGATTCTCGCCTGGGACACTGCGGGCGCTGTGGTTGTGTTCCCCCCATATCTTCAGTGCCTACTGCCCAGGTGGGGTATCTCGTCGTAAGGGCCTTTCTGTCTGTGTGGAGTTTGCATGTTCTCCCCGTGCTCCCCCAGGGGGGTTCCTCCGTATATAACCCCCCATTAAAAACATGCAGAAGATCAGATCGTCATCGTCATCCGACCAGTGACGACAACATCCAAAGTCGGTCCCCGGGCGCTGTACGAGAAAGCGACCACTGCTCCTGGCCTGCCCCCCGGAGGAAAGGACAAAGCCAGGATGGGTTAAATGCAGAGGACAAATTTCACCGGCCACCGTCAGCATGTGTGTGTTTGTGGCCCTCCGTGCATGTGTTGATGTGTAACTGTGTGACAATAAAGACGGGCTTGTCCGTCTGAAATCGTGTTTTTTTTTTTTTTTTATCGTGTTATGTCGGTCTGACGCTATATAGCCATACTGTATAAGATCTCAGTCTAAAGCCATATATTCGAAAACAGCTCCACAGTCAGTGCGTGTATTTACATGCATTTTCCCACCTTAAAATCAGCCAGTGCATATACATATTTTCATAACACGCACTGGTGCGTGCACCTTGGAATTTGTAGCGTCTTTCTCTCTCACCCTACTCTTGTCCCACAGCGTGCGGCATGGTCAAGCTAAATCTCTCACATAGAAAGACAGGGGAAATACAAAAATAAAACTTTTTCAATTGCTTCTGAGTGCTTTAGACTTGGGCCGAATCGTTTTACTTTGAAAATCAGACTGGAATTCGTATCGTGCTTTTCGCTAGTAGAACACAGACAGGACAGTTCGCAGCCAGCCATCCATTACTAGACTCACTCGTACCGGAATCGGAGTCACAAACAGATGGAATTAAAATGTGTCAGATGGTGGTTTTGTATGCGGGAGACAAAGCTAGGGCTTCAGCAGACGAGTTCTGACTAACGTTAGGTTGGCTGGCATGACAATGACATCTTAGCGTCTAATGTTAGCATCGCTAGCGGGATGCTAGTTAACTATCAAGCAAATTCAAGATCGCTAAAATGTGTTGTTGACATTAATATGACTATGCTGTCTGTTAATGTTAGACCATCTAAGAGCAAATAATCCAAACTATCCCTTTAACCCGTTCTGTACAGTATAAGTTGTTTTGTTACCTCTTCGGAATAAGTTGTTTTTTATCAGTTAAGTGCTAATAATTTTTTGGAAAAATTGGCTAAGTGGGCTCTGTCTGTGGTGTGTCAGTCGCGATTTATGATGGAAGTGATGTCGGCATCAGTGATGTCACTTGAACAATTGTGATGTCATCAGTGAACCTTCCTGGCTAAGGCTATATAAGTAGTGAGAGTATAGGGAGAAGAGGACAAGTAAAGGGTGAGTTAAGAGGAAAAGGTAGCTTCTCCAGAAGAGTTATATGTTGATCAAATTGTTTGCTCCTGTAATTGTTTTGTAATAGGCCAATGATAGGCGGCATGAATAACTGTAAATTAAATAGTATTTGGGTCAGCCATTGCACTGAAGTTACCAGTTCTGATAAATTGCTATTTGGTGCATCTCTATCAAATGAAACATTCTGGAAGCAACTATTTTTAATCTTTCACTTTTATGAAACTATAAGATTGAAATGCAAAAATGCCCTAACTCTTTCCACCCACTGCTGTTGGTGACCTGTTGGTTTGAACAGCCTCTGGATGTATTAGCCATCTCTCTCCTCCACCTCCTCGTCTCTTTCATCCCATTCACTTGGCTTGGGCACAAAAGGGACAATGTCACAGGCAGCTTCCCACCCCCGGATAGCCCTGTCACCTGTCATCTGAGAGAAAGCCTCCAGAACACCTTCATTTGCCCGGCAAGAGAGCTAGCCTGTGTGTGTGTGTGTGTGTGTGTGTGTGTGTGTCTGTGTGTGTGTGTGTGTGTGTGTGTGTGTGCGCGTGCGTGCGTGCCCTCTTCTCTGTCTGCAATGTTCCCAGGGGTTTGGCCGGTGGATCGACATTAAGTATTAAGAGCCTGGGGCAAACTGCTGCAAAATCAGAGTGGTGGTGGAAGGGTTGCATAGGGCTGAGGGAGTGTGTGGATGCGGAGCGAGGGGGGAGTGAAGACAGAGAGAGGGCAGTGGACTGTGTCTTCTCTTGTCTTGCCCCCCCTTCTTGTGTCCATAGGGCTTCTAACAGTGCAGGCATCAGCTCTTAGAAGCATCCTAGCTGCACTCACACTGCCGGCCGGGGTGCAAAAACGAGCGGCCACCATGACGAAATCTGTCTTTTGGCGGATGAATCGATAAGGGTTACCGCCGCACTGGCCGCTATCCCTGTGAGCCAATGACATTTGGATGCCTCGGTTATAAGTAGGGATGCACCGATTGCCATTTTCTTGGCCGATTCCGATTTCCGATTTTTGAATAGTCTGACTTGCCGATACCGGTTTTTGCCGATTCCGATTTTTTTTTCTAAAAACAACAATTGACAGCTTACACAAACGTTTTTGTAACTTTGTTTGAAAATTAAGATTCATAGAACAATTCTTACATCTAATGGGGATCCAAATAATCTTATCTTATCTTATCATTTGCATGAAGTAGGACCATCTCACTCAAACACATCTCAAAATAAAAGTGTTCCAGGCTACTGGACAGAGCTTTTTTGTGCAAATACAATGAATACAAAAATTAAATTAAATCCAATAGCCTATATCCCACAGCTATCATGCATTTACTTTTCCAAAAGAAAACAGGTGCAACAGAACATCAAAATGATCCATGGACAAGGAGTTTATAGCCTGGCTCCAGAGTCCTCTTGAGTAGAGGGGAAATGAGTTTATGAGTTACAGTAACGATCTTCAGTCTGAATATCAGGCGGAGTTTACACACAGTCCGAAGTTTGGTATGCGTATTTTTATCTGCCATCCGAAAAAATATCGTCACGCACAGAAATCCTTGCACACTTGTGAGTCCGATGCATTTTTATTATTATGTCCGTCGTTCTATTTGCAATACGAAACAAATAGTCTCTCCTGTATCTACGTTACAACATGACTGACAGGCTGAGGCACCAGCGCTGATGTGGAATGGAAAAGGCAGGTCGGGGAATGGTGGACACAATGCTCGCGTTCACCTCGCCAAGTCGGCTGTGCACTGTGGCCGGGTGCAGCAGCACTGCTTCCCGGGTAGAGAGAGCAGAGAGAGGGGGGCCAGTGAGGTGCGAAGCGAGCCGCTCAGACTTGACTCCAGCCGAGCGGGACTCGGCCGCATCTCTGTCTCCACGGCTTATTTTCGACTTGCATGTGTGACAAACTGCGAGATTTGTCTACTTCACTGACGGTGAAAAAAATCCACAACGAGGAAGGTATGCTGGCGTGTGTGTGGTGGTGGCTGGGTGCCTGTCTCGGTGCTTTGGGGTGCGCGCACGTCATGTGAAAATCGGCTCACAGAATCGGCTATTTAGAGTGACCGGCGCAGATCACCGATCGAGGCCGATCACGTGAAAATCGGCCATTTCCGGTCACGTGCCGATCGATCGGTGCATCCCTAGTTATAAGTGTTCTTTGCCTGTTCTGCCCCGCTGACCACCGTATAGCCTCTGTCTGACCGCGACACAATCAAATCAAAACAGTGGTACTGTGTCAAACCTCCAAGGCTCCTGATTGGCCGGCCCGGCCGTCAAGCCAGCTCTACACCAAGCAGCTAAACTTATGTTTCTCCACTGCCTGGATAGTTAACTAGCCTGACGTTACTTGATCATTAATATCGAGATTGTGAAACATATTAACTTCAACAGATCTGTGTGTCTGTGTGTGTGTGTGTGTGTGTGTGTGTGTGTGTGTGTGTGTGTGTGTGCGTGTGTGCGTGTGTGTGTGCGTGTGTGCGCGCTGGTGGGAGTGGGGGTGCGCTTCAAAAATGCTCTCTTGTAATTTCAATTCTGTTGCCCTTCACAGTGAATTCTAATCTTGATCCATTGTAAGTCAGTGAGCAAGTTTTAAATTAAAACCAAATCCGCTCTTGTCTCTTTATTGAATGCTTCACACAGTGCAGCTATGGACGCCACTCACCTCCACCCCCCGTGCTGTCTGGATATGCTGACTCGTACATAGTTACAGTACATCCGTCCCCAATTACGAAAACAAACGCTTTATCTGGTACGTTTAGAATATCCTTATCTGCCCCCTCGTCGGTATAAGAAAGGTAGCTTCTGTGCGGGCTCCATTGATTTCCTCTGGCAGCGTGTGGGGAAGGAGGGGGGGGGGGGGCATCACATCACTAGTGGGGGGCAAAGATAGAGTCACACAGACAGTCAGCGCGGCGTGATGGAGGCGCCAACAACACTCAGAGGCCGTCACTGATGATGTCGTTTCTCCACTAGGTTTCGTTTCGCCTCCAACTTCCTCACCCAACGCTTGTTGTTACAGCTGGCTGCATTCGGTCATGATAGCCCGAGGTGAAGCCGGAGGTCGGGACTTGACACATGACTTGGACTCAAGTCATTTTTAATTGCTTGAGGCTTGACTTGCTCCATGAAGAGGAGACTTGGGACTTGACTTTGACTTGTACTTTCAATGAGGTCGTAGGCTTTACAATGCTACAGTATGTGAGGACTGAGGCGCGCAACTCCTCTCAGCCATGAGAACATCCTAGTGCTGAGTGATACAACTCCTCTCAGCCATGAGAACATCCTAGTGCTGAGTGATACACTTTTTGCAGACTTTGACTTTTGGTGACTTGAAAATGTTTCTAAAGTCTTGTGTTTGTGTAAATAACTTAGATTGAATGTTGAAACTGATTATAGAAATCAAACTCATGATGCTCTTACCAGGTTTTTATACTATTACAACCATATTGCATCGAGAAGTCCTAGATCAGTCATTCTCAACCTGTGGTACGTGTACCCCCGGGGGTACTTGCGCCCCCCTGCTGGTGGTACTCGGAGGGATCCCTGGAATCTCAATGTTATTTTATGTGAAATAAACCCAACTTTAAAACATGTAGCCTACAGTAATACTATCAAAATACTAGGCTACTATTAATGAAAATAAGCTTGAGAATTTAAATGGGGTTTAATATAACTTCCACATTCTTGTTTTTAGAATTAGGAACAAAATAAAAAATGTTTCTGACGTTTCTGACGGACACTACTACCTGTTGCGCGTACACAATTAGCTGCTAATGTTACAAGCAAGAAGCTATTGATTACAAGAAAGCAGGCATGTTGCAAAATTGGCTGAAAACTAACTGGAAAGAGACGTGTGGAGGAGTCCCGCAGCAATGAAGTTCAACAAGTGAACGAGGAGGACAGGTCAGTGAAACGAGCACAAGCCAGAAGCGCAAGAGTGGTTTGCAGCCACAACGCCTTCCAGGGGAAACGCTAATAGGGCTAGCAGCGATGAACGGAGTGCCACATGTGCTGCTAGTGGCTCTGTCAGCAGCGCAAGTGGGGAATCCACAAACAAACGACGCAAAAATACAACTCCAATTGCATACGGTTAGGATTCAGCTGCGGTGGGACGGAGGAAGAGCCCAGGCAACAGTGCGGGCTGAGCAGGAGAGTTTAATAGAGTTGTCTTGTGACGAAACACTGAAGCCTGCTTTCAGAAAGTAGTTGGACTTTTGGGTAAAACAACACAGAGAATACCCTGCCCTGTCTGACAAAGCTGTGCGCTTTCTCCTTCCTTTTGCGACCACATATCTGTGCGAGAAAGGCTTCTGTTCACTTGCTGCCATCAACACCAAATACAGAAGCAGGCTGGAATCAATCAATCAATCAATCAATCAAAATTCACAGAGACAGGCACAACATTAGGCTTATGTGAGTTGTCAATGGACATCAACATGATCTGTATGTGTGTGTTTGACTGTTTGAAGTACAATTGTTTGCTGTGTGTGTGTGTGTGTGTGTGTGTGTGTGTGTGTGTGTGTGTGTGTGTGTCTGTGTGTGTGTGTGTGTGAGAGAGAGAGAGAGAGTGTGTGAAGTACATTTACTACTGATATAAAGTTCTAAATTTTCTCACTTGCTGTGTGGAAGAGTTTGCTAGTTCTAGTGCTACCCCTTTGTACATTGTGGCTGTGGCTGACAAAAGTTAACAATAAATGATGTTATTAGGAATAAATGTGCCTCCAGCTGAATAGACTGTATTTTAACGTCGGTCATATGGGGATACTTGGAGAGCCAAATAATTTCTCAGGTGGTACTTGGTGTAAAAAGGTTGAGAACCACTGTCCTAGATATTTAGTTGATACTGGCTGGGACACGCTACTTGATTTGTTCCGACGTGACTTGGAGTTCTGCATTTTAACCGGACGGACAAACCGTCAAAAGTCTTTATTTTTGTCACAAACCGTTTGGCATGCACACACGTGCACGGCAGCCAGTACACATACACACATGCTTTGGAGGCGCTGTGGAATTTGTCCTCCGCCTTTGACCCATCCTGGCTCGTCCTCCTCCATGGTTCATGCCAGGAGAGGTGGCTCGTCCTCCTCCATGGTTCATGTCAGGAGCGGTGGCTCGTCCTCCTCCATGGTTCATGCCAGGAGCGGTGGCTCGTCCTCCTCCATGGTTCATGCCAGGAGCGGTGGCTCGTCCTCCTCCATGGTTCATGCCAGGAGCGGTGGCTCGTCCTCCTCCATGGTTCATGCCAGGAGAGGTGGCTCGTCCTCCTCCATGGTTCATGTCAGGAGAGGTGGCTCATCCTCCTCCATGGTTCATGCCAGGAGAGGTGGCTCGTCCTCCTCCATGGTTCAGGCCATCAGCGGTGGGCAGCTGCTTAGACTTGAGACTTTACTTGGGACTTAAAACTCTCGTAACGGACAAGCCCGTCTTTTATTGTCACACGAACACCACAATACATGCATGCGGCCACAACACACTCATGCTGACGGTGGCCGGTGAAAAGTGTCCTGCATTTAACCCATCCAGGCATGTCCTTTCCTCCGGGGGGCAGGCCAGGAGCAGTGGTCGCTTTCTCGTACAGCACCCGAGGACCAACTTCGGATGTTGTCGTCACTGGTCGGATGACGATCTGATCTTCTGCATGTTTTTAGTGGGGGGGTTATATATACGGAGGAACCCCCTGGGGGAGCACGGGGAGAACATGCAAACTCCACACAGAGAGAAAGGCCCTTAGGACGAGATACCCCACCTGGGCAGTAGGCACTGAAGATATGGGGGGGAACACAACCACAGTGCCCACAGTGTCCCAGGCGAGAATCGAACTCAGGACCTTCTGACTGTGAGGCGACAGCGCTACCGACTGCGCCACCGTACCCCCACCAACTTGTGCATCAATACTTGATCACAACTTCACGGGACGCATTGACATTTGCAAATTTGTTCGATCTGAATAGATCTGCAGCCCTGTTATTGATACCATTGACACCAGCTATTGATAGTATTCTGTTACATCACCACACGGCCATCTTGGTAGAAAATAACAGGTGATTGTGATCAATTTACATGTGATTACAATCAAGTGACACAGCCAATGAGCTGTGTGTATTGTAGCGCCATATTGGTAGGAAAAATGCTTGTGACATCATCGGAATACTATGAATAGTTGAATGGGTAGACTGTCACATCTAATGACGTATTTCAATTCAAATGCAGGACAGGAGTAGGGAAAGTATTAACATTTGTCCTTCATATTATGAATGCTGTATCTCTCCACTGCCAATCTGTATTTACTGCTGTCTTTTGCTCTCATGATTGATTAGTTTATCTGGAGCTTTAATAAATTCTCCTGATTTAACAACACCGCAATGTCAAACTTCAAACATTTGCATGAGTTTGAAGCTGAGCAGCTCTGAAAGGACTAACCAGCCTTTCATTTCTTGTATCTGTGCAGGACGGTGACCTTTTGGCAGCCTTTCTCTCCTTCTTTCTCCCTTGCTGAACCTTCACAGAGGAACTAGACAGCTCCGACATTGTGAATAGTGGGCATGTAGAGATACTCAACCGCACCGAAAGGCCACAACACTGCGTAAAGTACATCCATCTCATAAAGAAATAATTACAACCTCAGCCGCTGCAACTCGCCGTGTCCTTGGGAAATCTGTTTTAGACGTTTTTTTGGCTGGCTTCCCTCACTAGTCTTTGTGTTTTGGGGTCAGTCAACATGGCGCTCCTCTATAAGAGGATTCTATAATGGAAAAAAGCTGTCAGAAAAAGCGAGCTGTGTGTTGTCATCTGCTCGCCTCACCTTGTCTGAGTGTCGTGCCGCAGCGTAAGTGGTGTGCTGAATAGTCACAAATGCCTGGCCAAGGGTGCTCCCTGAAGGCACCGCACCGCACCAAATCAATGTCAACATATTCACTGGGGGGTTTCAACCACCACCGAGGTAGTCGTTTAACACAATACACTGTTATTTGCCCAGCTGGGAAGCTCTCAAACACATACTATCATTTGTTCCTGCTGCTTTTCACGAACCAAGCCCCCTCCCCCCCCCCCCCCCCCCGATGCATAGCAAGACATTGTCTGGTTGTTTTCCTTCTCAGGCCAGAATGGATGATTATTGCATGTTCCCAGCGTGTTATCAAAGCGACTTGTTTGGATGTTTCACTGTAATGTTCGACGTACCTCTCCTGAGGCCCTGATGATATTGCTCACGCATTAGGCTGTGTAGTGCAAATGCATACAGTGGCAGAAGGAATGCTTTTCACGAGGAGTGAAACATGTATTGGTGCAGTACATACATACATCTAATAGATGCACCTGGCAAGGGGGAGGCCAATATATATGCAATATAGCCCTAACCCGACATATTACACACTACATCTTCTAAATGCAACTGGGATACATCATCAGTGATGTAACCTGGGGTCTCACAACATCATACACACTCGCCCAGGTGACCCAGCCGAGGCTAATTACGCCTCGGCTTGTATCCCAGCAGCAGCCACTCACGGATCTGACCACTTAATCTGCCTCTGCAATGTTGCTAGCGGACGGGTCCAAGAAACCCCAATCCGCTGCTGTGGAACTACTCCGCAGGGACTGGAACATCAGTGCATGGAGAGTCGAGGCACTGTGGTTCTCCCGGCCGGGCTTCTCCTTCGTCTCACCATGTCTGCATCCTCCCGGGCGGCAGGGGGGACGCCTAGAGACACAGGCTTGCACGTCATAGTTCTGCGACGAGCAATTCACACTTCTGGGGGATGGTTACATGCCGCCATTCCGACGTGCTGCCACTCCGATGTTCCGCCACTCAGAAATATCGGCACTCAGAAATATTGCCACTCAGAAATCCCGCCACTCCGATTTTCATAAGGTCCGCCACTCCAAACTTGATTTGACTTCCAGTTCACGTTCAGGCAGCTGAACCTCGTTCAGACAGGCACCTCTCTCAGATGCTGCTAAATGGGTTGCCTCGAATCCTCGAAATGATTGTGGAGCCCAACAAAATTAAAATAAAGACGTGTTGTTCAAAGATGTTGTTGGTGCTCCCTCTAACTCCACAATGTGCAAGATATATCTTGCACATTGTGGAGTATATAGTAATATAGTATAGTAATAGGCTATGTGTCTCTATAGGCGGGTGCACAACGCACACACCCTGCTTTTAGAGCGCACACACATGCTGACACGCCCGCGGGAACATAGCCTAATTCTGTTGTCCCTCCATGCGCCCTGCAGCTGTGTAAAATGTCACACGAAATACTTATAAATTCCAATAGGATAAGCTTGCCTGATTAACTGAAAACAATTAAACAATAACGAAAAAAATAATATCCTAACGAAAATAGAAGTCTAATCAAGTAAATAGCCTTCAGAAAGCATCAGTAAAAGCCCAGTTCTAATAGGCTACTGCTTAGGGGTGTCAAAAATAATCGATTATAAGATGCATCGCGATGCGGACGTGCACGATTCTGCATCGATTAACAAATATCAAAAATCGATTATAATTTTTTTTTTTTTTTTTTTTATAATCAAATAAAATAGAATGTAAGTACCGTAAATTCCGGACTATAAGACGCACCGGTCTATAAGCCGCGGGACCAAAATTGACTATTTTTTTCTTCTATAAGCCGCACCGGTCTATAAGCCGCGGGTGTTTTGATGTTTAATTACCATATGAAAGGGTTCGTGCACAGAGAGGAATGTCGGGAAAGCGATGGCTGTTTGGGGAAGCTCCCATTTATTAACATTTCAACAAAACAAAACAAAAGTCAGGTCACTAATCCCCAGACAAAATCACACAACAATAGGCTATATGTGCAGCAAACCTGTAACCAGAGAAGTCAAGTCACTAATCCTCGTCTTCCTCTTCTTCCTGCGTACTGAAACCACCAAAGTCCTCATCTTCAGTGTCGGAAACGAACAGGTTCAGGGTGGCTTCGTCAACCACTCTCCTCTCTCCTTCATTGTCACTCAAAACCAACGAACTCCTCTTCATCACTGTCGGCATCGAACAGCCTCTGAAGCCTCTGACGGCCCTCAGCGCCAGCTGTGGCGGCGTCATTCTCTTCATCCCGCAGCAGTCCAGCGTTTTGGAACCCGTTGGTGATTGTGGATGTTTTCACACTCCTATAATATTCCGTGCTGAGACAGTTCCTCCTGCTGCACCGTCCAACGCCTCACCATTGACTCATCGATGCCCAGGTTACGCGCGGCTGCTCTGTTTCCCTCTTTTAATGCGAGATTGACTGCTTTCAACTTGAAAGCTGCCTCGTGTGAATTTCTGCGTACCTTCCCCATGGTAAGTGAGAGTGTTGCTTCTACTGCTCGTTCTCATGCTGTCGAGAACGAGCAAAGCTTTTTTTTGGTGAAAGAATCCTCCAGGGCGCTTCTTGTTAACAGTCCGAGTGAGTGGCAGGTCGAACGTCAAAGGCACTTCATCCATATTTATGATCTGCTCCGGTTCGATGGAATATTCCTTGATCTTCCTTTGTGTGAATTCGCCGAAGTTTGTGATTTTCTCCTGGTAGTCGGGGGAGGGAGTTGATGGCCGAGTGGCCGTTTGCTTAACGTAATTACCATATGTAAGTGGTCACGCACAGAGGGGATTGTCGGGATGGCTGTTTGAGGAAGCTCCCATTTACCGTATTACCGTAACATTTCAACAAAACAACATAACACAACACCACCGTTGTTTATTTTTACAGTGCACACAGTGTCCGCGGTGTGGTGAAAAGAGGGCAAGAGAGGAAATTAAAACAGAAGTGGATTTATAGTTAGAAAGAGTGCTAAAAAAGAGAGATTTTATTTGTATTTTTTTTTTTTTTTCTGAAAAAATCCATAGATAAGACGCACCGTTATATAAGCCGCAGGGGCCAAAAAACGGGAAAAAAGCCGCGGCTTATAGTCCGGAATTTACGGTACATGCAGTTGTTTATTTTAATTGTGGATCATAATACAATGCAATTCCAAATGCACTTTTATTTTAAAAGTAGCCACACAGTGAGAAAAAAGAAAGTGAGAAAAAATAAATCATGTATTGCGGAAAAAGTGATGCATCGATTTAAGATGCATCGCGATGCATCGTGATGCATCGTTTAATCGAATCGAATCGAATCGTTGACAGATTAATCGTAATCGAATCGAATCGTGAGGCCAGTGAAGATTCACAGCCCTACTACTGCTGCGCTGCTCAGACGCACAGTGTGCGACTGAAATGTCTGCACTTTTGTGCCATATTCCACAATATCCAAACTTCGGAATGGCGGATCCTTTAGAAAAAAGAGGAAGGGCCGACATTTCGAATAATGAAGGCAGGAATTTTCGTAATGGTGGGACCTATGAAGAAAAGGTGAAGGACCGCCAGTCCGAATAATGGAAGTTAACGTTCGGAGTGGCAGGGTTTCGGAAAGGCAGACCGTTACCCTGGGGGATGAATGGTTGATAGGATTTCCCTGATCCACTAGGAAAAATCCATGACCCCCATCCATCCTGGATTACGTTGGCGCTTGCACAGTTTTTCAGTAGACTCACTGTGGCGTTTTTGGATTTCTTCCTCACGAAAGAACCAGACTGGGTTGCTAACCCAACCTGTACCGGGTGCCGTCTCTTTCCGGCCCGTCAACTGACTTTCCAGTAGTCACCAAACTATTCTTGGTTGTCACCTAGTCTATTCCTAGGTGTCACTGGCTAGGGGGCGCCAGAGAGCATAATAAGGCACAGGGATCCATGGAGGTATACAATTAGAAGGTAAAGCATCTGATTTAAGAGTCAAGTAGCTTTGTGGAACTGGCTTTTTTCCTCAGTAAAAGAAAAAAAAACATCACAATTCACATGATCAATAATTCATGCAACTGGATGTAATTATGTAAATGCTGAAATGCCGAGGTATTTAGGCGAGTGGAGCTCAGAATGTGTCTCCACACCTGAAGGGAAGGCAGTGGCACTGCTGAAAGTCTGCAGTGGCAGGTATTATATAAAGCCCCAAATCATCCAAAGTCATCCCACAGCATCATGAGGAGACCCAAATATAGGCATGTTTAAAATGATGATGATATCCATAGCAGTCCAGTCCTCCTATGTAATCTTGCATATTGTGGGAATAAAGGGATTCTCAATTCTCAAGTCATTTGGCTGTGAGCATTTTTCAAAGTTTATATTGTTAGAAAAGAAAATATATGTTTCTCCATATGAAACAACTTTTCTAAAATTGGTACATCTGCAGCCTTGCCATCAGAGAATTCCATCATCCGGTGAAACTCAGAGAAAATATTGAAAAGACTTTCAACGTTCATAAATCATAAAAATAAACCAAGGACCATCTACAGTACTGTGTGTCCAAATGGATTTCTACCACATTTTTTCTTACTCATAGTAATGGCTGTGCTATTGGATTAATCAATGCAATATTATTTGATTTGACTTCTACAAAAGAACATGCACTCTTAGGAAGTCTCCTAAGAGTCTACTATTACCGTGCATTTTATCTCAATTTATTTAAACAGTAGAAATGATGAAGGGGAAGAAGTCTGAACCAGAGTCCAAGATAGTAATATGTTTCTGAAGGCAGAGACATCAACCAGGATGCCATCCCTTGTTAGGAAGTGCATAAGTCCAATTTTGCTCGGTTGACTATTCAGTGCTCGGTCTAAATGATTGTCCTAAGCTTCGGTGACTGCAGAGTTTTACAAAGGCTAAAGCAAATGATGGCCCTAATCGAACCACTTTCATCACTATTTGTTCTCTTCGGTACTGATCTGTTGTTTTAGCGTTGTCACGATAACCAACGTTTCTACTGTATATTCCTTTGATACTTTTGAGAAAGATTAAATTCAGTATTTCATTTAATAAACATTTGATAGTTCTGCAAGCACAAATGCAATGTGGCCTCCAGACTGCCTATAGTATACTGTATGTGTAGATTGGAATCATTGAAAGAAGGTGGATTGGAACAGACAGAGCTGCAGCCTGGCTCTTCACAGAGGACTGCAGCAGTCAGACTGAAAAGCGCTGGGGAAAAAGCAACAATGTCAAACAGTCCACCATGTCTTAAAGCCAGTTGAACTGGTTGGCAAAAATTATGCTGCAGTTCTATGTATGCAGTGAAATATGTAGGGCTGGACCCCAATATTAGACGATTCAGATATTCGTTAGTTGCGTGCGCACTAAATGTAGGCACTTGCAGACTGGCACTAGGACCCCGGGGACGTCAGTAGCAGTGGGCTGGTCAGAATGAGTGAATGTCCCAGAAGAGGTTAACATTTAACCAAGTGGCTTGGTTAAACCTAACCAACGGTGTGACATGTTGACTTTTGTTTTTAATGGTGGAGGAACGTAACCAGGCGCGGTATAGGCTCCTCCTGACAAAACGTAACCAGGCGCGGTATAGGCTCCTCCTGACAAAACGTAACCAGGCACGGTATAGGCTCCTCCTGACAAAATGTCAACATAATGTAGGACGTGGAGGAACGTAACCAGGTGCAGTATAGGGTCCTCCTGACAAAACCTCAACCCAATGTAGGACATGGAGGAGCATAACCAGGCGCGGTATAGGGTCCTCCTGACAAAACGTAACCAGGTGCGGTATAGGGTCCTCCTGACAAAACGTAACCAGGCACGGTATAGGGTCCTCCTGACAAAACGTAACCAGGTGCGGTATAGGGTCCTCCTGACAAAACGTAACCAGGTGCGGTATAGGGTCCTCCTGACAAAACGTAACCAGGTGCGGTATAGGGTCCTCCTGACAAAACTTAACCAGGTGCGGTATAGGGTCCTCCTGACAAAACCTCAACCTAATGTAGGACGTGATTGAAATGAGAACATAAGCAGGCGCGGTGTAGGGTCCTCCTGACAAATGTCAACATAATATAGGATGTGGAGAGACGTAACCAGGCGCGGTATAGGGTCCTCCTGACAAAACCTCAACATAATAAACATAAGCAGGCGTGGTATAGGGTCCTCCTGACAAATGTCAACATAATATAGGACGTGGAGAGACGTAACCAGGCGCGGTATATGGTCCTCCTGAAAAAACCTCAACATAATGTAGGACGTGATGGGAATGAGAACGTAAGCAGGTGCGGTATAGGGTCCTCCTGACAAATGTCAACATAATGTAGGACGTGATGGGAATGAGAATGGGTGTACAGAGACAGTCGCCTGCTGAAACACACGGGCCACAGGACACATTCACTTTTTGTGGACAGACGGATCGACAATTCTCTCTGCTGGATGAGTGTGGCTGCAGTCCCTCCTGAGTCATGCTCACAGCACACAAAGACACTGGCTATAAGTTTCTATAATCTTTCAATCATTTACTATACAGTAGGATAATAACTGCTGTGTGCGTGTTTTCCCCCAGCGGCGACATGGTCTGCGGGAGACACACTTAACCAGGCTGGCTCTTACTACTTAGCTGTTTGAGTTAGTTCTACCCTGTTACAATTACTTCAACCATGCGCCTTAATATTAGCACACACAAAAAATAACATCCATTCCAAATGACAAAAGTCAGCGTTCATCCCTGTGAACCAAGATTACAATATTTGTTTTTTAACCCATCTCTATCGCCACTTTGCCAACTTTGAAGGTATTTTTGTAAGTTGAGACACCGGCTGCAATAATGATTATGCTCAACCTGAAGGAATGAATGTGAATCATTAACACACAAACACATTAACAGAGGATTATTAGCCGCACATTGTGCAGTCAAGCGGCTGCAACTGTGATTGGCAGATTAGTGCCCATTTGCCTGTGTAGGATTATGATATTAGCTGGGCTGCCAGACAGTGAACGCTGGGCTTAGGAGACAGAGCTGATATGCTGTGCTATGTTTGCATTTGGCTTTACAGGCATTTTGATGTATGTGTTATAATTTCAATTTGTGTGTGTGTGTGTGTGTGTGTGTGTGTGTCTGTGTGTGTGTGTGTGTCTGATGGGGTAGAACCATAGACTGTATAAAAATATGGACGTATAGCCACCATGACGCCACCCATTGGTTTCTGGAGATTCACATTGTGACCTAGCCTGGTAAACCAGCCGGTCACGTGAACTCACATTTAATTTGGTTCTGCGGGACCGTCTGGCCTCAACTCTGGGAGGGCTGTCTGCAGAAACTGCAAAGCGGACGAGCCAATCAGCGACCCGCCTCGTAGTTGACATCGTAACCGGCCAATCAGAACATCGCTAGCAAAACAGTAATGGCCGCCTCCTTGCCTGTCCACCTCGAGGAGTAATGTCTAATGTCTCTAGTTTAAACAGCCATAAAGTGCAGTTATTGCAGAAATAGACTCAATAACAACAATTAAACAAGTACAGGAGTATGCAACAGCAGAGTTTCTGGGCAGAAAATATGTTTTTGCCGTTCTCCCGAGTGGATTTGGGATTCAGGCCAGATGGGAACGAAGAATTAAATGAAATGTAAGTTCACGCGACCGGCTGGTTTACCAGGCTAATGTGACCGTCATCATTGGTGAGGCTGCGCGATCAGTGGACAGTTGACCTGTCCATCACGCCCTAAAGCATACATGTAGACTGCTTTATCTCTATTTTCCTCTAATTGGGACCCTAATTGAATGAATGAACACCTGAAGCTGTATTGAAGAAGACTTGAAACTACTGTAGCGACTGAGCGCAGAAGCTTATTAGGAAAGTGTTTACTGAGGTCATAAATCAAGTGAGAAGTCACAGTTGTGTGTACCAGGCTGTAAACGGGGAATGACTCCCTGTTTGTTCCTGTGTAGATTTTGCCTGTTACTTGCTGGTCTTTGTCACAGACAATGCCTTAGCCTCCAAGAGGAAAGTTCTCTCTCTCTCTCTCTCTCTTGCTCCCTCTCTCTCTCTAGCTCTCTCTGTCGCTCTCTCTCTCAGGTAACTTGTGAATCCTCCTCTACAACACTGCCACAGCCCCTTGCTTTGAATTATCTGTGGTGGCAACAGGGGACACCGGAGCACACAGCCCTGTCAGCAATATCCACAGTCTCTCCAGCTATAGAAGTGCACTCTCATCTCACACACCTCTAGAGTTTTACCAACTCCACTCCCGCAGCATTCAACATAAATCAACTGGATCTAATGCAGTCGGATACGCTATCCATAGCTGCACACATCAGTGACATCAAAATATGACAGGATCACTGATAGGAGGATCACAACACCCGTCCAGAAAAGTCCTCCACAAAGGGTGAAGCAGCAGATCAGATCAGTCTGTCTGCGTTGTCCCACGCAGCATGTCTTGTTATCACTCTCTGTTTGGGTTGTCTGCCTCGGTGTCACCACCCCTTCCCCCCTCCGCTCCATCACACGTGCCGTCCAGCATGGTGCGACGGGCATGTTTTCAGGACGAGGCGAGAGCCGCTCACCCTGCCGTGCAACAGTGTGTCAACACTGGCATCGTTTCACGGGGCATTTTCACAGCTCCTCACACACACCTCTCCACTTCGCTTTCAAGCGCCCCCTCCCCATCTGTGAGAGCATCAACATCACCTATCCACACAAGTTGTGTTAACTGCCACATATGCCCCCCCTTTGATTTCCTCCTTCTCCACGTTTGTCTGCGTTCCGCGGCGGTGCAACATTTTCAGAAATGGAGCGGAGGGTTGGCAGAGGTGAAGGGGGTGGAGGAGGGTGGGGTTGTATCATGGAGGGAGGGGCAGGTTGTCGGAAGGCTCTGCTCTGTGGCTGGCCTTGTCAAAATTGATTGATGAGAAAGGCAAGCTTGTGTTCTTGGCAGGCCGGGGATTCATCGTCCTGGCTGCGCTGATACACTTATCTAGCTTCAAAGTGCTGCTGGTGCTGGTGAAGGGGGGGGTCGCCTTCACACTGCAAGGGTGTTAAGAAGCAGATTAGGCTGCTGCATCATGCCAAATGGGATGGGGGCACCGACTTTTGCACAAGCTACAATGTCATGTGAATGCACACACACACGCTCCCTGACTGTATTGACCGCACACACACACACACACACACACACACACACACACACACGCACGCGCGCACGCGCACACTCCCTCACTGTATTGACCACACACACACACACACACACACACACACACACACACACACACACACACACACACAGACGCCTAGCACTAGGGTATCCAATTCCGGACAGCATTATGAAGTTTAATATAGTTTTTACCTTGACTTGTAATTGATTTTCTTCAAGTCCCCCTGCAACTGGATGATGGCATTTTTCAGATTTAAAATGCATATTAAATTCCACTACTTTTGTCTGTGTTGGTATATTCACACTCAATATGAACCCTTTATTAACCCTTCCTGTACCTTCACAATGTTATAGATATACTTGTAAGAAGTGCAGACTATGTACTCAAAGCTTTTATCTTTACATTTATCAGCCACTATCAAGTCTCTGCATGTAGCCTACTTTCTATCACCCAAGGTGCGATTTAAGGCCTTCCTGCTTCTTGTTCGTGACCAGTTTGCTAAGTTAATGTTTTATATTGTGCTTAAATAGATATTTATGAAATTTGATACCTAGCCTCTGAATTATCGATGAAATGTATCAGTTAGCTTTCAGTTGGGAACCCCATATAATTGCAAGTGTCTGGAATTGGATACAGTGTCCGGAATGGGATACAGTTCTGTTAATGGAATGGGTGAAAGTGGCGGTGGCGTGGGTGAGTGATGGAGAGCCGAGCGGTTTGAGCGGAGAGAGGAGAGAGCGTGTCGGCCATGTTTTCTGTCTGTGTGACACTGGGCTTTGAAAGGAACATGGCATCATTGGCTCGACGGAGGACAACATAAAAGGGAGGAAAAAATGAATTGTGCAGGAAGTCTTCCATCCCCCTGAGGGATGACGTTCCACCTCAGAAGCTTTATACTGCAGGTCCCCTTCAGGTTCATTTCATAGCCCGTTTTCACGGAATGACCCTCAGGTCTTTCTATATACAGACTGAGTGAGTCATGAAATTTATACAGTTTGCCTTCCTTTTACGGTGTGCTGTTGACAAATGCAGCGTGAGATCCTTGGGATGCATTGGAAATACAATACAGTGAAACTGAATGTCGTATTTTTGTCAGGTATTGCTGAAAATAAACCGAGTTTATTCAATTTGTCCAAAGCATCCAATCTCAATGTCAAGATCAATAACATGTCGAGCATAACATACCTTTTTAGTGGTAGACATAGTTTCACATAGGGAAATTAGATTGGATATTTTTATTACCGTATTTGCATTGATCGTCTCTATCTCACATCTATTTCTGTATTCCGCAGTGGCTGCCCTTAAAAGCAAAACCAAAGGTTTGTATCACAGTAAGAAAGCTTTGATATGTTGCCTGCAAACAATGGCAATTTGGAAGTCCTTAGTAAACATGATCAAAGGGAATCTGCTTAGTGCAATGATGGCACACAAACTCACAAACCGACAAATATGTGTGCACCATTGACAGTAAATATAGTGGACCAACTGAGCTAATTGTTTTTGACACAGCAAAATGAAGCCCACTTCCTGATATTGTTTGATTCCGTTTGATTGGATGAATGGATTTTCCTGGTGCATTGTGGGAAATCTGTAAAAATCTGGAGCCGCGAATACAGGAAGGGGCGTGAGCGTGGACGGGACTCGGGGGAGTGTCCGAATTGCTCTCTGAAAAATGTCCTCACAGCCACGACAGCCATCTTGTTCAAGTTGTTGTCCCCGCTAGCTTACGCTTGCTAACAAATGTTGCTAGCGTTAGTTGCTATTGCTAGCCTTGCTCCATTGCTCTCACAGTGCATACAGTAGCCCGAAGAAAAATAATTATTTCCTCCAGCCTTCCACAAAATCGAGGTAATCTTATTTTCTAATGTAATAGCATAGCATGACATTAATGCTAGCTACTAGGGCTGGCACGGATCAGAAAACCCACGGTTCGGATCGCGTGACGGATTTTGAGCCACGGATTTTTCGGATCAGCTAAAAAATAAAAATAAAATAAAATCTCAGATTTTTTTCTCTCAAAATTAGATTTTGGATTTCGATTTGATTTTTTAATACTATTATACTTCTCTAACCATTTGTTGCCCTGCACAGCTCAAAAAATATTTTTTTCTCATAAGTGACACAATTTATGCTTTTACTCTGAAGACAGAACAACCCAACTTCCTGTCTTAGCGTGGCGCTGCTATGCCTAACTTCCTGGCTGTTGCTTGCTAACCTGCCGTCACTTGACACGGGTACAGACAGGGTGAGTCTGGAAACATAACGTTGCAGCTACGTTAAGCTACTCGGTGGCCCCACGTGTTGTTTTGTTATGTGTCCTAAAGGCAACATTTCACCGTCCGGTGATAACGTGTTCGGGAAAAGTGTGCGTGTGTGTGTGTGTGTGTTGTGGCTCTCGTTATCTTGTGCAGCCCGCAACATGCTGCTCGCATTCCTGTGCTTTTTTGGAGGTGTTGAAATAAGTTTGTTGTGATGCTGTCTTTAGTAGCCACTAGCCACAGCCTTCAGAGAGACTTTACAGCGGGGAGAAGGGACGAGGAAGCTCACTTGCGCTTGCCATGATGATGCCTGTCTGTGTCGGCGTTCTCATACACTAGTGTTAAACGTTAGATGCAATGAAAAATGGGGGGGGGGGGGGTCGAGACTCAGTATCGGTATCGGAGCCGATCCGGCCCAAATCACTGGAACGGATATTTGTTCGGAAAAATAAGTAAAATCCGATCCGATCCATAGCCTAAACTATCACTAAATGTTTCACTAAACTTTGTGCAATGCGCCGTCACGGATGCAGATGAACAACCGCAGCATCATGCATGTGAACAGAGTGAGATTGCACTGTGCGTTGGTCACCACAGCTGTGTTGATCAAGGAAGAAAAAAGCTGCGTGCAATTTAATACGATGCGAGTGTTTTAAGCGTCGGACACTTCAACACCGCCGCGCAGACTGCCTGCCTGATGCAATGGTCACTGTATCACACACAAACCTGACAGCAACGTTACAGAGAGAGGGAGAGAGGAGATCAGATGCATATTCTCTCCAACTAGACACCGGTAAGCCACAAAGCACACTGCCAGCCGTGTCAATTCCGCGCAGCACAGCATGCTATCACAATCAATAATAGGCTACGTTACCATTCCCAGAAGTGAAGTCAAATCTACGCACTTTTTGCATAACGGATCGGCAGATTAACGCTAATAAACACTCACCCAAGTCAGCAACGATAAAGTTAGTTGTTCTCTCCTCCTGTTAGTCCTTATTATAATTAATCCCAAAAGTCCAAATCTTCCTTGAAAACGCCAATTAAAACTAGATTAGGCCATGTGCCCATGTTTACAATCACCATGATCCATGAACTGCACTCCGCCCCTTGTTTCACACAACACGAAAGTAGGGGAGACCAGGGACAGTTATAACAAGGACGTGTGTGTGTGTGTGCGCGCGTGCATGTGAAGGCTTAAAAAGAAGCAGCAAGCATTAGTGCATTACTGAGTATGTTCTGGGCTATTATAGCCTTTCATTTAAGGAATAAATATTGTTCCACAGATTGAACATGCTGTTTAGATGGCTGGGTTAAGCAAAGTGCATTGGCAAATTTATTATTAACAGCGTAGTTGTATAAGTGAGGAAAAAAGATTGGATCGGATTGATATCGGTATCGGCAGATGCTCAAGATTGTGATATCGGATCGGATATGGAAAAAGTGGTATCGTGCCATCCCTACTGATATCCTAGAAGATAGATCTTTCTGTATGTATGTAAGAATTGCGAAACGAACGGTAACTTATTTTTTGACGACATACATATTATGCAGCATTTTGGAATAAAACGCTTCAGTTGTCATCTTGGGGTCGACAGTACTGCTCCCAGAAAAGCCCTGGAGGGAGAGCAAAAATGTTCTTTCAATTCTCTCACCATGCAAGAAAGTTCAAATTGCATTGGGCCACGCCAGCATAGCACTGCGGGGATGGGATTTGTCTTACAGATGTGACATTATCTAAATCCAGAGAAAACATGTCAGTTATATTTTCATCCTCACCATATAGCTGTGCTCTGCTGTAACATCCAGACCACTGGTATTAAAACTGTCTGGAAATTAACTATAGGAGTGAAGGCAACTTCAGTAAGCTGTCTTGCATCATGCTCCACAAACAAGCTGGGACTACCTTGATCAAAATTATATCTGTCCAAACAGTAATCCTCTATTTGTAGCACTGTGAAATGTCTTTTTTAAACCGTTTGTTTGTTTTACGGCAGACATCAGCTGCATTTGCACTACGGACATAACCAAACCGAAATGCATTCAGTGAGTGAAAACTTGGCTACTTGCATCCAATTACATGCACACCCCACCATCAGCGAGGTCAATTTTCCCACCAGTGATAAATGAATGAATGAGATCTTTATTGCTTCCCATTACACTGGACCCCGAGAGAGCAACAAATGAGCGGATACAGCAGTTCTTTCTCAACCTTTATTTACCCGGGCGGGGAAGAGGCTGAGTGGACGTTCTACACCAGACTGGCCTCTTTTTTCACCATCACCCTGCCTCACCCCCATACAGTTACGCACATCCCCAGCTGGGAGCTGTCCAGATAACAAGGACACACACTCTCATATTGTGAAGCAGCCTACACAGCTCAGCAGTACTGCAAGTACAGTGATTTTCAGCAGATGGTGCCATGTCTCTTAACCACCACTAGGTGCAGATTTGCTGTGAGTGAGTGAGTGAGTGACTTATTTTTTGGAGGTGGTTCACATCTAAAAACAGGCGTTTACTGTTCAACATTATTTTTCAGGGATGCGCAATGATCGGCACGTCATCGGTATCGGCCAATGAAAACTTGAAAATTAAATATCGTATCGGCCTGAAACAAATATTTCTGCCGATATGACAGGCCGATGAAATGACGCTTTAATTATGCTGAAGTTGAAGTAGTTTTCTTATCTTGCCCAGTGAATGTGTCCTTTTTAAAAAGCATTGTAGTTGTCTGCATCTGCCAGTGGGTGATCACGATGAAGCCCAATGTCCACCAGATGCGTTACCGGCTCCGGTAGGGCTGCTGGAACAGACTCTCGCCCATGTAATAGATGGACAAAGCATGCGGTATGGCAAAAATACACACCTGTTCTATTGTTGCTGAATCTGCATGTGTTTATTGTTGTTTATTGTGTTGTTTATGTGTCTGACAAGATCACAATGGGTGTGGGTATGTTCAGGAGCCTTACCGCTGATGTTGGACATACGCCTTAAGAGTAGGCATAATAATGTGTTATTCCACTACAGGAGAGACTTGATATTCTCTGAAATTAGGTGGCAAAAAATGTGTGCATATATCCGCAATCTGCCAAAAGTTATGCCAAAAATATAGGCATATCGGATGTCGGCCAAAATCCAATATTGTGCATCCCTAGTAGGGTTGTATGTATTGTAAGTGGCAGCAGCAGCCTATGGTTAGAGAAGGTCAAATCCCAGGACCAGCAGTGGAAATGGTGGTGGGGAAAAGGAAAGAGTGATGCTCTACTGCTGGGCAAGCTACTGAACCTTCAAATGCTCTATAGTCTAGTGGAGCTCATCTAATCTGCGGCTAGTGGTCAACTCCCAGTGGCCAGCAGTACTATCTGCCCTACAACGGCTTTCTATTGTTTTTAAGATGAAAAGTTAGGAGTTGTGTTCAGATTTCATATCAACAAAAATTATACCCATCAACGCTACTGAACAATATAGAGTCCACTTCTGTATTACTAACAATACTCTAGTTGTTACAGAATAAATGTTGATGTAAAAAAACAAACACTTTGACTATAGATGCAGCTATTGCTCCGAGGCTTTGCAGGGCAGAGGAGAAGGCCTTGGTTGCACTGGGCAGCTCCCATGTGTGGATGTGTTTGTGAAGCAGGGCATTGCTAGAAAAGAACAAAGGCTGCTCAGTTGACTTTCCCTAGATGAATAAAGTCAAGAGAAAATAAGAAAAATAAATATTTCAAAAGGATAGGTTATCACCTGTCAAAGGTACTACAGTATCTGTGCCAAAATAAACACAAAGCATGCACTCAACTCAAATCTGGAGGATGTACATGTACATGTTACTGAACTGACTGCATCATAACCAGCGCTGCTGCTGGCCATTTGGGTGCCCTAAGCAAATGCAATCTTATGTATATATATATATATATATATATATATATATATATATATATATATATATATATATATATATATATATATATACGGTATATAATGTGTGTGTGTGTGTGTGTGTGTGTATATATTTGTTTATTTATTCATCTCTTGATCTATTATCAGTTTGAAAACCAAAACTATGAAATAGGCAGTATACTACTACAGCTACATATTTGCGGGAGTGGGAGGAATCTCGCACTACTGATGTCCAGCATGATGACTGGTGACTAAAGGAAACGTGAGTTTGTTGACTCGATCGCATGTAGTTTTTAGTCATTTCAAGTAAATGTGCTGTGTTGAGATCAGCCCAAAGTAGGATATACGAGGGATCAGCCGAGCAGCATTTTGGTAACCAAACCGCGTCACTGGGTGGCAACGGCAATGGAACCCTATGGAGCCCAAGTGGCGCGAGGCGTGAGTGTCTGCTCTAGCCGCTTGACTCTGTTTACATTTTAAAAACTTTAAAAACAACTTTAACATGACATGTAGAGGTGCTCCGATAGATCGGCACGCAATCTGTATCGGCCAATTTTGACCTCAAACATGCGATCGGCTGATTGCAGATATTACTTTATTGTTGCCGATTGCATAGCTGATCATGCTGCACGTGAGAAACATGAGGCAGCCCGTTTCTCCGCCTGTTTGGTGTAAAAAAAACATTTTCATGTCTTCAATCAGTCTATCGTTTAACTTTCATATTGTGCTCTAACGTTTATATCATTGTGTTACAAATCACAGGCTTTGCTTTCGTCAGTGTTTACTCACCACCTCCACACCGCACCAGACTGTCAACATGCCTCTTGCGTCTTTGAATCACACAAATCAGCCGGTGACTTGAGCAGAGAGAAGTTACCTCCAGTCCTACCGCCTACCGAGGCATTTGCGCGGTGTTAAGTCCGCGTTTGATCCATATTTGCGTGTATCCTCGTAACGTTAATAGCTCCGGTTAGCTTTAGCCGCTTTAGCTTATAAATCTCTAAAATAGTTTCCTTGGTTAGTTATTTTTCTTGTGTAACAGGGAAATCCCGGAATGGAGTATTTTTGTTGAGTGAACTGAACTGCATTGAACTGGTAACATGGAAATCCCGAAGTGGAATATTTTTGTTCCTTTATAAACTGAACTGAGGGAACTGGACTGAACTATAAAGAACATTATTCCTAGCCATTTAGTTCAACACAGTCTTGTGCCCCAATTATCTCACACACAAATAATCATGTTGACAGTTTCCTTTTAACCTGACGCTGCCAGATGGACGGTATAGCTCCACATAGTTTCACTAAACCAGTCGATCTGGGAATGCAGTAACCAGACCCGCTGACGGAGGCGGGCACTTTTTCCAAGCTACTTGGCAGGTGATTGGATGACCCATCTGTCTATCACCGCTGGTGGGTGTTAACTTCAACCAATCAGATCGCCGAAGGTGCCTGTGCCTGATGGTATGCCTGTGCCTCCGTGGTATTCATTGATTGAGTCCTCACGGTCGTAAAGTCACCTTCGAAGCATTTAGTTAGATTATAACGAACTAGTTGTGTGGCTTAGCCTTCCCAAATGTTGAGGGTCGTTTTTTAGAATTTAATACATAGAATTGGGAACGTTACATTCAATTTCATTCAGACTGCCTGTCACTTCCGCGGCGGCAGCCATGTTGACGAGTGAAAAGAACTACAAAGACCATGTACCCACTACTTGCCCAGACGAGCCTGAGCCCGCCTACGGCTGCCGCTGATTGGTCGGGCCGGCATGGTTCGACCAATCATCTTAACTGCCTGTGCATGACAAGATGGATACGTCGAGAGAATCTCTTTTGATCTCGCGAGGTTATCCATCTTGCAAGCAAGGTTAGTTTCCCTTAGCCTACACAATATAAAATATTGATGTAGAAAAAAGAAAATGTGCTGCACTTTCAATTTGATGCATGAAATGTAGGCCTATATGTCAAATGGAAACTGTTCTATAATAGACTGCTATAGCTGCTTAATTTTTTTTATCTAAACTCCACATTTTTTGGGGGCGCTACCCACACGTTTAGCTGTGTTGCTCATTCCACGAATGCACAATCCTTACAAGTTGTACCCCGTTGTAAAGGTGACTAATCAGGCTTTCCAACGATATAAAATACAATACGAATTGGTATTATTAAAGGGGAGAAATAATCGACCGAAATAACGTTTCCGATTTTTTTTTTAGGAGCTTATAGATCAGTGATCGGTGATCGTTCGATGATCGGTTTGACAGATATTTCCCATAGGCGATCGGCAATCGGTGATCGGTGGCAAAAAAAATGTGATCGGAGCACCCCTAACGACATGCATATATTATACATCAAACTCTTGAGCTAATTCTGCTCTCACTCAGAATGTCAAAATATAAGCGATGTGATGTATAGTTTTTGAGATATTTGTTGTTTGTTTGACACAACTCATACTATTAACTGCCGCGGGGTTTCGCATTTCTGGGTGGCAAGTGACTGGAGGAGGATTTGTCCTATTGGGCTGAGAACTGAATTAAAAACAAGTACATATATGCACATAATGGCATTTCATTGTGACTATTCATGAGCCATTTCTCACTTATCACTATACAATGTAACGATGATCACTTGGCTGCCACTCTGATCATGAAAGCCTTGGTTTCAACACGGAGCACGCGCGTGTGATCTACGGAAGTCTGCCTCGCGGTGTCTCGCTCTGTATTCCTGCTCCGGATGTTGCCTCTCCTGGCACTTGGTGGCCTACGCACAGCGCGTGTACGTAGCGGCGGCCCTGATCATAACACATTACATATTCCTTTCTGGGACAACATTACCTACTAGTCAAAATGACTTTTGAGTCACAGAAATGCTCGAATGACTTTTGCAAATTAAGCATGTTTGCCATCCATCAGTTTAGCAATATTGTAGAAGACGCATTAACCCCCCCCCCCCCCCCCCCCTCTCAATCAACCGAAAATAATGAGTGACATCACCTCCAACATCAATCCCGTTTTTGTGCTTTGTGACAACAGGAAATTGGTTACAGCATGAATTTGTTCATCAGCTCAACTTTAATGAGTTTACAACATGATTCAGAAAGTAACTTTGCATTGCTTTAAAAATTAACTGCATATTCATATTACTCTCACATCACACTAATGTTATTATGTAGTAGGTTGTAGTTAACAGATCATTAGAAACTTCATAAAACATTGCCTAGTGATGATTTCTACCTCGCCATGTACAGTAAATATCACTTTTTAAAGAAAGTATACAGTATGTTTTGGTAGGATACATCCACTTCAATATAACATAAAGACATGCTTTTTAGCCAGCAGTGTTACAAAAGCTACACTATCAGCATTTGACCTAGACAGCAATTGCATTGTAGAAAGAACCAGCCCAAAACCCATTCACCAAAAGACAGTTTAATCTCAGTGTCAGTGACCACTGTTCTAAATGCACCGGATTGGCATTACAAGCTCACATCATGAACAGGGCTTCATTAAAATTGTGTCTGTCTGTGGTCAAGTGTGTTTAAGCTTCAATAGAGTCAATCCAGATGGATGAAGAATTTATAATTTCAAGTGTTTACTCACTTTCCTTTTGCAAATTACTGAACAGTACAAGTACAACCAAACAAATTTCAGGGTACATATGGTCATGAGAAACCTGGAAAAGTAATGGAAATTTAAAATACAATTTGTTTTATAAATATTTTCATGTCGTTCATTTACGCTGAGTTTCCAATAAGTCATGTGTTAAGAAATAATGTTCACAAGCATGCAAACACTATCTATCTATCTATCTATCTATCTATCTATCTATCTATCTATCTATCTCTTGGTTCACTATTATTTATACAGTAGGGTTGGGCGATGGGACGAATATATGGGCTATCTGCGATTGAGTCCACTGTCATTTGTCAATCTGCTAATTTAATGGAGAGAGAGAGAGACCAATAGACAGAGAGAGAGAGCATGGGGACAGAGCAGACATGCGGCTCAGCGCACACACACACACACACACACACACACACACACACACACACACACACACACACACACACATACACACACACACACACACAGTTGAGCTATAAGCAGTGAGTGAGAGGCGGGGGGAAATAAAATAAAAGGTGGAGCAGAAACGCGCTCTCCTGAGAATACGAGGCAGCAGGATGAGGGCAGCTAGATTAGGACCAATGCGTCCTCGCATTTAAAATAACTGCCAAAGTCCGACTGAAGCAAATTAAACTCAAACTATCACAAAGATAAAGCAGCCATAGATGAGATTCAGACACTTTTTGCGCGATGAGTGCCGCTCGATCTGCCTGTTTGTCTCTCTGCCGGTGCCCACATGTTTGTTTAGTGTGCGTGTGCGTGTTGTAAAGGTTGCATTTGCGTTCGTGTCATTTTCATCGCTGTTCATTGTAACGAGAGTGTGTTTAGGCCCAGCTTCGTCCCCAAATTAATTTTCATCGTCCCTGATGCTATTTTTAAGGTCCCCGGGATGACGGGAGGTCCTTCGTGTCAAGGCAAGTCCTGGTTGTGTGTGTGTGTGTGTGTGTGTGTGCGCCCCTCTGTGTTGTCGTCCTCCATGCTGCTGCACTTTGCAAAATGAAAAGGGGGAGGGGAGGAAAACTTTGGAAGCGTCTTACAGACATAGAAATGCAACTGATAGAATGTGCACTGCATGTAGCGCTATTCTAACGATCTGTCTGGAAAGGCAGATCGTGGAGCCATTCTGATCGTGAACGATCTAAGATCGTCATATCGCCCACCCCTACCTTATAGCATTCTCCCCCTCTTCTTTGGCACCTGAAGCGACCATGTACAGCCTGAAGCGTTGCTCCCATCTGTACCAATTTTCACCGAGATGTCCATGTTTACGTTCACAATGCTAATGTTGAGCTAGCTTGTCACGTTACTTTGCCTGGCACACTCCATAATTCCGCTCTTCTGACATCATGTTGTGGTTTTGTACTCTTCTAGTAAATATGACTCCGAGTGCGCATGGTCACTTAACTCTAAAGAATATAATAATTGTCACGGAGGCAAGGCTAGACGTAACTTTGGCTTTACTGAGGCAGGCATGAGTAATCGAACCCAGAGCATTACTCCAACAGGCCAACATAACAGAGCACCGAGTGCTCGATCAAATCCACCGCAGTTCTCGCTACTTGCAGTTTGTGACAACAAGCCTCACGTGCGGTGCGCGCTGTGTTTTCATGTGTTTCTCTCGTGATCAGCTCTTATCACGGGTCTTCTCGCACCCACTCGGGTATTACACACAATGATAAACAGACCCGGGACCCGTGGTGATAGAATAGGACCTGACCATCCCGACCCGGACACTCGTGACCATAATAAAATGTGGACCCGGCCCCGTACGGGTCTAGGGTCGGGTCCCGGGTCCTCGGATCCGAGTACACCCGTGAAGACCTCTACTGTAGACATGGTGTTGGGCCTAAAACACAGCAGAGACGGGAGTGACTTTCATATGGTACTGTAAACATGGTGTTGATCAGAACCACGGAGATGTCTTTCAAGCTTTATTGAAGTATCACAGGCAGACGTAAGGCAGCAGGTTAAGTACGTGGCAGTGGAACAGAGAATCGGAGGGAGACATGGTGGGAGAGTGGAGCTAGTGGGCTTCTTTATACTTGGGATGTATGACATAATCAGTGACACCACAGGAGCAACTCTGACATCACAATGACATCACAACAACTATGACATCACCGGTGACATCACAGGTGCACCTGCCATGATGACACGCTGCAGTGACATCATCGTTGGGTCGCTGGCTTGAATCCGGCCCGTGGATGTTCCCAGGCATGGTCTCATCAGTCGGTATGAGATGGCCTTTTCTACAGGAAGTCAACATTAGAGTAGGAACTTCTCATGAAAGCAAGCACAGACGAGTGTATTTAGTGTGAGATGGGCTCTGTGCTGGAAGTTGCAGGACGATTAAGGCAATTAAGACGCACAGCTGTTCACTTCCCCATCTGTTTGAGCCGGCTCTGTACTGTAGAGTATAGCATACTGCTGTTTGTCGTTTGGTAATGAATTTTGTGGCTTCCCATTTGTTCACTTCTGTCAAGTCACCTTCCAATAGCTAACTATTCACTTGGAAGGTCTGCCAGGCTAACTAGCTTACCTAGATAACTTAGTATGGCTGGATTGCAGTTTTCAAGGTATAGTAGCAAAAGCGCTAGGCTTCATACTATTAGTATTAGCCACCTCCTCTACTTTTGAACTTTTTCACCTGCCTTCAGTCTCGTTAATTAGCTCATTAAGGTTTAACTCCACCAATTGCGGTCCTCTGACTACCTTGTTAGACATTGATTTTGTTGATATTTGAGGAAAATGTCAAGTGACACCTACAGTACTACAACATGAGAGTGCTGTACACACTCAGTTATTGAGTGTATTGCAGACATATTATGCCACCATTGCAAGTTGGAAACCGCTAACTGTATGGTTGTACCACCTCAAGTCACAGCACCTCACACACTCCCCTTTCTCTATCATATGATTGTTCAATCTGTTATTATTACTACTGTAATTGCTACTGTTGTGTCAGCTAGATTTAGCTAGACATATTTTCTGTGAAGCCCTCTGAGACATGCTTGTGAATTAGGGCTATACAAATAGACTTGACTTGACTAGACTGCTTAATCTGCTGATGCTTGTGGGTCACTCAAGTCACAGCACCTCACACTGTGTAATCTGCTGATGTTTATGGGTCACTCAAGTCACAGCACCTCACAGAGAGATGTGTGGCGCAGCAGTGAGTGTGTGTTGTTAGGACTATTTGTCAGTGAATGGATGCTGCTGTACTGTATATTTGGACATGTTTCTGGTGTCCGCGGTGAGCCTCGTTAGTAAGGTCTGATTGCAACCCTGTTTGCCGGCGCTTGCCCTTTGATGCCTCAGTCCGACTCTTTTCTTTTTTCACTCTCGTTCTCCACTGCCTTGCCTGCTCACCATCGGCTCGGAGGAACGTTGATAAGATACTAATATGTTCAACTGAACATGAGATGCAGTGTCGCACCAAAGCACATAGACACACGTAGCCTACAGACTTTTAAAAGTGAGCCCTCCCCCCACACAGTGACTTTCATCCCCGCGTCATCTCCACAAACAAATCTCATGGCAGTTTAATATAGCAAACATGTAAAATATAACGCTATACGATAGCAAGACTGTCTGGACAACGTGACAATGCTCTTCTAAACACATCGGCTACTATAATATATATTCCCTGCATCTCATACTGAGATTAGATCGGTATTAAGTTTGGACAGACTGGGATGGATTGCTTTCAGCCTCCCGCTCTCTCTCTAAATTGTTCTGGTTCTGACGATCAGTCTGGCCTCCAGCCTGTCCACGGTGATTTCCAGAAATTACAAAGTGCACGGGCCAATCTAGCCTGGTAAACCAGCCGGTCACGTGAACTCACATTTCATTTCGTTCTACCAGACCGTCTGGTTTAAAGTCTTCACACAGTGTTTGCAGTAGGGATGTTCATTTTGAAAATTTTCCAAAATCGATAATCGGTGAAAATTAACGATCAATTATCGATCATCGATTTTATTAATACTTAGAAAATTTTCAATATTTTCAATATTTTCAATTTTTTTTTTTTTTTTTTTTTTTTACAAAATGAATGCCTATGGCAGAAAATACGAAAGACAACGTGTTCTCCTCAATGAACTCTTTATTTCAATGTGTCTCCTCTCCAACACTGCTGTCCCCGGCGCATGCCGGTGTGAATTTCCCATGTTTAAAACAGTTTTGTTGGCACAAAGGCCCGTGCCCAGCCAGAAAACTAGAGACTATATGAAGCTCCACCTCACGTTAGTCGGCTGTGCAATGGAGTGGGGCGAGGAGTAACGAATTCCACCCAAACCTAGTCAAAAAAAAAAAAAAAAAAAAAAAATAATAATTAAAAAATCGATCCAAATGCCACAGGATCGATTCCAATCCTTAACGATCGATTATCGATTTTCGATAATTGATGAACATCCCTAGTTTGCAGTGGGCGGAAGTTGGGCATGTGTACTTGCCTTGACAGACAACTCCTTCAGCCAATCAGCGTTGGATCCAATCAAACCCAAATACACTCGGGAGAATGGCGAAAACATATTTTCTGCCAAGAAACTCCGCTGTTGCATACTCCTGTACTTGTTTACTTGTTGTTGAGTCTATTTCTGCAATAACTGCACTTTATGGCTGTTTAAACTCGACGAAAGTTGACGTTACACCTCGAGGCGGACAAACACGGAGGCAGCCATTATATACTTTTCCCAGCGGTGTTCCTGATTGGCCGGTTACGATGTCAACTACGAGACGTGTCGCTGATTGATAAGTATTGCAGTTTCTGCAAAATCCCTCCCAGGGTTTGAGGCCAGACGGTCTGGTAGAACGAAATGAAATGTGAGTCCACGTGACCGGCTGGTTTACCAGGCTCGGGCCAATCAGGGACCTGCCTCGTAGTTGACAACATAACCGGCCAAACCGGGTCTCCACTGGCCAAACAGTATGGTGGCTCCCGCAGCAACAAGCTGTAACGTTAACATTAGTAGAGTCAACACAGCTACTATACATGCAGTTATTTCAGAAATAGACTCAATGACAGTTAAACAAAACAAGAGTATGCACCAGTGGAGTTTCTCGGTGGAAAATACATTTGAATAATTTTTTTAACGTATTGCTTCATTTCGCCGTTGTTCTGATTGGCTGAAGGAGTTGTCTTTCAAGGCAAGTACAGTACTCCCGCCCACTGAGATCGATGTGGACAACTCGGAGTCCAGACTGATCTGTAGAGTGAAACAGAATGTGAGATCACGGGCGGCTGTAGCTCAGGAGGTAGAGCGGGTCGTCCACTAATCGCTTTGGATAAAAGAGGTCGGTGGTTCGATTCCCGGCTCCTCCAGTCTGCATGTCGAAGTGTCCTTGGGCAAGACACTGAACCCTAAATTGCTCCCGTTGGTGTGCCAGCACCCTGCCTGCCACCATCGGTGTATGAATGGGTGAATGTTCCTACTGACTGTAAAGCGCTTTGGATAAAAGCGCTATATAAATGCAGGCCATTTACCATTTACCATTTACCATCATGTTAACAGGATGGTTTTTACGAGGGGTTACGACATTCACACCATCTTTGTCCCTCTCGTTTCCATTCCAGCCATCCACCAGTGCAGTCACTTCAGCACCTCATTCATTTTCTTGACTTATGGGCTCAAAGCAAAGCCCAAACAAATGCAACGCTGGCCCAAACACAAGCCTGTGCCTCAGTCACCAGGACAGGAGCAATGGCTGTGCTTCAGTCACAGGACAGGAGCAATGGCTGTGCTTCAGTCACAGGACAGGAGCAATGGCTGTGCTTCAGTCACAGGACAGGAGCAATGGCTGTGCCTCAGTCACAGGACAGGAGCAATGGCTGTGCCTCAGTCACAGGACAGGAGCAATGGCTGTGCCTCAGTCACAGGACAGGAGCAATGGCTGTGCTTCAGTCACAGGACAGGAGCAATGGCTGTGCCTCAGTCACAGGACAGGAGCAATGGCTGTGCTTCAGTCACAGGACAGGAGCAATGGCTGTGCCTCAGTCACAGGACAGGAGCAATGGCTGTGCCTCAGTCACAGGACAGGAGCAATGGCTGTGCCTCAGTCACAGGACAGGAGCAATGGCTGTGCTTCAGTCACAGGACAGGAGCAATGGCTGTGCCTCAGTCACAGGACAGGAGCAATGGCTGTGCCTCAGTCACAGGACAGGAGCAATGGCTGTGCCTCAGTCACAGGACAGGAGCAATGGCTGTGCTTCAGTCACAGGACAGGAGCAATGGCTGTGCCTCAGTCACAGGACAGGAGCAATGGCTGTGCCTCAGTCACAGGACAGGAGCAATGGCTGTGCCTCAGTCACAGGACAGGAGCAATGGCTGTGCCTCAGTCACAGGACAGGAGCAATGGCTGTGCTTCAGTCACAGGACAGGAGCAATGGCTGTGCCTCAGTCACAGGACAGGAGCAATGGCTGTGCCTCAGTCACAGGACAGGAGCAATGGCTTACATATGATAGTCTAGCTCTGAGCTCATACTCTGTGTGTACAGTCTAACTGAGCTTCCAGCAGATGAAAGAGTCCTCCTGTTTTCTCGTCTGCCATTCTGTTTGAAAGCAGTGTTAATATGCATTGTGTGGGGCCTGGCGGGAAATTGCAGGGCATAACAAACATTGTGACTTCCCCTCAGGATTTTTTCATGTGTATAGAATGGAGTTCATTGGGGGATTTCAAATAACCACTGTAATACTACTGTTTCTATTACATTCTCTTTCTCTCTCCCCTCCCCTCTTCGTCTCAAGCACCACCAATTATTTGACTGTCGTTGAGCAGGCTGGTCTGCGAGCCGCCTACTCGTTATTCATCGTTCCTCCGCTGCAGCTCCAGAGCGCCTTGTCTCCCTTTGAAGAATTTCCAAGCTCTCAGTCTCAATCGAGTAAACAGAGAGGATGCATCAAGATAACAATACAACGCACGCATGGTGGCACGCATACTCTACGAGTAAAGAGAGAGGATGCATCAAGATAACAATACAACACGCATGGTGGCACACATACTCTACGAGTAAAGAGAGAGGATGCATCAAGATAACAATACAACGCACGCATGGTGGCACGCATACTCTACGAGTAAACAGAGAGGATGCATCAAGATAACAATACAACGCACGCATGGTGGCACGCATACTCTACGAGTAAAGAGAGAGGATGCATCAAGATAACAATACAACACGCATGGTGGCACACATACTCTACGAGTAAAGAGAGAGGATGCATCAAGATAACAATACAACACGCATGGTGGCACACATACTCTACGAGTAAAGAGAGAGGATGCATCAAGATAACAATACAACACGCATGGTGGCACACATACTCTACGAGTAAACAGAGAGGATGCATCAAAATAACAATACAACACGCACGCATGGTGGCATGCATACTCTACGAGTAAACAGAGAGGATGCATCAAGATAACAATACAACACGCACGCATGGTGGCACGCATACTCTACGAGTAAACAATGTCTTGATGAAAGGATCCCTGCTTCCCACCATCATTTGCATGCTAGAACAAAACACGAACTGGAAGTTGGAGTGAAAATTTAAAGCTCGACTTGCATTGTGGGATTTGAAATGGCTTCGACACAACTATGCTATGCCCCCCCCCCCCCCCCCCCCCCCCCGCCCTGAAGAAGAAGGATTATACTGCCTCTAGGTATGAGTTTTCTGTGAAACAACATAGATCTGGCTAATTTGTCTTAATCCCTATGGTACATATCGCTCCCTGCATGTGTTACATATGCACACATAATGACAGCGGTGATTCCTGTGGTGTGCGATCACACCCCTTAATGGATGTCAGGTTGAGGCTCCTATCTCTAAGCGGATTATATCCTCGCTGTTTTATTGTCCCCCACTGGTCGCGCATGGGGGGGGTGGGGGGCGGGGGCTGCATCGGTCTCCATCCGTCTGTCACGCTGTAATGTCCCAAATGTCCCAATATAAAGTCCCAGAGCAACCACATTGGCAAGTGGGTTCCTTTTCCCCCTGCTTTTTCTTCACTGACTGACCCAGCGTTGGAACTACATCACTGCTGGGGGACGACATGTTTACTATTTTGCTTGTTGAGACTTGCAAACAGTTGGCAGATGCGTGCTGGGATCAAAGATGAACCTTCAGCCACCTTGAGGGAAAAAAGGCGCAAATATTCTGCTGCTGCCACTCGGCGACGCAACGAGAGTGTTAAAATGTGCATTAGTATTCTGGTGCTACTCAGGCACTCAACTGCTCAAGTATTATGATTTTGAACCGCGGCGCACAAAACACCATTTTACTGTTGCTCACATGAGCTTAAATCCTGATTATGCGAAGGCTCATATAGAGATAATATCTGGGATGTGCAGCCATGAGCGGGATGCACAGTCTGTGTGGTTTCTAGTGGGCTTGTATCTGGAATACATATTGTGCCTATAAACACAGCTATGGCTTTGGCTCCACAGGAAAGAAGCAGTGGATTTCAGAGAAAGTCCAAACAAACCCATTGAACCAGCCCTGTAAACATATTCAAGTGTGCCAAAAAAATACGGCTAATCTTGTCACTGTGTCTGCGAGGCAACTCCGAAAAGACAGGACTGAAAGTGCATTGACCAAGAATGCGATGACAATCACAATCCCTCTCATTTTCTATTGTGTAACTGTGTGGGACGTTGTAAAAGGAACAGCTGAAGCATGACCAGCTGCGGATCTATCGGGGGTGTTGTTTGTGAAATTAGCATGACCTTCCTACTTGTAAGAACAATGCCCATGTTCACGCATGCCTGCACACGCAAACACACGACCAGCCTTCCTGACGAGCAGCTATTGTAAACAGGACAAGGAGACTCGCTCTCGCATCTCCATTATGTATTGTGCAAGGCACAGATTTTTCCTTTTCCATCATGGCCACATTTAGGGTCAAGCTGGCCTAATTTCTGAATAGCCTTCCCTTTGTGTCCTTAATTCCTTCTGTCAGCGGCAGTGAGAGATCACTGTGCCATATCGAGATCCCTCTAGATCACTGTGCCATATCGAGATCCCTCTAGATCACTGTGCCATATCGAGATCCCTCTAGATCACTGTGCCATATCGAGATCCCTCTAGATCACTGTGCCATATCGAGATCACTCTAGATCACTGTGCCATATCGAGATCACTCTAGATCACTGTGCCATATCGAGATCACTGTGCCATATCGAGATCACTCTAGATCACTGTGCCATATTGAGATCACTCTAGATCACTGTGCCATATCGAGATCACTCTAGATCACTGTGCCATATCGAGATCACTGTGCCATATCGAGATCACTCTAGATCACTGTGACATATCGAGATCACTCTCGATCACTGTGCCATATTGAGATCACTCTAGATCACTGTGACATATCGAGATCACTCTCGATCACTGTGCCATATCGAGATCACTCTAGATCACTGTGCCATATCGAGATCATTCGAGATCACTGTCCCATATCGAGATCACTCTAGATCACTGTGCCATATACGAGATCATTCGAGATCACTGTGCCATATCGAGATAACTCTAGATCACTGTGCCATATAAAGATCACTCTCCTTCTCTGTCCGTCTTCATGATTGAGCTGCCATTAATGTTGGGGAGATTACTTTCCCTTTCCGTTAATGATCTACCTGCCATTTGGTTTGTGGAATTGGTTGGAATGGATTTGAAGAGTGGACACATCAGTGAAATATAGTAATGCCATAGCCAGCCGTTTCAAAGAGCTAACTATTTAGCTTAGTATTCAATGCCTGCAGAGTGAATGCAAAAGGATCCTAAAGAGATGTACTATACAGTACATGATGCACAGTGTTTGACATCATTCATTAGTCTTGATACATTGTAATCCATATGATTAGAAATCAGCACAGCAGTTTGGGTCTTTGTATTGACAGTTTAAGTAGTTATAAAGAGAAGATCTAGGGAAAGAAATAAGTCAAGTTGGTACACAACTGAAGATGTGTCGTATTCGTAGCAACATCATCTAGTGGTCATCTAAGAACAACCCCACTCAAGTCAATTGTTGTGCAAATGTTCAGGGATTGTAACACCCAGTCCTACCAATGAATACATTTTCCAGTATTTTTGTGTACATCGTTGAACTCTGCAAAATGAAAAGTTCCTAGGTGATTTCCATAAGGCCTGTCCTCCTGTGCAGGAGTTTTAGGGTCAGATGCCAATCTGTACTTCAGCCTATCTGCAAATATACGACTTCACAAGGTGTCTCAAATGCAGCATATCACATATTCTGGATATTAACTTATCAGGAGCAGGTGACTTGGGTAAAGCCAAGGATTGACATTTTTAATAAATCCTTGCAATATTGCCATGGGAGAAATCATATGCTGGGGAGATTTCAGGCTTAGAAAGCTAAACTCCAAACATCTGTGTCTGTAGGAGAAGTTTGCTGAATATATTTCAAGGCTCTTAAGAAAAGGAAAGTACATTTTGGTTCTGCCCTTTTGAAAGTTTGTCAGATACAAGGTTAAGGTAATTACAAATTAATCATTGGTTGTTTGCCAGCCGATACTGTAGCAAGGACCTCATTCCTTTGTCGGTGCGCCTCAGGCCTTGTTATCATTATGCTTGACACCTTGCATTCCCTATTTGATGTACAATGAGTGTTGCCGTCCTGCAGACACTTCCTGTAAATGAGGTCAATGCCTGCATGGTCCTCCCCTCTAAATGTATTGAATTACAGCCATCTATTCCAAATGACTTGGCTGCCACCTTCTAACATATGACCCAATATGACATAGCATTGCTCCCCGGACAATTACACTTGAAGAACCGTGAGGATTATTCCTACTTGCCAAAATGTAGAGGTCAGCTTCTGCAATAATAGTGAAAATGCATTGGCGGGTTGATTAGATTGTAAAATCACATCTGGAGAGCCGTTGCCAGGTGAGACAGAGAGCTCTCACACAGGAGTTTGCCAATGCTGGAGTGACTGATCTTTAACTATAGGTTTGACCCTGAATTGAGCTCTCAACATTATTGCTTCCGCCAAGGTAGGGTATGTTTACGGTCCCTTTGTCTGTTTGTTAGCGGGATTACAGAAAAAGTGCTGGGCTGATTTTTATGAAACTTCATGGAAGGGTGTAGCATGGGCCAAGGAAGAACCTAGGGCTGGGCGATATATCGAATATACTCGATGTATCGCGGCTTGTGCCACGTGAGATGTAGAAATGACTATATCGCGAACATTCGAGTATAATTGTCACGCATTGTTTATAACTTAAGCCGCCGGCATGACTCGCTTCACGTTTCCTCTTGCCAGCTCTCCCTCTCAAGCGAGAGCTCTGTCACACTCAAAAGGGAGGGGGAATCACATGGATACGTCAAACGCGTCAAACCGCGTCAGACACACCCGTCCTTAACCTATGTCTTAACCTATGTGCGATTCGAAATCACCCGTCCGCACCAACCAACCCAAGCAAGCAGGCGCAGTTAGCGAAACATGGCCGCCTCCAGTGTAGCTGTTGACAGTTTCAAATGATAACAAAACAACCACTATTGCGATTTGCAATACATGTCCCGCAAGGTTTCTGAGATTAAAGGAAAGTCTGAGCTGGCGTTACGCTAAACCAAACGTGGGGATGAGGCAGCGGATTTGTTTAGCGTTAACGTTAGCTGTTGTGGTCGGGGCTAACGTTAGCTAGCTGGTTAGGCTACCTAGTTGCAGGGCAGCGCTCCACAAGCTTGTTGTGACCAACATCCCCGCATTTAAAGCACTTCATACTCCCAGAGCTGGCGTAAACCATAGAGAACCTCATGCATTACTCAAAATGAAACGTCCAGGGTTTGTCTCCAAAAGCAACTAACGCTAATACGTTACATGCAAGCTAACGTAGCTAGCTGCAGGGCAGTCATGATCTATAAGGAAAACGAATGCGCACATAGCCTACATACTGTAAAAGTCAACATCACATACGTGTATTTTCTTTAATCTAGACTAGAGGCATCATTTTTCAGTCAAAAGTGAAACGACACATATGATGGCGTATACAGTGAGGCTTTCCCCACTATAGAACTGGCCCCAATGCAAAATTCAGACCGCTTATATGTTGCCGTCATGCCAATAAAGCCACAGAGTCTAAATGTAATTTTTTATGTTTTATCTGCAGACTAAGCAGCTAGGCTTTCGGTTCTATAAAAGCCATTATTTTTTGTATTGACTATTGAGTGATACTTTACTAAAACAATCATATTCAGAAGTGTTGTTTGTGTTCACAGTGATGTCAGATTTGCGTAGGTCAGAGCTATGGAATATTAAATCATCCATCTTTGCTCACTATCTGCCCTTCTTCTTTTTTACCCCAGGTGTGCATAAAATACAGGTTAAGAACTTATGGAAAAGTCATGGAAATCCATTGGTCAAAATGTGTATGAACCCTGAAGGGTTAAATTGAGCATTTATGAGAGATTTCAAAAATATCGAGATATATATCGTGTATCGCGATATAGCCGAAAAACATCGCGATATTCTTTAGAGGCCATATCGCCCAGCCCTAGAAGAACCCATAACATTTTGGCACAGATCCGGTTCAGGTGAAGGGAAGGGGCGGGGCTAGGGAAAAAGGGCCGTATCTATGGATATGAAGGTCGTGGAGAATCAGGGTTCGAGGGGTGGCTAGGTGTTTCTGGATAGTGGGAGGGGGCATGGTCAGGAAAGGGGCGGGGCCAGGGAAAAGGGACCTTAGCTAGGGATAGGAAGGTCATAGAGAGTCGGGGTTCGAGGGTTGGGTAGGGGGAGTGGCTGCAGGGCTGTGGGTGGGTCGGGGTTAGGGTTCTGATCTGACTCACCAAATTTGCATATCATAGCGGAATAATAGTATCGGCCTTCGTGGAGGCCTGCGCTGTCTGAGTGCCATTCTAGTTTTGACTTTGTTTTCAATTGTTTTCCCATCTTGGTTTTGCCTCTGATGCATTCAAAAAAGCTTTTTGTGATGCCTGTCCATTATAGATCAAGTAGCCTATTTCTTAAAATCTTTTTGGATAGGGCCTCCCTATATATTTTCAGGACAAAACAAGTTAAAATGACCTTTGTGATAGCTACATCATATATGCTTGCCAGCTTGTGAGTGTTTTGGCAAACAAGCAGATTACTTCAAAGCCTCAACAACAGCCAATAATGGTGACCTACTACAACTGTTGAAATACCCATAAACCCAATGGGAAGGCAAAACCTGTTCAAGACTAAAAGTAATAATTTCCTGGTATGTTCTTGATTTACAAACTTACTTAGGTGAAGAATGTTTTAATATCCATCCATATCCATAATATCTTGACTGGGCATTTGTCTCTGTGTTGTTATTACTGTGAATAGAATTTGTATTATAGCAAACGAACTGCAGGGCATGTGTTGTGAAGTTGCACCAGTGTCAAGGCAGCCAGAGGAATAGGAATTCCGGTCACAGTTTACAAAATAAAACGCTTACTGATGGACATAGGTTGGTTTTTGAGTAACAGTAGGCACCAAAGTAAAGAAAAAAATTTGAGCACTTTTGAGCATTGGAACTTTTCTAAATGAACATACGATTAATTTTTTTCCCCCCCAAACAGTTATTTGCACCCCAATAATTTATAAAGTGACAAATTTGAGGCTTTAAATTTGAAGGGAAAATCACTTACAGTACCTTCCAGTCTTATCCTCTCAATCTATGGGTGTTTGGTTTCAGAAGTTCAGTGTCCACAGTTACACACGTTTTCACATCAATGCATGACTATACTCCTGCAACAATTGATGGATGTTGTTTTGATCGCAGCGTACAGTGTTGGTGCCTCGGCCACAACGCTCTTCACTGGAGCTGTGCCTGATGATCAATGTGAACTGTGTGTTCCATGGATAAGTAGGGCAGTGTCACCTGTGTCACAGAGTTGTTGCAAATTATTCTGCTAATGAACAGTGAAAATTAATCACTGTTTACTTTGCCCAGCTGTTGTTAGTTCATTAAAATGTACAATAATACAATGAATGGGGTTACTGGTATCTGTAGATCAGAATAAAACGGACTGACGGTATGGATTTTTTTCTGGCATTTGAATAAAAATGACTATACTGTAATAATCGATAATCGATAATTGATCGTTGAGGAATGAATTCGATCACGTGGATTTTTTTTCGATTATTGTTTTGTTTTTTTGTTTTGTTTTTGTGGACTAGGTTTGGGTGGAATTCATTCCTCCTCGCCCCACTCCATTGCACAGCCGACTAACGTGAGGTGGAGCTTCATATAGTCTCTAGTTTTCTGGCTGGGCGGGGCCCTTTGTGTCAACAACACTGGTTTTATGGGAAATTAAAACCTGCATGTGCCGGGGACACAAACAAACGCACCCATCGGTCTGCGGACGTCAGTGAGGCCATTATAACTATGACACTTAGTACACTTCTCTCCTAATTTTCAACAAAGTGTGAGTAACGGTACAAGTGAATTCAAGTCGTTTTATTTGTTTATAACGTTATGAACTATGAAGTAGCAGCAGTCAGCATGGACTCAGCTAGCCTTTAGTTGCTAATGCCCACCTGAATCAATTCACACACATCTCGTGGCAAATGATGCTAATAATATCCACGCGTCGGACTGAGAGCAGCTGGATGGAACTCGACCATCACGACAGATGAGGTTTTTGTCACGAGTTTATAAGCCTGGAAGCCGCGGCCGGTGAGCTGAGTCCTACTTTCAAAATATGAGTACAGTAGCCTAGCTAGGTTACACCATGTAACCTGTCATGTAACATGTTTGTTTAGCTGGCCACAGCGCTAGTGTCTGATATTCTTACTACACAGCGGCATCGCCATTATAGCTGGCCGAGAACGCGCAACGTTATTACCAGACCAGAGTAAAAAAAATATATATATATATATATATTATTAATATTATTATTATTATTATTATTATTATTACGCTATCGATAATCAATTTAGATTATGGAAATTGATGCAAAATGCCCATCCCTAGTACATACTGTATTTGAATATATCCTTCAGATAAAGCCTTATCATATAGGGAAAAAGCTCAAATTCAATCAGGAAAAATAGGCATGATAATAAATTCATACAGTATACTGTAGTATAAATATATTTGTTTTCCCAACCCCATAAATCATGCAATTGTTTCGCAGGTTGAGAACCACAGGTAAAGATGATAGGAAGCAGTGATGTGTAAACTCTAACTGACCTAAGAGTTTCCAGTCTCACCACGGGCCTCTGTGCAGCTCCTAGAACCTGTCTTGAATGTACTTTTTAATTCTTTCCTACGCAGAGATCTCCAGGGTCTCCTGTTCACTATCCATTTTTAGTGTGAGATGCTCAGAGGAAATATCTTAACACATAACTGTCAGAGATTTCCCAATGACAAATTAACTAATTTGAACCAAGGTGAGCTCAAACGCCTCATGTGCTCAATGCTGAAGGTGAATATTAGCTTTCAGCACAATTTGATAAACCGTTGTTTGTGATATTTCAATTTTTTCCCCTGTGGTTTTCTCCATCGTCTGAAATTAGATCTCTCCTGCTCAAATTATTATCCTGAGCTTCTTGAATGACTGACAGAAAGTAATGAGGAGTGCACGCCAGATGAACAGTCTTGGATAATTCTTTTTCCCCAGGCTTTACAAATGCTATGTCTCTGAAGCAGGTGAGATCCACAGTGGTTTTCCTCCTGTATTTCCTGCCAATCCACTGTCAATATTGTTGCAGCAAGGTGGAAGAATGTTGGAATGTGTCAAGCCATATATCAAGGCTTAACAATTTCCAGGACACAGCTCAGCAGGTAGGACTCTCTCCATGTTGCTTGGTCTCATTTCCACACTCTGTAAATACAATTCGTACCTACATGTACCTGCTGATAATTGTAACCCATCTGCCAACTATCTTCTGCAACCCTACCAAGTCACCCTCAGTGAACACGTCCCCCTCTGTCTTGTAGTCACCTCCTATCATATATATATATATATATATATATACGTATATATATATGTATGTATATACAGTATATATATATATATATATATATATGGAGAGAGACAGAGAGAGATTTATTGTTTGATTTATTGCTGCATTACATGAGTAGTTTAATAATTCAACACGTCCCCATAGCAAAACGACAGAATAAGTCAATTTCCAATGACTCCCAAAAGGACATATGAGCGAAATGGTGTGTGCAGCTGATATGACTCGCATTGGACAGGGTTATTTGAAATGTTTTTTTTATGTTTAGGCCATCCTTTGGGGGATGCCGACGTCACACTGCAGCTGGCTAATCACGTAGAACCCCCCCCCCCCCCCCCCCCCCCCCCACACACACACACACACAAAGACCACAGACTAGAGTTACAGCATGAGCCCGATGGGACCTGACCCAGCCCGACGGGCTCGGGCTGACAATAGACCCTTTTCACGGGGGGCATTTTGTGTCGAAAAGGCAGGGTAAACACAGGTGCAAGCAAAACAGTAATGAGGGTTTCCAACTTCCAATCATGGCATTTGGAAACCCTCATTAGTGTTTTGCTTGCACCTGTGTTTACCCTGCCTTTTCGACACAAAATGGCCCCCGTCAAAAGGGCCTATTTAGGCTAATGGGTCGGGCCAGGCTGATCAAACAAAGAAAAGAAAAAAGTATGTATTCACAGTAGGCTAGATTGGTACTCTCTCTTTATTCTCTCACTCATGCATGTACGCACACGTAGCTTAGAGTTCTCCGTTTCAGCGTGAGCCCCACGGAACCCAACCCAGCTGATCATTGATGCTAATTGGTCAGACTCGGGCTTCAGCTTACTGGGGTCGGGTCGGGTTTGAATTTTCAGGCTTGTTGGGAACTCTACCAAGAAAAGAAAAAAGAAGAGACGAGATAGAACAGAGGGTGGTTCTGTCTATCTCGCCTCTTATTTTTTCTTTTCTTCTCTTCACTCTCCCTCTCAAAAGTCACCGCTGTATCTGTAAGGTCTTCACAATAAAAATCCTTCAGTTAGTTTGTCAATGGACAGCTTGCATTTGAAGCAGCAGCAGGAAATGTTTCAACAACACACGGCTCTGATATATGACTGAAAGCGATCAGGAGGAAACTGTAAAATAGCAGATATCTCAAGTACAAACAGAAACACAAGAGAGAAACTAAACTAAAGCTACCAAACTACCAAGCCTACAGGCTTAACAACTTTTCCTGGTTCGTTCGTACACACGCTTGTTTTGAGGGGGCGAGGGCAATGGGGGTGGGTGTAGTGAGACACTCCCACACAGCCGTATTACAGCACTGCCTGCAGGGGGCGCTGTGTCCCCTCGTATCATGTGTGAATCCAGCCTTACTCACACGACCGCAAGAAGTTGCATTTGTAACATCGGTCCTTTTAAGCCCCTTGAAAATCGATCAGTGTTATCGTTTTCCTTGTGGGGTCGGCCTGTATAATAACTCCAACACACCTCCACTTCCCAATGGACATGATCCTGCAAGAAGGAGCATTCTGGGTTTGTCACAGGTGAAGCAGTTCTTTCACGAGAGCATGTCTTTAAGGCACGTTTGGCTTTTTTTGAAGATTTCACTCGTGCAAATCGCATGGTTTTCAGCGTAGCCACAAGAGCATACATGTGTGTTGCATTCAAGCCTGCCATTTCTCCCTCACTCTCTTTCAACCTGTATGGAGTCTGTCTCTCTCGCTCTCTTATTTGTTCTTTCATGGTTTTTCTTTTCATAATTCCAGTTCAAAGCCTGCCTCCGAGTCCATTCTCACACAGGACCTTCGCTTTTTGGAAAAACGGTTCTTGCTGAATGCTTCTGACACAGAACCCCCATGGTTAACCGTTGGGCAATTTCTCCATTGCCGCTAATTCGTTCTACTGCTGGTTGATGTGATTGAAGCAAACTTCTCAATGAAATAATCATATTTATTTCTCAAAACCGACAAAACATTTGGGATATTTTAGAGTATTCCATTTGACACACAGAACAACTGATTCTTCAAATATAAACCAATAGAAAGGAAAGTTATAGAAAGTGATGAATGAAGATCTAACCTTCCATATTTTACAAAGCCTGCAGAAAGCAAACTCAGAACATACTATAGTATTTCTAGCATTTAGAGCTCAACAATTAATCGATAGTTAATTGACAGAAAATTAATTGCCAACTCTTTTTTTAATCGATTAATCATTTAGACTCATTTTTAAAGACCCCCTAAAGTCATGTTTTAAGATGTATATAAAATACTCTACTTTGAATAATAATTCATCCTTAAAATGACGTCCCCTCCTTCTGTCTCATTAAAGATTCCAAAGCAACCGATCGGGGTTATAGAGAACATAATGTAACAATCACAGCATACAAACAAGGGCTCCAGTATTCGTGATGTCATGAATCATGCTGGTTGAAAATGGCCTTTTCATTGAGCACAGAGACATTTTCCACTTTCAGCAGACGATTGTGGAAACAGCCTTCTAGTGTCAAACTCTGCACAGACATCATTCTGCACAGTGAAGCTCAAACACCCAACTTAACTCATTCTCTGCCAGGGTCATTTCGGTCTGTGTGCTCCCAGTGCCAGGATTTTGAGCATATTTCCTGATCTTCCAGGACCCACAGAATATTCTGTGCTAGGAATAAAATTACACAACATATCTCACAATAAAGCAGAGACTCTCTTCTTACCCCTTGTAAAAAACTGAAACTCTCCCATGTTTCCTTGTTTAGTTACAAGCAGTGGAAGTTAGCTTGTTTTCAATAAAAATGCCCTCTTTGGGACAGAAATAATGAGAAAAAGAGTTTTTTAGTGAAGGACACCGTTTCAAGCAGAACTCTCTTTTGAGCCTTTTATTTTTTGCCTCAGTGACACATCAGACATATACAGTATTTGTTTTCCCAAATAAAAAATAAAAAATAAGAGAATGTATTTTACAGTTGCCATGTGGATTTTTAGCTTAGCTTGATAAAAGCATAAACAAATGGAACGAACCCTTATGTGGTCACACTCACACACTCTCTCTCTCTCTCTCACACACACACACACACACACACACACACACACACACACAGGAATAACGAGTGCTGTAACGTTACCTGCTGTCACGTTACCTCTCATAACTAACGTTAGCACAGAAGATCACACAATAGCTACGTTAGTGCTGTAAACTTTGAAATGTTTATGTGACACAGACGGCTGTGTGTGATCATTTCATCTCAAACGCGATACAAAAAATAGGCTACTTTTTACCATCGTCATCGCTCTCCAAGTGGCACCCATTTCTCCTCCTCCGATTCATCTGTCAGAACGCTGTGAAGGGGAGCCTTCGTCGCCATGGCGCTCCGTCGAGCAATAACAAAAACGCTGGCGTCTTCCTCGCCATCGTCGCCAGCCGAGAACTCTGGATCGGACTCTGTTTCGACCACAGGCTCCACCCATAAATACTAAACTAGCGGCTTCCTTTTATCAGTTTGACCTGAAACAATGTCACAGGCTGGGAAAGTGTCTGATGTAATGTAAACAGCCAAAACATGAAAGTACGTCCGGGTACGTCTTTGGCAGAGAATGAGTTAAGGAACAAGAAGAAAAACACATTTTTGACTTTAGGGGGTCTTAAAAAAGAATACAATTCTCTGGTTCCAGCTTCTTAAATGTGAATATTTTCTGGTTGCTTTAGTCTTCTATAACAGTAAACTATCTTTGGGTGAAGCAAACTTCTCAATGAAATAATCATATTTATTTCTCAAAACCGACAAAACATTTGGGATATTTTAGAGTATTCCAGTTGACACATAGACCAACTGATTCTTCAAATATAAACCAATTCTGACCCAGGAAGTTAAGAAAGTGATGAAGGAAGATCAAACCTTTCATAATTTTTACAAAGCCTGCAGAAAGCAAACTCAGAACATACTAGTATTTCTAGCATTTAGAGCTCAACAATTAATCGATAGTCAATTGACAGAAAATGAATTGCTAAATTAATTGTTGTGGACTTTTGGTCAGGACAAAAGAAGACATTTGAGGACGTCATCTTGGGCTTTGCGGAAAAAGTGATCAAGATTTTGTAAGATTTTATATACCGGTAGACCAAACGACTAAGTAAGCACCCCCCACCCCCAAATTATGTCACTTTAAATGACTTTTACATTGCACTTTATAATTTAAGATTGGTTTCTGTTTTGCTATATCTTCTGCTGTTGATGTGACCACTGCGCTGCATAATTGCACTAAGTCAAATTCCTTGCTTGTAATGTAATTACTCACTATGGCTATTAAAATGAATCTTGAATCAATTAGTCAAGAAAATATTGCACAGATTAATCAATAATTAAAATAATCATTACTGCTAGCATTACCCAAAAAGGGCCTGCATGGGCACATTTGAGGGGACAGATGATAGGTAGGCTGGGGCAGCAATCCGGCGATCCGGTACTGTACACGGAGGATCCAGAAGTGGCTTTGAATAACTGATCCTTTCAAAAATGTTTTTCTAGTTTTGCCCGAGGACCCTGGGTCTAAAATGTTGTGTTGGAGCAAGATAAAGATTATATCAGGACTTGTTTGGCTCGGGGGCTATTCTTATTCCCTTTGACTTTTGCTTTTATCTGGTTGTGACTTTAAAGCACAATCCAGACTTCCAATAACAGTAGGCAGGTGGTCAGTGAGGAGGATGGCCTTTATTATATTGACTTTAACAGAGGGGCCCCAAGCACTTAGGCTGACCGTACATTATGACATTCCTTCTCTCATGTCAATAATTTTGGAACAGGGTTTTTGTGCATGTTATTTTTCTAATTGCTTCAGGGAAACCTTTATTACATACGGTAGCTTTAGGTAAGAGTTTCTTGCACTTTGACTTTGACGAATGTGAGCTTCCTGCATGTCCAGAGCTTTGGAAGTGCCTATAGTCTTCTGTTAGTGTCTTAGTGCTGCATTGAAACTTTTTGCTGTCCTTTCAGTTGAATGTTTTTTCTCTCTCTATCTCTGAAGCAGTCACAACAAATAACAGCCTTCTGTATTGGTATTGATCCGCGCTCATACAAACGCATGCATGCACCCCCCCCCCCCACACACACACACACACACACACACACTCACACAGTAAGACTGTCGATATCCACTGGTATCTATTTTTGCATGCCACAAAGCACTGTATAAATAACTGAAAAACATCCCTATGGTAAAAATACTTGAGCTCAACTTTTCCTGCAATGCGTTATTCCTAGCCGCATTATTCATGGATGAACTAATGTGTAAGTAATATGGGGGACATATTTTGTGACAAAATAGCTGTCCACTTGAAACAGGCCTGAACACATTACAATATAATTGAATGTCAATCTTTCATGTTGGCTCAGTGTATGGACTGGACTTTAATCTGTTTATATTTATATAGCTGTTTTAATTCTAGATCCTTTAATGCTTTGTTTGTGCAGCAATTTCTGTAAACATGGAAGGAAAACAGAGATGCACTTGGTTAAGATCCAAAAAGCCAGTTTTTCCATCTGCAAGAACATACAGTATGTCAGCATGTGGGAGTATAAGAAACTTTGTTTCTTCTTATTTTCTCTATCCAAGTCAAATTCCTCTCAGCCATTCTATAGCTTACATGTAGCTGTTTCTCCCCAAACATTTTAGGCTGATACGTTTCCTATACTATAGGAAGTTCAAACTCTTGGATATACTGTACTCTATAGTCTTAGCAGTGATATCATATACTACACATAGTCTTAGCAGTGATAACATATACTACACATAGTCTTAGCAGTGATATCATATACTGTACTCTATAGTCTTAGCAGTGACATCATATACTGCACCCTATAGTCTTAGCAGTGACATCATATACTGTACTCTATAGTCTTAGCAGTGATATCATATACTGCACCCTATAGTCTTAGCAGTGACATACTGTACTCTATAGTCTTAGCAGTGACATCATATACTGTACTCTATAGTCTTAGCAGTGGTATCATATACTGTACCCTATAGTCTTAGCAGTGACATCATATACTGCACCCTATAGTCTTAGCAGTGACATCATATACTGCACCCTATAGTCAAAGCAGTGACATCATGTACTGCACCCTATAGTCTTAGCAGTGACATCATATACGGTACCCTATAGACTTAGCAGTGATATCATATACTGTACCCTATAGTCTTAGCAGTGACATCATATACTGCACCCTATAGTCTTAGCAGTGACATCATATACTGCACCCTATAGTCAAAGCAGTGACATCATGTACTGCACCCTATAGTCTTAGCAGTGACATCATATACGGTACCCTATAGACTTAGCAGTGACATCATATACTGTACCCTATAGTCTTAGCAGTGATATCATATACTGTACTCTATAGTCTTAGCAGTGACATCATATACGGCACCCTATAGCCTTAGCAGTGACATCATATATGGTACCCTATAGACTTAGCAGTGATATAATATACTGTACCCTATAGTCTTAGCAGTGATATCATATACTGTACCCTATATCTTAGCAGTGATATACTGTACCCTATAGTCTTAACAGTGGAAAATCTTTACATATCACATACCCCTAATTTAGTCCACATTAGGGCAACGGACCCCCATTTCTCTGACCCAAATCTATTTATTTTTTCATTGTCAGATATGATTTTGTTCAAAATTCCACCATGTGTACAGTGTCTGTACTGATGGTAGAGAGATAACAGTGTGGGGCGGCTTTAGCTCAGGAGGTAGAGCGGGTCGGCCAATGACGCAAGGGTTGGCGGTTCGATCCCCGCTCCCTCCCAGCTGCTGTCGCTGTGTCCTTGGGCAAGACACTTAACCCTCCTTGCTCCCGATGGTGTGTAGGCACCCTGCGTGGCAGCCTGCCGCCATCGGTGTATGAATGGGTGAATGTAGACTATCTACTGATTGTAAAGCGCTTTGGATAAAAGCGCTATATAAAATGCAGGCCAATGCAGGCCATAACAGTGTCTGTACTGTAGGTAGAGCGATAACAGAGAAACTCAAAGTAGTCATTCTAAAATGACAAAAGGCTGAAGTCTAACATTCATCAATTTGACTGGAATGCCCTCAAGGACCCCTGGAGGTCCCTGGATCCCATGTTGATAGGACCCAAGCAGACATGTCCAAAATTTGGATCATAAACTGAATTCCATATTGTGGCTTTAATCAGTGAATGAAAATAGTGAGTTGAGAGAAGAGAAATTGAACTGCACGGCGAGACGAGACTTTAGACCCACCCAGATGCTTTCTGTGTCGCATTTCCAAGCCACAATGGTGTTATGTAAGCTGAGAAAAGTTTCCATCTACAGGTTAAGATCTTCAGCAATCTGTTAGAATACCCAAAATGTGGCCAAATAATTGCCTTCAGATAAATTGGAGTGGGCTTCAAACAGAAGAGATAGTGCAAGGTATGGTGCAAACTCATCCTTAGCAGCACAGCTGCAGCACTGCTAAGGGAACCAGATGGTGTGACGCATTAGTGTGCATGGCTCGAGCAAACTCACGTCTCACCATTTGTTCAAATTAAAATAGAGATATTCTGGCTCTGCCATGGTGCTGCCTTGTCTTTAGGGTTAGGGTGCAGGCTCTGCCTTGGTGCTGCCTTGTCTTTAGGGTTAGGGTGCAGGCTCTGCCTTGGTGCTGCCTTGTCTTTAGGGTTAGGGTGCAGGCTCTGCCTTGGTGCTGCCTTGTCTTTAGGCTGGGTTCACACCGACGACCCAAGCCTTGCCTATGCCTTGCCTTTACCCACGCTTTTTAATAGGCGTCCGTTTTAGTCAACGAGGCTGTGTACACCGGCCGCCTGAGCGTGAACCCTGCGTGTACCCACGCCTTGCCTGTGCCTTGCCGATTTTATCGAATAGGCGTGAGTTCTATTTTGAAGCCGACAAGGCGCGCGCAGGCAGACTTCTTCTGTCAAGCCATGAAAGAAAAACGCACAATATCCGTCGGAAATAGCAAAGTCAACTGAATTTCAAAATAAAATGGAGTTACTACAACATGTTGAGCAGAGAGACAGAGAGATTGACGGGTAGCTATCACGTGGGGCTTTCTCCCCGTCGGCAAACAAATCTTCATGAGAGAGAATAGCGACCGAAGAAGCAAGATGGACAATGTTGTTGTGCCAGCACATATTCTTGCAAGATCACCTCTCTAAAATGTCCGACTATAGTCAGACCTGGTTATACATATCCAGCATCAATAGAACATTAAATATATCCGATTTATTTTACCTAGAGTAGAGGCTACCCATGACAATTCTGGACAACACGTGAAAAAATACAGTCGGGAGAGAGGAGAGGCGCTTGTGACTCGGCTCCAGGTTCGGCGTGCAAAAGTTGTGCGGTGTGATCGCAAAAGCGTGTAACAGGTTCAGCCCAGCTCGGCGTAGGCGTGGGTTGAGGCAAGGCAAGGCGTAGGTTGTCTGTGTGAACGAAGCGTTAGGGTTAGGGTGCAGGCTCTGCCTTGGTGCTGCCTTGTCTTTAGGGTTAGGGTGCAGGCTCTGCCTTGGTGCTGCCTTGTCTTTAGGGTTAGGGTGCAGGCTCTGCCTTGGTGCTGCCTTGTCTTTAGGGTTAGGGTGCAGGCTCTGCCTTGGTGCTGCCTTGTCTTTAGGGTTAGGGTGCAGGCTCTGCCTTGGTGCTGCCTTGTCTTTAGGGTTAGGGTGCAGGCTCTGCCTTGGTGCTGCCTTGTCTTTAGGGTTAGGGTGCAGGCTCTGCCTTGGTGCTGCCTTGTCTTTTAAATTGGCAAACAAACAAAAACATCTGTAAGGTCACGTGTCTCAGGCACAAGGTCAGTACTGCATATTTGGCAGGTGAGGTGTTTGCAGCACTGGAAAAATAGAAAGAGGGGGATAGGGCAGCTCTGAAATCCTCTCTTGTGGAGGATAACATATCTTCTTCATTATTATCATTCTACTTGTTACGTACTTTTACGGAGACAGCCAGTTTCGGCCTGTTTGTTTGACTGTCAGTCAGCACGATGTCTCAAAAACTTGATGAATGTATTGCCATGAAATTTGGTGGACAGATCGGGCTCAAGCCAAGGAATAATTGATGAGATTTTGGTGGCGATCCAGATCTGCCGTTCTGCCATTAGATGTTTACAGTTTTCGAGCCACGACTATGAAATTACTGCAGATGGAGACTTGATTCCAATCCTAAGTGTATGCTTGCAAGGTCAAGACATGTATTAAACTTCAGATTGAAATGATAGGAATGGTGTCTTGGGAGGAAACAGAAAGTTGGGGAAATGTCGAGTATTGGTGGAGGTGCCTTCTGGTTTCCAGCAAAAATAGTTTGAAAAAGTCATATAGCATCGTTGCAATGTGCCATAAATGAAAGTCAAAAACAAACGCGTGCGTGTCGGGGGTCAAGTGAAAGGAATTCCGAGCTCGGCGCAGCTCGCAGTTTAGCCGGGGGTTTAGTGGGCCTGCCAAGAGGCGTCACTGTCCAAATCCCCACTGAAAGATGGCTTTAAGTGACGAGCAAGAGGCAGCATTAGCTCTTACAGAAAAGTCAGAAAAGCTGGAATTAAAAAGCTCTAGCTCTCCAGAAATAGGTTCCTCCACCCCACCTCCTTGTCCCTTCAATCTGTCCGTCCATCCGTCCATCCATCCGTCCGTCCGTCCGTCCATCTCTCTCTCTGCCTCCCACACTGACTTGAAGCTTTTCACCTCACTGGATTTATTTGCTCCTGTCAGAGAAGTGTTTTGCATACAAATTCTTGTCAGTGGCTTGCCAGTTGCTGTCGTTGCTGTCGATGCCGTGCCCCCCACCCTACCCCACCCCACCCCACCCCGCCCCACCCCACCCCACCCCCCGAATACGGGTTGAAAATGTCGAGGACCTTTTTTTGTCTCTTTTTTTTTGTCTCTGACTGTCATTTTCCAAGGTTGCTAAAACAGAGTTGCAGTTGGGAGTACGGTAGTTTTCGTGAGCCCAAATGTTTAGCAAGCAAATCCTTCCCATCTGCTGGAGCGGCGTAGAATGGCACTTAGTTTGGGCTTTGCTCCAACTCTCCTGAGCTGTAGGAGCAAGAGGGGACATTCTACACTACAGTAGATAAATACATGTTCCCAATGCAATGGACAGGCAATGACGGAATGAATATTGGATTAATCACTGGTTAAACACGGGCTGCAAGTTGATTCATAGCATATTAACTCATTGAGTGCCAGCCACTTTTGGAGAACGGACGCTCCCAGTGCCAGAGTTTCAGAGCGTTTTCAGTGATATCTCGAGGCCCACAGAATATTGTGTGATATTACTATGTAAACACCGAACACGCACAAAGAACGAGGAGACTCTCTTCTATCATCTGCAAAAAAAAGGTTATTGATCCCATTTTCCGTTCTTTAGTTATGAGCCGGAGAAGATAGGCTGTTTTGAGCAAAAAGACACTTTTCAAATTAGAAGCTGAGTTATTCCGCCTTTTGTGAAATGCAGCATTTCAAGCACATTCACTGAGTCTGAAGATAATATTTTATGATGTAGTGACGTGGTGTAGTTGTGTGATGCCCTGCGTGCCCCACCCCCCTCTCCCCCCCCTCAGCTGCAAACTCCTCCCCACACTACACAGCCTCACGCACCCAGTCTATTTTCGGAGCGCTCCGTTTGTGTGCGCCGGGCGGCTCCCAGCGCGACAAGGAAATGCCAACCCGGACTGCAGGGAAAGGTTTGGCCCTTCGGCGTCGGGTGCTGCCTTTCTGGCGGCTAATCGTGTGAAGAAACTATGCAGACAGACAGACAGAGGCAGAGGAGCTCAGTTGTGTGCGCGGATTGACTGCGGTTCGCAGACAACGTCAGCTGCAGACAGAGCAATCTATATGGCTCTGGCTGCAGCATGCATCGGTTTCTCTTTGATCACGGCTTTTTCCTCCTGTTTTCCGGACCTTTCTGTAATCTGGAGAGCACTGTCGCCACCTACTGGGTCGGTAAAATAGGTTATAGACCTCCAATAGCTACAATATTTGTACAGGAGATGTATCGGGCATTGATCCACGTCCCACCGTCAAAAAACGCAATTGACGACAATCGTCGTCTTTGGCACTCTACGTTAGTATTCGAATTGACGACAACTGTCGTCATTGGCACTCAATGAGTTAATCAGTGTAAGCCTAGGAGGTCCATATTAAAAATAATATCTATCTACTCTGTATATAAAATCGCTTTCTTTCATCATACATTATTGTTGTAATACAGTCCATAAGGTTTAAGGAATGCATTGCCTTTGGTGGATGTTCAATTAGGCATTCTCACTATTAAGTTGTGTGACGGCAGCTGCAGTGAGATCTAGGCGCTTTTTTCCTTTTGTTCAATATTGTTAATTTGGATGTTCAATGACGCCATAAACATTAAAGTTATTCATGACATAAGTCTTAAGGCTCTGTAGCAGAAGAATGACTTGAGGCCGGTTTGTTAACTCAAAGAGCACACAGAGAAAGTTCCAGCCAAGGATATGCACAGCTGAATTCAGATAAAGAGACATTAAAATGCATAAAGCCAGGAAAGAGAGTGTGACCTGGAGAACAGAACTTGATGAGGATGCACTAGACTAGAGCTTTGACTTATTGACTACACACAATTTTTATATATAACCTTAAGCTCTCCAACTAATTACCTTGAAATGGGAGTGCGTGAAGAAAAGAGGCTGGTGTTTTAAATTATTTATTTACTTTGGCCCTGATGAAAATCCCTTTAAGTTTCATTTCAGTCTGCACTTTACCTCACAGTCATGACGTCATTTTACATGCAGAACAGCAGATAATGGAGCCAAAACAAAACAAGTGAATGCCCTTGGCTTTTGAAAGTGTTCTAGCTTTGTATGAGTTCCTCCTCAACTCATAATAACCTTTAAGAGATATTTCAAATGACATCTTTATTGCACACACAAAATCAGAGCCTTGTCATGGATTTCGTGTTTAATTACATTCATTTTCGTCAGTAATGAACCAATTAGTGTCTTAAAGACAGTCTGTAAGTGAGTAGATGTGAATATATGTGAAGCATAAGTGCCTCACATAAAAGTGAATTGGCAAGGAATACTGAGATAAAACTCCCCATAAATTTGCAAATGAACTCATTAATGGCATAAATATATCTCCCTTCCTCTCTCCCTTTTTTGTACCAAGTTGAAGCAAACGGCAACATGTCGTGGTGTAGCGAGCGCACCGCTAGAGATAGGTGATATTCTGAGGGAAATGCATGCCGTGCTTATCTAACCCCTCCGCTCTCACCACTCAGTGAAGCCAGAGGCGCTGAATACAAATAAACTGTAACAATACATTTCTTCACATTCACATAGCAACTCTCCATTCTAACTATTAAGTTTTGGAATACAAAGTATGGAGGCTCTGCAGACAGCACACTAAATATTCATGCTGGTGAAAATGCTCTGCAGGTCAGTTAGCGTATAACTTTTCTTGGTCAGGTGGTTGAATGTCCTTTTTAGCATTCTCAAACATTGACTTATATAAATATGGACGATGCGTCCCCGCTTCCTACCGCTATGCAAAAATGAAGCCAATATATGTTGTTTCAGCGAGCTGCGATATTGCTTATGTGACATCATTTGCAACACAAGTCTGCTTAGTAGAGTCGGGCTGGGCCCCATCAGCCCTGCCGCCGTCTGACGGAGGTTTGAGAGTGGCTGTCACAGCTGTCAATCAGCCCTTTTTTATATCGTCAAATAACTAATGGCAACAAACTTATCAGAAATGAGGAATTGAACATACATCCGCATGATAAGAAGTACCTAAAATGATAGAAACCATCTTTGGGAAAAATGTATTTGACGTGTACTTAGATTTTTTTAGTTTGGCTCAGGTCCCCTCCGCTAACATGGAGCGGGCGGGATTTAAGATTTATACTGCAGCCAGCCACAAGGGGGTAATCAAGATGTTTTGGCTTCGCTTTTGAGGAGCTGTCATGATGTCCATACTGTGTATCAAATGTTCTCAAATTGTTTGTCCCTATTGACATTTAGTGACTTGTGTGTGTAAACTGTAATACAATCGCTTACTAGTAAACACGTGCGACCACACAATGTGCCCACAGACACCGCATACATCTAATACAAAATCTTAACTTGTGATATTGACCGTTTTTTATGGTTTCATTACAAATTTACTGCTTTCATTTACGTACATGGAACCTTGTTCTAAGCCTTGATTTTAATTCCCAGGCTTTTTTGGGGGGTAATCTGTGATTAAATTGGCCCTCAGGCATCAACAGTCTTGTTTTATCGCCTTTGTCTCTACCTGTGCCAAGTCTGTCTCTCCCAGGGATAGGCAGTAAAAGTGGATTTAGTCAGAGGCTTACACAGCGGCTTGGTAGTACTCAAAATGACACAATACATCACAGTGTGTGCTGTGGTCAATGGCTAAACTCAATACTTGAAGTCATCACAGTGTGTGCTCTGGACAATGGCTAAAGTCAATACTTAAAGTCATCACAGTGTGTGTTCTGGACAATGGCTAAAGTCAATACAGTACATGAACTCATCACAGTGTGTGCTCTGGACAATGGCTAAAGTCAATACATGAAGTCATTACAGTGTGTGCTCTGGACAATGGCTAAAGTTAATACATGTAGTCATCACAGTGTGTGCTCTGGACAATGACTAAAGTCAATACATGAAGTCATCACATTCTGGACAATGGCTAAAGTCAATACATGAAGTCATCACAGTGTGTGCTCTGGACAATGACTAAAGTCAATACATGAAGTCATCACATTCTGGACAATGGCTAAAGTCAATACATGAAGTCATCACATTCTGGACAATGGCTAAAGTCAATACATGAAGTCATCACAGTGTGTGCTCTGGACAATGGCTAAAGTTAATACATGAAGTCATCACAGTGTGTGCTCTGGACAATGGCTAAAGTTAATACATGAAGTCATCACAGTGTGTGCTCTGGACAATGGCTAAAGTCAATACATGAAGTCATCACAGTGTGTGTTCTGGACAATGGCTAAAGTCAATACATGAAGTCATCACAGTGTGTGCTCTGGACAATGGCTAAAGTCAAAGTGTGCCAAAGTTCCTTGGCAAAGTGCACGTGTCCCCTAGTGCACTAGCATCAACGCTGCATGAGGAGTTGACAGTGCATTCAAAGGCATTCAGTGATGTACAATGCATCTGTCTGCTCCATTTCCTCTGGGGGCATGGGCCTCTGTGTTTGGGCCAGAGCAGTTCTTTATGGGATCTCTGTCAAAGGGTTCAGTGGCTACAGGCTGGTTTCAGAAGTAACCAGCCATGCCAGCCTGAGTGGATATGATAGAAATTACATTTGAGGAAAACTTTATGGGACACAGAGCTCATGCTGTGAATCCTTCTTATTGTCAGAAAACTGGGTCAACGAGGGGATGCACAATTGCATAGCTTCTAGTAAAAGGGAAATGATTACAGTATACTGCTTGGAAGGGATGAACACAATAAATATTTGAGAAAAGTTTAAAAAAGTTAAACAACTACTTTTATTCTTCATTTATTTGAGTTAAATTGTGGACCAGTGATGTCATTCATGCACAAATGACATCACTAGTCCACAATGTGTGCAAAATAAATAATTGTTTTTCGGAGAAGTTCTCCTTTAAGTTTACATACATAATGTAAACCATCAGCAAGAAGATTGTCAGCATACTGGCCACTACTCTGCATTTGCTGGATTGCTTTACAGCACAAAACTGAAAACATGTTTACTTTGCAAGTACTGTAATGCAAAACTTTATTCCAGTTCCACTCTTCCAACTGCATACTTTCAATTTGTCGTTAGCTTACAGCTTACCTTTTCGGCATTAGCTTACCTGTATGTTAGAGTTAATACTCCTGTCAGCAAGGCACTGGCAATTAGGGGTGTCACTGTGTACACGTGTAACCGGATAGTAATTCATATCCGTTTAGAAAAATCAATAACCGACTAGCCGTATTTTTTCTGGGCCTTTTAAATAACGTTTTCAAATAAAGTTTTGACAATAATTGTACTGTGTTTTACTCGCAATCATTTATTTCTCATCAAAAATAAACTGTTTAGAGGTGATTGGTAAGCTACAGATGATAACTTTAACGTTACACTAATTAGTGCAGTAACTTCGCAGAGGAAACCAACGAGGGACAATTTTGTGACTGGAAAACTCACAACATCGTTCCAGAAGAACCCCCAACTGTAATGACAGCGAATGTTGCTGCTACTTCCGCTCTGGACCACACAATGAGTTCAAAAAAGAGGGAACAGACACACGGGAGGTATTTGAATGGCGACAGTGCCCTCTAGTGATTATATAGCGCAAATGCGGTCCAAAAAAACACAACAACAGGTTAACCGGTTACACGGTAAAAGGTCCCGTGTACACGTTTGGTAACTGTTGACCCCCCTACTGGCAATCGAACTGGAGTTGGTCCCCGGGCGCTGCACTGCGGCTGCCCACTGCTCCTAGCTGGTTCCTAGTAGAGTATGGTATGGGTCAAATGCAGAGGATGAATTTCCCCACTGGGAGAATAAAGGATAAGTTAACTTCACTTAACTTTCTGTTTTGAGTGTGTCTGTGTCACTGGGGTTTATTATTCTGAGTGTTGGAGGGAGCTTTAGTAGACTCCCCGTGGAAAAGAAGATGGCGTCTCGCCAGTAAGGAAGTGAAAGCTAGCATATCTAAATGCTTGGAGGTGTATCGGTTATAGTCTTCTGGGAGCGCGGATATGAGGAGAGACATTTAATAGTTATGGAAAGTATTTTTGGCATAGTATCGAAGTAGTTCTGCCAAAAGCAAGATAATAATGGATAGGAACATATGGGTTAGATTGCAGGATGAGGCATGACATTTGTCACAGCTGTCGGTGATATTGGAATAAATTTGTGACAATCGAGCTTTAGAAAAATGAACCCTTAACAGAACCTTGTACTGTATGAGTGTGAGACAAGCAAATCCTGTTAAGAGGAACGTCCCACCAGTCATCTCATCCACCAGGTTCAAACCCAGTTCACGCTCCCAGCCAGCCTTGACTTTGGTACATAGCTGCTGAACTGTCAAAACAGCAGTTTGTTAGAAACCTTCAAAATAAGTGATTTTTGAAGGGGGTCGGAGCTGAGAAACTCATCCCACAGTTGACTTGGAGGCGAGTATGGGAATATTTAACACAGTGAAAATATCAAAAGAGATGAGAGGGCAGGAGATGATTGACTGTAAAGAGATTTTTTTTGTTCAAAGTTGCGAAAGAAAAAAAATTATCAAATTCTGCAAGGACAGTTTAATCAATGTTTGACAGCTTATGACTGTAATGAAGGCTTATGACTTGATTCATTTTCTCCACTGCTTGCCATGCTAGTCATATGGCTCATGATGACACTGGTTCACAGTTGTTGCTCAAAAAAGGTAAAGCAAATAGGCCTAATGAACTACAAAGTAACAGTGAAGACACTATTCGGAATTATGTTAGATAATATGTAATACGACAGAGAGCGAGCGAGAGACGAATGGAGAGAGAGAGCGATATACACAACACACACACAAGCCCCACATGTAGTGTTGAGCTGTGTGTGCGTCTTTCAGTAGGGAGGGGGGCTGAAAGGTTGGGCAGAGGGAGCACAGGTGCCTGAAGCTCGCGGGTGTGCTATACATTTTGAGACTAGTCATGTCATTCTTTCATATACTGTAGGAAGAAGTGCCCTGAATATGGGTGTGGGTTAACAGAAACACTGAAATGGATCCATGCTCACATGTGTAATTGTAACAGAGCAGTCTAGGCTTTACCCTTGGAGGTGGAATGATACACACGTACACACCGACCCACACATCAATATTAAATGCATGAACAAAGAGGAGGAGAACTTGTGCGATGCACTCCAATGTGGCTCCTTCTCTTCTGTGTTGTTCTTTTCCTTTGTAAACCTTTGGTCTGAAGGCCACTGTTGACTCCACGGTGCCCCACTGAATAAAGGGAAATCACTCGCTCTGTCATCTAGATTCACCTTGCAGTCCAACAGCAGGGTGCTGTGTGCTGCTCTCTCTGTTTGTGTGGACAGCAGGGGATCTGTGTGCTGCTCTCTCTGTTTGTGTGGACAGCAGGGGATCTGTGTGCTGCTCTCTCTGTTTGTGTGGACAGCAGGGGATCTGTGTGCTGCTCTCTCTGTTTGTGTGGACAGCAGGGGATCTGTGTGCTGCTCTCTCTGTTTGTGTGGACAGCAGGTGATCTGTGTGCTGCTCTCTCTGTGTGGACAGCAGGTGATCTGTGTGCTGCTCTCTCTGTGTGGACAGCAGGGGATCTGTGTGCTGCTCTCTCTGTTTGTGTGGACAGCAGGGGATCTGTGTGCTGCTCTCTCTGTGTGGACAGCAGGGGATCTGTGTGCTGCTCTCTCTGTGTAGACAGCAGGGGATCTGTGTGCTGCTCTCTCTGTTTGTGTGGACAGCAGGGGATCTGTGTGCTGCTCTCTCTGTTTGTGTGGACAGCAGGGGATCTGTGTGCTGCTCTCTCTGTTTGTGTGGACAGCAGGTGATCTGTGTGCTGCTCTCTCTGTTTGTGTGGACAGCAGGGGATCTGTGTGCTGCTCTCTCTGTTTGTGTGGACAGCAGGGGATCTGTGTGCTGCTCTCTCTGTTTGTGTGGACAGCAGGGGATCTGTGTGCTGCTCTCTCTGTTTGTGTGGACAGCAGGGGATCTGTGTGCTGCTCTCTCTGTTTGTGTGGACAGCAGGTTATCTGTGTGCTGCTCTCTCTGTGTGGACAGCAGGTGATCTGTGTGCTGCTCTCTCTGTGTGGACAGCAGGGGATCTGTGTGCTGCTCTCTCTGTTTGTGTGGACAGCAGGGGATCTGTGTGCTGCTCTCTCTGTGTGGACAGCAGGGGATCTGTGTGCTGCTCTCTCTGTTTGTGTGGACAGCAGGTGATCTGTGTGCTGCTCTCTCTGTGTGGACAGCAGGGGATCTGTGTGCTGCTCTCTCTGTGTGGACAGCAGGGGATCTGTGTGCTGCTCTCTCTGTGTGGACAGCAGGGGATCTGTGTGCTGCTCTCTCTGCGTGGACAGCAGGTGATCTGTGTGCTGCTCTCTCTCTGTGGACAGCAGGGGATCTGTGTGCTGCTCTCTCTGTTTGTGTGGACAGCAGGGGATCTGTGTGCTGCTCTCTGTTTGTGTGGACAGCAGGGGATCTCTGTGTGCTGCTCTCTCTGTGTGGACAGCAGGGGATCTGTGACCTGTGACCTGAATTAGCAGTATAATATTAGTCATCCTAAATAATCCTAATAAATTTTGATTTGACCTAATTTTTATTGCTGTCTATAGAGTTAGTTCCACCTCTGCGCAGATTCCCCCGCTCTCTTCTCTCTCTCCCCCTCAGGTGTCCTCATTGGCCTGACGTACACCCCACCGCTGCAGCCCTAGGTCCGGCCGTCATCGTCCTAGCCACCTGTCGTCATTCTAGGCCATCTACCCACTACTCCTTCTACTGTCTGACACCCCGGGCTCATCACCATCACCGACTCCTATCCTCATCATCCTGGTCACCTGCTTGCCTAAGGGAAGGGGGGGGCGCCCCCCCAGCCCCCCCCCCCCCCCCGCCGCCTCATCATCACCTCCAACTCCTATCCTCCCCTCCTCTTAATCATCACCTCCGACTCCTATCCTCCCCTCCCCTCCTCTTAATCCATGTCACCAACGCGGACTCATGGATTCCTCAGATCATCCTCATGGAACTCCCAATCTTGTTACCCTTTTTGTCACCTAGCTAATTAACTAGTATTCTCTAAACCTACGAACACTTAAAGACTGCATTTTCTATTTCTTTTTGGACTCTACTTTTTAGATTTTCAACTCCCTTCCCTGATCTTAGGATAATTTAAAAAATTACATTTTTATATCCCTTCTGTTGGACTCTTTTTTACATTTTCAATTTTCTGTTCTCTTGTACATTTTATTTCCATAATAAACCATTCACAGAGTTTCATTATCGGAAACTCTGTGCATGGTTTAGCCCGGCATCTCTCGGCCTGTCTCGGAGGGGAGTCCCCAGATGGGGGTCCGCTGCTGTGGCCTGGTGGGTGGGCCCGTCCCCCGCGTGGCCTGCTCTCACGCTCTCAGTCACTATGCTGGTGGCTGGGGGCTGGGGGGGCGGGTCGCGTGGGGGCTGGGTCCGCCTGGGCCGCAGCAATTGGCCCCTAGCACAACGACCTCACAAGGTTCCTCCTCAGCCAAGTCACTGGGGCAATCCATGCGGCGATCCATATGGTGGAAAGGTTTTCTTGCGTTCACTGGGGGTGAGGGGGTGCCGCTGTGTCCCGGCCTGGCCTTCCCTCCCACGCCATATGTGGGCGGGGGCCGGGTCGGGTCCCGGCCTGGCCTTCCCTCCCACGCCATATGTGGGCGGGGGCCGGGTCGGGGGGCACCGGTGCTCTTCATCACTGGTCGAGGGCTGCCGGTTGGTTTAGAACAGCTTAGGTAGGCGATAGATTAGCTACAGCCTAAGGCTGACCTGTTAGTGTTCAGGCTAAAATCAGACTAGAGCAGGGTAGGATAGGCCAGATTAGGCTGTAGATTAGCTAGATACTATGTCCCAGTTAGCTCTGGTTAATGCTTAGAGTAGTCAGTTGTCTGATCTTCTCCCCCCCCCTCTCTTTCCCCCTTTCCCCGCTTCTTCCCTTCTTCCCCCTTCTTGTTCTCCTCTCTTTCCATGCTCTTTCCTCCCCCACATCCCACCGCCCCCCCCTCCCTTCTCCTGCTCTCTCCTCATTCTCCCCCCCCTCTGCTCCTTCTCCTCTTCTCCCCTATTTTCCTGAATCCCTGCCACTTCCTGCTCTCCCTTCTCTCACATTCCCCTTGCTCTCCTTCCCCTGCACCCTCCCACCTCTCCTTCTCTGCCTCTCTGTCCTCCTCCCTCTCTCACATTCCCCCTGCTCTCCTTCCCCTGCACCCTCCCACCTCTCCTTCTCTGTCCTCTCCTCCTCCACATTTCCCATTTTCCCCCCACCCTCGCCCTAATCCGGGTCCGTATCCTACTCCCTCCCTCCACCCTAGACCCTACCTCTACTCTCTGTCCTCCCCCCTCTCTCACATTCCCCCTGCTCTTCTTCCCCTGCTCTCCTTCCCCTGCACCTCTACTCTCTGTCCTCCCCCCTCTCTCACATTCCCCCTGCTCTCCTTCCCCTGCACCCTCCCACCTCTCCTTCTCTGTTCTCTCCTCCTCCACATTTCCCATTTTCTCCCCACCCTCGCCCTAATCCGGGCCCGTATCCTACTCCCTCCCTCCACCCTAGACCCTACCTCTACTCTACCTCCCCTGTACCCTTCCACCTCTCCTTCTCTGTTCTCTCCTCCTCTCTGTCCTCTCCCCTCTCTCACATTCCCACTGCTCTTCTTCCCCTGCGCCCTCCCACCTCTCCTTCTCTGTTCTCTCCTCCTCTCTGCCCTCTCCTCCCTCTCACATTCCCCCTGCTCTCCCTCCCCTGCACCCTCTCCTTCTCTGTTCTCTCCTCCTCCACATTTCCCATTTCTCCCCACCCTCGCCCTAATCCGGGCCCGTATCCTACTCCCTCCCCTCCCCCAACCCTAGACCCTACCCCTACCCTGGCTCTCCCTCCCCTGCACCCTCATCTCTCCTCCCCTGTTCTCTCCTCCCCTCCCCCAACCCTAGACCCTACCCCTACCCTGGCTCTCCCTCCCCTGCACCCTCATCTCTCCTCCCCTGTTCTCTCCTCCTCCACATTTCCTATTTTCTCCCCACCTCCCCCCTCTCCTCCCTCCCTCCCTCCACCCTAGACCCTACCTCTACTCTACCTCCCCTGTACCCTTCCACCTCTCCTTCTCTGTTCTCTCCCCTCTCTCACATTCCCACTGCTCTCCTTCCCCTGCGCCCTCCCACCTCTCCACATTTCCTATTTTCTCCCCACCTCCCCCCTCTCCTCCTTCCTCCCTCTCCCTCCCTCCTCCACTCTCCTGCTTTCTTCAAATGTTCAAATGTTATCTTTATTCTGTATATTCTTGTTACTGTGTGTTAGCTAGAATCAGCTAGACATACTTTCTGTGAAGCCCTCTGAGACATGCTTGTGAATTAGGGCTATATAAATAAACTTGACTTGACTTGACTTGACTGTGTGCTGCTCTCTCTGTTTGTGTGGACAGCAGGGGATCTGTGTGCTGCTCTCTCTGTGTGGACAGCAGGGGATCTGTGTGCTGCTCTCTCTGTGTGGACAGCAGGGGATCTGTGTGCTGCTCTCTCTGTGTAGACAGCAGGGGATCTGTGTGCTGCTCTCTCTGTGTAGACAGCAGGGGATCTGTGTGCTGCTCTCTCTGTTTGTGTGGACAGCAGGGGATCTGTGTGCTGCTCTCTCTGTTTGTGTGGACAGCAGGTGATCTGTGTGCTGCTCTCTCTGTGTGGACAGCAGGTGATCTGTGTGCTGCTCTCTCTGTGTAGACAGCAGGGGATCTGTGTGCTGCTCTCTCTGTGTGGACAGCAGGGGATCTGTGTGCTGCTCTCTCTGTTTGTGTGGACAGCAGGGGATCTGTGTGCTGTTCTCTCTGTTTGTGTGGACAGCAGGGGATCTGTGTGCTGCTCTCTCTGTGTGGACAGCAGGGGATCTGTGTGCTGCTCTCTCTGTGTGGACAGCAGGTGATCTGTGTGCTGCTCTCTCTGTGTAGACAGCAGGGGATCTGTGTGCTGCTCTCTGTTTGTGTGGACAGCAGGGGAACTGTGTGCTGCTCTCTGTTTGTGTGGACAGCAGGGGATCTGTGTGCTGCTCTCTCTGTGTGGACAGCAGGTGATCTGTGTGCTGCTCTCTCTGTTTGTGTGGACAGCAGGGGATCTGTGTGCTGCTCTCTCTGTGTGGACAGCAGGTGATCTGTGTGCTGCTCTCTCTGTTTGTGTGGACAGCAGAGGATCTCTGTGTGCTGCTCTGTTTGGGTTTGTGCTCTCGGCGATGACACAAGCCAGACAGAGAATCCAGTCACTGGAGTTTCTACCCTCACCCCCGCTTTAGTTAAAGTCGAACTGAACCCGTAGTGGCGCGTGGGTCGGAGTCTGTTTCAGACTCAAAACATAACTTGTCTGAGATGACAGGTTGAGAGGCGGGTCATAGAGTAGCATGTTGATGATTTGACAATTCTGGGGACTGGCTTTGGCATTGGCCGATCCTGGCGTGTTCCACCACCAAATCGAGTGGGATTCAGCGTGTTGTCGTGCTACGCGAGTGGGATCCGCTGAGTACCAGGCAGCTAGCTACTTCTGTGTGGAACGAGCAGACAATCCGATGCATGGGTGCTGCCCGCCGGCCTGGAATCTCCGAGGGGTGACCCCTGACAACCAGGCTCTCAGGCGTGCGCCATTATCACTATTGCGGTAAATACAATATTCCTGGAATGCAAGTTTTAACGAGCCAGTTACATTTCTTTGCATTCTCAGACATTACTGGTCGATTTATTTAGTATGTTCCATACAATTGGCCAAGTTAGTAGTTAGTTTATGGGCTAGAAATTCTGTCAGATGACAGGCACTAGGCGCCATTTTCTCCTTCATTTGGAAGAGAAAATTATCCTGAAATGAAGATTTGATTGACAGCTGCCATGTCGTGATATGATTGGTTGAAATGTGGACATTGCAGAACCTTCGCCCCGCCCCGCAGAACTGTCTCTAGAAGGGGCGGTGACATGCAAATATCTTGTCCTTGTATACACGGATAAAACGGGATCAAATAATGTAACTTTGCTCGGGACATCTCTTTTTTTACGTTTTAAAAAGTTATCTCTGTGATTCGCTGTATCTCCAGTTTGTTTCACTACGGAGGATATTGGGGGGGGGGGGGGGGGGGGGGGGGGGGAGCGTAATTTCCGATAACTTGACAAAGGGACGTAGGTTTGTTAGTGGCATTTGTCACCGCCGACAATACTTTTTGACAAGAAGTTCCAAGAGGATTGGTAGGCGGAGACCTCCAATTGTCTGGGTAGTGGGCGCCAAGACTAGTTCTGCCCTCTTCCCCAGTTGGTCCTATTTTTCTGGAGTTTCTGAGTCCACCTCGCTTTCCTCCACTTTTCTCCCACATTGCAAAGTCAAGACATGCAAGTCAGATGGAACGAAGACTCTAAATTGCCCCATAGGTATCGATGTGAGAGACTGTACATCTGTGTTAGCCCCTTGATTGACAGGCAACCTGTCAATGATGTTTCCCTGCCTTCCACCCAGTGTATGCTGGGATGAGCCCCAGCCCCATCATGACCCTGCTAAGCGGGTAGAGACGATGAATATTTCATTGACTCCTGCTCACCAGGTAGCGTCCGATGCTGTCACAAGTTCTCTGCAGAGGGTTTTCATCTGAGCAGCGTTCCAGGGATGCTCCGTAATAAAAGTGATTGTCTTACACAGAGGGCATTTCTGCCGACATGGACATGACATGCATGAGGCAGAATTCACATTATGATAATGTTAGTGAATAGCATTGACCCATTCACCTCCATGAAGGTGACCCAAATCTAAATAACAGAATAATAAGCATGGCAGACACAAGTGTGCGGGTATACCTTCAACTCTCACATAATCATTGGAATTAGAAAAGTCCTTCGGCGCACTGGATATTAGCTGAGCTGAGCACATATGGTTTCAGATGTGTTGAGTTATTCTTTTTTTATTATTATCCATGAGTCAAAACTTGTGTGAGTTATAGCCGCGAGCAATGTTAGCTTTTTACAGATTCTACGGAATTTTGGCCTTTTCTTTTCTTTTTTGCACCACTGGGAAGTGTGACATTGTTCTTCAACCAATAGCATTAATTAAAAAAAAAGGGACAGTTATGGATGAATTAAAGAAGGGAGAAACGGCAATTATAAACTCCTGTGCTTACCACACTAATGAAAGGAGACATGCAGCCTGGTGAGTTCAGAATGAAAACAATGGTACATGTAGATATAGGCCATTGCTTGAGGCAAAGTGCAAAAATCATCTCGCTGACCTAAGGCAATTAGACATTCCCATGACTGCACTATTATTAGCCTACCTACTGTAGGAGGAGGAAATGAAAGCTAGCATGTTGGGCTGGAGCTTTAATCACATCTTTGTAGATTTCACAGCATGGTTGTAGGAATCTCCATCTCCTCCTCATCATATCTCCCAGTCACTTTGATCTCAACACGCGTAAATCCCCTCCTCATAAAACATATAAAATGTTGCACTTGCTGCTTCGGTGCCTGCTTGTCAGGCACAGTAGGGGTTAATGGGAGCTGGTTGGAGAGGATTTACTGGGTCGATGTTTCTCTCTGTCAAATCACACCCGACGGCTCAGGTAGGGCGTTTCGCTCTGAGTGACACTTCTCATCATGTTAGCGCCACTACGCTACTCATGATCTAGTTGCTAGTTGGCACTTATTTTACATGGTTTATGAAGAAAGCTCTTGCTGAAATTCTATACTAAAATAGCTCTCTCTCTCTCTCTCTCTCTCTCTCTCTCTCTCTCTCTCTCTCAATCATAAGTAGGACTGTTGAAGAAACAAACACAAACTGGGACTGCAACTATGGAAATGACATGTAATTATTTCTGAATACCAGAAGAGGATTGGGGGAGTGAACTTTTGTTTGCTTTTTAATTGCATGCTGCATGTTGACAGTACATGATGTGATTTTACTGAAGTGCTGTAACACCGTGTCTCACCTCTGACTGACTGACCTGGATTTGCGTCTTGATAAACACAACACTAGGGGGAAAAAATCCATTTCTAATTCTTCAACATTGAGATGTTCTGACTTTTAACACTGCCCCGCAGTGCTTGTGATATGAGACTAGATATCGTCTTATATTTTGGATATCGTAATATTGTGTGTGTTGTCCTTTAACTCGGACTGTAAATTCATGTAAATTCACTACCTATTTAACACCTATTTAACTCGAACTGTAAATGTAAATTTATATTTTATGCCTACTGAACACTCCTCCACTCGTGTATATATTGTATATATTGGACTGCACTTGCAATGTTGTGAGTGTCTTTTTGTTGTTTTTCCTTATTCTTTATCTGAATATTGACCTGACTGCATAATGACACTAAGGCAAATTCCTCGTATGTAATCTTGCATACTGTGGCAGTGAGAGAGAAAGAAAGAAAGAAAGAAAGAAAGAAGTTAGTTTCAAGAAGGGCCCAGATGGCCCTTGTAGAAAATACCGAGTTATATTGTGTATCGCCATTCAGCCTAACAATACTGAGATGTGATTTTTGGTCCATACCCAGCCCAGCCCTACCCTGAAGTGTGAATAGGACAAATCGTATTGGACTGAATGGATGATAATGACACACAAACGATGTCTTGCAGAAACCTTAGTTTGTTTGTTTTTGCACAGACGCATATCAATTGCAGCCGTGTGCACAGGCGGCATGGACATACAACCAAACCTTACATTACAATGAAAGAGACAAGCAGGTCACGCTCGGCCACGCTCGACACACACACACACACACACACACACACACACACACACACACACACACACACACACACACACACACACACACACACACACTCTTCAGCAGCATGCCTCTGCGGTGTCAACATGTGTTTTAGTGTGTAGCGTGTGCGACTGATATGATAGAGACACAGACAAGGACGAACAGAAAAATATTTGGCAAAATACTTTCATTTGCTTTGAAATATATTTAGCCATCTGGGATTTGTTTGCACAGCTCACACCCAGGCTGCACATGACAGCAACATGTCCAAAACAGTGTGTTTACTCTAGCAAACAGTCTATCAAGACTTTTTATAGCAGCAAACTGATACATGTTCATCCGAGTGTGACTTTCATATCAACACTCAAGAGTAAAAAGGCGAAAAGTAACCTCTTGCAGCATAAGAAAATGGCTTTATCTGAGATCAAATGTATTGATGGGTGCAGAATAAGCAATATATTAACATAACATGACTGTATACTAATGTAGGGCTGGATGCTATGGACAAAATCATATATCATATCAATTATATCGATAATTATTACGATATTAGTCAATTACTGTATTGTGTTAACATTATAAAGGCCGTGGGGAAAGCTGCCAAGAAAGCCCATTTATGTCACAACGGATGTCTGCACCTACAAACATGTCTGAAAAACAAATGTGCCAAGTCTATTGTATTCTGCATGAACACATTGTAATGAAAGGGTGCTGCACCAAGTCAGTGACTGATGCTGTAAATAATCTACATTGAAATGATCAGAAATGTATTAAAAAATATATCATTGTTATTGAGGCATATTTTATTGTGATCAATAAAAATGTATTTATTGTCCACCCCTGATATACTGTATACTTTGAGTACCCGTAACTTTTATTGAGATATGACAGAAATTACCAGTGGGCATCTTCCCATTCTGTAAGGCTAAACCGGAAATTGCATTCTGTCGATTGACCAGGGGGGGCGCATGTTGCGGTCCAAAAGGAAATTATTCAACATTTTTCTCTATGGGAAAATGACCCAACTTCTCTCTCGGTCTATGTCTTAAAAAAACACTTTCCAAATGAGTTTATGGTCTGAATCAACAATTTCAAGTCTTTTTCATGCTCTTATGGTCTCCGTTTTCTAAATTATGGCCCCATTTCGAGTGAAATAGACGATAACATCAGATAAATAAATAAGAACATTAATACTTCCGACCGGTAGAGGCAGCAATGTGCTGCAAGGCATCTAGTCTGGCGGAAAGCTATTAAAAGAAGCAGAAGAAGAAGCTCGCCAGATAGCTCTCTAGCAGATTTAATTGATTTAATTAGCAAGTAATAATTTAGCAAACTATCAGAAACAGCATTATCTTTATGATGATTTAATAATAATGTTAGTAGGACGTAACTGTATAGATCCCCGTTATGAGGTCAGTTGATCAAAATAACGCATATTTTGAAATCAGATTTACTTTGTGGAGGCTTAGCAGCGGCTAAGCCAGTATTGACTGTAGGAGGCTCACACAGCCAGGCAGACGGACAAAACAAGATGGCTGGACTGAGGCTGAGACCCGACTCACGTGACACACCCCCGTCATTCGCGGGCTCCAGATTTGAACACATATCCCAGAATGCTCCAGGAAAATCCAATCAAACATTACCCGGAAGAAAGAGCTTCTAGGCTTCATTTTGCGGTATCAAAAACCAATGGGTGACGTCACGCTCAGTATGTCCCTCCTTTTTACTGTCTATGGAAATGACAGTTACGGCCCATGCATATAGGAGTACAGAAAGATAAATTGCCATGGGCGTCCGGGTAGTGCAGTGGTAGATTCAGTGCCTACCAACACAAGGGTTGCAGGTTCGAGCCCCCGTGTTACCCCTGGCTTGGTCAGGCATCCATACAGGCACAATTGGCCATGTCTGTGGGTGAGAACCTGAATTAAGGGTATGTGTCCTGGTCGCTGCACTTGCGCCTCCTCTGGTCATTCGCAGCACCTGTTCAGGGGGGAGGGCAACTGGGGGGGGATAGCGTGATCCTCCCAGGTGCTACATCCTGCCGGTGAAACTCCTCGCTGTCAGGTGAAACAACCCATTCTCACTCCGAGCGAGTAGCATATTGACGCTTTGTCACGTCCCTTGTGCGTCACTTGTTACTAACACGGTACCCTTGAGCGACCCATGAAACGACTTGGGCTTTCCGACTAAACTCAATGTAAACCCATGGAAGTCATCTTTGACGCTCATGGCAACTGCTCCCCCATTAGTCAACTGCTCCCCCATTAGGGTCTGGCGGGAGGAGCTAACCTCTCCCAGACCCTAACCCTAAACCTAACCTCTCCCACCCCCCACGCCTAAACCTAACCTCCCCCAGACCCTAACCCTAAACCTAACCTCTCCCACCCCCCATGCCTAAACCTAACCTCCCCCAGACCCTAACCCTAAACCTAACCTCTCCCACCCCCCACGCGTAAACCTAACCTCCCCCCAGGCCCTAATGGGGGAGCAGTTGACTAATGGGGGAGCAGTTGCCATGAGCGTCAAAGATGACTTCCATCGGTTTACATTGAGTTTAGTCGGAAAGCCCAAGTCGTTTCATGGGTCGCTCAAGGGTACCATGTTAGTAACAAGCGACGCACAAGGGATGGGACAAAGCGTCAATATGCTATGCGCTCGGAGTGAGAACGTGTTGGGTGAAAAGTAGCGGCTGGTGACTGCACATGTATCGGAGGAAGCATGTGCCAGTCTACAATTCTCTCAGATCGGCAGAGGGGGTTGAGCAACAATGTGCACAGCAGGGAGTTGGGGAGTTGGCTAAGTACAATTGGGGAGAAAACGGGGGAAATCCGAAAAAAAAGAAAGATCGATTCCTGATTGATCGTTTAGTTTAGTAGCGTCTAACTGCCCTCTAAATTCCTTCAATCCCAAAGTGTAAGGACAAGGATCTGTGGGTGATCTGTTAGTGCTTAAGTCTGAAAGGAGTTCATGTCACCTTGCAGCAAAACACCTCTGCATTCTGCCAGCGTGTCCCATTCTGCACCATCGCTCTCCGATGGGAGCGGCCATCACTCCACTTGTCAATACCGCTGGATGTGTATTTCCACTCTCATTAAAGACATTAACTAACTTTGCCTTGCTGTAACTTGGCGGATTGCTTAGGGCTTAATGAAGTCATTCTATACATGGCTTGCCATCCATAGATTGGCATGGTTGTTTTTGCACGCCCCTCCCCCATCCCCAGCAAGCTGCTCATTAAAAAGTCTACTGTCACAGTTCAATTGTTATTGCTGGGGTAAATACATTTTCAAGCAAATGCAGGCTGTGTGAAACAGTCAAGTTGTTTGTGCAAAGTGCAGACAGACTGATGTAGTACAGTGCCACCAGTAACACCACATTCACAATGAAGCAGGGCCTTTTGGTTTAATTGGTTTAAAGCACGGGGCACTCAATTAAAATTCATAGAGGTCCAGGTAGAGAGAATATCCTCAAGCAAAGGTCCGGAACATTGTAACCCTATGATTCAGTGCCATTGAACTTAGGCTACTTCAATGATTGCAGTAGCCTAATGATACAATGTCTGTATGTAGTCAACGACTGATTGTTAACACATTCACTGCCAATGACGAGTTGACTCGTCAAACACAATCCAACCGTTCACTGCCAATGACGAGTTGACTCGTCAAAATTTTTTTTTTTTTTTTTTGACGGTGCTACGTGGATCAATGTCCCCCACGTCTCCTATAAAAATATTGGAAGTATTGAATGTGTATAATCTATTTTACCGACCAACTAAGTGGCGACAGTGCTCTCCCGACAGAGAGAAAGCCAACCAAAAACAGCCGCGGGAGCAAGCCATTCTCAAGGAAATGGCTTGGCGATTTTACAGTCATCAGTCACCAGACTCGCCCGAGAGCGGCCGCGCCAGCAGCAGCACACTGAGAGCGGAGAGCGGTGCTGGCGTGGGGGATTGCAAATTTGCATAATAGATTATGGGTGAAACACACTTTGAAACACCCGCAGAAAGGCCAGAATCGCACGCATTCCGAAAACCCAGAAACGAACGAGCCTCATTCTCATACTGTAGGCGAAAACGCTTTCACGCTGCTGCACACCGGCGCACAACGGTGGGGCGTTCCAAAAATAGACTGGGTCGGCAGCATAAAGCCTAGAATCGCACAAAGCTTCATCAAAGCTCTCAACCGAAAATCCAAGAAACGATTGAGTCCCATCCACAGTCCACACTCGCCACACTCGCCGACGAGGGGCCGCCAGAGAGGGAGGCTGCTCACTGCTCAGAAAGGCAGGAGAAACTGGCTTGTGACAAACGCCACCAGACACGCCCACGGAGGGAGGAGTTTAAAGGAGAGGGTGTTCAGAACTATATTGTTCAGATGTCTGATCTCTCACTGATGCCAAAAATAAATGGTTAAAGTGACTGTTCTGCCTGTTTGATTGAATTTCACAAAACTGCGATTATCTCAGCTTTCACTCTCAGACAGCTGAAACCATGCTGTACTCAACGGCTAATATCTACATAACTACTAACTCTACAAACTAACTCTTTTAGACAGAGAAAGCACACATTCTATTAGTACTTTGTGAACTTTGTGTTCACAAACTCCAAGCAGAAAATAATCCTTGGCTCTTGTAAAATGAGCCAGAATCCTCAAAAAAAACCTCTGGCAGAACCTACCTACAGTAAAAAAAAAAAAAGGCTGGCAGTGAATGTGTTAAATCAAAATAAACATCAACAATGTTTATTTAGTTTTCATATTTAACTGGATTCATTATAAATAACTAGCCTACACTAATAATAAATACATGTTCTTTTCTCATTTCAAGTAAAATAATGGCTGCATTTAAAAATAACATACAACAGAGTGCTTGGGGGAAATGTGCATCTTAAAAGTGCTTTAATTTTAGAAAGAAAATCCCCTTTTCTTCCCTTAACCTTTTCTCTTGAGAGAAGTGAGCTCCCTATCTATCTATCTTCTATCTATCTATCTATCTATCTATCTATCTATCTATCTATCTATCTAGCGTCTGGGTCCGGATGCGGACCGGAGTCCGGACTTTGAGGATCGCTGGTTTAAAGGATAAGTTCACCCAAAAACCAAAATTCTGTCATTATCTACTCACCCCCACGAAGGTTGTGTTTTTTAGTCCACAACACATTCGTGGAGTTTTCCAGGGCCGTTCTGCTAAACAACTGAAGTGAATGGTGATCAACTTTCAAACGTAAAAAAAATAAAATAAAATAATAAATAATCCCCTGAATATAAAATGCCTCCATACTGCTTGTCTGGTATATTCCAAGTCTTCAGAAGCCCCGAGATGCCAAGTTAACACATTAAGTGCCAGAGACGACCTAACTCGTCTTACATAATCCAGCGCTTAAGTGCCAAGGACGACCTAACTCGTCTTACATGTTTTTTTGACGGTGGGACATCAATCAACCCCTTTTACATCTTCGAGATAACTATAGGAGCAAGAGCATGTGTGTAATCTATTTTACCGACCACTAAGTGGCGACAGATACAGAGAGAAGCCACAGCCACGGGACCCGTACACCAAAAGCAGCCGCCTCCCGCGGAAATGGCTTGGCGATTTTACAGTCAGAAGCCGGAGACACACACACAGAACGGACAGAGATCCCCTCCCCCCCAGAGCCGCGGAGCAACGCGCGAACACACACACACACACACACACACACACACACACACACACACACACACACACACACCGCGGGAGCAAGCCATTCAAGGAAATGGCTTGGCGATTTTACAGTAATCCATTTCAGACTCGTCCCCGCACGCAGGCAAGCAGGCAGGCAGGCACGCAGACAGACAGGCAGGCAGCACAACGCGCTTCTGACACGCCCGCTGAAGCCAGGAGGAAGGAGGAGAAGACACACGGAGGGAGGAGTTTGAATGAGAGGGGTGTTTCCTGTTGTTATGGAGGAAATTACTGTTCAAAACTATTGTTTAGAATGTCTGACGGTCTTACTGATGCCAAAAATGAATGGTTAAAGTGACTGTTTCACAAAAAGCCATTTATCTCTGAATAAATTTCCAGACGCTGAAACCATGCTGTACTCAACGGCTAATATCTACATAACTACTAACTCTGCAAACTAACTCTTTTAGACAGAGAAAGCACACATTCTATTAGTTATTTTTAGATGATTGGTGTTCATGAATTCTTAACAGAAAATAATCCTCGGCTGTTCTAAAATGAGCCAGAATCGTCAAAAACACCCCTGGCACAACTTACCTACAGGAATGAAAACATGGCTGGCACCCAATGTGTTAACATAATTTATACCCTGTTTTTAGTTGAAATCTTCACTGTAGTCGTGCACTTAAAGTGAAAGTGAAAACAGCACTTCAGCTCACAGCTACAGTGAAAAGTTGAAGACGAGCTGAAATGAGATCTCAGGGTCTATGATGATGTTATCGACTGAAAACAAACATTGCTTTGACTGAAACAGGGTAGAGAGGTGGGACAGTGTGATTAGTGAGATGATTTGATTTGACCGTTCTGGGGACTGGAGTGGATGCTGGAGCTTGCGTGTTCTGCCCCAAATGGAGATCTGCAGAGAACTGGGCAGCTGGCTGCCTCCATGCGGACTACCATTTGAAAGATGAGGCAGAGTGCTGCTGCCCGCCTTGAAATGTTCGATGGGCCAGGGTAAGAGCCGCGGTAAATAACGATATTCCTGGAAAGCGAATTTAACAAGCATTCTACATTAAATGAAGACATTACAGTTAGTTTTATTTTGTATGTTACATACTTATTGGCCAAATATGTTAACATTTACGGGCTAGAAAAGTCTGCCCATGTAGGCACTAGGCAGCCATCTTGCTCAGAACTTTATCCTCGCACTGAAGATTGATTGACAGCTGTCATGTGATGATATGATTGGTTGAAATGGGGTAGAAATTTGATAGTACCTGACGTCAGCAAACTGTAGGTGACTGTTACGAATGAACTCTTGATAAATTAACTTTTGTTGTGAAAAAAATGTGAAACACCAAAGAAATTTCATTTTGTGATTTTGTTGTTGTTGCATACATTGTTAATGGGGGCATGGTGGTGCATTGGCAGCGCTGTCGCTTCACAGCAAGAAGAGAAGGTCCTCGGTTCGATTCCCGGCTGGGGAATCGAACCCAGCTGAGGGCGCCCCATGAGGGCGTGTCCCCATTCCCATGTCTTCAGTGCCCAGATGGGGTCATCAAAAAGGGCCTTTCTGTGTGGAGTTTGCATGTTCTCCCCATGCTCCCCTGGTTTCCTCCAGATAGGAACCCGCCGCTAAAAAAAACAACCTGTTAAATAGGTGCACTGTATAACGAGGGATGTGATCTAAATAGAAAAAAAATATTTTTTCATTTCAGCTCGACTTTAAGATAAAAAACAGCGTGTAAATGATGTCCTCTAAGTCAACTCGGTGCTTCTGGAGACGGATTACGCCAGAGGAGCATTATGGAGCCTCATTGCGTTCCCAACCCGCTGGTTGGGAACGCAATGAGACTCTCATCCAAACCCCTGTCTGAACATTGAGCAGTAGACCAAAAGTTTGAGTTCTGTCACACCAATTTCGTTTGATCACATCGATAAATGGGCAGATTAATGTGTACAGGATTCAAAAAAAAGGGCTACAGCAACTGGATCGAGTCTTACAGTATACCCACGATATTCAAGGAAGCGCAGCCGATGGTCTAAATTGTAAACTGCAGTACACCCTCGCACCACTGAGCACCGGACCGATACATGTGGTGCTGTGGAGCAGTTGAACCCGAAATAACACAGTGGAAGAAGAAGGCTGTCTGTGTATCTGGTTGGATTTCTTATCAAGTGTGCACTGTGCTCTCGTTTACATAATATGCAAATGCTGTGACTCAATAGTCTTGTTTGATCAAAGGAGGAATCACGGACAATGCACACACACACAAACACTTGTACACACACAGACACACACACACACACACACACACACACACACACGTTCATGCACACACACACTCTCTCTCTCACACACACACACACACACACACACACACACACACACGCTCATGTACTGTACACACACACGGGCCGAGAGAACAAATCAGCAGCTAAACAGACAGACAGAACTGAGTGAAGAAGAGAAGACCATGAAGACACAAGCCGTGTGATGTTCCTTATGAGACGAGGGAGGGAGCAGTGGAGAGGGATTAACAGGAGAGGCCAGATGGCGGAGGAGGCAGTTCAGATGGAGTCCTGGGCAGCCAGAGCAAGGGAGGAGAGCGCCAGCAGATGGGAGCATGAGAGGCCTCATAAAACCATATTACCGCTGCTATTATCATTGTCGTAATCACAGGAACCATAGCGTGGATGAAGCTTATTATGTCAGCCGTTAGATGCCGACCGACCCCCGGCTCGGCTGATGGTCTGATCACTCTGGGGGGGGGGGGGGGGGGGGGGCTTCGAGGATCTAGTCGTTTGATCCGGATCGAGGGGAATGCCGAGGCGTGCGTCTCCTCAGTTAGCAAATCAGTAGCTCAGGCGCTTCCAAATGGCCCCAGAGAGAGAGAGAGACTCCTCGCTTTGAGAGAAAAAACATCTATGGAATGCAATTAGGGTGTTCTGCGAGAGTGAATTTCAGGGAGTAGGCTAGATGTCTTCAATAGTTGTCAGATCCCGATAGTCTTTTTATTTATTTTATTTAGATTTAATTTATAGGGGAGCCGCATACTCTGCGGGCGCAGTCAATAGTACTTTACTTTACTTTATTCGGATTTAGCACGAGGCTAGTTTCCATCCCCAGACTCCCCAACATAAAACAACATAAGAACAAGGATATAAAAACAGAGCAACAACACAGGAAACAAAGTGCATTAAAACAAAGTGCATTAAGAGCATTAAAAGTGCATAGAAAACCATAAACAATTTACAATGTTGTGTATCAGTGTGTGCGTGTGTATGTGTAGGAGTATGTATGTGTTATGGATGAGTGAGAGGTTGCGTATAATGTTGTGTGTGCATATGTACTTGTGAGCGTGTAATCGTGCATGTGTGTGCGTGCGTGCTACAAAGTGCAGCGTGTGTCTATAGACGGTTTTAACTTGACAACAAAAACATTCTAAATTGAACCCCCACTCACTTCCTGTTGCAGTGTTTGCTATGGACATAAAAGAAAAAAAAATCATTAAAGTGCAGGACTGACCATTCCGTGAAAACTGTCTATACAGCTGAGCAGCGAAAACAAAAGTAACGATGTCGAGTGAATATTTCTGCAGTTTGCCGAATGCTGAGAAAAAGGAAGTGCTGTGGGGTTGCGCTCTGGTGAAAACCGTCTATAAGTGTTCACAGGTCTGGTTGGCTTTCAGCCATTTTTTCAATTGTCCTCGGAAGGTGGCAAGGGTGGGGCTTTCCCTTATAATGCAAGGGAGACCAGATCTGGCAGCCTTTTATGGACAGGACGTTTTGGCCAAAGGTGGTCAGTCTGAGCTGGACTGCACAGTCACCTCTTGTTTCCGACCTGGTGCCAAGTCCAGTGATTCTTTTCATGTGTATGAATTCCTTTACAGGTGGGGGAGCTAGTCCGTGAAGGCACTTGTAGATGAAACAAGCACTCTTGAAGACATTAAAATGTTCAAAGCTCAAGAAGTGATGTTTTTCCAGAATGTTACAGTGATGGTGTGACAGTGGTTTTCTATCAAATACCTTGATGGCTCTATTGAAAAGCTGTTCAATAGGTTTTATGACTGTAGCACCCGCAAATGACCAGTTCGTAAAACAATATTCAATGTGGGAGAAGATCAAACAGTGAAGGTATGACTTTGCAGCATCAACTGTTAAGAAAGGCCGAATGTGCTTGAAATTTTGTAAATTATACTTGATTGTCTGTTTCACTTTTTTTTATGTGTTTCTCGAAGGAGAGATTTGAGTCCAAGATAACTCCGAGGTATTTGAACTGGGAGACTAGTTCTAGTCCCCCCCCCCCCCCCAGAAACACACCAGAACTTCTGAGTTTAGAGCTGCTCGTTTGCTGAACATCATGCATACAGTCTTCTTGGTATTCAACAGTAAGCATGTGTCGTTTAACCAGAGCTGTGTCTTCTCTAAGGCACGTACAGTACGTAGTAGTACATCTTTGATTTGACGTGTGGATCTCAGTCTTGAGGAGCAGGATTTAAAGTTTTTTTTTTCTCATAGAGATACTGTATGTTATGTATCATACAAAAGTGATTTGATAGCCAGTTCATGAAAGTTTTTTTTCCCTCGTCTGGCGACCACTTTTTTTAGTAACTCACTGTGAACGTGACAGGAGAGAAGAGGAGCAGCAACCACTAATCAATCACTCACTGCCATACAATTTTGGCGTTAAAGGTGACTTTTAACTGCACTTTAGACAGGTTTTCACTTTTTTTTTTTTTTTATTAAAACATGAGAAAAATATGTTATGAATGTGTGCAAAATAAACCTTGCTGTAAAATACAACATTTTTTTTTTTAATTGTCTTAAAGCAGCTACGAGCAACTTTTTCGATTGTTATTAAACAGTATAAATTTAATATCAATGCATCACATCTTACCTCTAATAGTCGACGAGAGCAACGCAGAGTAGTCTCACTTGAACCCCGAGTGAATCGGCCAGTGTTAGTGTGTCTGTAGCCAGGGCAGATCAGGAAGTGAAATGAAACGGTTTGCAGCAGCCACTTCGGCCATAACCACAAAATAACTTCCAAAAACCTGTTAGAATATAACGAGAGATGTTCCCGCGAGTATGCGTGGCGTTCACATTGTTTATGTTATGTTGCTAGGCAGCGCAAACGGCGTTGGAAGGCAGCTGCGTTTCACTTCCTTGTTTCACTTCCGCGTTTCACTTCCGGGTTACCCGGTCCGGTCGCTCTAGAGAGCCCCCTGTTGGCGCGAGTTTAGACAGACTATAGACTTAATAATCACCTAAGGGAGCAATCTCAGATACACACGGCTTTGGTCTCGTCGACTATTAGAGGTAAGATGTGATGCATTGATATTAAATTTATACTGTTTAATAACAATCGAAAAAGTTGCTCGTAGCTGCTTTAAGTTGTGTGTGTGGGGGTCCATCTTGTATCCTGTATCTGAGTGCAGCCAACACCATGCATGTCCCAGGACTTAATATGCATAAATTGCAGGGTAAAAGTTATGTGGCTGTGCTGCTGTGGCTAGGGTTGCCAACCGTCCCTTAAAATACGGAATCGTCCCGTATTTGTAAACAAAAAGACGTGTTCCATATTGAATTGATACAGGACGAGCTTTGTCCCGTATTGGAGAAACACGCAGTGCAAAGAGTGAAGGGCTATTTGTATTGAGCAAGTAAACCCCGCAGCCGCTGTCTGGGGTGTCATCATGTTACGTTCAACTAGATTGGCCTCTCTCATTCTGTTTGTTGTGAGTCACGACCAATGAAGCGCTGTCAGCGTTGCTAGATTCAACTAAACTCTGAAGACATCACATTGAAGAGGCTATTTACATTGTACCTATACAAATGTAGCATGCCATTTGTTTTTGTTGTGTTCAGACAATTTCAGTTGAAATCTAAAATGTTTTTGCACTAATGATTTAAACTTTCATACCAGGTTTGTTCTGTTCAAAAGACTAGTCTATAACGTTGCTGTTTGTACTGTTAAAAGAAAATTTAATAGGCCTACATGCAAATGTGAAGTAGGCTATTTAGACCTATATCAAAAATACTGTTTGCACTAGCCTACTGTTTGTTTTTTAATACAGCTGCCATTATTAAGAATGAGAAACTTTTGTTTTGCAACGCCCAAATAAAATTATTGGATGATAATCTAGGAATAGGCTATGCGCAAAAGTGTTTGCTTGTGTTAATAATAATGTGTAAATGGCTGAAGCTGAAGCAATTGCAGTTATGTGATTGTCAGGCCCGGTTTTACAGGGGTGCAAAAGCACGCATTGCACCCTTATTTTAATTGTCTGCATGCTCAGTTGAAAAGAGTGGTAAAAATAAATAGTTGCGTTGATCAGAAGTGACAACTAATCTATCGTTCCATTGCAACACAAGCGCCCACAGGCAGCCATTCTGGCCTGGAAGAGACACCTCTGGCTGTCACGGTCCTGTGCTGTTCTCCCATTGGCCAAAAAAGTAAATGTTTTAACTTTTCTTGTCTTCAACATTCTTTGGCAGTTTGTACTGCGCGCACCCTCGCCTTCCCCAAACAAGTGTTTGGTTAGCATCCTCCATAGAGACGATAGAGACAGACAGTGAAGGCAGGCAAGTTTGCTGTCTGAAATAAATATGAAGCATGTTTATCCCTCTGGCCATGAAAAAAAGAAGAAGAAGCAGCGTCAATCTGAACTGCGCCAACAGCAGTCAGGTAGGCAAGACATGTGCTGCACACTGTTGTTGTTGTTGTTAGTGACTGACGAGCTAACATCATGTTAATTGAGGTGCTAACGCAGCTTGCAATCTCTCTCTCTAGCTCGCTGTAATCTGTGTATGTATGCTAACCTAGTGCATGCTGCTTGTTGTTGTAATGCTAGCCACAGTTCCAAGAGTGTGCAGTGCTCTCTGTTAGGGCTTTCACACCAGCAGGGCTCTGTGCCGGTTCCGGTTCCAGAACCCTAATCTGAACTGGCCGGCGCGTTCAGACCGAAAAAATAATTGGTTCGGAACCTGAAAAGTTGGTTCTCAGCGGAACCAAAAAATAGTTGGTTTTCCTTGGGAACCGTGACATCATCAGTGGGCGTGTCTCATTCTATAGGCTGTGAAAACGAGCAGGAAGGAGAAGAAGGCAGTGACAACACAGAGAAAAATAATTTGCAGTGGTCTCCTGAGGAAACCAAATGTTTAGTGGCGATTTGGGCATCTACCAAATCTCAAGAAAAGCTAGAAAGCAGTACAAGAAAGTGCAAGTCATATGCCGAACTTGCAGAAGAGAGGGCCAAGGCTGGGTTCACTCGAACGCCAGACCAAATAATTAATCAACTTAAAAAAATAAAAAATAAACTGAGGAAGGACTGCCGAATAATGTCTTCCCACTTTGGTTCCGCTTAAACTGGTGTGAACACGGGCTGGTTCGCCAGAAAGCACCAAGGTTCTGAGACTCCAGAACGGAGCCAGAGCCAGAACCAGAACCGTGTCTGTCTGAAAGCGCTATGTTGTGTGACTAGTATGAAAGTCAACTTGCAACGGTTTTCATAGACTAGGCTACTATAAACGTGTCGCCACTGTCGCGTGTGCACAACAAAACGACACAGCACAGCAGCACTAGCATTTATTCAACCAAATAGACTGGATCACTCCTCATAGATAGATCGACAGACAGACAGACACAGAGAGAGAGAGAGAGACAGACAGACAGACAGACAGATACTATTCTCAGGGAGAAAATGATCTTCCTAGTTGGTGCACTGTGCACACAAAAAAGAAAGACACAATGCAAAATAACACGAAAGCAAACAATAACAAGGCCAAAAAATACATTGACAATAATAAACAAGACAATCTATAGTCTATCAAACTCAGTCAAGATTTAGTTAAAAGTCTACTCTGGACTAATGCAAGATGCCATGGAAAGCAATTGACATTGAGTAAATAGCTATTGATTAAATATCATCTTAAAACTGTTGGGCATACTGGGCAATAATGGATGCACATTGATCATTAAAATGACCAAGTATTCAGCCAAGCCATAGTATAAATGTTTTTTTTATTTGAACATGTATAACAGGACATCTGGGGAGAACAGTTTGTACAGGGCCAGATGCAACTGATAACAGTAATAATAGTGTTATCTATAATTTACAGGTTCTATGCTTAACTTTCTGAGTAAAGGAGATGCTGGATCATCAGCTGCAGCCAGTACCAGCACAACCAGAGGTGCACAGCCTGAATCAGATTTGAATAGAACAAGTGATGTAGAGGCAGCCAAAGCTCATGTTGTATTTTTCTACATTTTATATTTTCTACTATTTCTTGTTTATATTAATGTTAATAGACCCTTTTACTGTTTGCAACAGCATGACGTATTTTGTGGGCCGGGATGAATTTGTTGCAGAAAGTTACAACTTTACAACTAAATATGGAAGATCCTGACGCCTCCTCCACGTATTTTAAATCCTCGCCAGCAACAGACAGGTTACCTTACACAAATAAGCTAACTCTTTCAATGGGGTGAGGTTTCTTGACCCGTACTCACCCCCCCCCCCCCCCCCCCCCCCCGTTCCTTATTTCCATTTCAACCTTAGCAACCCTAGCTGTGGCTCTGCTCTTCCATAAAAGCTCCCATACCTGGGATTCAGTTGCTGAATGTGTTGGAACCCAGGTTTCTCCACGGTGTATACGGGGACCTGATCCATGCATAAATGCTCTGCTAACTACATCTCTGTTTATTTTCTTTGCTTCTTGTGACTTGCATATTTTCGTTGCTGTTAAACACTTTTGGTACTGTAGTAGTCCAAACAAGTTCATTTTGTCTAACTCGTCTGTTGATAGTGTAGGCTAATGGCCCATTTCCACCGCTGGTATCAGCGCGGCCCCGCCCAGCTGGTCTCGCTTTTTTGTCTCATTCCACCGATCAAAAACGTGGACAGCCCGGGTTGAGTCGTGCTAGTTTTGGTCCCTGCTTTGTTTAGGTTCCCGGTACCATACGGTGACGTGAAAACACTGCAGACGACTGATTGGTCAGGCAGAATCATGTTTACTGTATCTACTGTCAATGCTGGATACCAGTTTAGTGGGGCTTATCTTCTCTTCTGTTATTTCCATCAGTCTTTTGTGTTGCTGCCTTCGGCTCTGGTGAAATAAAATCGATCTCCTTGCTCAGCTTTAACACATTCACTGCCAACAGTTTATCCAATACAGTAGGTAGCTTCTGCCAATGGGTTTTTTTGAGGATTCTGGCTCATCTTTCAAGAGCCGAGGATTATTTTCTGCTAGGACTTTGTGAACACAAAATATCTCAAAAGAACTAATAGAATGTGTGCTTTCTCTGTCTAAAAGAGTTAGTTTTTATCATGTTCTGTTATGTAGGCATTAGCAGTTGAATACAGCATGGTTTCAGCGTCTGAGAAGGAAAGCTGAGATAAATGCATTTTTGTGAAATTCGATAGAACAGGCAGAACAGTCACTTTAACCATTTATTTTTGGCATCAGTGAGACATCAGACATCTAAACAATAGTTCTGAACAGTAATTTCCTCCAATATAACAGCACCCCCACAGCACCCCGCAAACTCCTCCCTCCGTGGGTGTGTCTCTGGTGGCTCTGCAGCGTGTGTCACAGGCGAGTCTGCTGCCTGGCGGCCACTCGTTGGGCGAGTCTGGATCGGGCTCGCTCGTTTCTGGGGTTTCGGTTGTGAGCTGGGATGAAGCTGCGTGCGATTCTGGGCTTTCTGCTGCGTGTTTCAAAGTGTGTTGCACCCAGAGTCTATTTTTGGAATCCCCCACCGTTGTGCGCCAGCTCCCAGCGCGAAAGCGTTTTCGCCAAACCATTCTCATGAGAATGGTTTCCTCACGCTTTTTCCTGCTGTTTTTACTCGACTTTCTCTAATCTGGAGAGCACTGTCGCCACTTAATGGGTCGGTAAAATAGGTTATACACATTCAATAGCTCCCATATTTTTATAGGAGATGTAAGAGGCTTTGATGCACGTCCCACCGTTTTTAACTCGTCGACGGCAGTCAACGGTTGGTTTCTGTTTGACGAGTTAACTCGTCAACGGCAGTGAACGTGTTAACATGACAGTGGTTTTCAATTGTTTTGAGAGAGAAAAAGTCCGCTCCTCGGGAAGCCCTTTGTAGTTGTGTGCTACGTCGGCTCCGCTAGGCCGGCGGCGGGGGTTTAGCGAAGCCGCGGTCTTGCCTGGAGAGTGGCCGCCGGAGTAGTGGATTCCTTTCTCCCCGTAGCTCCCGTCCCCCGCGCAGCGCATGCATGTGAGTTTGATTCAAGATTCAAGATTCAAGATTCAAGATTTTTATTGTCACTCCATGGTACAAGTATCACGTGTGAAATTCTTGTGCTGTGGACTCCGTTTACAACATAGTACAAGTGAGGTCTCCAGACCATAGTTCAAGCAGAAGGCCACTCACGCGTAATCCGATCTCAACGTGGTCAAAAATCCTAGTATGACGTCTGCTATGACGTCAAACATGACGTCAGTTAATCCTCATATATATAGCAAGGGTTCTACGTCACCTCTCTCTCTCTGGCCGATCATAGCAGCAGCAGCCCACGGCGGTCCATCTCCCTTGAAGCCGGCCTCCGAAGCGTTGTTTTGCGGCTGTTTTGCACCACATCTGCAGACCGAATCAGCACCCACTCCTGGCATGTCGGATCCCGAGCCAGAGCAGTCCTGGACAGTGACGACAGCTTAAACAACGATACCCCGTTCCGGATCAGCCACGGAGCGTATTTGCCCTCCGAGACGCCTGACGACACCGGCGAAGCGGCCGTGCCACAGGCCGCCAACGTAGCCACAATGAGAAGGCACGGGCCGCGCCACAGCTCAGCAGCCGTTCCTGTCCCGGGTGTTCAGGCGTCCAGCCCCAGGCTTCTCCTCCAAGCAGGCATCACAGGCCGTTCCATTCCACGTCGCTGTGGTCAGTTGCACGGCAGGCGCAGACCCCTCTGCTATCACCGGGCAGTTAAGTCTTTACTTTAACCGTAAATAAACGGGAGGTTGCGTGAGTAAAAGACGTCACGTCGCTGCCTGATGACGGTGACGTTATCACCGCACATTGCATACTTCACCATGGAGCATGTCCGAGCATCAGTTAGAATCAGGTTAGAATGAGTGTTTACTGTATAACTTCCAGACCGAAGTCAGACGGCCCAGGGAATGCTAACGCCTTTTTCCGTGTCAAGCTACCCAGTCTTAATACACCACTTCCTGTTCTTAACAAATTTCAAAGTAAAATGCCCTGGCGTTTCTTTTAACTGTGGGAATTAGGAAACAGTGAGACAGTAGACGAAGGTTGGTCGAGGTAGTTTACTTCTATCCATATAAATGTTTACATTCACCGCGGTTAGCAACCAGCAATAACAGACCTAACCCGTAACCGGAAGTACGGTAACCTTAACCCCCCGCTCTTAAAGGCACAAGTCTCCTTTGGCGAATGTCTCTCCTAGTGTCTCGATGTGGGTCACCACATAACCATAAATAATACCAAAGCTAAAATAATTAATACAGTGTCACGCTAGTCATGTAACAAGAGGCTGCGAATCCCACTGTTATCAACCAATCAATCAATCAATCAATCAATCAATCAAACAAACCTTTATCGGCAGACGCTTGGTCCATAGATGACACATACACAATTCAAAAAAAAAAAAAAAAAGCACATAAGGGCACAATAAAAGAACAAAGTACATTATAAAAGAGAGTCATACCAGAATTTCCACATATGTGACTGGTATCCCACAGTGCTTAGCCCAAGGTCAGTGAGCAACTTAATAATAACATTCTGAGACACGTTCAATCTACAGATGAACCTGTACCTCAGATCTCTCAGGAGCGCCTGGAAAATGGCCACCCTCGCCTTACAGAACAGGTCGCTAGCACTGCTCCACCTGGGTTTAACGTTAGCCCAGTGAGTGCGCGAGCCAGGCTGCCCGGTCTATCGCCTGGTATATCGTTACTAAGAGAGGAGCTTGTGAAGAACGAACATCCCCACAGTCAAAGCATTTCCCCCAGATATGCATATAAAAACGTTTGTTGCTTTAATAGCCTACAAAAATAAAACGTCCGTTCGTACGTGATGCTAATCCGCTAGCGATGAGCTAACGGTGCGCGTGTACTACTAGGCCTCATCCCATGAGCCACCCCGACCTCCAGGCCTGCACTACCCAGGCTAAGAGCCCATCTCCCGGCCCCACACACCCAGCAGAGCCACCCGACCTCCAGGCAGCATTACATAACAATGAAGCCGCGTGTCTTGTCTATCACGATAGATCTATAATGTGAAGAGCCTGTCCAGCCAATGACGGCTTGAGACTGGCTGCCACAGCTGCCAATCACCCATTTTTATCCCTTTTTATACGTCAAATAACTACTTAAAAAACAAACTGATCAGAAAAATGACCACCTGCACAGGCATTAGCATGATAATGACTATCTAAAAATGATACAAACCACCTTTAAAAAAAAAAAAAAAAAAAAAAAAAAATCATCCGACGTATACTGTGATTATTTCGGTTTTGATTTTCCCATCCACTAACATGAGGAGGCGGGCCTCGTGACCCAACACTGGATTCAACCGCCAGAGCGGCGATCTAACATGCAGCGGCTTCACTGAACCAGTGTGATGCCCAGTCCATCTTATGATGGGTCCATGGTTGCAACTAGCAGTCTATGGTGCACTTGCAAGGCGGTGAAACCACTGTTTTTCTTTACTTGTTTATTAACCAGGTCTTTATATCCCATGCATTAAGCGTTACATTTCAGCTCTATAGGGTTGCCGCCAGAATTAACCGGTTGCCCCATGGATCTTTCGGTCTGTCCAGAGTGCCCGAGATGCTATGGCACTTCAGCATCAGTGCGTCTCCAGGCCGGGTCCCGTCAATCACCGTGAATCTGCCCAGACTTCCCCATGGGGGGAAAAGATGGTCGCCATCTGAGGACATCATCACCGGCCGGCACCGTATCTTTTCATTCAAATAGCTAGCTACTAATAATGCTTGCATTCCCATGAATTATTGGCTCGTAATTCTGAAATAATTGTCCCTGAAAGGGCTGAGAGCGCTGAAGCTATTATCATAAGAATCTTGCATCGGGTGAATTCTGTCTGCCTCTCCAGCTAGCGATCCTGTCCACGTGTCATATCGTTTATCCTCAGCTCATCAATCTCATCACGTGATGACTGCTGACCCATACAGCATTGCAGCTAAGCCCAAAATCAGGGGAAAGACCGCTCAGGCCCCAGACCGGCCCCCGGCTCCCCTGTTCCTCATCGCACCTCGTCACCACATGACAAGATCCTGGTTCGTCCTGCACCTCGAGCGGACGCTCCAGAAGTGCAACCTCCCGACAAAGAACTTCTCCAGCCACTCCTTCAGGATCGGAGCGGCCACCTCAGCCGCCGTGCAAGGAGCGTCCTCCGCCTCCCTCCAGCAAACGGGCCGCCGGTCTTCATCAGCATTCTCCAGCTACATCCGCCCGGAGCGGGCGGCCATACCGGCGGCCCAAAGGACCCTCCTCCCTTCATCGGCAAGCATGGCAACGAACAGTGTCCCGGACGTCCGTGCCAAATAATGTCTCGTTGGTGGTGGCTCCCCGAAAAGCAGGGTGCCCAGCAAGGCGCAGTAAATCTCCCGGTTATTTTTGGGGGGGTAACCCCCTCCTCTGTCCCGGCCTGGCTCGAGGCCGCGTCCGTCCGTCGCGTCTCTCTCTCCCCCCGGGGAGAGGCTGCGTGGCGGCGGGCGCGCGTTGAACACCTCTGACTCTGGGTGGCCGATCCGACCGGACGCTGCGGTCCCTCCCGGGGCACTCGTCCCCGTGGCCTGTCCCGACGTCTCCTGGAGTGGGAGCGGCGGGCTTGACACGGGGCGCCTCGGGCAGGGGGCTGTCTGGTAACCGGACGCCATCCGACCTCGGAACCTGAAAATTAGTGCGGCACGGGGAGCGCTCCACTCCTCGTGTCGTGCGCCTCCGGGTGCCCGTTACTCGCTCTCCCCTTCCGGGGGAGGCGGGGGGCTTAATGCGCTTCCTCCCCGCTCCGTCGCACGAGTGCGGCTTGCGGGTGGAGTCGCCCGGGGGTCCCGTCGTCCTACGTCAACCCCGAGAGAGAGCCAGAGAAAGTCAGGGTCAGTCAGAAGGCCAAGTCAGGGGGCCAAGAAGGCCAAGTTAAAATGGTGAGGCGCCAAGGCGGCCAAGTAGGCCAAGCTGGGAAGCGCCAAGTCAGGTAAGGCGCCATGGCGGCCAGGAAGGCCAAGCCGGGAAGCGCCTTAAGTCAGGTAAGGCGCCATGGCGGCCAGGAAGGCCAAGCCGGGAAGCGCCTTAAGTCAGGTAAGGCGCCATGGCTGCTCTTGAGGCAGAGGAGGGCGCCTGCATGGGCTAGGAGATCCCCCCCCCGTGGGGGATCGGGAGTCAAGACTCGTTGGTGGTGGACTGGGGAGGTGGGTGGGGCAAAACAACGCTTCGGAGGCCGGCTTCAAGGGAGATGGACCGCCGTGGGCTGCTGCTGCTATGATCGGCCAGAGAGAGAGAGGTGACGTAGAACCCTTGCTATATATATGAGGATTAACTGACGTCATGTTTGACGTCATAGCAGACGTCATACTAGGATTTTTGACCACGTTGAGATCGGATTACGCGTGAGTGGCCTTCTGCTTGAACTATGGTCTGGAGACCTCACTTCAATCAGGAGAGGCCAGTTGGTAGGATTAGACAAACTTTATTTAGCAATCGGCATGCATGGCAAATGCTTTGGCGCTTGACTCCATTGGCCAGTGGCGCTGCTCTTGAGGCAGAGGAGGGCGCCTGCATGGGCTAGGAGATCCCCCAAAAGGAGAGAGCCGGAGAAAGTCAGGGTAGTTGCGCCAAGGCAGCCAAGTAGGCCAAGCCGGGAAGCGCCAAGCTAAACAGAAAGAGAGAGCCGGAGAAAGTCAGGGTAGTCGCGCCAAGGCAGCCAAGTACAAGTAGGCCAAGCCGGGAAGCGCCAAGCTAAACATCAATGTACCAAGATCGAAGGCCCGACCGAGTTGGGAGCGCCAGCCGCAAATAACGTAAGTCGCTAAAAAAGGTCGAAGGCCGGAAAAGTACAATCGCGAAGCGCCAAGGCGGCCAGGTAGGCCAAGCTGGGAAGCGCTATCGCGAGGTGCCCGACCGAGTTAGGAGCGCCAGCCGCAAATAGCCGTAAGTCGCAAAAAAGGTCGAAGGCAGGATAAGCACGTACCAAGTAAACATTAACGTATCAAGATCGAAGGCCCGACCGAGTTGGGAGCGCCAGCCGCAAATAGCTGTAAGTCGCTAAAAGGTCGAAGGCCAGAAAAGTACAATCAACTACTGGCGCCTGCAGATCTCAATTAACTTCCGGTAATCAGATCTTCCTTTTGGGGGATCTCCTAGCCCATGCAGGCGCCCTCCTCTGCCTCAAGAGCAGCGCCACTGGCCAATGGAGTCAAGCGCCAAAGCATTTGCCATGCATGCCGATTGCTAAATAAAGTTTGTCTAATCCTACCAACTGGCCTCTCCTGATTGAAGTGAGGTCTCCAGACCATAGTTCAAGCAGAAGGCCACTCACGCGTAATCCGATCTCAACGTGGTCAAAAATCCTAGTATGACGTCTGCTATGACGTCAAACATGACGTCAGTTAATCCTCATATATATAGCAAGGGTTCTACGTCACCTCTCTCTCTCTGGCCGATCATAGCAGCAGCAGCCCACGGCGGTCCATCTCCCTTGAAGCCGGCCTCCGAAGCGTTGTTTTGCCCCACCCACCTCCCCAGTCCACCACCAACGAGTCTTGACTCCCGATCCCCCACGGGGGGGGATCTCCTAGCCCATGCAGGCGCCCTCCTCTGCCTCAAGAGCAGCGCCACTGGCCAATGGAGTCAAGCGCCAAAGCATTTGCCATGCATGCCGATTGCTAAATAAAGTTTGTCTAATCCTACCAACTGGCCTCTCCTGATTGAAATATAACAGGGCATATGAGTGCAAAAACAACAAGAGATACAACAAGCAATAAGGCAGTATAGTGATAAGAGAAGTCAGAGACAGTGGCATATTCACTGCACATAGGTGCACATGTCATGTGCATACTTTAGACGTGCTTAAACATTTTAAATTCGGCGTATTTGACATACAGGTGCAAGTAGCATATTCCTTATTAAACATACAATTGAACTCGGCGTTTTAAATTCGGCGTATTTGACATACAGGTGCAAATAGCATATTCCTTATTAAACATACAATTAAACATTAGACATACGTAATGGTAGCAGCTACAGTACGGCTACTACACTATTTGTGTATGTTAAGGAGTCTCGTGGCCTGCGGGAAGAAACTGTTCCTCAAGCGATTTGTGCGTGCTTTTGGAACCCTGTATCTTCTCCCTGAGGGTAACAGGGAGAACAGGCTGTTGTGGGGATGGTTTGTGTCTTTGATGATCTTCAGGGACCTCCTGAGGCACCGCTGTTTATACAGTTCATGCAGTTCTGGCAACTCACATCCTGTTACGTGTTGGGCCGCGCGTCTCACTCTCCGTAGCGCCCTGCGGTCCATGGTGGTACAGTTCCCGTACCACCGTTTGAGTAACAACAAAGTGATATCCATTCTCCTGGCCGATTGTCACATTTGCCCATGTCCACTGTAGGTCATTTAGAGGCACCAGTATTCCAGTTTGGAAGTTCCGTGTATGGATTCAATTTTAACGTTATACGTTATAGCCTACTTTGGCTATGGGCGGAGGGCAGATATGTGGTCGCTATGACGACCAGGTGTGGGCGGAGGCGAGTAAACTTGCTATGGAAACAGAGTCTACTGTATATCAAGTAGATACGAGTAAGACCAGGTCGAGTAGAGCTGTACTGTGCTGTTATATGTGGTGGAAATGAGCCATAAGTGTCCGGGTCTAGTTGTTGCAGGACGACTTTTCTCAGCTTCAATCTGGGACTATGAGAGAAATATCACACAATAGGATATACTTGTACGCAAATAATTGTGTATCTTGTTAAATTAACAGTCGATTACTCGGGCATGCCTAACGTTAGCTGCTAGCTCTAAACGTTTGGAATAGCTTAGTGTTAGCTTTACAAACGGCTAATGTGGCTAATAATAATGCCGGTGGGGTAACGTTACGTTAATGTTTATGATAAATGTTTAATGCTTCAATGACGTTGAAATGGGAGCTTACCTCTGGTAATTCCTTAACTGGTCGTGGACATGATCTACTGTGGCACTTGCCATGTTGACAAGCCGCTTTCTTTTGGAAAATGTACTGTTTTGTCGTGGTGAGAGCAGGGAGGAGGGGCTGTGCTGCAGCCGTCGTGCAGTGTGTGTGTGTGTGTCCCTGTGTTCGTGTGGGGGAGGCAGAGAAAGCGATGTTGTATCTCGTATCGATGAACTCGATACCGTAGGAGTATTGTATCCATTTAAAATGTTTAGTATTCAGTAAGTACCAAAGTATCGATATTTTTGACAACCCTGCTTTAGACATACAGTGTACACATACAGGAAGTGATACATTTTTCATTTCCGGTTTCTTTGGAATAAACAGAAGAAGAAGAACTGGGTAGTTAGCATGAGCAGCGGTAGCCAGCCACCATGGCTGAACAGACAAAGAGGAGAGAAACTCAAACTGCATCAAAATCCCACCCACACTGTTTGTTTGCTGGTGATCACCAACGATGGACTGCACTACACGCATGCACTTACTCACACGACCGTTTTAACCCCCTTGAAAATCGACCAATGTTGTTGTTTTCCTTGTGAGGACGGGCTGCTTTTGTCAGTGTAACATGTAACATGCGGTGATAGCTGTGATATCACATTTTCACGAGGGAAGTCAAAGCATAACCCTTTTGGGTTGCATAATACCATGCGTGTGTTGTACTTCATCTATGTTTGTCTGTGTGTGTGTGTGTGTGTGTGTGTGTGCGTGTGCGTGCGCGCGCGCATGTGTGTGAGTGTGAGTGGATGTACTTATATGCCTCTGGGTCTACCAGGACAGTCTATGCAGTATATTAAGATATTTGTCATCTAATTACAGTATGTACTTGGGGCTGCGTTCAGCAGCATTAGAATGTGGATGGGGATGTCCTCTGATGAATAATACAACAACGTCATAAACAGGCCTCCGATTAACGTACCTAGCACGAACACACCAGGGGGAACGGAGGACAGCGGTGAAGGAAATGTTTGGGCATAAAGTATCATGAATAATTGAAGAGGTTTTTGAAAAATTCAGCATCATCCCACCTACAACCGGCTTGAAGGTCACATTCCTGTCGTCGCCATGTTTGTGCCCCTTCAGAGAGCAAATTGAGTTATCATTCAGTGCTGGACTAAGATCAATTACCACTGCGAACAGCGATTGCTTGCCAGGCAATAACTGGGCTGGTGCCGAGGATGGGCTGGTGCTCAGCGAAAATCCACATCCACCCACCAGGTGTAGATCTTAATGTTGGTCTCTAGGCATTTAATCTCTCAAGACAGACTTTCGACTTGCATCGAAAATCTGTCGGCAGGCTCCGTCAAAAGGTGTGTAACAGCGCTCCCACGCACGCTGCGCTTTACCCGATCAAAATGAAGTGAACGTGACCGGCGTGTTGTCAACACCATTTTCAGCGTATAGCAAGTTGCTACTTGCTACTAGCAACGAGCTAGAGTGGTTATTGTTGTTTCATAGCGGATTTGAGAGCGACACCCAGGGAGTGGAAAAGAAATGCATTAATGGGCAGAGCCGGTCGGTTGGAGCCAATGGTGGTAGAGCCTGCAGGGAGCGGAAAGGGATTTTCTTCCACTACCGACCTCTTGAGTTCCTGTTGCACCACATTGAAACAGGGCTGCCCCCAGAGGTTAGATAAAAAATAAAAAATAAATTGTTTAACCGATGGGTTCCCAGATTGCTAGGCATTTGAAGCCTGGAGCCACACAGACCCCAACACGACCTTCTGAGGCAAAGACGCCGTGTCGGGGCTGTTGGAAACGGTATGAAATAAGTCCAAATTAAACGAAAGTCTATTAAAAAAGTCTGGAGGTTGCTAGAAACACAAATGCAAATAGCTTGATATTGAAAGGCCACCTTGATCCAGAATCATGAATAGGGCAGGTCTGGCTAAGAGCAGCATCCAATAGATAGGCAAAGTGACCGCCTACTTCCTGCTTCAGCACTGTACCAGAGATTTTAATCCGCCATTTATTTTCCCAGACATTTCGTAAAATGCTTATAAAAATAGTTTTACTGGTTCAAACCAAACGGTACAGATATATTTAGAAACAGGGGAGATCGCATAACATTTCACTGGGACCAAAACGTAAAAGAAATGCGGGTTTAAAGAAAATATTTTTTCTATGTTTTTTATTTTGGTCAGAGTGAAATGTTTTATGGTCTCTCCCGATTATAGGGTTAGCTGAACCGTTTGGTTTGACGAAGTAAAACTATTTTATAAGCATTTTACGAAATGTCCATGGGAAAATAAATTGCAGATGAAAATCTCTGGTACAGTGCTGAAGCAGGAAGTGACGTTCCAGTTTGCCTCTCTATTGTTTTAAACCCCAGTATGTATGTGTATATATATATATATATATATATATATATATATATATATATATATATATATATATATATATACATACATACATACACACACACACACACACACACACACACACACACACACACACACACACACACACACACACACACACATATATATATAAATATGTATTATTCATATATATATATATATATATATATATATATATATATATATATATTAGTGATTTCTCTCTCGGACGGCGATTCAACATTTTGAATCTGCTGAAAAAGCTGCCGACTAGAGCAACAGATGACAGACTATTGAAGACTAGGGCGACAACGGCCCAGTCATTGCTGACAGCCGACCGTCGGTTGGTGTGTCTGGGGCTTTACACTTGAATACACTCAATGTCTTGAAATAGTTTCTCCTATCTTCATAATGTACATACATTAATCACCAGATTAACAAATTTATCATGAATGTAAAAAACAAGAATCCTTATAAAAAGCCTGACAAGCTACTGCTGTTATGCATTTGTGCTTGTCATCATTTTAACATAATCTCAAGGCAAAGTCTCCTGGCAAATATCTAACAAGATAATTACTTGGTTGGAATATGATCGATAAAAAGCAATTAGTATGGGAATTTAGATCTGTTTAATTATCGATCACTCTGTCCCATGCAGAGTCTGGAGCCGAGCCACGTATTAAAAGATAATTTTCTGTGCCAAACATGACCACGCAGAGTGGAGTCTCTTAAGAATCCATTTGATTTGGTGAAGGCACGTGCAGATTTGCCACTTAATTATATCATTAGTGTTATATTCAGTTTGCCTTCAGCCGAGGCAGACTTTTAAGACTGTTCACAAAGAAATACAAATAAGGTGGCTCTCAGCTATGGAGGAACTCATGGCAAGGTTGCCATGGTGAATAGTAAGAGAAACCTCACACTGATCTGATTTGCTGAGGATCACATCTGCTTCCGCATTTGTTTTAGGAGGTGAGGTGTGAGATAAGAGCGAGACGGCTGTCATTTATGTATAGTCTTTTTGTTATCGTCGCGGCGCAGAGCCTCGCTATTGAAAATAAATGGCCCTCGCACTCTCTTTAAAACAATGTAAAGTATTTTCTAAACTCTTTATTGCTCCACTAGCTTTGATCACTTTTCTTTGGGCAGCTGTTATGGCCACTCGGCATCGCTTTTAATGATGCAGAGACAAAGCTGATGATGTGGCAGCAGAAGCTGACCAGTTGAGTCCGTAAACTCAAAATGTGGGACGCACCGTCGACGGTTTGAACTGAGTCTCGGAGGAACTGTTAGAAAAACTTTGTCCTGTAACACAGCTGCACGAAGAGCGGGAGGCCATGCAGAGTTATTGTCCAAACCATGAACATGGTGTCCAAAAAAACAAGTATCCCCTGTCTCATGTTAGTTTTAGTGGATTGTAAACCAGGGGGGTTTGTGGGAGTATGAAGTATAGTAAAAACAACTGAGATGCCTGTTTGACTAAGTAAACAGGCATTTTACTAAGTAACAAAATACTAGTGAGGAGCAAACAGATCCCTCCCTGCTTTTCAGACACATGCTAGGATTGTGTGAAATTATGGAAATGATTGCTGTTTACAATTAAACACTACTTATTAGAGCACACCCCAGTGACAAAATATCTGCCAGGCACACTAGCATATCTCCCAGTGTGACATGCTATGAAAAGGCTAAAGTTAAGGAAATTTAGCAGTAGAGGAAAACACATGAATACTAATGTGACTTGTTTCAGAGTCACAGCTGAGGACTCGGCTAATTTGGATGCGTCGAGTTGTTTTTCCAATCCATCCTGGATAATAATAGATTGACCTTCCCATTGCTCAATTATATTAGGTGGTGGGCCGAAGGCTGCTATCTGCTTTAGTTTTTGAGATGATCGATCCCCATCTTAAGGTTAGGTTCTTTTTTCATATGAACTAAATACATTTCTTCTGAACACGATTCCGTTTGTTGGCAGCCTCAACTCGAACGCAGTTGAATGAAACCTTAATTTATTAGATCAGGGAAACGCTATCGCAAAAAACAATCAAATGCTCGTTCTAGCGTCACATGACTTGAATCAGCCAATGATATTCACGCAAACAGGACGTATAGGAAGTGAACAAACCATAACAAACGCATCACAGAACGAAGCCTAAGCTGTCAGGTAAGTCTGTTAAGATAATGTTTAGCGAATATAATTCACAATGGTTTTAATAGTAATAGTAATACTTATTACTTTGCTACAAGTGTCATCACACAAGTTGCCTCTTTGCTGGTGTTAGGCTATGGCTAACACCAGGTTAGCATGTTGGACGTTACCAGAGTGGGAAATTGATGTCAACTTTTTATAGTAAATCATTATTTTGCGTCTTAAATCTACCAGCCACTTACGTATTTCACCAGCATTTAGCTGCAGTGCTAAATTCTCACCCTGCTCCTAAGACTGTTGCAGTAGTGCCCTTGTGTCCATTCTAGACAATGAAGACAAAACCCAAGACTGTGTTACAGTAGGCTAAGTGTATATTGTCCTATAATTGACCAGACTAGACAGAGGTTGAAGTAGAAGAGATAACATTTATTACAAAAGTTTACATCATCTGCAGATCACCAGTTACTCGTGTCAATATTTTACCCTAAAATGTTTTAGCATTGATTTTAAAAGAATTGCAAAGAATAACAGTTTTATGTTCTCCTGTACAGTAGGATGTTTTGGAGAGCATTGAGAAGGACTACCGGTACATCCCAGATCTCCAGAGCCTGAGCAACTTGTTTTCTGTCAAGCTCCGACTGCAACAAGCTGCGAATGTGACAGGAAACATGTCATCACAGATTGTCTCTTGAAATGTAGCATAGCCCAATTAATTATAGTATTTAATAATCTTATTTTTTCCAACTAAAAAATGTTCAGTTTGTAGCAGCAAGGTGCATACCTCTGAAACACTAACATTTTAAAAGTCTAACATGAAGTCTTTTTGACTCTGAAGAAGACGGATTATCTGTCTATCTGTTAATGAACGTATAGACAGAGTGCTCCATGTGTCTTTACTCCAGGTAGTCTGTGTAAAGTGCCCAGGTAAAACTTTTTTCTATGTAGGTTACACTATAACATTTCTCAATTAAATGCTGCCTGTCACTAACACTAACCCATCTTTGCAGGCCACATCATCAGTGCACACTCATATTCATGCAACTCCATTATTCAGCACTGCAAATGTTACTGTTGCAAATAGTATGAATATTTCATTGATTGTTCTTTAACTCATTCATGGCCAAAGACGTCTTTGACGTGTTATCAGGAATAGCCCTCCCAGCCAATGACGTGTTTGACGTGTTTTTGTTTTTATTAGTGCAGCGCGTAGTTCAAACACTTCCCCAGCCTGTGACATGTTATCAGGTCCCTGCCCTCATAGCCAAGCCGACAACACGTGAACAAACACATACCGCAGCTGTTGTTTGAAATGAGCAGGAGGAAAAACAGAGAAACGCGCTTCCTTGTAGAGAGGAGAAACGCCATTGAAACGCCCCTCAGCGCGCTGCACTGCTCGCCTTGCTGCAGGGCGAACCTGGATTGAGTTGTTCGCAGTAGTCAAACCCGTGACGAACATGATCGATCCGGTTCCAGCGCCTGGTCCCAAAGCCAAGCCGGACCCGTTCCTGTGTCGCAGCATTCGTCCCAGGCAGCCCGAACGAGAGGAGGAAAACGATGCAGCAGAGGCAGAGGAGGCTAGACGCTGATCTCAGACCAGATGGGTGTTCCCCTCCTATGCTAATTTGCGGGGGAAGGAGGTGCGATCCAGCAGCAGCTGTGGACAGAACTCTCTCTCTGTGTGTGTGTGTGTGTGTGTGTGTGTATGTCTGTGTGTGTGTGTGTCTGTGTGTGTGTCTGTCTGTCTGTGTGTCTGTCTGTCTGTCTGTCTGTCTGTCTGTCTGTGTGTCTGTCTGCACACTCACTCACACTGAGTAAACTGTATTGTTGAATGTAAAAAAAGCACTTCATGTATATTCACTGTATATATATATATATTTTTTTTTTGTCATTTGTGTCATAATGAATAATATTTACATGTCTGATGTCAATACAGTTCAAAATAAAAGAATTGAGAGCGAGTTCTGCCTGAGATTGTGTCTTTTACAAAAATTGCCTTTTCTGCTGTTTCTCTTCTCCGAGAGACCTTTTTGGTGAAAACAGGGTGTATATAAATGGCTACAAGTAGAGTACAGAACATGCTAAAAGCTCACGTTTTTTTCCTGGTGAACCCAGAGACGTACATCTTCATTTTGAGGTATTGCAAATCACTTTGGTGCTAATAGATAATTTACTGTGGGTCTTGAAAGATGACCAACAATTATGAAAATCTTTGGCCTGTGCTAAATATTGGCAGTCCTAAACTGGCCATGAATGAGTTAAGAGTGTCCCACATTTGTTTTGTTATTTTGGAATAAAAAAATATTCTATAGCACATGTCCTGAAATGTAATATTTCATGCATAATTACTTAGATTGTCTGACATCACATTAGGAGGAGTTATGCATTGTCATTTATGCTGTGATGGTAAATAAAAGGCACAGATATAAATTTCCCCATTTATTACAGGTAAAACCAAACATGAAACTATACTAACAAGTACTGTACATAAAATGTAATTGTTGCACAATTGCAGTTTGTTTTATAAAATGTAATGATAGCCTGTCTATGTCCAGGTGTTCCATAGTCAGGGTCCCTACACATCTCCAATTGAAAAAAAATCCAGAACTTGATTTGTTTTGAAGGTTTTGTCTGGTACTATTCAATATGATTTATGTAGATAAGACAGCTTGTCCCTGATGACTAGGTCATATCACTGTATAGATGAAGACTGCTCTTCACAGCCACAAATATCAATATGTGAGATGATTGGCAGGGTTCCTACATGCTTTCCATTTTTAAATTACATATTTTCCCAGATTTCTGTCTCTCACCAAATCCCAAAACTATTCAAGGCCTGGAAATGATCAAACTCATTTTAAATACTTTTCCAGACCTGCATAGGAACCCGGTACAGGCTGCATATCAAAATTGTTGTCTTCCCCAACGTCAACAACGGCTGTTCATCTGCCCCCCCCCAAAAAAAAAAAAACTTGAGTTGAGTACCGATTCCAAGTGTATTTTCTATCTGGCACATCCCCCCTGCTTTATACTGTTGCAAAAATCTCTTTCACTTTCAATTTTGTCATAATTCTCTCCTTGCAACAATGTACATGTATATGCGCATGAATGGGTTTGGGAAATTGGATAGGAATATTTATGCATCCTAACTAGAAGAGGAGGTCCTTTCATCTTGTCCACATATGCATGAGCTGGAGAGAAAGTACTGCATGTTCCTGAAGGGGAATGAAGTCTTGAAACTTGTCATACCTCACATAGTGTGCTTTGTCTGAGCCTGTGCACTTTGTAGCAAGTTATGACCATAGACCATAGAAAAATATGGACATAGCCACCGTGACGTCACCCTTTGATTTGTAGACTCTTGTTTTGAAGCTTCGAGTTGCGTATTTTCTGACTGTCGCCATCTTGGTTATTTGGAGCCAGAAGCAGCTAGCACAAGACCAGGGGTTTCCCACAAAGCTGCAGCGCCGCCTGCTATTGGTCCATGTTCGACACTGGACAGGCGACCTTTCAATCACGCCCCAAAACATGGTCTGCTTTATCACGCAGTTGTGGCCTAAAGGTTAGACAAGCAAGCTTGTGACCGGAAGTTCTTCCGGTCAATCCCCGGGACCGGCAGGATAAATCTGGGTGGGAAAAGTGAAAAAGCAGTGCTTGCCCCTCCCTCATTACCACCACTGAGGTGCCCTTGAGCAAGGCTGTTAACCACGACCGCTCCAGTGGAGCTGCTCAGTGGCCAGCAGATCAGACTGTGGTTGTACTGGTCAGCTTAAGTCAAGTCAAGTCAAGTCAAGTCAACTTTATTTGTATCGCACATTTCATACACAGAGGCAATTCAAAGTGCTTCACATAAAATGGTTGACAGGAAAATAAAATAAAAGAGTAAGATGGACATTTAAAAGCATCACAGCAAAACTTTAAAAAAAAAAGAGTATAAAAAGTGCATTAGAATAAACGAGAAGAAGAAATAAAATGGACATTTAACAAAACTTTAAAAAAAGAGTATAAAAAGTGCAATAAGCAACAGGCGCAGCAGTTGCAGAAAGAGGACTCATTGGGTTTGCATAGTAGCTGTCAGCAGTTAAAAGCGACGGTAAACATAAAAGTCTTTAGTCTATTTTTAAAAGTAAGGTTGGGGCAGATCTGAGGTCTTCAGGCAATTTGTTCCAGCTAGCAGAAGCATAGTGGGTAAAAGCAGAGTATAGTAGAGTTAAGCAGAGTATCCGCAGAGTCTTGAAAAGTATTACAAGTTGATAAATCAATTTAGGGAAAATTAAGGCCCTTAAAAAGTCTTAATCGCCATTTGACAAGGTATTGCATTTTGTAGCTATTGTGCTGATTGTGTTAAATGGGCATATGATATCTCATATCGATCGCACGCAGACCCCTCTATTGAATCCAAATCGTATCGTGGCAGACTTTTTGATATCAGCAAATATCGTATCGTCCAAAGAATCAATATAAAAAGGTAAAAAAGGTCTGAAAGGGTATTGAATTTAACTTCAGGATTCCTGCATACCCTGTCCAGGTATGAATGTGTGTGTGAACGTGAACAGGGCACTCCTGAAAAAGAGAGCATTGCTCTCAGTGAGATTCCCCCTGTATAAATAAAGCCAAAAAAATATATATATTTTACATGAAATGGAGCCATAATTTACAAAATGAACATCACGCTGTATTGTTGATTGTTTATTTCGGATCCCCATTAGTCACTGCCTCAGCAGCGACAAATACATACATATATCCACACATATACATACATACATGCATCAGGGCTCCAGAGTGCGTGTATTTACACGCATTTTCCCACCTTAAAATCTGCCAGTGCGCATAAATATTTTCATAACACGCAATGGTGCATCTTGGAATTTGTAGCGTTTCTCTCTCTCTCTCACACACACACCCTGCTCTTGTGCTATAGCGTGCGGCGCTGTCAATCTCAATCTCTCACATAGAAAGACAGGGGAAATACAAAAATAAAACGTTTTCAATTGCTTCGGAGTGCTTTAGACTTGGGCAGAATTGTTTTACAATGAAAATCCGACTGGAAGTCGTATCGTCCTTATCGCTAGTAGAACACAGGACAGTCCGCAGCCAGCCAATTACTGGTCTGACCGCCGGCCAGACTCACTCGTACCGGAATCGGAGTCACAAACAGATGGAATTAAAATGTGTCAGATGGTGGTTTTGTACGCGGGAGACAAAGCTATGGCTTCAGCAGACGAGTTCTGACTAATGTTAGGTTGGCTGGCATGACAATGACATCTTAGCGTCTAATGTTAGCATCACTAGCGGGATGCTAGCTAACTATCAAGCAAATTCTGGGATTACTAACCTTACCCAACATGTAACTCAAGATCGCTAAAATGTGTTGACAATATGACTATGCTCTCTGTTAATGTTAGACCATCTAAGAGCAGCTATCTGCTACGGTTTTTCACTGTCTGCAGTGCACAGTGAGACTATCATTTCACAGCACACTGTGGGATATGTCACTACACTAATCACACAGTAATCATGACCACCATTACATAATGTTAGGCAAACTACAGATGACTAAATAAATGGTTATCAAGTCATTCTTATCTGGTAAGACATTCATAGTGCATCATGAGAATGGTAGCCTACTTTAATTGAATTAAACTAAATTGTAATGTATCAGAGATGAATCATTGTGTCCTTAAATGTGCTCCTAACTTTTTCAACTTAGGAGCATAATGTAAGGTGATAATCACATCACAGACACCCAGTTCATAAATGCTGCAATACTTAAAATGCAAAGGCTTCCATCAGTGGGCCATAGGCTCAATCCCCACTGTGTTAACTCAGTTGGTGATAGTGACTTTAACAGACATTTATTGACTTGAAAATCTTTGAGCGTATCATTTAATAATTTGCCAATATGTATACAACATGACAAAGAAGGTAATGCTTAAAATGTATTATTGCGGTGCCAAAAGGCGTGGTGAAAAATCTGGGTGCACCTAAATGATGTGCTGTGCACCTAAAATAAAAAGTAAGGTGCACCGGTGCACCTAGTGTAAAAGGTTAGTCTGGAGCCCTATACATACATACATACATACAGTACATAGGCTACAGTGTATACATACACACATACACACACACACACACACACACACACACATGGTGGTCTCGACCTAGTTTCAAGATGAAGACCAGACACGCTGCCTCGCACCACGCGCAATCTTAGTGACCTCACCTCATGTAATCCTAGTGTGACGAGCACAAGTGTAATCCCAGCGTAACGTCCGCGTGACGCACTTGCCTATATGACGCCAGTGCCGAGGCTATGACGTAGCAGTATTTATAGCCATGCTCTGTGGGTCATCGTTCTCTTTCCCTGATCTTCTGGTCGCTGTACCCGAGCTGATCGCATCCCATTCTCTGAAAGCTGCGTTTCGACCCACCCACCTCCCCAGGCCATCACCAATGTCTTGACTCCTGAAGAATCCCCTACGGGGGGGGATTCTCTATTCTAGTCCGAGCAGATGCCCTCTCTCACCGCAAGAAGAGAGGCATCTTAGCGCGGAGTCATTACGCCAAAGAACTAGTCGCCATGCTGCCATGCCATCAGAATTAGTTGCCATACCGTCCCATGCCATAGATCTTATTGCTCTGCCATACTTAAGAAAGCTTGCTTGTTAAAACTCTACCCTCTGGTCTCTCATGATTGAAACACACACACACACATACACACACTCATATAACAAAAACAAAATAACCAGAAACAACACACTAAACTGAACTTGAACAAAAATAGGTAAAAAGAAAGTGAATAAATAAAGCAGACATAAGTCATAACAGAATACAATAAACTGACATACAAATTATACACAATCTAAAACGATCTCTTTTGGCATTACATCTTTTCTCAGTCTTTTCTTTAAAAAAAGTATTGAATGAGACTTGAAACTAGCAATTGACCATAAACTTATTAAGAAAGTGTTTACTGAGGTCATAATGATAATTAGGGTAATTTTCTCATTGACGTATAGTGTATACAATCAGACTTCTTTTTGGAGCAAGTGGAGTTGTCCCCTGCATTTGAAAGAATGCAGGTTTAAAGCATTTCCGCATTGGCTTCATTTTTCAGCTCTGGAGGTTGCCCCTTGGTTATAACAAATGCCCAGGTCGATGGTAGATACAAGAAGGGCTGGCAGGACAGAAACACTACAGGCCTAAGTGGTGATTGGTCGATGATATCACCCCCGTTGCTGTGGCGACATTGCCCCGCCAATTCACTCTCCCCCTGGGGCCTGGATTTGCAATGCCGAGGAGACAGATTGCCACGGCGGGTTCTGGAAAAAAGAGTTGTCATATTTTTTCTCCGCCCGGGGGCTATGTCACCTTTCTGCTCGGGCTGTTGGACTGCGGTGGCTAAACAGCATGGCTTATTTAGTGAGAGGCCAGGAGGTTAGTTTCCTGCAGGGTGGAAGGTAAGGTGCTAGAAATGGATTTAGCTCCCGGGAAACGAGATGGGTTACATTTCACGCCGGGCCTTACAGAGCAGATGCTCTTTAAATTTTTCATCCCAATTATTATTTTTTCACCCCACCCCGGGACCCAGACTCATTAAAACCAACTATTTGGTTTGTTGTGCACCGACCGGCCAGGAGCAGGTCAATGACACTATTTTGGGTGCTCACCCCAAAGTTGAAGAGATGCTGCATGTGAGCAAGAGAATAGAAGCGATGCTGCCTGTGAGCAAGAGAAGAGAAGTAGATGATCGTATTTGTGTGAGCTCATGGAACATTGACTGTACAGTATGTCATTTTCTCTGAATGTTGCTTTTAGCAATACATACATCAAATAAGCATACTAATCTTCTTCAACTATTTTTAGATTTCAATGTATAACACGTCATTTGAAAGCTTACAATCTGCACTTTCATCATCTGTCAAAAATGAAAAGAAAAATGACCGTGGCCTCCTTGACGTTGGCCTGTCACATAGGATTATCACAGTAATAACCATACCAAAAACTAAGCTACCAGCTCGCCAAGCCCATGATAAGCCCACCAAACAAGCAAACAACAGCACACATTTTAAAAAGAAAACGTCTGCATGGTAGAAGCTAGAATAATACGCTTTTAAGCAATAAGCAAATTTGTACTTAATGATGTGACTGTATGTCTGACAGGCTGCAGGGCAGAGCAGCACTACTGTGGCTTGTTCCGGTCGATTGTGTTCTGCTTTGGTGTGCAGGGTGATTGTCAAAACATCAGGGGTGTCATTGACTCGCTTTCCTTCCATCCATTCTACTTGTGGTCTCCTCTGCATGGGAGACGGAGCACGGGGGTCAAAAGCTGCATCCTGGAGAAAATGATGGGGTCAACGAGGCTGTCTGTGTGTACGCTATGAAATACATTGCGTTTCTCTTATGCTAGCTCTCTGGCACACCCCCACCTCCCGGCATCTCCATCCTCTCCACCTACGGTGGCCTGTAATTGACAGAAACAACAATGTCACATTCTCACTACAGAGATGAGGAAGCCAGCTCATTAGAGTGGCGATCCCATAATAAAATAATAATAACGTTGCTGTCATTTGCATGTTTGGCTGGAGAACAAGTCAAGTCAAAATTTATTTATATAGCACCTTTCATACACAAAGGCAATTCAATGCGCTTTACAAAAAAATAATCGAAAAAACAAGCAGCAAAGCAATGCATATATAAAAAACACAGCCGACAGTTTTAGTTAGAATATATACTCAAATTAACAAACATGATTATTACATGTACAGTCCATTTGTTGGAAATGTACAGGAAAAAAAATAAAAAATTACAGGCCGAATACAGGTTTATTCTGCCGGGCTGGAGAGAGGCAGTAGTTTAGTAGCAGTTAAAGGCAAGAGTAAACATAAAGGTCTTTAGCTTGGATTTAAAAATAGGCAGAGTAGGGGCAGATCTAATGTGTTCAGGGAGTTTGTTCCAGTTATGAGAGGCATAGTGGGAGAACGCGGCTTCACCATGTTTTGATTTGGTCCTCGGGACAATTAGTAGACCAGTGCCTGAAGATCTCAGGGATCTGGATGGTTCATAGTGTAGAAGCATTTCAGAGATGTAGTGTGGGCCTGACCCGTTGAGAGATTTGTAAACTATTAGCAGAATTTTAAAGTCTATTCTAAGATTTACTGGCAGCCAATGCAGGGATTTGAGAACTGGTGTAATGTGTTCAGCTTTCTTGGTTCTTGTTAGAACTCTAGCAGCCGCATTCTGAATGAGCTGTAGTTGTTTAATAGCTTTTTTGGGAAGACCATTGAAAAGACTGTTGCAGTAGTCTAGCCTGCTAGAAATGAAAGCATGAATTAGTTTTTCAAGATCTTGTTTGGACATGTAGCCTCTAATCCTTGCTATATTTTTTAGATGATAGAAGGCAGATTTTCTTATAAGCTTGATGTGGGAGTTGAAATTTAGATCAGAGTCAATAATAATGCCAAGATTTTTTACCTGGTCCTTTGGCTTCAAAGATAGGGATTCGAGGTGAGCAGTAACTTTGAGCCTATCTTCTTTTTTGCCGAAGACAATTATCTCTGTTTTGTCTTTATTAAGTTGGAGAAAATTCTGGCACATCCAATCATTAATTTGCGCAAGGCACTGACACAGTGTCTCTATGGGGGCATAGTCATCCGATGAGAGGGCTATGTAAAGTTGGGTGTCATCTGCATAGCTATGGTAAGCTATTTTGTTTTTTTGCATAATTAGGCCTAGAGAGAGCATATAAAGGTTAAATAGGACAGGACCTAAAATTGATCCTTGGGGTACCCCACATGTCATTTTGGTTTGGTCAGATGTGTAGTTGCCAATGGAGACAAAGTAGTTCCTGTCTTGCAGATAAGATCTGAACCACTCTAGGACCGTGCCGGAAAGCCCGACCCAGTTTTCCAGTCTGTCCAGTAGAATTTCGTGGTCAACCGTGTCAAAGGCAGCGCTGAGGTCTAGTAACACTAAGATTGAGATTTTACCTGAATCAGTGTTCATTCGGATGTCATTTATAACTCTGATAAGCGCAGTTTCGGTGCTATGATGGGGTCGGAAGCCTGATTGGAAGGGATCTAGGAGGTCATTGGAGGATAGAAAGGTATTGAGTTGTTGGTAGACAGTTTTTTCGAGTATTTTGCTAATAAAGGGAAGATTTGATATTGGTCTGTAGTTGCTGATTATAGAGGGGTCGAGGCTACGCTTCTTTAGCAGGGGCTTAACAACTGCAGTTTTTAGAGATTTTGGAAAAATGCCTGTAAGAAGAGAGGTATTAATTATCTTCAGTATGTCGGTCGCCAGGCAACTGTAGACATTTTTTAGAAAGCTTGTTGGCAGGGTGTCTAGGCAACACGATGAGGATTTAAGGCCTCGTATCGTTTCTTCTAGTTTCTTGTGGTCAATGACATTGAACTGAGTCATGTTAATTGAGCACCTTTTCTGTGGGTGCGGCGGAGCCACATTTGTTCTTGATGTGGAAATAGTTAGTCTGATGTTTATAATTTTATCCCTAAAGAAGGTCGCAAATTCATTGCATTTGACATTGGATAGAAGATCAGGGGCAATTTGTGGGGGGCGGGGTTTGTCAGCCTGTCAACAGTGGCAAAAAGAGTGCGAGCGTCATTGGTGTTTTTGCTGATAATGTCGGAGAAGAAGAATTTTCTGGAATTTTTTAGTTCCTGGTTGTAGGAGTGAAGACTATTTTTATAGATGTCATAATCGATGTGAAGTTTAGTTTTCCGCCATTTGCGCTCGGCTTTCCTACAATCTCTTTTTTTGTTATTTACAGAGGGAGCGTTTCTCCATGGTGCTTTTTTCTTACCGGAGATTAGTTTAGATCTAATGGGAGCTACAGCATCAATAGCCTTTAGGGTTTTAGAATTGAAGTTATCTAGGAGATCATTGACAGAGGCTGAGGAGAGGGAAGGGGCCAGCGAGAAAGCCTCCATGAACCGTGTGCTAGTGCTCTCGTTGATGTGACGCTTTTTGATGGTTTTTAGCCCTGGTCGCTGTAGTGCGTTGACACCGGTCGCTCACTCGTGGCCGCGTCCTCCATCACTGAGCAGTTGGAAATGCCAGGAGGGTGAGGGAAGGGGGGGGGGCTTGAGTGCCTCTAATTGCCAATGGGCGGAGAGTTTCTGATCTAAAATCGAGTAGGCTGGGAAAGTGAGTTTTGCAAGATGGAAATCTCAGGGCCTGGTGAAATAATCAATGACTCATTGGGACTCATCAACAATCCTATCAACCCCCTGCAGGCATAGTATGGTCATTTTGTGATATGGGGCTGCATAAATCATACTGATTTCTCCTTTAAATGTATAGTATGCAAATATTTCATAAAAAAGAACATATAATTATACAGAAGTTTCCCCTCAAAATGATCACTTCTGACCCATAATATAGTGTGGCAGTGTGTTTATTTGGAGAGACGCTGCACCCTGTGTGTATTGTAGTGATGGGACATTGTTTTCCTGTTCTGTTCCTGTTCTGTTCACTGAGAAACTTTTATCACATCGCAAAGAGGGAAATTAATTGAGAAAACTTGTTGGAAAATGGACATAGGCTATTTACCTTCATAACCCGGAGGGTCGTTGGCACCACAGACGATCTGTAAATAAGCTCTCTCCATCTCTCTCTGTCCTCACACAACTGAGAACACTCTATTACGCATGGAGAGAATTACAGCATATTGCATGCCTCGCGATCGCGAGACGGGAATCTGATTGGTTTTGATTGACGTAATGCCCAGCATTGCCCGGCCACACCTGTGAATAATTCTGGTACTTAAGACCACCCAAATCCCGTTCGCGCAGGCATTTTGGTGGCGCAGATGATTTTGGCACGGCTCTAATTTGCGCCTGCGGTACGTGCTGTGAACGTTTCCGCATCCCCGCCAAGAATTGCATCCCCAACATATTTCTGGGCTGTTTTAACACATTCACTGCCAGCCGTTTTTCAAAACTGTAGTTAGCTTCTGCCAGAGGGTTTTTTTGAGGATTCTGGCTCATCTTTCAAGAGCCGAGGATTCGTTTCTGTTAGGATTTTGTGAACACACAATATCTCAAAAGAACTAATAGAATGTGTGCTTTCTCTGTCTAAAAGAGTTAGTTTGTAGAGTTAGTAGTTATGTAAGCATTAGCAGTTGAATACAGCATGGTTTCAGCGTCTGTAAATTTATTCTGAGATAAACGGCTTTTTGTGAAATTCGATAGAACAGTCACTTTAACCATTCATTTTTGGCATCAGTAAGACGTCAGACATCTAAACAATAGTTTTGAACAGTAATTTCCTCCATAACAGCAGGAAACACCCCTCTCCTTCAAACTCCTCCCTCCGTGTGTGTTCTTCTTGGCTGCAGCGGGCGTGTCACAAGCTCGTTGCTGCTGCTGCTGTAACCTCGCGTCACCAGGCTCACTGCTTTGCTGCTGCTGTGCCTGTCTGCCTGTCTGCCTGGCGGCCGCTGGGCCAGTCTGGATGGATGGGCTCGCTCGTTTCTTGGGGTTCTGAGAGCTTTGATGAAGCTTTTGCGATTCTGGTCTTATTTATGCTGCGTGTTTCAAAGTGTGTTCCACCCGTAATCTATTATGCAAATTTGCAAAACCCCACCGCCAGCTCCCAAGCGCGAAAGCGTTTTCGCCAATCCATTTTCATGAGAATGGCTTCCTCACACTGCTTTTTGCTTGCCTTCCTCTAGAATGGAGAGCACTGTCGCCACTTAGTGGGTCGGTGGAATGGGTTGTACACGTTCGGTCGCTCCAATATTTTTATAGGAGACGTGGGGGGCATTGATCCACGTAGCACCGTCAAATTTTTTTTTTTTTTTTTTTGACGTCTCAACTCGTCATTGGCAGTGAACCGTTGGATTTTTTTTGACGAGTCAACTCGCCATTGGCAGTGAACGTGTTAACTTAGAAATCAGGGAGGTCACGTCTACCCAGACAATTATATCACTTTTAAACAGTTACATTTCTGTATAAATCATTACAATATGCTCCCGTGAAAGATTAAAAAAAGATGGACAAATGCGCAAGGCGGACCTCTATCTTCCCCTGTCCTAAGGCACGCGCAAACAGGTGTGCAAGCGCAAATAGGGGATATCGCCTGTACGAAGATAGGGCCAACAGTGTCTAACTTTTGTAGTGCAGAGCCTTTGTCTCCCTCTTCTGGTGCTTCTGGCAGTGAGAGTACATGCTCTGCATTCATGCCATGTCATATAAAATGAGTTCCCAACTGTTTACTTTGCTCTTTGTTGTCACGCAAAAACTAGTCTCGCTTGCCAGACTATCTCCATTTCGCGCTGTACCACCAGCGCAGGAGAGTCTGGCTCCTCTTACTCTCACTCTGGTATAGCGGAGGGAAAAAATGCTCAGTTATCTTTACAACCATCCACCGAAAGTACCAAGCAGGCATGCTTTATTGCACAATCCAAAGCTTGGTCAAAATATATATATACTGTTGTTGGGGATATTTTTACCAGATGAAGCGCTTGGTTGTAAGACAAGCTTCCCCAGGTTCTTTCACCAAGATCTTTAACCCACTCAGACCACAGATAGACAGACTCGAGTTCTCAGTTTTTACTTGCTGAGGCAAGGAGACAGTGTCGAGCGGCACCTCTGTACGACTTCAAGACACTTCTGCTCTCCATGCTCCGTGCTTAGTCTTTTATTTACTCGTGGTTACACATGAAGCAACATGAAGAAATGATCCTCCCAGTTCCTGTTTATCAGATAGTACACGTATGCATAATTTCAACACACATCAACAACGGTTGGACTGAACGCTGACTGCGCGAGCTGTTATTCTGCAACGTTAGATGAAGACTTCCTCATTTTAAAGCACAGCAAACACAAGTGAACATCCTTTTTACATAGGTCATCTCATTTTGACAGAGACACACACATGACAGTTCCATTTCTGCACAAGCTGTAAAATATATAGGTCACAGTGCAGTAAACCGTTCAGTCAGCAGAGTGGCAGAAAACAGCCAACAGATAAAACATGATTAAGCAAATATGAAAAACACTTCTTCAAACCCTAACAATCCCTACTTTTTTTCATATTTTACCTTATACATTTGTTTCTCTCATATTCAGATGCAGGTTAACTCGTTATTCACATTTTCTAACCTCATCGTCATTTATAAAACATAAGTACTTGGCTTTACAGTTTGGTTTGATCGTTGGGACGTGTGTAATCTTCTTGTACTGCTTCCACTTGCTGCAACATGACATATTGTACAAATGCATTTGACACCAGCCGGGTTGTCAAAACTTTAACACCTGAAATGCAACAAGCCATAAATATGCATATCACGATAATTACACACAGGACGACGATTCCTCCTCTGATCAGCCTCTGGACCCAGCTGCCCGACCACAACCAGCTGAACCAATCATAGGTAGTACCAGCATGGTCTGCGGTCATGGCTTTCTGCAGAGCCAGCAGTCGGTCCATCGCAGCAGTCATATTCGGGGAATGTACTTCATCAGTAATGTATGTACAACAAGTTGTATTCAATAGCACACAGGTCCCTCCTGAAGCAGCTGTGAGCAAGTCTAAGGCCATTCGGTTTTGCATCACCATAGTGCGTAGTGCGTTTTCTTCTTCGTCCGGGCTCTCTTGTCTCTGTCCGGTAGTGGACTGTCACTTGTCAGTCTGATCGTTATCAGTACCACTGTGACTGTGAACAGTCCAATTGACACCTTCCCGACCATCTCTAAATGCTAGTGGCTTCAGTTGTTTTCTTCACCGAATTGAGACTAGCGTTTATAAGAAACGCCACCCTTTGTAGTCGGACTTCCTGCCACTAACCGTCGGCTGGAGGGAAAGGTATCACCTTTTTGCAATGTGTCTGATGAATCCAAGTGTCTCTTTCAGCGATCTTCAGGGCAGTCGGAGTGGTCAGCAGGACTTTGTAGGGGCCGATCCAACGTGGACTGAACCAGCTCTTTCGCTTGATCTCTTTGATGAGGACTTCGTCACCTGGGTTCACACGAGTGTCCTGTAGGGCAGAAGAAATCTCTGGCAATTTATTTGCACGAGCCACTGTCACTGTATATCTTTTCTGGGATCCCATGGTTTGGTATTATGACTTTGCATATAGCTTTTGCTACTGTGATGGCGTCTGCATGTTTGGCTGGGATTATTTCATTCAGGACATATCAGGACTAAACAATACTTATATCCTTGGCATGGATTTAGTTGAATAAAATCCATATGTAAATATTGCCAAGGAAATGATACTGCAGGGAACTTTTCTCTTGCAGGTCTCTCATTTCCCTGTGAATTATGTCTACAACATATCATACATGATCTACAAAATTGTTTTGAAAATTTTGTGTAGTTATATGTGTAGAAGTGTTGTCCTACTATCTCATTCCCCCTGTTGAGACATGGCAACGCCCATGGCTCAGGTGTGAGGCTATTTTATAGAGACTTTTCTCGCCCATTGTGCAGCGAACACGTGAATAGTGGAGTGAGCACACCGACTGTCTCTCCACATTGCAATATCTCTGCCTTGGGCCTGTTTGCATGCTTCAGTAAGAGCTATTAGTGTGTGAGGGAGCCTTCCTGCTTTCACATCCTCTTTTTCTGAGCACAAACTGCCTGTACACAGAGGGGAAGTGCCATTGACACGGGATCAAGTCGCTTTGTTTGGTTCCGTGTTTTTGGGTAAGGACAGATGTCATAAATCCATTTTTGCAATCCACCATTTGTACAAACATTTTGTCATAATCAGGTAAAGCTAAGACGCACGAGCTCACTAGACAATGTTTTGTTGTTGAAAACGCCTCATTAGCTGCAAACGTCCACTCAATCTCTTTGTTCATGGTCTTGGAAAATTAGTATTATCATAATAATAATGTACTATTTTCTTCCATGCATTCGGTCTACTAGTTGGGAGGACATATTATCTATGTGACGCCTATTATATCTATTTGTATAATCCATAGGCCATAAAATAGCATTCCATATCTATACCTCTATCGGATCCAAGCTCTGCAGTAGTTCATTAATCCTAAGAATTGCATCATTTGGCGTTTGGTGCGGGGTCTTGGTGCATTCAGCATTGTTTGTTTTCTTGTGTCATGAATTTACATATATGACTCCTGTCTGGGGCCACATATTAGGGACCAGTGTTGGGGGTAACTCATTACAAAAGTAACATATTACATGTAATATATTACTTTTAGCAGTAACTCAGTAATATAACTTATTACTTATAGGATCTCAGTAATATTATACCAGTTACTTTGTCAAGTAACTCAAGTTACAAATTGAGTTACATTTTATTAAATCAAAGCACATATTTAAAAACAAAGGAAAAGATACAATCATTTCCTAATCAAACTGTGTGTGTTTTTTTTGCAAATAACCACTATAGATGACAATAACAAAGGAAAAGAATAAGATTTCGAATTTTGGATTGTTTACACTGACTTCAAATTATTTTTCAGGATGTTTCCGGGGCAGCGATGTCATTCTGTTGCTGCTGTTGTTTTGGTTAAAGTAATGCAAAAGTAGTGTAATAAGTAACGAGTTACTCTACACAGAAAGTAATATTGTAAAGTAACTTATTACTTTCAACTGAAAGTAACTAGTAATATGTAATATATTACATTTTGAAAGTAACTTGCCCAACACTGTTAGGGACTTCCTCTTTTAGGACTGATGTATCTGCTCCACTATCGCATAGGAAGGTGATGTGTTTTCCATTGATTAGTAGGGTGCGGGTTGGCTTAACAGTTGTTTTTGAGAGGCTCAGGAGAACTTCTGCTAAATCTATCTGTACTGCCTGCCCTTCCCCTGTCTCCTCCTCTCCTAGTCAGTCCTGATGGTACCCGGGATTTTGGGGTGGGCCCTGGTTGCCTCTATTGTTATATGGCTGTTGGTAATACCCTCCCCTGTTTCCACCCTGGGCCCCTTGGTTTCTCTCCTGTCCCTTCTCCATCTGCCCTTTGCACTCTCTAGCCATATGGCCTTCCTTCCCACACCTGTAACATACGAATTTCCCAAATTCATTTATTCCTCCACGGCCCCCTCTTCCGTTCCCGCGGCCTCTACCGCCGCCTCTACCTCTGCCTCTGGCTCCACCCATAAAGAACACCTCAGTGTCTCCGTCCTCTGACAGGAAGACTGCAACTGATTTCTTTTTCCTTTTTTCTTGAATGATGTCTCTCTGTCTCCTTTTCTCTTCTTCCTCTTCTCTCGCTTTCTGCTCATCTTCCCTTGCTTTCTCCATTATTATTATCATCGCCTCGTAAGGGGATGAGTTTGTCTTCTCATCTGCACCAATCGAAACTGATGCAGCCACTGTACTACGTATCTTTTTGCAATAAATCGTACTGCCAGGGCTAAACATAGCCATGAACTTCACATCGCCTGGTATCTCAGGCTTACCTTGTCCACCTCCCATGATTACTTTTACTCAATGTGTTCTTACTAGACTACGTGTCTTTCAGAACCTAAATTCCTAATTCACCACTTAGCGTGCTTCAACCGACCACAGAGTTTCTGTTCCCGCTTATGTTTCCGCTCTGCGCGTTGACTCACACTTGGTGACAGATAACACACAACCACTTCATTCATACAGGCATATAAACTCACTATACTCGCCTATCTTGATTAACTCTATATTCCTGCGTATCACAGTTCCACTGTAAAATAGGGCGTCCCCTCATACAATGAAACTCTGCTTCGCAGTATAATACCCACTCCTTTCACAAATGAAGGTGTGTGCCTAATAACACAATTTATTTCGCTCTCTGTTATATATATATAAAATGTTCCTCTATAAGTGAGGATCATTTACCCCTATTCCCCACTCGTGTACATATTGTATATATTTACTCGATTTGATTGCACTTGCAACCTTGCGATTGTCTTTAGTTATCTTCCTACTTCTTATCTCTGTATATTGATGTACCCGCTACGCTGCATACAGACACTAAGACAAATTCCACGTATGTAACTTGCATACTGTGGCAATAAAAGTGATTCTGATGTCTGCAAAACTGTTGACAGTTTTCGGATATGTGTGAGATCATGTGCAAAATAAATCAGCGTTGTTGTTTTTTCGGTGGAGTTTTTTCTTTCACAATTAGAGAATGAAGAAGAATGACTGTTTTGATCATAGTTTCACTGCTATTTCTCATATAGTCATGAAGTTCTATTTCTCATATAGACATGAAGTTATATTTCTCATAGAGTCATGAAGTTATATTTCTCATAGAGTCATGAAGTTCTATTTCTCATATAGTCATTTACATTCATTTTCCCCAAATAAAATAATTTTCTTTAGGACTTTTATTCCTCATTCACCCACTTTGTGTACTTCAATTCAAGTCCACTGGTGATATTCGTATCACTCGCACATACAGTACACACTATCTTTCACTTCATTCACCACAAGTACTTTCACTTCTCTTATTTTAACCTCCTCTCCAGGGAGAACTATAGTTTTCTTTCACAAACCTCCTTTAGGTGGAGAAACCTTATATTTACCGTGTATCTTTGGTCTGTGGTTAGATCTGGATTCCCGTCAATCGTTTTCCTGAAGAGAAGAAGGCTGGACAGGATACCGGCCTGGGCCCGAATTCACGCCCCAGGACTTTTCAGGGTCGGCTGTTGACCCCGGCTGTCGACAGACTTGCGGTGTGTCGTCCTCCCTCTCTCCTGGTCAACGATGTTGGGATCCGGCTCGAGGGACCAATAATGTTGGGGATATTTTTACCAGATGAAGCGCTTGGTTGTAAGACAAGCTTCCCCAGGTTCTTTCACCAATATCTTTAACCCACTCAGACCACAGATAGACAGACTCGAGTTCTCAGTTTTTACTTGCTGAGGCAAGGAGACAGTGTCGAGCGGCACCTCTGTACGACTTCAAGACACTTCTGCTCTCCATGCTCCGTGCTTAGTCTTTTATTTACTCGTGGTTACACATGAAGCAACATGAAGAAATGATCCTCCCAGTTCCTGTTTATCAGATAGTACACGTATGCATAATTTCAACACACATCAACAACGGTTGGACTGAACGCTGACTGCGCGAGCTGTTATTCTGCAACGTTAGATGAAGACTTCCTCATTTTAAAGCACAGCAAACACAAGTGAACATCCTTTTTACATAGGTCATCTCATTTTGACAGAGACACACACATGACAGTTCCATTTCTGCACAAGCTGTAAAATATATAGGTCACAGTGCAGTAAACCGTTCAGTCAGCAGAGTGGCAGAAAACAGCCAACAGATAAAACATGATTAAGCAAATATGAAAAACACTTCTTCAAACCCTAACAACTGTATATATATATATATATATATATATATATATATATATATATATATATATATATATATATATATACCATTTTCCGGTTTCCCCATGACACACGGAAGAACAACAAAAAACAACGAATGACAGCGTTTTCATGTGCGACGTGAGGAGTGATGACTGACAGCTAGTTTGAGTGATAGGTGAGGCACGTTGCAGGAGGAATGACAATGTTTTTGTGTGAGACGTGAGGAGTGATGACTGACGAGTGAGGACTGATGACTGATGAGTGATGACTGACGAGTGAGGACTGATGACTGACGAGTGGCGCCGTATTGTGCGATGACTGACGTGTGAGGAGTGAAACAGTATTGCAGGAAGAATGACAGCGTTTTCGTGTGAGGACTGAAGGCGTTTCAGAGCACACTTGATATGGTTTTACTAGGAGACACAAGAACTGACAACGCTTAGACTGAGGAATGATAGCCAATACTCTGACGGAGGAGGAGGCCCTAAAATGGTTGCCGTACTCACGAAATGACTCTTTTCACCTCAGAATTGAATCTATCAAAGTCTAGAAGAGCCGCACAAATGAATTATTTATCCCCATCCAAGTTAGCAGAGGGCTACCCGGTAGTTAGCCGGCTTGGCTGGGCGGAAGTCTCTGGTGGCCATTCTCCAGTATGTCGCCACAGACTGAAAACTCTGCTAGGCTACTGAGGAATACAGTTATGTGGCGCGGATAGGCTTAATCAGCATTGTGGGAACAGATTTGGCAATGGTTTGAATGTAACAGACGTTTTATGTAAAAGTTACTGAGTGTAGCTGTAACTCGCTCATGCTCTTGCACTGTTGCTTTTAGTAGTTTATGTAAGGACGATGGGATACAGACAAACTGACATCCTTGTGTGTACATGTTGCATGATTTTCTGAAGTGAGAAGTTGACCCGCACTAGCTACACACTCATTCCCTGCTCCTCTTTTGGCAGCTTGTGACCTGTTAGGCTGTTACTGACTCCCAGGCACTTTAAGTGAGGCTCCTCGAAATAGAATGTTCAGTTGCTGTTAGCAACAATCAAATGAATATCTAGCAGCCTGCATTTATGACAATAGTAATGTGTGGCACAGCAAATAGATCAGCAACCTTGAGTAAAACACAGTCTCCCTTAATGTTGTGTCATCTTATCCTTAATTGCAGCATAGGCCTAGCCCTGTATGACCCAGAGAAGACAAGTCAGTCCCATTGATTGAATGAGTCAAGTGAATCCCAGCTTATTTATCAAGATCCTGCACCAAATCCCTCTTGTGGCATCTATGACTGCAGCTACTGTGGTGGAGAGCAGGGTGAGTAGCTGAGAGAATAGAAAGCCCCAGCAGTCAAAGACCAGTGAGTAAGCTATCCTTTTTTCTTTCTTTTTTTTCCACTCATCAAGCCAGATCAATGCATCAGTTGATTGAAAATGAGCCTTTCATCCACTTCATAATGAAGAGAAGGAAAAAACTGTGGAGGATGATAGATGATGATGGACATTGTATTAATGGCAGGTCAAAAATGCAAGAAGCTTTTCGTCTGTATTGTACCGATGGTCACATAAAGAATTATGTGATGTTGGAAAATATCGGCTACCGCAGTGACAATGACTGAAATGTTTAGTTTAGTTTAGTTTATTGGACAGTTGATACAATACATGATGAAACAAGGCTAGGTGGAAACCTAGCATATGGCCGGTGTGGTAAGGCGTGCACATATCATGTTTCTCATAGGATGATTGCGGAATGGGATGTTATCCGGAGGGGAAAATGTATAGCCTAAAAAAAGGAAGTTTCACATTACTTGGCTTGTGTTAAATGAACCTACCGTTCATCAAGTATAAACGTCATGCAGCTCTTTATTTTCTGTGGAGCAGTGCTGTAGTGGTCACTGGTCAAAAAAAGTGGATCAACTCATTTCTGAGGCAGTTTTCTCACATCGTGCTGTTGGATAAATCAACTTCAGTCGCCCATATAGGCTACGAGACTATGATGCTAGAACAACTGAAACTGAATCATATATCCCTAATATAATTTTATTCTTATCAGCATCATTGTTAATTTTGTGGTTTTCTGGCACGTTGGACTTACCCTGCTAGCCAGGCGCAAGGAGCAGACAGAAAGTAAATGCTGGAAGAACGCTGGTCCGCCCGCAATATGGGGTTCCTCCGTACATAACCCCCCACTAAAAACATGCAGAAGATCGTTATCCGACCAGTGACGACAACATCTGAAGTTGGCCCAATGATGGTCCCCGGGCGCTGGAAAGAAAAAGCGACCACTGCTCCTGGCCTGCCCCCCGGAGGAAAGGACAAGCCTGGATGGGTCAAATGCAGAGGACATATTTCACCGGCCACCGTCAGCATGAGTGTGTGTGTTGTGGCCGCATGCATGTGTTGTAGTGTGTTCGTGTGACAATAAAGATGGGCTTCCGTCTGAAATCGTGTTTAATATGCAATTAAGCAGATTGAAAACAACGTTAGCTCAGCAGCTGGAGCTAGCTTGATAGCTACCAGCTAACAAGTTAACACGCTGGTCCGCCCGCAATATGCAATAAATTAAGCAGATTGAAAACAACGTTAGCTCAGCTGTGGGACGCCAGCACTGCCTTGGCGCACAAGTGCACAACTTTCTCTAACGCTCCCAACTTTCTCTATACACACTCTGTCTCTATACACACTCTGTCTCTATACACGCTGTCTCTATACACGCTCTGTCTCTATACACACTCTGTCTCTATACACGCTCTGTCTCTATCACTCTGTCTCTATACACGCTCTGTCTCTATACACGCTCTGTCTCTATACACGCTCTGTCTCTATACACACTCTGTCTCTATACACACTCTGTCTCTATACACACTCTGTCTCTATACACACTCTGTCTCTATACACACTCTGTCTCTATACATGCTCTGTCGTCATTGGAAACAACTGGAAAACTGAAGAAGCTGGAGCTGTGGAAAAGAAGCTCAGTGGACACACTCAGTGGACACACGGCCATTAATGCACGCAGGTGGTCGCGCACGCAAATTGTATGGACGAGTGGAGATGACAGGATAGCACAAAAAGTCATAGACTTATTTCCGTTGTGGTCCTTGGTCTCGGTACATAATATACATAACCACATCACACAATCCATATCACCAATCAACATTACCTATCATAAAAGCAAAATCAATAAAATACAACAAAATACTACTTGACTACAGTGACGTAGCCAAATGAATGGGTGAATGAATCAAATATCTGCTTTTGTTTGTTTTATAAAGTGCTACTATATACGTCCCACATTTTAATATATCAGTGACAGATGTAAAATATTGTTTGTTTTTGAACTGGTACATGAAGGACTATTGATTTATCCGTGTTTGTTGGGATTTAATTGGACTTGTTTTGTAGCCTGGTTCTTGTCTGCAGCTTGTTGTGACAGCTACATGTGAACAAATTGTCTTTGTAGAATACAGCTGGTGAATTGACTTGCATGTCTGATGAGGCTTTATCAGCATCACTTGCCTCAAGAAGAAGAGACTGGAGAATATTGATTCATATTTTATAAGCCATTCATGAAAAAAGGAAGAACAAAAAACACTTTGGAGTAATGTTCCAAATAATGTTTTACAAGTCCCTTTGGAGCTTTACAATAATGATCCGTTAGTTCTACATGCTATTTACAAGTCTATTTAAAAATACTTAATTAAGTATTAAATTACTTAAATACAACATTGATTGTATAATTAGCAATAAAAAACCAAGCACGAAAACATTTTTTTTTAATATAGTGAATAAGTAAGCCAGTATAATTGCAATTATTGCCAGTTTTTGCTTGATGCCCTCTGTCTACAATAAGTGCCTTCTATGACAGTTAAAAAAGAAATGCTTCACCTGTCCTCTTGCACCACTTTAGGTACTGTATTTGCCCCCCTGGTATACTGGAATTGCTCTAGAGCGCATTCTTATATTGTGTTTCATCATCAGGTTTTGGCAAACTTCACTGTCCATTCAATCAAATGTAAAAAAAAAAAACGCACACAAAAAAAAACATCAAGTAGCTTGATTTTGGCCTGCTATAGCCCCCATGAATTGGGGTTAAGTAAGTAGGTATGAATAAACAAGGTCTTCAATCACAAAGATAAACCGAGATCTCAAGTACTGATGCGTGAAGACCCATTCAGCTATTGGGCTCCGACAGTCAAAACTCACGCTGACCTGATTGTGATATGAGAGCACAGCAGCACCCTCAGCAGTTAAAGCTGTCACTATATCGAGGCACAGATTGCAGGCATGTTGGTACCCTCTTTGCAAAATTGCCTTTTAATTCGTAATGAGCAATTGCACGTTACACACATTACATACTAATAGTCCCTAATGGAAGTTAATTTGGTTCCCCGTGGGACATGATATTTAGCACCATCAAACGTTATGGGGGAATAGGATCGCAAGGATAATATCAAAGATTCTTAAGTTGTAATTGTTTGATATAATCTGCCACTGCAGTTGAGAGACGTGTTTGACTTAAATGACTTAAAGGATTCAGGGTAGCTGTGACTCTACTTTGAGATGCCCACAGAGGACAGCTGAAGACAAATCTCTGCACTGATACAAGGATCTGAAGGGCTATGTGAGATCAGATCTCTGCGCTGATACAAGGATCTGAAGGGCTATGTGAGATCAGATCTCTGCGCTGATACTAGGATCTGAAGGGCTATGTGAGGTCAGATCTCTGCATTGATACAAGGATCTGAAGGGCTATGTGAGATCAGATCTCTGCACTGATACAATGATCTGAAGGGCTATGTGAGATCAGATCTCTGTGCTGATACTAGGATCTGAAGGGCTATGTGAGATCAGATATCTGCACTGATACAAGGAGCTGAAGGGCTATGTGAGATCAGATCTCTGCACTGATACTAAGATCTGAAGGGCTATGTGAGATCAGATCTCTGCACTCATACAAGGATCTGAAGGGCTATGTGAGATCAGATCTCTGCACTGATACTAGGATCTGAAGGTCTATGTGAGATCATATTTCTGCACTGATACTAGGATCTGAAGGGCTATGTGAGATCAGATCTCTGCACTGATACAAGGATCTGAAGGGCTATGTGAGATCAGATCTCTACACTGATACTAGGATCTGAAGGTCTATGTGAGATCAGATCTCTGCACTGATACTAGCATCTGAAGGGCTATGTGAGATCAGATCTCTGCACTGATGGTAGGATCTGAAGGGCTATGTGAGATCAGATCTCTGCACTGATACTAGGATATGAAGGGCTATGTGAGATCAGATCTTTGCACTGATACTAGGATCTGAAGGGCTATGTGAGATCAGATATCTGCACTGATACTTGGATCTGAAGGGCTATGTGAGATCAGATCTTTGCACTGATACTAGGATGTGAAGGGCTATGTGAGATCAGATGTCCACTGATCGGGTGGAGGCTAATTGAATGCAGTCAAAGTGCAATGGTAGTATAATTGCCTGATTACAGTACAGTAGATTCAGCATGAATAAAATATAACCAGAGGAACGCAGAGGCAACCACATTTGAATAAAGAGGAATGTTCTTCAGCAATCTGTGGAGAAATGCCTCATGCTTTCAGTAGTACATCACAATAACACTGTAGCAGCTTCTCAACAGTGTTTTAGCCTAATTCCACTTGTCATCAGCATTCCTCTGCATTTTATGTTTCAATGAGGGGGAATAACTCCAGTGTGACAGGCTTATTCAATATTAACAAAGTTGGATTTGATGTTTAATAGTTAATTTTCAAAATCACCTCACACACTTGTGTTTCCGAGGCAAAACGTTATTTTCAGTAGGGCTGCCACAAACGATTATTTTGATAGTCGACTAGTCACCGATTATTTCAACGATTAGTCGACTAATCGGATAAATTGCAGCTTATCGCACAATTACTCAATTGCTCTGATTTAGCTATCATCAAGTTGTTTTAAGCATTTGCCAACTAAAAATAAAGACAATTAAGATGATAATTCACTCAAAAATAATCTTTTAATGAACCTTAAAGCTTAGAGCATGTAGTATTCATTTCTGGCATCATACTTACATGTAGTAAATGTAATAGTGCAGTGCAAATTGCAAAACAGTACACATTGAAATTGAAAACATAGTATGCAACCAAAATATCAACAAATACATTTTTCAGGTATCAAACACATTTTTAAATGTAAGTAGAGGTGCACAAAGAGGCCCCAATATCCAAAAAGGCTGACTCTCTCAAATGGTGGCGTGAAAATGTGGAGCGTTTCCCCACACTATCAAAGCTGGCAAAATCCTTTCTGTCCATCCCTGCAACCTCCACCCCATCCGAGCGGATCTTCTCTGCAGCAGGGAACATCTGCTCTCAAAAGAGAGCAAGCCTAGTCCACACATCAGCAGTCAGGGTGAGGGAGCCTTTGACACCTTTGAGGGTCTCCTTTACCTTAAAAACATCAGAGGTGATTTTAGTTAACATTTTGAAGTGAAAAGACCCATACAATGTAAAGTATCAGTAAGTAACAGATCAGTTAGATTTTATTAACAATATTGTGGCCAGTTCATGCATCAACTCAAGATTTAATTTTATTTATTCATTCATTCATGAATGCTGTTGTTATATAAAATACAAAAAAATTACATTACATTGCTGTGTTGTTTTGTTATTTATGCTTTAACCAAGATTAAATTATTGATCACTCAGACAGCAAGCTCTTAATATTATTAATTGTGAAATGTGTTAAATCATGTGTTTGTGTGTGTGTATGTGATAGAGACTTACCTTCTGAAAGGCTGTAGCGTATTTCTTCTCCATCAATGTAGTGAAATGAGTTTGGCCTGGAAGGTAGTTGTCGTGGTATTCAGGGTTGAACTGCTGAATCATTAGTTTAAATCCTTTATCATCGACCATGGACAAGGGTCTCATATCCTTAACCAGCATGTTAAGGATCGATCCGGTCAGGACAGTGGCTTGCTGGGGTGCACGTTGGCATCTTGGTAAGATAGCTATTCATAGAACGGTTCTTCTTGGCACTGTAACGTAATAAGACAACATTTTAGCTATTTGGAAAGTATCACATTTCCAGTATTACCGTCGGACTCAGCAGCACATGATCGTCGCTATGATGACAACGTTACAGCAAGGCTTTTAACGTTAATATCGTTAGCCAATAGCTAACATTAGCAGATACAACTTAAGGTAACGTTAGTAGTGAGCTAACAAGCTAATTAGCTTACCGAGACGAGCCTTCATCCCCATCGTCTTCATCCACCACAACAACGTGCTTCCTTTTTCGATGCTCAAGCATCATACTTGTGCTGCCATGAAAGGAGAGTTCAGCTTTGCAGATTGTGCATTTAACGTTCTTTTTCTCATTGTGGGTAAAACGTTCCCACACTTTTGATATACGCGGACGGCTAGTAGACTTGTTTTTCCGGTGATGTGCGCACGCACATGCGCAGTACCAGTCATCCGGGGAAAACTACGTGCCCCGGATGACCGGTACTGCGCATGTGCATCAAAGACAGGAGCCACAGGCCAGGCCAGCCAGTGAGGACGGCACGGCAGCAGCTTCAGGGAAACAAAACAAACGTTTTTTTCTTTTTTTCAGCTCCAAAAAAAACATGCGATTACGTCGACTACCAAATTCGTCGGCGACGATTTAAATCGTCGACGTAGTCGCGACTAGTCGACTAATCGTGGCAGCCTTAATTTTCAGTGGACGCTAAAGTTGAGATGAGTGTTTACAACGAGCAGATCAAAACGCAGATAAACGGCGAGATCAGAATGGGTCCCAAGTTATTCAGAAAAAGAGGAAGACAGGTTCTGGCTGAGTTACGTTGAATCTCAATAATATACCACGGAGTTGTAGGCCAGCAACTTAAAAACACTGCAATTGCACATAAAAAAACAACAAACCATAATGTTCTCCAATGAATCTTTTTCTATGGTTAGAGCTCATACACTAGTCATGAATATGAGGCATTAGCTGAATGGACTCATCCTTCATGTTAAAGGTTCATACCTTTTCTGCCTGGCTCATAAGTTATCTTGACATTTATTCCATGCATTTATCACATAGATGTTCCATTCAGTTTAACCTTGACTGTGAGGATAACAGAACAGACTCCCTGAACAGCGAGTGGTCGGGAGCTCGTTAGGCACTTTGTAAGGTCAGGTGATATATATCGATCCTATCTGGGATCGATGGGAATTCCCTTGCAGGTTTTTGGACGATTGCAATCAAAAGAACACCCCACATTTGACTTTAAATACCCTAAATGTACTGTTTATATTTACTACTATATGGTTTTATTTTTTCTAACGTAGTTAAGTGCAGCGCCCGGCCAGGGACCGACTCCAGTTCTTTTGCCAGTAGCTTGGTCAGGGGCACTGACAGGAGTATTTACCCTAACATACATGTCTTTTGGTGGTGGGGAGATCATGCAAACTCCACACAGAAAGGACCTGGGACAGAGTGGGGTTCGACCCCGGGACCTTCTTGCTGTGAGGCAACAGCGCTAACCACTGAGCCACCACATGTATTCTTGTTTATTGTAATGATTATGTTCTTGACCTGTCCGAGGACTGCAGATGTAAATAAGCCTCTTGGCTAACTCTGACACATTTACATTGAAGTGTGAACTAAAATGTTGATTGATGTGTACTGTCCCTGCCAAATAAATCTTAAATAAATAAATAAAATCCCAAACTCCTTATTTATGCTGTCATTTTCACTGGGACTAAAGCAATGATGAGCACCACCATCTGCTGTGAGCATATTATCTTAGGAGCATCATGTACAGTGTGAGTGACTTCAGCTGATGTTAAAGCCATCATATCAGTTGTGGAAGGAGAAAGGAAGAGGCGGATGCGAAAAATAAGGAGAACCCGCACTAAATAGGTGATATCATGTAATGACAGGCTTAAGGGGCTTTCCCAAAGACCATGTCGTTGTGAAAATATTTGTGTATTGGAATGATCAGATGAGATATAGATGAAAAAATATCAATGTTTTGTGTGTGCCCTCTCTTCTTGTGCACTGCTTCACACCAGCTGACTAGCCAATCAGAGTGATTGGCAAAAGGGCCTTTCTGTGTGGAGTTTGCATGTTCTCCCCGTGCCCCCTGGGGGTTTCCTTCATATAGGAACCCCACACCAAAACATGCAATATCCTGGTTGCTGATGTGGTGCCTCCTCTGGTCGTTAGGGGCGCCTGGTCGGAGGGAGGGGAACTCGTTGGAATAGTGTGATCCTCCCACGTGCTATGTCCTACCGGTGAAGCTTCCCCTGTCAGGTGAAAAGAAGCAGCTGGCTAACTGCCCATGTCTCGGAGGAAGCATGGAGCCAGTTTCGGCTCTCCCCAGATCGGCAGAGGGAGCAGCAACCAGGATAAATTAATTAAAATTAGCACTAATGGGAGATATAAATGGGATAAAAAAATCGGGGGGAAAATATTAATAAAAAAAAATGATGTTGAGAGACCCGAAACACCTTACGACTCCAGCTAACATCACTGATGACGCGTCCCAGCGCATGCTGTAGCATGTATTTTCAAACCACATAGAGCCCACAATCGCAGGCTACTTTGATGAAAAAGAGTTAGCAGCATAAAAAATAAATGAGCTGGAGGAGCTACGTCTTACAATTTAGCATTTACAGGTGTTCGTCACAATGGCTTGCATTTGAAACAGTCCCATACTTGCGGTAGAGTTTGATGAGATTCTTGACTGAAATGTATTTACAGTTCTTAGTTGGTTAAAATTATATATCATTTGTGGAGGAAACGTGTACACATGGCACTCTCAACCGGATGAACAGGACTGCAGGAGCTGAATACAAGTTAGTTTCTCAAGCCAGACTGTCTCTCCTACGGTGTCCACCCGCTATGCCGACCACTCGCAATGCCGACCTTAGGTTTAGGCGTGGGGGGTGGGAGAGGTTAGGTTTTGGGTTAGGGTCTGGGGGAGGTTAGGTTTAGGCGTGGGGGTGGGAGAGGTTAGGTTTTGGGTTAGGGTCTGGGGGGGGGTTAGGTTTAGGCATGGGGGCTGGGAGAGGGGAGGTCGGAACAGCGAGAGGTCGGAACAGCGACATGGAACCCTCTCCTACATTCTGCAAATGCACCATAAACAGTCTGTAATTCACACCCACAAAACATGGACAAAGGAAGTTGGGGGGGGGGGGGGGGACCCTTCAGACCAGAGGAAGTTCGAACCGATGCAGGTGATTGGAGAAATACGAGCGCATGCCCGCCTTTAGGTGGGACATCCGGGACATCCCCCTATCATCGCTCATTATCTTCCCTGAGTTTCCCTTTCCGTTTTGACCAAGTTTTCCCAGCTTGAAGTACAGACGTTTATGCATTTGAAAATTGCGAGAGCCAACTGTCTGTTTTAACAGACTAAATACAAGTCTTTCTGTGCTGAAAGGGAAATAGCAGAGTTGAATAATTCATGTGTTTTTCTATGGCATAGAGCAGTATAATCAATATTTCTGAACATGAAAAACTGCTCTCAAAGACAGAATTCCCTGAACAAAAATGGGGCTGTGATTTCATTCAAATGTAAAATCTGCATTATTGATACATTGTTACAAACGTTTATGTTGTCATGTACTGACCTGAAGAGGCACTCACAATTTAACTTTAAGGTCCTCAGTAGAGCGCAAACCTCCACCAATAAAGAACAACTTGCCTCCATAACAGTTTATTTGTCTTCCAGATTTGACTTTCCGACAAATTAGCAAGGGAATGCAATGCTGCTTAGCAGCCGGCATGAAAGTCCCAGATCTCAGACTTTCCCATCAGCACATGAAGGCAGCATAATAGTTAATGGGTAAAAACCAAAGTCATCAGCCTTGATTGATGATCCTTGGGCTAAGGGCCATCTGTCGGCCACATTTCAGACTGGTGTAAGACCATGCGTCCTTTTTGAATGTTTTTAAAGGAGCTACTGGAAGTTTAAGAGGTGATATTTTAAATTGTTATGAAGCTGCATGTTCCAGTGGGCTCTGAGAGTGATGGCAAGCTTGTGACATTTGTCATTAGCTTACCCCAAAATTTGCATACATATACCTGCAATCGCTAAACTCGAAGCAAATATCTGATCTAGACTCGCTCAGAATACTTTTATACTCCGACTAGAGCCCTGCGGAATCAAAGAGGGAAAGATACCTGTCATCATTTTTTACCTTTATTTCCTCTAGAGGTTTGGTTGGCTGACTGCAAATGGTGTGTGAAAGTCAGTGTCATTCTGTTGCCACCAATTCCCGGGAGATTTAACTTTTTTTTTTTGATGGTTCCCTAATTCACGGGATGATGTCTCTTATTAGAATTTCAATATGTATACTCCGAGAATGATCTAGAGCACTGGGCGACAAAAAGCTAATACATTTCTGGAAATTCAGATATCATCTGACAAGAGTTTTAGAATAGTTAAATCATAGGGATATTGCCTCATTTCTCGCTTAACGCTTAATACAGTTTAAAGTGGGGGGGAAAGGTGCCAAAGGAAGTGCCTACTTCAACGGATCCGAAGGTGCAAATGAGCATATGCTGCAGCGCTGAAGCGAAATTGGCACCCTACAAATAGCACCACCCTCGCACATTGTCAAGCTGCTTGGATTCCTTTGGCGAACACTTGTAGCACTGAGAACCTTTAAAATGTGAGTAAACATCAAAGTGATCTCCCATCTGCCCGCGAAAAACACACATGCTTCACTTCCAGAATTGTCTCTAATAAATGGATACCCAACATTAATCACTATTATTGTTGACAAGATAGAATGGGGCTTTCTGGCACAGCTTCACCTACTTCCAAGGTGCATGGAGAGGGGGGGTCTAAAGAGGTCAAAACCCCAGCAACACTTGTAGTCTAAAGAACAACTTTATTATTAGACCATCTTTATTATTATTTTTATTATGCGGTTTTTGTGGTGTGTTTTTTTATGTATCTTGTTACTCTTTCTATGTAGCTTATAGCACTTTATAAAACTATGTTTTCAAAGTAGACCACAACAAATAATGTTGGGTTAAGTACAAACTGAAGTGCAAAGTAAACTCAAGTACCGCCCATTAGTTACACTTCTTCAGTTCATGACCCAATATGGGGTCACCCCTATCTCTTAAGCCGTTTTCCCACATGCGCTTTTTACCGCTAAATGACCGGAAAGCGGTCTAATGCCTTCATGTGTGAAAGTTGTTTTCCGGTATAAGCGCGACCCCGTCATCGCGGACATTTCACCAGTTTCGAGCCAGTCAGAAGAGCGGTATGTCGCGATAAGGGACACAAGTGTGAAACGTGTCAAGTCATTTGCCGGTCCTTCTCATGGGGCGAGGTGTACACACGTTGCTTAATGTTCCAGCGGGCATAATCTAATCATTCGCGCACATTAAAGCAAACTGGCGAAATTATCTTGTCATAATAAGGGGGTCATCCCTATGTTCCCCGGGTCCTATGTTCCCCGGGTCCTATGTTCCCCGTTTTTCCCAAATGGTGTCCACCCGCAATGCCGACCTTAGGTTTAGGCGTGGGGGTGGGAGAGGTTAGGTTTTGGGTTAGGGTCTGGGGGAGGTTAGGTTTAGGCATAGGGGGAGGTTAGGTTTGGCGTGGGGGCTGGGAGAGGTTAGTGAAAAACGGGGAATATAGAACCCGGGGAACATAGAACCCGGGGAACATAGACATGATCCCATAAGAGCGGTATGTCAGCTTCATGTGTGGGCGTGCCGATTTCCCCCTCTCCCCTCTCTGCTGCCTGCTCGCTCTCTGGCCAGTCCTTCAGTCCTCCTCCTTCAGTCAGCAGCCCGACAGGGACACAGACAGCTCTGAGAGTCTTGCAAGCCGCCCAACGCTTGTTGAGAAAGCAAATGCACGAAGCGAAATGTGGAAGTATTTTGCTTACGTTGCCGACAGCGAAGGCAAGCCCGGACACATCAAACGAAGCCAGTCTGTAAAAAGTGCTTCAACGTGACGCAGGTGAACGGATAAACATCGAACCAGCCAGGCTATTTCTCTCAGACACGGATCCCAACTTATTCAAATATTTCAGTTCAAAGACTGGTTAGCGAATGTGAATGATACAACATACATGCCCTCTTAAGACAAACGAGTGTGATTTATTGTGTGACAAGCAAACTTATTTCACCATCGGAGTTTTGCCGACCCCCAAAATAAGGAGGATTCCCCATCCAAGTGCACACGTCACTCCCCACCCGCTCTGCAGTGCCGCCCCGCCCCCCAACATACAGGCAATTTCGCTGCTATATTCCCACATGCGAGCGCTCAGGTGTGAAGGGAAATTCCGGGAAATGTCCGATATTGACTTACAGGTAATTTTCCGGTACGCATGTGTGAAAACGGCTTTATTGGACTCTCCCCTTGCCTCTCTGCCAGTCTGGGACTATGATTGGCCTGAAGTCACATGACCATATACCCTACCCACCTTTGTACTGTAGGTGCCACATTGGCTGATGTGTGTGTGGGTGTATATGATTGGTTATGTTTTTTCTTCACCTGTTCAAATTTTTCCTAGTACTGTACCCTATTTACCCCCCACCCCCCCCCCCCCCAAATGGAGTTGTCCGGTGTCCCTCCATGATCCTGCCAACACACACACACACACACACACACACACACACACAGCCTAATGCCCTGGCATGACAAATCACCATGCAGTGAAAGGCTCATCAGGCTAGAACCCGGCAGACGGCTAAGCATCTGACTTCATGTCACCTTAAGAAAAAACTGTTATTTCCTCTTTCACCGTGAGACTGGGAGCCAGATGAAGTGGCTTGGATGTTGATGATATCAGCATATAGGTGCATTCAAGCGCCAATATGTACTAAATCAGACATCAAATTAATTTCCAGCCCGCGCTTCAACAGGGACCTATGTAGCCAGGATCTATCATCTGCAGTGTGGATCTGCATTGATTTGTCTTTCACAATGGACAGGTGGTGTTGTACATCTCCATCAGAGGAGTGGCTCCTGAACCCTGCTGATGCAAACTCTCAAGTCGTGTGTGCTTTCTCTGTGTGTGTGTGTGTGTGTGTGTGTGTGTGTGTGTGTGTGTGTGTGTGTGTGTGTGTGTGCGCGCGTGCGTGTGTGTGCGTGTGCAATGCCATCTCCAAAACAGTTGTGAAATAGCAAAATTGGTCCACAGTGCAAAACATTGTACTGTCCCTCATATCCAGCCCCTAATGAATCCTTCATAAGGGTCTGGACACACCCCTTCACCCTTACCGGTCAGCCAACTATCACAATATCAGACTGTCGTTACATTCAACGTAGCAACGCACTCGCCAGGATAAAATGTCCACATTGTACGTTTCTACAATCCATGCATATCGACATTTCTTTCCACAACATTTTAATTCATCCTCTCTAAATAATTCCGCAACTTCACCCCGCAATGAACCCAATGATTTTAATGTTGGTGCAGGCCGTCAAAATATTTGCCTGGTCGTTTTCTGGCAAGCTGGACAATGCTGACTTTAAACGGTGACACCAGTGACAGAGATTTGGGTTTGTGCAGGTCGGTATTGATTCCGCTTGCCAATCCTCTCTCTTTCCCTCCCTCTTTCTCTCCCTCTCTCTCTCTCTGTCACACACACACACACACACACACACACTATATCTCACTCACTCGCTCTCCTTTTTGTTTACTCGACATCTCCTTCTCTCCCCTGTCCTCCCTCCCTCGCTCCCTCCCTCCTGCTCCCTCCCTCTCAACTATCTCTCAGTCTCTCTTCCTTCTCGCTGTCTCACAGCCTAATATGTCACAGCTGCCACGGCCCGTCTCCATTGAACCCAACAGCATGTGCAATTAGCAGTCTAGTCCTCATCATCGCTCCTCTAGGCTCTTTATGGCACCCATCCCATAGCCAATACATCCCATCATTCACATCCTTACCTTTACACTGTGTGGAATACACATTACAATGTCTTGTCATATCGAATCCTTGTTTTTCTCACATGGTTAACGTCATTACAATGAGGAAAGATGTATTAACGCCTGTCATTGTTGTCGGTGCATATGTAATGGCTCATAGCTGGCGAACTTGACAACATATGGTGAAAATGTGGTTAGCATAAAGGGTATTTGGTTTGGTTACTCAGATGAGTTAATGTGAGCAAAGAACAGATGGAGGAATTTAAAGGCCTCTTCTATGCATGCGCCGTAACATACTGTTCATAATGTGCCATAACTCTGTGTGTGTGTGTGTGTGTGTGTGTGTGTGTGTGTGTGTGTGTGTGTTACATTATATTTTCAGCTTCTATTGTCTCATTATCTCATGTGCAGAGGTTCCATTTGATGGACAGGGTCGTAAAAATTCCATCATGATCTATTATTACTCGTCATTTTAATTTTCTTTTTTTAATGATAATGAGAGAGCTTATTTAATGACATTTAGTTTTACAAAACAATCAATCACAGCATTTAATATAGCCTACAGAAAGAGAGATTATGCATTTATAAGAGCAGGGACACTGGACGTCAGTCAGAGTTGGGGGTGCTGAGAGAAAGTCTATATACATGTAATGACATCATATTAAATGCTAGGGTTGATACCATTTGTTAAACAGGTTTGGTGCAAGATTTAACCATTTTTGACCAGTCGAGAATAGAGAAAAAATGGTCAAAACACTTTAGAAAACTTAAAGGGCTACTTTGCTGATTTTCAAACAGCTTTGTATCATTACAATATGGGTAGTATAATACAAATTAACAATGTACAATGTACGATGATGCTCTGATGAAGGCACATATGCCGAAACGCGTTAGCCCTCAATAAAAAAAGAAAATGGAAATCTGAAGTCTTGCATCTCAATTTTTGGAGTGCTGCTACCTTCACTCTTGTAGTGATTTTTTATTTTTTTATTTTTTTTATACTAATTCCAGTAGCTGAGCACCCACAGCCAAGGAGGCAATTTGAGGAAGCGCACCTGCTCTACATATCATAACAATGTACTTATCTTTGTATCATTACAATATGGTAGTATCATGCAAATGAACAATGTTTAACTTCTCTCCATCTTGTCTGGGCTGAGAGCTCACTGTTCATTCACAGAACTTCCTGGTCCAAATGATGTCAGTCACAATTACGTCCACCATTTCTTTCATTATCACCATGATTATTGCTCTCTACCTTCATTCACAGTACAGTACTTCCTAGTGCAGTGAATGAACGGGGGAGCTGTCAGATGGAAAATTAAATGGGATGGGAAGTTAAACATTTGTTTATTTGCATATTATACTACTGATTTTGTAATGGTACAAAGCTGGTTGAAAATTGGCCAAGTCGCCCATGCTGTGATGCAGTATCAATAACTTGTGAAAATTTGAGATTTGTGCGATTTTTGGAAGACAAGAACTATTTTCTGAGAAAAGGCTCATCTTCAATGTACCTGGGCATCTCATACGCTTTCTGAATGGTCTAGGTCTCTAGTTTGTGGTTGTAATGTTTCATGAGGCTGTGATTATCCTAGAGGTCACAATAGGTCATTGGCTGAGTTTGACTCTGTGCCTCAGCCCAGCACGGCTGCTACTACAATGCGCTCTGGCTAAAGCCAGCTAAACAACGAGGCATGTGAGACAGGTGTGAGCAGGGGTGAAAGTGGATTGAAGTTCTTGCTGGTACTACCCCAACCTTCATTGCATCATTCAAGCCTTTTGGACATAACGCACGAAACACAGAGGAGGGGAAAAACACACGGGAGATGCACAGGAAATCCAATCAGCAGAGAAATACTTATCCAAGGCAAAAGCTTCCCAGAAGGAATCAAACAACTGAAATCAGAAAAGAATTAGATAGACAATCGAAGATCATCACCTTGAAAAGATTCCTGGATGGAGCAGCTGACTTTTGCACGTCGGAGAGGAGGGAGGCTCCAAAACCAATTTGTCTATATGTGTAAAAGCTCTCTCTCTCTCTCTCTCTCTCTCTCTCTGTCATCGATGCATGTAAGAATCAACCGCCAATTAACCAAATAAATCAATTAAGCAGACAGCTGTTGCACTGCATAACAGAAGCCTCGTTAAAAATTTTGAAATCTAAATGGTCAGTATATCCACAACTACAAGAATAATCAACATTCTTGAATTAAATATATAATAAATATGTGAAATGACTTAGCCTACATGGTTTCAGGAACACACACTAAGCAGAAACAATGGTAAGGCTTCTCACTGCACACACAGTCAATTAACTGCAGCTCTAGGTGACAGGCTTTTGTGCAATTTAATAAGAAATTTGAAAACTAAATGTTTATGTCGATATAATGTCAGTAGATGTGTTTTTCTTGTTGATAATGCGATCCTGAAGGTTTGTGTATGTGGCTTTTGTGTCACTGTCCCATCTTCCCGGTACTGCGTACAGCAGGGATACTCAACTTGCTTTAGCCGGGGGCCAGGGGCCAGTTAATAAACAAACAATATACATTTTTCTGTAGCCGATTGTAGTTTTTTGGGGTGTCAGCCGGAGTTTAGTCTGACAATGTTGTGCACCATGGATAGTTAGTTAGGTTAAGTTAGTTAGGTTAAGTACATACACAAGTGCCTGGGTATTTGACATTTTACCTGGAGCTCAGTCAAACTTTATTTCACGTTAGTTTTTATTGTGAATTAGATTACAATTCACAATGAAAACTAGGGCTGTGAATCTTCACTGGCCTCACGATTCGATTTGATTACGATTCAGAGGGCTACGATTCGATTGGTATTCAACCAACCCAAATTCTCTCATGTCACTCCCCTCTTCCAATGATTCGATTACGATTATCGATGCATCTCGATGCATCTTAAATCGATGCATCACTTTTTTCCGCAATTCATGATTTATTTTTTCTCACTTTCTTTTTTCTCACTGTGTGGCTACTTTTAAAATAAAAGTGCATTTGGAATTGTATTGTATTATGATCCATAATTAAAATAAACAACTGCATGTACTTCCATTATATTTTATTTGATTATATATTATTATTATTATTTTTTTTATAATCGATTTTTGACATTCGTGAATCGATGCAGAATCGTGCACGTCCGCATCGCGATGCATCTTATAATCGATTATTTTTGACACCCCTATGTATGTACTTAACCTAACTAACTTAACCTAACTAATTCTCCGGTGTGCACAACATTGTCAGACTAAACTCCGGCTGACACCCCAAAAACCTACAATCCGCTACAGAAAAATGTATATTGTTTGTTTATTAAGTGGCCCCTGGCCTTCTATCATTTCACGAAAGTGGCCGCCGGGCAAAGCAAGTTGAGTATCCCTGCCCTAGCTACTCCCCCTACCCACCCCTCGAATCCCCACTCTCTATTGGCTCATTTCCACCGCAGGTAGTAGCGCGATCCCGCTCTGCTCGACTTGATAAATTGTCTCATTCCACCGGTTTAAACTGTCCCAGCCCGGGTTGTATTGGGGTCGAGTCGTGCTACTTTTCGTACCTGCCTCGTCGGGGTTCTATTCTGTCAACCCGGTACCATACGGTGACGTGAAAACATTGTTGACGACTGATTGGTCAGGCAGAATCGTGTTTACTCTATCTACTGACTGTCAATGCGCTGCATACCAGTTTAGTGGGCTTACCTTCTCTTCTGTTATGTTATTTCCATCAGTCTTTTGTGTTGCTGCCTTCGCCTCTGGTGAAATAAAGTCGTGGCGGTGGTTTCAATTGTTTTCAGAGTGAAAAAAGTCTGCTGCTCAGGAAGCTCCTGTAGTTAGTTGAGTGCAGCGCTCCGCTAGGCCGCAGCGGGTCTTTGGTGAAGCCGCGGTCTTGCCTGGTGAGAGGCCGCGGGGTACAGGCTTCACTCTGTTGCGCCTCTCCCGTCCGCGCGCAGCGCAGTGCATGCCTGTGAGTTTGACTAACTACAAAGTGATATCCATTCTCCTGGCCGATTGTCACATTCGCCCATGTACACTGTAGGTCATTTAGAGGCACCAGTATTTCATAAACAGTTTAAAAGTTCTGTGGATGGATTTAATTGTAACGTTATGTTATAGCCTACTTCGGCTATAAGCAAAGGACAGATATGCGGTCGCTATGACGACCAGCTGTGGGCGGGGGCAGATGAACGGCGGTCGAAGCAGAACATCCATCGGGCCGAAACGAGTAGAGCCGACTGGTGACGAGCTGTGCAGGGCAGTAAAATGTGGTGGAAATGAGCCATATGACCTTCAAATCCCTAGCCCTGTCCCCTTCCTGACCAGCCCCCCCCCACCACCCACATCCCCCTATCCACTGCCCTATACCCACCACTCGAATCCTGACTCTCTACGACCTTCCTACAGCAGGCCTACCTCTTGCTATGGGCCCTTTTCCTTGACCCAAATCAGATCGGATCCGCGCCAAAATTTTATCGGTTCTTCCTTGGTTCCTCCATGCTACACCCTTCCACCAAGTTTCATGAAAATCGGCCATGTAGTTTTTTCAGTAATCCTGCTAACAGACAGACAGGCAAAAAGACAAACGGCACCGAAAACATACTGTAGCCTCCTTGGTGGTGGTAACAACTGCCTAAAAGTCCTTGGTGTCAGTTTTAATTCTTGACAAGCACTGAGATGTATTGACTGTTGTGTAGGGTTTGTTGTTGTTGTTGTTGTTGTTGTGGTGGTGTTTCCCTGAGGGCACCCACCCACCCCATGTCCACAGTCCCACCCACCCCATGTCCACAGTCCATCCATCAAAATCACTAAACAAGCCGTGAAATAAAAAGCAAACTGCTCACCAGGGCCTTGTTGACAACAATGACTCCATGACGTTGACCTAGGCACCGGGGCACACATGGATGTGTCTTCATTCTAGCTGCCCGCCGCATCACATTTCAAACAACCGGCTCGCTACACAGATCCATTTTTGTCAGGCTCAAACAGCTGCAAATGTTCAGATATACTATCAACATGATATACTATCAACACCCTGAATGAGTTTTCAATTCAATCAAATCACAAGTCCCCTTTGGCCCAATCAGTGCAAGAACGGGCCAGCAGATTTCAATGTTATTTTGTCCTTGTGCTAATAATGCAGCAGACGTTTGGAATGCGTGATCTAATTGTTTGTTTTTCTCTTTTCTTCCCTCTCTCTAGGTAAGTGAAACAAATTGCTCAGACTGATTGAAAGTGGACTGCCTCGGGGTGCCTCATTCAACAACATACCGGCTTCTGGTACAGTAGCCAGCCTTCATACTGATGGAGGCTTTGTTTCTCTCAATTAACAGACAGAGAAAATGGAAAGGGAATGGCTGAACTGTATGCACCACTTTTTATGTTTATGTTTATATGGTGTTCATTACAACAGTGGGCTGGCATTTGAGGTGCTCCAATATTTTTGGGGGAGGTTTTGATGAGAGGCTGCTTGTTGAAGTGTATTGGTTTTGCTCTTTGTGGAAATACTTTGAGATCAAGGCTTTCACAGTATGAGCTTCTGCCCAAGGGGTGTCCTGGTCAGAGCCCCATCAAAGAAAACGTGATGGGAAACATCGCTCACGGGCCATCCCACCTCATGTCCCCCAGTTCATCACCACCAATAAATACTCTATTTTTGACGTTAATGACTTCCCCCCACTCCCCGACCGTAACACCTCCCCAGTGTCACCAGAGCAGCCCGATGGCGCATCAGGCACTCCTCCTCCTCACCACCCTGACATACATATACTGTCCGACTCGGTCTCGGACCGTCGCTCTCAGACACCCCCCCCCTCCACTCGACCCGGCTACATACAGTTCACCCCTCATCCTATGACTACGTCCCCGACTGGTGCTACCGCCGCTGTCCTGTCTCCACCTGGCACCTCCATTGAACAGACGGCAGCACAGCCCACCACTGACCAGGGGAAAAAACGACGGGCACCGTCCTCCTCTGCCCGTCGTAAAATGTTGCTATCTGCTGTTAACAGACGGAATGGGGGTTTTCCCTGCCCCCAGACAGCAGGGGAATATCCACACTCAAACTTAGACAGCATCCCCTCGTCAACAACACACACACCTGGCCACACGGCTGAACCCTCGCCCCACACCCAAACGCTCCCCCCTCGTCCACTTTTCCCTCCCACCACGCTTATAATCGGCGACTCCATAATCAGAAATGTTCGCTTTTTTAATGTCACCACATGCTGCCTCCCAGGCGCCACAGTCCTTACTCTTCTGGAAACCCTGAAAAACTCCCTGTCAACACTTCCCACTATTGACCGAGTTATCATTCATGTAGGCACGAATGACACTGTCCGTCAACAATCAGAAATCACAAAAAAGGATTTCAATGTACTTTTCAAATTCCTCCAACAAACTGGTATTCCTGCTTTCATCTCTGGCCCCACAGCTACGCTGCCCCGCGGTGCGGGTGGCCGCTTCAGCAGACTTTACTGGCTACATCGATGGCTCCAGACGGAGTGCAGGACCCAAAAACTAGGTTACATTAACAACTTCAACCTGTTCGGGAACCGTGTGTCCTTCTATAAGATGGACGGTCTCCACCCGAACAACCTAGGGTCTCGAGCCCTGGCAGAGAACTTTCACCGTACAGTCCGCCCCATCCTACGTAAATGACTGTCCCGGTTCTCTCGCTCAACAGGACCAACTCCCCCTCTCTCCTCAATCGCATCATTGCCATCAATCTCTACCATGAGCCCCCCCTCAATGACTATGGAATACATTATCCCTATCCCTGTCCACATTACCCACAGAATGTCTGACCCTGATTTAAATGTATTTACTCCTCAAACTGACTACCTAATTAATAATACACGTTTTCCTCTTAACTACCCCCTATCAGATTCAACACCCACCAGTATCAAAACTGCCCCGTTAAATGATACGTCACAAAACACTACATTTTTCATTTCTCACTCCCAACCTATTCCTGTAATCATCTCTCACAGAACTAACCCCATTCCACACACTACTCACTGTACTCATAGCAATCTAATCCAAATTAATAATCAAATCCCAGACTCAAATACAAAATCCAAACAACAAAGACAGCCACTCAAACACAACCGGAAAAAAATAAAAATAAATCTAACTAAACATATATCATCCATGCCTCAACTTAGTAAAATCAAGGGTTTCAAAATATGCCATCTCAATGTCAGAAGTCTAGCCCCAAAACTGGACGAAATTAAAATATTACTACAACAATCCAAAGCAGATATCCTCATAATCACAGAAACTTGGTTAACACCCAGTATTCCGGACTCATTCATCTCTATAGAAAATTATCAACTCCACCGTAGGGACCGCCTTAACAAGCCAGGAGGCGGTATTTTAATACTTATAAATCAGTCATATGGACACTCAATAACACATATTGAAACAGAATCTGAAACAATGCAACTGGTCATCAACTTCACAACTCAACAAGCCATCACAGTTATTGCCACATACAGACCCCCTAACTCCAATACTACAGACTATATCAAACAGCTCACCGACATCTTAAAATCTGTTAAAACAAAAGAATATCTCCTCATAGGTGATATCAACCTGGACTATAAGGACAGCTCATCCAAACCACTGAAAGCAATGACAGAAAAACTAGGACTTCACCAACTAATTAAGGAACCAACCAGAATTTGCAACACCTGCAGCTCCATCCTCGACCTTATCTTCACTAATCAACCCTCCAAATACGCTCAGACAGGAGTCATTCACACCGCTATATCAGATCACTCACTTATATACACTGTTAGAAAAAATGTCAAACCCCCCAAAAGCCATCAACTCTGTACAATCACCAATATACCAAAATCAAAACTGGCCCAGTTCAACACTGAAATTAATAACATTGACTGGAGCAGCCAGCTGGCTCTAGACAACCCAGAACAGATTCTGACAGAATTCCATGAACGCATTGAAACAGTACGAAATAAATATATCACCACCAGAAAGCTCCAACCACGGCAGCCCAAGTTACCCTGGATAAACTCCGAAATCTTAAATATGCTTAAACAGAAGACCCTTTTTCTCAAACAATATAGATTAACTAAGACAAGTGAAGATAGAGCAGAGTTTGTAAATATTAAAAATAAATGTACTTTTGAACTACATAAGGCTAAAACCACATATTACCACGAACTAATCAATCAAACTGCCAATAACCCTAAAACTCTATGGAAGACACTAAATACAATTACTGGTCAAAACCAGAACAATAAAAGCAACAACATTCAAATATCGCATCAAGGAACCCTTATCACAGACCAAGATAAAATTGCTAGTGCATTCAATGATTATTTCATCTCATCAGTTAACGAACTCGCAGCAAACTTTGATCCCCCTATATCTCCGACACCTGTACCCCCCCCACCAAATCAGTTCTCATTCTCTGAAATCACCCTAGGTAAGCTGACTAACACCTTCAACTCGTTAAATAACTCAACAGCCAAGGACGTCTATGGACTTAACATGCAATTTTACAAGACTCATGCTGATAGCCTCCTGCCTCTATTTCTCCACCTAATCAATCTCTGCATCAGACAGTCCATTTTCCCCACTGACTGGAAAACAGCAAAAATAATTCCCATATACAAAACAGAGGATCCCACAGTGATCTCAAATTACAGACCCATATCTATTCTCCCAGTTCTATCGAAACTATTAGAAAAAACTCTCGCAAATCAGTTAGTTGATCACCTGGAAAACAACCACCTCCTTAATGACTCTCAGTTTGGCTTTCGTTCAGCGCGCTCAACTCTATCTGCTCAATTACTTTTCACTGAAAACATACGCACATCTCTTAATAAAGGACATACCACTGGAGCCGTTTTTATAGATTTCCGCAAAGCCTTCGACACGGTTAATCACCAAATTTTACTCAACAAACTGGTTTCCTTTCAACTCTCTCCCCCTGTTTTATCTATGTTGTCTTCCTACCTATCAAACAGATCCCAGCTAGTCAAGATTGGGAAGGGGACATCACCCCCACTGCCTTGTAACATGGGAGTCCCCCAAGGCAGCATACTGGGCCCATTGTTATTTATAATGTACATCAATGATCTGCCAAATCTCTGTAAACACTCACAATGTCTTTTATATGCTGATGACACAGTTATCTATGTATCTGACTCAAATATAGACACCATCAACACAAAACTCACCTCCGATCTCCAGCTCCTAAATGACTGGCTAAAAACCAACCATCTCACCATCAATGTAAAGAAAACAGAATGCATGTACTTTCACTCACCTAGGAAAACCATCTCCATATCCGCTCCAATCACACTGGCAAAGCAAACACTTACTATTACAGACACTTATAAATATCTTGGAATTCATTTAGACTCTCACCTCACATACCGCAACCACGTCCACAGCCTAACCAATAAACTCAAACAGAAATTATATGTCTACCGCAAGATCAGGCCATTTCTCACACCTATTGTCTCTGCCACCTATCTGAATGCCATTTTTCTTTCCAACCTGTCATACTGTCTCCCCATCTGGTCCCTCACAACTAAAGAAATCACAGAACCATTAGCTAGACTATACAATAGAGCACATAAAATACATGGTAATTTCTCAAACTGGTCCCATCACTGTACAGCCTTATCACTTTCAAATGCCCCAACCTTCCAAAATTACTCAAACCTGTTAGCCATCAAATTTTATTTTCAGCTACAAAACACTAACCTCCCCCCAGCAATTTCAGACCTACTGCCTAAACCCAGCACCAGACCCTCTCTTGTTACACGTTCAATTACTCAAAAACTTATACCTGTCCCAATATATAAAAATAACTTTGGTTTAAGATCCTTCTTCCGTACTAATACAATAATCTGGAATGACATACCCCACCACATCAAATCCATCATATCCGCTCCGCTCTTCAAACATACCTATAAGCACTACATATTAACAAACCAAGCCTGCAACCACTGATTCTCCTGTTGATTTTTATTTATTTATTTATTTGATTGCAAATGTATATTGTCGTTAATGCTGATGTATTTTATTCTGAATAGCACTTTGAAATGTATTTTAGAACTGTATTATATAGGAACCTGCTGTAAACCAGTTTTATACTGAGTCAGGCCAGGTTTGACTGTAACTAGAATTGTTGCTTTTAAACCTTTTCCTACAAATAAACTGAAACTGAAACTGAAACTGAGCTATTTGCAGTTTGATTGTGGTTCTGCAAATATCTGAGGGCAGATATAATGTCTCGCAGCAACCGCGAGGATTGGCATATGATTCGAGTTGCAGATGATAGCCCTCTTGAGGAGGAAAAGCAAGATCACAGCCCAGTGTTTGTCGAGATATTGTATCTCAGCATGATAATCTATCTCTCCTGAGACAAAAAATAAAGACGTAATCATTCATATCAGAAAGTGAGCACCGAGCTTCCAGCTGACAATGCTGAGAGATGAGGGTCTCCAGCTCGTGGGTAGCTACAGATTATTTTTCAGGATAAACTTCTGACATACTGCAGATGCTATCTATCTATCTATCTATCTATCTATCTATCTATCTATCTATCTATCTATCTAAATGGTAAATGGACTGTATTTATATAGCGCTTTTATCCAAAGCGCTTTACAATGTGCCTACATTCACCCATTCACACACCGAAGGCGGCAAGCTGCCACGCAGGGTGCTGGCACACCTATCGGGAGCAATTTGGGGTTCAGTGTTTTGCCCAAGGACACCTCGACATTCTTGTTAAAAGCCAATTTTAACAAGAATGCGACGTGAGTAAAAATTGGGTCCGGCCACAGCTATGCGATTTTACGTGCGATTGCGCTAAATCTTTTAGGAAATGTAAAAAGCACCCCTGCGGATAACCTAATTGAGACGGATTTTTTAATTTGGTTATTAGAGCCAACTAAATGGGTCAAAATGGCTAATTAGTGGCCAAAATGAGTCAACACAGGTTCAGCTACATTCGTTAGCTACTGATGGAGCATACCTGAGAGGAGGAGCAGCATACCCGATGATCTGTTTTCGTGTTAGTGTTTTCATCATTGAGGGGCCCTTTACACGAGGACAGTTTCTGAAAGAAACGACACAATAGCGTTTCCTTCACACCTTTTCCTTCACACCTTCTCCCTGTTTACATGATAAGTAATCGTCTTTCCGGTTTTTAAACACGGAAGTAGAGTCCGCCTTCCGCAGTCATTTAGACTTGCCAAAAAAACATTTTTAAGCTAAAAAAACCCCCAAACTATTTAAAAGTTTTAATATTTGTCGGGTGAGAATGTAACATATAGTATGTGACCAGTTTATCAGAATAACGCCTATTGGAAATCTTTAACGAGCAGCGATGACCGGGAGCGCTGACTGTCATCTGTCAAACCCTACTGTAGTTAGGTTACTGGCAGTGAGAAAACACTGTCGAGTGCTTTTGGAACTAACGTTAAATGCCGACCGGGTACAGCCATCGGCTCCTCGCAGCAGTAACGTTCTGAACATGTAACTGAAGTTGGCCGCAGTGTAGCTTAATTCTGAATGTTGCCAAACTTCATTCATACTGACGTTTTATTTGGTTGCCAACTCGCGCACGACTATGGCGTAATCGCGTGTGTCGCGTGTGCAGGCACGTCAGAGTTTCTGAAATGTGCCGTTCCAAAGCGATTACATGGAGCCCTCAGCCCCGCTCAGCGGGAAGCGTCTCAAACAAGTTCCACTCTGGAGGGTGGTTCCAAAATGTGTCGTTTCCTAAGCGCGAATTCGCCATCGCCGTCTTAACGGGAGGCACTAACAATAAAATAATTCCCCGTTTCCATAGGAAACCGTCCTCGTGTAAAGTGCCCCTGAGTCTCATGTTTGTGTACAGTACTACATTCACTCACGTTGTGGCTACAAAATAGGACAACAGGTTTGAGCCATTCTCTCTCTCTCTTTTTTAAACGTGTATTTATTGGGTTTTCAACAAAAGATCTCAGACTTTAGTAATACACTTTGAACATTATTCAACCAATCATGAATCATATATCCCTAATATAATTTTATTCTTATCAGCATCATCAGCATCATTGGTTATTTTGTGGTTTTCTGGTACATTGGACTTACCCTGCTAGCCGGGCGCAAGGAGCAGACAGAAAGTAAATGCTGGAAGACCCCTGGTCTGCCCGCAATATGCAATTAAGCAGATTGAAAACAACGTTAGCTCAGCAGCTGGAGCTAGCTTGATAGCTACCAGCTAACAAGTTAACACGCTGGTCCGCCCGCACTATGCAATAAATTAAGCAGATTGAAAACAACGTTAGCTCAGCTGTGGGATGCCAGCGCTGCCTTGGCGCACAACTTTCTCTAACGCTCCGAACCTTCTCTATACACGCTCTGTCATCATTGGAAACAAACAACTGGAAAACTGAAGAAGCTGGATCTATGGAAAAGAAGCTCAGTGGACACACTCAGTGGACACACAGCCATTAATGCACTAGTGGCAGTGGCATACACTTACCATGGCAAGAACTTGAAAGCGGAGTACAGCGCCGTACAGCGGTGACCAGTGGGACGACCAGACCAGATTCGGCACGCAGGTGGTCCCCAGGTCGGTCCCCAGGTCGGGCACGCAAATTGTATGGACGAGTGGAGATGACAGGCCGCAGTGGCGCATACGCACACACCGGCCAAACATACATAAGTGCATGTGCTGAGTATCAAAGTGTATCTTTGCAGGATCATCTAGAAAAGACAGTTAAATGCATAATATACAAAGTATTTATAAGAGGGGGCGAATAAAAAATGAAAGAGGGCGGAAAAAAAGAAAAGATTCAGCCATTCTCTTAAGGTTACTATGCACCTAGTTAGAGTTATTATTAGTAGTCTAAAAACAGATTTTTCTTGGTGGCCACATGATCACCATAACGATAGGAACCATAATACCTCTTGATGACAGTAGGAACAGGCTGTCTCATTGTGCAGCCTGTGGTCTGCTTAACAGTAACCAGCAGGCAGTCGTGCAGTATGGCTGCAGTCATCTCTCAGCTCGGCATTACAGCCGTCTGCTTTGAGGTGAAGCTACCGCACTCATGCTTGACTCCTTCTCCCCGTGTGTCACACAGCATAATTGAGTTCAAATTGAATATGAGCCACCAATCAGTGACATTAATGGAAGAATGGACTGTGTCTTGTGAGGACAGAGGCTGGGCAAATCTTCCCCATCATCAGACATTACCTAAGTACCCATACAGTCACAGGAAGTCTCCGTTTAGATTGAAGATTAGATTGAAGAATGCACATATCCCGTAGGTCTGCTCAATATTTCTACCAAATTTAATACAATAAATGCGTGTATATATATCCTGTTTATTTCATTTGGCCAAACAAAACATTATTAATTCTTTCTAAGTTGCAATAATGTATCATATTATCATGCATTCTGTGGTTTTGATAGTTTTTGTCTTCTACTATTGATGTGACCGCTACGCTGCATACTTACACTAAATCAAATTCCTCGTATGTAATCTGATTACATACTGTTGCTATTAAAGTGAATCTGAATCTGAATCTAAATCTGAAGTCACCTGAAGGTACAGGTGTAATGTTAGGAAATGTCATTCCTTTATGATGTTTAGAGTACTACAGGGATGATGTATTCATGTAGGCTTAACCAGAAATCGCTGCCATTTTGGTTCGCCAGTGGAAAAGTCTATGAGGTTTTAAAATGGGGATTTCACTTAAATGCATCAAATAAGGTCTGTGGTAAACAAAAGTTTATTGGAACGCGAATTTGGCTTTAACGTTTAACGTCATAAAAAACGTCATAAAAGTTATTTAACGCATGTGAAGATTATCCTGCTGAACCCAAATTCGCGCTCCCATAAACTTTTGTTAACCACAGACCTTATTTTATGCATTTAAAAGCCCAATCCCTCTTCTCCTGACGAACCCGGAAGTATACTTCCAGACTCATTCCTTTGGTGCTCTCTGGTATTATCATGTTAATTGTATTTTGTATTGTATTAATAATTCATGTGCGCCCACTGTGTCCATATTGGCAGCAATGGTGGTGTATGCAACAATTTAGCACCACATGCAGCTGTTTTTTAACTGATTTTTTACACACGCAGTATAAACTTAATAGGTGTCAAGTAAACACCTTTTTGGAGTCTGTGTAGGTGTTAAAAATAGCAGCCAATGTCAGAGGAACAATGTCAACAGATTCAGACCTCTTGTGTAGCCTCTCTAAACTAACACTTTACAAGAGCAAAAACAAAATCTATTTTCTTCTATGTTACAGGCCGAAAAAACAGAAATTACAAGCCGTTGCAAACAAAAAAATGAATCACTATCAGGAAATGTATTAACTTAAAAGTTTCAGCATGCAATAATAAGTATGCAGTATACTGTACATGCAGTAATAAGTATACAACATACAACTGACTTCCGGTCTATCAGCACCGGCGCTTTCCATGGCGGTGTCCTCTCCCCATACTTCTTCGGACTATACACCAACAGCTGCACCTCCGGTCACTAGTCTGTCAAGCTCCTGAAGTCCGCGGATCATACCACTCTCATTGGGCTCATCACAGACAGAGACAAGTCAGAATACAGGCAGGAGGTTGACCACCTGGTGACTTGGTGCAATCAGAACAACCTGGTGTTAAATGCTCAAAAGACAGTGGCGATGACTGTAGATTACAGGAGGAACCCAGCGCCACCTTCCCCCATCACCCTGGGTGACTCCCCAGTCAACACTGTGGAGTCCTTCCGCTTCCTGGGGACCATCATCAGCCAGGACCTAAAATGGGAGCTGAACATCAGGGCTCTCACCAAAAAGGCACAGCAGAGGATGTACTTCCTGCGGCAGCTGAAGAAATTGAAAGTGCCAAAGGCCACGATGGTGCACTTCTACACCTCCATCGTTGAGTCCATCCTCACCTCCTCCATCACCGTCTGGTATGCTGCTGCCACTATCAAGGACATTAATAGACTGCAGCGCATCATCCGCTGTGCTGAGAAGATAATCGGATGCAACCTGTCATCCCTCCAGGACCTGGATGCAGCCCGGACACTGTAGCGGTCTTGCAAGATTATTTTTTTTATTTAACCTTTATTTATACAGGTGAATCACCTTGAGACCTGGATCTCATTTTCAAGTGCGACCTGTTCAGATCATGGCCGATCCCTCACACCCTGGTCACAAACTCTTCAACACACTCCCCCTTGGCAAGAGACTGAGCAGAACCACTCGCCAAGAACAGCTTCTTCCCAACCGCCATCAGCTTCACCAACGAGGCCCGAAAACCTCTTCCACCAAGGACCTTACCAACACCCCCCACAAACCCCACTACCTCCTCCTGAACTTACCTGATAACCCCCCCTGACTCATATCTAATTTAATGCCTGTTTAATTGGACTGTAAATTCACTGCTTTTGTAAACTCATATTTAACTCGGACTGTAAATTCATGTAAATTCACTGCCTATTTAACACCAATTTAATTCAGACTGTAAATTTCAGGTAAATTCAATGTAAACTCATTTTTAACTCGGACTGTAAATTCATGTAATGCCTATTTAACTCAGACTGTACATTTCATGTAAATTCAACGCAAATTCATATTTAATATCCACAGAACACTCCTCCACTCATGTAGGCTACATATTGTATATTGATTTCATTGCACTTGGCATGTTGTGATTGTCTTTAGTAGGGATGCACACTATTAATTGCTTATTAAGGATTTACTTGAGCAAAGAAGAATTACTCGATCAAAACAAAACATAAAAGCAACATGCATTCCCATTAGATGGTGTTTTCAAATCAGTTTTCAATGATCCTCCAGAGGGTGCAATGATATCACTGTAACAGACTGTTCAGCGTGTATGCGAGGCTCTGTGTTTGTCCCCTCGAGAGTTGCCGTACAATAGGAAGTGGGGGACTTCAGAGCCGGTTGACCACAGAGCCGGTGTGTGCTTAGTGCTAACGCTAGGCGCTAACTGAGAATAAATGTGGAAACGTGTTATAACTTTACAGCCTGACTCTCGTTTATTGTTTTAACAAAGTGTAAGTAATAGGCGGACCCGGACACTCGGCTACATCACTATAGCCCTTTTCAGACAAGTCATAAGATGCTGTTCAAGTAGAACAGTGTTCATTCGAATAAATTGGCTCGCCTGGGTCTCACCTGGACTGGAGCTGAGGATGGCTGCAACGCACTGCGAGCAGAAAGAATAAACAATCTGCGTGGGTAAGTGAGCCCCTGCGGCCGTGACGGGGATTTTGGGCAAATGTTGACATGTCTAAAAAGGTATGCCTCCACGTTTTTATGTGTTTCATAGCATAGGCTATGCTATGCAATGCTGTGAGAAATATACAATAAGTTGCTGCTGCATAAATAAACGTTTTATTGAGGAAAAACGCATTTGGTATGGTTTGAAAAAATTTGTATTTTTAATTACAATTAATCGATTGATTAGTTAACGTTACCAATGATCGAGTTTGGAATTTGCGGAAAATGTGCATCCCTAGTCTTTAGTTATCTTTCCTACTTCTTTATCTCTGTACATTGACCTGACCGCTACACAGCATACAGACACGAAGACAAATTTGTCGTATGTAACTTGCATACTGTTGCAATAAAAGTGATTCTGATTCTGATTGTATTGCTCATAGAGCGGTGATCAGCAGTCAACCCAGATTATATTTATTTATAGTTCATTGTTTCTGAAATTCTTTACTTTTTAATTATAAACCTATTGGCTGCAGCAGGGTTTGCTTAGGACATTGTTTATGATCTTAATTACATTGCATGCCTTTCTACCTTTCCTCAATTCTTTTTCTAACTCAATTGTATAATACAGGAGTTTTCAAAGTAGGAGGCATGTCTCCCCAGGGGGGCTCCAAGCAGTTTCAGGGGAGGCTCAGTGAATGGAAGTGAAAAAATATTACATTAGTGTTACGACCATGAAAAGTTGTCTAGGGCAAACTAACATAAGAAGTCTAGGAACAAAAGAAGATAAACTGAGACTAAAAAGAAGTAACCAAGGCACTCTTGTAGGTGAAAAAAGTTAAAAAGCCTTTATTATATGGCTAATGCATAGTAGCAAGAATAAAAAATGCACCAGCGCGTTGTGGCACACAGGCCTTCTTCAGGGTGACAAACAAGGGAAAAACTGCAATGCAAACATATATAAGGTGTGGCAGGAGATGCCAACATAGTTAATTTGCATAATACATTGAGCTGACAGGAAGACGACCATATAAGGAGTCGGCAGGTAACTCCAGCAGTGACATAATGGAAAAAAAACACCTTGTACAAACCTATCACTGATTGTATACAAAGGTTTACAAGTCCATACAGCATATTTCCAAAATAAGTTACCTGTAGGTTCTGTGTCTGAAGAAGGGCTTTGCCCGAAACGTCACACTTTTTGTGGTCTCCGATTAAATATTTGGGAGCAGCTGCCAGTGTGCGGACTCTATTTTTTATTACTTACTTGCACTTCGGTCCTTCACCTGGTTTTAACCCTTCATTGCTGGATGTGCGTGCCTTTTTGTACCTTTTACCTGTAGGTTCTGCCCCTGAAATGCGAGCTAAAGTGAGATAAATGTTGCTCATACAGTCAATTCAAACTATCAACCTGAGGTACAGTAGTGATGTCCATGGAAGTCAAACAGTTAGCTTTTGAGAGGTGAATGAAGGCACAAACAATTTGACAGAAAACAATCTGTCAGTTCATAATAAATCTAATGCTCAATGGAAATTACCTTTCATTTCCATGACATTTACAAAAAGTATTGTACTTAGTAGAGATTAATGATTAAAACCAAACCAAATACTTTTACCTACTTTCCCCGTAAACAGGTCATTCTGAATCCTCAACTCGCTAGAAAGGTGTTCATATCTTGAAATTCAGTACTGGAGTACGGTGGTTCCCAAACTTTTTGAAGTCCTGTACCCCCTCAAACATTCAACCGCCTGCTGTGTACCCCCTCTACCTCCAGAGGGTACTTTTCTCTCTCTCTCGTACCCTCAACGTAACTGTGAGTACCCTTGGGGGCACACATACCCCACTTTGGGAATACATGCTGTAGTAGACTAAAACAGATCAGCTAGTATTCAGAAACTGACAACTGATTAAAAAAATGTTCCAGAGCTGCTCTCCCTAGGAATATACTGTAGGAGTCTACCTGTAGTTTTGCAGTTGTTAATCCTCTCCATATCCTTTTTTCATGCATATACTGTAGGAGTCTACCTGTAGTTTTGCAGTTGTTAACAGAGTTGGGGTCCGTTACTCAAAAAAGTAATATATTACACATTACACATTACTTTCAAAAAAACTTACTTACTTTACTTGATTACTCCCTGGAGAAAGTAATTCGTTACACTACTCGTTACATTACTTTTGCGTTACTCCGTAACATCGCCTGAGATGCATTGTCACGTAATTTGCCAGTTCACAATACAACATTAATCCTTACATATATGCCCATATATTAGCACAAATCTCTATCGTAATAAGGTAGGTTGCAAAACTTTTCCTGTCTGATGGTGGCTGTCCGTTCCCTGCCATCTGTATTTTGCTCAATATGTTTCTGAAAAATGGCGATTTCATTCTACTGTTGAAACTGGCAACATTTCCTCTACCATGTAGGAGGAGGCAACACGCCTGTCCATCTCTGATTTTGATGTTACCTGGTGAAAAGAAAGCTTTTGCTGCTTGCTTGGGGTCGAGGCAGGCGACTCAGCTTGGGTCTGCAACCAGCTTTGTGTTAGCATGTTTCCACTGCAGATGCTTTGAGAGGTTTATGTCGTAGGCTACCGTAGCTAGCTGCTTCTGTCCAGGGCGTTTGCAGTTTCACATTCTTGTCCTTCCGCGCAACAAAAACTTGTTGTAGAAGACGGCGCTTTTTGGCAGATTGCTGGCAGACTATTATGGAACATACTGTACGCACTGCGCCCACTTCACTAGAACACGTTGTATTTACAAGGGGTATTTACAGACCCCACCGCTGTATGTGGGTTTCTCTTATGGTTTACGTTTACATTTAATTTAATTTAATTTTGTCCAATATTCAGATATTCCAGAATTGCATGTTGTGTTAAAATACATATTATTTATATCTAACACTCTTTAGCCTGATTTAATTGTAAAACAGAGTGTGAAAAGTTATGCAAAGCCTTCTGGGAAATTTAACCCGTGGAAGAGGAAAGTGGGCGTAGTTCCCAGCATGCCCTGGGGGTACTGTGTTTTTGTGTCAAATGTTTGTTTGTCAATGTGTTTTGGAGGTTAAAATGATTTATTGTTCTATATGCATGATGTTAGTTATCTGATAAGTTATATGTCGACTAATAGTGCTGTTCTACATGCTGATACAAAGTTGAAATATTGGCACCATGATTGATTCTGCTGTGCAGTTAAATGACCTGTCTGATGAGACACAAGATCTGCTATTAAAACGGAGATCTTTTCTCTCTATACTTATCTTGCTGGTACGCATGTAACGAGGTAAGCGTTTGATTAGTAACTGTAATGTGATTACTGCACTTAGGTACAGTAGTGATTTACACTACTCGTTACCGACAAAAGTAATGTGATTACAGTAACGCGTTACTTTGTAACGCGTTACCCCCAACTCTGGTTGTTAATCCTCTCCATATCCTTTTTTCATGCATATTTTATATAGGCCTATAATATTGCATGTAATAGGTAATTTAGTGACCCACATTTTCACAGTGTGATGCCTGCTTAGCTAGCTACCTACATGTACAGTATGTTGACGCTATAGTGGCTGTAATAATGAGTATTCGTCTCCTTTGACTTTTTGTGCATTTTGTTTAGCGTGAGGATGGAGTTGGAGTTGATCGATCGATTTTAGGTCCAGATGAAATTTCAGCTAATCTCTATATTAAACGGATATCAACTGATACCTGCAAGACATTTGTCGGACTGTTAAAAATGAAGGAAGCGGACGTCTTGGTGCAGATGTCTGCTTTACAGCGGAAACCCTGAAATATGGGCCGTCTGTCCCAGAGTCTTATTAGTCGTCAGACTGATATAGGGCCCTATCTTCCCCCTGGCCTTATGCGCTAAACTGGCGTTAAACGCAGAAAAAACATGCTTTGCGCCTGACTCGGGAAGATAGCATCATGTTTTTAGGCCCCGAAATGCGCTTTACGCCGGAGAGGTGTGGCGCAGTGCCAGAATAGGCGTTTCGGCCTTAAATGCTATCTTCCCCACTGGCGTTAATTTAGCGCTTAGTGCTTTTCAAAACCAGGCCTTATTCAGTGCGCCGACTCCCCTACCAAAGCCACACACAGACACACATGTGAAATCTCCCAGCATGCATTGAGGCTAATGCATTTTGACAAGAAATAGCAACCAAATCAGCCTAAGTAGGCTAAGTGGTAGATACAAATAATATTTACGTGAACACAACATGCAATTCTAGAACATTTCAATATTGGACAAAATAAAACATAAAAATCGAAACACAACTCTATGTGAAACATATATGTAATCCAGGTGGCATATATATCCGTCGCATATACAACGTGGTATAGACGAGTGACAACCGTAACACGGTTGTAGGTCCGCTCCAACAAGACTTAGCTTACTAACTTGACACGTACTTTTTCAATAAAAACACATTTATGCCATGACTTTACTGTACATAATGTAGGCTATATTTATGTGCATCATTTAGCCTGTGCTGTGATGTGCAGGAACAGCAGGTAGCCTACAAGTTATAAAACAACCTGTCCTGAATGAGCCGAGTGGGGGTGCTTGTTCACTATTGTGAAAGTTATGTGTTTACAACATAAAGATCATGGAATTGGATGGTATCAGGAATGTCACCGATAGTTAACATTCTATATTGTAGGCTACAGGGAGACCGCATCAGCCCTGCTGAACAGATCTGTATTTGCCTGGCTGTAGGTTGAATTGTTTTATTCAGGCTATGATCTGTGATGTGCTGAGATATCCAAATTGGCATGAAGAGATGACAGCATGCAGCCGCAACCCGGACTGGATCGAGTGGATCGGAGCTTCAAAAGGAAGAATGTCATTGCGTAATTGCAGTTCACCAATGACCACAGTTGTGAATAATTATACGCCTAAAAGGTGTGGTTAAATGGTTACGGCCGGGTTTAGCGCCGAGGGGAAAATAGGGACTGCGCCTGACCACGCCCACTAATAGCGCTGCGCCTGGCGTTAAATGCTATTTTAAGGTCAGGGGGAAGATAGGGCCCATAGACTCTGCGTGCCCAGATTATGTTAGGAATGCAGCCATACAACAGTTGTGAAGTATATAGTGTACAGAAGCTCCTACAGAGAGTGTACATACGTATGTCAATATAACTGCCTGCTTTTTGGCAGCATGAACATCATCGAGATGATTCAGCACGTTTGGATGAGGAGAGAATATCATCAAACAGTCAGTCAGGGGATTCTGGATCAGTTTCAGTCAGTGTTGTCGCCTAACACTTCTTAAAATGCAGTCAGCTGCAGACAATCTGCTGCTTTAGCTTTGTCAGCCTAAACCGTCAAAAGATATTCTAATATGTAAATGATCAAGCAGCCTTTCTAGTACAATGTCATTGACATTTTTACAACCACAACATTCGGTATTAGCAATATTTGGGCTTAGATCCCAATAGGGGCTCACTTAGGCCTTGGCCACACTGATCCGTCATAAAATGGACAGAACGGATAGACGGATAGAGTTATGTCCGTTGCATGTACAAGTAACCTACTTGTACAGCAGGTGGCGGTAAGCACCTTGAAGGTGTCAGCGACCCGCCTATAAACCGAGAGAAGAAGAAAGCTGGCGTCAGCTAGCTGTTAGCTCTGTGCGCTAAGTTACTTATGTGGCAATAGAATGCCACTGAATGACCAGATTAGATGGTGAAATCAGACGGTGACACTGCCTATCACGTTGTACAACAGCGGGATGGTGTACACAGCATTAATTATAGCCTCCTTCACCGCCTCGGCCGCCATCTTCTTTGAAAAGTTGAAACAAATCTCGGAACGCCTCCTCTCGAGACCTCAACTCTGATTGGCTAAACGGACAGTGACTATCCGACCATCCGATACGTCCATCCAGAAAAAGTTCATCCCTCTTTTCTGGATACGTACGCTTCTGAGTGCTCCACGGACAGTCAGACAGCTGTTATTGAAAATGAATGGAAGTGAACAGAGAAATGAACGCACACGGACAGACACCATGGATCAGTGTGGCCAAGGCCTTACAGTAGCCCTTCTGACGTACTTTCAACAAAAAGTAGGGATTAAGAGGTACAGTACACACACCACTTAATGTGCAACAAATGATCACACGTTCCTTTGTCATCTTCTCCTTACAACAACAACCACTTTGGAAAGTGTCACCTAGTTTCTTCAGGCCTTGTATTCTGCTTTTTCAAAGGTGGTTAGGCTTTACTCACAGTATTTTTGCAATGTTCCTTTCGATCTCTATTCAGTTCATGTCTCATTCTTTGAGATTGTAATGGAAGACAGAAAATGTACTTCTCTAGTGAATTTTGGCCCAACATTTTTGGAAATAAATACTGGTGGTTTTCTGCTCTTTACTTGCGCACTTCACTACTACAGTGGCAGCCATCTTCAGTTGTTGCTTCCAGCTGAAGGCCTTTCAGCTGCCAGCAGCGTACCAAAGAGCTGAACTTTGTTATAGCATAAGAGAAACTAAAGCAATGTTTAGAGATATCAATCTTCACTATGATATCCATACTGTTTATTAAGAGGATGAATTGGTTTCAGTTATAACAGTGAAGTCCAACGCACTTCAGACCAAGTTTGGAATAATGGGGCTTTTCCACTGACACCTTTGGCTGCGCCGCGCCATGCCATACCGCACCAATTTCGTGCGGCACAGCATGTGCCAAGCTGTGCCGAGCCATGCTACCAGACTACCTCTGGAGTGGGGCTAAAGCTTGTCGGAGTGAGCTGCCCCAAGTGAGCTGCCCAACCGCAAGCAACGCATGATGATCCCCCTTCTCCCCCTCAGCTCCTGCGAGCAGAGTGATGCGAAACTCACGTCTCTGTGCTGGAGAGAGTGGAGAGAGCAGTGCTTAGCTATAAAGGACTGGAACAAACTCCCCACTGACCTGAAAGTCTGTACAACTTTAATACTTTCTTGCGTGAAGTTAAGAAATGGATTATAAATAACCAACAATGCCCACATTAGTCTGCTTTATTACTAATTTGTCTTTCAGAACTGCATAATGTGATATTTATACCCTGGGTAGTATAAATTGTGATTATGTGTGTATGATTTGTAGTGATATGTATAATGTATAACAAAGATGTGTTGATATTTGTATTATGTACCCTTTAATATAGTATACAGTATATTGTATTGTTGTTTGTGCTGGCAACCCTGCCCTGGGACTGCAGATGGAAAATAGCAATTTGCTATAATCTGGTGCAAAGCATCTTTTCTCTCTGAGATCAATGTTATCTTTTACACATGATCCCTGACAAATAATAAAAAATAATTAATAAACCTAAAACTAAAACTAAACTAAAACTAATCTTGTTGGTGACATGCTCCTTTGGTGGTGATGATCTGGTCCATGTTTGTTCATATGGAGGCCTGCAGTATAGAATGTCCCACCTCACACCGCTGCACCACAGCCTTGTACTGGGTTTGGACCTGGTGCTGCAACAGGTTGTACACCGTATCACTGATCAGCATCCAGTTCCTCTGCCTCTTGTGCTTCTTGCCTTTGAGTCAAGGGAGATGAGCTCCCTCAATTTGGGCAGGAGGCCATCCATCCCCAGGTTAGACAGTATCTGCGATGGTATGCCACATGTCATGTCCCAGGTGCTGTAGTGCCCATGAGCCTGGCGGTCACACTGCATTGGTGAAGGTCTGAATCAGGTATGGGCAACTTTGATGATAGAGAGGGCCACACAAAAAAATCCTCGCTACCAGAGGGCCAGATTGTGATCGTGCACTTCCACCATTAGCCTACTGTAACACCATCACTCCCAATTATAGCTACTAATTTGATGAAAAGGACTGGTAATGAAAGTTTATTATACCAACATTTATATTTTTCATATTCAAATTTAGTAATTCTTCCATTCAGATGACACCAGAAACGTTGCTCTAGCTTTAAAACAGCCTGCTACAGCAATTTGATGGGGTACATCACCCAAATATGTCATATTAATCAGATTAGATCCTGGATATAGTTTGCTACAATAGCGTTAGCTCAAACGCTAACATTAAACAGTATGTGGATTAGGGATGTTCATTTTGAAAAATTTCCAAAATCGATAATCGGTGAGAATTAACGATCAATTATCGATTATCGATTTTATTAATACTTAGAAAATTTTCAATATTTTCAATTTTTTTTTTTTTTTTTTTTACAAAATGAATGCCTATGGCAGAAAATACGAAAGACAACGTGTTCTCCTCAATGAACTCTTTATTTCAATGTGTCTCCTCTCCAACACTGCTGTCCCCGGCGCATGCCGGTGTGAATTTCCCATGTTTAAAACAGTTTTGTTGGCACAAAGGCCCGTGCCCAGCCAGAAAACTAGAGACTATATGAAGCTCCACCTCACGTTAGTCGGCTGTGCAATGGAGTGGGGCGAGGAGTAACGAATTCCACCCAAAGCTAGTCAAAATTTTTTTTTTTTTTTTTTTTTTTTAATAATTAAAAAATCGATCCAAATGCCACAGGATCGATTCCAATCCTTAACGATCGATTATCGATTTTCGATAATTGATGAACATCCCTAATGTGGATGTACAATGCTAACACCATTAGCTCCATGTTCTGGGATGTACAGTAAAATAAAAACAGATTTGGGTGGTCTAACCTAATCAAAAGCGTCCGCCTTGTAAAAAAGAAAAGGTAAATTGACCCAGGGCCCGCGAGCCGCCAGTTGCCCACCCTTGACTCTGAACCTTGTTCTCCTGTGACAAACCATTGTTGGCATGGCTGACGTACATTTGAAAATCATGACCCATCCCTAATGTATGTGTATTTCAATCATGAGAGACTCGTAATATAATTTTAACAAACTTTATTGAATCAGAATAGACAGTTTGAGTATGGCGTATGACTCCATGATGTGACGCTCCTCTTGCTTATGAGAGAGGGGCGTCAGTGCTGTATGAGATAGGACATCCCCCCTAAGGGGATTTGTTTCCAACAGGAGTCATGACATTGGTGGTGATCTGGGGAGGTGGTGGGATGAAGCTTTTTGCTCTGGAGATGCTGGATGAATGCGTGATGCTGACACAAGGTGAGTGATGACTGCACAAGTGTGATTTAAGCTGTGGTGATGGGGCTTTATATAGTACCAGGAGAAGGGCATTTATGATGTCATAACTGATGTCATTTATGATGTCATAACTGATGTCATTTGGGAGAAGGGCATTTATGATGTCATAACTGATGTCATTTATGATGTCATTTATGATGTCATTTGGGTTATGACAGCATGGGGTGCTCTATTAATGCCTTATTTGGTCTTCCATGATTGAACTACAGTCTGCGACTACACTTCAATCATGAGAGACTCGTAATATAATTTTAACAAACTTTATTGAATCAGAATAGACAGTTTGAGTATGGCGTATGACTCCATGATGTGACGCTCCTCTTGCTTATGAGAGAGGGGCGTCAGTGCTGTATGAGATAGGACATCCCCCAAAGGAATTTAAAGTTATTTCAGGAACTGGGAGAGTGAAAACGGGGGTCATGGAGCTCGCCTGGGGTATGCTTTAGTCAGGTCGTGGGCTGACGGGGGGAGAATTTAGGCATGTCGGGAGATGAGGGGCTGACCGGGGTTTTTTAAGGCAAAGCGGGGTTGCAAGGGCGTGGATGTGGATAGCCCGGGCATGGGCGCATTGATGAGGAAAAGGAGAGTTTGATCACCACCAACGAAGTGCTTGTTGCCTCTTTAGTCATGGAAGGAGGGATCTTTGGGCTGATAATATGGTGTCTTGCTCTGGTCGAATGAAAGATGCATAGGCGGATGAGGACCAGCGCCCCAGTTGTTGAAGGGAGGCGGAGGACGCCCCCTGCATGGCTGCTGATGTGGCTGCTCCGATCCTGAAGGAGTGACTGGAATAGTTCTCTGCAGGGATGTTGCATTTCTGGAGTGTGGTCTTGAAGTGAAGGATGAACCAGGATCCTGTCATGTGATGATGGGGAGAGATGAGGAAAAGGGGGCCAAGGGCTGATTGAGGTTTATGCAAATGCCGGAATGATGGGTTATGCAGATTGTCGGACATTGGCTGACTTGTCAGGACGTGGGCTGACTGAAGTTTAAGCAGGATGCAGGGATAATGGGTTGAGCAAGTTGTCAGGATGTGGACTGACTTCTCGGGACGTGGGCTGACAGGTTTAAGCAGAATGCAGAGATAATGGGTTGAGCAAATTGTCAGGACGGGGGCTGACTTGTCAGGACATGGGCTGACTGATGTTTAAGCAGAATGCAGGGATGATGGGTTGTGCAAATTGTCAGGACGTGGGCTGACTGAGGTTAAGCAATGGCGAGGACACTTATGGGGTTATATGCAAATTGCCCGGGCATGGTGCCCAGGGGGTATACTTTTGCTGAAGCCACTGTGCTGTGCCCGGCTATATGCTTTGCTGGAGCCACTGTGCTGTGACCAGGGAGGAGCTCTGCTGAAGCCACTGTGCTGTGACCGGGGATATGCTTTGCTGAAGCCACTGTGCTGTGACCAGGGAGGAGCTCTGCTGAAACCACTGTGCTGTGACCAGGGATATGCTTTGCTGAAGCCACTGTGCTGTGACCGGGGAGGAGCTCTGCTGAAGCCACTGAGCTGTGCCCAGGGATATGCTCTGCTGAGCCACTGCTGTGACCGGGATACAGTGTTGCCAGATGGCAAATGTTGAATTATCGTACCAGAGGGTCAAAATTATCGTTTTTGGAGTGAAATTATCGTACGCCCCCTCCCCAGCGCGCGTGCCTTCGGCGCGCCTATGTCGGGGGGCTGCGCTAATCACAGGCTACTTTTTGGACTTGGCATGATTTTTCAACACTGTGGTCTCAGCCTGCGTTGCAACAACAACAAAACACCCTGCACGTATTAGCTGCAAATATGTTTGTTTGAAGAGATGATTGTATAAACAGATAGAGTGATAGACGTAGGATTCGTCTAAGTGTCACGAAATGATGAGATTCTCGTACGTTTGGGGGATTTGGGGATTATTGATCGTACATCGTACAGAGGTCAAAATTATCGTACAGGTACGATAATTATCGTACGTCTGGCAACGCTGCCGGGATATGCTCTGCTGTAGCCACTGTGCTGTGACCAGGGATGTGCTCTGCTGAATCTACTGCGCCGTGACCGGGGAATGAGCTCTGCTGACCTGACGAGTTATGCATAACGGAAAGCCGGGTGATGCTGCACTGCACATTAAAGCCGTGGTGGACTGGGAGGAGCACCTTTTGTTTATGATCGAGACTGAAGCTTCATATGCATTTGCAATACCAGAGTAAATCTCGTAGAGGAAGATCGATTCCCTACTGGGAGAAAGTAGGGAACTCATGGTGCCTCTTTTCTGCAACCATTCACCTCTAGAACTTAATTCAAGCATATGCTGAAGCCAGAACCACCCGCAAGCATTTTTCGGTTGAAAAGACGTTTAAATTTGAAAGTGAAAGTTTTTTCACCCGCTATTTGCAGACGTTTATTGAACTTCAGATTTAGACCATATTTCACCAGGATCTTAAATTAAAATATCAGCGCGCACACGGGATTCGAACCCCGCTTTCCCACATTCAAGCCAGTCCGCTCTAGCGCTGAGCTATACATTTTCTTATATTTTGAAGGACGGCAACAGCAGAACTGATGATTATCGCCATTTTGCCTGAAGCATGCGACGGGAGACGATAGTGTCGCATCTTGCATTTGCAATGCGCATCTTTGGCAACGCTAGACCAGCCACGCGCATGCGCAGTATAGCATGGAAGGCCGGTGGCTAGCCAGGTAGCTAGCGCGCTACTCAGCATGGCCGGAAATGTTTACAAGGGTTATACTTTATCTAAATGACTGGGATTGGATCGATGGATTGGATGCGTAAGAGAGGAACCATGCTATGAAAAAGAAAAGGTTGACTGGAAACTGGGACTAGAGGCATGTTGTTAAAACCCGAATGGACACGGGAGAGGGAAGCGGCCGTATGCCGTATGCCGTATGCTAAGGGATTGGCACCCGGCCTGAAATGAGTGCAGCAGCAATGCCGCAACGTTGACTGAAACCAGGGACTAAATGCATGTTTGATAATACCCGACCGGACGCGGGAGAGGGAAGCGGCCGTATGCAACAGGGCAGAGTTGCTCGGGGATTGGCACCCGGCCTGCAATGAGTGCGGCCGCCGGAAGAGATGCCGGCTGAAAAGGGGGGATACGACCTGAAACCTGGGGCAGGGCTGTTTGGGCTGCTGCCGTGGGGAGCGTGGGGCTCGCGAGCTGGAGCCTTGGCGCGTCCGCCGAGGAGCCGGCAGTCGTGGTGCGCTTCGCTGGGCCTTTCTTGGAGGTGGACTTCTGGGCTCTTTTGCTGCGGCCACGGCCTCCGGAGTGCTGTGCGGACTGAGATCCGGGGGAGGTGGACTTCTGGGCTCTTTTGCCGCGGCCGCGGCCTCCGGAGTGCTGTGCGGACTGAGATCCAGGCGAGATGAGGACCTCCTTGACGTTGGATCTTCTTTTGCGGCCGCGGCCCCTGGTGAGGGGAGCGTCCCATGAGACGCCTGTGACGCCCGGAGATGGAGCCTGGGGATTGGGGATTTGCCCGAGGCTGGCCGGGGCGTTGAATGTGCTCTGGAGGAAAGCGTCCACGGTGGAGCTGAAACTTTGCTGCTCGTTTTCGGACTCGGACATGGTGCTGGACTGAATGAAGCTTTTTGCTCTGGAGATGCTGGATGAATGCGTGATGCTGACACAAGGTGAGTGATGACTGCACAAGTGTGATTTAAGCTGTGGTGATGGGGCTTTATATAGTACCAGGAGAAGGGCATTTATGATGTCATAACTGATGTCATTTATGATGTCATAACTGATGTCATTTGGGAGAAGGGCATTTATGATGTCATAACTGATGTCATTTATGATGTCATTTATGATGTCATTTGGGTTATGACAGCATGGGGTGCTCTATTAATGCCTTATTTGGTCTTCCATGATTGAACTACAGTCTGCGACTACACAAGTATGTGTATACCTAGAGGCACTGTGTTATCCCACCGGTCACTATTGTTGCAGTCAACATGTTTACTCATTCTATGACCACAGTGAACAAAGTTGAGTAATTGCAAATGCATATATCAACACTAGACACCTTCAAGATGATGTGTACCAAAAATTGTTGTCCTATCTTTATGTTAACATACTTTAATAACCTTTTGTTTGAAAGCTTTGATGCAGCCAAGCTCTTCGCCTGGTGCAAGCAGGAAGTAAACAGCTCTGGTCATGTGACAATTTAAACTAAACATGTGACACTGCACATATTTCATTAGGACCCTTTATTCTTCCAATATTTGCTGGAAATGCATTGATACATCATCCAGGAACATTTTTAGAGCCTTATAAGTGAAAACGTTTTTTACGGTCATTATTGTGACCGGCGGGATTAAATGGGTTAAAGTATTATAGCTGCTTCTCCTACCAGACTTTTTACTCCATTAGATTACTCTTATTACTAGATTAGATTACTCTTATTAACTACATCACACACTGCTTGGACTGTACATTCCTATTTAATTCCTATATAATGCCTATTTCACACTCCCCCTATTCATGTAGGCTATATTGGACTGCACCTGCAATGTTGTGATTTTGTGTTTTTACATTATCTTCTTTTTATCTCTAAATATTGGTATATGATATATATAAATATTGATATGACCGCTACGCTGCATACTTACACGAAGACAAATTCCTCATAATGCAATCTTGCATATTGTGGCAATAAAGTGATTCGCATTGTCATCCTCATTCATTCTCATTCTATTATAATAGAAAATACAAATCCCAGGCGCACTGGGCGACCGCGGCAAGCCGGGTGAGGCCAGCTTTTTTTATGGAAAAAGGCTGTTTGAGGGTCCTGCTACTCAACATTAAAGGACAGTGTACAATTACATAGAACAACTTGTTACCTGGGCACTTCAAACAGACTACCCGGAGTAAAACACTGGAGCACTCATTCAGTCTGCACGTTTATTGCAGTGGGTGACTGAAGTTTCGACAGGTGAGGTCTATCTTCCTTAGAGTCAAACAGAACAATGGAAAAGGGAAGGTATCCCTCCTACATAGTGATGTCATTAGCAGCCATTTTGAATAATAAAAAGAAAAGAGAAAAAGTTAATAAAGTAATGATTATGAACATAACAATACGAACATAACAATACAATACTTTTGCTGTATATTTATATTCATATTCATGTCTTACATTAACTGATGAATGCCATGATTTTTCTCTTTTCTTTATATTATTCAAAATGGCTGCTAATGACAACACTCTGTCGGAGGATATAGAGCTTCTCTTTTTCATTGTTCTGTTTGACTCTGAGGAAGACAGACTTCACGTGTTGAAACGTCAGTCACTGCCTGCAATAAACCTACAAACTGAATGAGTGCTCCAGTCTTAGTTCGAGTAGTCTGTTCGAAGTGCCCAGGCAAAAAGTTTTTCTTGATTGTGTTATGTTTTGTTATGTTATGAGTTAAGTTAAGTTAAGTTAAGTTTGTGTTTTATCTTTTTTAATCTGCCAAGGATCTTGACAGGTCCTTGCAGGGTCCCTGCAGGGCCCTGTCATGGCCCAGACACCAATTGAAGATTGCTGCAGCTGTACTATCATCACTTCTTACCATTTGTCATATTTTCAGTTAGTAATGGCTATTCTACTTTTTAAGGACTCATAGTCACCACCATCACTGAACAGTTTTACCACTGACAGGTTGTAACTGCATACCAACATTGCTACTATAGGCTTATATCTTCTTATTTTTATGCTTATTATTCAAATGGAGCATTATGGATTTTTGCATTATTGTTTTTTTTTTTTTTTTTTACAGAAGACAGATGTATCCTCACGGTTTCTACAACTTCTTTTTGTTCATATGCAAATGTTTTGCGCTTGTGGAGGGTTTACTCACTCTAGCCCCAGGTTCTTTGCACAGTGCTGGTTTAACTGTAACATCAACGGGTACAGTAGCAGTGTTGTCAGGTCGAAAATCTAAAAATATCGTATATGCCGTATATTAATAAAATGCACACTACATGGGAAAATCAGAGCAAGCCAGTGTTGGGGATACTGCATGTGTTTGCATGGGGAAATATGTCATCACATTTCATTTTTCTTCATCATTGTGCTCTGCCTTCGGTCTTTCATCACTGCCGCATTGTGTTTTTAGGGGTCCAAGCACGAAGTGCGTGGATCCCTATTGTATCTGTTCCGATTATTTTTTTTTTTCTTCTTCTCCGGTAAAACTGTATGTACAGCAGAAACTGTAATGCTCAGCGTAGCCAGACTGGGCACATAGATTGTAAATGTGCCTCACTACTCAGAAACAAAAAATTACCCATATCGGCCAGATGGTGGCGCTATAACAGACCATTTCGCGTTATGGTCCATATCTTCTGAACCGTGTGTCCTATACTCAAAATTTCACTTCTCAGGGATTCCTTGGATCAATACGCATCTATCCATATAGGCCCCGCCCATTTGCGTGTGCCTAGATTTTCCGCCATTTTGAATTTTATCAAAAACCTACTTTTGCGAACTCCTCCTAGACCGTTTGGCCAAATCACAAGGGGATTTTTCTGGGACTTCTATGGACTACCCCGACCTAAAGTTATTAAAGGATTTTGGATACGTGAAACCGTTTTGAAATGATAAATGTCTAAACTTTTGTATATTTGCTTTTGTTCTTTTCCTACCCTAAAAGTGTGTGGATCTCAGAAACCATACACCCCCCATCACCCAAACTTTCCACACAGGTTCACGACATCACCCACTACTCAGAGTAAAAAAATTACACCAATCCACCAGACGGTGGCGCTATAACAGCCAATTTCACGTTTGTCGGTCCATAACTTCTGAACTGCGAGCTGTAGAATCAAAATTCCACATCTACTGGTTTCCCTGGAGCATCATGTATCTAACCCACTAGGCCACGCCCATTTCTGTGTGGTTGATTTTCCGCCATTTTGAATTTGATCAAAAACCTACTTTTGCGAGCTCCTCTTAGACCGTTTGGCCAAATCACACGAAACTTTTTCTGGGTCATCTATAGACTACCCCGACCTAAAGTTATTAAAGGATTTTGGATACGTGAAACCGTTTTGAAATGATAAATCTCGAAACTTTTAATGAAACACACGCCAACACTAAATTGCCCACAACTCATTAACCGGTCAATTACAACTACTGCTGCTACTACTGCTACCACTCCCACTACTACCAACACTACTACTACTACTATTACTACTTCTGCTACTATTATTACTACTACTACTACTACTACTACTACTACTACTACTACTACTACTGGAAGTTGGAATGTAGCATTTTGGGTGGGGTTAATGTGTTTTGGAGTTCTGCATCTGCTGTAGCATAATACATAGTTGGTTTAGATGTCACACAGTAATGCCCGATCCACAAAGACTTGACACCCACGTTTTAATAAAAACAAGTTTATGCCATAATAAGGTTACATCCGTGCCTTGTCATTGCTGTGGAAGGATGGTCTAGGGGTAAAGTAGCAGACACCAAAGCTGGAGGTCCTGGGTTCAAACCACAGCCAGGTAACTTTTTTATTTTTTGAAAATGTAGAATAAAGGTTAATCTGGATATAATTATGTATAAAGCTGCTGAATACACACTGTGTACATAGCAGAATAACTGAATATGCCTATTCATGGTAACGTCGTATTTTGACGTCATCTTGACATTCCTGTGTAGATGTCTAAATGATCCCCAAATCGGCTGTGATTTGACCTAGTCCTGGACGTCACTGAAAGATGATATCAGAACATCATCATGATGTAATTGTGTTTGCTGGGAGCCTTCTTTCAGATATATGAGAGGAAAAACATTCCAATACATTACTGTGTCTTCAGATGGGAAAGGTCCAAAAAGAGAATTCAATCTGAATTATCCTTGTCACTCATGTGCTCATTGTAACAGCACAACCCACACCAATTAGTTCAAACACCTCCATTCAGGGCAGACTTTTAATGGAAAGTGGTGCATTATGTGTGTAATACAAAAATGTCCTTAATGGTAAATGGACTGCATAACAAGCTGCCATGCAGGGTGCTGGCTATAGTCACCAAAAGCAATTTCAGGGATAAAACCCATCAACCTTCTCTAGTGGATGCCACTACGCCCTATGGTTTGATGTGTGTGTGGGAAAGACACAATGACAACTGAAAATTCTGATTTCAGAACACAAAAGCTCCATCATGAGACAAGAACTAACCTCTCCTGTTGCAAAACACGTTCTTGAACGCAGCCATCTCGAGCTAACATTTCCAAGATATTGAAAAGGTTCATGAAACACCGCAAAATAAGGAGGCAACATGTGGGGTTTTAATTACTGTTACTGACTTACCTGTCTGAAGTTGAAAGTTGTTCATCCCACGTGGGGTTTGAACTTTGAGCCGCAATGGTCTTTAGTTAGCATAAGTCATGAGTTTTACCAAGTGAGCTATCCAGACTGTTGTGTTTAACTTTGTAGACCATCTTATATGTATCTGCAGAGCCAGAGAAGTACTTGTCGTATTTACAGTATGTTCTACCCAAATACCACTTTCTGTCCAGATACTTAAAGGGAAATTGTACACAAAAACTGCTTTCTATCCAAGTACTACTTCAAGTCACAAGTACTTATGTGACCACAACACCCTGACTGACCCCATCACCCTTTACTGACCACTACATCCTTACTGACCTTGCTTGGACCCCGTCATCGCCGCTTGCGGCTATATTTTTCTTTTGTGATTGTGTTTTGACCTCCTCCGTGAAAGAGGTTGCATTGGCTGTGCTGCTGGCTATATAATGAGGGCATTTTCAATTGCTTCATATCTGCATCAGAATATGAGTGAGCCATGACTCAGATGTCTCTGCTGCAGCAGCGCACCGAGGCAGCATTGTTAGGGTCTCAGCAGCACAAATATGTCTGAGGGTTTTGCATCAACGCCTTATACGCTGATTTGACGTTGATTTAAATGGCAATAAATTATAAGGAACAGCACAAATGCACATACAACAACAAAATTGTAGAGGCAGGTATTGTGGCCAACAAAGACAACCTTCCCGTTCTAATACAGTATGCTCCATTGGCGCTGCCATTATGCTAATGAGCAAGGTGATGCTGTTGCAATGATTCATTAACGTAAATGGGAAGACGCTAATTGAGTGAATTCTTGCCAAATTATAAGACGTGGTTAATGGTCCGCCCAGAACCCTCAGTCAGATGTGAGCGTATAGACGCAGGTACCATTGTACTACCATTGTACCATTGTACCACGCACACAAACATGCGCGCGGGAGGCTAACAAAGGGCTGATTGCACTGGTGCTATGGCGGACGATCAGTCAGTCTAGTGCTGCACAGGCGCTCACTGCCCTGAGACAGACAAGATCTTAGAGTGGAACTGACTGCGAGACGACGGGAAAACATCTACATGAATACTGAACAGCTCTCCCAGCGGCACTACAGCCAAAACCTATTGTGGCTCTCAGTCGATGTGATCACACAGAGAAAAGAGTGGTAGATCCTCGAGAAATACCATCTGAGCCAATGCCATTTGCAAAGCTGGCATGGGTGCAGAAGCCTACAGATAATGTTTCATAACCAAGCAACATCCGGGCAACATCCGTTCTGAAAAATGAAGCCAATGCAGAAGTGCCTCAAACCTGTATTCTTTCTATTGGCCAGCAAGGGGGGGACTCCATTGGCTGCAAATCCGATTGTATGGAGGTCAGTGGGAAAATGACCCTTCAATCCAGCATGATGTTCAATTAGTAAATTATGGTCCCATTTATGATTTGGGGGGAGCTCAGCGATCGTGGACCAATAGCAGGCGGCGCTGCGGCTCTGTGGGAAACCCCTGGTCTCACGCTAGCTGCTTCTGGCTCCAAATAACCAAGATGGCGACGGTGAAAATGCCAAACTCAAGGGATCAAAACAGCAGTCCATCCAATGGCTGACGTCACGGTGGCTACGTCCATAAAAATTACGGTTTATGTTCATAACTCAATGAAGAGCAAGCAAAGGCAAACCGTTGATTAATCATATTAACAGTTCTCCTCTTCTCTTCCCTCATCTTCGTGTGTGTGTGTGTGTGTGTGTGTGTGTTGAGACAGAGTACACCCCCGGATAATGTCACATTAGCATACCTGTGTCCGCACGCTGCCGTTCAGTATAAAATAGAAGATATAGGCTACCTGTAGAGTCAGCCCTATACCGACTCTGCAAATATCTCTGGTCTGTAATCAGGAGTCAGCCATGTGTTACCCCACAGCGGCTGGCATAACAGCTCACAGGGTTTGAGGCAGAGAACGGATACATTAGCTTTAATGGAATACCATACCCACGGTTCAGCCGACTAAAACGTAACGCGGCAGCCTTTTCTGCTGAAGTCACAGGAAACGGTCGAGGGGCGGACGACCAGAACGTGAAATGTGCCACTTAAAGCGGGCGGAGGCCCGCTCTGGAACGTCTGACCCAGTTGACCTGCGCCATGGGAGATGTGACTCGAAGAGGCTCGGGACCTAGCCACTGAAGGACCAGAATGCTGATATGACTGGGTGGGGTGTGGTGGTGGTGTGGTGTGGCGTGGGGGTGGGGTGGGTGGGGGGGGGGGGGGGGTGACACAGCGACACAGCCACCGGAGTGCTCTTGAACAAGGTACTTAGATCCTCCTAAGGCTCCAGGGGCTGACACAGTGCATACTGTACACCCTAGTTGTGAATGAAAATGTATGAGTGACTGCATATTCTCATTTGAAACTCCCAGTGAGATTTACTGAATAATTCTGATATTATACCGAAGGAAAACCCTGAATTAAAGCTGCACTAGGCAAGATTTTTAGGTAAAAATCCACTTTTTTTTTATCAGCCTAAATCACTAATTGGGGCCACTAATTGAGACACTGAGAATTTGCACTATTTGGCCAAATGAAATTCTGGTGTTGTATGATGAATCAAAAGTCAAAAGCCTCCTATACAGTATAACCAGCAGTTGAACAGAGAAAACTGGACTCGCAACATTAGATCTTTTTGCCTCACTTTGGTTTCCTTTTGTATACAGTCTATGGTATGAAGTAACACATCCATTTTTATTAAGCTATTTTAGTAAGCTGCACAACACCTTGAAACCTCCTTATTTCCTCCGTACTTAATCCCTGATTTTATTATCTTTTTTTTTTTTTTTGCATTATATCACTGCCTCTTTTTCTCACATTAGCCAACCTTGAAATGACAAGAATGCGTGAGTCATGGCCTATTATCGTCGCCATGCACCCGTTATCTGCAAGAATGTGCTTTCTAACGACAATGAGAAGAGAGCACATCTAAAACAATGTAATCCTTTGGCAGCACTCAATCACACAAAGCAGACATTTGGGAGATTAAATACATACTGTAGGTTTGAGGGTGTAGAGCAATTTTACAAAGAAAGGACCCTCCTGGTGCCCAATGAAATAGTGCTGGGTGATAGCAGTGCAACCTGACGTGAACGCCAGTGGATGCATTCAATTCAATTCAAAAAACTTTATTAGTCCCGCAAGGGGCAATTTAAGGCATGAATACAGCAAACAAGCTGTACTTTGTACACATCCAAAAACAATCCAAGAAACAAGACAACATGACACTGATAAAGCAAGATCCCTGATTACATGTATCCAACACCACAAAGGAATATTATAGGTGTCAGATCAATATAAATTAAATTCAGCCAATACAATCCAAGTGCATATTAGACTTGTTCAAGGGTTCAAATCAAAAGGTCAAGGTGCAGACTTATATATAAGTACACAGTTTATTATATATAAACTGACCATTTCTTGTACTGTGGCTGTTCACCAGTCGAATGGCCTCTGGAACAGAACCAAACTTCCTTCTGTTTGTTTTGCAGGCAGGCTGTCTAAAGCGCTTTCCTGATGGCATTAAGTCAAAACAGACAGGAAGGACATGTGTGGAGTCATTGATTATCTTGTGCACTTTCTTCAGCACTTGTGCACTATTAAACTGTACTAGGGATCTTTGTGTTTTGCCTATAATTTTAGAGCTAAGGTTGACAACACCTTGCAGTCTGTTCTTGTCTTTTTGACAGAGGGATGAGAACCAGCAGATAAATGAAAATGTTCAAATACTTTCAATAAAAGAAGAATAAAACGTGGCCAGAATTCTCTGGTCGACTCCAAAAATGTTGTGTGTTTGCTCAATGCTTATAGTGTAACACCAGGGCTGAACCCTTTTATTTGGGAGGACTCCTGCTTTAAAGAGGCTGTATAGTTGTCTTGAAAAGTTGGAATCATCTCTTCAATCCCCGACTATTCAAAGTGTTGCCCCAGTGTGTAGCGGACAGAGAACCAGGCATAATGTAGCCACATCAATTTACAATGTAGGGGGAAAAAGATTTGCTCCAGGTGTCTGTTTGCATGAGAATAGGGGATAGCCACCAGTCAATCAGAGCTGAGTATTAACCCAGGCCGTGGTATTGTGTGATGCTGCTTAGACCCAACAGACTTTCATCACATTTGATATTTGATATTGAACCAGGTATCAAAAGGCATGCGGGCAGACAAAACACATTTGCTTTCGTTTTGGCAGCAGGCTTATGTAAAAAAAGATTCAACGATTAAGGAATGCTCAGCACCAAGGTTGCGTCCAGCACATATGACTTCATTTGAATTGTAAAATAAATAAATACAGTGTTACAATACGAGAGTTTGTTTTTTGTTTTGTTTTGTTTTGTTTTTGTTTTAAATCCTAGCGGATATGATGCAGACATCTTTACTTTCCAAGATATTGTATTGACTGGATTACCTTTCTGGCCTCTACCTTACAAAACAAGATCAAGCATAATTTGATTTGGTAAGCACATCAAATTATGCTTAATCTTCTCTGAAGGCAAGCTGACAGACTGCAAATAGCACATTAGCTTATCCAAATCCAAAGAGAAGGTTGGAGGACATTGGATTGAAACAGCATATTGCTGTTGACCAAACAAGCGCACGAAAAGCCAAAGTGTAAAGAAAATAATTTTCAACTTGATGTTACACCTTACAAGCCCCACTGTGGCTGTACCAAACTTCTTCTGCACCAACTCCAAGTCATGAATAAATAAAACTCTGTTCTCTGACTTGGCTGTTCACAGTCCACACCAAAACACTTTTTTCCTGTCCTCTAGTCGGTTAAGAGTTTCAGGCCAAACATAGAAGTGAGAGTAGAGCGGATGGGTAGGGATTTATCTGAGGGCCTCCATCCAAAGCTAATGGCTGACTCAATATACGGGGCTAGATTAACTATGTTGTCTGTGGTTCCAGTTTACCAGATTATCCCATTTATTCTACCCAGCAAACATTATGGCATTGAAGGACGTTGATATGAGGGCCTGCAGCAATGTTGAAAACCTCTGTAAATATGATCCCAGAATGGAAATGGAGACGATGTCCATAGCTGCTGCATGCATCATTTCATGAAAACGGGACCTAAATATATTTCAGAGTCACAGTCTAAAGCTGTTTTAATATGAATGTTTGCCATCGTATTTTGTGGCAAACTTGGCTGACTAGTAAGCTACAACTTCACCGTATATAAGTGTAATACTATGATACTGTGACTACACTATAATGCTTGATGCCAATTCAATGTTCAGTGTTTCCAATCTTGTTTCCAGTCCTATCAGGTGTTTCTTCAGCAGAGCCTAAAGACTTTCAAACTTGTTTCACTTGATGGACAGCTTTACAAGATCACAACATGGGTGCTTCTTAAAGAGATGTTGGAACATCAATCTGAAATGATTTCCCACAATATCTTTCCCATCATTCCCCTTGCCTATAAATGTTCCTCCTGCGCCTCCCCAGCAAGCATGTGATGAACGGTAACAAGCAGGAGGAAGCCAAATTCAACATCAGCCCAGTCAGAGGAGCACAACATTGTGGCAGTATGATATTAAGGTAGAAATTCACATTCAAACAGCTTTGGAAAGTGTTTTGAACTGATATCAGAAAAATATTTAGGCCCCGGGTAGCAGCTATGGACGACCACAGACGTCATGCCAGCTTTCATTTTGCTGCAGTATTTACACTGTAACATCTATTCAGTGTCAACATATTTGTTGGGTTTCTCATTCCACCTGCCATGCATAATAAAACATATCACATTGCACAGCTTTTATCAAGCTGAGCTCAAAATGAGATTTTGTATCACTTTGCTTTGTGAATAGCTATTGGAACGGGTACTGCTCCACCTTTGATTCAGTGTTGCGGTTTGATCACAAATTCATTTTCACATTTTGTGGCTGTGAATGAAATGCAACATTACAAAGTCTGCCTCATGAATCTGGATAATCGTATTTTTTAGTTTTATTTTGTTTTGGTTTTTGGATTCCCCCCCGGTTTTCTCCCCAATTGTACTTCGCCAAGGGTGTCGTGGTCATTGCTCCACCCCCTCTGCCGATCTGGGGAGAGGTCCTACACATGCCGTATGGATCATCTTCTTGTATGATCCTTGTACCTCTCTTTTGTTTTCCACACTGAGGCCATTCAATGAAATGTAAATAAAAATAGACTTCAGACCTGCCTTCTGCTATTTCAATCATTCGGATTTGGATTGAAACCTCTCTTAAACACTGTGGGCCCTATCTTCCCAACGGCGGTAATTTTGCGTTAGCGCCCGTTTTGCGCTGAAATAGCGCCCCGCAAAGCCCTAATTGTGGGCGTGTCGGCCCGCTGCGCTTCACGTCATCTCGGCGCACATCTCCGTATAGGCGTGTTTATGCCAAAAGCATTGTGGAGGTGTGGTCATGCCCATAAAACCACAGCGTCACGTCAGCAGCTTCCTCCTAACTGAGAGTAGACTCAGTTCTCAGTCTCTATCCGCTTCGGGACTAGAGTGAGAGAGAGAAAGAGGGAGAAAGAAAATATAGCCTAGATGGGAGAGGGAGAGAATCAGAGAGAGAGAGAGGGAAGAGAGAATTGGAGGATGAACCAGTTCGGATTCGTAATGAAAATTGATGCTTTTGTAATTAGTAGCCTTTTAATTAGTCGTTTCGCTCATATAGGCTATAACATACAAATTTAAAAATATCCGTTTCTTTAACACGTTCACTGCCATTGACGAGATATCTCGGCTTACAAAATCCAACGGTTGACTGCCAATGACGAGATATCTCGGGCTTAAAAAAAAAAAAAAAAAATTTGACGGTGGGACGTGGATCAACGCCCCCCACGTCTCCTATAAAAATATTGGAGCCACCGAACGTGTACAACCCATTCCACCGACCCACTAAGTGGCGACAGTGCTCTCCATTCTAGAAAAAGCCGAGCCAAAACTGCAGGGGAACGCGCGATGAAACCATTCTCATACAGTAAAATGGATTGGCGAAAACGCTTTCGCTTTCGCACTGATTGCTGGCGGTGGGGAATTGCAAATTTGCATAATAGATTATGGGTGCAACACACTTTGAAACACGCAGCATAAATAAGACCAGAATCGCAAAAGAAACCCCGTTTCTTGGGGTTTCTCAACCGAAACCCCAAGAAACGAGCGAGCCCATCCAGACTTGCCCAGCGGCCGCCAGCAGACAGGAGCAGCAGCAGCAGCAACTCGCTTGTGACACGCCTGCTGCAGCCAAGAAGAACACACACGGAGGGAGGAGTTTGAAGTAGAGGGGTGTTGTTATGGAGGAAATTACTGTTCAAAACTATTGTTTAGATGTCTGACGTCTTACTGATGCCAAAAATGAATGGTTAAAGTGACTGTTCTATCGAATTTCACAAAAAGCTATTTATCTCAGCTTAAATTTTCAGACGCTGAAACCATGCTGTATTCAAGTGCTAATGCCTACATAACTACTAACTCTACAAACTAACTCTTTTAGACAGAGAAAGCACACATTCTATTAGTTCTTTTGAGATATTTTGTGTTCACAAAATCTTAGCAGAAAAGAATCATCGGGTCTTGAAAGATGAGCCAGAATCCTCAAAAAAACCCTCTGGCAGAAGCTACCTACAGTAAAAAAAAATGGCTGGCAGTGAATGTGTTAATAGTGTAGGGATGTGTTAGCCTAGGTAAACCCAGCCCCCACGTGACCTGCTCTCTCAGTTCCCAGTCACTAGACCTTGTGACTGTAAGCAGGGTGAGCCTGAGAGCAGGTCACTGGGGGCTGGGTTTACCCAGGCTAGGGATGTGTGAGATTTTATTTCAGTAGCCTATACCAGAATTGTCCACTTGGGTTAAGCTATTGTTGCATGGTGCAATGGTGCAGGGAGAGAGGTTACTGTATACTATCAATGGTTACTGTATAGCCTACTGGCCGGTGTTGTGTCAGAAAGTGATTTCGATCCGCGGGACCACGCACAGCGCTGCGTCGGTGCCTCGGCAGTGCCTCTACCCACCCTGTGCACCGAGCAGCCCGGCCTGCCTACCCGGCCCAGCTCACATCTTCTCCCCCCTCAAGGACACGGCACACTAGCCGAACACAAAGCACCCCTCCCCACGCTACACACAGACTCCCGCCCCACCAGACCATGGGCGCCGGAAGCAGGGGGGCAAGGGGACATTTTGCCCCCCTGAATATGAGAGAGTGGGGAAAAAAATAGGAGAATCGGCAGCGAGCAACTCAATCCCCCGCCCCCACCGGCTACTACAGGAAATGCCATTTATTTGCATTCAACACAATGACCAACACACAGCATCTCAGATGGGGTCACTTAACTGCACACCAGACTTACCCATGGTGCCAATATTTCTTTATTTTTTTCTGCAGTGTAGGTTAGTTGAAAATCAACGTGGCATAGAAGGGAAGTGTGTTCGCGCGCGAGCCATGCGTAATGGGCCTATCCAAGCGAGGATTTCCTGCACTGCGCCGGAGAATACTGTCTGTGCTCAGGCATACGCCTGGTGTAGTGGGGTTGTTTGCGCTAAGACCAGCTATTTCCTGGCGTTAAAATTGAGAGCACCCCAGGCCCCTTTTTCTAACACATTGCGCTGGAACGCCTATTTTGGAACGGGCAACGCCCAAACCTCTCTTTGCGCTCGGCACATACCGACGGTATCTTCCCCACAGCGCTAAATGACACTTGCGCGAGACACATGATAGGCTAGAGGCCCACCGACACGCCTGGGCCATGCCTACACCTGTGTCATCCCAGCGCAAAACTGGATGGTGGAGGCAGACGATAGCTTAAGACGCTGGGAAGATAGCAATAAGAGGCGCGCAAACGCAGCGCAAACGATCGCGCCGTACAACGATAGGGCCCTGTATGTTTTGAATCCTTCTCTCTGGCCAGTCGAGTCCTCGGTCTAGGAGGTCCAAAACACATTTCCCCAGTGAAGGAGATATTGAGCAAGTCAAAGATGCCCTTCATTGTTCTACAGTCAAATCAGCCTGTCACAAGCCACCCTGCGTTACCTTCTTCCCAGCTCTTCTCCAGTGACAGATGATGCTGGATAATATTAAGCTAATATCATGCATCACCAGTGAGAAGTGTTTTGTTGCTCGCAGAACCCACTTCAAGGTAATGTCCCCACAATCAATGACTAGATACTCGAGACGGACCGCGCTGCCGAGCGCTTTTAACGTTTATATGCACGAGAAAATACGAGACGCCAGAATGAGTTAGTCTGGTCCTTAGAGTGTGGAGTGATGTTTATTTCTTTGCCTTTTCCACTCCTTGAAACAGTAACTGCCGCAGACCAGAGAAATGAATGAGTGCACTCTCCGAACAATTGGTTACACTAATGGATCAATTTAGCGCGGAGGAGCAGCGAGCAGCAAGCCACAGCTGATTCAGGTTTAGTGCAATAGTGCTTTGATGACAATTTTCTGAGGTGAACATAGTGCATCAAGAGTAAGCTTCTATGGAACTACACAGCAGGCTGTAACTACTTGGGTCCAAGCCATCTCTTTGTGTGTGTGTGTGTGTGTGTGTGTGTGTGTGTGTGTGTGTGTGTGTGTGTGTGTGTGTAGGTGTGGGTGTGGGTGTGGGTGTGTGGGTGTGGGTGTGGGTGTGTTGCTTGTGGTGGTGAGACGTGAGAGTCCATCCATTTTCATTTGCTGTGTTGTCATAAAACTGGACAATGGCACAATATTAAATACGGTAAGCTTCAACATCAATTCTTTCCTTTGGATTTTTTTTTTTTTACATTTTACTACTAGTACTCTTTACTGTTACTGTCTAAATACTTAGGCTGTCTTGGACTGCCTTCTCTAGCAGCATGTATAGCTGTTTAAGATATTTTAGCTGTTCAAAATTGGTCTATTTTTAAGGTCGTTAAAACGACCGGTGTTTATGAATGTGACCTCTTGCAGTCATGTGAGTAAGTGCATGCGTACAGTTAACATGCCAGAGGCGGAAGCTGTAACCAGGAGGAAGTAGTGCAGACCTCTGGTGGTCTTTAACATAATGACAGTGTGATATTGAAATAGCTCGCTGACACGTGAGGGAGAAGCGGTGCGGTAGCGCCCCTGCCTCTCTCATCGCGAGAGACCCGCTTCGCGTCCCGACGTGTCCATTTTTAACCATAACCGAAACCATAGCCCTAACCTTAACCAAGTTTTGCTTCCTAAACATAACCATTTGCAACCAGGAGATGTGCCGCTGGCACTGCCAATCCCCATTTGCAACCAGGAGATGTGCCGCTGGCACTGCCAATCCCACGAAGCCCGTTCGCCTCCAACCGAGCCGAGCCTAGCACCGAGTGTCGCCCGCGGTCGCCATCGGGCCGTCCTCCCTGCAGCACTGGTGTGAGCACCAAGCGTCCCCCGCTGCACCGGTGGCATTGAAAAATGACGAAAAGAGACGAGGACACTCGCTCATACAGTATACGAGGGATCAGCCGAGCAGCATTTTGGTAAACAAACCGCGTCACTGGGTGGCAACAGCAATGGAACCCTATGGAGACCAAGTGGCATGGGGCGTGAGTGTCTGCTCTAGCCGGCTTGACTCTGTATACATTTTAAAAACTGCGACAGTTCACACAACTTTAACACGGCATGCATATATTATACATCAAACTCTTGAGCTACTTCTGCTCTCACTCAGAATGTCAAAATATAAGCGATGTGATGTATAGTTTTTGAGATATTAACGTTTGTTTGCACAACTCATACTATTAACTGCCGCGGGTTACGCATTTCTGGGTGGCAAGGGACGTCACGCTGATTCGTCCTATATGTCATTTTGGAAGTAGACCTACTGTACACTATTCTCTCGTTCTCTTTGAGGACGTGTTGGTTTATAATATGTTATTGTTTAATCAAGCTGTTCTCTCTGTAAAGAACTTTCCTTGTAGTACATTCTTTGCATTAATGTGCTATAAATAACAGGCAAAGAGCAGTCAGATAGGAATTATTCAGAGCCATAACTATAACTGAAAAAACAGGTTTGTTTTATGATAATTCATTGATTGATGCAATGCCATGATCAATACATCATCTGAACTTTCCGCATCACTATAGCAGGAATGCATGCTTTGGCCAATAGTGATACCGCTTATGACTGCCTTCAAGCACAGAGTAGATTCACACACATTCTGGGATGTTGTGTGTATGTGCATTATTTATCCTGTTTGAATCCTCTTGTAAACCAAAGTAAACGCCACGTGTAACGGAACTTGGGAGGTGCATCTCTGATCTAAATGTGCACAGGGAGGATACATTTTCCGAAGCACTAACAATTAAAGTACAAGCTGTAACGTCCATCCACTCGTTTGTTTCATTATCTCTGTCCTATGCTATTGCATCTCGTGCTATCGAGCCATCACAAGTTATGTGGGCTGTGTTTGACTGACGATGCCACATGATTTGATGAGTTTATTGTGTGGACGCTTTGTGTAGGAACAGTCAGGAACATCATGGCTCGCCCCCGGGATGCCTGGCTTTTACTCTGCAGATGTCATTCACTAAATGAACGAGTTGTTAGGCAACTGCATGCAATTATGGAATGTCCTACATGTTGATTGCCAGCCCACCTTCATGCCAAATGCTGAATAAACACATTGTCGTTTCAAAGCGCATCGATCGTCATTGACATGCATCTATTCTATGTTTCTATTCATAGCTTGGTGGGAATGGTGGCTGAGTGTTGGGTAACAAGCTGTTGGTTTGTCTGCCTTGGCCCACGTTAGGCTCTGAATCAGGCCTTTGTGCTTGAACAATAAGTGAGCCTGCAGGAAGTCTGCTGTTTTATGTAACACACAAATAACACAATCCACAGACCCACATACAGCAGTAACACACACAAGTAACACACTCCACAGACCCACATACAGCAGCAACACACACAAGAAACACACTCCACAGACCCACATACAGCAGCAACACACACAAGTAACACACTCCACAGACCCACATACAGCAGCAACACACACAAGTAACACACTCCACAGACCCACATACAGCAGCAACACACACAAGTAACACACTACACAGACCCACATGCAGCAGTAACACACACATAACACACCCCACAGACCCACATACATCAGTAACACACACAAATAACACACTACACAGACCCACATACAGCAGTAACACACACAAATAACACACTCCACAGACCCACATACATCAGTAACACACACAAATAACACACTACACAGACCCACATACAGCAGTAACACACACAAATAACACTCTCCACAGACCCACATACATCAGTAACACACACAAATAACACACTACACAGACCCACATACAGCAGTAACACACACATAACACACTCCACAGACCCACATACAGCAGTAACACACACAAATAACACACTACACAGACCCACATACAGCAGTAACACACACATAACACACCCCACAGACCCACATACAGCAGTAACACACACATAACACACTCCACAGACCCACATACAGCAACACACACAAATAACACACTCCACAGACCCACATACAGCAGTAACACACACATAACACACCCCACAGACCCACATACAGCAGTAACACACACAAATAACACACTACACAGACCCACATACAGCAGTAACACACACATAACACACCCCACAGACCCACATACAGCAGTAACACACACAAATAACACACCCCACAGACCCACATACAGCAGTAACACACACATAACACACTCCACAGACCCACATACAGCAGTAACACACACAAATAACACACTACACAGACCCACATACAGCAGTAACACACACAAATAACACACTACACAGACCCACATACAGCAGTAACACACACAAATAACACACTACACAGACCCACATACAGCAGTAACACACACAAATAACACACTACACAGACCCACATACAGCAGTAACACACTCCACAGACCCGCATACACATACAGCAGTAATTTGTTGTCTGCTTATAACCTCTTAGTGGATACTGTATATCTGGCCCTTTCCCTCATTAAAAAGGACACGACAATGACAAAGCTTGACATGTAAAATTTTTGATCTGCATGTTATGAAGGATTTATTTTTTTGCTGAGTAATGCATTATCTCGCATGCAAATGTCTTATCCTCTGTCGGGTCATGCGAGTACAGCTACTGTCAAGTGAGCACAGGTGGGCCAGGGGTGACCGTCATTAGGAGGGAGCTGCAGTAGATTTTGCACATCAACAGTTATTTATACTCAAGCAGGCTTTCTGCTAAACGCAGGCCAACCAAACAAATAGAGGGAGCAGACGGACAGCGAATGAAGAGCACTTTTTGTCATGTACTCTTTTTGCAATGACAGTGTCGACAACACACAACAATGACAGAATCAGAGCAGGGGCACAGGCAGCATGTGCAGCTGGCTACGCTTCCATCAAAACTGTGTTTCTGCGGTATATATTTTACTATTCCTGTTTTTACTTTATGTAGCTAATTGAGTAAGTAAGTTGTGCAGTATAGCCTGATAAAGCCATACTGAGTGAGTGGTCACGTGACCTCAACACTCCGTTTCGTTCTGCACATCAGTCTGGCCTCCAGCCCGCCCACAGCGATTTCCAGAAATTACAAAGTGCACGGGCCAATCAGGGGCCTGCCTCATGCTTGACAATGTAACCAGCCATTCAGGGACACTGCTGGCAAAACAGCATGGCGGCTCCCGAAGCAACGAGGCAATGAGCGGTAATGTTAACATTAGTAGAGTAAACAGCCATAAGTTCAGTTCTTGCTTAGATAGACTCAATAACAACAATTAAACAAAAACAAGAATAATGCACCAGCGAGTTTCTCAGCAGAAAAGACGTTTACACCGTTCTTCCGAGTGGATTTGGGATGGATTTGGCTGAAGGAGTTGTCTGTCAAGGCAAGTGCTCCTGCCCACTGAAATCACTGGGGGCGGGCTTTAGGCCAGACTGAATGTGAGTTCACATGATCAGTATGCATGGTTTTACCAGGCTATTGCTCTTGAGCTATGAGCTACAGTATAAAGTATATTGTTAATATAATGTAGACGCACATTGTAGCCTTAATTATGTATGCCAAGCACAGCTTCTATACTGATTTGAGTCTGGCCAGGATATCATTGACATTTCTCCCTCCCTGTTATTTCCATATTTGAAGAATAAGAAGATTAGCTTCTCCCCAAAAGACTCAAACTGTGCCTGTGGAAGGTCATTGTCAAAATGATATATTGAGAATAGAATGGAAATTACTGACCATCTGCTTAAAATTATTGGCAATTAGGAAAGTAGTCCAATATGGTAGCTCAGTCTCATAATATTATGTTACCCTCAGTTAATTTGGGGTTATTTTCATGTCAAATTCCATGCAGCATTTATATCATCCACATAACAAACCATTATTGGTAGATGTATAAAATGATTTCTGTGTCCATAATCTTACTATTGCAAAAAGTTTTTGAGTAAGCCATTGCAGCAAGTTGTCTATCTTTTTCTAAAGTTTCTATTATCTGATAACCGGTGGTGTGTTTTTCTCCATACCTGTTCATAATTAGCACTTACTGTATTACATGTAATAATATGTTTGTCATTCCTGGACATAATGACAGGCCTGGGTAAAGTACTTAGCAGCAGAGGATGCCATTAAATATAATGAGAAAACGATACATAACATATCACGTATCTGCAGATTCAGCCTAAAGGTTATAGCAGCCTCGTGGTGCCTCTAAACAGCCTCATCTGAATAGGAACATCTTGTGGTGAAGGAAGCTCTCTCCTCTAACTCCACAGCTGCTGTCCTTGCGTCCTTGAACAAAGGATTAGACCAGTGATTCTCAACATGGGGTCCGGGGACCACCAGGGGTCCTTGAAAGTGTTCCAGGCGGTCCCCAGCAAATTGATGAAATGTAAAATGTCACCATTATTTCATTTACTACACGTAGAGAATGTAGAAGAATGATCATACAGTAGTTTCTCTGGTATATCTACCTACTGTACAATACAGAATTCTGGAAAAAATCATATCTAGGAGTGTATGGTAGATTCCCTGCCTACCAACACGAGATTCGCAGGTTCGCACCCCCGTGTTACCTCCAGCTTGTTCGGGCATGACGGTTGGTGTCTGTGGGTGGAAAGCTGGATTGGGGGAATGTGTCCTGGTCACTGCACTAGCGCCTCCTCTGGTCGGTCGGGTGGAAGGGAACTGGTGGGAATAGCATGATCCTCCCACGTGCTACATCCTGCCGTTGAAGTTCCTTCTGTCAGGTGAAAGGAAGCGGCTGGCAACTGCGAATGTGTCGGAGGGAGCATGGTGCTAGTCTCGGCTCTCCCCAGATCGGCAGAGGGTGGAGCAGCGCCCGGGGCAGCAGGGGAGAAAATCTGGGGAAAATCTGGGGAAAAAACATAGGCCTATAGGAACAACAATATTCTCAGATTTGAGTTAGAGACAACATCTCATCCAATGGGGGTCTGTGGCTGTAATGTGGATGAAGTTAAAGCCCCATTCAGTAAGTTTTCCAAGTTTTGCTATTGGGGAAACTGCGCCCTCTGGGTCTAATAGTATCGATAACGATATCGCCGTTCAAAGTCAACAAAACACAGCGCCAGAAAGCTCTATGTACATGTTGTGACATCGGGTACTCACCACGTGATGAAATAATAATCCATAGTTCCGTGAAACATCATTTTCGTAGCAAATCCGAATCGAGTTACTTCCTTGTTTTCCTGAAGACAGCGCTTCCGCTGTACAGCGCATGCACGCATCCTTTTCTTTTTTCTTTTTTCTTGCCACGGGACGTGGCAGACAACTTACTTAGTCCCAGGGCTGGCCAATGGAGGGCGGTGTGGGATAAATAAAGTCGAGGGTCTCCCTATTACAAGTCAATCTACCATGTCCTGTGACTAAAAAGCTCTTATATTACAGTAAAAAATGTCAAAAATCTTACTGATTGGGGCTTTAAGTGTCCTTGATATGAAATAGTTTGAGAATCACTGCATGAGACCACCAACAGCAGAGTGCTGTCTGTGGTTGTAGGACAGCTCCTACTATACTGTTGGGGTGAATCCAGGGACGTAGCTAGTAGTGATGTGCGGGTCAGGGTTTTTTAATGCCCGCACCAACCCAACCCGTCATTGGAGCCAGCCCGCCCTGCCCGGCCCGTTAAAATATCTGAAAATGCCGAACCCAACCCAAACCCAGCAGCCCGCAACGGCCATTTTTTTTTTTACTTAATTTTTATTTGGTTTACATCAACATTGTACATCATTGTATTCCTTCTATTACAGTTGTTTGCTTTTTACTTTTCCTTTTCCAGCAGTGTGCTTATTGTACACATTATCATTGTATATACACTCATAGCTTGTAATGACAATAATAATGAACACCAAACCTGAAAACAAACAAATAAAAAATAATAATAAACCTCCACTCCAACATATACATTATGTCCAGCAGCGCTTCATAGATAGGGAGAGCAAGAGAGAGAGAGAGAAGAGAGAAATTTACATTGGGGGAACTAGTGTGTATGTATGTATGTATGTGATATCTATCAAAAATGTGTGAGAGAATGGAAATTAGACTAGGGGGGCGTACAGCATTGGGTAGTAAACCTCATTGCATTAATAAAGGCATGACAGGCCCCCATCTTTTAACAAAAATTGGTTTCTGAAGCCTTAGTGTGTAAGTGATTTGCTCCATCTGGTAAATATCCCACACTTTTTGAATCCATATATTATATGTGGGAGGATCTGGTTTCAGCCATCTTATAGTAATACACTTTAAGGCTGTAGTTAGTAGTATATTTAAAATATATTGTTTGGCCCTCCCGCCTAGGCCTTCAGGTATTACCCCTAACAGTGCCACTGTGGGGTCAGCAACGGCCAATTTAATGTAATATGTCTCCGGACTCCGGAGGAGCGCAGCAGAGCTCTCCAAGGTGTGCAAAGTAACTCTGTCTCTCTCTTTCCCTCTCTCTCTCTCTCTCTCTCTCTTTCTCTCGCTCTCTCTCTCTCTCTCTCTCTCTCACACACACACACACACACACACACACACACACACACACACACACACACACACACACACACACTCAAGGTTCAAGTTTCAAGGATATTTATTGTCATTCCAAAACATGGAAGGGAACGAAATATGAACTCAAGGCCCTGGTGGATATATCAACTAGGATATCATAAATCATAAAATGTCATAAAAACAACTGAGTACTAAGAAGGAGAACAATAATAACATATAAATTAGAAACATCATAAAAACAACATAATACCTGATGTAAGAGCAAGGGAAACAATTTAAGGTGCATGTGTTCGCTCAACAAGGACCCACTTAAAGTTAATTTTGTTACGCTCACAGCTGGCGGCATTAAAGTGCGAGGAGTGCATGCATGTGCGACAGCAGTTGTACTGCCAGTGCTCTGGATGCGTTGCGCGGCTGCTGCGTTACAAAGTCAGCTATTATCGGTCTTTCTTCAATTAATCCAAGGTCTTCAAATGGAGGTAGCAGCCAGGTAGAGGTAGGCTACAGAAACACTTCTTATTCTTCCCCATTTCTTTTAATGACCTCATGCGCTCTCAATTTGTCACGTTGCAGTTGAAGTTGACAAATAGATCACAGTCGAGTCCACAGAGAAAATCTGCGGTGGCATTAGTTTTATGGACACTTCAAATAATGATTACAGCGAATAATCCTTCCAAAATGTTTTGAGAGCACATAGGCTACCTCATTAGAAGCGTTTCTTTACTCCACCATGTAGGCTATAGAGAGTGCAGCAGGTGCAGACGGCTTGCAGATACGGCTTCAGACTCGCTGTCTGATTTCTTTTAATTACCTAATGCGCTCTCAATAGGTCACATACTCACGTTGCAGTAAAGTTGACAAAAAGATCACAGTCGAGTCCACACAGAAAATTACAGCGAATAATCCTTCCAAAATGTTTGTTTTGAGAGCACATAGGCTACCTCATTGAAGCGTTTCTTTAGGCTACTCCATGTAGGCTATAGAGTGCAGCAGGTGCAGACGGCTTCAGAGTCGTCTTGTCTGCCTGATTGTAACCTCGCGTCACCAGGCTCTTCTCGGCGAGAAAGAGCCTGGCTTCCGTTCACAATTGATTTTGTCACCCTACCTGGTTCCGGCCTAGAGCCCGCCCTAGACAGGAAGGGCAGCGTTTCTAGCTCGTCAACTTTTACGTTAACTTGACAATTTAACACAAGTATCAGAACGGCAAACAACAAAACAAAAGATGGACTTACCGAACAAAGTTTTTGAAGAAGTTATTTTAGAAACATTGCGGATTCACAATCTCACATCTTTTAAGCCAATACAGAAGCTTTGCATCAGACAATTAATCGAGGCAAGAGACGTCAAGCTAACGGCAACAAAAACGTTTTTTGGCGCACGTCCTTCCGGTGTTCATTCTAGTTCCGTGGTTTACGCCCCATGACAAAAAGCGGGGTGAAAGGTGCCCAGACTAGTCTGATTGTGTGTAGGCCGTGTGTGTGAGAGAGAATTCACATCTTAATAAAGGGTCACTCTGCGCGAGTGCCGCTCCATGCCAGTTGATAATGAACTGGACATGGCGAATAATTTAAATAACTTCTATTGCAGATTTGATGATTTTAATAGATCAGAGCATGTCTTTTAAAAAAGAGTATTAAAAAAGAGTGCAAAAAGACAAAATAAATTCTCTCACGTGCATCACCCAATATTCAGTCCACTCTACTGCCACACGATCGATTTTTAATAAACATTGGCATATCTTGAAGTTTGACCCTGAACTCTCTCCTATTTTTGTTGATCCACCACTTTTTGTTAGCAAAAGGGGGAAAAACATTGGGGATCTTGTGGTCCGTGCCGATTTTAAACCGAAGATAAGATCCAGTGGACTTACACAGACACGCTTGCACCCCCTTCCCAACGGCAACTACCGATGTGGCAGCTGTGCACAGTGTAATAATACCACAAAAACTAATCAATTTTCCCATCCTCACACAGGTAGGACTTACCCCATCAACAGCATAATCACGTGTGCAATGCATCCACACACGTGATTTACATGATACCATGACATTTTCCACTTTGCGCTTCTGTCGGATGGAGCAGGTCACCCTGCCACCTAGAGGCGGTGACCATGACAAACACTTAAAACAACGAGAATGTTACTGGATCCACACCTTACAGACTGGCACCAAAAGGACTCAATGACATGTTATTTAACATGTTCTTATGATCTCCCCCTTTTTTTCTCTATTTTTGTAATGAAATGTTCCACCATATACAGTACATTTTAAAATTCTCTATTTTTCGTTAAGGGATGTTCTGCCGAGGAGCCTAAATCCTACAAGTCTATCCTGGGCATAGATGACCACGCTCATTCGCCATTGTAGCCTGTCCACTGTGTCCACGTTTATAAATGTATGGATCATTTCTAAAGGTCTCTGTGTGTTCTACACCAAAAATAGATTGTCCTTTTGATATTTATCTATTGATGTTTTTTCTGTTTATTGTGAAGCTCATTTATAAAGATAGGCTATCTGAGGTAGGCGTTCTTTAACTTTTATAGCCTATCACTGCAAGCACCCTGCTGCTTAAGACCTAATTGGAGACAGTCTGGTCTGATCTTATAGTTATTCAACATATGACATTTGTCCCTATTTATTGCCTAAAATGAGCTTCACTTTATCCATTGCTTATAATGAGCTTACTTTATCTATTTAAATATGTATTTCTAAATGTTTGATGGACATAGACTTCCCAATTATTGTTATTTTTCTATACATAATTCAGTGGCTATGTCTTTTAGAAATTATTGTCTTGTGACAGAGCTGCAGGCCCGTCTTCACGTGTGGAGTTCTGATTGGCTGTGACAGAACAGCCACTCCTTACATAAGCGGGCCTCATCATGTCAGTAAACCATTTGTTTGAAAAAGGTCGGTGACCGAAATGTCACAGAAAAAATTCTTATTTGCAAGTTTGGACGGTGTGCGACTCCCTTTTTACAATTGATGGACAATTCTGTTCCTGTCCGACGCACCTGCCCGAAAAAGAGATGTGCGGAGCAATGAGCTCAAGAAAGGACCTGAAGTTGTGAAATGTAACCACTCATACAAAATCAAATATTAACTCATTGAGTGCCAGCCACTTTTGGAAAACGGATGCTCCCAGTGCCAGCCCTTTCAGAGCGTTTTCAGTGATTTCTCGAGGCCCACAGAATATTGTGATATTACTATGTAAACACCGAACATGCACAAAGAACGATGAGACTCTATTGTATCATCAGAAAAAAAAAAGTTTATTGATATCATTTTCCGTTCTTTAGTTATCAGCCGTAGAAGATAGGTTGTTTTCACCAAAAACAGACGTTTCAAATTAGAAGCTGAGATAATGAGCCTTTTGTGAAATGAAGCATTTCAAGCACATCACTGACTCTGAAGCTAATATTTTCTGATGTAGTGACGTGGTGTAGTTGTGTGGTGCCCTGCGTGCCCCACCCCCCTCAACTGCAAACTCCTCCTCCGTGTCTCTGGTGGCTCTGCTCGAATCTCTGCTACCTGCGTCAGGCGACGAATCTCTGCATGGAGTTGGGATCCCCACACCAACACACAGCTTGCATGCCAGAGCTGGGAGAAACTCACCCCCACACCAACACACAGCCTGCATGCCGGCGGAGCTGGGAGAAACTCATCCCCACACTAACACGCACCCAGCGTCTATTTTCGGAGCGCTCCGTTTTTGTGCGCCGGCTCCCAGCGCGACACCGAAAAGCCAAACCGGACTGCTGAGAATGGTTTGGCCCTTCGGCGTCGGGTGCTGCTTTTCTGGCGGCTAATCGTGTGGAGAAACTATGCAGCAGAGACAGAGGGGCTCAGTTGTGAGAGCGGATTGACTGCTGTTCGCAGCTAACGTTAGCTCCAGCCAGAGCAATCTATACGGCTCTGGCTCCAGCATCAGTTTCCGTTTCATCACGGGGCTTCTTCTGCTGTTTTTCCTCACCTTTCTCTAATCTGGAGAGCACTGTCGCCACCTAATGGGTCCGTAAAATAGCTTGTACACCTTCAACATCCACCATATTTGTACAGGAGATGCATCAGGCTTTGATCCACGTCCCACCGTCAAAAAACGCAATTGACGTCTTTAGATGTCATTGGCACTCTACGTTACTATTTAAATTGACGTCTTTAGACGTCATTGGCACTCAATGAGTTAATAATCTCTGGTCACATCAGTATATAAATGGGAGCTAGGGCTCTGTCTGTCTGTCTGTCTGTTTGTTTCTCTGTCCCACTGTGATTGTCCCACTGTGATGTCATAAGTCCCACTGTGACATCATCAGTGATGTCATAAATCCCACTGTGACATCATCAGTGATATCATAAATCTGCCATCATCAGTGATGCTGGTCTCATTGGCCACACAGCAGCCGAGCTGCGAATGCGAGCTGCAGGGCCAGCTCGGCGAGCTGCAGGACGGGCGAGCCCGCGAGATCACTAGTACAGTATATATATATACAGCAAATTGTGGACATTTTTATTTTCTTATTAAAGAGGTTGAATAGAGTGTCGGGGTAGAGCTACTAGTTGAGTTTTGCTTTATAGCTCTGTAGTCTGCAGTATATAGTGCTTTTTCACAGATGCAAACTTATCCAGTTTTTCTGACAAATTGATTTGAATTTATGCACGGTTGACTCCGTTTTATGCTCCACTTTCACGAGCGCCATTCGTTCCTTTCATAACCCTCTGTGTGTAGGCTGTTTACAGTGAGAAACCTTTCTTAACATGAGATATTGACTCATTAATTCCAAAGATGATGTATCTCCTATATGATAACGGTATCCTGAAGTGCCTGAGCAGCAAAGGGAATTAATTCCAGTGAAACTGCCTTTGTTAAGGGGACTCACATCATCTATCAGCACAAATGAGCCTCCAAAACTCCTTTGGCTGCTCGTTAAAGCCGCTTGTGTCCAATTTGGCATTTAATAAACTGTCTGTCTGACGAACATTTTTCACAAATGTTTCGATGTCATGCATTTAAAGTTTGTTTCATTCTATTGTGAGATTTTGGTCTGAGCACACTGAGCCTCACATGTAGGAACTATAGACTGCTGTGCCTACTACCTTTCACAGGCTGCTCCAGTTGTTCATTTGAAATAATTATACTATGTATTAGCTCCTTTTGCTATTTGATTGTATTCATCTATGCAGATTAAATAACTTACAGTGACAAAATGTTATTGATTTATATTTGTTGACATCTATTCTATATCTAAGTTTAATTACTTTTATTTGAATTTGTTGAACTTGCTTTGACCATATTTATTTATTTATTTATTTATTTATTTATCGATTTCGTTTATCTGATAGGGACAATGCAAGTTTACATATTAACATTTCACTCATTTCAAACAAGTTAAAGTAACTGATGTTTTGCATCCAGAGTTTAGAGCTATTGTTTCCAACTCCTGTCGCTTGTTAGGCTTTTAGTAAAAAGAAAGATGAGGAATTCACAATTATAGCATGGTACACAATATTACAACATAGTATCATAGTATCAGAATTACAACATGTACGTATCACATTTGTAAGAGTAGAGAAAGAGAGTAAACCAGAGTAATCTATCTATCTATCTATCTATCTATAAATTTTGCAATGTGGGCAATATCTGTCTGTTCTCTGTTTCAAGAATTTTGGCCGGCCACAGCTATGACAGATTATTATTATATAATGTAAATAGTTGATGTGAATGAGCGAGTGAGCAAACATCACGCAGTTTCAGTTTTTCCAAATGAAGCTCAAACCTGCTCCGTGTGTCAGCCAACAGGCTGGATTGAAACGCTGGCTTTGCTCTGCAAAGCTTCGTGCAGCACACACCACCTTCAAAATATACTCAAGCATTTTTGAATGCGAGGGTCATCCTGCTTCCCAGTATTGAACATCGCTAGGTAGGATCTCTGGATCTGGTTGCGTTCATGCCTTTGATCTCACAGTGTGAACGATACACAAGCAGAACCGCAATGTCAACACAAAATCCAAGCAGTGTCAAGTCAGTCAGTAACGGAAACTTCCAGGTACAACCTTCGCAATAATGGCAATTAAATAAAGTAAATGCACGTGCAATGTTTTTTGTGTATGTGATCCGAAAGATACAGAACAGAGATAAACTGGAAGAATATCTGCTGCCTTCGAAAAGTCAATCAACAGCATGGAAGACAGTTTAGTTTGTCTTCCATGCATGAAGTGCAGCTGTGTGGTCAGTTTTCACAATGAACGCACTATTGTGTCCTGATGCCCCAACTCCCCCCACCCCCGCCACGTCTCTACTCTACCCCGGAGGTGCTCCACATGTGTGAAAGCAACATGCCTCATGTCTGAAAGAGTACACTTCACGTAACGCCGGGCCCGGGTTATGCTCAGGGGAAGCAACCCTGAAATGATCCAGAGTTCATGTCTGAAAGTGGCTATACATAGGCATTGTGACATCATTGTGACATCACTGATGATGTCATCAGTGAAACACACACACACACACATACACACATGAGAGAGACTGTGGGAGAGGGAGAGAGTGGCGGGGAGGGGGGGAATGAGGGAGAGAGAGGAGAGGGAGAGCGACTGAGGGAGAGAGAGGGGGGAGAGAGGGAGACATTGTGCGCACGCCAATAGGGCAGGCGAGGCCATGCAGGAGCCAAGCTGTGTATGCGAGCTGCAGGGCCAGCTCAGCAAGCTGCAGGGCGGCCAAAGCCACGCAGCAGGCGAGCCTAGTAACTAAAATTCAAATAAATTCAAAATTCAACACAGTTCAATTAAAATTGCATACAGCTCTGGTTAAGCTTCAGTCAGTCTTTAACATTTTTATTAAAGATCTTAATATCTAAATTTTGTTTTAGCTTGGTTGGCAGTGCGTTCCACATTTGAGAGCCCTCAATGGAGAATGCAGATTGCCTGAAGGAGGTCTTACGGCGTGCAATTTCACAATTGCTACTTGCCACGCCCCTGTTATCCTAGTGCCATTTTGTCTACTGACAAACCTGCACAAAACCTCTGGTGCTAAGTTTTGGAGACATTTAAAAACTAGTTTAAGAGATGCAAATTTTAAAAATGTATCAAAGCTTAGCAGGTTATACTGCTTCAGTATATGGCAGTGATGCCACCGCATGTTGTTTTTTTTGCCATTATTTTTAACGCTTGCTTATACAGGGATGCAACAGGCTGAAGTATAGTTAGAGGGGCTTGGCTCCACACTGTAACACAATTAGACATTATGAGGAAAAAAGCATAGCATGCATAAACAACTGTGCAGCTTTAAATGGTATATGATGTCTAATTAATTTAAAGCAGTTTAGATTGTGTTTTACTGTCTTTGTGATCTTTTTGACATGTTTGTCAAATTTAAGCTTAACACCTACAACTTTGAATTAATTCACCATCTCAATTTCCTCTCCCTTTATTGTTACTCTGAGTTGTTCAGGATGTTTTTTGATGGAAAAGCACATGGAGACAGTCTTTTTCATGTTCAAGGTGAGCCATTTTATGAAGCCACTGACACACTCCGCCCATATGAGGAGAGTATGTCAGCAGCCCCACTTGGTGTCTTAGCTGGTGCATACATAACTGTATCGTCAGCATAAAGCTGAAAACCAGTGCTATAGACAGCTCCCTGTGCAAGTCATTAATGAAAAGGCTGAAGAGCACAGGACCCAAGATTGAGCCCTGGGGAATACCTGTTTTATTTTGTCGAGAAGTGGACCTCTTTGAGTCGATCTCTACCCATATGTAGTTTTGTATTTCATGCCAATACAGTACTGTTAAGGACACACACCGACACACGGTTAATTATTAAATATAAATAAATATAAACACGTGCGTCCAGCGGCTCACCTGGTAGCACACATACGGAGGCTCGGTCCTTGCGTGGCCGACGCGGGTTCGAAACCTTTGCCGCATGTCAACCCCTCTCTCTCCCCACCTTTCCTGTCTGCCTAGTGTCCTATCTGAATAAAGGCAAAATGCTGCCCCCCCCCAAAGAAAAACAAAACAAAAAACATACATCACATCAACATCTCATAACTCCCTCCTGCAAGACCTGGCGATGTCACTCCAAACTTTGCCCTGGGCGCAGCCCTGACTCTGTCTCTTCCATCTGTGGAGCTCCAAACGTGTTGACTCCGTGTTGACTGCCATCTTTGTCTTCTTTTTCTAACACTTCCATCTCGACGCAGCACTGTGAGCACATGATGTGCAACTCGACCACGGTTCAGAGAACCTGACTGAAGCATATGTGATTATGCTTACAGTACTGTACTTGCTGACTAACAGCGTAATTGCATTGGCATAATGAGAGGATGCGTTTACATGGGCTCTACCTTACATGCATTCTTTGCCTTAATCGCATTATAATCACATTTATAATCAGACTTTTATTGTACGGATAATGTTGAGCTGGTTGCTCCTGGAAAAGGTCAAGTTCGCTCATTCAACCGCACATGTGTAAATAAAGAATGGTGAGGTTGCACGTTCTCTTGTGTGTGTGCACACTATACAGGGCTTAAGATTCGGCGCGGGATTGCGGGAATCCCGCACATTTTCCCGAATTCCCGCATATTTTCAATTTATAAAGGGGGAGTAATTCCGCAATGGTTTGCGCAGACCGATCTATGTGCGAAACGGCTGTCTGTCTGACCCACTGAGCACAGACTGTAGAAAGAGATGCAGGATAGCCAAGCGAATGTGATTGGATGAACGTTTGACACTAGGCCAATCAGAGGCAGAGAGGGGCGGGTCAGGCCTTCGCCTAGCCTTCGCCATCATGGGGGAAAAAATATCGTGTCCCTCAGTCCTCTCGACATGAACGCTCCTCTGCTGATTTCTCGGTGGATACAATACAGACAGGCAGCTGCTTGCAAACAATGATAGATCGCTGGGGGACCCGCTCAGAAAAAACAAACAGGACAAGTCGAACAACAAGGCACTTCTAGCTGAAACGTCAACACTGAGTAACGTCAGTGTCAGTTATGTATAGTGTAGCGTTATTGACGATGAAGAATCTGATATCGATAATGACCTTAATAATAATAACGTTAATCCTCCTTATGCCGAGTGCCAGTGATGTCAACGATGTTATCGCCACTCAAATGTATTCTCATAAAGCAGGCGTGAAAATCTGGTGGTGGAAGCATTTTCAATAAAAAGTGAAACGACACACAGATGGTTTATAGTCACTTCAATAGAACTCTCCCCAATGCAAAATTCGAACAGGTTTAGTTGCCAGTAATGACAGTAAGAAAGGTAGATGTAGTGAGCAAAGATGGATGATTTAATATTCCATAGCTCTGACCTAACCAAATCAAACTGACATCACTATTGTGAACACAAAACAAAGAACACTTCTGATATAATATGATATTAGTGTTTTAGTAGTGTATCACTCAATACAAAAAATAAAGGCTTTCATAGAACCAAAGGCCTATGGCTTAGTCTGCAGAAAAAACACGACAAAAGCCATAGTAATTTAGACTCAGGTGTGCATAAACTACTTCTTTTTTAAATACAAAAATGTGAAATTACAATATTATCGCTTATTGGACAGCTACGCAGGTATTTGTCGGTTATAGTATCGCCTGAAAAAATCCCCCCCAAAATCTATAAATCCCCCTTGTCTGAAGAACATAAGGGGGGAATTCCCCCCTAGTTTGCAAAGTGGATTTTAACCCCTGCTGTATGTGTGTGTGTGCGTGTGCGCATGTGTGTGCGTGTACTGTATGTGTGTGTGTGTCTGTGTGTGTGTGTGTGTGTGTGTGTGTGTGTGTTATTAGGAAGCCGCTGGCATTTTCTCAATTGACTTTTCACAGCGTACAAAAGTTTCTGGCCAGCCTGACTCTTTGTGACCTTTAGAAACAGTACATGTCAATCTGATGCTGATAATCCTTCATTTCCTTCCAAATTGCATCCCCCCCCCCCCCCCCCCCAGTTTTACCAGACAACGAAATGGAAACCCTCATTACCCATTCATTCATTCCCATTCAAAAAAATGTGGGCAGCGGAAGGCATTGATAAATCACGAGCAATCCATTATCTTAAGTTGAACACGATACCCGATCAACAGGGCACGAGGGCGCGTGCATGCATCCCGGGTGTTGCTAATGAAAGTGATTGGTCGTTTGCATCAGGCCAGACCGAGCCGAGTGGAAAACAAAATAAATCTCAGGAATTGCATTCTGTAGAGGGAGAATGGCTCTTAAAGGCAGGATTAATTTGGATGTGCATCTTCACAGTAGCAATCACTCACAGTGGCAACATGGTGGAATTACAAGGAGAGAAAAGGTACATAAACTGCACCTAGTCAACACAAATCAATAACAGTTAATTAAATGGGGAGATGGGGTAAACAACATATTGAAACACCGTTAATGGCAGCCCACACAGATCCAGCCATCCAGGCGGATAGTGCTCTCAACTCGAACCTCTCTGCCGCGGAATGTAGAGTGAGCGTGCTTTATTGTTGACCATGTTTTATCATTCTTATCTCGGGCCACAAGTCCAAGGTTTTGTGGCAGAAGACAATTAAGTCAGATTTATAAATGGAACTGGAGTTGGGAGTTTGCTCGGCATAGAAAGTAAACACTGATTTGTGCGTCTTATCTCCCGATTTGACTGCCTTGCAGTTTGTCTTAAAGGCAGCACAGTGGCACCTGCTGCCTCATGCTGCCTTCAATGGCACAACGGTTTCACTCGTTGCAAATGCCTCCTGCCAGTACGTCTTCCTAACAGCAGCAAGTAAATGCTCACTGAATACATAAATAATTGAGCAGAATAAAAAGGAAATGGTATCTAATTACCCTAAAAAGGATTCAATTGACTGGTACTGTCCCGCTTGCTATCAACAGCTTGTTAGCATTTTTCAAATTAATGAACTCAAACACCTTCAGAAGCTGCGCTGTAGGACATATTCGGTTATGAAGCTTCCAGATTGAGAATCCTACATTGCAAGGCATTGATATGAGGTGTCGATAGGAGGGTTGAGGTGTTTGGCTTACATGCTGAGTTGTTTTATATTGGCTAGTTGCCATTCTACTGGAAGAGGATGGAGGAAAACTTCACATCAGTCACTCCGTGCTTATTCCATCTTCCATCTTTGCATGAGTGCTGTCTTAATCAAATGTCAAATGCAAGTTTCCTTCAAAAGCGATCCAAGGGATTTGTGAATAAATAAAATGCCTTTATTTTACATGCCAAAAAGAATGGTTAAAATCACCGACGCATTGCGACCATAGGTCTTCATCAGGGTCATTAAGCCACTCAGTATTTTGTGTTATTATAGTCAGTCATTATCAACTTGTCAGGGAATTTGAATAAGGATTTTCGTGAACTTATTAGAATTCCGGCCATGCCACTGCATAATGCACATGAATTAAAGATGAAGTTCATGTGATCATGATAAGGTTTTAAACGGGCCTACAGCTGTTTCCCTGTTATTATCCCATGATGAGTTTCTGCCGATTGTTTGAACCCGTGGTTCTGCAGGCTAACTGAACTGCGAGGCCTGCAAAGAGAGATTGTTCTTCCACCAGACAATATGTCAAATACGTTTTTGACATTTCTACAGGGGCATTAAGGGGGAAGCTAAAGGGGCATTTCATAATCTATCACCTCTGTCAGTGACTAGTAGAAATTGCAGCAACATCGATAGAACTTCACTACACAACTACACAAGTCTCTGGTACAGCCGTCCTTCCCATCCCATTGATTTATGGTAGCCTGCACAATAGACACAAACAATGGAATCACATGATCACAATAGAGAGGAGTAAGCTAGCTAATTAGAGCAGAGATCCAACAGAAACATGTGTTGAAGAGGTACTGGAAATAAATCACAAAACTGCTTTGTCATTTTATTTTATAACTTCATCGCTGGCTTACAGCATGGTCGTCTCTTGAGAATGTCAATAGTTGTGGAATTTTAGTTTTCCGAAACGGTACGAGTTGCAAAGTCAGTTTTGAAAGCCAGAAATCTTAGCACTGGACCAAATAATTGTTGAGTCTTTGGTATTGATCTTCAAATCTCTGCAGATATATTGTTGGTTTTTGCGTTAAAGGGCAGTAAAAAAAAAACATACGTATTTCCCCTTTACATTATTTGTAGCCTAATAGTAATTACCAGCTACAAGATCACAAACATGTATGTACAAATACCACAGGTACGGCAACCATTTTAGGGCATCCTCCTCCGTCAGAGTAAGCGTTGTCAGTTGTCATGTCTCCTAGTAAAACCAGGTCGAGTGTGCTCTGAAACACCTTCAGTCCTCACACGAAAACGCTGTCATTCTTCCTGCATTACTGTTTCACTCCTCACGCGTCAGTCATCGCACAATACGGCGTCACTCGGCAATCATCAGTCCTCACTCGTCAATCATCAGTCCTCACTCATCAGGCATCACTCCTCACATCTCACTCAAAAACGTTGTCGATCCTCCTGCAGACTAGCTGTCAGGCATCACTCCTCACGTCTCACACAAAAACGTTGTCGATCCTCCTGCAGACTAGCTGTCAGGCATCACTCCTCACGTCTCACACAAAAACGTTGTCGATCCTCCTGCAGACTAGCTGTCAGGCATCACTCCTCACGTCTCACACAAAAACGTTGTCGATCCTCCTGCAGACTAGCTGTCAGGCATCACTCCTCACGTCTCACTCAAAAACGTTGTCGATCCTCCTGCAGACTAGCTGTCAGGCATCACTCAAACTAGCTGTCAGTCATCACATGAAAACGCTGTCATTCGTTGTTTTTGGTTGTTCTTCCGTGTGTGTTGGGGAAACCGCAAGAATGCCTCTGTGAAATGAGCAACAATTTCTTACAACTTCACTTTCGGTTGAGTGATTTTGCCTTCAAAATAAAAGCGTGTTTTTTTTATTTACAATAGATTAAAGTAGTAACCCATGAGACCCAACAGAATTAACATCGTAAAAACTAAGAGGAACATCTAGTTTAATAATCAAAGATTAAACTAGATGTTCCTCTTAGTGTTACTATGTTAATTCTCCTCCCACACAGAATTAACATAGTAACACTAAGAGGAACATCTAGTTTAATGTTTGATTATTAAACTAGATGCAAGGGCGTCGTTTTGGTCTCAAAGTTGGTAGGGTCGAGGGCGGCATGAGGGGAGGTGGATTCGGTGGCGCCGGCAAGGGCGCCGGCGAAAAAAATTTGAGGTTTTTGTTTTACCTTTTTTAGCCATATTTGAATGAATATCTCATTTTAAATCAACATTAGGATTATACTGTTGTGATGTCATTCAGTATCTTCTCCTTTTCTCAATAACTTTCATGTCACCACCTGCTCAGCTCTCCTGTCAGCATAATTGTAACTAACAAACACAAACTGTAGGTTTAGCCATCTAATCATGTTCTTTCACAAACAGCCACACATGGCTATGTGCTTCAGCTGCATGCTGTACTTTGCTAAATTAGCATCGATGCTAGCGGGATTTACCCAGCTATTGTCATTGCCTGCTTGCTGCTGCTTGCATGGCTGCTTGCTGGTAATGTTAATCCCATGTCAGAAAAAGTCTCCAGATTTGTCCTAACGTTAGTCTCTTCTGAGAAAGATTGTCTCCAAGAGGGTCTGTCTGCTGCAGGGAAACCGGAAAACTGTGTGTGTGTGTGTGTGTGTGGGTGGGCGATTGTTTGGTCATCAGCCAAATGAGCCAATCAAACCTGAGTTTGGGGGGAAAAAATTGGACTGGCCCATTCAGTTGTGAAAAACAGGGGTAATGGTAACTTTGAACATAATGCAAACTAATTTCACTCAATAATGGTTGGGTCAATTATATCCTTGCAAAATATGGGAAGACAATCTAAATGACCTATATAACTGCACTCCAAAGATAATGCAAATAAGGTTGCTTAAAAGTTGATAGGGACAATTGGACACCCTGAAATGTTGGTTGTGACTTGTCACGACCAACCCTATGCAAATCGACGCGCTTGACTAGATGTTCCTCTTAGTGTTACGATGTTAATTCTGTTGGGTCTCATGGATTACTACTTTAATCTATTGTAAAAAAAAAAAAAAAAACACGCTTTTATTTTGAAGGCAAAATCACTCAACCGGAAGTGAAGTTGTAAGAAATTGTTGCTCATTTCACAGAGGCATTCTTGCGGTTTCCCCATCACACGGAAGAACAACCAAAAACAACGAATGACAGCATTTTCATGTGATGACTGACAGCTAGTTTGAGTGATGCCTGACAGCTAGTCTGCAGGAGGATCGACAACGTTTTTGAGTGAGACATGAGGAGTGATGCCTAGTCTCTTAAAACATACTGTCTCATCTACATCTGGCGAATGCAGCTATACAGTCTGTACGTTACACCCCCAGAACATGCACAAGGAAGTTGGGAAAAAAAACTTCAGACAGGAAAGAAGTTCGACGGAATCCGACCAATCACGACACGTGTGTCCACGAAAAATGCGGCATATTGGATTCTGATTGGACTAATGAGCGGAAGACCCGCCTTTCTGCGATTCTGATTGGACTAATGAGCGGAAAACCCGCCTTTCTACTTCCCATTCCGGTTGGTGCATGATTCTCCCCCACGAAGTACAGACGGTATGGCGGAAGCATTTGAAAATTGCGGAAGCCAACTCGTCTGTTTTAAGAGACTAAGTGATGCCTGACAGCTAGTTTGAGTGATGCCTGACAGCTAGTCTGCAGGAGGATCGACAACGTTTTTGAGTGAGACGTGAGGAGTGATGCATGACAGCTAGTCTGCAGGAGGATCGACAACGTTTTTGAGTGAGACGTGAGGAGTGATGCCTGACAGCTAGTTTGAGTGATGCCTGACAGCTAGTCTGCAGGAGGATCGACAACGTTTTTGAGTGAGACGTGAGGAGTGATGCCTGACAGCTAGTTTGAGTGATAAGTGAGGCACGAGGAATGACGTTTTCGTGTGAGATGTGAGGACTGAGGAGTGATGCCTGACGAGTGAGGACTGATGATTGCCGAGTGACGCCGTATTGTGCGATGACTGACGCGTGAGGAGTGAAACAGTAATGCAGGAAGAATGACAGCGTTTTCGTGTGAGGACTGAAGGTGTATCAGAGCACTCGACATGGTTTACTATAGGAGACATGACAACTGACAACGCTTAGACTGAGGAACGATAGCCTATACTCTGACGGACGAGGACGCCCTAAAATGGTTGCCGTACACAGGGCTTCTCATGCTTCTATAAATAAGGTAACACGTTATGGAGGCTGAATGGTGTATTACAGTTAGGCTACACACCAGTGTCAATGGCTCCCTTCAGAATGAGGCCCGCTCCTACAGTACTTTCTGCTTAACTTTTACCAATGCGGAGCTCGGTGTCAGCCCCATGTGGGCTCGGGAAATGAGGATAAGATGACTTGCTGCAGTTGATGATATGATTATGCCAGGCCCCTTAGGAAGCTGCCCTGATGAAGCTGTGGCATAACTTTGATTAGAATGACTGTAGCAGAGATTATAATGAAGTCCGGGGATGCATAATTAGCATTTGCCATTTGATGATATGATATCAACATATTGTTTTACCAGCTGCAGCTTAATTAATATCTCATAATGCTTAGCATACACAGCAAGGCAAGGAAGCGAGTGACTGAAGAGACCACGGCAGCGTTTTAGCTGGACGGCATGGCGGACAGCATGCTGAGTGATGAAGTTACACCATTGGTCGGCCGTGGCATATGGCACACCCATACACGGTGTGAGTTGGCGGCGCATGCACAAATCTCCCGGCCAGGCAGGACTCAGTACGCTAGCCAGCCTCAGGCTGCGCTGCGGTAGCCTGCAGCTAGCTGGCTAATTACAAGCCATGACAAGAGTAATGTAAAAAAAAAAAGATTAAAATGCATCAGACATTTGTTTTGTATGTAGGAAACAAAGCTACATTCGACAGCAGACAAGAGAAGAGTTTTAACTAGTGCTAGCAGCATTGCTAGCGCAGTGTAGTATCAGTGTAATATCTGGAGTATATTGAAAATGCTACCCGATAATTTTGGCTCATAAGGCAACAGAGAGGTCGAGTGGATCAATTTACCACGAATAATGCTCATATATCTAACACCCAATCCCCCCCACCCCCCTACCCACAGGGAACAAATCTCACTCCAAGCTGAAGTCCAAAGTTGGCAGCCCTGATAGCATAAGTAAACCCATGACAAGCCGTCAAGCTATGGGTTCTACCTCATCTTGTTTTTCCTGGGTCTGTCTTAAGCTCAGGGAAACTTAAGTCTTGAGAGTAAAGACTCGAGGAAAGAGCTTTACTGAATTGTTACAGGCCATTTTTAGCCTCAGTCTCTCTCTCTGAGGCTAACTCTATAGCATTAGATGCTGAGTTATGTCACCATTTCTGGGGTAAACAGAGTGTGGTGCCACTTGGATTCATACATGTCACTTTTGGAGTCTCATGAACAAACATGGCTACTATGTGTAATTACCCTCTTCTAATTAAACATGCAGTGTTGGAAGGCTTCAAATGATCTCATCTCCAGGAATATTCAACACATTTTGATATTGGTTTTCAGATAATTCCCTCTCCCCTCCTGCTTTGTGCAGCACAGTTATGTGCCCAAAATCTGTTGTATGGAAATTAGATAGAAAGGCAAATCTGCTATTTCCCTGCTGGTGTGTGAGGTGGGCTCAATACTCGGTGAGGGAGGACATTAGAGTTTATGGGACATCTACAATAAGTCAATAACCTTACCAAAGCAGGGGGGCCTGAAGGTAAGGGTCATAAATGTACCCAAATGTGCCATCAAAATGAGGTGACCCCTTTAGGGCTCTTAAATGTGCCACACAGTGGAGCAGAAGGCATTGGATTCTCAGCAGGTGTGTCCTTCACTTAGCTTTGTGTTGACATTGCTGCTTTATTGGAGGAGATACAGAGTGATTGCCAAGTGCTGTCTGTCTGCTGCCATCTCCAGGTCTCACTCCAGCAAACACTGTTTTCACACTGTCTCATGCCCTATCTGCTCTTGCAGGCAAAGCCTTTAGCACCGTGTGGACCAGTCAAATGTCATTCACAAAACATTTTCCCGCTGGCAGCAACACTGTTATGAATTCACGTCGCATTGGCAATGTTCAGCCCAACAGAGCTATCATATTTTTCTTTTTGTAATGTCACCTATCTGGAATATTTTAGATCACAGTCGTAAAGGCATTTCCTGCCCTGCCAGGCTGAAAACCGTTTGAATCTAAATTTGTTTCAAATAATATGGGGAAGTAGAGGTGGGCTGCCTGGCATCACATGCAACTGCAGATTAATTTAAAAAAAGGTTGCCTGTGTTTTTCACATTACTAGGCATCTCGCACGCTCGATTCCTAACCTCGCCCGCTGTGGGGCCTCGCCCGCCCAGCCTCCACCTACGCTGAACCCACAAGTTTGATTTTGCCGTCCTTGTTAACAGGCGAAGCCGTTCACAACTTCACACCAGCCGCGCGCGTGCCTTGCTCAAGCCGGCACGCTCAAGCGATCGTTCAGGATTCAGTCCTATTTTCCAAGCGTGAAGCGTGAAGCTGCCAGGCATGAAGTCAATGGAAGTTGTGGGCGGGGTCAAGGCGCGCCGAGCAAAAAGAGAGTGCTTCTTGTGTGACGGGATAAGCGTGAGCTCAGCTTCAGCGTGCTTTAAGCGTGGCTTTGGCGTATGATGTGAACAAAGGCTTAGGTCAATTAGGGCAATTAATCTCCCCTAATTAAAAAATCTGGCTCCGTCAGGTCACCCGCACGCACGGGTGCTCTTTACACATCCTGAAAGTTTCAGCCAGATCGCACTTAAAACGGCGTCCACCCGCTGTGCCGACCACCCGCAGTGCCGACAGCCCGCAATGCCAACGTTAGGTTTAGGCGTGGGGGTGGGAGAGGTTAGGTTTAGTGTTAGGGTCTGGGGGAGGTTAGGTTTAGGCGTGGGGGGTGGGAGAGGTTAGGTTTAGTGTTAGGGTCTGGGGGAGGTTAGGTTTATGCGTGGGGGGTGGGAGAGGTTAGGTTGAGGGTTAGGGTCTGCGGGAGGTTAGGTTTAGGCGTGGGGGGTGGGAGAGGTTAGGTTTAGGCGTGGGGGCTGTGAGAGGCAGCCGGTGCCCCGACACGCTGCACACCGCCTCGCTCAGCTGGTTCTGCTTGTGGGCTATCGGCATTGCGGACTGTCGGCACTGCGGTCTGTCAGCACATAGACGCGGCACCCTTAAAAACGTCATAGCTGTGGCCGGCCAAAATTCTTGAAACAAACTAACAGACAGAGTCCACATTGCCAAAGTATATAGAAGAGCATGATATTGATCAGTGGAGGGGGGAGCTGTCAATGTCACAAATAGATAAGAACCAGATGAGAGGGAAATGCATTCAGTGGTTAAAGGTCACCGCCCAGGTAATGAGGAGTTACAAGTCTAATCCTACCTGAGATCATTAAGTGAATCCAGCAGATGTGGTGGGCAATAAATCAATATTATCAGTCGCATAAAATATGCCTCAATAACAATGATATATCTTTTTTTTATACATTTCCAATATTTTTAATATACATTATTTACAGCATCAGTCACTGACTTGGTGCAGCACCCTTTCATTACAATGTGTTCATGCAAAATACAATAGACTTGGCACGTTTTTCAGACATGTTTGGACGTGCATACATCCGTTGTGACATAGTCATTATTGGCAGTTTTTCCAGTGGCCTTTATAGTGTTAACACAATAATTTACTAATATAATTATTATCGTATCGATTGATATGAAGAAGTATATTGTGATAAATATTTTGGCCATATCGTCCAGCCCTAGTAGCAGATCATATTCCCATGATCTCCACATGTGTGATGTGAGGAGTTTTTCCAACTTGGTGATCTCTTAATGCATATTGTCTTCAGATATTGACTTTTTTGCCGTCCTGTTGCTGAGATACAATGCCAGAAGAGGGTGTGTACAGTGAAATATTGATTAATAGTCTTGAAATTTGTTTCAACACAAAATGCAATCAATACATGCACACTATAATTTGGTCCCGAGTGAATGGCTCTCAGCTCTTCATAGGGTCTCGCAAGATTATCTGCATCAGTAGTGCAGGACAGACTTTTTGTGGTGAGAAAAACAACCCGGTTTCTTATCTCCTCTCTATAGTTGATTGAGAATTAAAATGGTGTGAAACTTCCACATGTAGTGCTCCTCTACCTGACATGGTTCCCCAGTTTCTCTTATAGCATCCCCCCCATCTCAAAGTAGGAGAATGAGTGAGCGTGTCAAATGGGGTTTTAAGTACGGCTGCTGTTGTCAGTTGCCACAGAGAAAATCTCCCCGTAACAATTCCTCACTGTCAACAAGTCAGCAGCTCCACAATATTAATGGTGCAGCGATGACAGACATTTTAATCATGCAGATTGTATTTTTTTTTTTATTATTATTATTGATGCAAAGGTGAACAGGCAGTGTTCTGAAGAAGACATTCAGTCATGTTTTCATCTCTGGTGCTTCGTTATTCTCAAACACATTATTTTCTACTCTGCACATGCAAATACTTCTGTCATCTGAGTTACTGTGTCCCAGATATGACGGCCTTATAATTAGGATCACTAAGATAAAAATATATATATTGTTGATTTTTATTGACAGAATTGCCCCATCAAATTTTCAGGGCAGTCTAATTTTTCACAAAGATTTGAAAGCAAAGCAACGGGAGTGGATGTGTTACTTTGGCAACAGGCAAAACTGATGCCTGTAGCTGAATCTCTTTGTTGCAGTATATGATTGATGCTTTGTATTGTGCTCAGTGGGCCTGAGTGTCCATCCACTGAGGACTGTTGCAGAGCTAGCTAGCATCAGGTTGCCACTGACAGGCTCACATTTGAAATGATTCACGTTATGGCAAGTTGATGATAATTCGCTCTCCTGTTACTTGACCTTGCTGTTGGCTGAGCTCCCAAGTCCTTGAACCTGGCATCTAGTGTATATTTTATTTCTAACTCATGCCATAGCAGGTCCTGACAGATAAAGGTTTATATTTTTCTTTTATTTTTACTTAAAACTTGACAGTCATAACCCTCGAAAATGTTTAAACTGCAATTTTGTCATCGGGCTACATCTTGTGTAAGCCATAAATTACAAATTGGGTGGGCAAGCTAAAAACAGGACAATCCAGGCACTCCATATGGGAAAATCATGCAGAGCAAGGAAATGCTTAAAAAAGCCTTTATTATAATGGCTCATTAGTTAAAAACACCAACATGTTTCGATCTACAGGTCTTCGCAGGGCTTAAAATGTAGACAAACTAGGGTGGACAAGCTGTCATGTATTGAACTAACTAACGATGGCACAACCTGGGACAACTTTGTCTCTTTGTCGGCGTGGTTTTTGAATGAACGGTGCATTGTTTTTCGCAGTACAGAAACACCTTTGGCCTTAACATGACATGAGCCACGTTCCGCTAATGACAGTGTTAATAGGCTTTCTAGTGGCAGGTGAAGTACTGCAGCGTGCTAATGAAATGCACAGCGCGAGGCGAGCCAGACGACTGGGCTCAGAGGGAGAGAGAGGGAAGTCCGCTTCCTGACACAATCATTCATTCTCGTTTACCATAGCCCCAGAGTGAGCAGCCCAGGCAATAGGGGAGGCATAAATCCAGACTGAAATCTCTCAGATTGCATCCGAATGGCCCTTTAAACAAGCGGCATGGCTGCCACCGTGACTCCACCGGAGCAATCTATCGTCTTGCGGGTACGGCGTGAGGTTCCTTTCCAATCACAGATAACTACAAAGGCAGGTACTCCTGGCAAATGATGTGATAGGGCTCTCTTTCCCCTTTTGCCATCGCACTTACAGGTGTAATATACAAGGGAATTAACTGTCACACACACACACACACACACACACACACACACAGCCATTTGGTTGTGTAATTCATTAAAGTTGTCTCTGAGCGGAAGATTTGTCAAGGTCAAAGCTAAAGAGAAGGTGAATTGGCGACACTAAATCAGAGGAAACGGCATAGGCCAAAGTCTGCTAACGCTGTGGAGATCATGATCTTAAACAGTCGTGGAGACATTCCAAGCTTACTGACTGCCCAGCCACCCGCATCTATTTATGCACTGCACACTTGTCAGAGTACCTCAGAAGTTCACCAAAAAGGCAAAGTAATTTTCCTATTTTCATGTGATCTTTTTTGCTGACGCACATAACACTTTATTAGGCATTCTCCAGTAGTAATTTGCTGACTTAACATTGGGCATGGAAGTGCACGGTTGGAGAATACCTTGTATTGCAATTTAAGAGGCGCTAATTGAAATTTTGAAATAGGCGATAAACTGAATTAAATATCCTTATTCGTGGCTGTTTTGGAATGAAAGAGAAAGCTATTAAAGCAAGGTGAATTGCAAGCAGGCAGTTTTTCTGGAAAGAACTCTGGAGACGCCATAATCATTGATGCAAGCATAACATAGGGGCACTATTGCTGTGGCAGCCAGGCTGTTTTGTCATTATAACTATGCTTAATGGAGAAAGTCAACCTGACCTGATCACTAACAATTTATTTGGTGTGATATGTTAGATTCTATATGCAGAAAAAGTAGAGACACGCACATCCAAACCTGAATAGGGCAGGTGCAGAGCTCGAGGCAGAAACCGGTGTAAAATAAATACACTCAACTTTGAGCCTTGCAGTGTGCGAGCTTTCTTTTTCTTTTGTCAGAGTCTATATGCAGATCATGGGAAGTAAATGGAAGGTTTGAGTTGTGTGAGTTTTTAATTTTCTAAAGTGTGACCATTATTCATCTGAATAGATGAATCCGTGTCACTCATGTTTCCAGATATGATAGCATTAGCATCAGAATGTAATGCTGCTTGGTCTATATTCATCCATCCATTTTCTATACCTGCTTATTTCTATTCAGGGTCATGGGGGTTGGAGCCTATCCCAGCATGCCTTCGGCAATTGGTCTGTACCGTCACCCAAACCCCCCAGATCGTGATGTACAGATGTACCAGCTCACCCTTCACCCGCACTGGGTGTAAACCAAAAGTAATGTTTGTGCCGGTGTTTGCTGACTAGTCAGATGTCCATATGTTCATGGGATAAACATTGGAGACACAGCCACCCAAACATCTGAGAGACACCCAAACACACTCAGATGCTGCTGTAGCAAATGCAGCATACAGTATCCATTTAGCCATTTGGAGAAAGCATCCAGATATCTCTCTCCCCTCTCATCGTGTACTGCATGACGCAGTATACCCCACTGCCATGACGCAGACTCCACCCCCCACCATAGAGCCCGTTTAATTTGAATAGAGTGGACTCATTTGTCTATCCAGTTGGTGTGGTCCAAAATCAAGTATACAGTACATTATTTCACAGAAAATTAATTGCGGGCAAATTGAGGCTCGTTCTTCATATTCAGCTATGAATCTGAGCTGATATAGCCGGTGCTAATGGATGAGGCATGCCCATTGCCTAATGGAGTACGCTTCGCCTCATCTGTTATGATCTTTTTGTAACGCACAAATCATTGGTCATTGCAAAGCAGGAAGTAGGGTGAAGAGGAAAACTGAGTCTGCTTGGAGACCTGAGTGGGGTGGATGATTTGTATGAAATGATGGAGGGGGAAAGGTGAGTCCAGATTTGGTCATGACATGACCACATGACCGTCATGGAAAGAAATATGGCCTTGGCTAGAAAAAGGGTTGATGCTTGTTTTCACTTTCACAAAGTTTGACAGACCTAACTTTATCCTCCTGGCCCCACGGGGACGCAGGACATTCATCACTCTGTGTGACTTGTCTAGGCGATGTCCTTTGTCTCATGGTAAGAGCCCTCACCCCCCCACCCCGTTAATGCTCTCTGGTGGTCCCTGCTTCCTTTATCCCTTTGGGCCACAAACCTGAAGCCCGTAGCCTAGATTTCCATTCCTGATTCGTGTTTGTGATCTGTCCAAGTGTAGTAGCGCTACATTTTGAAATGGTTTGGTAAAAAAAGAAAATGCTGGTTCAAATTATCTTAGAAGTGTTTTTTTTTTCAAAATGAAAGACAAGCAACGTGTATTTCATTTCACACAAAATGTACCACAGTTGTGTTGTTTTTATTCATAGGGCAAAACATTTGCCATTCCAAAGTTAATACACAATGACCATCATGCACACTCTTAACCAGACCCCTTTCTATTTTTGCCTTCCTCATCATTGGCCTGTAATGGCTATTTTCAGCTTATTAACCTTTATCTGAGTGCTCAAAGAAAGGCTGGTCGAGTCCTTAGTCTAAATATAAGGACGTTGCTGTAAATAGACCATAAAAAGAAGCTGCTGTAGGCAGTTGAAAAGACCAATGGTTGCCTAGGACAGTGCGGATGTGGATAGAGGATGATCAATGTGTAAAAGCACAGTCCCAGATAGGAATCAAATTCTCACTAATGCTGTTGGCTCCAGCACGGCCCATTATGCGCCAATTGCTTTATTCTAATGGAGAGAGCAGAGCATTGTAGCTTGCAGTGGGAGATTATATTCCATTAGTTCTTCTGTTTTATCTAGATGGTCTCTGCATGCATCAAAGTAGCTTAATTCCAGCATACTGTACGTGTCGACATGAATAAAACATGAACAGCCAACATCGTAGAAAATCCCATCTGATCATAATTGTAGCATTTAAGGTGTTATTTAGTGATCAACTCAACGTTTTTCCCCCCTATGATGTGCTAAACCTAAAATATGCTCACCAATGGTGTGGTGTTGTACATCCTCTCATCCTGTTTTTTCTATGCTGCTTTCTCACTGAATCAAGCAATTACATTGGTCAGATTCCCCACAGAGCAAAAAGTCTTTCTCCGCTCACACCACCTTTTTACCTGCCCTGAAAGGAGATATTGATCCTTGTTTGCTTCTCAAATCTGAGATAAGTAACACAAAAAGGTATTAATCTATTCAGTTCAGTATCACACGCATGTCTCAAAGGGCTTTACTTACAGCCCTGTTACATTACATCAGGGATGGCCAGACTTTTTTGGTTGTGGGCCGCATACAGAAACATATAAGGAGTCGCGGGCCAAACAATATTAAGCGCAGCAGTTTTCAACCTGGGGGGGGGGGGTAGACCAGAAAACCCTTGTGCCATAAAACATTGAATTTCCAACCTAAATAAATATATGACACATAGTTTATTGATGTGCTCACCTATTACAATATGTATTTCTGTATGTTTTCAAATATTTTCCTGTGCCGACAGGTTAAGACAGAGATAATTTCACCAACATTCAGTATTATCAGTAATATCAATGGTTTTACATGGAAAAATGAAATGGGGGAAAAAAAGTTTTTCCGTTTCCGTTTTTCTGTTTCAAACTTTAAAATGGAAAAACGAAAAAATGAAAAAAGCTTCACCGGCAAAAAAAAAAAAAAAAAGACAAATTCATGGTGGGCCACTTAAAAACGGGCAGCGGGCCGTAGTTTGGCCACCCCTGCAGTACATCATATATCTACACCCGTGGTGGCTGGTGACTCGATCTACACACAGTACACAGTAGGTACATTACTACACAAACACAGCATATCTTCAGACCGTGGGAGGAAACCTACACAAACACGGGGCGACCATGCAAACTCCACATAGAAGGAACCAAGGTGGAGATTCGGATCCACAACCTTCTTGCTGTGAGGCGCCAGTGCTAACCACTGGGCCACCGTGTCACCCATTCAGCTGCCATGCAACAGCACAGGGCGAAGCTTCAAATGCACAATAACCGCTATTTTGGGCTGAACTTCGGGCCCGTGTTGTGGATTAAAAAAAAAATGCTTACTGTGAAGTTTTGGTATGGCGAGCCAAAAAAAAACAAAAAGCTGTCAAAAAGGCCATTTCTATTTCCCTGCACTCTTCACACACTGCACCTCTGGTACCTGAGGGTAGCATTTAAAGCTGGGCTTGTGACAGGTTGTAGATAAAGCTGCTCTGTGTGTCTTTATTCGATCCTGTTTGTGTGTGATTTGGCAGCAGCTGGCTGGTCGGCTGGCCCTCTAAAGACCAGCTCCCTCTGCCTCCATTAGGTTCAAAGCAGTCATCAGCGGGCGCTCTGTGCTCCCAGAGCTCGCTTCCCAAGGTCGGCAGGCCCTCCGGCACTCACATGTGATTAGCCTGATATCACACACACTGTTATCCAGGGCAGACACAAGACTCACCGCTGACAGGCAGGCAGCCTGGGTGTATTAGGGTTAAACCAATATGGCTACTGATGCCAATAATTTGACCATTTTCTGCCAAGATATTTAAAAAGATCAATAAAGAAATCCACATATTCACTGTTTTCCCACCACAATTGTATTCAGCCGGTTGGAAAAGGCTCTGAAACACCATGGGATGATAAAACTATTGAAAGTATTTTCGGTGGGCTGGCAGCTCTTTAAAGGGAGAACACTGAAATCACTTTGGCATATATACTGTAATCCCCCACTAAAACATGCAGAAGATCATTGTCTGACCAGCGGCGGTTGGAAGAAGTTGGTCCCCAGCAGGCACTCCACTGCAGCTGCCCACTGCTCCTGGCCTGACCATGGAGGAGGACAAACCAGGAAGGGTTCAAACACGGAAGACACATTTCAGGGCGCCTCTGTATTGATGTGTGTCATGTGACTAATAAAGACGGGGTTGGTTTGTCCCGTTGATATACCATGAATGGGTGAATACTCTTTTCTGATTGGTCGGAAGGTGTGCGTTGAAACCATTTAACGCACACGTAGTCCAGTTTAAAGCTTAATCACATGTTCTAAATTCATCCACTACCCAACCTCCACAGCTGTTTAATCAAACAGCACAGCTAACGTTATTCAACTCGCTACTTCAGACTGACAGAGCCTATCTCATCGGTCATGAAAATCTTCATATTGATTCTGGGACAAACATAGGCTACTGTTATACTTACTGTTTAATGCACTTCACGGAGACAACCACCCGCCTCCACATCGTGCATTAAAATCATTTAACGCACACCTAGGAGTTGATTATCCGTTACGTATTGCATTGTTTACCATATTTCTTGTGTTCCTTTAAGGCAGGATGAGGCATGTTTCATGGAGGAATTTACAGACACCTTTGAAGCTTGTTTTTTTTCTTTCCCCATTAGGGACGATATAGACTGGCTGAAATTGGATTTTGATGTATCAGTGTAACCCTGAGTCTGCGTACGTGTTTGGATGCATAGATTTCCCTGTTTGCGTGTGTGAGTGTGTTAATGTATCTCTAGGGAGGGGTGTATTGCATATTTGGATTGCTGTTGCCGTTTGCCTGACTACACTGGAGTAGCACATATGCACCTTGTCAACTTGAACTGAAAAGATCCAAAATCAGGCTTGAAACTAAGACATTAAGAAAATGTGTGAAAGCAGCTGGCTGTGTTATGGTGGATGTATTCATCTCTCCATTATGATTTTATTTCTTTATTCTTTATTTTTTTGCTATGCCCACAGTCAGCCACATATGGAGAGCTTAGACTCTAATCTATCCATGAGTCACATTGCAATGACGCAATTACATTTTGGATGCTCTGATTAAGACTGTTTTAGGTCACCGCTTCTCCCTCTATTTCTCTCTCGCCTGTTTCTCTTTCTCTCACTTTCTTTCTCAGATTTTCTTTTTTTTTATTATGAAATGTGCTTATTTTTATCTGCAGCTAATTGTGCTGTTGCTATCTTGGATAGGACTGAGGGGTTACTTTCAGAATCGCTCTCTATACTGTAAATGTCTTCATAACTACAGTATGGTCTGCTGCACATGGTGACAGGGTCAACACCACACAGTACATGTACAATATTTTCCCATACAGTGTTCACATTAGCTGTTTCTTTTATAGTATCCCTACTGTATTTTTAACCCTTTCTCCTGCTGTGCCTGTGCTCCTTGGTAATTTCTCCCATTAATATCCTGATTTTATATTGATACAAATCAAATAGCTGTGGAGGGCTTACTGTAGTTTAGTTTCTGGTGTATCCATACTGTAGGTACAAACCTGCTCATGCTAGCTTGTCAGGAAGGGGGCTAAATAACGCTCAAAATGTAGGCAGTCACACCTGTATCACCTCAAATTGGGGTTGAATGCAAATAAAACCAAAGCCATGCACTTTTCTAACAATAAGAAGGTGCCAGCTGTTCTTCCCTGCATCACGTCAGTGCAGGGTACCCCTATTGAGCTTGTGTCTACTTACAAATACTTAGGCATTATGATTGATGATGGCCTTTCGTTTAAATGTCATATTGATAATCTATTAAGGAAATTTAAATTTAAATGTGGCTTCTTTTTTAGGAACAAATCTTGTTTCTCTTTTAATGCAAGGAAACGATTGGTTGCTGCCACCTTTTTGCCTCTTTTGGACTATGATGTTCTGTATATGAATGTGTCTGTTAAGTGTCTCCATCTGCTGGATGCTGTTTATCATGGTGCGCTGAGATTTATAACTGGTTGTCACACATCATTGTTTTCTGTATTCCTTAGTCAACTGGTCATCTCTCTCCATGCGCAGAACTTTGCACTGGTACATCTTCATTTACAAATCCATCCTAGGTCTGCTGCCCACTTACTTATCTGCCTCCAAGGCCTTCATCACTTACTCCATCCCCTCAGTCCGTACTGAGTGTGGTAAAAAGCTGTTCTCCTACTCTGCCCGCCCTCCACCTGGAACACGCTACAGCAGAGTCTGAAGCTGTCCAGCTTGATCCCCCTTGCGAGTTTTAAACTATTGTTGAGTAATTTGGAAAGTGCTTCTTTGGTTTGCTCTTGTTCACAAAGTTGAATCTACCCACCTTTGGCACTTTTTATGTTTTATATTTATGTTTATTGTACTCTAATGATTGTATTGATTGTTGATGAAATTGTAACTGTTGTACCTGCTGCTGTCTGAACAGGTCACACAGGTCGAGAATGAGACCTCGGTCTCAATGTGATTTACCTGTTTAAATAAAGGCTAAATAAAAAATAAAATAACGAGGGAAAAAACTGGCACGACCATTTTCAAAGGAGTCCCTTGACCTCTAAGCTCAAGATATCTGAATGAGAATGAGTTCTATAGGTATACCCACGAGAGATAAATGCATGCTTATTTGAAACACTGGGAGGGCAGAGCAGAAATGCACTACAAACATGAATATTAGTTGTTGCACTTACTATCTGTGTTAACTTTTGTACCACAGAGAACCAAAGGCTAGCACTCAAAAAAGTCCTTTAGGTTTTTTTAATACTTAGCTTGTAGCCTACAGCAGCACAACAAACGCGTTTCAGCAGGTAGCCTTCATCAGCGTTGATGGCTACCTGCTGAAACGCCTTCATTGTGCTGCTGTACAAGCTAAGTATTAAAAACACCTAAAGGACTTTTTTGAGTGCTGGCCTTTTGTTCTCTTTTTTACAGTACGTTTCTACCTTGGCCCTGCACCTTGACTGACTTCCATTTTGAAGTGTGCTCGCTACTGCTGTTGTTTTAACTTTTGTACCACTACATGAATATTAGTTGTGCACTTACTATCTGTGTTAACTTTTGTACCACTACTCCATTCCTAGGCTCACCCTCTGTGCAGGCTCGCCCGCCCTGCACCTCGCCGAGCTGGCCCCGCAGCTCGCATACGCAGCTCGGTCGCTTTCGCGGCCTCACCCGCAGCTCGGCTGCTGCGTAACCTCGCCTGCAGCTCGGCTGCTGCGTGACCTCGCCTGCAGCTCGGCTGCTGTGTGGCCTTGCTTGAGATGCTTGAGATGAAATATTCTCCTCCCTTCAGACACAATCTCTCCCCTCAGCCACCGGCTGTTCGGCTGCCTCAGCCTCTCGTCTTGCCTGCTCAGCTTCTAAAGCCTGTAGTTCTTCCTCTGTATATTCTGGTTCAAATAGATAAGGGGTGCTTTTGAGGCGCTGTGTGAAATCACTGCGCCCGGCGGCCATGTTTGGAAAGTAGTTCCGGCTATCTCTCCCGAAAAGTTGGCGTATCCAACTTCGTGGCCTCGCCCGTCCTGCAGCTCGCAGAGGACCTCAAGCCATATATATTGGTTAAAAGCTGAAAAATGTGTTTTAGGGTTTGGTCCTGCTTTAAAACTTGATCATTCAAAGTCATTTTTGAACCCAGAAAAAAAATCAATACTGAGCAATACTGAGCTTGGCCACCATGTTCAATTTCCTTCAATGCTGAGACCTGACGCTGGGGACCTAAAACTAACATACCGGTATGTGTAAGAAGCACAACCACAGGATGGGTCAGGTGAGGAGGTTTCCCTCAGTCAAATTTGTGTGTGTGTGTGTGTGTGTGTGTGTGTGTGTGTGTGTGTGTGTGTGTGTGTGTGTGTGTGTGTGTGTGTGTGTGTGTGTGTGTGTGTGAGAACACCTAGCTTTTTGCAGAATCATCAGTTTTATTCAGTGCATGGTCCAATTTCAATGTCCACTCACAGACTTTGAGGTGAATTCCGGCTACTAAAGTGCGTGTAAATGCGTTAATCAGATTATTGCCAGTTACCTGATTATTCTCAATTATCTCATTATTGTGTGTGCATGTAAACGCACTCATTGAGAGGCAATTGTAATGCAATTAGTTTCCTGCGGGCCCAGGCGCGCTGGAATTATTATTAAGTAGGGGGTGCTGCAAGGAAGAAAATTTGACGTTTTTTTTTGTTTTTTGTTTTACTTTTAGTCATATTTAGAGGAATATTTAATTTTAAATTAACATTAGGATTATACTGTTGTGATGTCATTATTCAGTATCTTCTCATTTTCTCACTCACTTTCATGTAACCACCTGCTCTCCCTTTAGATCGTTTTACACTACAACAGATAGCAACACAGGCATAAACACTGAACTTATTATTATTATTATTGTGGTTGGTATTGTTATTGTTATTATTATTATGGAAAACCAGATTATGATGAAAATCAAACACTTTTGAAGAGAGACCGTATGAAATAAGATTAGAGCTGGGAAACACAAAACTGTAGGTACAAACAGTTTTTTAATGCATTTTGTTGGTGTTATAAACACAGGACAGCTAAATCCAACAATTTAGGAAATTCCATCTCTTGCCACCAGGGGATGACCTCCGCACCTATGTACCTTCCCGCGCCCTTGTGCGGGCCTGAAGCCGGGTGTAATAGATGAATAAAATGCATATGGCATACGCTGGAATGCAAAGGAGTGCGAGGAGGTAAATATTATTTTGCCTATCAAGGGAGTTCATTTAACTTATCTCTCCCTACTGAGAAAGCATTAGCAGGCCGGCTCTACTTACAGACTTCTTCCTCACATTATGTAACATTAAATATACCCCCAGAACGACCGTGGCTGGCTTCAGCTCAGACACCTGCAGACTATGCTCAGCTCAGACACCTGCAGACTATATGCTCAGCTCAGACACCTGCAGACTATGCTCAGCTCAGACACCTGCAGACTATATGCTCAGCTCAGACACCTGCAGACTATGCTCAGCTCAGACACCTGCAGACTATGATCAGCTCAGACACCTGCAGACTATGATCAGCTCAGACACCTGCAGACTATGATCAGCTCAGACACCTGCAGACTATGCTCAGCTCAGACACCTGCAGACTATATGCTCAGCTCAGACACCTGCAGACTATATGCTCAGCTCAGACACCTGCAGACTATATGCTCAGCTCAGACACCTGCAGACTATGCTCAACTCAGACACCTGCAGACTATGATCAGCTCAGACACCTGCAGACTATGCTCAGCTCAGACACCTGCAGACTATATGCTCAGCTCAGACACCTGCAGACTATGCTCAGCTCAGACACCTGCAGACTATATGCTCAGCTCAGACACCTGCAGACTATGATCAGCTCAGACACCTGCAGACTATGCTCAGCTCAGACACCTGCAGACTATATGCTCAGCTCAGACACCTGCAGACTATATGCTCAGCTCAGACACCTGCAGACTATGCGGTCAGAAAAAAGAAAGAAAAAACAATTTAGGCTTAAGCTTAACCCACCTGAGCAATAGATATTGAATGTATGGAAGGGATATCGCTCGGCGGGCTCAACCTGTTTACTTTACTGACTTGTGTGCGGCGCCCCGGCATCTCCACTGGAGGTGACTTGGGCCAACCAGAGGGGAACAACACAAATACTGTACATTGATTTTTCTCTCTCCCTCCCCCTCTCCCACTGGGTTCCGAAGGCTTGGCCGGGGCTGAGGTATTCCCTGTCGCGCAGCTGACAGATTTCCACAGCTGACACCGACAATCCCTCTTCACACAGGCTGGGATTGATGTAATGATCCCTCTCGGTTTCCTTTCCACTGATTTAATTTGCCATGCACTGAGTGGGTATGATACGACTCTTAGTATTCATTATCTTATATCATATGACAAGAGTTACTGTTTGCGAGGAGTCGGGCAAAATGTAAACAGGTTCTTTCGTTAGCGCCGGTGTTCTGTCAATCTATGCTACCTAATGTACATGTATTGAGATGTGCTACCTAGCGTTTCTGCGCATGCTAAGTAGCACAAGACATTACTGTCTTTCAGAGGCTGTAGCGGGCTTAGTTTGAAAGCCAGTGAGTTTTCTGGTATCCTATGAAACTAGATGACCTAAGGCATCTACTGGTACCAACCATGTCATGCTAGCTTGTCAGCATGGGGCTAAATAATGTTAAATACATTTTGGCAAGGTAAAAACACATTTTCAGAGTGGCCCCTTGACCTCTCACCTTACAATACATTACCATTACCATAACAAAAGCACATAATGTGGAAGGGAAAAACCCTGCCGTGTTGTCGGCGTTGATACTGTACTCGCTCAGCGCTCAGGCGACCTGGAAGAGTAGGCGTGACTCGGTTCTTTCTCTCCAGCGCCGTGGTGTTTAGATAGTCAAGTTACATTTGTCATCCCGTCGTGACATCAATGTGGATGCTTATCTGTTTCATCCGACTTGGTCAGAAACATCTGTGTGCTCTTGTGACGGCCTGAATAAATATCCACTCGCCTCCAGTGCTGTTTGAAATACCAAATGTGAACTCTCTGCCTCTCAGCTTCTCACTTATTTGGCATTACTGGAGTCAATTTAATACTTCATGCCCACTCTCTACCACTTTTATAGAAGTAAGTAGCCTGACCTTTCCTAGAGGGCAATTGACAACTTTGGACGACTCATCTGTCAAAATGTTATTTTTTTTAACCTTTGACCAGGGGTTTCTCTGGCAGCCGACACTCATTTAGATCATATTTACTGTACAGAATAAATGATACAGAAACTTGATTTCAGTTCCAAAAAACAGGTACATATTTGTCATAAGCCGTTGAAGTCTTAAGAGAGTTATAAATATACATTGCAGTTAATGGACTGCTTTGTGTTTGTATTATTTAACTCACTCAGCGTTAACACTAGAGATCCACGGTGGCTCATTATGATAATTGTTTTACTGCCTCTACATACGACTGTGGCTTTACAGCAAGCACATACAGTTGCTTCAGAGATATTCCTTTTTTCATGTTACAATTAAAATCTCCCTCTGCCACATAACCATTGTTACTCTGTAGCTACTCGTGCAATTTGGTGCAATAATGGATTTTCTAGTGTTCAGTAAGATAGCTTCTACAGTAGCTCTGCTTTTTCCTATTGTCTCTAGTCTTTTGAGCTGTAGCTTACGCTAGAGCCCTTTGCATCCCTGCATCAGTTGACACTGGCACCTCTTATTGTAAAGTTTAAACTCATCAGAGCCAATGGGGCTCCATGATGGCAACATTTTTTAGTCTATGTGGTTTATCAAATGCATTGTAGTCAATAGGTGCCATCGACTTTTATTTCATTTAAGCTCACTCAATGTTTAGAGGAGAAATGTTCATGTTGGTAAGCTGATCTCCCATGCTTGGCCTCATGATGCAGGCGTATTCTTGCTGTTGGATCTATAACATGCATCATAGTCAATTGTCTCTTCTCTCCATTGTACTTGAAATTCAATAAGTGTATACTGTAACAATAAGTGTTTACACCAGACACTCAATTTCAATTGCAAAATGCTTCGCATAATAAGCTAATTAAAGGTACTTGTGCTCATGATGATAACATTTTTAGTTAAGGCACAATAAAATGCACTGTAGTCAATCTTATTTATAGCCGTTCTTAATATTTATAACTTGCTCAGTGCTTGCATAAACTCTAATTCCTTCCAGTTCCATTATGATAATAAAGCTGTAAATGAAGCACCATAGTGTATTGGTGTTGCAGTACACCACCCTCCATCTAGATGTGTACACAGAACAACCACAATGCGATTCATTTATCAAGATAAAAACATTGTAAATGTAGGCAATGAAATGTGTAAACGGCAAAGCACCCTGGATTCAGACAATATAAATATTTGGCATGCAGATAATGTTCTGTTAGTCTACAGAAATGGCAATTTTCACACACAAAACTCACTATTAAAGACCCCCTAAAGTCAAAAATCAGTTTTTCTCAGAATTCGTGACATCACGAATACTGGAGCCAATCCCTGTTTAGTAGATTTCAGCAAGATACTTAAACCCCTGTGTGTGTGTGTGTGTGTGTGTGTGTGTGTGTGTGTGTGTGTGTGTGTGTGTGTGTGTGTGTGTGTGTGTGTGTGTGTGTGTGTGTGTGTGTGTGCGTGCGTGCGTGTGTGTGTGTGTGTGTGTGTCTTTGTATTTGTTTCGTATGCTAACACTTTAGCATATAGCATGTAATTGGAGGTCATTAGCATTATCTAAAGTATGAAGATAAACATTTTAGTAATCCAAAGTTGCTTTTAACAACTTGAACTTGAACTAAAAACAAAATATCAGTCTTCATTTGAGCAAAGTCAATTATGCATCAACAGTGCAAAAAAACGTTCACTGTCTGGCGGTTCCCAGACAATTGAGAGCGCCGAAGCGGATAGAGTAGAGGATAGACCAGGGTACCTATTGTCTACTGTCTGACTAACTTGTAGTTTTTTAACTGAAAGCAACCACACATAGCCTACTATCTGTATTGTGTTATACCCTACTGTACTGTATCTGCACCCTCAACCACACATACTATCTGTATTGTGTTATACCCTACTGTACTGTATCTGCACCCTCAACCACACATACTATCTGCATTGTGTTATACCCTACTGTACTGTATCTGCACCCTCAACCACACATACTATCTGTATTGTGTTATACCCTACTGTACTGTATTTGCACCACACTATCTGTATTGTGTTATACCCTACTTACTGTATCTGCATCACCCTTATATTAACCACACATACTATCTGTATTGTGTTATACCCTACTGTACTGTATATGCACCCTTAGATTAGAAATCAGGGATCTCAGACCGTGAAGCAACTCATGAAACTGCTGCTAAACAGAAGGACGTCAGACGTGGATAATCTCCATGCTGTGCCATGTCAAAGATGATTCTCTCAGAGTTGATGTCTGGTGAACATGTGAATCCATGTGAATCCATGTGAATCCATGTGAATCCATGTGAATCCATGTGAATCCAGGACAGTCTTGATGTGATTTTTCAGACAGTACTGTCTACAAGGCTGGAAGAAAAGCAGAATGTCAGCAAGTGCATTGAAGAGAGCCTCCAAATTAAGACTTACAGTTAAGATTCAAGATACTTTATTATCCCTAGAATATGTCCTTAGTCTATGTTTAATTTTTTATTCTTTTAATTATTTTATCTTATTTTTATTTTATTTTTACTCTGTAGCACTTTGGGATTTTGTCCAAAATGAAAAGTGCATTAGAAATACAATTTATTATTATTATTATTATTATTAAACAGCAGTTTATATAGAAAATAGACAGTCCTGTGATCTGAGGAGTTTTCAAAGGATGGAAATTGAAGGATCCTGTAGTTATGCTGTCAGAGAGATGTGATGTAACAGGACAGGATTATTATCATTGAGGGTTGGCAGGACCCCCCGGCAAATAGGTGCCTCAGAAGGGCTGGCAGGACCCCCTGGCAAATAGGTGCCTCAGAAGGGCCGCATCTTGTTCACGGCTGCGTTGGGCAGAAATGAAGCCCCGCTTATGTCATCTTCCCCTCTGCTGTCAGGGGCCTCTTTCATCTCCATCAGTCAAATACAGCTATTCCACCCTTCAACTCCAACAATCTCTTCATATTTGGCCAGGGACACTGGGACAAGCCCTCAGGGGACAAAATTGATCCCTATTCCTGGTAGTTTCTCCTTGTCTCTCTCCACTGTCACAGAGCAACTGCATCCTTTGAGCTGTTCCCATTTTCTTGTCTTTACAAAGAATAACAATTCTCTGTTCTCACCTTGCTGTGGCTTATGGTGAGGTGTGTGGGGTGAACCTCACCTTGCTGTGGCTTATGGTGGGGTGAACCTCACCTTGCTGTGGCTTATGGTGGGGTGTGTGGGGTGAACCTCACCTTGCTGTGGCTTATGGTGGGGTGAACCTCACCTTGCTGTGGCTTATGGTGGGGTGTGTGGGGTGAACCTCACCTTGCTGTGGCTTATGGTGGGGTGAACCTCACCTTGCTGTGGCTTATGGTGGGGTGAACCTCACCTTGCTGTGGCTTATGGTGGGGTGAACCTCCCCTTGCTGTGGCTTATGGTGGGGGGTGTGGGGTGAACCTCACCTTGCTGTGGCTTATGGTGGGGGTGTGGGGTGAACCTCACCTTGCTGTGGCTTATGGTGGGGGGTGTGGGGTGAACCTCACCTTGCTGTGGCTTACCTCTCCTGATCTCGCACTCTTGGCGCCGGGCTAATGCTGCGACCATCGCAGTAATCCTGGCAGTTTGTAGCGGGCAGAGGCACAGAATGAGACAGAGAGTTAAGACAGTTTGTAGCAGGCAGAGACACAGAATGAGACAGAGAGTTAAGACAGTTTGTAGCAGGCAGAGACACAGAATGAGACAGAGAGTTAAGACAGTTTGTAGCAGGCAGAGACACAGAATGAGACAGAGAGTTAAGACAGTTTGTAGCAGGCAGAGGCACAGTATGAGACAGAGAGTTAAGACAGTTTGTAGCAGGCAGAGGCACAGAATGAGACAGAGAGTTAAGACAGTTTGTAGCGGGCAGAGGCACAGAATGAAACAGAGAGTTAAGACAGTTTGTAGCAGGCAGAGACACAGTATGAGACAGAGTTAAGACAGTTTGTAGCAGGCAGAGACACAGTATGAGACAGAGAGTTAAGACAGTTTGTAGCAGGCAGAGACACAGTATGAGACAGAGTTAAGACAGTTTGTAGCAGGCAGAGACACAGTATGAGACAGAGAGTTAAGACAGTTTGTAGCAGGCAGAGACACAGTATGAGACAGAGAGTTAAGACAGTTTGTAGCAGGCAGAGACACAGTATGAGACAGAGTTAAGACAGTTTGTAGCAGGCAGAGACACAGTGTGAGACAGAGTTAAGACAGTTTGTAGCAGGCAGAGACACAGTATGAGACAGAGTTAAGACAGTTTGTAGCAGGCAGAGGCACAGAATGAGACAGAGAGTTAAGACAGTTTGTAGCAGGCAGAGGCACAGAATGAAACAGAGAGTTAAGACAGTTTGTAGCAGGCAGAGGCACAGTATGAGACAGAGAGTTAAGACAGTTTGTAGCAGGCAGAGGCACAGAATGAGACAGAGAGTTAAGACAGTTTGTAGCAGGCAGAGGCACAGAATGAAACAGAGAGTTAAGACAGTTTGTAGCAGGCAGAGGCACAGAATGAGACAGAGTTAAGACAGTTTGTAGCAGGCAGAGACACAGTATGAGACAGAGAGTTAAGACAGTTTGTAGCAGGCAGAGGCACAGAATGAAACAGAGAGTTAAGACAGTTTGTAGCAGGCAGAGACACAGTATGAGACAGAGAGTTAAGACAGTTTGTAGCAGGCAGAGGCACAGAATGAGACAGAGAGTTAAGACAGTTTGTAGCAGGCAGAGGCACAGAATGAAACAGAGAGTTAAGACAGTTTGTAGCAGGCAGAGGCACAGAATGAGACAGAGTTAAGACAGTTTGTAGCAGGCAGAGACACAGTATGAGACAGAGAGTTAAGACCGTTTGTAGCAGGCAGAGGCACAGAATGAAACAGAGAGTTAAGACAGTTTGTAGCAGGCAGAGGCACAGAATGAGACAGAGTTAAGACAGTTTGTAGCAGGCAGAGACACAGTATGAGACAGAGAGTTAAGACCGTTTGTAGCAGGCAGAGGCACAGAATGAAACAGAGAGTTAAGACAGTTTGTAGCAGGCAGAGACACAGAATGAGACAGAGAGTTAAGACCGTTTGTAGCAGGCAGAGACACAGAATGAGACAGAGAGTTAAGACCGTTTGTAGCGGGCAGAGACACAGTATGAGACAGAGAGTTAAGACAGTTTGTAGCAGGCAGAGGCACAGAATGAGACAGAGAGTTAAGACCGTTTGTAGCGGGCAGAGACACAGTATGAGACAGAGAGTTAAGACAGTTTGTAGCAGGCAGAGGCACAGAATGAAACAGAGAGTTAAGACAGTTTGTAGCAGGCAGAGACACAGTATGAGACAGAGAGTTAAGACAGTTTGTAGCAGGCAGAGGCACAGAATGAAACAGAGTTAAGACAGTTTGTAGCAGGCAGAGGCACAGAATGAGACAGAGTTAAGACAGTTTGTAGCAGGCAGAGACACAGTATGAGACAGAGAGTTAAGACCGTTTGTAGCAGGCAGAGGCACAGAATGAAACAGAGAGTTAAGACAGTTTGTAGCAGGCAGAGACACAGTATGAGACAGAGAGTTAAGACAGTTTGTAGCAGGCAGAGACACAGTATGAGACAGAGAGTTAAGACAGTTTGTAGCAGGCAGAGGCACAGAATGAAACAGAGAGTTAAGACAGTTTGTAGCAGGCAGAGACACAGTATGAGACAGAGAGTTAAGACAGTTTGTAGCAGGCAGAAGCACAGAATGAAACAGAGAGTTAAGACAGTTTGTAGCAGGCAGAGACACAGTATGAGACAGAGAGTTAAGACAGTTTGTAGCAGGCAGAGGCACAGTATGAGACAGAGAGTTAAGACAGTTTGTAGCAGGCAGAGGCACAGAATGAAACAGAGAGTTAAGACAGTTTGTAGCAGGCAGAAGCACAGAATGAAACAGAGAGTTAAGACAGTTTGTAGCAGGCAGAGACACAGTATGAGACAGAGAGTTAAGACAGTTTGTAGCAGGCAGAAGCACAGCATGAGACAGAGAGTTAAGACAGTTTGTAGCAGGCAGAAGCACAGCATGAGACAGAGAGTTAAGACAGTTTGTAGCAGGCAGAGACACAGTATGAGACAGAGAGTTAAGACAGTTTGTAGCAGGCAGAGGCACAGAATGAAACAGAGAGTTAAGACAGTTTGTAGCAGGCAGAGACACAGTATGAGACAGAGAGTTAAGACAGTTTGTAGCAGGCAGAAGCACAGAATGAGACAGAGAGTTAAGAGCGTTTGTAGCAGGCAGAGGCACATAATGAGACAGAGAGTTAAGAGCGTTTGTAGCAGGCAGAGACACAGTATGAGACAGAGAGTTAAGACAGTTTGTAGCAGGCAGAGACACAGAATGAGACAGAGAGTTAAGACAGTTTGTAGCAGGCAGAGGCACAGTATGAGACAGAGAGTTAAGACAGTTTGTAGCAGGCAGAGGCACAGAATGAAACAGAGAGTTAAGACAGTTTGTAGCAGGCAGAGGCACAGAATGAGACAGAGAGTTAAGACAGTTTGTAGCAGGCAGAGGCACAGAATGAGACAGAGAGTTAAGACAGTTTGTAGCAGGCAGAGACACAGTATGAGACAGAGAGTTAAGACAGTTTGTAGCAGGCAGAGACACAGAATGAGACAGAGAGTTAAGAGCGTTTGTAGCAGGCAGAGACACAGTATGAGACAGAGAGTTAAGACCGTTTGTAGCAGGCAGAGACACAGTATGAGACAGAGAGTTAAGAGCGTTTGTAGCAGGCAGAGACACAGAATGAGACAGAGAGTTAAGACAGTTTGTAGCAGGCAGAGACACAGAATGAAACAGAGAATTAAGACAGTTTGTAGCAGGCAGAGGCACAGAATGAGACAGAGAGTTAAGACAGTTTGTAGCAGGCAGAGGCACAGTATGAGACAGAGAGTTAAGACAGTTTGTAGCAGGCAGAGGCACAGAATGAGACAGAGAGTTAAGACAGTTTGTAGCAGGCAGAGACACAGTATGAGACAGAGAGTTAAGACAGTTTGTAGCAGGCAGAGGCACAGAATGAAACAGAGAGTTAAGACAGTTTGTAGCAGGCAGAGACACAGTATGAGACAGAGAGTTAAGAGCGTTTGTAGCGGGCAGAGGCACAGAATGAGACAGAGAGTTAAGACAGTTTGTAGCAGGCAGAGACACAGAATGAGACAGAGAGTTAAGACAGTTTGTAGCAGGCAGAGACACAGTATGAAACAGAGAGTTAAGACAGTTTGTAGCAGGCAGAGACACAGAATGAAACAGAGAGTTAAGACAGTTTGTAGCAGGCAGAGACACAGAATGAAACAGAGAGTTAAGACAGTTTGTAGCAGGCAGAGACACAGAATGAAACAGAGAGTTAAGACAGTTTGTAGCAGGCAGAGACACAGAATGAAACAGAGAGTTAAGACAGTTTGTAGCAGGCAGAGGCACAGAATGAAACAGAGAGTTAAGACAGTTTGTAGCAGGCAGAGGCACAGAATGAGACAGAGAGTTAAGACAGTTTGTAGCAGGCAGAGGCACAGAATGAGACAGAGAGTTAAGACAGTTTGTAGCAGGCAGAGACACAGTATGAGACAGAGAGTTAAGAGCGTTTGTAGCGGGCAGAGGCACAGTATGAGACAGAGAGTTAAGACAGTTTGTAGCAGGCAGAGACACAGAATGAGACAGAGAGTTAAGACAGTTTGTAGCAGGCAGAGGCACAGTATGAGACAGAGAGTTAAGACAGTTTGTAGCAGGCAGAGACACAGTATGAGACAGAGAGTTAAGACAGTTTGTAGCGGGCAGAGGCACAGTATGAGACAGAGAGTTAAGACAGTTTGTAGCGGGCAGAGGCACAGTATGAGACAGAGAGTTAAGACAGTTTGTAGCAGGCAGAGGCACAGAATGAGACAGAGAGTTAAGACAGTTTGTAGCAGGCAGAGGCACAGAATGAGAGAGAGAGTTAAGAGCGTTTGTAGCAGGCAGAGACACAGAATGAGACAGAGAGTTAAGACAGTTTGTAGCAGGCAGAGGCACAGAATGAAACAGAGAGTTAAGACAGTTTGTAGCAGGCAGAGACACAGTATGAGACAGAGAGTTAAGAGCGTTTGTAGCGGGCAGAGGCACAGAATGAGACAGAGAGTTAAGACAGTTTGTAGCAGGCAGAGACACAGTATGAGACAGAGTTAAGACAGTTTGTAGCAGGCAGAGGCACAGAATGAGACAGAGAGTTAAGACAGTTTGTAGCAGGCAGAGGCACAGAATGAAACAGAGAGTTAAGACAGTTTGTAGCAGGCAGAGGCACAGTATGAGACAGAGAGTTAAGACAGTTTGTAGCAGGCAGAGGCACAGAATGAGACAGAGAGTTAAGACAGTTTGTAGCAGGCAGAGGCACAGAATGAAACAGAGAGTTAAGACAGTTTGTAGCAGGCAGAGGCACAGAATGAGACAGAGTTAAGACAGTTTGTAGCAGGCAGAGACACAGTATGAGACAGAGAGTTAAGACAGTTTGTAGCAGGCAGAGGCACAGAATGAAACAGAGAGTTAAGACAGTTTGTAGCAGGCAGAGACACAGTATGAGACAGAGAGTTAAGACAGTTTGTAGCAGGCAGAGGCACAGAATGAGACAGAGAGTTAAGACAGTTTGTAGCAGGCAGAGGCACAGAATGAAACAGAGAGTTAAGACAGTTTGTAGCAGGCAGAGGCACAGAATGAGACAGAGTTAAGACAGTTTGTAGCAGGCAGAGACACAGTATGAGACAGAGAGTTAAGACCGTTTGTAGCAGGCAGAGGCACAGAATGAAACAGAGAGTTAAGACAGTTTGTAGCAGGCAGAGGCACAGAATGAGACAGAGTTAAGACAGTTTGTAGCAGGCAGAGACACAGTATGAGACAGAGAGTTAAGACCGTTTGTAGCAGGCAGAGGCACAGAATGAAACAGAGAGTTAAGACAGTTTGTAGCAGGCAGAGACACAGAATGAGACAGAGTTAAGACCGTTTGTAGCAGGCAGAGACACAGAATGAGACAGAGAGTTAAGACCGTTTGTAGCGGGCAGAGACACAGTATGAGACAGAGAGTTAAGACAGTTTGTAGCAGGCAGAGGCACAGAATGAGACAGAGAGTTAAGACCGTTTGTAGCGGGCAGAGACACAGTATGAGACAGAGAGTTAAGACAGTTTGTAGCAGGCAGAGGCACAGAATGAAACAGAGAGTTAAGACAGTTTGTAGCAGGCAGAGACACAGTATGAGACAGAGAGTTAAGACAGTTTGTAGCAGGCAGAGGCACAGAATGAAACAGAGTTAAGACAGTTTGTAGCAGGCAGAGGCACAGAATGAGACAGAGTTAAGACAGTTTGTAGCAGGCAGAGACACAGTATGAGACAGAGAGTTAAGACCGTTTGTAGCAGGCAGAGGCACAGAATGAAACAGAGAGTTAAGACAGTTTGTAGCAGGCAGAGACACAGTATGAGACAGAGAGTTAAGACAGTTTGTAGCAGGCAGAGACACAGTATGAGACAGAGAGTTAAGACAGTTTGTAGCAGGCAGAGGCACAGAATGAAACAGAGAGTTAAGACAGTTTGTAGCAGGCAGAGACACAGTATGAGACAGAGAGTTAAGACAGTTTGTAGCAGGCAGAAGCACAGAATGAAACAGAGAGTTAAGACAGTTTGTAGCAGGCAGAGACACAGTATGAGACAGAGAGTTAAGACAGTTTGTAGCAGGCAGAGGCACAGTATGAGACAGAGAGTTAAGACAGTTTGTAGCAGGCAGAGGCACAGAATGAAACAGAGAGTTAAGACAGTTCGTAGCAGGCAGAAGCACAGAATGAAACAGAGAGTTAAGACAGTTTGTAGCAGGCAGAGACACAGTATGAGACAGAGAGTTAAGACAGTTTGTAGCAGGCAGAAGCACAGAATGAGACAGAGAGTTAAGAGCGTTTGTAGCAGGCAGAGGCACAGAATGAGACAGAGAGTTAAGAGCGTTTGTAGCAGGCAGAGACACAGTATGAGACAGAGAGTTAAGACAGTTTGTAGCAGGCAGAGACACAGAATGAGACAGAGTTAAGACAGTTTGTAGCAGGCAGAGGCACAGAATGAAACAGAGAGTTAAGACAGTTTGTAGCAGGCAGAGGCACAGAATGAGACAGAGAGTTAAGACAGTTTGTAGCAGGCAGAGGCACAGAATGAGACAGAGAGTTAAGACAGTTTGTAGCAGGCAGAGGCACAGAATGAGACAGAGAGTTAAGACAGTTTGTAGCAGGCAGAGACACAGTATGAGACAGAGAGTTAAGACAGTTTGTAGCAGGCAGAGACACAGAATGAGACAGAGAGTTAAGAGCGTTTGTAGCAGGCAGAGACACAGTATGAGACAGAGAGTTAAGACCGTTTGTAGCAGGCAGAGACACAGTATGAGACAGAGAGTTAAGAGCGTTTGTAGCAGGCAGAGACACAGAATGAGACAGAGAGTTAAGACAGTTTGTAGCAGGCAGAGACACAGTATGAGACAGAGAGTTAAGACAGTTTGTAGCGGGCAGAGGCACAGTATGAGACAGAGAGTTAAGACAGTTTGTAGCGGGCAGAGGCACAGTATGAGACAGAGAGTTAAGACAGTTTGTAGCAGGCAGAGGCACAGAATGAGACAGAGAGTTAAGACAGTTTGTAGCAGGCAGAGGCACAGAATGAGAGAGAGAGTTAAGAGCGTTTGTAGCAGGCAGAGACACAGAATGAGACAGAGAGTTAAGACAGTTTGTAGCAGGCAGAGGCACAGAATGAAACAGAGAGTTAAGACAGTTTGTAGCAGGCAGAGACACAGTATGAGACAGAGAGTTAAGAGCGTTTGTAGCGGGCAGAGGCACAGAATGAGACAGAGAGTTAAGACAGTTTGTAGCAGGCAGAGACACAGTATGAGACAGAGTTAAGACAGTTTGTAGCAGGCAGAGGCACAGAATGAGACAGAGAGTTAAGACAGTTTGTAGCAGGCAGAGGCACAGAATGAAACAGAGAGTTAAGACAGTTTGTAGCAGGCAGAGGCACAGTATGAGACAGAGAGTTAAGACAGTTTGTAGCAGGCAGAGGCACAGAATGAGACAGAGAGTTAAGACAGTTTGTAGCAGGCAGAGGCACAGAATGAAACAGAGAGTTAAGACAGTTTGTAGCAGGCAGAGGCACAGAATGAGACAGAGTTAAGACAGTTTGTAGCAGGCAGAGACACAGTATGAGACAGAGAGTTAAGACAGTTTGTAGCAGGCAGAGGCACAGAATGAAACAGAGAGTTAAGACAGTTTGTAGCAGGCAGAGACACAGTATGAGACAGAGAGTTAAGACAGTTTGTAGCAGGCAGAGGCACAGAATGAGACAGAGAGTTAAGACAGTTTGTAGCAGGCAGAGGCACAGAATGAAACAGAGAGTTAAGACAGTTTGTAGCAGGCAGAGGCACAGAATGAGACAGAGTTAAGACAGTTTGTAGCAGGCAGAGACACAGTATGAGACAGAGAGTTAAGACCGTTTGTAGCAGGCAGAGGCACAGAATGAAACAGAGAGTTAAGACAGTTTGTAGCAGGCAGAGGCACAGAATGAGACAGAGTTAAGACAGTTTGTAGCAGGCAGAGACACAGTATGAGACAGAGAGTTAAGACCGTTTGTAGCAGGCAGAGGCACAGAATGAAACAGAGAGTTAAGACAGTTTGTAGCAGGCAGAGACACAGAATGAGACAGAGTTAAGACCGTTTGTAGCAGGCAGAGACACAGAATGAGACAGAGAGTTAAGACCGTTTGTAGCGGGCAGAGACACAGTATGAGACAGAGAGTTAAGACAGTTTGTAGCAGGCAGAGGCACAGAATGAGACAGAGAGTTAAGACCGTTTGTAGCGGGCAGAGACACAGTATGAGACAGAGAGTTAAGACAGTTTGTAGCAGGCAGAGGCACAGAATGAAACAGAGAGTTAAGACAGTTTGTAGCAGGCAGAGACACAGTATGAGACAGAGAGTTAAGACAGTTTGTAGCAGGCAGAGGCACAGAATGAAACAGAGTTAAGACAGTTTGTAGCAGGCAGAGGCACAGAATGAGACAGAGTTAAGACAGTTTGTAGCAGGCAGAGACACAGTATGAGACAGAGAGTTAAGACCGTTTGTAGCAGGCAGAGGCACAGAATGAAACAGAGAGTTAAGACAGTTTGTAGCAGGCAGAGACACAGTATGAGACAGAGAGTTAAGACAGTTTGTAGCAGGCAGAGACACAGTATGAGACAGAGAGTTAAGACAGTTTGTAGCAGGCAGAGGCACAGAATGAAACAGAGAGTTAAGACAGTTTGTAGCAGGCAGAGACACAGTATGAGACAGAGAGTTAAGACAGTTTGTAGCAGGCAGAAGCACAGAATGAAACAGAGAGTTAAGACAGTTTGTAGCAGGCAGAGACACAGTATGAGACAGAGAGTTAAGACAGTTTGTAGCAGGCAGAGGCACAGTATGAGACAGAGAGTTAAGACAGTTTGTAGCAGGCAGAGGCACAGAATGAAACAGAGAGTTAAGACAGTTCGTAGCAGGCAGAAGCACAGAATGAAACAGAGAGTTAAGACAGTTTGTAGCAGGCAGAGACACAGTATGAGACAGAGAGTTAAGACAGTTTGTAGCAGGCAGAAGCACAGAATGAGACAGAGAGTTAAGAGCGTTTGTAGCAGGCAGAGGCACAGAATGAGACAGAGAGTTAAGAGCGTTTGTAGCAGGCAGAGACACAGTATGAGACAGAGAGTTAAGACAGTTTGTAGCAGGCAGAGACACAGAATGAGACAGAGTTAAGACAGTTTGTAGCAGGCAGAGGCACAGAATGAAACAGAGAGTTAAGACAGTTTGTAGCAGGCAGAGGCACAGAATGAGACAGAGAGTTAAGACAGTTTGTAGCAGGCAGAGGCACAGAATGAGACAGAGAGTTAAGACAGTTTGTAGCAGGCAGAGGCACAGAATGAGACAGAGAGTTAAGACAGTTTGTAGCAGGCAGAGACACAGTATGAGACAGAGAGTTAAGACAGTTTGTAGCAGGCAGAGACACAGAATGAGACAGAGAGTTAAGAGCGTTTGTAGCAGGCAGAGACACAGTATGAGACAGAGAGTTAAGACCGTTTGTAGCAGGCAGAGACACAGTATGAGACAGAGAGTTAAGAGCGTTTGTAGCAGGCAGAGACACAGAATGAGACAGAGAGTTAAGACAGTTTGTAGCAGGCAGAGACACAGAATGAAACAGAGAATTAAGACAGTTTGTAGCAGGCAGAGGCACAGAATGAGACAGAGAGTTAAGACAGTTTGTAGCAGGCAGAGGCACAGTATGAGACAGAGAGTTAAGACAGTTTGTAGCAGGCAGAGGCACAGAATGAGACAGAGAGTTAAGACAGTTTGTAGCAGGCAGAGACACAGTATGAGACAGAGAGTTAAGACAGTTTGTAGCAGGCAGAGGCACAGAATGAAACAGAGAGTTAAGACAGTTTGTAGCAGGCAGAGACACAGTATGAGACAGAGAGTTAAGAGCGTTTGTAGCGGGCAGAGGCACAGAATGAGACAGAGAGTTAAGACAGTTTGTAGCAGGCAGAGACACAGAATGAGACAGAGAGTTAAGACAGTTTGTAGCAGGCAGAGACACAGTATGAAACAGAGAGTTAAGACAGTTTGTAGCAGGCAGAGACACAGAATGAAACAGAGAGTTAAGACAGTTTGTAGCAGGCAGAGACACAGAATGAAACAGAGAGTTAAGACAGTTTGTAGCAGGCAGAGACACAGAATGAAACAGAGAGTTAAGACAGTTTGTAGCAGGCAGAGACACAGAATGAAACAGAGAGTTAAGCCAGTTTGTAGCAGGCAGAGGCACAGAATGAAACAGAGAGTTAAGACAGTTTGTAGCAGGCAGAGGCACAGAATGAGACAGAGAGTTAAGACAGTTTGTAGCAGGCAGAGACACAGTATGAGACAGAGAGTTAAGAGCGTTTGTAGCGGGCAGAGGCACAGTATGAGACAGAGAGTTAAGACAGTTTGTAGCAGGCAGAGACACAGAATGAGACAGAGAGTTAAGACAGTTTGTAGCAGGCAGAGGCACAGTATGAGACAGAGAGTTAAGACAGTTTGTAGCAGGCAGAGACACAGTATGAGACAGAGAGTTAAGACAGTTTGTAGCGGGCAGAGGCACAGTATGAGACAGAGAGTTAAGACAGTTTGTAGCGGGCAGAGGCACAGTATGAGACAGAGAGTTAAGACAGTTTGTAGCAGGCAGAGGCACAGAATGAGACAGAGAGTTAAGACAGTTTGTAGCAGGCAGAGACACAGAATGAGACAGAGAGTTAAGACAGTTTGTAGCAGGCAGAGGCACAGAATGAAACAGAGAGTTAAGACAGTTTGTAGCAGGCAGAGACACAGTATGAGACAGAGAGTTAAGAGCGTTTGTAGCGGGCAGAGGCACAGAATGAGACAGAGAGTTAAGACAGTTTGTAGCAGGCAGAGGCACAGTATGAGACAGAGAGTTAAGACAGTTTGTAGCAGGCAGAGGCACAGTATGAAACAGAGAGTTAAGACAGTTTGTAGCAGGCAGAGGCACAGAATGAGACAGAGAGTTAAGACAGTTTGTAGCAGGCAGAGACACAGAATGAGACAGAGAGTTAAGACAGTTTGTAGCAGGCAGAGGCACAGAATGAGACAGAGTTAAGACAGTTTGTAGCAGGCAGAGACACAGAATGAGACAGAGAGTTAAGACAGTTTGTAGCAGGCAGAGGCACAGAATGAGACAGAGAGTTAAGACAGTTTGTAGCAGGCAGAGGCACAGAATGAGACAGAGAGTTAAGAGCGTTTGTAGCAGGCAGAGACACAGAATGAGACAGAGAGTTAAGACAGTTTGTAGCAGGCAGAGGCACAGAATGAGACAGAGAGTTAAGACAGTTTGTAGCAGGCAGAGGCACAGAATGAGACAGAGAGTTAAGACAGTTTGTAGCAGGCAGAGGCACAGAATGAGACAGAGAGTTAAGACAGTTTGTAGCAGGCAGAGACACAGTATGAGACAGAGTTAAGACAGTTTGTAGCAGGCAGAGGCACAGAATGAAACAGAGAGTTAAGACAGTTTGTAGCAGGCAGAGGCACAGCATGAGACAGAGAGTTAAGACAGTTTGTAGCAGGCAGAGACACAGTATGAGACAGAGAGTTAAGACAGTTTGTAGCAGGCAGAGGCACAGAATGAAACAGAGAGTTAAGACAGTTTGTAGCAGGCAGAGGCACAGAATGAGACAGAGTTAAGACAGTTTGTAGCGCCCTCATCCTCCTATTGTGGGCTGGATTCATAGAAAAATGGTAGCTCGTCATCTGCAGGCGGCCTAATGCCGCCCAGACTGTGTGCGGGAGCGGGGAATGACACAGACTCTTAGAGGAGCTTGTGAAGATGAGTCATCCCCTCTTCCGCTTCGTTCCTCTGATCCTCTGATAGACTCAGTCAGCACGGCTTGGGTTTTGTGGAATTAGCCCCTTTGTGGGTGGGCCGATTTCCTGTGCACCCACAGTGTCAAAGAAGAGCTGCTGACAGGAAGTTTATGAAAAGAAAAAAGATTAAAAATGCTGTCTTCTTAGAGCACAGTTTTGGAAATAATTTCCAACATGCAGAAATGTGCCATGTGGGCTTGAGATAGAATATACCAATTGATACCCCTTTGATATCACATTGTTCTGAACACTTGGCTCACCAGACCGAGGTATTGAATTTGCAGCTCTACTGCCCTCTAGAGGAATGTCAAGTGTGTCACAGCTAATCCCCTCTGCAGTGCCGGCTGTAGCAGAGCTGTATGACAGCCCAAGGACATTTGAGGACGAGGTGATTAGAGCTATGACAGCCATACAGTGAGAAATGACTCCTTTACATATTTTTCTCACCCCCTTAACCATTTTTAGACAAGGTCAGGTCTTGCTGCTTCTCTGAGCTTTCTCTGCACTCTCAAATGGAGATTTGTTGATAACAGTTCTAGCTCTGTCCCTCTGCACACAGTTTCCAGTGAAGTGTAAAGTCCATTTTAGATGTGATTTATACTATGTGTTCCATTCACTTTGTTATTATTGTGTCCGAGGTAAGGCTCAGGCCTCATCAAGCCTGTGTGTAACGGTGCAGAAAGCATGGATAACCGGCCGTTTGGAGGAGATTCTTTGTGATAGATGTCTGGCGGCAACCACTCATCTGTGCATTTTTACGAAGCCAAGGTGCAGTTAATGTCTGTTGTCTAGACAGGCCACTCTGCCAGCTTTGGATGCCTGGCTGCAGCCACTTCAATGGTCACCTATACACACATTATGATGCATGAAGCACAGGGATTCACATCAATAGGACTCGTATCAAAGTAAACACTATGTTGATGCAACACCGGACAACAACATGAAAGCTGAGGTGACATCTGTATTCGTCCATAGCTGCTATCATGCAACTATCTTAAACAGATTCCAATCCAAAGCTGATTTCATATGAATTTATGTGCATGTGTTGTCCATCAAATGATTTCTGAATAGTTTAGTGTTGCCAAATATTTTCATGTCCCATTTGATACGATTTTGTCCCAGGTATGGTGTGTGTGTGTGTGGGGGGGGGGGTTTGATTTAGATTTGATGTACACTGTACAAGGCAAGATAATAGCTGTGGCAGCGGAATATGCTTATGATTAGAATAGCGGTAGTCACTGTTATAATTATCTAATTGGGATCATTTTCAATTAATTAAAATGATAATGAAATAAAATTATTCCTAATTTTGTTGGGGACCTCCTGGGCAAGAACCTTCCCGAGGACCCCGACTCTACTTTGAGAACCACTGTATAAACTACACTTGCTATAGACCAAATCACCTGGATGTTTACATTTACTTCCGGGTACCCCTGGGTCCACACATTATAATGGCGGTGGACGGCACAAACTGACGTGTTGAAGACAAAAACAGACAAAGAAGACAAAAATGGTTCGTCCGTGTTGTGTTGTTGTTTAATATCATTCATAACAACACTTTCACTAACGTTAGTGGAGACCAGACTAGCTAATTTACCTGTTGGACCAGACTAGAGTAGACTTGAAGCTAAATTAAATTGACGTGGCGTCAGTAGCTCTGTCTGTACCAGGCTCTTTCTCGCCGAGAAGAGCCTGGTGACGCGAGGTTACTCTGTCTGTAACGTAAAAAAACAGCGAGTTTGACAGACAAACACACGTTATTAGCTAGCTAACACTACATAAAACAAACACAGAAGAAAGGCTAGATACGTCGGACAAGCATGTTTACCAACCGTTTAACCATTTAAATTGAAAGTAGTCGGCCGAAAACAACGAGAGGGTTTGACAGCATTTATTTGACAACACGCACATTTAAACCTGCCGCCTTCCCCAAGTGGTACCCGGAAGTAAATTTGTTTACATGGTGACGTCACGGTGATTTGGTCTATAGAGAGCCAAAGTGAAACGTCACTTCCTGCTTTCTCCCTGTACCAGCGCTGCGAAAAAATATGAATGGCGGTGGACGGAGAATAAGGTTACTTTTTTGATCCCGTTTGAATTGTGCCACGAGGTGGCAACGTTAATTTTGTCAATTTAAAAAGTAACTTTGCATGTCAAGAAAGTCGCAGTTTGTCGCCAAACTGTTGCACTATAAGGGTGTATTCACACCTATCTCGTTTGGAGCAGTTGTTCCGAAACGTAGAGCATTTTCCCCCTTGGTGCGGTTCGTTTGGGGGAGTGTGAACACAGCAATCGCACTCGGATGCGGGACAAACAAGCGGACCGAGATCGCCAAGAAAGGGTGGTCTCGGTCCGCTTCCAAACGAACTCTGGTGCGGTTCGTTTGTGGTGAGAACGTGAGCCGACCTCGATCCGCCACAACAGCAGTAAACGGTGCGCATTTTTGGATAAACCAGCTGCCGTAGTCAGCTGCGCTGTGCGTAATGGCCTGAAGAACGAACATTTTTATCGTTTAAAAACAAGGGGTCATCCCAACATCTTTCAGATCCTGTTTTGGCGACTTGTGACTTGCATCGATAAACTTTGGGGGATTTTTGGATCATCAAATCAGCAGTTTGAACTCAATCAACTTACCTCGGACCATGAAGCAACGTTAATGTGTTGAATCTCTACGGATGTTGCCTGTAAATTGTGCGCGCGCCCTCTCTCTCCCTCTCTCTCGCTCTCTCTGGTCTCCATTCAATAAATGAAAACAAATCGTGGTAATCAGAGCCAGCCTTCTTTGTGATAAGATTGTCTGGTTCAATCAGACAATCAGACTGATTGCATGTCTTCCTCGAAATGTCCGTTATTATTAAATTATTTATTAATATTTTATTCCTGACAGGACAGGTGTTCATATAGCCTATGTCTCGGCTAATCCTCATCTCCGTGATAGCCTAATAGCAGAATTTGCGAGGGTCTTTGATCTTCTATCTCCAAATTCCCAATAGCCTAAATAGGCTAAATAAATACATAGGCTTACATAGCCTACATAGCATACATTAATAAATAAATAAATAAAGAACTTTCTCCCTCTCTCTCTCTCCCGATCCCTCCCTCTTTCTTTCTTTCTCTCTCTCTCTCTCTCTCTCTCTCTCTCTCTCTCTCCTCGCACGGCGGACGCCCGACATAGCCTAAAATGTAGGTCTAACAAAACGCATTTTTATAATCATATATAGGAAAATCTCTGGGAATTATTTTGTCCATCCCGAGAGGCTATTAGCCTATCAGCGTGTCTGCTGGCCAATCCAGGAAGTTTGACAATACTATTTGGACCGTTTCATTTGTGGCTGTGTGAACACAAACGAACCAAGGCACAAATGCAACAATTGTATCAATTAAGTACCTGAATCGGAACAAAGCAAACGACCTACAGGTGTGAATACACCCTAAGTTATAAATCAGAAAGACTACATGCACTGTCGCCTAAGTGACATCACTTTCTCTACCGGCAAAGCTGAAGACCGTCGACATGCCACGAGCTTCCACGAGCTATGTAGTTTTCATAGGGGTCATCTCGCCATTCTGAAGTGTCGGCATTCCGATCATTGACTTCTATGCTTTCGGAGAGGCGGCCCTTTTTATCTCCAAAAAAGGTTTTGCCATTGCGAAAGATATTAGGTCCGCCTTTCCGACATAGCATCTTGAGTTATTTAGCCTACAGGAGTGGGAGAGGTTAGGTTCTGGGGGAGGTTAGGTTTAGGCGTGGGGGGTGGGAGAGGTTAGGTTTAGACGTGGGGGCTGGGAGAGGTTAGCTCCAGCCGGTCCCCCGGGTTAGGGTTAGGGTTCTTTCGCAATGGCGAGACAGATCTCCATTCCGACAATTTTGTCGGAATGCCGGTATTTCGGAGTGCCGACATTTCGGAATGCCGGGGTGTCCCCGTTTTCATACTAAACTACTGTAACCCCTACGTTTCAGTTTGACTGAAAAAACTGTGACTTTCTTGACATGCAAAGTTATGTTTTAAATGGACAAAATTAACATTGGCACCCCATGGCACAATTCAAACGGGATCCAAAAAGTAACGTTATTCTCCGTCCAGTGGTCCACCACCATTCCTATTTTTTGCAGCGCTGGTACAGGGAGAAAGCAGGAAGTGGCGTTTCACTTTGGCTCTCTATATCACTGACTGCTTTCTACATTTTGCCGTCAAGGTAAATTGCAGGTACATTTAGATATGTCACAATGAAGCCACAGAATACCTGCAGTACAGTCATTGCTTTGAGTGGCTGTTTAGCTCATTGGAAGCGGGAAGAAAGAGAAATAACAAGACAGTTACTGTGGTCATGTCTAACCTGCTGCACTGCTGCTTTCAATACAGTACATTAGAAGCACAGAATCACATGTATCTGTCTATACTGAAATGTACTGTTTTGATGTCATCTGTATGTAAAATATGCAAATGTAGTCAGGATGTGTTATATTTGGAGCTGCCATAAACATGAGATGAAACATGTGAGATTACAAAGTAGCATTATAAGTGGATAAATATGTTGATGGTGCAGGTAGTGGGGGATGCGACAGCAAATGAGTGTGGTACTGTTTTCTTAATTATTGTGCTTGCAGATAGGCAAGCACAATCTTAGAATCTCTCATACTTAATTTTATTCTGTTTTCTTCTGGTCAAAAGTTTGCTTCACCATTTCTCCTACAGTTTTCACACTACACAGACATGGGAGACATCAAAACGTGCGGCTCATTGAGGAATCGTGTGCATTTGGATTGCTAAGGGTTTTGTTCGCCGGTTTTCGCGATATTGGCGTTAACGTACGATTTTTTTCCCCATTCACTTGAATGGGGTTTCGAAATCGTTGGCATTAAATTAGCTCTAGCTCAGACACCGTATGACCTGCTATTACCAAACTTTGTAGGTAGGTTTACAGAGTCACCTTTTACTCTGTGCGGGAAAATTCCACTATTTGACCAGATGGTGGCGCTATAACAGCCCTCCTTACGTTTTGGTCCATAACTTTTGAACCGTAAGGGCTACATTCAAAATTCTTTTTTCCCTGGATTCCTTGGGTCATTCCGCATCTGCTGATATAGGCCCCGCCCATTTCCGTCTAACTAGATTTTCCGCCATTTTGAATTTTGTCGAAAAGCGTTTTTTCGCTATTTCTCCTTCAAATTTTGCCCGATCTTCACCAAACCACATCACAGAGCGTGTGTGGACTGTCCCGCACAAAACTTATTTTGCGTATTTTTGAAATTCCGCACCGTTGCGATATAATCGACTTCCAAAGTTCTGTGGGTGGGGCCTATTTCACAAAGATCGTCCGATGCTAACCAAACTTGGTACAGGTGTGGACGGATGTACTCTGAGCCTATAGGACAAATATTTTGTCATTTCGCCTCTAGGGGGCGCTATAGCAGCATTCAGAACCTGTACCTTCTAAATTGGTTTATTTTGAAGGGCGGCAGGAAGTGCTGATTGATTGGAATTATGGCCAGCCTTCCTTCTTGTATTGACACTTGACACTTCTGAGCTGATTTCAGAAAAGAAAGTGTAATTTGGCCTGTAGGGGGCGGGGGTGGGTGGGGCCTACTTCACAAAAACCGCCATAACTCCGGACCACATTGTCCGATCCGAACCAAACTTGGTCCAGGTATGCACATATGTACTCTGATCTGATAAAAAATAAAATGGTGTCATTTCGCCTATAGGGGGCGCTATAGCAGCATTCAGTAGCTGTATCTCACAAACTGTAAGAGCGACTGTTCCCAAATTGGGTACATAGGTTCATAGAGTACTCTTCTAATCTGGCCAAAAAAATTATACCAATTGACCTCACGGTGGCGCTATAGCTGCCCTCTTTACGTTTTGGTTTGTAAGTTTGGAACCATAGCTTCTACGATCAAAATTCTTTCTGCCCTGGTTTCCTTGGCTCCTCCCGCTTGTACTCACAAAGGCCCGCCCATTTCCCGCACACAACTACTTAGTACACCCTAGCAACGATCTACGAATGCCCTATACCGATGAGCCGAAAACACCATAGCATCCAGTTAATACACCCTTGCAACGGCCTAAACACGTCCTAGCTACACATTGCCGATTGGGGCTGTATTGATACTGGATGGGAGGCCGGGGTCTAAGGCAGGGGCGGTGCAAGGGGGGCGGAGCGTCACGGGGGAGCAAGCACAATCAAATTTGCTTCAGCAAATTTAGCCCGTTCTAGTTGTTATTGTGATAGTGTAGAGTGGCAGGCTAATAAAGAAGTGAGGGCAGATAGCTGGTGGGCATCACTACTCATTAAGAGGAAACTAATCAGGTTGTTAATTTGTGCTTTGTTGAATAGAACCAGTTTCCAGAGGGAACATGAATGCAATGATCATTTTTCCAAATTTAACCAGTCATGCTGCAAAATAATTAGAGATGCTGCGATCGAGATTTTTCAATTCCGATCCGATTTCCGATATTTTAGCCTCAAAACCGATCCGATTCCGATCAAATTTCGAAACCCGATTCGATACCGATTTCGATCCGATACCGATACAGCACATATTTAAGCCTCTCTATGCTGTCTGATAGCTAGCAGGCAACAAACATTTTTAGGGTTAGGTATGTATGTGTGTGCTTTGGTAATATAGTATGTAAACGATTTAGTTCATCTAATTAATTTGATGTAAAACTAAAACATAAGTTAACAATCAAATACACGCTTCTTTTGTAATGGGTGAACACTGGACACAAATAATTATTGTTTCCTCACACATACACCCCCACTCGGTCTCACACAGGACACATACACACACAGCCCTGTCCCTGTCTCTCTCTCTCTCACACACACACACACACACACACACACACACACACACACACACACACACACACACACACACACACACACACACACACACACACAAAGTTTGTGCATACATTTCCACTGCCAGATTGGAGGAGTCTTTTGTCACTTTCTAATGTTACTTCTCTTCAGTGCAATACGTTTTGATAACGACCTGCTGTACAGCGCCGTTCGCTCAGTCAATAACGTGTCGTTAACGTGAGTTAGAGGAGAAAGATTATTATAATTAGCCATGTTAGCTGCCTCAGTGGGTAACGTTAGCCTATAGAGAGTATTTATCTGACGTTTATGTTAGCTACTCCTCAAACCTGCGGGTGGAAATGGTTTATGCGATGCGATGTATGTTGAAGCAAGACAACGTTTTAATGTACCTTGAATTTGACAAATTACGACGGACGTGCTCACGCAGATCTAAGCCCTGGCCATCCTAGGCTCAACGTGAGACTCATCAGTCATTCGGATGAGTCTCGCAAAGTTACACACAAAGTTTGTGCATACATTTCCACTGCCAGATTGGAGGAGTCTCGTCATTATCTAATGTTACTTCTCTTCAGTGCAATACGTTTTGATAACGACCTGCTGTACAGCGCCGTTCGCTCAGTCAACTAACGTGTCACTGTCGTTAATGTTAGTTAGAGGAATGGTTAGAGGAGAAAGATAGCTGGTGTTAGCTAGCTAATTAGCCATGTTAGCTGCCTCAGTGGGTAACGTTAGCCTATATAGAGTATTTATCTGACGTTTATGTTAGCTACTCCTCAAACCTGCGGGTGGAAATGGTTTATGCGATGCGATGTATGTTGAAGCAAGACAACGTTTTAATGTACCTTGAATTGGACAAATTACGACGGGTCGTCAGATCTAAGCCCTGGCCATCCTAGGCTCAACGTGGCCTCTGTGTGCTGCTGCTGCATGCTGGATAGAAATCCTGGAGCGGAGTCATGGAATGGAGTGCTTATATCGGAGCCTTGGATCGGTCATTTTCGCTGGAATCCGATCCGATCCGATCCATGTTTTTTGGCTGATATCGCGCCGATATCCGATCACATGATCGGATCGCAGCATCTCTAAAAATAATACACATTTCATTTGACATTTCCCACACCGGTACTTTTCAAAAACTTCAAAACATGTACGGTAGGCTCCATGTACAGTTGTATATGTAGATGACATTCATTCAAAGTATAGTTTGGGGCATGGAAATATATTTACCACCTATGTTGACAACCTATCCAAAATATAAGTATATTTTGAATGAATATGATCTGCATGTACTGTATATGATGACGTTTCTGTACATTTTGATCTTGAAGCATATTCCAGTTGTAATTGTGTTGCTTTTCATATCACACACTTTGAAACCCTTTCAAAACACTTTCAACTGAAAAATGCGTGGTAGTCGAGCTAAAAACAAACATAGGTGCTGTAAAGTTGTTGTTTCGTTGGTTTTCGTCTCAAAATATCTGTCGTAAAAATATACTCTATTGATTGCATGCAGGGATATTCTTCATCATGAATCAAAAGTGTTTTTTACTGCAAAGCAGACTCAGCCATCCCTGCTTGGATTGCATGCTTACTATATATCCTCAATTATGGCGCTTCAGCACGTTAGTTTTCTGCACAGCCTGCTTTCCTGATGGTTTGGAATCAAGATGATTGAAGTGCAGTTCATTCTCAATCGCACAGCTGTCACATAGACCCACTGTCTCACACAGTCAGCTCCCATCAGCAGGGGTCAGCACAATACCTGACACCCTGCATGGAGTTATTTGTCAAAAGCTTCCCCTGCATGGCACTGAGCACCTGTGTCTGTATTCAATCACATCAAACCAGAGACCACATTTATCTCCAAGTAGTCAAGTTGCTTGGTGAAAAGTGTCTCAGCAGCAAGCCCCAACCTCTGGTGCTGAAAAATGAAGCCAACATAGACGTACCAACTGCAGTTCCTCAAATGGCCACTTGAGGCTGGCTCCAAAAGCCAGTCATTCCCCAAATCCCTCAATTGTAAACATGTTTACAGCCTGTGTGAATTTTTATGTAGCTTAACTCACCTGTTTATATGGCTGTTTATACCCACCCCCACACCCTGGCTGTTTATATGGCTGTTTATACCCACCCCCACACCATGGCTGTTTATATGGCTGTTTATACCCACCCCCACACCATGGCTGTTTATATGGCTGTTTATACCCACCCCCACACCCTGGCTGTTTATATGGCTGTTTATACCCACCCCCACACCCTGGCTGTTTATATGGCTGTTTATACCCACCCCCACACCATGGCTGTTTATATGGCTGTTTATACCCACCCCCACACCATGGCTGTTTATATGGCTGTTTATACCCACCCCCACACCATGGCTGTTTATATGGCTGTTTATACCCACCCCCACACCCTGGCTGTTTATATGGCTGTTTATACCCACCCCCACACCCTGGCTGTTTATATGGCTGTTTATACCCACCCCCACACCCTGGCTGTTTATACCCACCCCCACACCCTGGCTGTTTATACCCACCCCCACACCCTGGCTGTTATATGGCTGTTTATACCCACCCCCACACCCTGGCTGTTTATATGCCCCCGCCCACCCACCCTCAAATGTTACTATAGCAGCTGGACTACACTTGTTACATTAAAGTATAGCTGCTTCTCCTACCAGAACTTCTACTCCATTATATTACTCTTGTATACATCGTACACCGCTTGGACTGTAATTCCTATTTAATTGAATGGCTAATGACTTGGACTGTACTGTAAATTCATACTTAATGCCTACTTAACACTCCTATTCATGAATATATTGTATATATTGGACTGCACTTGCAATGTTGTGATTAATCTTTTAGATATTTTTCCTATTTTCTTTATCTCTGAATATTGACATGACCGCTACACTGCATACTGTCTGACACTAAGACAAATTCCTCATATGTAATCTTGCATATTATGGCAATAAAAGTCATTCTGATTCTGATTCTGATTCTGAAAAAGAAGTCAGATTGTAGAGTGTGAAAATTCAGTAAACACTTCCCTAATGAGTTTGAATCGCTAGTTTCAGGTCTTCTACAAGATACAAGATATTTGATTGCCACACAACCAGGTTGGTGGTATTTGGTTTCGGTGCCGTATATTCTGTAGCTCTGAATGAAACATGAAACATACAGTAGAACATGTATTCATCTACCCCCCTTCCCAACAATAAATACATACTACACACAAACAGCATGATGTTCATTTTATAATGTACGGTCCCATTTAGAGTCAAATAGATGAATAAAACAGGTTGTGCTTTGTGGTGTGATTGACAGGTCTCCTGTCCAGTGATCGCACAGCTGGCGACTCTGTCTTAAAAAAAGAAAAGATGGCAACGGTGAAAATGCCAACCTCCATGCTTCAAAACGGGAGTCGACAAGGTGACGTCACGGTGGCTATGGTGACGTCACGGTGGCTATGGTGACGTCACGGTGGCTATGGTGACGTCACGGTGGCTAATGGTGACGTCACGGTGGCTACTGGTGACGTCACGGTGGCTACGTGGATATTCTGATACAGTCTATGACACATTTATCTCCTAACGCAGTTGCATGGAGAAAAGTGCCTCTGCAGTCTTCCCCTGCATAGTCCCACATCGCCGGGAGCTGTGCTGCATGATTGGAATCCATCCCTTGTTTATTTCGATGTAGTCAGATGTTTCCCTCTGTTCCTCTCCGGTAAGGCCTTTCAGTTTCCACAACAACCTTGCACCCCCCCCCCACCTTTGCCAGTTTATGGCCAAGAATTAACACGACAAGCCTTATCTGTCTGTGGCACAGAGCCTCTCTGCCCTCTCTCATAGCTGTAGTAGCTTAGCAACAGCAGAAGGATAGGAGGAGGGTTAATAGCCTAGCATGTAGAGTCTCGTGCTCCCACGTGGCTCGTCATTATTGTTGTCTCTCTTATTTGACACGCTTTAATTGCAGGCTTCTGTCTTAATGACACATACAAACACAAATATGGTGCCGCTGACAATTAACTCTAAGCAAATGGGGCATGTGCAGTCGGAAGGCTGCGGTTCCAGTACAGCGCAGATGCACCCTGTTATTTCCCCGCGGCCTCTTTAAATGTAGTCAGGATCCGATTGTTATTGTCGTCGGTGTTAAGTGATGGGTTTCATTTGGGGGATTGCAACACAAATCAAGTTGTTTTTGTGGGTGTACAGTATATTATATATTCAGTTTTGAACAGGCTCACTGAAGGGGGGAGAAGCAAAAGCCGGGAGCTGAAAGTAATCGGTTTGAAAATATCCAGCCGGATTGTTTCGTAATCCGCTGTGTCGTGTAGAGTGGGTTCATACCACATATAGAAGCACCCACCCACTCCCAATACAGTACTGTAGGTGTCTTCACTGACAGGGAGAGAGAGAGAGAGAGAGAGAGAGAGAGAGAGAGAGAGAGGCAGGCACATACAGTACTTCTGTGCATACTTTTGATACAAATGCTACAGAGGAAAAGGCCATTCCACTGCAGTACAGCAGCATTGCCATGGGGTGTGAAGTCTTCTACAGGTCTCATGTGTAGAAATGGGAAAAGAGGTCAGTCCCACAGTGCTGCCCAAGGTGCACAAGGTCTTTTTTTTATATAGCCCACAGTATATCTTTTCCAATCATTTGGATACAACTGCATGTATGCCCTTAAATGGCTGCCACCCACAGGGCCGTTCTGACTGACCGGTGTGCAGGTGATAAAAGACAGTAGAGAGCACTATAGTTTTTTGCCAGAGGCATCGGGCAGAGGATTTTTTTTCTTTTTTTTAAGCCATTCCCATCACTGCTTTTTTACTCTGCTCAATGGTGCAGCAAAAACATTTATATCCATTCGAATAACTCTAAAGGAAACGGTATGTTTTGGGGATGCGGCCCTACATGTATTGTAGTGGGGCAGATTGGACATTGTGTCCAGTGGAATTCAATTAGCACAGCACTGTAGCTGTGAGTTAGTATAAATATGAAAATAGGGTATACATAATACAGTAGAATTAGGGCTGGTCAATAGTTGGTCAGGGTGTGTGTGTGTGTGTGTGTGTGTGTGTGTGTGTGTGTGTGTGTGTGTGTGTGTGTGTGTGTGTTTGTGTGACACACACACACACACACACACACACACACACACATTACATTACATCATTTGGCAGACGCTTTTATTCAAAGCGACTTACAATATCACATTTTGTCAACAGTAGAGAAATCAACTTTGTAACACAATCTATGACAGGATGGGCCCAGGTGAAGCCTGAAAAGGTGTGTTTTTAGTCTTCGCCAAAAGATGGGCAGTGATTCGGCCGTACTGACCGAAGGGGGGAGCTCGTTCCACCATTGTGGTGCCAGGGACGAGAAGAGTAGCGACTTTTGAGCCCACGTAGCGGAGGAGGGGCAAGGCAACCTGGAGGAGCGGTGTGAGGTTTGGAACCTGACCATTGATTGTAGATATGGAGGAGCTGTCTGGTGCACTGCCCTGTAGGCCAGTACCAGTGTCTTGATTTTGTGCCGAGATGGGAAGCCAGTGAAGGTCCCGGAAGAGGGGAGTGACATGAGAGAATTTAGGTTGGTTGAACACTAGACGAGCTGCAGTGTTCTGAATGAGCTGGAGCGGCCGGATGTCAGAGGCAGGTAGGCTGGCCAGAAGAACATTGCAGTAGTCCAGGCGGGAGATGACAATTGACTGGACTAGGATTTGTGTCGCCTCTCTCATGAGAAACGGACAGATTTTGCGGAAGTTGTACAGGGAGAACAGGAACGTGCTGTCGCTGCGATGTAGGCTGAGCAGGGAAGCTGGTTGTCAAGGATCACCCCGAAGTTCTTAGCTGTTTGAGAGGGAAACACAGTAGTGTTGTCAATGGAGATGGAGAGGGCAGTGAGAGGACAGTCTTTCCCTGTGAGGAAAAGTAGCTCTGTCTTACCAAGACTGAGCTTGAGGTGGTGAGCAGACATCCAGTTGCCAATGTCTTTGAGGCATGCAGAGATGCATGCCTTGATTTGGGTGTCTGAGGGGGGGAAGGAGCGGTAGAGTCATCGGCGTAGCAGTGATAAGAAAAGCCATGAGATGACATGGCCACGAGATATGCATAGAGAAGGAATACCAAGGAGTGAGCCCTGAGGGACACCAGTGCTAAGAGTGCACGATCTAGAGTTTGATCCTCTCCATAAGACCCGGTATGAGCAATAGGAAGCAAACCAGGAATGTGCAGATCCTGAGATACCTACGTCAGACAGAATGGAGAGAAGGGTTTTGTGGTTAACTGTATCAAAAGCAGCAGACAGGTCAAGGAGGACAAGGACAGAGGAGAGGTGTAGAAGTGTGAAGGGCCTCTGTGACTGCAAGGAGAGCTGTCTCAGTAGAGTGAGAAGCTTTGAAACCGGACTGCAGAGGGTCCAGGAGGTCCTTCTGGGAGAGATAGAGAGAAAGTTGATCGGAAGCTGCTGGTTCAAGGGTTTTGGAAAGGAATGAGAGACAGGTCTGTAGTCCTGGATAGCAGTAGGGTCACGGGAGGGTTTTTTAAGCAGAGGCTTGACTCTAGCAGACACACACACACACGCACACACCAACACACGCACACACCAACACCCACCCACACACACACACACACACACACACACACACACACACACACACACACACACACACACACACACACACACACACACACGTATATATATATTGTCGCTGTCCTATGACAACCACTTATCTCCAAAATGCCAACTTTTCAGGAAATTATAAAAACGCTGTGCTCTTAAAATACTGAACACCACGTTGTCATATTTGGCACATGTCTTCATTACAGACAGTTTCCCGCTGAATGTGCCATTACATTATTAATATCTTACCTGAATAAGCTCTAATAATGTTACAAGATTATCACACCGAGTCTGGGGAACTTTCTGCCGGCCAGGCAGCAGCACGTGGGCCCCTGCATTGTGGATCGCACGAGCGGCTGTGCTCCGGGCACGGCGACGCGCGGACCAAGATCAGCGGAGCTCTTCACTCTCCCAGGCGGATAAAGTGGCTCTGTCATGGAGTTGAGCAGTCTCGGAAGTAACGTGACATTATTCTCGTCAGAAACCACTTTGATTTGCATACTTTAAATGAGTTTGCAGGCCAAGGACAACTCGAAAACACCATATTGATCTATTTACGTCAGACAATGCCAGAATCACACAAAACCAAGCCGAAACACAGCCGGCATTCGATTCAGCAGCGCGCCTGGTCACTTTCCCGGGTAAGGTCTTCATGAGGTGGGGGGAGCATAGACCAGTGTCCAGCGCCAAGGCCGCGCCCCTTTCTAGGGGAAACCCACCATAGTAAAAGACGGTACAAGAAGCCGAAACCACTTCAAACAAACTATTTAAAACGGTTTAATTTGATAGATATGCCGAAGAGTTGCTGTGCTGTTATAGTTTCACTAGACTCAGCCCTCAGTCTTAATCCGTTTCACTCCTGTAAGACTGAGAATATTACTATTTAAATCTTTGCATAACGTTAGGTGGCGCTGTTGGAAGCCTTGCATCGGAGAACCAATCATGAGTGTTGTGGGCGGGCCTGCTTTCTGGGGGCAGTGACGCTCATGCAGAACCGGTGTCTCGCAAAACATCGCCGCGTTTGCGGAGAAACATGTTAATCACTTAGAAACAAACATAACCTAGGACGTGTTTCATCCGGCCCCGGCGGCTAGAGGTCTTTTCCCCAGCGATAAGCCCGACTCCCGAGGCTAACGTTACAGAGCCTGCTGATGACTCACAGTAGCAAGCGGACCACTTCCGGGTAGGAAAAATTATTGTAAAATAAACAACAGGTATAAACTCTCTTTGCAGCACATCGGTGTCTTGCTCTATATTGGAACTATGATAAATGGCATTGCCGCTACCAAATAAAATTCTAATAATAAATGTAAGCGTGTCTGCTGCCGGCCGTTCTCGCCGGGCTCTGACAGACAGTTTCTGACAGTGAAATTCCCAGACGTTTGGTGGCACAGCTCACCAAACGTCTGGGAGCCGAGACTATAGTTTCACTAACAATTAAAAAAACAAAAACTGGTCTGCGATAGAATAGGGGTGACACCGTCAATTTGGACGATGCATGTAACCTGGTGGAAACTGGATACAGCGTTCATATAAGGCAAGTACCTCGTGTCGATGTATCTTGCGCATTCTATGGCCGGCCGAGTTGAAATATATTGTCATGTCTTTGTGTCTTTGGGTCATTTATAAACTAAATTAATTCTGTTATTTTTCTATCGATTTTTTTGGTACTGCTATTTTACATTGAAGTCAATGCGAGTGGCTTGTGTTGTCCCCTAAAAAGGGGCACGGCCTTCATGTTTTGCAAATTACCTGGATGTGCTGGTCTGGTCTATAGAGCCCTTATATGACTACGTCACACTGACATCACGCAGCGTCAGATGCGCATGACGGAGGTAGAAAGACAGAGTCCGTGCAGCCCTGGCAAGTAGCTGATCTGCGGCTGGAAAACTAGACGAGCTAGACATGTCTTCGTGTTGTGCAGTGGGATGCCAGAATCGGAAAGCTATTGTAGCCGAGTATTCGGGTCCGCCTATTCACACTTGGTTAATAAAATAATAAACGATAGAGCCAGGCTGTAACGTTATAACAAGCTTCACCTTTATTCTCCCCACATATCCTGTTCTACGGCAACCCTCGAGGGGACATACACAGCCTCGCACACGCAATAGAACAGAACACAACACTGAACAGTCTGTTACACTATCAACAAAGCAAGGACTAAAGTTTTACCGAATCCCGTCAACTCATACTCTTTTTAATGCTAACCGTTACGCGTCTTTGGTTGCAAGCCGAAAGAGGAAATCATTAAAAATGCCCAACGTTGCACTGCTCATTTCATATCATGTAAGCGGTAGCTGTCATCGCTCAGTTAGTTAACAACCAAGTAACGTTAAATAATTTCATTATTGAGTTGAACTGATTGGAACTGCAGTGCTCATTTCATATCAGGTAAGCTGCCTGTAGCTGTATGCTGCTAACAGCCACATCGCTCGGTTAGTTAACAACCAAGTAACGTTAAATAATGTCATTATTGACTTGTGTGCATTATCAACATAACAATATATATTTGCAAGTTACAGAATAACTATCTACGCTGCTGGCCACTCTAGGCTTGGCCATTTCTTCTTGTCTTTTATCCATTGACACGGCGCAAATGCGTATGAGTCTGTAAGACGTATCCCATTAGCCAACATTAATTTCGATCCATAACATTGCTTATCACTAGGTGATAAGCTGTTGTAGTAAGCCGAGAACTGCATTTTAAAACTAAAATCTAACTGTGTGTCGCAGATGGGCGCAGGGCAGTCCTGACAGCGGCGGCTTTTAGACAGCTCTGTGTCTGTCAATGCCGGGCTCCCGGCTTTTTACCTCCTTGATGTACGCGCAGTGCCAATGTTGACAGCTGTATAAGGGGTCTATTAGAGGTCCAGCTGTCACATACACAATGTGATGGGCGGGTCTAGCATCCAATGGTGGTACGTGTTACATAGAGTACCCAGTAAAACATGTTTTCATAGGTAAATTAGACGTCAAAACCTGCCAGTAGATGGAGGAGAATGGATATATTCCATTTATATTAAAAAGTAAAATCATAATCATAATAATCATATATATATATATATATATATATATATACAGTATATATATCATCGCTACCTTACAGTATATATATATATATATATATATACAGTATATATATCATCGCTACCTTACAGTATATATATATATATATATATATATATATATATATATATATATATATATATATATATATATATATAGTTATATATATAGTTATATATAGTTATATATATAGTTATAGGGGAATCCTTATGGTTACACTTCATATGAAGTAGGAAACCTCTACAGTAGGTAGGAGGTGCATGTGCTTTCAATATACCATGTCTATAATATGTACTTGTATTTTCACTGCCAAAACGCTCTGTTCCCTTGATACCTACTGACGTGAACCCCCCGCCCCGTCCTCCCTCGGCCTCTCCTCCTCTGCTCAGCCTATAGTCTCCAAGTATTCAAACTTCAAAGTGTCTGTTTATTGGGATATTTACTTCCTATGCTCTCCAGGGCCCAGTTTTGTAAGAATTTTATGTTAATAAATACTGTTTGTCTTCCCTCGCTGAACAAAAAGATGTTGAGAGGGAGAGCAGAGGGGTGAGTGCACCCGTTCTTTTATTCATCATGTACATACAGGGTGGATGCTCACTCCTGGATTAGACAGTGCTCTCTGGTCCCTGCAGCTATCTGACACCCACCAATAAATGTGCTTTTTCCACGTCTAGTTATCATACAATAGTCTGGTTATCATACAATTGGGAAATTCAGCTGGTATTTATACAGAAACAAGCCCGAATTTGACCGTCGGTTAGACTGTATGCCTGCCAGAAAGTCTGATAGGCTGTGATTGAATATTACAGCTCCAAAAGAGACAATGACATGCTCTTGCAAACTCTGCAGGAGGAAAAGGAGAAGCAGACAAACTGCAGGAGGAAAAGGAGAAGCAGACAAACTGCAGGAGAGGAAAAGGGAGAAGCAGACACACTGCAGGTGGAAAAGGGAGAAGCAGACAGACAAACTCTGCAGGAGGAAAAGGAGAAGCAGACTAACACCCAAGAATATATCTTGTGGAGCATCAGCCCCATCTCCTGTCTCTGCCTGGCAAAGACAGCGCCATTTGTCATCATCATGTGAATACAATGAGAGCTGTCTGGAAATGAAGCAAGACCAATGACTGTTTTATTTTGGCGTCAATCCAGTTTGCATATTCCATTAATCAGTTGATCCATTTCATATCATGTCATAATCTTTCTGATATCATCAGGAATCTATCTATCTGGTTGTTGGGACATAGAAATATGTATTTTTCCCAGGCACTGTGACGCCTGGGAAAAATAGTTGATATCAAGGTTTGTATTGAGGACAGTTTTAGTTCCCCCAGTGATTCTGATTAGAGACAGGTGACTAAATAGTCTCTCAAGCCAGTCTATCTCTTCCACAATCTTTGACTGCTCCAGAGATAGTCTGCACTTCAGCCCATTCAAATCTTGACAGAGGAAGTTGTCACCTTCTAAGGTGGGAGGGGGGAAGGGGACACTTCACACCAGAAGGAAGTTTGATGAATTTGACCAATCATGTCACATGTTTACGGAAATAAATAAATGTATGAATAAATGAAAATATCTTGTTCAATTTCCATTTCTGCTCAGCAGCTGTTCGACTAGTTTGTTTTCCAGTCAGAGTCGACTGCACAGGGGGAAATGAATGGATATCTTGATGACTTTGAGAGCTGCTGAAGTACAGAGGTGGGAGCATACATTGCGGGAGCCAACACGTCTGTCTTCTTGAAAGACTATGACTCAGTACATGTAGGTGGAGCAGGCCTGAATATGTGGACTGATTACAATGCCAGTACTCATAATCAGGCTCCCTGTTTTTCTCGGTGATATGGTGGAACCTCTTGGACTTTCTGGTACAACCACTAGGGGTGCTGTTGCAGGGAACTGCAAGGTACCTTTTCGTAAATCCTCCCATAGGACAAACGGCTTTCTCTGTACAGGGGGTGAAACTATGGAACACATTGCCCACATATCTTAAACAATATCATAACTGGGATAACTTTAAACTCAGTCTGAAGCAGTATCTGAAGAGCCAGCAGTCATGTTCTCATTAGTGACCTTAATGATCTTGTGTATGTGTGTGTGGGGGGCTGTGTCGGTCTGTGGGTATCTGAATATGTAGGTCTGTGGGTATCTTGAGTGTGTAGCTGTGGGTATCTGAGTGTGTAGGTCTGTGGGTATCTGAGTATGTACTGTAGGTATGTGGGTATCTGAGTGTGTAGGTCTGTGGGTATCTGAGTATGTACTGTAGGTCTGTGGGTATCTGAGTGTGTAGGTCTGTGGGTATCTGAGTATGTACTGTAGGTCTGTGGGTATCTGAGTATGTACTGTAGGTCTGTGGGTATCTGAGTATGTACTGTAGGTCTGTGGGTATCTGAGTATGTACTGTAGGTCTGTGGGTATCTGAGTGTGTAGGTCTGTGGGTATCTGAGTATGTACTGTAGGTCTGTGGGTATCTGAGTATGTACTGTAGGTCTGTGGGTATCTGAGTGTGTAGGTCTGTGGGTATCTGAGTATGTACTGTAGGTCTGTGGGTATCTGAGTGTGTAGGTCTGTGGGTATCTGAGTGTGTAGGTCTGTGGGTATCTGAGTATGTACTGTAGGTCTGTGGGTATCTGAGTGTGTAGGTCTGTGGGTATCTGAGTGTGTAGGTCTGTGGGTATCTGAGTGTGTAGGTCTAAGTGTGAGAGCAGGTGTGGGTGAGTGTGGGTAAACTCACCGTTTTATGTTGATTATCATTTGTGTGTGCGCTCCATCCTTGTTGTTTACTGTTTACTGTATAATTTATTGTATATCTGTTTTTAATATCTACCGACAAACATTGCAAATTAGCTTAGGCTAGAAATGTTACAGTATGATACAGTATATGACATAAGACTGTTTCCTGCAAATGCTCTATGTTTATGTACTGTATCTGTCCCTATACAAACAAACATGACTTGTGAAGCCTGAAGCCTATCCTTTTTAGTGGCAGCACTTCACATGTAAAGGTGCAAAGCAAAACACAGCCATCTAGAGCAAGTCATGTATAGCCTATTGAGGCTTAAACTCATTTGCTACAGTAATTAGCTTCCAATGTTGTTTTCTTGAGGCTTAAAATCATTTGCTACAGTAATTAGCTTCCAATGTTGTTTTCTAGTTTCACAGTTCTCTTGAAGTGTCAGCAGCTTGAAATGAGGTGGATCCATCCCTCCACCGGTATCAAGATGGCCACTTAACCCAAGAAAATCATTAAAAAAACATTTACAATGGAAATAAGTGGAATTCTTTCATTCCATTGGCATTGGGTTTTTGTGTACTTAAAAAAAGTTAATAGTCAACACATAGACTTGAATGCCCCATTTTCCAGGCAGCCATCCATTTCCATTCATTTCGTTAAGCTATTAGAAATGATCTAAATTACAATATAGCAATTTTGATTCAAAAATAAATAAACCCCGGTCAGGAGGCTCATTGTGATGGATTGCCAATCTCAAGCAAGGTTCAAGCCTCTGCCAGTTGATTTTCCTACTGTAATGACATGAATGAAAATGAATGGCTGCCTGGGAGGTGGGGAAAATGCTTATACAAATCTTTTTCAACATGGCAAGAAAACCCAGTGTGGCCATTTAAAATGGATATTTTCTGCAGTGTGAGGATGATAATCTGAATACAAAGTACTCACATCTAGATGTAAATTAATGACTTGCAAGTAGCCAAAGCCCGGTCTTCCTGAGAATATACAGTTTATGGTTATGATGATGTATAATGGTTTTACAGTACAATACCCTGTGCAGGAGATGGTGGAAACTCCAAGTACAGCTGGAACCAGACTTGGTGAATAGCTCTGCACTCCCAAGTTTTTCCTACTTTTACTACTGGGAAAATGACTGGAGGCTCAGTTAGGTGAGCTCAATGATGTAGAAACTATTAGCATCCATCAGGCCAGGGGCCAGCAAAAAAAAATCATACGATCAAAGTCTGTCTGCTTCTTTCTCTCTGTCTGGCCTCTGTGAGATATTTTCATATTTAAAGACGAGCTGAACCCAAAAAATATTTTTATTTTCTTTTAGTTCAAATACCTGCGTATTCAGTGCAGCATTTAATAATGTATGCAAAAATTTCACAAAAATCAAATTTCTTTAGTATTTCACACTTTTTCACATCAAAAGTTAATTTTTCAAGATTTCATTCATAACAGTAATCTACAGTTTGCTGACATCACATAGTACTATAAAATGTCTACCCCTTTTCAACCAATCATATCACGACATGACAGCTGTCAATCAATCTTCATTTCGAGGAGAAAATTCTCCGGAGAAAATGGCTGCCTAGTGCCTGTAACCTGGGAGAATTTCTAGCCCATAAACTAACTAATAACTTGGCCAATTGTATGTAACATACAAAATAAAGCAAACGGTATGTCTTTGAATGCAAAGACATGTAACTGGCTCGTTAAACTCGCATTCCAGGATAATGTTAGTCTAGCTTGCCAGACTCTCTAGGTCTAGGATAACGTTATGTCCGCGTGTCTTACCACGGCCCCTCTGCAGCTGCCTGGTTGTCTGGTTCTCCACTCGGGTAGTGCCACAACACGCTGAATCCCACTCGATTTGGGGACAGAACACACCAGGATTGGACAACACCAAATCCAGTCCCCAGAATTGTCAAATCAAATCATCGACATGCTACTATGGCCCACCACTCAACCTGTCATCTCAGACAAATTTTGTTTTCAGTCTGAAACGTGACTCCGACCCACGCACCACTTGGGTTCTGTTGGGTTCATCTCGTCTTTAAAGCCCCAATCAGTAACTTTTTCACCTTAATAGAACAGCTTTTTAGTCATTGGGGATGGTAGAGTGACTTGTAACACGGAGAATGTCACCTCTATTGGTCACACACCGCCCTCCAAAGGCCTCTCCTGGGACTAAGCAGTTTGGTGCCTGCGTCCTGGAGGCAAGATGCGCGCATGCGCATTACAGCGGGAGCGTTGTGTTCATGAAAACAAGGAAGTAACTCGGTGTGGATTTGCTACGAAAATGACATTTCACTTAACTATGGATTATTATTTCATCACGTGGTGAGTACCCGATGTCACAACATGTACATAGAGCTTTCTGGCGCTGTGTTTTGTTGACTTTGAATGGCGATATCAATATTGATACTGTTGCACCCAGAGGGCGCAGTTTCTCCAACTCCAATAGCAAAACTTGGAAAAGTTGCTGAATGGGGCTTTAAAGACTGGCACAAACGACACAAATCGCGGACGTGTCTTGCAAAAAGGTCACTTATCAGTCAGAGGCCAAAAGGGCAGGTGCTTGAGCACCACCATGTGCTCTATTTGTGCACGTCCCTGTCACTGAAATTCTAAAGGACCAATAGGGCTTAATGGAAGTAACTTTTGAACAATATTCATCATTGTTGGTTTGCAAAGAAGCTTATACATTTTCTCAGGGAGGCACCCGTGATATCGAGACTAATTGAGCTGTAGCACTCAGTTTGTCCGTCCTCTGCCAGCAAAGCACTTAGTCAGAGTTTCAAAGTCTTTTAAAATCAGCTAATCAGGCCCTGTGGATCCACCTCCAACTCCATCCAGTAGCCTGTTAGCTCACTGTAATGGGATTTTCAGCGGTCTGTCTCTCGCTCTAAGCCTCTGACTGTGTCCCTCTTTCCCAACTGACTGCTTTTCCTAACAAGCTGCACAACAACATTCAGTAGCAGCTGAACATACAGCACAGTGCAGAAAGGCTATACAGTAAGAACTGGGTAGCAACAGACTCAATATAGTAACAACCAAATCATTTGCATGCCCTACAGTATGTGGTAATATGCAAAAGTTAAATTGAGCCACAGCTACACCTTTTGAGAGGGCACCATGTTGCAATTTGGAATGCTAAAATAGCCTAATTACCATCAAACAGATTTAATAGAGGGATGATTCTTTCTTGTTGCTGGTAAATTGCCTTAAACACACTTGAACCTTGCCAAGAAAGTGTTACAGAAAGTGCTATATTCGCACTCTGGTGGTTTTTGTTTCTTTGTACAGTTTCTTTGTAGTTCTCAGTAATTCCCTTCCCAGATCATGGTCACATCTTCTTATAAAAGGAATGTGTGTTTGTATTGGCAGTCACCAAGTATAGTATCACATGCTTTGTAGGCTGCAGCAAACTTGGATATCAACATGAAACAGGGCTTGTTAGATACAATTCAAAGATGGGGAACAATCCAGAAGAGGTGTTAACTGTCAATTTTAAATTATGTAAATATTAGGAGAGAGGTGACACATTAATTCTCCATTTAAAGTACTGTACTGTACTGTACTGTTTTGTATTGTTCTGTAGTGTAATCTACCCCTGAGTTTTCTCTAGCTTTGAATAGGTGGGTGTGTCACTTTACCCTGAGGAGCTGCCAACTCATCTAAAAGAGTGTCATGATGCTGACCTTACACCAAAACACTTTTCAAGCCATGTCACAGTCGCAGACAAATTTCCAATGTCGGAATCAAATCATGAGAGGTTTGCTGGAGTTGTGGCGCGCAACCATCATCTCCATTGTTTGATGTAAGGTGATGATAAAACTCAGGCCGAGCTGTGTGAACTCACTCTTCTTCTTGTCCTGACGTTCTGATCAAATCAAACATGTTTTAATATTGTCGCAAGTTTTTTGTCATGGCTCATGCAAATAGTGATGCTCAATGACATGAACATTGTCAACAACCAATAGGTAGTTACACTCTGTCCAGCACCAAAACAGGACACAAATAAATGCTAAATACCTATTGTTGCCTTCTCGACTGGAGCAAACCATGGATGTATTAAAATAACTGGATAGGGGACGTGCCACGCCCACCCATGCATTCGGACGGAGGTTGCTCACTGGCGCATGAAGCCATCATGGGGGGGGGTTTCTTCCTGGTTTTACTTCCTGAACATGCGGCCTCAGGCGAAGTGCGCATGTGTGCCATGACCTGTTCCATGACGTCTCCCACCCCTCCCACCCATGGACTGTATTACAAGAAGAAAATACCCCCGTATATGGCTCTTAGTGGCTTCTGAAGAAAAAATGCCCCATAAAAAATTTGTTGATAATTAAAATAGTCGTTTTATACTTTTAAAAATTCCCCTGGGTTTAACAGCTGCCGGGGTCCCCATGCAAGTGGATGGGAATTTTCCTTTCTGGGCTGCATGGCGTCACGTGACTTGCAATACAGAGCTTCGCCACCATGTTCAAATGGCTTCACAGCCCAGCGCTATTCCTGGCTGCTTGGAGCAAATCCCCAAAGTTGCTTCTGTTACATAGTCTACTGTATTTTCAAAATATAAGCACTTCCGTGTTCATGGGAAATAACAAAATAAAAGCAATAACAAATACATTACAAACTAGATGTACATACTCAGAGAGTGCAGACTTCCACCACGGCCAATATTTCTCGAACCCCAATTCTACGGCCTGCCTATCCCTAGCTATGGCCCCTTTTCCCTAGCCCCATCCCCTTTCCTGACCACGTCCCTCCCACCACCTAAATACATCTACACACGCACGCGCACACGCACGCACGCACGCACGCACACGCACACACACACACACACACACACACACACACACATTGTGTGCCACTCCCCCTACCCATCCCTCGAACCACGACATAAAGTAGAGTAGTAAGTTGAGCCACAGCATAGCATCATGTGTCTCCTTATTTCTTCACATTAGCAATGCTGTTTTCGTGAAAGTAGTACAATAGAACAATATACAGTACAGTAGAACAATATTTGGAGTTACAGGGCATGAATGTGTAAGGTTTTACGCACGCAAGCACACGCACACACACAGACACACACACACACACACACACACACCCCCACACACACCCCCCCCCACACACACACACACACACACACCCCCACACACACCACCCACACAACAACAACAACATTTATTGAAAAAGCATTGTTCAATTCGTTCCACAAAATGACTCATTCCACTACTGCACAATGTTTATGGCAAAACTGAGAAAACACCTTTGGATTGTCCTAGTGGGTACCTTAAATACCACTTTAAGCACCTTTGGATTGTCCTAGTGTGTACCTTAGATACCACTTTAAACACCTTTGGATTGTCCTAGTGTGTACCTTAAGTACCACTTTAAACACCTTTGGATTGTCCTAGTGTGTACCTTAGATACCACTTTAAACACCTTTGGATTGTCCTAGTGTGTACCTTAGATACCACTTTAAACACCTTTGGATTGTCCTAGTGTGTACCTTAAGTACCACTTTAAACACCTTTGGATTGTCCTAGTGTGTACCTTAGATACCACTTTAAACACCTTTGGATTGTCCTAGTGTGTACCTTAGATACCACTTTAAACACCTTTGGGTTGTCCTAGTGTGTACCTTAGATACCACTTTAAACACCTTTGGATTGTCCTAGTGTGTACCTTAGATACCACTTTAAACACCTTTGGATTGTCCTAGTGTGTACCTTAAATACCACTTTAAACACCTTTGGATTGTCCTAGTGTGTACCTTAAATACCACTTTAAACACCTTTGGATTGTCCTAGTGTGTACCTTAAATGCCACTTTAAACACCTTTGGATTGCCCTAGTGTGTAGGCTACCTTAGATACCACTTTAAACACATTTGGATTGTCCTAGTGTGTACCTTAGATATCACTTTAAACACCTTTGGATTGTCCTAGTGTGTACCTTAGATACCACTTTAAACACCTTTGGATTGTCCTAGTGTGTACCTTAGATACCACTTTAAACACCTTTGGATTGTCCTAGTGTGTACCTTAGATATCACTTTTTCATCTCTGAGCAAAGTTATACTTTGTGAAAATAAAACCTGCCATTGTAAAGAACTAGGTCGCGGACGTAACTGCTACTGCAGAACCCTTTATCAGTTGTCTATTTATTAATTTTTTAATCACTGGCTCATTGATTTGATGAACTACACCTGTAGTTGGCGTGAAAGCTGCAGTTTGTTAGCTTCAAGCAGAATGATTTGCCTGGATGTTGTTCTTCACACTTAAAGGATGCTGTAGTGCTTTTGTCTAACTAATGTGTAAGGGGCGGCTGTGGCTCAGGAGGTAGAGCAGGTCGTCCACTAACCAGAAGGTCGGTGGTTCGATCCCCGGCTCCTCCAGTCCACATGTCGAAGTGTCCTTGGGCAAGACACTGAACCCCAAATTGCTCCCGATGGCTGTGCCGGCACCCTGCGTGGCAGCTGGCCGCCTTCGGTGTGTGAATGGGTGAATGTAGGCACATTGTAAAGTGCTTTGGATAAAAGCGCTATATTAAATGCAGTCCATTTACCAAAGGGAAAACCTAATGTTGCTGTTAACTGATTAGAGATGTATTCTAAACAACCAAGCTCCATGGTGAGCTGTGTCTGCTCGCTGTACAACCTTGACACCAATGTTTTGAAAGCCCTGTAGCAAACTAAAGTATGTGCTCAAAAGCCTTAGAAAGCTCTCAAGCTTCATTCAGCAAACACTCTTCATTATACCATTTTACATGCATTAATTAATTCTGTGTTTAGCTTTGAGGTAATCAAGGGGAAATGAGCTAGCTGAATGAATGGCAGGGTTATGATGCTCTTCCCTCAGATTAGCTTGAATGGACAGTAGCACCAGCAAACATTACCAAATTTAGCAAACACTGAATTGATACGAGTCAGGGATAAATACCTAAATAAAATTGTTTCCTAACTGAATTCACAGTGGATTATCATTGAGTGCCAATGACGACAATCGTCGTCAATTCGAATACTGACGTAGAGTGCCAATGTAAAGTGTCAATTGCGTTTTTTGACGGTGGGACGTGGATCAAAGCCAGATCCATCTCCTGTGAAAGTATGGTGGATGTTGAATGTGTAAAAGCTATTTTAGGGACCCATAGAGAGGTCCAGTAACGAGTCCGGAAATCATCGATGCTAACAGCCCTGGTTCTTCACAGTTTTCGCCTATGGGCGTTTTGAATGGGTTTTTGGCGCGATGCTTCTAATAAGCTCTCTGGGCAACGCTGGCTTAATCAAACGCGAACCAGATGGTAGTAACATCATCTTCACACATGAAGACCACTTTTATGAGTTTTGAAGCTTTTATGTGCCGTTAAAAGGGTGGCTAGCTAGCAAACGGCTAAATGGGACTACACTGTTGAGTCGATGGGGATATATACGTCAATAACGTCATCACTCAAAGGACGAACACGGAAATTCTCTTTCCCTCACCTGGTTCAGCCCCGTTCAGCCCGGGGTTATCAGTGCACACATCAACAAAAGTCCAGGTTGAGTGCTGACGTGACGTGGAAGCCTATGCGACAGTGTGTATTTCTGGATTAGCTTAGCGCGAGCTTTTTACTTCTAGGGTTCGCATTTACGCTTCAAAACTCATGAAAGTGGTCCTCATGTGTGAAGATTATCCCGCTGAACCTTGGTTCGCGTTTGATTAAACTTGCGTTGCCCACAGACCTTATTTGAAGCATCGCGCCAAAAACCCATTCAAAAATCCCATAGACAGAAACAGTGAAGAACCAGGAAGTTCGGGACTTCCGCATTCAGCCTACAAAAATACGTCATCCCTGGACCTCTCTATTAGGTGGCGACAGTGCTCTCCAGATTAGAGAAAGGCGAGGAAAAAAGAGAGAAGAAGTCATGGGGAAACGGAAATCGCATCGGTATGCATCGATATGCAGGAAGCATAACGTTAGCTGTGCCCGCAGCAGCCAATCTGCTGCCACAATTGAGCCCCTCCGTGTCCGCTGCGATAGCCCATCCGCATGATTAGTTGTGGAGTTGTTATTATTCTCAACTGGAAGCGATGGGAGCCGGTAACAAATACACGCGGAACGCTGTGAAAAAGCTGGATGTAGCGCACTTTTCAGTGCAGAGCAAACTCAGCAGAGAACCACCAGAGAGACACCCACGGAGGAGTGTGTTTGTGTTTTACAAAGGTTAAAAAGGGAATATAAAAAGTCAATAAACAAAGACAAGGACAACAAGGACAAACATCATATAAGATTGCACAAGATTGCACAAGATGCATTTAGACAGCATTAAGTGCAATTATTGCTCTAGGAAAAAAAATGTTTTTTAGCCGGTTTGCCCTGGCTTTGATTGCCCTGTGTCTCTTGCCCAAGGGCAGCAGCTCAAACAGGCAGTGTCCTGGGTGCGATGGGAAACGGGAACTGTAGAGGTCTTCCAGAGTGGGGAGAGGGCAACCTACTGCTTTCTGGGTGGAAGAGATGACCTTCTGGAGACTTCTGGGTTTCTTACATTTGAAAAGCCATGTTAATAATTCACAAAATAATTAGAGGCGTAACGGCATGCATCGTAAGTCATCTCTAAGTCAATTACACAACTTTTGCATTCCACATGGAAAATATTGTGTTAAAGTGATCATCTTGATGATGTCACTTTTGTTCTCTTTGGCGACACCTATGGCGATGAGCGGTAATTGCAGGTGAGATCCAAACAGTTTTGCATCATCTGTGTCACCACAGACAACCAGTTCATAAATGCTGCAATACTGAAAATGCAAAGGCTTCCATTGTGTCAACTCAGTTGGTGATAGTGACTTAACAGACATTTATTTACATGAAAATCTTTGAGATGATCACTTTAACTTTGTGTTTATGTTTTCCTGTATGTCCATTCACCAGTCATCCATTCAAGAGAGAACATTGGAAGAAAAAACAAAACAATACCCAGTGCTTGTTGAAGCAATGACACAATAATGGATTCATAACCTTGACTTAGTTAAGCAATATCACACCAGAGGGAGTGCTGTTGTTGGCTAATATCGTCACGGCTGTGATTCGGTCCACCAAACAAAAATAGTCCCCTCAGCTTTCCGCTACCAGTTGCCAAAAATGTAGCCTAATTAACTGCAGGCTGCCTACTTTTTATCATACACATTGATTTGCAAGTTTCCATTTATTGTACAGCCAGTGAAATAAGAGTCTGGTGATGTCATGTAACATGTTAGTTATGTTAGGAAATAAATCCATCTTTGCGCTGTCGGTAGCGTAGGTGTTACGCTTTGTGAATGACGTTCAATATAACGTGGCTGGTGTTTGTTTTGTTGATTAGAGCAGCTGTGAAGCGGAATGATATAGCCTAGTAAAGCGCCAGTGCTGTTATCGTGAAATATCAGCACTGGTAGGATCCCTCTTGTCCAATCAAATTGCTCGGCTGGAACTAACTCTTTGTTTGTTGTTGTGTGTATAAAAACAAAATAGGTCACTGAGACCATTTCACATTCCAAGGGTTTTAGTATTGGTTAGCAGAGACACTGCTTTGTAATCTGATTGCACAAGCCAATTGGAATGGCACTCAGAAAGCACAGGCCTCCGCCAAGGCCAATACTGCAGTCTGCTATGATATGCAAATGTTGTGAGTCAGATCAGAACCCTAAACCTGACCCACCCACACAACCACATTTCCAAAACATTTGGAAAAACCCATAAATACATTTATCGCATTGTTTCCTCTCAATGTGAAGATTTTGGCTGATACCATTACCGATAACCGATATTAACTCATTCTCCACGATTGGCGCCATATAACGTCATTTAAGATACAACGCTTCCCCACCATTGACGTCATATGATGGCAATAAGTGTTTTCCCAGTCAGTCATGTGATAGATGGCTCTTACTCACCTGGTGAAATAGTACAGCACGTCTAAAGGTGTAGAGGAACGACCACGATCGTCTAACATAACACAGCTCCATGGCACGGCTCAAAGCGTGATCCAGCAGCTTTTATCGATAGGGGTCACTCCATTACAGTGGGGGGGGCAGCCTCTCACTCAAACGTGAAGGATTTTCTTTTCACCATGCTGCAGGCGCTGACAACACAAACATCCACAAATCACTTGTCCTCAGGAATTAGTAATCCAGTTCCTAAACTCTTGACACCATGTAAATTTCAGCCGGTAGATTGCTCCTGACATACAGTAGCCTACACAGACAACATTCACCCCCCCCCCCCCCCCCACCCCCACCCCCACCCCGGCGCAAGACGAACGCGCGACCCGGCTCGCCTCTCTCAAAAGCGGGGTGAATCTTTCTCACACCGGTGTTATTGTAAAAGCTGTGCCCACGGGCGAGTTTGACCGGAAGGGGAAACAAAATCATTATGGGGTTCATAGTTGAGTGTAACACCGCAGTATCCGCCATGAAAGGCATTTATTCGGGTCAGGAGCCATGAAGATGACTTCATTTACAAAAATGCCTTTTCCTGCGCTTTCTGGTCAGAGACTGCTGCTTTTGGTGAAAACGACCACATTCAGGTGTCGATAACTAAAGAACGGATGAAGGTAGAATCTAACTTTTTTTTCATATGAAAGTCGAGGCTATCTTCTTTCTTTTGGGATATTCAGTCTTTACATAGTCATAGAAGAAAATATTCTGTGGGTCTTGGAAAATAATGAAAATGATCAAAAACCAGTGACTTTTTCTGAAAAACGGTGGCGGAGAATGAGTTAATATTGCAACATCGGACCGATGTCGATATGTAAAAAAAAAAAAGACTAACATTGGCCGATACTGATATGACCGCCGATATATCGTGCATCGCTATAACAAACAAACAGACAACAAACGGACCAAAAACATACCCTCCTTGGCGGACGCAAAGATTACAGTTACTTTTGCTCTCCAATACTGGTCAACGATTAGAATAGCCTAAATACGTGGGCTATTTTTCAGATCAATAACGATGATATCGTTAGCTGTATCGGCATTCAGGGCCACACTATAAAATCTCAGATTCCGAGCATGATCCTCGGGCCTCCCGACAAAGTTGGCCTCTGAAGCAGAACCCTCCCCATCCATAGATTGCTTCTCCTCCATCCCTGAAAGCACACATTCACTGCAAGTCCCATTCATTAGACCAGATCATAGCCCCCCCGCAGCCAGCCAGCCAGCCAGGCCTCTGAACCAAGGGGGCCATCTCGGCATCCCCCCCATCAGTTATTAGAACAAGGCCTCACACTGCAAGGAAGCACAGGAGAGAAGGAGTGAAACAAGCCCATTACTCTACCTCACCTAATCTTCATCAAGATTCTACACCCACCACACCCCTCCCTATTCTTTTCACACCGCCACTATCCGTGCGCACTGTTCCACTGGGGGATTCAAATCCCTCGGAGTGCACCTTTAGACGGGGGGGGGGGGGGGGGGGCAATTGGAATTAACTGTGGTTGGGTATTATCAGCCTACATGTCATAGGTGGCTGCAAGTCTATCAGCCCGCAGGAAAACCACTTAATAACAGCCTCAGAGCACAGTCCATTGCTGATAAGCGTACACCTGGGATGCACTAATTAAAAGCAAAGGGGGTGTCAGAGTGGGTGAATTGGACGCACTCAGTGAAACTTTGAAGTTTTCACGGTGAGACAAAAGCCAGCCTAATCTCATTGCATGCTGTGTGCGGCATTGTCACTGCCCTGATACACCTTGCCAGTGTGCTTTAGGTATGTCTTACCTACCGATGGCCATAATTAAGACTTGAAAAGGCTGCCTTAGCACACAGTGATCCCACTAAATTAGATTCTTATATGTATGTGTGTGTAGCACAGGCGTGTGTGGGTGTGTTAGGTGTGCTACTTAGGAGTGAGCTCAAACCATTGCTGCCCACTTGGTGGCAGAAGAGTTCTACTGTATCACACGTGGCTCTGTCTGTTGCTCCCTTCCCTACTCAGGGAAGAAGAAAAACCCCAAACTTCTGCCTGGGTGAACTGAGAAGACACAGGAAATCAGCTGTAGGTGTCACAAGAATCACACCGGCGCCGTACAGAAACACGTCAAAGGAGTCCATGATGTATTGAGGAGGGAAGACACACAGTGCAGCGTTCGCATTGGGACTCCATGACAAGGTGTTTGAAAACCTATGACGAATGATGAATGACATCTTCCTAGGTGAACTGAGACACACTGGGTCTCTGGGTGACTGTTGGTTCTTAAATGAATCCTTAAGGATCCTTACTTTAGTTTGAGGTGAAGAAGGCCTTGTCTCTAATCCTAATAATACATTTCAAATGAATGTAATAGCAAATGCATTGAGGCAGAAGAAAGGCAGAAGAGTGCAGCCACGGCATGACACTGCGAGTTTAAATGTTTCCCTCCATTACTGTGTGGCGCCCACTGGGGGTCACTGTGAAAAGACAGGAAGACATGACTTGGCGTGGAGTCACATCAAAACCCCACATCTCCACCTGGCATCATAATTGATTTTTTATTTTTATTTTTATTTTCTTTCTTTTTTTCCTTCCCAATTGTACTTGGCCAATTTCCCCCGCTGTCCCGGTCGTTGCTCCACCCCCTCTGCTGATCTGCAGAGAGCCGTAGACTAGCACATGCTTCTTCCGATACATGTGCAGTCACCAGCCGCTTCTTTTCACCTGACAGCGAGGTGTTTCACCGGCAGGACGTAGCGCGTGGAAGATCGCACTATTCCCCCCAGTTCCCCTCCCCCCGAACAGGCCCCCCGACCGACCAGAGGAGGTGCTTGTGCAGTGACCAGAGCCTCTTCTAAACATGAAGTCTGGATCATATCCGGCTAGCCAGAGCAGGATATATTTATTTTTTTACCTTTCTAGACATGAGGAGTCTGTGTTTAGAAACAGCTGGAAATGGTCCGTATTCTCTCTGCCAGTGGGCGGGGGTGCGGTAGCGTGTATCGATAACAAGAAATGTGATATGGAAACAGCTTTAGCGAATATGTTACCAAACTCCATTCAAAAACATGCCGTTTTAACGGAGGATCCATTCCGACCATTCAGGCAATAACGAGGGGTGGCAATGTGCCAAAAATGAGTGCTTGCCTTTGTCACATCGGCCAAAAGCCGCCCAGTCAAAATAGTGGTCGCACCGTCGTCAATCACTGTGGGTGATTTATTTTACAAGTGGCATTCAAGTCATATCTGACTAGTTTTCAATGTATTTCTCCCCACAAAAATGAGGCTAGGCCTATGTCTCGATATAGGCTGTCAGTCAGTCAGCTCCTCTCTGCAGCTGTGTTAGCTTGGACGCTCACAGTCACAACATGGCTGCCTCAGAATACTTGGCTGCATCCAACTCAAGACAACTTTTCAGACCCTCCTGGAGACAATCTTTCTCAGAAGAGACTAACGTTAGCGACTTTTTCTGACATGAGCAGCAGTAAGCAGGCAATGACGATAGCTGGGTAAGTCCCGCTAGCATCGATGCTAATTAATATGGATGTTAACGTCCATATTAATTAGTCATGTGCTTGCGCGATGACATAGTGTATTGGCGATGTCAAAGGGTGGCGATTGACGCAACTCTAGTAGTAGGCTATCATCTCCTTGTTGCATTTTTAAACTGGCAGATGGGGGACAAAGAAACGATTCAAGTTTTACTTGTTTACTCACCTAATTTGGCTCTCTTCCAAATAATCCAGCCACGTAACTAACGCTACGTCCATTCATGAAAATAATGATCACTGGGACATTGATGGTTTGTAAAGTGCCACCACCCGCCCACTCAGACATAACAGCTACATGATCTGGATCATGAGCTGCCAGTGTTAAACAACAGCCGCTTTTCCAATCATGCGGATCCTATACTAGGGGCTCAGATGGTCATGATCCGCACTCGCGGGAGTGCGCATAAGCCGGCTAATTGTTTCTAAACATGCAGGCCAACCGGCTAGGAGCTGGTTATAATCCGGATTCCACTGCATGTTTAGAAGGGGCTCAGAACTCATAGCCCATTGGCTTTCCACCCATAGGGACGGCCAATTGTGTCTGTAGGAACGTCGGACCAAACCGGAAGTACCGCTACCGGGTCTCTGCGGTGGTAGGCCAGTGCTTTTACCTCTACTCTACCCAGACACCCCTTAGCATCATATTGATGAGGCGGCGCACAGTTATGCTTTGTTGTCGTGCAAACAAAAGTCCTTCCTCAGTAGATTTTTTTTGTAAATGTTCGGGGACAGTGTTTCTGAAATGACTTTCATCCTTGAAAAGAAGAATAAGCCAGTGTCAGGGAATATTGTGCTTGGCAGCATACGTGTATGTGGCTTCTCTTCCTATTTGGAAAGAAACGTGCATGCCTAATAGAATGGCCCGAGCCAGCAGAAAATACATTTCCTCCCCCTATGCACTCCAGTAGGCTCCGGTTCCATCCTTATCCATTTCGGGTTGCCGCCGCCGCTGCTGTCATTGATAGTAAGGGCAAGGACTGTTCATACACAAACCATTTCTCTTCTGGGAAGAATTGATTTAATGACAACATCCAGTGGCCGCAATCGATGGGGCAGAGGGAGAGGTACATTATGAGGAAAGGAAGACAGATAATGGAGGATCACAGAGCCATTTCCATCACTCTAACTAGCATCCTTGAGGGCGCTCCTCCCCGCCTATTCCCCCCAAAAAGTACCCAGCGGAACAGGCCAGCGTCTGAACTCGTCTGATTGCTTTCCTGTGGTGTCTTATCGACACGTCCCCCCGCCCCTTCCCTTTGACCCACTTGTTCTTTGACACCCAGCAGAGCCACATCTGGGATCAGTTGCATGCATGACTGGATGATGCTAATTTCAGTTTACAGCCCCACTGCGCTGCCCCATGTGGCTACTCCGCTAACTGCTGTAACAAGTGACAGCAGATACATATTAGGAGAAGCTGTTGTTTTTGTCTTTTTTTCCCTTTTTTTTTTTACTGCTTTTGGCTTGATGTTATAACCACGCCCACGTGATCCATTTCATACCTGGCTGCTCGTCTAAAATGTTCTCAGCTTTAAACAGAAAAGGAGTTTTTGTCTCTTCCCTCCATCTGAGGACTGTATTCACTCAAAGTGCATTTGATGAGTTGACTCATCAACCCGAGGAAGCTTAGTTCTTCTCGCAGAGTAAGGATGCGGTGTCCCACACGCAGCGTGACATTGTTTATGAGCGGGGAAAATAAACTATTTCTAGTTAATGAGTGTCAATCTGCTGGGGTACCTTTTTCCCTCTTGTCCTAGATACTATGATTTCTATTTTTGAATGCCTAAAGGTATTGGTAGTTTTTATTTATTTATTTATTTGACAAAACAACATCGTGCTCAACTCACTCATAAGGGATGAACTGGTTGAACCACAGATTGCTGTGGAGTTTGATGAAAGCTTTGTGCAGTATGATGATATGATATATATATATGATGATAGGGCTCCTGTGGCTCCTTGTGGAGAGGAAATGACACATTGCATATGGACCCATTTGGCCTTTTTTGATGTGCATGTGGTTAACAAAGAATTGTCACACTACATAGCTGGGGGATTTCCCCATGAAAAGCTTCCAACTTTTAGCCTGATATCACAATTAAAAAAGTGTTAAAGGGATAGTTTGGTTTGTTTGAAGTGGGGTCCTATCAGCTAGTTCCATACACTAACTGAAATAGGTAAAGCGTTCTGGACGCTGAGCGCACCATGAATCGAGACCCGGCACTCTGAAGCAGCAGCCTCAGAGCTCTGTCTCTTTAGTTCAGGGGGCCAGGAACTAAAACGTAATTTAGCCCCCTAAGAAAATGCCCACCTAAACAAATCAATATCAGTGTACATGTACGCTCTATTTTGACAATTTTCAGCGCTTTACTTTACCGTCAAACAGCCCTCTCATTCGGCACTACATTTCCTCCCAACCGTAGGACTACCGTATTCCTCCGCTAAACGCCTGCACAGAGCTGCAGCGCTGGATTACTCCGCAGATCAGCTGTTATTTCTCCCGGTTTCTTAGTGAAGACACAACAAATAGAATACACAAACGAAAATACGAGTGATTTTGATAGCGAGGACAATATGCCATTCACCTTGGTGACAAGAGGATACAATTATGAACCAGGGAGAGTAATATACAGAAGAGGAACTTTTGCAGAGAGAGTGAACAGGCAGAAAGAGAGAGACGGGGAACTGCCGTCCTGCAGACCCTTTTCACCATTCCCAGGATAAATTGGGGGAAACGTCCCAGACCAGAGAGGCCAGGTGACTTGTTGTCTCTAAAGTAAGTCAGTGTTTGTCTCTCTTCTAAGCCTTCCTGTTTTATAACTGGCAAGGATGATAATCTCACCACCTCCAGCTGATATGTAATGTTATAATATAGACTACAATATTATATAATATAGAGTAATCCAGCTCTGTGCTCTGTCGGCGTTTAGCGGAGGAATACGGTAGTTCTGAAAATTGTCAAAATAGAGCATACATATACACTGATATTGATTTGTTTAGGTGGGCGTTGTTTTAGGTGGCTAAATTACGTTTTAGTTCCTGGCCCCCTGAACTAGAGAGACAGAGCTCTGAGGCTGCTGCTTCAGAGTGCCGCATCTCGATAGACGGTGTGCTCAGCGTCCAGAACGCTTTACCTATTTCAGTTAGTGTATGGAACTAGCTGATAGGACCCCACTTCAAACAAACCGAACTATCCCTTTAAATGCATTAACTTTGAGTCTGCACATCCAGTTGCTCTGTAATGTTATGAATGAAAGCGGAATGCACGCAAACACCATGGACAATTCACTAGATTGACTCACGTTCATGCAATAGGCAGTTTAGTGTCTCCAGTCTACCGGACGTGGATGCGGGGTCTAAAATTACACCCGTCTAGTCTGACTCGATGGAAGCAGGCTGCGGGTAGAAGCTCTGCCATTGGCTCCGACCATTTCATTCGGAGCGAAGGGAAATCCCTTCCGCTCTCAAATGCCTCCGTGGCTGTGAATCAACAACAATGCTAGCTAGCAAGCTAGCAACCTATATGCTGAGAATGGGAGGTTTTGACGAAGATTTGGGATTGTGCAATAAAGCAGGCCTGCTTGGGACTTTCAGTGAATGATTATAAAGCTAACGGAGCATTTCCCCCCGCTATACCAGAATGAGAGTGAGTTGAGCCAGACTCTCTCCTGAAACAAAGTGTGGATATCATCTGGCAAGCGAGATTGCCACCGGCCAAGCTACAACTGCTAGTAAAATGGGTCTTTGTCGGACAAATCAGTAAGTGTCACACGCCAATATGGCTGTTAAACTTTTGAGACCATAACAGAAATGCCTTGGTAATATAGTAATAATGCAGTCTTTGGTCTTTCTCAGTTCTCAAACTCGGTCACTGCTGGACAGCTGTAAAACTCTCTGAACGTGAGCCAATCAAGTCAAAGCCATACAATAGCTCTGTATCCAACAGGCTCCTGATTGGCTGTGTGTTCCACTGCAGTACACATGCCTACTAGGGCATTCACGACTAGTGAATTTTACTAGTCGACTAGTCGTCCCTAAAGGTAGTCGACTAGTCGACTAACCGTTTAAAAAAAAATATATATATATATATATATATATTTTTTTTTAATCTTTAAGAACATGAGGTATTTACACGACATACATGGACTATCATATCCCGACCCATATCCCCCACAAAGAACATCAAAACACAACAAAACAAAACAAGAAAACTGCATAAGATACACAATAATCCAAGAACAAACAAGACTATTGGACAAACAACCAAACAAAAACAATGCATTCAGCTCCTATCCTGATAAGCCTAATGACACTGGGGTAAAAAGTTCTTAAAGTCAAACTCTGTATGTGGTTGCCATATTTTGGGGATGTCTAAGAATCTGCCTTTGCTCTTGTAGTAAATGTTATCCAATGTATGGTAGCTTGAGAGTTCATTCCACCAGTGAACTACAGCTGGGGGATTGGATGCTTTCCAATTTAAAGCTATGCATTTCCTAGCTGCCAACAGGGCAAGATCTATGTATTTACTTTGAATGCATTGTTTTTGTTTGGTTGTTTGTCCAATAGTCTTGTTTGTTCTTGGATTATTGTGTATCTTATGCAGTTTTCTTGTTTTGTTTTGTTGTGTTTTGATGTTCTTTGTGGGGGATATGGGATATGGGATATGATAGTCCATGTATGTCGTGTAAATACCTCATGTTCTTTCTTAAAGATAAAAAAAAAAAAAATTTTTTTTTTTTTGCTAAAACGACTAGTCAACTACTAAGCACAGTGTCAACTAGTGGTTTTACTAGTCGACTAATCGACTAGTCGACTAGTCTGTGAATGCCCTAATGCCTACACATACAGTAGCTCTGTATCCAACAGGCTCCTGATTGGCTGCCTGTTGCACTGCGGTACACATGCCCAGAGCAATCTAGTAAGAGAGTGGCGTCAGCGGAGGACCACAATGTCTGACTCAGTAGCCAATGAATAGCCAGGAAGGGGTCTCGCACTACTTTTGAATGCTAAAATAAAGCTGATAATGTACAATTTGATTCTTTAAACATCTGACCCTTTCAAAGTACATCACAAACTGACCATTTCGCGGCAAATCAACAGCGCTGCTTAATCCAGAACCTTACTTCCTGGAACTCTTGAGAGTAAAAAACTGGTCCATTGGAGTGAATGGAGATGTCGCGACTCTTCTATATACATGGCTCTGCACATGCTCTGTATCCAACAGGCTTCTGATTGGCTGCCTGTTGCACTGCGGTACACATGCCTACACATAGCTCTGTATCCCACAGGCCCCTGATTGGCTGTCTGTTGCACTGCAGTACACATGCCTACACATAGCTCTGTATCCAACAGGCCCCTGATTGGCTGTCTGTTGCACTGCGGTACACATGCCTACAAGTTGAATTTTCTTACCTTTTTCCTTTCTTCACCTGAGGAAAAGCCGCGCTGGTCTTTGTTGATGCTCCCAAAATCGAGCCAACTTCAGAACGACAGCTCCAGGCAATTTGACTCCACAGGAAGCCTTGAGTGCATTTGGCCATTGACAACAATTGGTGTGTTTGAAAATGAGTTTCTGAAGCAACCAGTGTGTATCTGTGTATCTGACTTGAATCTGCTCTAACGTATTTAATAAAAGTTATTTACATATACATACTGTATATAGTTCTTTCCAAAACAGAAGAGTATCAGACATGCAGTGAAAGTAATATGGTAGTAAAAAAAAAAGCTGTAGTGAAGGTAGGCCTGCACAATGATGGCAAAAATGTAATTTGTCTCATTTAAGGAAACAGAGACACCTTTTAGTTTCAGTGCAGTATAAAAAAACAGTAGCTATAAAGCCTTTTGTCACCCTAACAACAGCCTTACTCTTGCTGTGGTCCTTATTCACAGACTTCAAACAAATAATTACTACATTATTACTTTGGGGTGCAGCTACAAGCCGGAGGCATATCATGTGGACTTGTTTGTCTAGTTTAAAAGCAAAGAAACTAAACATTTTCAGCCTTTTTCTCTCCTGTATCGGGCCCATCCATTCTTTCCCCACTTTGCTCATCGCTTCATTTCTCTTAAGATGGTGTGTGTGCTCTCGTCTATGGGAGGTTTGTTCCTCTGCTGCTTCTCCACCTGAATGTTTGTTTTGGCCACATGGTGCATGTTGCACATTCAAAGGTAATGAATTACACAATTAGTGGAATAGTGGAAATATAAAATGCTAGGCATCTCGCATGCTTGTTTCCTAGATGCCATTATCTACAATTAAGTTTGCAGCTCTAAGGGAAGGAAAGTAAATATCTTAAAGATGTGCAAGTAAAATGGTGAAAATGCCTTTCTGTACAAAAGTGTCAAGTGCTTTTAAGGAGGTCTGACACTGATTCATCCTTCCTAACCTCCTCAGGCTGCCCCCCAGGGTCCCCCCTAGGGGGCCTAACAGCGAACACCCGGTCACCTTTCATTTTTAGCCTTGACTTAGGGATTGCCAAGAGAGTCCTGTCTGACGATCTGAAGGCTGCACTCTGGCTCATATAAGTGTCTGCTGTAAAAGGTCTGAGATGTAGCTTGGATTAACACCCGGACAATCTTCAAATCAATTCAAAACGTACATTTGGTGGAATGTAAGTTTCTCTTCACATCCCTCTTCTCTTACTTCTGACATGACAATGACTATGCAAATGCTCTCATATCATCATTTAGATGACAATGCCAAAAACTGCACAGCGAGAATCCACTTTTATTCTCGCCGAGTGGGAGCTGTCATTTCCACCGGTCGGCCCGAGCCTGGCATAATAGCTCCACAATGCTGCCTCCTGTTCCGTGACCAGCAGACCGCCCGCACAACAAACATGCATTTGCACCATAGCTGCATTGAGAAAGGGCTAATTGTAACGCTGCCTTTCTAATGTGTAATTACACTTGAGTGCTAGCCAGTTTTGATGTGAAAGCCATCAGCTGTCTGTGCTTTCAGACTTAATAACGCTCAGCACCGCCACTGCTGACAGACAGCCCGCAGCTTCATTCAATGTCACATAATAACGGCTAAAAGCAAGTGAGTCCTGGCTTCAGGGAAAGCAGCACGACGCCTCAAACTTTTCTTAGCAGCTAGTTAAATGCCGCCGCTGGCCAGGCACTGTCCCCCCCCCCGCCACACCCCCCCTTTATTCCCTGAGCAGCGGAGAGCCCAGGTGTTGGTGGGGAGCAGCTTGCATGGCAGCAGAGTGATATTACGATGAGATGACATTCGGCTCGCTTTGCAATTCTCTCGCCAACTGCGGCAGCTCCCCGCCACAGATGTTCATGCAGCCAGCACATTGGCAGCGGCTAGCCCTTTGTGGTGACCTTGTTTACAAGCAGCGCTACCCATGAATGAGAAGTGGGATGCAGCAGCTACCAGTCAACCTGCTAAAGGAATACACTACATTTTGGGGGAGATTAACTTGTTGGGCAGTGTTAAGTGACGAGAACACGTACACACACCAAAATCGTCTGTGTGCACCCCGCTATCATTCAGTTCATGCAGTGCTCCATGCTAACCCTATAGCATAAACGGTAACACTTTACAAATTAAGGGTTAATTAATGCTTAGTTAATGCTTAATAAGCATTCATTAACAGGGTTAGTAAAGCTTAGTAAGCCTTAATTAACCATTAATTAATGTTAACTAATGTGCATTAAGTAAGGGTTGGTTAATGCTTAATAAGCATTCATTAACGACCCTTAATTAACAGGACCAGTAGTGCTTAATAAGCATCCATTAACCCTTAATTAACGTTATTTTAAGGTTTGCTGGTTCCTTTTCTTCATTCAACTTAAATGCATGTTCTATAAACATTACTTAACCGTAATTAACAATTTATTAATACTGTTTGTGCGTGCACACGTGTGTGTGTGTGTGTGTGTGTGTGTGTGTGTGTGTGTGTGTGTGTGTGTGAATTTATGACATCACTGATGATGTCATCAGTGGGACTTTTATGACATCACTGATGGGGACTGTGTGTGTGTGTGTGTGTGTGTGTGTGTGTGTGTGTGTGTGTGTGTGTGTGTGAATGTATGACATTACTGATGATTTCATCAGTGGGACAGACAAACGAGTCCTAGCTCCCTTGTAGATAGATAGATTAGGCTGAAAGTCCCTATCTGAAGAGAATAGCAATTCTAATAAAGTATTGACATTGACACAATAACATAGATATAGCTGTGATCTGGTCAGAATGGGGTTAATTAGTGGCCGGGCCAGCGAAGCGGCAGGGCCACTTATTGTATTTGCCTGTATTATTATTATTCTTCATCTCCCTGGAAGTCAGCCTTCCCATGCATGAATATAAACCAAACTTTGCACAAAGGTCCAGTCCCATGCCAAACTAAGTTGACGTGAATTTGGCGCCTATAGTCCTGATGGTGGCGCTACAGCGACCGTCTAAAGTTTCAAACTTTGAAAATTCATAACAAATCAGGCATATGGGCTATGGCTTTGGCACTTTTACCGAAATGTGTGCCCAAATGAGGAGAAACTTTTGTACCCTGCAACCTATGGCCAATTATGAAGTCTAAAGACCGCAAAACTGCAAAAACTGTAAAACTAATTAAACCCTACTCCTCCCACATTTTTTCTTCAAACGACACCAAACTCCAACATCTGCATCGGTAGACTGTCACAGATTTTTGATAGATCAAAAATTGAGCCCACAGTGCATCAAAATGTTTTACTGTAAATGGTACTTTAAACAGCTAATGCAAATTCTTGCTAAATAAAGCTTGAATCTCCACTGATCACTGATGATGTCATCAGTGATGTCATCACTGATGATGTCATCTATAAATCGCTCAGCCTTCCTCTCCATAACATCAGCTCTGCCTTCTGCCCCAGCCCTGTCAAGAACTGCAGTGTTCTAAGCAGACCTGATTGCATGCAGCAGATGATAGAAAGCTCATCCATAAAGACGCGACTTGGACTATAGCTAAAAGACTTGAGACTTGCCCGGCCACGACCCATTGCTGCGCAGCAGCTATAATTTTATTTGTTGTTTGAGTAGTATTGCATTAAGCAATCAGTCAATTCCAAAGGAGACTGGCTTGACCAATCATCTGAAGCAGCAGTCGTCCGCTTTAGCTTTGCCCTGCTGGCATTGCTGTCACTTCTACAAGGAGTCTAATGTACTGTAGGGGCCTACTGCCGGCGGCAGTCTGCCGCGGCCTACTGTAGATCACCATATAGATCACCACTCTAACTGCCTCACATCGCCAGTTTTAAATTTGTAGTTGGCATCCTGATTTTATTTTTGTTTGGGTCATACCTTTAATCTCGTAGTTTAGAGGCGGAACTAATCTGCTGCGCCGGTGTTTATCGAACAATTGAGAACGTAACACAACTTGGTACCGCATTGCAAGCTTAGCACCACGGAGCCAATAAATAAGAGCTCACCAAAGTAAGTAAGTAAAGGGTCACAAAGAGCATTAATAAATGGTTTATTACAGGTAAGTAATGCTTATTCAGCACACTTGTGCTTTTATGAGGTGTTACTTAAGGGATACGTGTTTTCAACTTTACAATAAGGGTCACAAAGAGCATTAATAAATAGTTAATTACAGTTAAGTAATGCTTATTCAGCACACTTATGCTTTTATGAAGTGTTACTTAAAGGGCATGGTGCAGGTTGGAGACCACATTGCATTAATATGTGGAAGGGGTATAGCAATGGGATTTGGGGGATTTTTTTTTTTCAATCACACATAGCTGCGTTTAGACTAGTTTTTGTAACCAGCAGGGGGCACTGGTCCATTTCATGGAACTACCTTTTGTGATGTCACAGGGATGCAAAATAGTCACCTTTAGGTGACAGTCACATTTTTCAGCCCAAAATATGAGGATTTCTGAGTGGTTTTATGTCTGCCCTGGTATCTGTCACCTTTTTTCACTCTCCATGGCTTTGCATCCCTGTGTCAGCCCCAGCAGAACATTCTTCTCTTGTGATGTCACTCCTGTTCTTATGTCACACGCCCATTTATAAAATGCCACCTTTTCCTCCATATTTATACCCTGGGGGCCTGTGGGGGGCGGGAGCTTTGTCTTTTTGGAGTGTTTTCACTGTAATCATGAGCCCAAAATGTAATTTTTTTTTAACCTGCACCATGCTCTTTAACTCATTCACCGCCAGTTTAGGACTGCCAATATTTAGCACAGGCCAAAGATTTTCATAATTGTTGGTCATCTTTCAAGACCCACAGTAAATTATCTATTAGCACCAGAGTGATTTGCAATACCTCAAAATGAAGATGTACGTCTCTGGGTTCACCAGGAAAAAAAAAGTGAGCTTTTAGCATGTTCTGTACTCTACTTATAGCCATTTATATACACCCTGTTTTCCCCCAAAATGTCTCTCTGAGAAAAGAAATTGCAGAAAATGGCATTTATGTATTTATGCACACAATCTCATGCAGAACTCGCTCTCAATTATTTTATTTTGAACTGTATTGACATCAGACATGTAAATATTATTTGTTAGGACACAAATGACAAAAAAAAATATATATATATATATATACACATGAAGTGCTTTTTTTTACATTCAACAATACAGTTTACTCGGTGTGAGTGAGTGTGCAGACAGACAGACAGACAGACAGACAGACAGACAGACAGACAGACAGACAGACACACCGACAGACAGACAGACAGACAGACAGACAGACACACACACACACACACACACACACACACACACACACACACACGATCCCCCTTTTAGATTTCTAACCCCACATAGGATAAGCAATAACCACGCCCTGTGGCGCTGGGATTGGCCAGGAGCAACACTGGAGGGCACGCAGCCCAGCGATTACATGAACCAACTGAATAGCTCTTGAGAAAGGACAGCGGGCTGCTCTGACTCCCGCTTCTGCCTTGTGCCTTGCTGTTGTGTGTTTATTTTGCACCCGTCCTCGTCCATGTCTCCCTGTCATATCTTCCCTGCTATCTGATCGTTCCCGTTTTCCCCTCGGCTATTCAACACGTCCTCACCGCCCTCGCAAACTGATCGATCATTTCCTCATTCCTCCGATGATCAAACACATCTCTTGATTACTTTCTCCCGGCTGGCACAGAGGAAGTCGACTCCAGCTCGTGCAGCGCGCCGAGGCGCGTTTCAATGGCGTTTCTCCTGTCTGCACAAGGAAGCGTTACCAGTTTTCTGCTTTTCCTCCTGCTCAATTTCAAAACAACAGCTGCGGTATGTGTTTGTTCACGTGTTGTCTTAGATGATAGGGACCTGATACCATGTGACAGGCTGGGGAAGTGTTTAAACTACGCCCTGCAGTAATAAAAACAAAAACACGTCAAACACGTCATTGGCGGGGAGGGCTATTTCTGATAACACGTCAAAGACGTCATTGGCGGTGAATGAGTTAAGGGATATATGTTTTCAACTTTACAATAAGGGTCACAAACCACATTAATAAATGGTTAATTACGGTTAAGTAATGTTTATAGAACATGCATTTAAGTTAGAGCCAGAGGAAGAAAAGGAACCAGCAAACCTCAAATTAACATTAATTAAGGGTTAATGGATGCTTATTAACTCATTGAGTGCCAAGGACGAGTATAGTCGTCAATTCGAATAGTAACGTAGAGTGCCAAAGACGACTAAAGTCGTCAATTGCGTTTTTTGACGGTGGGACGTGGATCAAAGCCTCGTGCATCTCCTCGTGCATCTCATGAGAATGGTTTGGCTTTTCAGTGTCACGCTGGGAGCCGGCGCACAAGGCTGAGCGCTCCGAAAATAGACTGGGTGCAGCGCACTTTGAAACGCGCAGCAGAAAGCCTATAATCGGACGCAGTTTCATCCCAGCTCACAACCGGAACCCCAGAAACGCAGACGAACGCGAGCCCGATCCAGACTCCCCCGACGAGCGGCCGCCATCCGAACGTGGATCCGTAAGGCAGCAGAGCCTGCCATAGCAGGCAGCAGAGACTCGCCTGACACACGCAGCAGCCAGCACAGCGAGCAGAGCCACCAGAGACACTCCCACGGAGGAGGAGTTTGGAGTTGAGGGGGGTGTAGGTGCTGTTTTTTTTTTTTTTTTTCAAGATTTATTTTATTTATCATACAGTTGCTCATTCGTTGACAATATTACAGATAAACATCTCTGCTTGAGCATACGCACATTGCGTAAAATAAAACAAGACAAACCAAACAAAATAAACAAATAAATCCCAACCCCATCCCTCCCCCCACCCATCTCCCTTGTATGGATCTCTACATACATACATACATACATACATACATACATACATACATACATACACACATACATACGTACATACAAATAAGTTCTAGCATTCATTAAAATTAGGTTTGGTCCAGGTAGAGATGCTAATTAGTTATGGTCACCTGTTCTTAGAGACGGTAGCATATCAATAAAGGGCCCCCAAATTTTCTGGAAGGTTGCAGGTTTCTTTCTTACATTATACAGTATCTTCTCTGGAGTACAGTAAGACACGAGCTCGTTAATCGAGTGTCTCTGTGGTGGAGATACTTGTGATTTCCAGTTGATCAGTATGCATTTTTTAACTGCAGTACTAGCAAGTAGGATAAAGTATTTCTTGTACTGGTTCACTTCAGCAGAGCTCATGTCCCCCAATATCCATAATTTTGGGTCCTGTCCAATTTGAGAGCCTACTATCTCTGAAGTTAATGTAATAACGTACTTCCAAAACTCTTCAATCACGGGGCAGCTCCAAAGCATGTGTAGGAGGTCTCCTTCTGTAACTTTACATCTCGGGCACATGGGGGAAATATTGCTATCCATTTTGTGTAATCTGTAGGGTGTGTAATATGTCCTATGGAGTATATTAAATTGAATTTGCCTGTGTTTTGTGGAAATTAATAGAATCTGAGCCTGCTCCAATAAAAAGCCCCACTCTACCTCATCATAAGTACTTGGGTGCTGTTTATTGAAGGAAATTACTGTTCAGATGTTTCAGGTCAGAAAATATTAGCTTCAGAGTCAGTGAATGTGCTTGAAATGCTTCATTTCACAAAAGGCTGAATATCTCAGCTTCTAATTTGAAACGCCTGTTTTTGCTCAAAACAACCTATCTTCTCCGGCTCATAACTAAAGAACGGAAAATGGTATCAAGTCTCCTCGTTCTTTGTGCGTGTTCGGTGTTTACAGTACATTACAGTAATATCACACAATATTCTGTGGGCCTCGAGAAATCACTGAAAACGCTCTGAAACTCTGGCACTGGGAGCGTCCATTCTCCAAAAGTGGCTGGCACTCAATGAGTTAAGGACTACTAGTCCTGTTAATTAAGGGCCGTTAATTAATGCTTATTCCAACCCCTACTTAATGCACATTAGTTAACGTTAATTAAGGGTTAAGTAAGGCTTACTAAGCTTTACTAACCATGTTAATTAATGGTTAATAAATGTGTATTAAGCATTAACTAAGCATTCATTAACCCTTAATTAATGTACCCTTATTGTAAAGTGTTACCGCATAAACAATAGGGATAATATAGGCTACTAGCATTATTCCAAGTAGGAAGACTAATAATTCAGTACACCGGGTTTGTTTTTATTTTATGGCAGAGATATTCATAAGCTGTAAAAAATGAAATGTAAAAATAAAATATGAACTGAAGCTGATTTGCCAGGTTTATTTTTGGGACAATTTCAGATGAGCAACCATGTATTCAGTCACTGTGCAGGGATATTTACTGTAGCTACACACAGTCTCGCATCACCCACCACCTTCACTTCTCACCAGAGCAGGGAAAGTAGTCCCTGTTAGTTCAAAACAGTCTGTTATTTTTCTAGGATATTTTATGCAAATTTTACCAATCATTTTCACAAAACTGTCAGACATTGCCACATACCATTTAGTTAATCCCTTAAATTTAGATTGCTTCCCATGTAGCTGCAGAGCTGCTACAATTTCTAATTTCTTCACTTTTGAAATAATGTTAGTCACCTGCTATCAGTCAATGTAAGTGTTGGCTTGGAGTGCTGGAGCCAATTATCAAGCAGAAACACATGGTACACCTTCCCTCCACAATTCCACCATGTCTTCTCGATCAGAACTTAACTCAAAAATGGCAAATAGGCCACTTCATATGGGTCACATCATACTGTACATGTACGTGCAAACAGTGACTTATTCGAACAGCAGAGGGCCCTTGTGCTGCTTGGAACGTGACAAGTCCTCAGTCTTCACCAGGTCATTTACTTGTCCAATAAGAGGAAAGTTATTTCAAACAATATCTTGTAATGATGCGGAGAGGAGGTGGGGGGCATTGCTATTACAGAATCTAACATAAGTTGGGAGTTAGAGTAATAGCTGACATTTGTGTTATGGCTGGATGCAATGCGCTCGTTGTTTACTTACTGTAAAGAGATACCAGGGGATAGACATAGCCCCCCACCCCCACCCACCACCACTGTCCCTACACCCCCAACGCCTCCAATCTCATATGCGCAGAGGCAGACACAATTATTTTCACAGATAGAGGGAAATGTCATCAGGACTCTCCAAAAGCCTCCACATTCTGTCACCTTTTTTTTCCTCACCATGATTCCCTTTATCAATTAGATCTGCTCTCAAGATTGTCTCCGGCAATTTCATTACAGTCAATTAGCCTGGAGAGAGAGGAGTGAGACACAGAGGGGAGCTTTCCGTTCGCACACCAGACAACATGCATCTCAGCCCCTGCATACCAAACAGTGACAGCCAAGAGACCCTCAGCCTGAGTACATTTAGCCACTCTTAAGCCTAGTGATGTTTCAGAGGCACTCAGCACAGACTCACTTATATATATATGTAAGTGTATTATATTATATTATATAATTATATATATTTACACTGTGTATATATATATATATATATATATGAAGAGTTCATTTGCAAAAACAGGTAAACGCCATTCTTAAAATGAACAAACATCTGTTTGATACTCCCTGCATGGAGTGCACATAGAAAACATTATTGAGGTGATTTATGTGAACATTATCAGATTAATATGTTTTAGTTATGATTGATAATACAAAATTCCCCAAAATAAATTAATTACAGTATAAATACATCAATATATAAAATAAAATTATTAAAAAAATCTAAACAGAGATACCTGTTTTTGCAAATTAACTCTTCATACACACACACACAAACTTGTGATAGACATGCTGCTGACCGCAAATGTACCAGCTCTGAAATCCCCTCCTCTCTTGGATGGTGTAACACAGCTACAAGTCAGCATTCAGACATTTGCAATGAGTAGCAACACAGCTCAAGGGAGACTCATCATAAAAAATGTATACCTCTTTTATAGACACAGGGCTTTGTGATCTGGCAACAGGGTGGTATCTTCAAAAGCAATTATGTTTTTCTTCCCAATTATGTCTTATGTCAGTATATAGGTTAAGCTATAGGTGCTGCTGCTGCTATACTGTACTACTATAGTAATAAATTAGCACGTATTAATTCTTAAATAGGGCAACATTCTCCTTCAAAAGCTCCACAAATTCATGGTTTGCTTCTAATCATTGTTGCTGCTGCATAGAGTGTTGGACGGGGCATTATCGCTGGGAGTCACATGCCTCTGCTGGCTTGTAGCACCTCTTGTGTGATGCTTCAGGTGTGCCAGGGCCTTCTCTTTAATGACACCCAGACATATGGCTTAGCCTCAGCTGGCTAGTCTCAACCAGCAGCACATCCGCCTGCCAGACATCTTGGGAATCCACATGAGTTCTTGGGGGAATAGCCAACATATGCCTGACTATGCAATTTACTGTAGCATTACCTGCATTCTGCTTTTAGATGGCAGGATCATCCACTATATCATTGTGTGCCTGTACTGAGTCCTAATGGCGCTGTATTAAAGCAATAACAAGCAGTTTTCTTCGTCCTAATGTTTAAAAAAAAGGCAACTTACCTAAAAGACAACAGTAACTGAATGCGGCCATTTAGGTTCATAGATTTTGCCGTGGTAGTAGTAGGCCTAATTGGCATAAAATAAAATAGCGTCTGTGTGGTTCAGGTTGGGGTCAGTGTAAGAGTTTGGATTTTAATGAACATTGTTAGGTAGGTAATACATTGTTGGCAAAGTTGCATCTTTATAGCTTGGATAAGACTGGATCACAGGGAGCAAAGTTCCATCTTCATAGCTTGGATATAGCTGATCACAGGACGCCAAGTTGTCAGATTTCGTCTGAATCCTGTGTTTCAAACTCATTAATGGCAGCTCTCACAGAAAACACTCAGTCCCTTTGTTGTGCTGAGATCTTGGATGGACGCCAGTATGACACGCCCCACCCACTGCTATTGATTCAAACAAACACAATCCATTTCAACTGGTAAACTGTACAATTTGCTGATAACAAATCACTGCGATGTGATTATTTTCCCATCTTGTTTTATCCATGCCTTTATCACAACATGTATTTGCTGATAATAAGGCACTGTACGTGTACACACATAAATTACCCTCATTTGTGATTTTTGCTTCTCTGTTAAGGTTAATAGTTAATAATATTCTTCAAATAATTTGCTGTGGGTGAAAGACTGCTCCCCACCCACGCAGCGATGAGAGAAGTGAGGCGTGGGCCCAATTCAGAACATGTTATTTATTCCTTCACCCCCTCTCACATTTTAGCACCATGGACAGTGTCACATTGTCATAGTAGCATTATTGTGTCTGTTTCTGTAGACTCAAGAGCAATAGCTGTAATGGTAGAAACTTCATACTTACAACGCAGGTTCCCCCAATAGAGCAGATGATCTGCCTAGATTTTGGAGCGCTTTGTGGCATAAATTTGCATATTAATGATGAAAATCTTATAACTACAACTCCCCCATGCTTCACCTTAATGTCACCCGTGTGTGAAGACAAGCATAATTCGACACAGGAATATTTGCTAAATAATGCCCTCATTATTATGTTGGTTAATACAGTAACATGGTGATTATTAGGCAACTCAACTGTCTCTTTTCTGCAAATGTCCAGAAGGCATCATGCAATTTATATGAGAAGTCTAAAAACTAAGTGTAAAAAGAAAAACAGTCCTTGCACACACTGGATACACCTTAATCACTATGTGACATCTGTCCAAGGTGCTATTTCTTACACAAAGCATGGCTCCTATTCTGGTCGCCCATCTGGTTCAAATAGATCCCTGGAAAGCAGCCAAGGAACTTGCAGTTTTCCACAATACAAAGAGCTGATAGACATGACAACCTTATACTCGCCTTCATGTCAGGAATGGATACCCCCATTTTTTACCACAATTGCTGCACTACCAGCCAGCTGACTGTTAGAGTACAGTTCACTACCAGCCAGCTGACTGTTAGAGTACAGTTCACTACCAGCCAGCTGACTGTTAGAGTACAGTTCACTACCAGCCAGCTGACTGTTAAAGTACAGTTCACTACCAGCCAGCTGACTGTTAGAGTACAGTTCACTACCAGCCAGCTGACTGTTAGAGTACAGTTCACTACCAGCCAGCTGACTGTTAAAGTACAGTTCACTACCAGCCAGCTGACTGTTAGAGTACAGTTCACTACCAGCCAGCTGACTGTTAGAGTACAGTTCACTACCAGCCAGCTGACTGTTAAAGTACAGTTCACTACCAGCCAGCTCACTGTTAAAGTACAGTTCACTACCAGCCAGCTGACTGTTCAAGCTCTTGCTATGCTATTTATTTGCTCTTTTATTTGACTTGATTTTATATTTTAGGACTTTTAGGGCCCTATCTTCGCAAAAGCAGTAATTTAGAGTGTTAGAGTACAGTTCAGTACCAGCCAGCTGACTGTTAGAGTACAGTTTCACAACCAGCCAGCTGACTGTTAGAGTACAGTTCACTACCAGCCAGCTGACAGAGTACAGTTCACTGCTGCACTACCAGCCAGCTGACTGTTAGAGTACAGTTCACTACCAGCCAGCTGACTGTTAGAGTACAGTTCAGTACCAGCCAGCTGACTGTTAGAGTACAGTTCACTACCAGCCAGCTGACTGTTAGAGTACAGTTCAGTACCAGCCAGCTGACTTAGAGTACAGTTCACTACCAGCCAGCTGACTGTTAGAGTACAGTTCACTACCAGCCAGCTGACTGTTAGAGTACAGTTCACTACCAGCCAGCTGACTGTTAGAGTACAGTTCATTACCAGCCAGCTGACTGTTAGAGTACAGTTCACTACCAGCCAGCTGACTGTTAGAGTACAGTTCACTACCAGCCAGCTGACTGTTAGAGTACAGTTCACTACCAGCCAGCTGACTGTTAAAGTACAGTTCACTACCAGCCAGCTGACTGTTAAAGTACAGTTCACTACCAGCCAGCTGACTGTTAGAGTACAGTTCACTACCAGCCAGCTGACTGTTAAAGTACAGTTCACTACCAGCCAGCTGACTGTTAGAGTACAGTTCACTGTTGACCAGCCAGCTGACTGTTAGAGTACAGTTCACTGTTGACCAGCCTGACTGTTAGAGTACAGTTCACTGTTGACCAGCCTGACTGTTAGAGTACAGTTCACTGTTGACCAGCCTGACTGTTAGAGTACAGTTCACTGTTGACCAGCCTGACTGTTAAGAGTACAGTTCACTGTTGAGTAGTTTTCTTATGCCACACTTCAACCACCGGTACTGGCTCGTCTCATCTCGTCTCGTCTCGTCTCACCTCTTCTGGTTCTCCACTGGGCAAGTACCGGGCTGAGGCCATATTTTTATACCACCTTTGTTTGTGGTTCCAAGCAGAGCACAGTGGTGCAGTGGTAGCACTGTCACTCACAGCAAGAAGGTCCTGGGTTTGATTCCCACGTGGGACAATGTGGTGCTGGGGGCGTGGTCCCCCCCATGTCCTCAAGTCCCTATGGTGCCCAGGTGGGTTATCTCGTAAAAATGCCTTTCTGTGTGGAGTTTGCATGTTCTCCCCGTGCTCCCCTGGGGTTTCTTCCCCATATACAGTTTGAACCCCCACTAAAAACATAGGGCGACGACATCTTCAAAGTGTGTGAGGTGTGATATATTTGTGTCGACTTCCACTCTGAATAACTGTGAAATCACAAAAGCCGTCACGTTGCATCCATTGCCTCCGTTGAATTGAACTAGTTTATTCTCTCTAAAGCCCATGGCACACCAAACGAACATTCTCAAACAAACACAAACAAACACGAACAAAGACAAATGTTCGTTTGGTGTGCCATAGCTGTCTGCGATGTTCTGTCATGTTTGCCAGGATTCGACTTGTTCAATCCGGCGTTGTTCGCTGTTCGCTGTTGTCTGGTAACTTCCCATGTTTTCAGTCGCGTATCCATGGAAACGGAGCTCACGCATGCGCGCCTAATGCATGCGGTTGTCTGGTCAGTTTGGTCAGAGGCAGAGCCTCCGCTAAACTAATGTTACACGCGACGCAGCAAACATACGTTTCTCTGCCAACCATGTGCCATCACACTGGGCATCAACAACACTAGCGGGAGACTTCTCCCATGCACTCCCGCAAATAAGTAATGTTATGCGCAGCAAGGTTACATAATGAGGGAGAGAGAGAACATCCATGACGGCTAACAGCGAGCTATGCTAATAACTAGCTAGCCGTTCAGAAACACATGTAAACAGCCGTGTGATCACTGAGAACGTCAGTAAAATAAGGAGAGAGCTGCAGGTGCTTATGCAGAACTAGTGCACGATTAAGTGCACAGTGGGTAAACCCGCTGTGATGAAGAATATAGCGAGATTAACCAGGTTGATAGCAGAGAAAACACTGTTGCAGCTGCCATCAGCAGGACCTCCAGGCTTCAACTAGCGTTGCCTGTCACATGACGCCTTCATGGTCCCTCGATAAAGTCTGCAGAAAGATGCAGTTACCTCACCTCTCTCTCAAGAAGCGTCACGTGAGTGTGGCGTTTAAGGCCATCTGTCGCTACAAAATAATTAAAATGGGTGTATCATTGTATTACTCGACAGATGTATAACTAACTTTGTCAGTCTGAGCCATCTTCTATGTGCTGTAACACAGTGCAGTTTCTATTTTTCTGGTGTTTCTTTTTTACATGTTTGGGACTGTTGTGCTGAATATGTTTGGTCGGTGTGCCATGCTTTCAAACAATCTCCAACATCTGCCAACATTCACAGACAATAGACCCTTCTCACGGGGGCCATTTTGTGTCGAGAAGCCAGGGTAAACACAGGTGCAAGCAAAACACTAATGAGGGTTTCCAAATTCCAATCATGGAAGTTGGAAACCCTCATTAGTGTTTTGCTTGCACCTGTGTTTACCCTGGCTTCTCGGCACAAAATGGCCCCCGTGAGAAGGGTCTATTGTCTGTTGGTGTTTGTTGGTGTTTGTTTGAGAATGTTTGATTGGTGTGCCATGGCCTTAAGTAATGCAGAACTAAGTGAATCCTTCAGAGCTTTCCCTTTGATAGCAGCAGCTGCTTAAAACATTGCCAAAAGTTTTCATGGATAATCTCCTCGGACTGCAACAAACTTAGTTGATAGTCGGCCTTTGAGGTGTTTTTTGAATGGCTCAGCATGCGACAGAGTGTAGCCTACCTGAAGAGGAAATCTCTATGGACATCGAAATACCCGAGCATCACTTCCTTTCCAGTGTGTGAGATGAAAAGGATTTTGTCACGATTCTGCATGGAGCTTGCCTGTGTGAGGTGCGTCTTTGGCAACAGAGCGGGGTCCGTTTTGCAGGAAGTGCATGTTGCTGTGTGTTTACATAGTGCATGGTGCTGTGTGTTTACATAGTGCATGGTGCTGTGTGTTTACATAGTGCATGGTGCTGTGTGTTTACATAGTGCATGGTGCTGTGTGTTTACATCAGTCGGCAGTGTTGCTGTGTGGTCCTCCTGCTTAGCATTCCTCAGGTCCCACCACAGAGGGAAGAAAGAGGCGAGAGAGAGGCGACAACAAGCGTTTTTTCCATCCTCACCCTACTACCACGCACCACCAACACCACCCACTCCTCTGTTCTCTTCTCTCCTCTCCTCCTCTCTTCTCTCCTCTACCCTCTTCTCTCCTCTCCTCCTCTCTTCTCTCCTCTACCCTCTTCTCTCCTCTCCTCCTCTCTTCTCTCCTCTACCCTCTTCTCTCCTCTCCTCCTCTCTTCTCTCCTCTACCCTCTTCTCTTCTCTCCTCCTCTCTTCTCTTCTCTTCATGAGTTCTCCGCCTTTTTCTCCGGTGCTCCAGCAGATTATGCATCATGGTTTTTAATTGATCCCTCTGGGGTGGAATCCTCACAGTTGGGGGAGACTTAGGTACACAGTGGATGTGAACCTTGATCCTGTGATTTCTAAGCAAACACGGCTTGGTGAATACCTATAGCTCCGGGCGGCATTAATTGGTTTAGCATAGTCTACGAATCGGATGCTCGCTCTTCCACAATGCAGGAATCTGAAGTGGAATAGGGATGCAAACAATAGTGTACGCAGAGGAGAGAGAAGTTGGGGAATGACATGTTTGCGTTTGAACTATAGGCAACCTCGCCTCCTTTTCATCCATTTCTTGGGTGAAAGGGTGTTTGTGCGAAGAGACAAAGCGGTCCGATTGGCTTGCTGTTGTTTAGCAATCTGTTTACAGCTCTGTGCAGAACGCTGTGAGTTTGCGTGCGGATAGATCTAGATCCATGAGTGTGTGTTCCCTTTCTCCCCCAGAATGACTCATCATGGAAGCCTTTAAACTCTCCCCGTCCCATGGGGTATTAGATGTCCTCATCCTTGTCCTCAGGCTCTTTGAGGGCAGATGAGCCTCATTAACGGTGTCCGGATAGAGGGCACGTGTCTCCGCCCTCCCTCTCGTCCTCTACTCGGAGAAACCCAATCTGACAAATCCTCTTATAACCATATCACTCTCCACCCTCGTTCCTCAGCCACCGACGCCTGATTCGTCCTTCCTTATTTGCGCAAGGCGCATGGCAAAACTGGGCCGGGCGGCGTGGACGACTTGTGATAAATGACGAATATCCCTCACTGAGTACCACCCCCCCCCCCCCCCGACACATGAGGTATGGCGATCAGAGTTAATATCGTCTCGTCGGCATGCAGATGAAGGGTCGGGTTGCCGTCCCATCAACTATGATAATTGAACTGTCGTCCAAAACCGCCACATTCCCTAGCTCTCTTCTCGCATGTCCCCTTCTTATACACTGACCGAGCACTTTATTAGGAACAGCTGTACACCTGCTTATTCATGCAATTATTCATTCAGCCAATCATGTAGCAGCGCAGTCCAATGCATATACGATCATGCCGATACAGGTCAGCAGCTTCAGTGAATGTTCACATCAAACATCAGCATGGGGGGATGTGATCTCAGTGACTTTTACCGTGGCATGGCCAGACAGGCTGGTTTGAGTATTTCTGAAACTGCTGATCTCCTGGGGTTTTCACACAACAGTCTCTAGATCTTACACAAAATAGTGCGGGGGGGGGGCATCCAGTGAGCAGCAGTTTTACGGAAGGAAACGCCTGGTTGATGAGAGAGGTCAGAGGAGAATGGCCAGACTGGTTGGCGCTGACAGAAAAGCGACAGTACTCAGATAACCTCTACAGCTGTGGTGAGCAGGAAAGCATCTCAGAATTCAACACGTCGAAGCTGGAGATAGATGGCACTTTGGTAGCCGGTTGAAAGCTGATATATCTACGTATTAGTATGGTGTTATAATAAAATGCTTGCTTAGTGTATATTTCATACAAATTTCATCAACGCACGGGAGTTATTTCCCGTCTTCATTTTCACTGACAGTGAACAACAGTTAAGGGCAGTTTAGAGTCCAGCGATTTATCATAGCCCGACGGGCATCGCTGTCGCTCGTAAAAAGTATAAACACCTAGGCGAACGCAACGCGGAGGCGCAGAGCAGGATGTGTTGTGATATTTTCACATGGATTAATGCCGGACGGACGGACAGATCAGCTAGCCAGTCAACCTTACCGTTTTGATTGCAACATTACAAAACTGTCTATCTGCTGTATGATTATCCATGCTAAGGATGTGTTAGCTGTTACTTACCATCTGTGTTGAGAATGTCCGCTATAGCTTTCCAGGCATTTGCCTTTTTACCCGCATCTTTATAATCTGCCCGGTTGTTAGCCCAAAGGCACGGGAACCGTTGTGTTTATTAGGTTTTCTACAAATATGTGATCTTCTTCCATTCTTAATTCAACTAGCTAGCTAACTAGCTTGTTCAGGAAAGTTTAGTAGCCTCAGAAACATTTTCTTCTTCTGTGATGTTTATGGCAGTTGGCTTCAGAAACTGTGGTAGGAGAGAAAAAAATGGTGGTTGTCATGACAACGATGCCAACGATGCGGTCAACGTTGAATCCAGATGAAGTCTTGACGATGGTCGCAACGATGGCATATCGCCCGTCGCTGGAAGTATAAACACTTGTCATTATCACCGACGATGGAATGTGATTATGGTCGGTCGCAACGACCATAAATCGCTGGACTCTAAACTGCCCTTTAGAGTTTATCAAATGGAAAGCTGTACGTTGACAAAAGAGCAGTTCAAGTAGGCTCAAGGCCTTCGACCTCCAAATGTGTGCACGTTTTCCAACATATACTTCTGCTACCTCCCGCCACTTACAGCCAACTCAGCTGCTAAGTGACTAATGCCTCACCTAGATCACAACTGTTCTATAGTGCGTGCTCAAAGTGTGTGTGTGACATCTCAAGGTATCCGACTCACTAGCTGCTGCTATGCTAGATCACTTTAGCATGATAACATCATGATGAATGGGCAGGATCTGAATTCCTTTGGAAAATATTCAATGTCAGGGAATTGTATTTCTGTTTACTGCAGTGGAGCACATAGCAGCGCTATCCTTGATTCAGTGGATTATCTTAAGGAGTGTTCCTCCCTCTGTGTATTGGATACTTGGAATAAAAGCGTTTCTGATGTTGTGATAGTAAAACTATGGAGGACTGTGTGCCTGTGGTCTCGTCAAGCTGGGTAAGAGAGCACATTCTCCAGTGGGCAAAGCTGATAGTGGGCTGATATTGTATTTTGTGCTTAAAATCACACAATGATTTCACAATGAAAAATAACTTGCACCTGTACCGTACCGTACCATACACTAATTTGAGAATTTCTGCCACGAGAAATGAAAAAAGAAGAAGCATCTAATGGATTTGTGTATGTCAATATCTCATTACTTTTACTTCCTGGAAAACAGAAAAGCTTCCGTTTGGACAAGGAGGCGTTATGTCCCACCTGCCCCAATATCCTTTTTGAATAATGCATGACATTAAAAGGATAGCTCATGGATGTGGGGTTGTATGAGGTACTTCCCAGCGTCAGGTAAGTAGAGCTGTCTGATGAGTGTGAACAGGGTCATGAGCAAAAACGCTGAAAAAACAAAAACATAAAATGCCTCCATACTCCTCACCTGGCGTAATCCAAGTCTCCACAAGCCCTAAAATGCCAAGTTGACTTGAACATAGGTCATTTACACCCTGTTTCTAGCTGAAATCTGCACTAAAGCCACATTGCTCCAACAATAAGAGTCGAGCACCACTTCTTGGAGCACCTGGCTACAGTGCATATTTCATCTAAAAACAGGGTATAAATCATATTTTCAAGTTAACTTGGCATCTCCGGGCTTGTGGAGACTTGGATTACGCCATTGCTCTTATGACATCACTGATGACATCATCAGTCTTATGACATCACTGATGATCACTGATGATGTCACAATGCCTGACATCACTGATCATGTCACAATGCCTATGACATCATCAGTGATGTTACCAGTGGGATAACATTATAAACAGAGAACATTCCCCACTTGCTCTAAATCGTATGGCATCACTGATGATGTCACAATGCATCTTATGACATCAATGATGATGTCACAATGCCTGACATCACTGATGATGTCACAATGCCTCTTATGACATCACTGATGATGCCACAATCCCTATGACATCACTGATGATGTCATTTCTGGGACAAAAATTTAAACAGAGAACATTGCCCACTTGCTCCCTTTTATAATAGATAATGAAATGCTGTGATATTTTGGTAGATAGTCCGCCATACCATACTGTCAAATTTCATATCATTACATCCCTATTGCCAAATACAATTTTATTGACTGGATCTCCTACTAGACAGGACAGGACTAGGCAGAGCGCGGTTTGCAAGCAAAATCTATTGTGCAAAAAGGTTTTTCACACACCCGCGCTTCACCACCGCTGCTACAACTCCAATCAGGAAACACTGGATCCATCATGATGGGTTTGATTTTATAAGCACCAGTCTTGTTGCCAAATGTTTCGTTCAATCCAATTTTACATGTACTTGATTTTGTTTTTGCACTCATTCAATATCATACAAGGAAAAAAAGAAAATCCATGTGAACTTCAAAACATCTCGTCATTATAATGTTCCCAAATGAGAGTAAACCTTACGATTTGACTCTATGCAAAGCTTTAGGAAAGTTGAACGTTTTTAAAGTAGGCCATGTTTGAGTGTTCCTATTTATGCACAAACTGTTTACTCACGACTCTGGGCTCCTTGATATCAACATCTGTTATGTGCATTGACTTGACAAAAACAAAGAAGGGGGGGGGGACAGCTATGAACCTGAACAGTAGATATCAGTTGAGCGAAACTCGGTAGAGGAAGGCAAGGTAAACACATAGGGACAGCTCTCAATATTGTATAAAGGAGTGCTAGAGAGAGAGAGAGAGAGAGAGAGAGAGAGAGATAGATATGGCCCGACCAGAAAAAATCCACAAGCTTCCTCTGGATTTCGGCCAGTAGGCCTCCAGGGGGATTGAGCACAGCCAGCCTATGCCACAGGGAGGACGCTACCAAGTTGTTAATGACCAGCACCCTCCCCCTATAGGGCATAAGAGGCAGTAACCACTTCCACTTAGAAAGTCTGGCATCGATAGCCTGTAGCCTCCCCTCCCAGTTATGTGCTACATACCCCTCCGTGCCCAGGTACACCCCCAACAGTTTCACACCTGTGTGACCCCACTGCAGGCCCCCAGTTAGTGGGGGAGGTACCCCCCCCTCCCACCGCCCACACTGCAGAGCCTCACTTTTACCCCAGTTAACCCTGGCAGAAGAAGCCCTCTGATAAGTACGGAGGCAGTTCTCCACTGCGCTAGTGTCTCGCCCATCCCTGACCAGCACGGTCAGGTCGTCAGTATAGGCCGAGAGACAGACCGGCAAGCTAAAACCTAGCTGAGGTACACAGACTCCCTGCAGCCTTCTCCTTAACAGACAGAGCAGAGGCTCTATGGCTAAAGTGTAGAGCTGGCCTGAAAATGGCCAGCCCTGGCGAAAACCCCTACCTACCTGCACCGGCCTGCTGAGGCCCCCACCCACCTTGACAAGACATGAAACATTGTTATACAGCATTTTTACCATTGCACACAAATGTGGCCCAAAACCAAAACTCGGCAGCACTTTAAACAGCCATGGTCAACTCTGTCAAAGGCTTTCTCCTGGTCTAGGGAGATAAGACCAAAGTCCAGGTTCCAATGCTGGGATAAATCCAGCATGTCCCTTATTAGGTACAGATTGTCCGACATCGAGCGCCCAGGCACACCGTACGATTGGTCCTGGTGTACCACCGACACAATGCACAAGTTCAGTCTGTTAGCGAGGCATTTGGCAACCACCTTATAGTCCGCGGTGAGCAGTCCCACGGGCCTCCAGTTTTTTAGAGTGCACAAGTCCCCCTTCTTGGGCAGGAGGGCCAGAACTGCATGTGGGCAGCTCAGCGGCAGCTCCCCACACCGCGCTATAAAGGTCCTGGCCGATAAAGTCCCGGAAGGCCTTATAAAAATCCACAGGCAATCCATCAGCACCCGGGGCGCGGCCCGGAGCCATTTGGGCAACTGCCTTAATCAGTTCAGCAAAGCTAAGCGGAGCGTCCAAATCAGTCCTTTCTGAAGGTGAGAATTGAGGGAGGTCCCCCAACAACACATCAGTACATACAGAGTCACATACATCAGCACCATACAACTCAGAATAGAAATGCACAGCCTCATCTCGCATTTCCCCAACCACACATGTCAGGTGACCATTAGGCAGGCGCAGACAGCGCATTTGCTTCTCCTTGCTTACCTTTTTCTCCAGCCCAAAGAAAAAGGAGCTAGGGGCGTCCATCTCCCGCAACGTGGTGACCCTAGCTCTCACGAGCACACCTTTGGCCCTGTCAAGGAGGAAGACACCAAAATCTCAGAGAGAGAGAGAGAGAGAGAGAAAGAGAGAGAGAGAGAGAGAGAATTTAACTGAAAGAAATCTGGCTTCATATACACCAGTAATAAGTCAGTATAATGTTATAATGTCCACAGACAGCAGTTTTCTTGACATGCCCAAGCTCACTGCTTCTTTCCATTAGTCGTCCTCCTCGCTCCCTTCAGCCTCAGAAATATCCAGGATGAAGTCTGCTCCGGCTGCCATCTGCTCCGATTGGCTAATAAAAGCAACACCATCAAACTGTTAAATTATGCCTTTTTATGATTATGATGGGAGAATCTGTAATTATTGCGGCAGAGGGGCCCTCCGGTGGACCCGGTCGCATCACTCTCCGCTCTCCCTTTGCCTCTTTTTTATGTATCCCTCCCCATATCTTTGCCCACCATTTTCCTTCCCCTTCCTCCAGACGAGAGACACGCACCGCTGGAAGTCTTTCCAGTTGAGTGAATTTTGACCTCATAAGTTTCATTACCGAGCTCCCCAGCCACTCCCCCCTCGACAGCACTTGAGATCAATGCATATGCAGCTCCACCTTTGCTTTCCAGATCGTCCGTCAGCCGTTAATGGCGGCGCTCTAAAAACAGCATCTCTCTGTTAACGGCCTTTTCACGGGGTCGAATCGGCCCCTCGATGTAGCTACTGAGAGCGAGTAGATAATATACTCCTGTCAGGGGTTTCTTTAAGGGGCTTTGCCATGAGGACTGCGTTGAGTAGCAATGTCAGCTTGATAGATGTCCCCCTGGTCTGTCATTAAAACCCTTCAAAACTTGGCCGGGTCCCAAGGCTGGGGCGCGGCGTGTCTGGAGCCACCCACCCGTTTTTACCCCGGCAACAAGTCAGGGCAGAGGGAAGACGGATGCAGTGAGCGCCGCGGAGGTGGAGGTTGGAGGGGGTGGGACGGCCGGTGAGAGGGGGGGTCAATGCGGGGTCCGGGCTGCCCCCCAGCAGCTTTTGTGTGTCTGTCTCATTTCACAATTCATCAGCCGAGCGTGACTGTCTGTCAGGCGGGCCTTCGGCAAACCCGGCGATCCATCATGGCCTGTCACCCGAGCATCACAACTGAGAGATGAGGCTGCCGCCATTCGAATTCCATTAGCCCCATCAGCCCAGCCGCAAGGCAAGGCAGCCCAGCCAGCCAGCCAGCCAGCACCTTGTTCAGGACTCAGAGAGATAATACAACCATATCAGCCAATCAGAAACAGCTCCCATCTCCTGCCAGCCCGCTTCCTCCCACTTCTCCCCCCCGGGAGGCGCTGCTGTATTAAAACTGTATAGACTGACATTACTTTTCTTTTGCTGTCCTTTCCACGTTTTCACTCTCCAATGAAATATTTCTGCTTTTGTCCCCGACAGGCCCTCCCCCAATCCCCCTTTATTTTCTTTGGATCTGGGCGGGGCTCTTGAGGGAGAGAAAAAACATGGAAGAAGACGTCAGCTTTAGATTGGCTTTGTAAGCGCGGGGTTGCACAGACGATGAAAGATAGCTGCCAGCCATATTATGACAACGGCAAGGAGATGACAGGTTGTCTCTGCATTCCAGTGCCAGTTGATAAGATGTCTTTAATCACAAGCACATTCATGGATGCTTTCATGGAAGCACAATACCGGTTTCAAGTCCAATGCAGATACTGAGATTTTTTAATTGAATCTGGGGACAGCTAACGTCACTCAATATCTTGAACTATGTCCTCCCATTTGCATAATAAATTCAGTTTTATGGCAAAGAAATTACAAATGCAGTTTCTCCTGGGATTTTTAGCCTCTGAAGCAAGCATTTAGAGACCATCATGGGACACAAAAGGCAAAGTGATCCACTACATCTATAACCTTACGAGGCAGCTGGATTTGCAAAATCACGGTCGTGTGAGAAATCCATCTTGTCGCGCTTCAAGCTATTGGTTCAACTCCGTTCCAGTGGGGGGCCGGACCAATCAGCATCCAGAGGCAGCTACAGGCGGGATTTAGGTGTGACGAAAGCGAGAAACGAGCCCGTGATAGATGGTGATAGACAGATGGTTCATCCAATCACCTGCCAGGTGTTTTTTGAACATGCCTGCCCTTTTCGAAACAGTTTCCAAAGACGAGCTCCCAGATGGCGCTGTGTAACAAACCATCTGGCAGTGTCAGGTTACTACATGTATTCAATGGCAGGGAATCTCTGGGATAGATTATCTCTGGGATAGATTATCTCTGGGATAGATTGTCACCTTGAACTGAAGAGTTAATTTATAAAACAACAATATTGAGCAATTAAATTAATAAATAAAGTGTTTCATAATGTCAATGTCATATTGGCAGTGGCCCACATGACAGGTGACATGGCACCAATATGGGCCCAATATGGGTCTAACCCTATAGCCATCATATTCTGACAGCCTTTACTTCTTTTTATGTGCATTTGCAGTTTAAATTGAAAGGCAGCCTGTTCGTTTACAGCCTGCTGGGAGCAGTAATTTAATCCCCCAGGAACAAATACCACTGTTATCTGCCTTCACGTAGCTTCACACGTGCTGTCTCTGCCTTCACGTAGCTTCACACCTGCTGTTATCTGCCTACACATAGCTTTACACGTGCTGTTATCTGTCTTCACGTAGCTTCACACCTGCTGTTATCTGCCTACACGTAGCTTCACAAGTGCTGTTATCTGTCTTCACGTAGCTTCACACGTGCTGTTATCTGTCTTCACGTAGCTTCACACGTGCTGTTATCTGTCTTCACGTAGCTTTACACCTGCTGTTATCTGCCTACACGTAGCTTTACACCTGCTGTTATCTGCCTACACGTAGCTTCACACCTGCTGTTATCTGCCTACACGTAGCTTCACACGTGCTGTTATCTGTCTTCATGTAGCTTCACACCTGCTGTTAACTGTCTTCACGTAGCTTCACACCTGCTGTTATCTGTCTTCACGTAGCTTCACACCTGCTGTTATCTGCCTACACGTAGCTTCACACGTGCTGTTATCTGTCTTCATGTAGCTTCACACCTGCTGTTATCTGCCTACACGTAGCTTCACACCTGCTGTTATCTGCCTTCACGTAGCTTCACACCTGCTGTTATCTGTCTTCACGTAGCTTCACACCTGCTGTTATCTGTCTTCACGTAGCTTCACACCTGCTGTTATCTGCCTACACGTAGCTTCACACCTGCTGTTATCTGTCTTCATGTAGCTTCACACCTGCTGTTATCTGCCTACACGTAGCTTCACACCTGCTGTTATCTGTCTTCACGTAGCTTCACACCTGCTGTTATCTGTCTTCACGTAGCTTCACACCTGCTGTTATCTGCCTACACGTAGCTTCACACCTGCTGTTATCTGGCTACACGTAGCTTCACACGTGCTGTTATCTGTCTTCACGTAGCTTCACACCTGCTGTCATCTGCCTTCACGTAGCTTCACACCTGCTGTTATCTGCCTACACGTAGCTTCACACGTGCTGTTATCTGTCTTCACGTAGCTTCACACCTGCTGTTATCTGTCTTCACGTAGCTTCACACCTGCTGTTATCTGCCTACACGTAGCTTCACACCTGCTGTTATCTGCCTTCACGTAGCTTCACACCTGCTGTTATCTGCCTACACGTAGCTTCACACGTGCTGTTATCTGCCTTCACGTAGCTTCACACGTGCTGTTATCTGCCTACACGTAGCTTCACACGTGCTGTTATCTGTCTTCACGTAGCTTCACACCTGCTGTTATCTGCCTTCACGTAGCTTCACACGTGCTGTTATCTGTCTTCACGTAGCTTCACACCTGCTGTTATCTGCCTACACGTAGCTTCACACGTGCTGTTATCTGTCTTCACGTAGCTTCACACCTGCTGTTATCTGCCTTCACGTAGCTTCACACGTGCTGTCTCTGCCTTCACGTAGCTTCACACGTGCTGTTATCTGCCTTCACGTCGCTTCACACGTGCTGTTGACAATCACAGTGGGACAGAGAAACAAACAGACAGAGCCCTAGCTCCCATTTATATACTGATCACTAGGGATCTGGCACGCTACACACGCTCAATTCCTAGGCTCGCCCGCTACACGAAAAGAAAGAAAGAAAGAAAGAAAAATGTAGTTGAATACTGTAGTTGAATAGAAAAACAAATACAAATGTTTGACATTGACCCATGTCCTGTTTTGAGTTGTGCGTTACTGAGTTGTGCGTTATTGAGTTGTGCGTTACACACATTGAGTGTGTGTGTGGTGAAGGGACATTGATCCCAGTAAGTACAGTATAGTCCTCCCATCTCAGTAACAACACCCCTGGTGACAGGCTTATGTCCTGTCACACTGTATAGCCCTCCCATCTCAGCAAGCAGGGTACTCAAGTATAACCCATTTTCAATGATTTTAAATGGAGAAAATGAAATGGATGGGGGGTCAGTTTTTTTTTTTTCCCCCGGGGGGGTTTTCCGTTTCTGTTTTCTCGTTTTTCCATTTCAAACTGTAAAACGGAAAAACGTTTTTTAGCAAAAGAATAAAAATAAATACTTTTTCTTTTAAAAACTTAAAAACGGGCAGCGGGCCGCAGTTGACCCGCGGGCCGTAGTTTGGCCACCCCTGGTTTACAGGAACCGGACCAGGACAGGCAGATGCAGGTGCTCAGGTGATTTTAAGCTACAATTAGCCTTCGGTTGTATGATCGAAGTACAGTGAAGTATGGTCAAAAAACTGTTTGCTTCCGAACTGATGCGCACTGTCTGAAATTAAGACTGACTTGCACAAGTGACATCACGTATTTTCATCATTGTCATCATCGCTTACATCCTTCACAATCATCATCAATACAAAACAAATATTCAAAAATGCATCAAAGACACAAACCATCCCCACAACAGCCTGTTCTCCCTGTTACCCTCAGGGAGAAGATACAGGGTTCCAAAAGCACGCACAAATCGCTTGAGGAACAGTTTCTTCCCGCAGGCCACGAGACTCCTTAACATACACAAATAGTGTAGCCGTACTGTACCGTACTGTAGCTGCTACCATTACGTATGTCTAATGTTTAACTGTATGTTTAATAAGGAATATGCTATTTGCACCCGTATGTCAAATACGCCGAATTTAAAACGCTGAGTTTAATTGTATGTTTAATAAGGAATATGCTATTTGCACCTATATGTCAAATACGCCGAATTTAAAATGTTTAAGCACGGCTAAAGTATGCACAGGACATGTGTATGGGGCAGCATAAGGGACAAAATTAAGACTACTGAGAAGCCGTCGGAGGCTATATCTTTGCCAAAGCCAGCTATGGATCTGGCCAATGATATGCCGGCACCGGCAACTGAGAGACCGTCGGTGAGAAATGAGAAGCCGACTATTCATTTGTCTTACCAAGCAATCCACTGGATCGGCTATTGGATCGGCTGGTCATTAGCTTGTCTAGGCTAGCTACTAGCTTGGAGAGGCTAGCAACCCATTGGATCGGCTAGTCATTAGCATTTCTAAACCCACATAGGATAAGCAATAACCACGCCCTGTGGCGCCGGGATTGGCCAGGAGCATTGAAGCTTGGGACTAAAGCACCTGGGGTTTTTCATCTTTTAAAATAAAGATGTTTAAAAAACTATTGCTTGTTACATTTTCAGTGCTGTACCTTTTCTCTGGGTAAGAATTGAGCTTGAAATTAACGATATGATACATTATATTATATGAGCTATGAACGTGAACACAACACCGTTTATATTATTGCATGTTTTTGTAGATTGTGTACACATTGTGTAGATTACAATTATTATGCTTATTATTATTACTATGCTAAGGAAGGTAGGTACCCATAATTCATTTAAATGTCCGCTCTCGAAATGGCTGTCCGTTCTCAAGAGCTATTCAGTTGGTTCATGAAATTGCTGGGCTGCGTGACCTCCAGTGTTGCTCCTGGCCAATCCGGGCGCCACAGGGCGTGGTTATTGCTTATCCTATGTGGGATTAGAAATGCTAATGACCAGCCGATCCAATGGGTTGCTAGCCTCTCCAAGCTAGTAGCTAGCCTCTCCAAGCTAATGACCAGCCGATCCAATAGCCGATCCAGTGGATTGCTTGGTAAGACAAATGAATAGTCGGCTTCTCATTTCTCACCGACGGTCTCTCAGTTGCCGGTGCCGGCATATCATTGGCCAGATCCATAGCTGGCTTTGGCAAAGATATAGCCTCCGACGGCTTCTCAGTAGTCTTAAATTTGTCCCTTACGCTGCCCCATACATGTGCACCTATGTGCAGTGAATATGCCACTGTCTCTGACTTGTCTTATCACTATACTGCCTTATTGCTTGTTGTGTCTCTTGTTGTTTTTGCACACATATGCCCTACATTTGTACTATGTTGTAAACGGAGTCCACAGCACAAGAATTTCACACGTGATACTTGTACCATGGAGTGACAATAAAAATCTTGAATCTTGAATCTTGTATTAAAATGCAATCTTTCTTAAGACCAGTCTTACGACTGGTCTTAAGCTACGCCGGTCGTAACTTTACGACCTAACAGCTACGCCGGTTGCACCAAGAGGGCTTAACCTTATTTTCACTACGCCCAGGCGTAACTCTTACGCCTGGTGAGGAGGAGGCGTAGTGCCTGCCTGTAACAGAGATCTCCGTGTCGATCAGCCGAGACCTTTTTGAGTCCTTACCGTCATCGTCACCGTCGTAACGTCGCCATCGAAGCATGATGTTAGATTATAACGAACTAGTTGTGTGGCTTAGCCTTCCCAAATGTTGCCGTTAATTTTTTAGAATTTAATACATAGGATTGGGAACGTTACATTCAATTTCATTCAGACTGTCTGTCTGGCTCAATCGCCGCCATTTTCCCCCTGGAGCGAGGGAGGGTGGGAGGAGGGAGGGTGTAGTGATGCACATACAGTAGTGGCTGATAGAGCGTAGTGGCACAGTGACGCTCCAAGCAGGTCGCGAGGCACATTTTTGCAACATCATCCAATCAGGGTGCATTCCCTGGCAATTCACATGGACGCGCATTGCTACGACCGGCGTAGTTAAGACCAGACGTAAGCCGTGTTTGTGCAACAGGCAAAAATCCACTCTAAAGACTGGTCTTAACTAAGACCGACGTAGGAGTTACGACCAGGCATAGTTAAGACCACTTGGTGCAACCGGCCCCTGGCCCCTAAGCTCCTAATTGGAAGGCATGCAGACTGACAATTACTTAATAAACAAAATGGAGCCAAACAAAATATCCAACAGTAGGTGGTTAGGAGTCAACGCCTCCGACGGGTCGTCTGTCGATGTGGTGAGCGCTCTGTCATTTAGTACTGCTTCAGCTTCACATAGCAGCATTTGCTCCTATACACCCCTGGTGACAGGCTTATGTCCTTTCACACTGCCTTTTGCTTCTTCTCTCGAGCCCCGCTATTCTCCAAGCACCCCCGGGTTTGTTAGTAGCTAGAAGATGAGCAATGTTGTCTCATCTCCAGCATGGTCATCATTACCTCTCTCCTTAATCCTTCAGGCAGTCAATTTGAGGCCAGTCAAGTGTGAAGCTCTATAATGATGGGTTATTGACCCATTTGTTGTTTGGGCGACGAGGACAGAGGCAAACCTAAAGGATAGTTCCTGCGCCCGACCCCCACCCCCACCCCCCATGTGAGATTCAGATGGTTCTTTCAACTCAAATTGATATTTGGGTTCTCTGATAATGGGCATACAAATATCAGCCATATTTTGCCGCCGGTGCCGCTAGTGACGGGGCGATCGCAGCATCTTTCAGATATCAGGTTAAGTCATCCTCACTTAGCAGCACTGAACACCACTTTGTTGATGAATTGTGAGGGAATGATGGAACTGTTCCCGTTCCTCAGCCTCTATGTCAGCCTGTCTTCCTGCCACTTCAACGCAAACAGCAATTTCAACAAAGGAAACGGAAGGAAGTTTTGGTATCTGTATTTTCTGGTCATTACTATGGCCACACTGCAATGCTCTCTGTCATGTAACTTCTTTAGCATTTTTCAGCTGTCCACAGGCACGGGCATGGCCAATTGCCCCTTTGTACGCCCGACCAAGCCAGAGGTAACATGGGGGCTCGAACCTGCGACCCTTATGTTGGTAGGCAGGGAATCTACAGTACCAATCTACCCGAATGCCCGCAAAACAAAAGTTTTTTAAACAAAGTCATCAAAGTAAAAAAAAAGGGGGTTTAAGACTCTGCTAACTGTTTTTGGCATATTTACATGTTTACTGCAGACATGGCCAATTGTGCCTTAATGGATGCCTGAACAAGCCGCAGGTAAACACAGGGGCTCAAAGCTGTGACCCTCGTGTTGGTAGGCAGGGAATCTACAGTACCTCTGCCCTACCCGAATGCCCGCCAATCAAAAGTTTTTAAACAAAGTAATAAAAAGCAAAGTATCAGTTTTTTAAGACTCTGCTAACAGCTTTTGGCATATTAGTTTACTCTCCTGCCGCTGTGTTTCTCTCCATTAGAGCTCTACTTTCTGAGCTGCTCATTCACTTAAAAGAATTGCGCCATTATTTATATGGCAGGGTGATATAACTTCAAATGCACAGTGAAGTGAAGGACACGCGGACGGCTATTAAAAAAGTTGTGCTCCATTACTGTTAGAGGTTTTACTGGTGCTGCATTGTATCGGGCGAGCAACAGAACGGAGAGAGAGTTTGTTATTAATGGACACATTGCTTTTTCCTTCCTGGATATCTCTCTCTCTCCCTTTGTTTCTCTCTCTGTCTCTCTGTGTCTCTCTCTCTCTCTATCTCTCTCTCTCCATAGCTTCATCTCCCCACCCAGTTCCCTTCGCTGCCTAAATATGACGTATTTTTGTGTATTTCCGGAGAGAGACGGTGCTGATATTCTGGGCATGATTTGGGCAGAGGGAGCCTATTCCCATCCAGAAATAAAGACATAATCTGGCCTTGCTAGAAAGCGAGTGACACTTTACTTCTCTCTCTCTCTCTCTCTCTCTCTCTCACTTCCTCTGTTTCTCTCTATCTGTGTCTCTCTCTCTCTGTCTCTCTCTCTCTCTCTCTCCATAGCTCGATCTCCCCACCCAGTCCTTCCCTTCCCTGCCTATATAAATATTACTTATTTTTGTGTATTTCCGGAGAAAGACGGTGCTGATATTCTGGGCATGATTTGGGCCGAGGGAGGCTATTCCCATCCAGAAATAAAGACATAATCTGGCCTTCCTAGTGAGTGACACTTTACTGCTCTCTCTCTCTCTCCCCTCTCTCTCTCTCTCCCCCCCTTTCTATCTCTCTCTCTGGGAGGTTATGGTGGTTATCTGTCTTGACGTGTGGTGAGGCGAGGCCTCGGGGTAACGCGAGACAGGGATTCCTCTCCATGATGCCTGGCAGGTCTCTCCATTCCACCGCTGTCACTGTGGGGCAATATGAGGCAGCCATGAAGGCATGCTGTCATGTCACTGTCACAAACACTACACAGCCCAGGCGTCCAGCTGCTTTGGCACAAATGTGTTTGGTGTGTGTGTGTGTGTTTGTGTGTGTGTGTGTGTGTGTGTGTGTGTGTGTGTGTGTGTGTGTGTGTGTGTGTGTGTGTGTGTGTGTGTGGGTAGGTAGGTAGGTGTTTGAAAATGTAACTACTACTACTCGCTTGACCTCAGTGAACACTTTCCTAATGAGTTTATGGGCTCAATTGCAAGTCTTCTTCAATAAAGCATGATGATCGTTTTGTAAATAATGGCCCCATTTAGAGTCAAATGGATGATAAAGCAGACTATAGGTTTTGGGGCGTGATTGGGGTACGGTGGCGCAGTCGGTAGCGCTGTCGCCTCACAGTTAGAAGGTCCTGAGTTCAATTCTCGCCTGGGACACTGTGAGCGCTGTGGTTGTGTTCCCCCCCATATCTTCAGTGCCTACTGCCCAGGTGGGGTATCTCGTCGTAAGGGCCTTTCTCTCTGTGTGGAGTTTGCATGTTCTCCCCGTACCCCCCAGGGGGTTCCTCCGTAACCCCCCCATTAAAAACATGCAGAAGATCAGATCGTCATCGTCATCCGACCAGTGACGACAACATCCGAAGTTGGTCCCCGGGCGCTGTACGAGAAAGCGACCACTGCTTCTGGCCTGCCCCTCGGAGGAAAGGACATGCCTGGATGGATTAAATGCAGAGGACACTTTTCACCGGCCACCGTCAGCATGAGTGTGTTGTGGCCGCATGCATGTATTGTGGTGTTCGTGTGACAATAAAAGACGGGCTTGTCCGTTACGAGAGTTTTTGACAGGTCCCCTGTCCAGTGATGGTGCATCTCGTCGAGCATGGCCCAATTGCAGGTGGCGCTGCAACTCTGTGGGAAACCCCTGGTCTCTCAACGCTGCTTCTGGCTCCAAATAACCAAGATGGCAACCTCGAGGCTTCAAGACGGAAGTCCACAAACCAATGGATGACCTCACAGTGGCTACAGTACGTCCATAGTTTTCTATGGGGCAAACAAGATCCAGTGCTTTTACACTGTACATTTGAAACAGCCGGTGTCTGCTAGGTCTTTCCTTGGGGAAAGCCTCTGGAGCTGCTTTGATGGTTCCAGTTTGTTTGGGAACCTATTAGGGATGCACACAGTTAATCGAAGCTCGATTAGGGTTAGGGTTAAGATTTACTCAAGCATGTGAAAAATGACTCGATCAAAACAAAACAAAAAGCAATGTGCATTCTGTCAGTAGAACGGTGTTTTCAAATCATTTTTCAATGATCCTCCAGAGGGCGCAATGATATCACTGTAACAGACTGTTCAGTGTGTATGTGAGGCTCTGTGGATGCCCCCTCAGAGTTGCCGTAGAACAGGAAGTGGGGGACTTTGTTGTTGACAGAGACAGAGCCGGTGTTGACTAGTGTGCTTAGTGCTAACGCTAGGCGCTAGCTGTCTGAGAATAAATGTGGAAACGTGTTATAACGTTACAGCCTGACTCTCGTTTATTGTTTTATTAACAAAGTGTAAGTAATAGGCGGACCCAGACACTCGGCAACATCACTATAGCCCTTTTCAGACAAGTCATAAGATGCATAAGAGTTGCGACGCACGTACAACAACAATCACTTGAACAATTCATTCGGATCCTAGTCTCACCTGGACTGGAGCTGAGCAACTCGGCATCAGCGTTTAAGAGCTGCGACGGCTGCGATGCACTGCAGCAGAAAAAGTAAGCAATCTGTGTGCGGTAAGTGAGCCCCTGCGGTCGTGGCGGGGATTCTGGGCAAATGTTGACATGTCTAAACGTTATGCCTCTACGTTTTTATGTGTTTCGTACGTTTCATAGAGTAGGCTCTGCTATGCAATGCCATGAGAAATATACAATAAGTTGCTCCTGTATAAGGTTTTATTGATGAAAAAATGCATTTAGTATGGTTTGGAAAATTTTGTATTTTTAATTACAATTACTCGATTGATTGCTCGTTAACGTTACCAATGATCGAGTTTGGAATTTGTGGAAAATGTGCATCCCTAGAACCTATAGAATAATAATGTCGTGTGTGTGCGTGTGTGTGTGTGTGTGTGTGTGTGTGTGTGTGTGTGTGTGTGTGTGTGTGTGTGTGTGCGTGCGTGCGTGAGCAATATCGTGTTCGGCCACAGCTATGCCATTTTACGTGGGATCGTGCTGAATGCTGAAGTGTAAAGAGCACCACTGCAGGTGACCTAACTGAGCCAGATTTTTGAATTAGGTAATTAGGGCTGACTACATGGGCAAAAATAGATAGTGGCCAAAAGGCCTCAACACATGTTCAGCACCATGGAGAGGTCCAGAACCATGGAGAGGTCCAGAGTGGAGCAGCACACAGGTGAGTGCAGTTGGAATCAGCCCAACACGTTCTCACAACGAGCACGTAGCATATTGATGCTTTGTCCTGTCCCTTGTGGGTCACTTGTTACTAACATGGTACCCTTGAGCGACCCATGAAACGGCTTGGGCTTTCTGACTAAACTCAATGCAAACCCATGGAAGTCATCTTTGACGCTTATGGCAACTGCTCCCCCATTAGCCGAACTGCTCCCCCATTAGTCAACTGCTCCCCCATTAAGGTCTGGAGGGAGGTTAGGTTTAGGCGTGGGGGGTGGGAGAAGTTAGGTTTAGGGTTAGGGTCTGGGGGAGGTTAGGTTTAGGCATGGGGGGTGGGAGAGGTTAGGTTTAGGCATGGGGGGTGGGAGAGGTTAGGTTTAGGGTTAGGGTCTGGGAGAGGTTAGCTCCTCCAGACCCTAATGGGGGAGCAGGTGACTAATGGGGGAGCAGTTAGGCTAATAGGGGAGCAGTTGCCATAAGCGTCAAAGATGACTTCCATGGGTTTGCATTGAGTTTAGTCGGAAAGCCCAAGTCGTTTCATGTGTCGCTCAAGGGTACCATGTTAGTAACAAGTGACGCACAAGGGACGGGACAAAGCGTCAATATGCTACGCGCTCGGAGTGAGAACGGGTTGATCAGCCAGTGAACTCTGGAGCAGCACTCACGTGAGCTGAGTTGTAATCAGCCAATGAAGAGGACTATGAGAGCACTTATTCCTCTAGTAAGCTGTGTAGTCGCATGAGCAGTGATAGCCACAGACAAAGAAGAGAGTGCCACCTACAGGTCAGCATGAGCAGTTATAGCCACAGACAAAGAAGAGAGTGCCACCTACAGATACTCAATTCATCAGCATGGCTGCTGTGCAAGCATCAAGGAGGCTTCCCATAACCCAGACCACCAACAAATTCATTTTCATTTTCAACCTATCTCACGCCACGCAATTTACATTGAATTAAATTAATTGATGATCCTGTGTGCAAACTGTGCACTGCGGGGGCTCTGAGAACTTTTCTTCATTTGGTATGCTACTGTCCCCCCATAGGCCTACTGCAATTTTGGACTGGGGTGGCAGCCACACTGTCAGCCTTGTTGTCAGTGAATGTCCCAGTGACTGTGCCTGCCCTGTCAGAGCTCAATGTCACCAAGTTCACAAGGTACATCTCAGCTGGCTTGACAACTCCAAATAGAATGGGTTCTCACTTTTTGGGATATTGTTTATTTGGAGATCTTGACTGCCACAGTTAATGGGGCTACTGAGCCCACACTGAAGAGTTGGCATGTGGTAGGTGGCTCATTGAAGGACCTTCTGAGGTTACCCCTTTGTTGTGTATCTTGAGCTGTGGGGAGTAGGGTCCTGTGAGGAGGCGGGAATCTGCTTGTATATATGTTTGAATGTATTATGTATATGGTTATGATTATGTAAGTGTATGTGGTTTTTGTTTTTTTGTTTTTTTATGGCTTTTGGAGAGAAAACAATCTCAAAGAAAATGTGATGGTAACAAAATAATTGGTCAGCAGAAAGTCCAACGAAAAAGACGTCACAGTTACTGGACACACTGTTTGATTGGCAGTTGATCTTTGGGAAGAGAAACATGGGTACATGTACAGTCAGGCAAGATGGATTTTCTACTTAACTTTTCAACGCCCAGTCAAAAAGATGATTTTTCTACTTCAGTTTCAACACTTAGTCAAAAACATGACTTTTCTACTTCAGTTTCAACGCCCAGTCAAAAAGATGAATTTTCTACTTCAGTTTCCCAGTCAAAAAGATTAAATTTCTACTTCACTTTTCAACACCCAGTCAAAAATATGAATTTTCTACTTCACTTTTCAACGTCCAGTCAAAAAGATGAATTTTCTACTTCACTTTTCAACGCCAAGTCAAAAACATGAATTTTCTACTTCACTTTTCAAAGTCCAGTCAAAAACATGAATTTTCTACTTCAGTTTCCCCATCAAAAAGATTAGATTTCTACTTCACTTTTTTTTTTTTTTTCTACTTCAATTTCCAACGCCCATGCAGTCAAAAACATGAATTTTTTACTTCGCTTTTCAACGCCCAGTCAGAAACATGAATTGTCTACTTCACTTTTCAACACCCAATCAAAAAAAAAAAAAATTCTACTTCAGTTTTCAACGCCCGGTCAAAAATATGAATTTTCTACTTCAGTTTCAACGCCCAGTCAAAAAGATGAATTTTCTACTTCAGTTTCCCAGTCAAAAAGATTAGATTTCTACTTCACTTTTCAACGCCCTGTCAAAAAGATGAATTTTCTACTTCACTTTTCAACGTCCAGTCAAAAACATGAATTTTCTACTTCAATTTCAACGCCCATGCAGTCAAAAACATGAATTTTTTACTTCACTTTTCAACGCCCAGTCAAAAACATGAATTGTCTACTTCACTTTTCAACACCTAGTCAAAAAAAATAATTTTCTACTTCAGTTTTCAACGCCCGGTCAAAAATATGAATTTTCTACTTCAGTTTCAACGCCCAGTCAACAAGATTAATTTTCTACTTCACTTTTCAATGCCCAGTCAAAAAAATGAATTTTCTACTTCAGTTTCAACGCCCAGTCAAAAAGATGAATTTTCTACTTCAGTTTCAATGCCCAGTCAAAAAGAAAAATTTTCGACTTCACTTTTTAATGCCCAGTCAAAAAAAAAAAATTCTACTTCAGTTTCAACGCCCAGTCAAAAAGATAAATTTTCAACTTCACTTTTCAAAAGCAAATCATAGTGAATGAGCATCACCTCACTTGTCCTTGTGATGTCGTTACCTTGGGTTCAACAGTGCGTCCCGCACCTTCATGTGAACCAGTGGGATGGTCAAGCAGTGTTTTGACCTCTTTATGTTATGAAGGGGCTAAATTGAGCCACGTCGAGGACGGCGGCAAAACAAGTGGCCCCTAGTGATTCACTGGACCTTGAAAGTCATGAATAAAACATTGCGTGTGGGCGGTGATCATAGGTAATAGTGTAGGGAGAGCAGTCCGTGGCCCACTGCACCATATGGTGTGTCTCATTGTGTAATTGATTGTTTATTTCATATCAAAATTCTAAGCACAACAAGCTACAGGGTAGTGATGGATACCGCAGAGGCTTGTGGTCTCAGTAGACAGTGAGGCATTCCTGATTTACAGAGGCAGATTATAATGAGGAGCTGTTATGTAAATGTTGAACAAAGGCGCACTGCCTCGGGGCTGTTTCACTCTGTCAGAGAATGGTTGTACTGTAATTACGCTTGAATGGTGCAACAAAATGATCTGCTATTGGCAATACAGGGAAAAGGGCAAATGTCATGTAGTATTAATATATTAATCGAACATGTTTTAGAAGGGAGAACAGAGGCACCATCTTAATTTCTAAGCTAAAAGTGAAATCATTCAACACATAAAGAGCTCAGTCTACTATATATTTAGGAATGCATGATGATCGGCACATCATCGGTATCGACCGATAAAGATTTTAGAATGAAATATCAGGCCGACAGTTCGATAAATTGACTTAAATGATGCTAACCTGAACCCAGGGAGAGCGTCAACCAAGTTTAAGTTAGATGAATATTACAGCTTGTTTGAGAGAAAATGTTACATAATAAAAAATATGGCATGTTTTACATAACCTAAGTTGAAGTTAACAGGTGCTTTTAATAACATCTTAGGGACGGCCATTGCAAATGAGCTTAGGCTACAAATGCTGGGATACATCATCAAGACATTAATGTTTATGTTGTGTATCTGTCCCTATACAAATAAATAAAATGAATATTTTTTTTTTTTTTTTTTTTTAACCTTTATTTACCCAGGCAAGCAAGTAAGAACAATTTCTTATATACAAAAGCAGCCTGACAAAAAGCAAGGGCCTTTTGGGGGAAGGGGGTGGGAGGCTGAAATAAAAACAAGGTTATATAAATACAAGTAAAAACTTACAGTAGTAATAGGAGCATACTATATACAAACACAGGCTACAATAACAATATGAGAGAGAGAGAGAGAGAGAGAGAGAGAGGGAGAGGGAGGAAGAGAGAGAAAGAGGAGGGGGGAGGGGGTGAAGGGGCAGGGAAGGGAGAAGAGGAGGGACTGGGGGTATGTGTGTGGTTGGGAGGAGGTCAGCAGGTACAACAGTCGATTACAATCTGTTGCAGGTTTTGCTTAAAAGCAGTGAGCGATGAGAGGACCGTGAGTTTGAGGGTGTTTTGTAGAGTGTTCCAGTCGTAAGCTGACGCAAAGCGGAAGGCACTGCGGCCAAAAACGGTGCAGACTTTCGGAACGGAGAGTCAGATGAAGTTACTGGATCTGAGATTGTAGTCGGAACTGGAGAAGTGTAGAAGGGAGGAGAGGTAGAGAGGAGTTTTGCCTAGAATGGATTTGTAGATGAGCTGGAGCCAGTGAAGAAGCCGTCTGGTGTGAAGGGATGTCCAGTCGACCAGGTTGTAAAGGTCACAGTGATGAGTGGTGAATGGTGCGCCAGTGGCAAAACGGATGGCAGAATGATGAAGCGTGTCCAGTTTTTTGAGGGCGCTCTGGGATGCCATTCTGTAGATGGTGTCGCCGTAATCAAAGATGGGCAGGATGGTCATCTTGACAAGCGTGTGTTTGGCAGAACGGGTGAAAGAAGCTTTATTGCGGTACAAGAAGCTCAGGCGAGCTTTGACTTTAGACTGTAGGTGTTTTATGTGAGTGGTGAAAGAGAGGGATGGGTCCAGCCAGAGGCCAAGGTATTTGTATGATGTGACAAATTCCAGCTCGGAGCCATCGGCACAGGTGATCTTGGGGGCGCTGGTGATATTGTGTTTTCTGTCGAAAAGAATGCATTTCGTCTTCTTAGAATTAAGAAGCAGATGGAGGCTGTGAAATGACTGCTCAATATTGGTGAGACTGAGTTGAAGGGTGGATGCCGCAGAGTGGAGAGAAGGGCCCGTTGAATATAGGATGGTGTCGTCGGCATATAGGTGGATCAATGAATTTCCAGCAGCCTTGGCTACATCATTGATGTAGATGGAGAACAGCAATGGGCCCAAGATGGAGCCTTGAGGCACCCCTTTAGAGATGGTAAGAGGGTCGGACAAGATACTTTCAATAAAATGACAAATGAAGTAGTTTTCTTATGCCCAGTGAATGTGTACATTTTGAAAATCATTGTATTTATGTCTGCACCTGCCAGGGGGCCATCACGATAAGAGTAGGCATAATAATGTTAATTATTATATTATAGTGTTAATTCAACCAGGAAAGACTTGATCTTCTCTTAAATTAGGTGGGCAAAAAAATGCACGCATACACTACTTCAGCAATCGGCTAAAAGAGTTGGAAAATATCAGCATAAAAGAAATACACTATTGTGAATCCCTAACTGTACAGTATACAGTATATCTAAACATTCAGCAACATTACAGAATATGAAATCGTTTGAGATCCTCAACATACATACAGTACATACATACATACATATAGGGATGAATACCGTTCACATTTGAACCGATACTGGTACGATACCGGTAGGCCTATACCTGGAATTCGGTACGGTACCCAAAACGGTACCTTTTTCCGTACTTTACACACTCTAATAACAAAAAAAGAATTACAGTTGTAAAAAAAAAAAAAATCCAAACTTCTCAATTTCAACATTGTACTTTATTTAGAACATTATTTATTTAGCACCAGACAAAATAAAACTCCTCCCTACAGCCTACAGTACCTCCCTCCCTCTCCCCTCCCAAACCAAGAGGTGTAGCAGCAAGGTTAGTTTAGTGGGGTTGGGGAAATGGGGGGAATAGTACTTAGGGGCCATTGATGTCCACCACAGCTTCCAGCACGGCCTGGTCTTCATCTTCAAAGAGCTCCCCAAGTGCTGAAAGTTTCTTCTGCTTATGGAGTGGTATGTAAAAATAAAAAAAGGCATCGTGATTCATCAAGCATTATTTATGTTATCAATAGAAAGAAGTGTCATCTTACACAATATAAATAACAATTTATTGTTAGTAACTTAGCTTACACTATGAATAACACACCCATTATCACTCATTATGCAAAATAATAATTTACCTGAACCATCTCCACCGAAGAGCAACATCCCATTTACAATGAATGCAGTCACTGCCCTGTGGGACTCATTGACTTTCTGGCTGGGTGAAGAAGCTTTCTTTGCCAGGGTGAATCGTGTCTCCTTCAATGAAAGCAGGAGTGCAATGTTAAATAACACGTCTCACGGTCAGTGACACAAGCTGATGATAATTATTATATAACGTTAACAACGCTAGTTACGCTCCTAAACATGCTAAGCTATAAAGCTAACTCAGCCAATACAGTGAAAAGCCTTGTTATCTAACAACCACAACGGCAATGAAACAACTTATCCAGCTAACGCTAGCTAATTAAATAACGTTACCTGATGTTGTAGAAGTCGATGCCTCTCTCAAGTTTCCGACGTTCCGTCATCATCGTCCTCCAAGACTTCAGCTAATGTTACAGCTGAGGAGGTGCTGCTAACGTTAGCTGCAGTGTGGTGTCTGCTTCATTCACCCTCAGGCTATCGAACACGTTACAGTCTTCAGCATTTAGCTAAATATATCTTGTGTTTGACCCATGATTTGACCATGCTTCCTCAAGTTTGAGGTGTTTCCCTGGCCAGCTTTGCAATTCACATCACAAATGTCTATCTTGGTAAAGTGTAGCCACACTTTTGGACCGCTTTCAGCTGGTCCTGTTTGTTGATGTTTGCTTTCAGGTAGAGTGATGTACTGACGTAACGCGCTCTCGCGTGTTGCCTTAGGTTCCATCGGAATTTCTATTTTACCCACTCTCCTTCTATTACTCAGATGCATTCAAGTACCGAAATTTGGTACAGTTTGTTTTTATGTGAACTGGTACTCGGTACTACCGACGTCATTCGGTCGGTACCGGTAAAAGTAGCGAGTTCGGTACTCATCCCCACATACATACATACATACATACATGCATACATACCGACTCAAAGCCTACCTGTTCTCGCAAGCTTACAACCTCCCCTCCACTTAACCACTCCTCCAACCTCCCACCCCCCCCCCTATTTCCCCTCCCTCTTTTCTGTCTGACCCCTGTCCCTCCCACTCATTCCCTCCCTCCCCTCTGTTTCCATATTTCCCTGATTGATCTGTTAATTGCTACCTTGTTGTTATCCTGTTAATTGCTATTTATATTTGTGGCCTGTTGCTCGTTGTTATCTTGTTTTCTGTTGTACAACTCACACTGTTAGCGTCTTTGGGTCCTTAAAAAGCGCTATATAAAATAAATGAATTATTATTATTACATACATACATACATACATACATACATACATACATGTATAGTAGCACCATTAGTATTCATTATGGTGTGTTGGAATTAAGCATACTGCTACAGTACCTGTTTCACTGGAAGCATTCCCTGCCTCAGGGCCCTACACTTAGTTTAATGATAAGCCAATAAACCGCTGTATCACAGCCATCTGTCTTGACTTGTGTGCACTTAGTCCCAATGACCTTTGCAGCTCCTGGAGTTCTTACTTAGTGCAGGTGACTTTTCTCTGCATGGGCGGCGATCCGTAGCGGCGGCGGCCTCCGATGACTGTCTGACATACAACAAGTTCCTCATCTGCGAAGCCTCCGTCGCTGTGCGCCTCGAATTCCTAATTTCCTCCTGTCACCTTGCCGAACCCACCTCCCTCCCGCTCTGCAGTCCGTCTAATAAGCATGTGCGAGGGAACTTGTTTCATGTAAATGGGCTTAGAGGACAGAGGAAGCGCCAGACTGGTATCTATCGCCGACGGGGAAACGTTTACCGAGGAAACGTCAAATTCAATTATGCCAGCTGAGACAGTGGCCGCGGTGTCTGGGACGTGTCCGTCCGGAGGGGGACGAGCGCTCGCCTCGGCCGCTCTGATCTATCGGGAATCCAAGGCCACTCCGCAACTTGTACCAGCCTCACATCTCTCATGCAGATGACATTTTCATTTCTTCAGAGTACCCACCCCCAAACCCTCAAATCCACGACACTTAGTATCCAAGAGAATTCAAATACTTTTTCAGCAATATAGGTGAGGGGGGGAAACGTACACATGTGGTCCTCCAAAACAGCTTTCTAAAGGTTGAAAGTTAGGAATTGAGTGTACAGTATATTCACATAAAATAGAGCAGTGGTTCTCAAAGTGGGGGTACAGGGTCCCCAGCAAAAAGGGGAATAATAGATTTTCACTATAATTCCATCCATAAGTAACACAATGACAGATTGTATGACTATTTTGGTAGCCTACTGGGTTTCATACACTTTCTGTAATAAAACATCTGAAAGCAAAAATCTTATCAGATGGGGAAACCTGGGACAAAATCTCATCAAATGGGGGTTTGTGGTCTAATTTGTGTCAGTTTAAGGGTCCTTGATGTGGAAAAACTTTGAGAACCCCTGAAATAGAGTGTAGGTTATTTGATGCTTTAACAATTGTCATTACGGGACACGGTGTTGTCAGCTCACTGAATTGGAAAAGCGGGTTGTGATCAGCTCAGAAAAGAACGAGCAGGCTGGCTACGCCGCCCTCGGGTGTGGGACTTCACCTTGGGCTGACTTTGTTTTGGGATTGATTTGCGCGGAGATAACTCATGACTCCATATTTTTTTTAATTGAGCACCGTCCGACCTTACTCACCCCATCGGAAAATGCCAGAAGCCGGCGAAAGCCAGCGGAGAGAAAGAAATTGGGCCAAGGTTGTGGGAAAAGGGGCATGCGTTTAGCATATGCGAGAAGGCGGACGAAAGGATTCCCGAGGAAGTGTTCCTCCCTGGCTGCTGCAAGTAATGAAAGATAGATGTTATGTGCGAGACGCCATTGAGCTTTGACAGCCAATGCCAGTTTCCTTGTCAAACACGGATTGAGGTGTCTTATTTTCCTCCTCCTCTTAAGCTTGAAATGAAAAAGAAAAAATTGCAGTACCCAGAGGTAGCTCCGATGCAGAGGTTTATGCATTATTACTGCTGGGGACAGCGAGGAGAGCTTGTTATCTCTGCAACATGTGTGACCTCCCCCAGGAAATCCCCCCTGTAATGACTACTGATGATACATACTTTGCCGCGTTGATATGCATCCTTGATAGTTCGCCACATGTCTGCCAAACTCTGCACTGACCCCCCCCCCCCCCCTCCCCCCCCTCCACACCATTCTCTCCCCCTCATTTAATGCATAATGGGATGAACGCATGGGTTTGGGAGAAATTTGAAGTCCTTGGTAATGAGTAATTTAGTGGGCTCCTAGCTTCTAAATAACACCTTCTGCTGAGATGTTTGCTCGTGCAGTAATTCCCCTTCATTATTTCTTAGTCCTAAGCTCCTTAACGTTAAATGTTGTCTGGAATCATAGTTATTTGCATACCATACAGTACTGTACATGCATACAGGAATTATGACTAAGAGAGTTGTAGCTCATTCTAATGTCCCTTTAATTGCACTGCCCTTGAACTGTGTGATTAGTTCTTGTCAAGCAGACCATCTAAGCAGTGCTGATGTTGATGCTCATGGCTACAACCATTACACAGTAGAATGGCTCATTTGGCCCTCATCGTCTCCCATCTACTGAGATTAAATGCTTGCCCCGTGCAATGAAATTCATATTTGTTAGGATAATAATGAAGAAACCTAGCATATTGTGTGCCAGGCGGACTGAACTCAGGGGAGAATAGGCTTTACAATTGAATATTCACCATAATGGAAATTAGTTTCTGACTCTTTGTGCTCCTGTGGTACAACTCATTGTGTAAATAGCATGTGGGAATACCCCACCTTTTCCATAACAAAGGCCTTCAAGAGATGACTGACGCACATTATGAATCCAAACATATTCAGTTTTCCCCACACAGAGCTTACAGTAGATCTCATTTGATGAACCAGTCAATACTGCTGGATATTCTAATTCACAGCTTCTGAACTCTGTAGTAACCTTTAAAAAAAGCTCTGAAGGCCATTCCTAAATGTCATATCAACTCCCAGCATGTTATTAAAAATTGTGAATTCATTTCACCATTATCAGGTCTTCTCACAATTTGTATTAGCGGTATAGGTCCCGAGAATAACTCAACACCAGACAAAAGACAAAAGAATAGAGTCAATTCAGCAAGTGAATGTGGCAGCGTGCTGAATAAATGAGAACTCAAAAGCATATTCAGATGAATTAGAGTAGGCATTGAACATTTTCTATTCAAAACGTAAAATAAAGTTAACAATGGTAGGCTAAACCAAAGGCTGCTATTTTAATGGGATTCAATGCCAATGCTAACTTTAGCATCGCTTTATCATGAGCAGCAGCCTGGAGTACCGGTATATAGCTACTGTTGACTGATATTAGCCGACTAGCATTATCTCAAAAAGAAATTAAGAACTTAGTTAAAGCTAAATGGTAAGTAATCTGAAATAATTTTGGAAAATTAGTAAAATGTAGACAAAATCTGTTTCAAAAATAGTGTAGCCTACCGTTGTGACCTAGCAGGAACTACTTTACATGTTTCCATATAGGAAGTGAAGGTGGTGGGTCATGGGAGACTGTGTGCAGCAAAATAAATCACTGCGCAGCGGATGAATATGTGGTTGCTCAGCTGAAATAGTTCCAAAAATAATTGAGTGTACATTGAGTTACATTGAGTTTATTTTATTTTTACCGTATTTATGCTTTTAATTAATGAATTTACAGAACCTATAAAAAAAAAAAAACTAGTTTTTATTACATAAAGGTCAGTCATGTTAAGGCACACCAAGAGTGATGCAAATATACGGCACGAAATTGCGATGCGAATTTTGACCCACCTGTCAATCACAGCCACAGATGTGTACCATCGACCTATATAAGATGGACGCAATTCCATGGTCCCATAAGTGAAGCCGCTGCATGTTAGATCGCCGCCCTGACGGCTGAATCCAGTATTAGGTCACAAGGCCCGCCTCCCCATGTTAGTGGATGGGAAAATCACAACCGAAATAATCACAGTATACGTCAGATAATTTTTTTCCAAAGGTGGTTTGTATCATTTTAGATAGTCATTATCATGCTAATGCCTGTGCAAGTGGTCATTTTTCTGATCAGTTTGTTTTTAAGTAGTTATTTGACATATAAAAATGGATAAAAATGGATGATTGACAGCTGTGGCAGCCAGTCTCAAGCCGTCATTGGCTGGACAGGCTCTTCACAGTATAGAACTAGCGTTGGTTTGACATAGACAGGACACAGTGCTGCTTTGTGCTTTCATCATGTAACGCTGCCTGGAGGGTGGCTCTGTGTGGACCCGGGACAGAGGCTCTTAGCACGGGTAGTGGCTCCCTGGAGGTCGGGGTGGCTGTGCTGGCTACCAGACATATCAATGGACCGCAATAAAAAGAACATTGTTTTGAGAAAGGCACGCGAGGAATTAACGTTGGTTGGGGACTGAAGTAAGTTCAGAAAATATGTGTTTTAGTAGTTACTCCAGCTACGTTAGCCACTTTCGCTAGTCGGCTGTTTTTCATTATTTATCGGCTTAATATTACTATAACTTAACAACCGATAACGATAGCTGGAATAACACAATAATATACACATATTTTCAGAACTTACCAGGTTGTCCAACTGCCAGGAAATGTGTTTTATAAGATGGGGCCTAGTACGCAAGCACCAGCCATGAGCTAATCGCTAACCCGTTAGCGTCACATAAACAGAGGTTTTATTTCTGGTATTAAAGCAACAAACATTTTTATATGGATATCTCAGAGAAATGCTTTGACTGTGGGGCTGTTCCTTCTTCACAAGCTCCTTTCTTAGCTGTTGTAAGGATATACGGTAGTTAACAGAGACGAGACTAGGCAGCTAGGCTAACGTTACCACTGAGCTATATTAAATGGAACGTAATACAGCAGGCTGCCCTACCCACACTATACCAGTAAACAACGTAGCGTAAAGCGTCAAGGTTAGATTTGTAAAACCAACATTTGCTCCAAAAGGAATTAAATCATAAAGTTAATCAAAATGCCACGGAAACATTGGCTAGCTTAATCAACACAGCAGTGGATCGGATAATTTCCCCTAGTGAGGCCGAGAGGAGCCTCCACTTCCGGTCCGGGCTGAGAGCACAGCAGCCCGGAGGAGAAATCTCCGACAACCAAAATCAGATTTTCGTACAGGCGTCATTTTGATAAACTGATCTCATAGTGGGACTCTTCCTGGTTACTTTTGGCGAGACAAAAAATATTACAACTTAAAGTGTAATATTTACAGAGCTAGACTGTATATAAATACACAACGCACTGTGCGCATTCTAGAAACAGCAGCTCTACATAAGAAAGTTCAGAGGGGCGTGGAGCTCTCGCAGGTTCTCAATCAAAGGCGCTAGTGCGCATGCTCTGGTTCACTGATCTCGCAGGATTTTGGCTTCAATACACATACAGGGCGGAGATACGGACGCTCTCTCCATTCATATTATAACTCAATGATGTGTACACGTCGGAAGCGAATTTCTGAAAAATCGACCGTGGCCCGAAAAAATAAACGCCACAACAACGCTCAGCGAAACTTCGCCGTTGGTATGCACAGTTGCATTGACTGATATAGGTTCGGAAAATATTATTGATATGCGAATTAATTGCACGAAAAAAAAACGCTCCCGATGTGTAAGGACCTTTACTTTGAATAATGCTGGTGGCTTTCAATCACTCAACATGCTAAATTGTTAGCATGGAGCCTACTGTCGGTCAACATTATTTAGGCTCAAATTTAGCATGCAAAATTGGAGCCAATGATATCCTGGAGACATATGGATGATTTCAGTGCCTCTGCTCTCATCACTTAACGGGTAAGCCGACCAATTTAACACAATTTCCAGAAATGTCCCCCGCCTGCGATATAGGCTATTATATTGCGATATGAAAAAATACAGAGATTTTCACCAAATTACCAGAATAGCTCTATTTTAGAGAAAATAATACTTCCAGAATGATTGGGGTGATTTTGTAGAGGAGTCCAGCTGATTTTGGAAGGGGAATTAGGTATTTTAATGTTTGTCAACCACTGGGCTGTGGCCCACTGGTAGGCCTCAGAGTGCCATCTATCAGGGTTCATACACATTTTGACCAATGGATTTCCATGACTTACATAGGCTACATGAAAAAGTGAGTGAGTTACGACATTCTACTTTAAAATGTCACTAGCCTACACTTCACTTAGTGTAATGCAGCTTTTAAAGCCAGGGAAAGAGAACATTTATGCCGTATCACCATATTACTAGTCTCGCTGGCCAGCCTCCTCTCCCTTCCGTCCGAGGAGTCTGGCACTGCAGGTCTCCATAGTGGGATTGCGATGGGCGGCGCTTAGCGGCAGTGCCCTTGGAAAATAGTTTCAAACAATCCAACTTGCCGTTTTCAGCGTGTAGCAACGAGCTAGCGTGTAGGTTTCTGCCGTTAGCTTGCTAGCTAGTTAGCGTTGTTGTTTTCACTGCGGCGGCAGGGCACTATTTACAGCGACACACAGGGAGGAGGGAGCGGAAGCCGCTCTGATTGACATGGTTGGAGCCAATGACAGAGCTTGTAATAAGCCGGGAGCGGACATCTGGCTGCCACCAAAACAGTCGCTCCAATGGGAGAGCAGAGTAGAGCAGGGGAGGGTTTATCCCAGTTATGGAGACCTGCGGTGCCAGACTCCTCGGACGGAAGGGAGAGGCTGGCCAGCGAGACTACCATATTACCCAACATCTAAGACCATATATAGTCTCATATCACAATATTGATAAACAATTTATATATTGCCCACCCCTAATATTGAGTGCCAGAATCAACCTCCCAATGATGCTATTTGCAGAAAAACATTAGATTTCATTGATTATAATCACTGCTTTCAACTTCTTTCTGATGTAAATGCATCTTAATTTTAATTTTAACTTTTAATTTTCTACTCAAATAACGTTTCAATAAATCAACAATGAAACACCCCTGCCACTTTACACACTTGGTCTGACCCCCGGAAACCCCCTCCAGAAACTACCAAGTGGTACGCTCCGCATCTGGGGAGTTCCGGTTTTGGAGCGTGTCATTATAAGTTGCTGTCTTGCTTTTTGGTGTTTCAAGAGTAAATATCTCCACTCCATGGACATGTTGAGTTACAGCAGCCAGCCTGCTGTATGCTAGCGCGCTGCAAACTGTGGACGCATCCGCCTCCGCAAACACATTGTTTACAGACGGGCTACTGTAACGTAACGCAACGCAACGTAAGCAAAAATTATTCAATTGAGCTCTCTGTGCATGTTTGTTGTGTTGAAGCTAAGCACTAAATGAGTGAGTACAGTAGCGGGGCGTCTCTCTCCTTTAAGAGAGCCTGCATTTCACTCAGTAGGCTCCTCCCCTAAAGTGAGAGTTTATCAAGCAACATGACGAGTTAATTTGCTTTTGACATCGCACGTCCTGCGATGTGACTATCGCGCATGCGCACATTGCGATGACGATGTGTAAACGATATATCGTGCAGCCTTAATAGCAGGGGTTTTCAAAGCGTGGGAGACTGAGCCTCCACTCAGAAAACGCCTTTTTTAATCCTTTTTTCAAATATCTTCTTTTAACACGTTCACTGCCGTTGACGAGTCAACTCGTCAAGCAGAAACCAACGGTTGACTGCCAATGACGAGTCAACTCGTCAAAAAAAAAAAAAAAAAAATTGACGGTGGGACGTGGATCAAACCCTTTTACGTCTCCTATAAAAATATGGGAGCCACCGAACGTGTACAACCCATTCCACCGACCCACTAAGTGGCGACAGTGCTCTCCAGACTAGAGAAAGCGAGCCAAAACTGCAGGGAAAAGCGTGAGGAAACCATTCTCATACTGTAGAATGGTTTGGCGAAAACGCTTTCGCGCTGGCGCACAACGGTGGCGCACAACGGTGGGGGGTTCCAAAAATAGACTGGTTGCAACACACTTTGAAACACGCAGCATAAAGCCCAGAATCGCAAAAGCTTCATCAAAGCTCTCAACCGAAACCCCAAGAAACGCGCGAGCCCCATCCAGGCTCGCCCGACCAGGGGCCGCCAGGCAGCAGACAGGCAGCAGAAACTCGCTTGTGACACACCCGCTGCAGAGCCAAGTTTGAAGGAGAGGGGGGTGCGGGTGCTGTTATGGAGGAAAATACTGTTCAGAACAAATTGTTTAGATGTCTGATGTCTTTGATGCCAAAAATAAATGGTTAAAGTGACTGTTCTATCGAATTTCACAAAAAGGCATTTTTCTCACCTTTCATTTTCAGACGCTGAAACCATGCTGTATTCAACTGCTAATGCCTACATAACTACTAACTCTACAAACTAACTCTTTTAGACAGAGAAAGCACACATTCTATTAGTTCTTTTGAGATATTTTGTGTTCACAAAATCCTAGCAGAAAATAATCCTCGGCTCTTGAAAGATGAGCCAGAATCCTCAAAAAAACCCTTGGCAGAAGCTACCTACAGTAAAAAAAAAAACTGTTGGCAGTGAATGTGTTAAACATTTTAAACATCTTTATCCACTCTGAAGGACTTTTAATCATTTTCTGTGAACACATTTGTATTATAACTAGTGGGATATATCTCATGGACCCCTTGCGTGGGATCCCATACACATTATCTTGTATGAACACATAAGCACCTTATGCAACTGATAGCACCATATTGTAATGTTCAATGTCGATGATGTATGTTTTTTTCCCTTTCTTTTCCTTATGTCTTTTCCTGTTTGTCTTGTATATTGTTCTATAAAAAAAATATATATAAAAAAAAATCGTGATTTCCTTCTCCCTGATTTCTCCTCTGACAGCCTGAGCTCACCTCAACAGAGGCAGCCAGACTGTGGGCGCTCTGCCTCCGGCTGATTCGCGCGGTGGACGCTGCGCAGCTATTGTGCAGCCAGCATGGCCGACTTAAGTTGGCTGCGCATTTTATTCTCTCTGATTTTTCCGCGTCACATCGCGCCTCCCCTGAAGTTGGCTCACGCACCCCAGGGCAAGCGCCTCACACTTTGAAAACCGCTGCTATAGTATCTTCCTTTAAGCACCATCTGCACTAGTATGCAATATGGATTTGCCCCAATCTGCTCAGGGTTTCAGCCCCTCCACCCTGTTCGCCTGTTGGACCGACATCAGATGACATGTTGGCCCGAGTGAGAATGGCTCCACACCGAGCTCCGCTGTCCATCCTCTGCCTCTGTGTCCACATCTGAGGCCAGATAGCTGGAAGGACACTCCGGGATTGTTGTCCTCTCTATCCATCTGCCTGTCTGTCTGTCTCTCTCTCTCTCTCTCTCTCTCTCTGTTGAGTGTATGTGTGTCTGAGTTACCGCCAAGTAGGGCACACTTCAAAGAGAAGCCAATGTGTTTATTTGCCAAATGCTAGAGATACTTCAGAAATACAAGTACATATTTCTCTCTCTCTCTCTCTCTCCAAGAGGGGCAATTATCTGGATAGGGTATTTACAGTGCATCTTTGGACCTCCAGCTCAAAAAGCGAACAGAATAAATACACTCCAAATATTCAGCCTGGCAAGGTACTTGTCCCTCGCCGCAATTCTCCAACAACATTAATGTCTTGTGCATCTGTTTATTTGACTGCGGGTAACAGAATGTTCCTGGTTAGTGATATTGGTCTTGGCAAACCGTACTTAACGAACTGAGAGTCTTGATTATGTTTTTCTCGTGCAGAGAAAATGTTTCAATATCTCAATGTTGGGAGATAGTACAGTCAGTGGGTCCTATACATTCTATGTTTTATTTTGTACACATGGTACAGTATACTTCCGATGTCAAAGTGGGAGGCAGACTAGACCACACAGTTAAAGGTTAGCAGTAACAGTTGGTGGGGAAATAATGGAAGCTTCCTTGTTGAATGGGAGTACCAGCAGTCTCTCTGCTCTAAATCAAGTTCAGGGAGCCTTCCTGAGGATGCTCGTGACCTATGACCTGAACTGTAGCCTGGTATTAATCTTATATTAATCCCCCCACTCATCTCTATGGTCTTTTAACCCTTTAGCTTTTCCTGGGAGGAAATGGAAAAGTGGATATGGATTTGGCGCCAGCTAGTTGGGTCAGGGTTTGTGGCTGCTAGCTCACATTAACCCAGGGGGTTCCTCCGTACATAACCCCCCACTAAAAACATGCAGAAGATCGTCATCCGACCAGTGACGACAACATCTGAAGTTGGTCCAATGATGGTCCATTGACGGTCCCCGGGCGCTTCAAAGAAAAAGCGACCACTGCTCCTGGCCTGCCCCCTGGAGGAAAGGACAAGCCTGGATGGGTCAAATGCAGAGGACATATTTCACCGGCCACCGTCAGCATGAGTGTGTTGTGGCCGCATGCATGTGTTGTGGTGTTCGTGTGACAATAAAGACGGGCTGCCGTCTGAAATCGTGTTTAGAAATCGTGAAATCGTGTTAAAGGTGTCTTTGTAAAGGATTTATTTTGTCAACAAGTCCCCCTGTTGTCCCGGCTGTTACTTCACCCTCTCTGCTGATCTGGGGAGAGTTGTAACTAGCGCATGTTTCCTCTGATACATATGCAGTCGCCAGCAGCTTCTTTTCACCTGATAGCGAGATGTTTCACCAGCAAGAGATAGCACACGGGAGGATCATGCGCTATTCCCCCCAGTTCTCCTTCCATGCAAACAGGTCCCCCGACCGACCAGAGGAGGCAGCAACCAGGACACATACCCTTAATCCGGGTTCCCACCTGCAGACACATACTGTAGCCTGATATTCAGACTGAATAGTCAAATCATAAACTCATTTCGTCTTCTAGTCTGAGATTGCAGTCACTTCAGAGCATATAAGGGGCAGGCTTCGTTCTTTCCTAACCAATCACTAGAGGCCGTAGCAGCAGTCTTGCTAGATCGCTGCCTGCTGGAGCTGAATCTCTCTGGGCTCCCTGGCTAACACACCAGCCTCATGGTTCTCTCTGGGCTCCCTGGCTAACACACCAGTCTCATGGTTCTCTCTGGGCTCCCTGGCTAACACACCAGTCTCATGGTTCTCTCTGGGCTCCCTGACTAACACACATGGAATAATGGATTCGGGACCGCAATAAAAGATGAGATGACTTGGAAGTGAGCGAGGATGGATGACTGAAGTTGTAAGTTCTGAAAAGATGCGTCTCATTCCAGCATTGGTTGTACTGCGGTTGTAAAGCACTAATGTTAGCGCTCGCTAATATTAACGTTAGCCTAGCACAGCTGCCTTTCATAGGCAAAATGAACAACCGTACTGTTTAGCTGGAATAAGTAACAAAGGCACACATTTCAGAACTTGTAACGTTATAGTCCAACTTACTTGCCGACTTCTCCAAGTCCTCATTTTTGTTTGGTCTGTGTAGCCTTTGCTAGGAGACATGTTTCACAACACTCTGGCCCATGCACCTACAAGTCACAAGCACAAGCTAACATAGTTAGCTAATGCTAGCTATGTTAGCTGTTTGTCACCAACACTTATGATGGTTTTTGTTGGGTTTGTTTTTGTAACCCGGGGGGGGGGGGACAGCGACATGCTTTAAACAGCTGAACAGCCTAATGGCTGTCTGCTTCAGGCAATCTCTGCTTTGGCCACAGCTGTGTCTGTTTCTGTTGTGCATGACTGACAACAGTGTTAGCCAATCAGCACCTGTGATTGGATTTTCAACCAAGAACAGCCAAATCCACAACTGTGGAGTGGGCGTGGCAGGGGAATCTACCGCAGTCTTTGCAAAGGAATCTGAGTTTAGCGCAGGACGTACAATAGTATACTGTATTTTGCCATGCACAAACTGACCTTTTTCTCAGCTTATATCTATAGGTGGTGCAGAGCCCAATTTCTCCTGCTCTGTACAGCATATAGAATGGACCCCTGTGCCTTGTCCCAGTTGCCTTTGAGGGAAGATGTCCTGGCCGGTGGCGGGAACAAGCACCGCTCCTTCAGAGTACGCAGGTGACATGCAGTCACACGGGTGCCCTGGAACAAGCACAGCTCCTTCAGGTGACATGCAGTCACATGGGGGTGCCCTGGGGGGCGGCCGCGACTTTCTCCTATCTGAGAAACTCAGACCTATCTGACACACTCAGACCTATCTGAGAAACTCAGACCTATCTGACACACTCAGACCTATCTGACACACTCACCTAATTCCTCTCCTGCTTAACGAGCCACTTGATCATCCTGCCACCTTGTGCCGCTGGATCAATTCCACCAGAAGAGCAGGAAAAAGCAAGGGCAACATTTGTCCCTGCTGGACATATTTGAAGCATGCTTATCAGCCATGCACAATGGAGCAAGACGGGCACTGACTGCTGACCCCTGTGGCCTCTGTGTATTAAGGTGGACTCTGCTATGAAATGAGAGGTTGTTGGTGGGATTGGCGGCAGCACAGCGGGGGGGGGTAAGGGGTGGGTTAGGGTAGTTCAGCAGACATGGCGGACTGTTACAAGCCATTCTGCTTTCATTTACCACCAATACAGATCTGCAACGGTTAGCGGTTGTGACATGTATATTTACTATTGGGCCTAGTAAAATCTGTAAAAACAATCACCAGACTGCCGGGTCACTCTCTAATTGGAACTCCTTTACATATTAATTTTTCCCATTTTCTTTTTCTTTTCTTTTTTATGTTTTGGGCTGGGCTGGGATGTATGGATCATTTCCATTCAGAAGAGACAATGCTGACCTTTCTCTTAAACGTTATGTGTCCAAGTCTTTGTTGTTTGAACAACTGCGACAACAGCTGTGATCAAATATAAAATAATATCTGTATAATATAATAATAATAGTGAGTAGGTGCGGTCCCAATTGCTGCATTGGATGTGTTTCCAGAAAGACAGCTCCTCCTCTTCAAAAACCCACTTGTTGGCCAATAATGAACCAGTTGGAAGTGAATGATGGTGGTTGCAACATGATGGAAATATTTGAAGCAGTATAATATGGAGAAACTGTCCATTATTCCATGTGCAAAGATGGAGAAAGAGATGCTAATTGCTCCAGGCTCAATATACTGCATTCATGGTTTTGACAAACATACCGTTCTTTGTATGGCGTCTATAATGGGCTGCAGCTAACGCATTGTGGTGCTTTGTAGCCATGCCTGATAGCATTAGTGTTGGAGGCCTTGAAAGCGCTCGTGTTCAGCAGATAGTCACACTGTCATTACCGCTGTGAGTCTACTCAGGGCCTGCAGCCTTGACCCTGGCTCTGCAATAAGCACGTCAGCAGAACTCTTCGCATCAGCATTTACCTCCTGCTCTGCTCATCCAAGGTTAGCATCTCATTGTGAAGCCCTGTGATTTATCAGAATATGTTGGGACCGGAGCGGAGCATTGTTTGAACTTTAAGCACACAGATATGCATTCAAATCAACTGGCTCCCTCGCTCGCAGGGATCAAAGGACGGCCTCTTGTGATGGCACACAGTAGGCAAACACTTCAAAAGGCCGTTTTTAATGAAGATTGATTTGGTTCACACCTACGGCGAACACTCGGCTCCACTTGATGAGCCCCCCCAGTATTACGTGTGCTATTTGCCATTTAACTCGCACGCCTATTTGTTTTTGTCAGGTCAATTCTTGTTTGTGGAGTTAATTAATATGGATGATAGTAGAAAAGGAATGGTGTCGCGGGGCTTATTTCAGATTAGTTTTGCAATACAAAACAGACAAAAAAACTGTACAGCACAAATATTGACGTCTGTAGAATTTAAACATAATTTATTCAGTGAGAGCCTGTCTTTCATTGACAATAGAAATATTCGATTTAGACCACATACATTTACGTACACATGTTTTAGCTTGTGGAGGCATAGTGAAAGCTATAGAGCAGGCCCACTGTAGGTTATAGCGTAACCCATGTTGGTGACTTTAAGTTTAGTTCATGCTGTCAGCAAATCACCTTAAAGGTGCAATAAATCCACTAGAAACATGACATTTCACTACATCTAGCACCTGTCTTAACCTAACCGTGGGTGTGGTCTTTCCATTCTAATTATTGCATCCTGATCCAAGTATCATGAGGCACAAGGATATCAGGGGCTCTCTGCTCTGGAAAATAATAAGTGCATGACCATCTCTAATTCCAGACAATTTGTTACCTTTTTTTTTAAGCTGGCCTTATTCAGAGCAGTGGTGGCAGCCTCGTTTCCCATCACGTATATATTTGACGGAAACATCCCAAGGGGACGGAGTACCTTGACACCATCATGCCAAGGTCTTTTATAGGGGACTGGGACGGTGGGTGAGAGCAATCTGACCAGCCCACATTAGCCTGGCCTTATTTCAAAGACCAAGGCCCCTTTACTGCTTTTAGCTCTTTCCCATCACCAACTGAAAAGGGCCATTTCGGGGGTATGAGCAGTAACAACGTTCCCTTCCCACCTGGAGTCTCAGGTGCATTTGGATGAGTGTGAAGCAACGTGCTTCTTTCTGTCCGCCGCGCTCCCTCTCCGCTATCCCGCATGCCAAACCCCACTTAAAGGGATACACCACTTTTTTGGAAGTTTAGCATTTGCCACACCCCCCCCACACATAACCAAGATACACCATGCCTCACCGGCACTGTCCGCTTAGTTTGCAGTGAGCTACAGTCGTGAAGTTATTAATTATCACCATAGAATGGAGGCTAATGGTACAGCTGTTCAAAATCTGCCAAAACACACATCTCACAGCGCCAAAATACATGTTGTGCTTCGGGGTACCTTCACCTTCAGATCTTCAAGCCATCATTGAGTAGAGCAGAACTCCTAATTTACAGACAGAAGCTTACTGTTACTGAAGAGTCAAAGTAAATATTAATTAACCTATCTGTTTTTCCTTCTTTTGCAGGCTTTTGTGATAACAAGTTAGCACACTTAAACAGATGGAAATTAAACAGCCATTACAGTTTTTGCTCATCTAAACACCAGAATATTTCACGTTTTTTGTCAAAAGATTTCATGGAACAGTAACTCTCTTAAGTTGTCATAATTGTATACAGTACAAAAGAAAATGGGACTCACTTTCCACTTTCACACAGCTCACACAGTCTGTTTTTGTCTGGAATATTTTTGAATCGACAAATCTCAATGGCCAAAGGAAGAATACCAGCTCTCACTGCAACCGAAGAGCTATCTGTTTTCTGATATGTTCCTTTCTCACTTGAAAAATCAGATTTTGTGGATGGTACGCAGGGGTGGAATGAGTACAAAAAAACATCGACTCAAGTAGAAGTACTGTTACTTTGATGACATTTTACTCAAGTACTGTAAGTAAAATAAAATCTACTTGAGTAAAAAGTGTGTGTGTGTGTGTGTGTGTGGGTGTGGGTGTGGGTGTGGGTGTGTGTGTGTGTGTGGGGGGGGGGTTATATAATCTCAAACTAGGTTATTTTTCTCATTTTCTACAAATTCATCTCAACTTCAACCGAATCCCATGGGGTTTCATTTGGATTTCTGCACAAGTGTTTTCTAACTCATCCGTCTTATCTCCTTTGTGGTTAAGCACCAACGTATTCTCCTTGTCTGTCTGCCTGTCTGTCTGTCTGTCTGTCTGTCTGTCTGTCTGTCTGTCTGTCCGTCTGTCTACCTGTCTGTCTGTCTGTCTGTCTGTCTGTCTGTCTGTCTACCTGTATGTCTGTCTCTCTACCTGTCTTTCTGTCTGTCTGTCTGTCTGTCTGTCTGTCTGTCTGTCTGTCTGTCTGTCTACCTGTATGTCTGTCTCTCTACCTGTCTTTCTGTCTGTCTGTCTGTCTGTCTGTCTGTCTGTCTGTCTGTCTGTCTACCTGTCTGTCTGTCTGTCTGGTTACCTGTCTGTCTGTCTGTCTGTCTGTCTACCTGTCTACCTGTCTGTCTGTCTGTCTACCTGTATGTCTGTCTCTCTGTCTGTCTACCTGTCTTTCTGTCTGTCTGTCTGTCTGTCTGTCTGTCTGTCTGTCTGTCTGTCTGTCTGTCTGGTTACCTGTCTGTCAGTCTACCTGTCTGTCTGTCTGTCTGTCTGTGTCCGTATACCTGTCTGTCTGTCTGTCCGTCCGTCTACCTGTCTGTCTGTCCATCTATCTGTCTGTCTGTCTGTCTGTCTGTATGTCTGTCTGACTGACTGTCAGTCTGTCTGTTTCCTGTCTGTCTGTCCGTCTGTCTACCTGTCTGTCTGACTGACCATATTGTCTACCTGTCTGTCTGTATACCTGTCTGTCTACCTGTCTGTCTGTCTGTCTACCTGTCTGTCTGTCTGTCTGACTGTCAGTCTGTCTGTCTGTCTGTCTGTCTGTCTGTCTGTCTGTCTGTCTGTCTGTCTGTCTACCTGTCTACCTGTCTGTCTGACTGACCATATTGTCTGTCTGTCAGTCTGCCTACCTGTCTGTCTGTGTGTCTGCCTACCTGTCTGTCTGTCTGTCTGTCTGTCTGTCTGTCTGTCTGTCTGTCTGCCTGCCTGTCTGACTTACCATATTGTCTGTCTGTCTGTCTGTCTGTCTGTCTGTCTGTCTGTCTGTCTGCCTGACTGACCGTCGTTCACCCTCTGGTGAAGTGTTGAATCCCAAAGCATTTGTTACAGCGGATGCCGGTTGCTCTACTGGCTCTGCTGTCATGCAGAGGTCTGATGATCACAGCACTTCCCACACACACACACACTGTAGCTCCCCTCCCTCTGTTGTTGTTCGTTAGTTCTTGATCATGGGATAGCTCAGGGCTTGTGCCCTTTTCTATCCATAGGCAACTGGTGGTTTGGATGGATTGATATGGAGCCGATGGATGTGGAGCCGTGGGATATGGAGCCGTGGGAGGAGCCATAGGAGGCGGAGATCAGGGGAGGAGCCGACTGGTATCATGTTGTGAGCAGGGACTATAGGTTATATATTGATATGCAAATGATGGTGTCATCTGGCGACTTTCTTTCTTTTACTTGGCAGCACTGGCAGTTAGCAAGTGCCAATATTCTCTGGTGCACAGTTCATAGAAAACTTGGGGAAACTCTGTACTATGAAGTGATTTAAAATGTAACAAAGTACATTAATTCAAACAAAATTTACTTAAGTAAAATTACTGATTTAAAAAATTACTCAAAAAGTACAAGTACACAAAGAAGCTACTCAAATACAGTAATTTGAGTTTCTAATTAGTTACTTTCCAGCTCGTACGTTTTAATTTCCCTACACATTACATGACAAAATAATCTGTAACCAATTATCAATATTAACTTGTTTTCTGGCATCCTCCAAATGTACAAATACTGTAAGTTCCAACAGAGCAAGACAAAACATATTAGAAGCAAGACATTTGAGAGCTGCAGTGTGCATTTCCCACGTCAAGGCGAACCCCGCTCTGTGTTCCTTTAGTTTCGAAATATGTTTCATTGATAGACAGTCCTGAGTAAATTATCATTAGCATTATTATGAGAGATATGTTTCAATCGAGTATAGTGTGTTTTCTTCTTATGATGAGAGGGGAATGCCTGCAGCTCGGCACTCTGAATCAATGTGGGGATGAGGGCAGAACGTTAAAGTTTGCATTCGGCAAGAGAGAGCAGGGTCAAGGCAGGGCTGACGGGAAATTGGTAGCAGTTCTGTTGATGCATCAGACAAGTAATCATATGTGTGTCTTAGTTCAGGCAGGTGGGTTGCCATTCCTCAGATGTTCGCAAGCACCGAGATTGTTATTCTTCCACGTCTGCTAAGAAGCGCCGACCTTGAAGACGGCACTTATCATTTTTTGATCTCGGAACTTTGCTTTAAACCCATTGGAATACAAAATGTTTCCCTTCATTCAGTAGCCCTTGAAAATAAGCAGCAGAGAATATGACACGCGGTTCTTTACTTCGGAGAGAGCTTAGTGTTACTTAATGGTGCTACGTGTAGCATTTAAAAATCAATAAATCATTACCACAACAAACAAGACCATAGCCAAGAAGACTGGCAGCCTCTGCCTCGCCTCTATACGCTGCATTTGACGTTGTTTGCCACCCGGGCGGATTTTGAAAGAATTCATGCTGGGTTGCCTTACAGCACATAGAGAGACTGCTTTGTGGCACAAAACTGGAAGAGGGCAACAGATCAAACGGAGGAAAAAGCTTTCAGAGCTTTCTCACAATGGCAGACAAATCACTTGTAATATCAATGCAACTTTTAGTGTAGCTCTTTCCAGCTTTGCACTTTGGAGGTTTATTATGTGACTGGGATGGATAAAAAAAAGAAGAAAAAAAGAAAAGGAATTAGATAAGGAGGAAGTTAAGAAAGAGAAGACAGGTGCAGTGGAGAAGTTTCCCACAGCGAGCACAGCTATGAACGCTGCTCTGTGTATTTCTCATTTACTGGCCTCCCTTGACAGCCTCTCCTGTCTGTGCTGGAACAGCCTGTCTGACACCACCGATGGAACGGCAACAGGAATTCACAAAGAATTAAATAAATAACACCTCAACCAATCACTTTAATGGGTAGTGGCCACTGGCCAGGGAGTATTGATTGAGCTGGGTGTGTGTGTGTGTGTGTGTGTGTGTGTGTGTGTGTGTGTGTGGGGGGGGGGGTTGCTTGTGTACATCCGGGGGGAAATAGTACTGCAGGGAAATTATTAATTTCCAAAGCAAATGAATTGTAGTTATATAAAGAAATGTGCAATACAGTATTTTATTTCAGATAGGATAGCTATTACCAGCTACCAGTTGGGTAGTCATTCTGTCCTAGGTGCTATTTTCAGGCAGTCTCCTATACAGTGTCACTGTCTCCTATACAGTGTCACTGTCTCATCTACAGTGTCACTGTCTCCTATACAGCAGTGTCACTGTCTCCTATACAGGAGTGAGCAGAGACAACTGGACTTACCAACGTTAGATCTTCTGTCTCCATCATCCATTTGGTTTCCTTTGGTATAAAGAATCACAGACTGGCGGGGCTGGTAAAGCAGTGTGTCATGCAGTGTTGAGGAGTAGTTAAGCACTTCAATTGCTAGTTTCACTACAATTTGCAGTAGTTGGGTCAGAGTTGAACTCTTTATGTATTATTATTATTATTATATTCATTGGCTAGGGTTGTCATTTAATAAGTTCAAATATACATACTTCTGCATGCGCTGGGACGCGTCATCAGTGATGTTAACTGGGGTCGTGGGGTGTTTCGGGTCTGTCAACATCATACACCCTCGCCCAGTTGACCCAGCCGAGGCCGTTTACGACCCCGACCCGCGTCCCAGAAGCAGCCGCTCACGGATCAGCCTTCCTACTCTGTCTGCAACGTTGCCCGCGGAAGGGTTGATCACGCCCAATCTGCTGCAATAGAGTTTAGTGCTACACCGCAGTATTGCAAGACCTTCGGTGCATGGAGGTCTAAGGCTCTGTGGGGTGATTCCAGGCCGGGCACCTCCTTCGTCTCACCAGAACCTCCCACGGAAAAAGGCAATCCTACCATGCCGTACCATGGGCAGGGAGGATGCCTCAAGGAGGCCTGTGCGCTGCACGTCATTCACCTGCGGCGAGCACCTCACTCTAGCCTGAAGGACCACAGGCCGCGCCGATGTTTACGCAGATTTTCAGGAGGCTGATCCGTAGCGTTTGTGGATTTCTCCCTCACGAGAGAGCCAGGCTGGGGTGCTAAAACCCATCCCGTACCGGATGCCGTCACTCCGACCGTCAACTGTCTCTCCAGCTTGTCACCAAACTATACTTGGTTGTCACCTAGTCTATTCCCAAGTGTCACTGGCCAGGGGGAGCCAGGGGTTTCGGTTCAAATATACATACTTCTGCATGCGCTGGGACGCGTCATCAGTGATGTTAACTGGGGTCGTGGGGTGTTTCGGGTCTGTCAACATCATACACCCTCGCCCAGTTGACCCAGCCGAGGCCGATTACGACCCCGACCCGCGTCCCAGAAGCAGCCGCTCACGGATCAGCCTTCCTACTCTGTCTGCAACGTTGCCCGCGGAAGGGTTGATCACGCCCAATCCGCTGCAATAGAGTTTAGTGCTACACCGCAGTATTGCAAGACCTTCGGTGCATGGAGGTCTAAGGCTCTGTGGGGTGATTCCAGGCCGGGCACCTCCTTCGTCTATAATAACAATCACCTACTACAGCATTTGATTAAAATCGCCTATGTCTGTGATCAATATATGAATTTCCTGGAAATTTTGCATTTTCCTGATTCCACCTCAAAAATGAATGGGATAATGTCTTGTAGATAGTAGTTTGGTAAACTACAGTTTTAAAGTAGTTTCCCCAACACTGGTGCTGTGTGACATTTACTGATGTCACTTTACAATTTATTTCTAGGTATTGAAATTAATTTACCCCTCACCATTTGGAGCCACCAATGTGTTTCCAAACGCAGCTTCAAATCAGTGATCGCATTACCTGAGTCACAAAAAGTCACATTGGCAATTTCAATTGTAATGAGCATACACATATTAATTATGCATTATATGAATTATAACGAATCCCATGGTTGTTGATAATGAAGACAATCTGTCATTGTTTTGTTGATTGGCCCCGCTGCTTCTTCTGTGTTCTACCTTTTCCCAGTATCTTTGATGAAAATCTCACACTCATTTAAACTCTCGGTTTGCTTGAACAAACTGCAGCAAAACATTTTTTAATCAATTTTCATGAATAATCCACTCACAAATGCCCAAGTCGTTGGATGGATTTGCTTAGGCACATTGAGCTATCATGCTTCCCGGGCTCAATTTATGTTTCATGGACCAATTTCTTTATCTTTATCAATGGATTAAGGTAATAAACATGCCTTCCTGTGTGCTGTTAATATTTGATGACAGAGGGACGTAAGCATTAACTCAAGGTAGTGTAGTGTTGGTTTTCCATCAGTCAGCAAGTTCTTCCTGTAAGTGTGGAGTTAGATTGATGAGCAGCACATTATTTAGTCAAAATGGTCCTGAGTTCTTCAAAGATATGTTTTCCCTGCATATCGCAGAATCTGCTGGAGTACTACATTATGATCCGGAGTGAATGGGTTCTGTGAGAATCCCATAGAATGCAGTCAGAGTCATTTGTGTGTGTGTGCGTGCGGGTGTGCGTGTGGGCGGGTGCACGCGCGTGTGTTTAAGAAGTAAGAGATAATTGGTAATTTGTCGATGAGATTCAGGAAGCTTTTGCAGAACCATTTAGATGCATTTGAGATGCATTAACTCTGTGTCTTTGGAAAATAATATACAGTATGTTGTTGTCATGTGTTGTTTTGACTGAAATATGGGTTGAAAGAATCTATTGTCATTATTTTTTTAATAAGAATTCCCAAGGGGGAATAATCAACCAAGCCATTTTTTATTATGAAATTGGCAGCGCAGCTCTATTTGACCTCCACATGTTATTGCCCGGAGACCGAGAGAGACCAGTGGTCTTAGATGCTCATATTCAGATTCTGATCTGTTTGGCCCACTGAAAATCTGCTGTCCTGCAAGTCTTACAGCATATTTGCCCGAGTTGTAGAATGATCCTATAGTGCAGAGGTTCTCAAATGTTTTTCAGCCAAGGACCCCTTACAAGATAGAAATACCGGGGACCCCCTCATTCTGATTTGTGATTTTGGGCTAAGCTTAATTGTTTCCATGGTAACGTGCTTGACTTTTAAATTGATAGGTTTGTTAGATTAGAATGTAATCCATGAACCATTTTAGATTTAAAGCATAACATATTTTCATTGAACTATGAAGCTTTTACAACAACAAAAAAGTTAAATTTTTATTTTCCTGAAAACCTTTCGCAGACCCCCTTGCAAAGTGCCACGGGTCCCCGGACCCCCATTTGAGAACCCATGCTATAGTGAGCACCTAATAGATCAAAAGGCACAGCTGATGAAAAGAGATCACAGCTGTGGCAAAACACCGGCAACCATTCTGCTCAGCCCTTCCAGGAGGGTTGGAAGAGGTTTGAGGGGGGTGGACGGGGAGCTGTGGGGTAGTAAATCAAAAGAGGTTGGTGTGCGGATTTCCCAACCCAAACAAGTTGTTCCAAGCCGTGTGTAATTCAGCCCACAGATGATGGGTTTTACAGCCTTTCTGCCTGTATTCTATCCAGCGGGGATCTGTAAATCTGTCAAGGAGAGACTCAATTCCATCCCCCCTGCCGTAATCTCATTTGCCTCTGGTGCCAATGGTGCATCAAATGTCGTCGGCTGGCTCCTGGGGTTGGGCTGCGGTGCGCTCGGCCCGCCGCATGGAGCCGGGCGGGGAGTAAATCCCACCTGTCCCACATGAGGTGCTCCATCAACCACAAAAATCCATTATCCCGGAATGTTTTAAGGGGACTAATGGAATCCTTATCTTTATTTTGCACTGGAAGAATTTAATTACATGCCGTAGTCAAGGCTCCCCTGGTTTATCAACCTACATGCATATCTATGCAGGGCATTAATGCTGTTTGTAAAGATGTTCCCAGGCTAATGTCTGTGTTTTACAGTACTGTCTGCCAATCACACTGTTCCATCGTCTGTGTGTCATGTCACATGACCTCCTCTGAACATAGCTCGAGTCACATGACCTCCTCTGAACATAGCTCGAGTCACATGACCTCCTCTGAACAGAGCTCATGCCAATAAGATCAGAGGTAAAGGCAGCGAGGCACGCCCCATCCACCCAGCTACCCTTAGTGAGCATCGGCTTTCCCCGCCCCAATGTTTTATTGTCAAGTTATCATGAAACACAACAAGACAAACAAACAGGCTCAGATACTATATATATATATATATATATATATATAGGGCTGGGTGATTAGGGATTAGAGTGCTGCTGTGGCATTTCCCAGCATGTCTCCAAGCACATAATTTAGGGGCCATCAAGTGGGCTTATTGCGTTGATGCGAGCTACTAATTATAGGTAATTTCACCAAAGTATTGTGGTGACGTCAAGGAAATGCATAAAATGCTGTATGTGTTGTGGGTTGTTGTAAAAATGCTGCACAGTTTTATCCCTTTTTTCCTTTCCTTCATTGGAATTAGGGGGAGGATAATGGATCTGGCTCTGTTTTTTCAGTCCTTTGTTAGTAACACATCACCTGTTACATTCATTCTTGGTTTAGAACATGTTATAAGTCATCATTACATACAATATATAAGTCATCATTCAGCATAAGCACACTGTAATTACATCAAAAGCAACTAGTTATCTCCTCTGGTTGGTCGGGGCACCTGTTCGGGGCAGAAGGTAACTGGTGGGAATAGCGTGATCCTCCCACGTGCTAGGTCCTGCCAGTGAAACTCCCCGCTGTCAGGGGAAAAGAAGCGGCTGGCAACTGCGCATGTGTCTGAGGAAGCATGGTGCTAGTCTACGGCTCTCCCCAGATCGGCAGAGGGTGGAGCAGCGATTGGGGCAGCAGGGGGAAATTGACCAATTGACTCTGTTCATGTGTGATAGGCCGGGCCAAGAAAAACACCACTACACAGAATCTATGGGTCGAATAAACCTTTTCGGCACATGCGCTGCATGCACAACTTTCATTGGAATGAACGGGTCACCATCATGGTAATTATAACATAATGTTACACTTACTCATTTAGTTTGATTGAGTAACAACTGTTTATATTATATATATATATATATATATATATACATATATATGTATATTTATAAGGCATCAAACGTATTGTCAGCTGTGGAATTCTCCGTGTGTCACAATGTCTTACAGGTGAAGTGAGTCATTACCTTTTCATAAACTCATATTGCTTAAAGTAAAGTGAGATCGACCACACCATTATTAAGTGAGGCATGACACATTGTAATATGCTCCTACTTTTATTATGAGTTGTAAAATAATTGTTGCATGACCTAATATATTGTAACAGACAAGATTTTGGATCCAGTTTCAGCGGCTCCATTATTCACTGTGTTCAACTGGAAAAATACATTATCTCAACTGACAGATGAAACGAATTGTCTTTTGAATGATACCAACTTGCGTATGATATTCATAGTAGGGCCTCAAACCGATTTAATATAGAGGCATCACAGCTTCCCATTCCCGTCGGTGCCGTCATGGAGGTCCACCAGAGAATTAGCTATGTGCAAATATTGTTGAAATAAAAAATAACCAGGATAGACAATAGAGAAAGAGATAGCTGGTGTAGGTCCATTCAGTAACATTACAAGTAAAAGTGAACTAGTACTCTTAGGCCTAGCCTCCTGTCCAGTTACATTTTGCAAATTTAGCAAATCCACTAATAGCATTTTCTGATTCTAATAATGTGCATATGAAGTGTTTTACCACTCACTATTTTGGTCCTTTGTTTCTCCATCCATCTTTAACACAACATTTACTAACAGTTGGATATGCTTGTGTAGATGTTTTTTGCCCACAGAAATCAAATTTGAAGCCTTGGACTGTTATTTAACAGATGCTATGAGAAAACGCAGATGCCATGGAACAGAGGTCAATTAAGAACACATTAAAGATGAGTGAAGAGAATACATTTAAAGAGGATTGCTGTCACAGCAAAGGCTGTACTGTAGCAGAGTTAGTCTGATGGACTCTAGAGGCCAAATATTCTCCAACTACTCTAGATGTTTCCAGATTAGTGCTTAAAGGAATAGTTCACCCCAAAATACTCCCCCTCGTGTCAGTTGAAAACACAGATGAAGTTTGTATGTCCACCTAACACACAGCAAGTTAGTGAGGTCTGAAATGGGATTTTTTTTTCTTTTTTTTTTTTACTCCAAACAGCATAATATAAGTGTTCTGAAGCAGCCAAATGAGTCCAAATGACCTATATAGCATTGGAAAATAGAATATAATGTTAGTATTTAGTACAACTCTCAAGGTGTCTTTTGGACCCACAGTGCCATCCCTTGGCCTCAGAACACTTGGATTATGGTGCACAAGCTGATTGGAGCAATGTTCTGGGTCATTTCTGTTGCCCTTTTTGGAACTCTAAAGAACCATTTCTCGTTCACTTCAGTTGTTCTGGGGCAAAGCTGACCTTTCAAGTGCACAGAAGCACTTTGGAAATAGCAAATGACCTCTGTTGATAAGAAAAAAATATCTACTGTCTACAATCTCACTGACATCCAGCAGAGAAAGATGCATTTCCATTTCCCATCAACTTTGACTGAAAGTGTAAAAGTAACACCGCAATTTGCATGCAGTCGAAATTGATCTATAGTGTGACAGGAAACTTGATGTGGGTTATCTCTAATTAAATTAAGTAGAACACATCTCTTGTACATTTGTAACTGCAATGATATCAGCAGGAACTGGCCTTCTTTAATCAGCGTTGGCTAGTTTGAAAGAAAATGTCACTGATTCTATCGGCTGCCCTTTTTCTTTTGCATGCCGGCTGTGTTGATAACATCTGGCAGCAATAAAGCTCCACTTTCACAAGCTAAATGTCAAGCTGGGAAGTCGTACATTAATGCACAAATAATGTTGCCCATTTGAATTTGAAACGTATCATTTCAAATGTATTTGCTAATGTAAATGTATCTCTAGACACGTATGATCATAATATAATAATAATAATACTACATCATGATTTATATACAGTAGTGCTTTCTCAAGACTCAAAGCACTTGACAGTTTAAAACAACACACCACAGCAAAGCACCATTAAGACTAACAATGCATTCATAAATGATAATATGCTTCTCTAAAAAGGTACGTTTTGAGAAGAGATTGAAAAGAGTCAACACTGTGTGCTGCTCTGACTGCGCGAGGTAGCTTGTTCCAGATATGAGGAGCAGCAGAGGAAAAGGCTCTGTCTCCCACAGTGTCTTGGGGAGAGCCAGAAGTCCATGGCTGGAGGATGGAAGAGAAGGACAGGGACAGTATGTGGAGTGGAGTACTGTAAGGTAGTTTGCAGCAGATTCAAGATTCAAGATTTTTTATTGTCACTCCGTGGTACAAGTATCACGTGTGAAATTCTTGTGCTGTGAACTCCGTTTACAACATAGTACAAATATAACAGGGCATATGAGTGCAAAAACAACAAGAGACACAACAAGCAATACGGCAGTAGAGTGATAAGACAAGTCAGAGACAGTGGCATATTCACTGCACATAGGTGCACATGTCATGTGCATACTTTAGACGTGCTTAAAATTTTAAATTTGACGTATTTGACGTACAGGTGCAAATAGCATATACCTAATTAAACATACAATTAAACATTAGACATACATAATGGTAGCAGCTACAGTACGGTACAGTACAGCTACTACACTATTTGTGTATGTTAAGGAGTCTCGTGGCCTGCGGGAAGAAACTGCAGAGTCGTGCATGGACTTGAAGGTGAGGAGGAGCATCACTTTATAGGTTATCCTGTAATGTACAGGAAGCCCAGTGTAGGTCTCTGAGGATTGGAGTGATGTGGTGTCGGGAGGAGGTGGAAGTCAGGAGACCAGCAGCAGAGTTTTGTACTAGTTGCAGTTTGTTGAGGAGACGTGAAGGGAGGCCAATGAGTGCATTACAATAGCCCAACCTTGAAGTGACGAAAGCACGGGTGAGACAGTGAGTGCATCAGCAAAGTTGAGATATGGGTGGATGAAAAGGCAGATGGCATGCTGATGAGTATCTGCATTGATTTCTTAGCCAATTCCACACAGTCAGTTTGTGTGGGCAGAGGCACTTTATCTGCACACGCACACACACACACACACACACACACACACACACACACACACACACACACACACACACACACACACACACACACACACACACACACACACACACACACTGACTGTACACACACATGCCATGTGTAGGAGAGTGTGTGTGTGGGGGGGGGGGGTCTCTGGGTGCCCTCCATTGCTTCACTAAGGCAATGCAGAGGATTATTTCAGGGGGCATAGTAGTCTCAACGCCAGACCCATGAGAGTTCTTACGCTGATACACTACGTTACTGCATGCTGTCGAGCTCTCTCTGGGTCTGGGACACTTTCCCTCAGAGGGCTGGTTATGGGAGGGAACCGTTCACTTGGCCAGTCACGGGAGGCTCAGCCCATTTTTCGAACCGCTCTCTCATCGGTGCTACGACCTGTCACTCATTCAATTTCACCCCGCCTTCAAAATTAGCAGTGGCTGTTAACTGGCACAGACTTGCTTATGTAGTATGCGGAGCACAGTGATTCAACGTAATATTTGAGTCTGGGGAGAGACTAGGGGCATAGTGACAGCTGGTTGACGCAGCATTTTTTCCCTATAGAATATTTAAGTATTTTGGAGGGCGTGACCCATTCAATATATAATGAGACTGTGGCCCAGATTGAAACATTCAGTATTTATTTATTTATTGTGAAATCACTTTTTTAAATCACAATTAAGCCACTTTAAAAGGTGCAATAAGTATGATTTTTTTTTAAAGGTTGTATCATACCTTTTTTTTCTTGTCTTTTGTCTCATCCAAACTGTGTTTTGGAGCAAAAACTTGACAACCTTTGCTCTCAAGCAAAAAAAAACAAAAAAACATTTTGCATGATGTATGACCTCTTCACTAGACTTTTCTGTTGGATCTCTGCTCTAATTATCTTAAATGTGTCTATTTTTTGTGGCCATTACAGGCCACTGTAAGCTGTGCCGTAAGCTGTGCCTGCCTGTCGAGGTTGTCACATTAATGCCATGGTCACCAATAAGCACTTGATAAAAGATGATAAAAGAAAGGGATGTACTGTAATCCCCTCAAACAATGTTTCGAACTCATCACTTGGCCCTACGGAGAGCACTGCACAAAAGCTGAGGGACATCTGTCACACTCTGCATGGCAAAGTCACCATATTCCTGCTTGGCTGGCAGCTTTTTTTGTGTTTGGACCTTACACACTCTGGGTCCCATGTCAGCACAATCCCTCACTCTCCTTGTCTGACACGCCTCATCTATTGCTAAGAGGTAGGTGTGAGGTGTGATGATTTAATCTCAATGACTCCTCTGCCGTGGCAAAAGATGCAAGTACTGAACAGAATCGATAGGTAGCCTAGAAGTGTCCAGTATTTGTGTAAGTGTTGTCTAGCACTGCTGCTACGCTCCTGCTATTGTCTGGTTCTCAATTTGTCACTTGGCATGTAGTCAAATATTATGACCCCCCCCCTCCCCCCCATCCCCCATTCAGTATACACAGAGATTTGTCAAGGCTGTATGGCTGTTTATGCCTTGTCCAGTTGCCTCTGTAGTATATTTCTCTACTGTATATCTCTGCAGCTGTTCAGATGGAGCTGTCGAGCACAAGTCAGAGTGCTGAGTCGAGCCACGAGGCACAAATTAATCCATGCCCTTGACCTAGAGGTCTATAGGTGCTGCAGTCCTCGGGCTGTCTCCAGTTTTATTTTTATTTTGCCCGACACTCCAGTATCATCCCCCTCCCAACGATGAAGTGAGAAAAAGGCCATAACAGGCTTAGCGTGTTCCAGGCAGTAATATCACTTTGGTGCATTTTCTTCTGCATAATCAATAAAAGCCTTATTTTGATAGACGTCGCAAATGCTTGCATGATATCAGATGTGTCGCTGAAAGGTAGAATTTGCATGTTTATGTTTATATACACTGAGTGAAGCGCCTGCTGAGATTAGCTTCCCCTTTTCTCCACGGAGGGCTTTTCTTCTTATTGTTGAATGCCATTAAATTGCATGCACTGTCTGTATTGCTTTTATAGCCTATTACATTGGTTCCCAAACTGTGGTCTGCGGACCACTGGTGGTCCGCGGGGCTCCACCTGGTGGTCCGCCAGAGATTTTTTTTTCTTTCTTTTTTTTTAAATTACAGAGACATTTCTGATATCATATGAAACTAGAAGACCTAAGGAATCGATTTGTACCAACCATGTCATGCTAGTCTCAGTCTGTCAGGAAAGTAGCTAAATAACACTCCAAAGTTAGGCAACATTTTGGCAAGGGAAAAAAACATTTTCAAAGGGGTCGTCTTTTCCCCTTTCTGCTGCTATTGCATTGTTAAATCATCACATTTTATTTCATGGGGGGGGGGGGGGGGGGGGGGGGGGGGGTAGGTAGCTAGGGTTAGGGGTAGCGAAATTTGGTTTGGTTTAGTGGTACTTGGACAGAATAGGCCTATTGCATGCACTGTCTGTCTGTATTGTTTTTATAGCCTATAGCATGCACTGTCTGTATTGCTTTTATAGCCTATAGCATGCACTGTCTGTATTGTTTTTATATAGCCTGCATTTTGTGTCAGTCATTGTTTGACGAAGTACCATCCCTGAAAAAAGGTCTGGCGGTAGTGCAGAAATATTGAAGTAAAAGGACGAAACTACCATACACTCACCTTGCCGGACTTTTCAATGTTGATGTTATTTGTATCATGCATATTAAACTAGGTACAGTGACGTATTGCACACTATAGACATTGGACAAAGAAGCAGTTTCTGCCTATTTTTCTTGTTTTGATGGCAAGCTGCGTTTTAGTTCATAATTCCTCCCCCCAAGTGGGCAGCAGGTTCCTGAGGCAGCGACCTAGTCCTCAGTGTGGTGTGTGGTGCCGAAGATAAACCGTCAAATATATCATGTGAGTGCAAGCCATTAATAGTGCACGGTGAACTGTAGTCAAGGTCAAAAACCATAGACTCCACTGGCATCGAAGGAGTACTTTATCTTCTTAAATCCCCGCTCAAAATAGTACAAAATAGAGACATTCTCGGATTCAACCGCAAAAAGATTGATTTTATCCTTTACTGTACTTTCAGCACATATCCATGTTGCTAAATAAAACAATCTGATCTCTGCAGAAGGTAATTAAAAGTGACACTGATCACTGCTGCACCTCTGGCTGTATACACCATGAGAGCCACATCGTTATGATATAATTACATGTTTGTGAAGCTACAGCACCTATATTTGGCACACCTTTCAGCAACTTTTGCTTTTTGAATATGCATTATGCAAAAGCTGTACCTAAACAAAGTCACCAAGTTAAAGCACGTGGGTGGCCATGAGCCTTTGCATATTGCTTGGGCTAATGCATTATTAGTCACAGTAAGCTCTTTTTCCATTCCATTAGGAAGGCTTAAAGAGGCTTGATTTTTGTCAATGAAAAGAATATATCCACATCATAATTAGATGTGCGGCGGCTTCCCGCCTTATGTTGGCACTTTTCGAAAGCTTTACTGGAAATGTTCATGGTGCAGCGAAAAATGTGTTTATTAAAGTGCTTCCATCAAGGCAAGCATAGTGTGAAATGAAGTGGGGGTGGGGGGTGCTGCTCTTTTAAAACAGCTGTTGTATTGGCGGGTGTTGCCCCCCCATCTCCAAAACTGCTGAGATAAATAACACACACACACACTCACACACACACACACACACACACACACACACACACACACACACACACACACACACACACACACTACACACACACACACACACACACACACACACACACACACACACACACACACACACACACACACACACACACACAAGCCCACACCATCGCCATCAATAATTACTGATCTTGCCCCTCGCTCTCCAGATTATGAGACATCTGAAGATAGAGTCGTTTCTCACATTGTGCGTTTATGCCCGTAAATGACTTTGACCCATGCAGAGGCAGAGAGTCCATCTGCCCCGAGCTTGATTCCTAACTCCGCTCTGGGTGATGACATCCTAGTTGTTTACATGGATGCGTTCCTGTAGTTTGATATATGGCCTCAAATTCATCCTCCCTTCCCCACGCGGCTCTCTTCACCGAGCCAAGAGACAATAAGATGCTTGTGAGAATGCCTCTGCCTCAATGGAAGGTGTTTTTTTCTTTCTTCAGAGGGAGGGGTGGAGAGGGGGCGGTGGGCTGTGGGGGGGGGGGGGGGGTGGGACTGATCACTGAGTACATGTCACAGCAAAGCGCACTTAACATACCTCGCAGTCAGGAGGCTGCTGCTAACGGGTGATGAAGAGGAGTTGGCTGGCATCGATCTCTTTATTAGAAAGTAATGGTCACTTCCACTCGAGGACGTCTAACACCTAAGGGCCACTTTCTCATTGATTGCTCGGGCCTTGCCGTGATTAAGATCTTGGCAAACGCTTGTTCTTTGGTGAGTGTTTGTGAGCGGGGGGGCCGGAGGTGCGATTGCTTTCTGATTCGCCGCCAATTGGAAACCTCGTCCAGGGCCACGACCGCCGCCTTCACGGCCACTCGGCCGCAGCGCCTCTCCCACAGCCGTCGGGTTGACGCCTAATTATTGTTTTTCTCCACGAGCTGAAACCCCAAGTGAAGCACGTCCTGTCCGCCCTGTTCCCAAGTGCTCCAGTACAATTACTTAGACATGCAATCACTTGCATACAATGGAGTCACCCTCACGAAAGCACAATTCACCATTGTCATCTTCTCACCAGGCTCTCTGGGGATCCAATTATACCACGAGCTTTAATTCTACACTGGGAGGAGGCGGAAAGTGATTTGCGCGTTAAAAGAATTGACCCCGTGTTTGAAGTCATTGAGATTTTTCCAGAATGATTCTTGGCATTTTCAGCTTCGCCACGTAGGTTGAAGCGTGCAGCTACCCTGTCACACTGAGACCCGCCCGTGCCCTGTCGCTCCCTCCAGCCTGTGAGGTGATATGTATTTCATTAATGACTAAGACCTCATTACCCGAGCTTCCCTTGTGGACAGAGAGTCTTAAAGATGGAGAATGACCATCTGGAAGTCATCAAGAGGGATCACAGTGCAGAGCAGCAGAGACGCCCGTTTAACTCACTGCCCGACACCTCAACACCATCCGTTCCAGACACATCTGTCCTCCGGGCAGCCAACTCAGGTGTAAATGATACTGGAAAAGATATACCCGACTGCCACCCACCAGGGACAGCTGCGCTTGTTGTCTGGTGATGCAACGTTGGAATTTGTTCCTGTCAACAAATTCCAACAGCAAAAAGACAATTTCTGTCATTCATTTTCCCAGCATCTACTAGATGTTGCTTTCTCTTGACAGGCTATCTATCACACATGAGAAGATCGTTCACACTAGTCAATCATTTATGGCATGGAGGTAATTTTGAATGAATCTCCTGCCTGATTTTCAGCCAAATTTTTTGTATTCTACGGAATCAAACGCCTTCTGTTTTACTTTATTTTTCAAGGCAGCCATCTTCCATTTGTAAGGCAGTTTAGGTCTCCCTGATATTTAAACATCACAAGGAAGCTGTTATGGAAGTGTAGCAGCTATGCCTGTGAGACATTATGCCATGCTGCCACATTGACCGTGGAAATAGGTGGTAAGAGGTAATTTGTTCCATATAGGACAGAATTGATAGGCTTGTGTGAAAGAGGCACTTTGAGGCATTACAACATGGGGAGAAAGATGATTACAGATGTGTGTATATACGAGGCTGCTGCTTTCTTTCAGATGGCTGTCGTTCTCAATCATGGTCCTCAGGAATCAGAGACCCGCTGGTTTTCAGTCTATCAACTGACGAACACATGGGAGACCATGTGACCGCAATTAACTACCTGGCAGGATAGAAAACCAGCACTCTGATTCTGGCTATTTAAAGCTGCATTTATTGAATAATTATTGAGTCATATCTTAAGCCTCATTTTCCAGGGGGCCTCTTTGACCTTTGTAATAATTGTGGAGGTCGTCTGTGATCTTAATCATGTGCGAATCTGCCATGTCTGTAATTTGTCAAATAAAAATTCCACTACAAAGGAATTTTTTTTTACAAAACCCTAACCCAAACACAGAGGTCATGATGTGATAAATCCTGTGTAATCGGCATCTCAGTGATTTGGGGTGGTATTTTTTGACTCGATAGGGCTTCATTTAAGCAGACAGCATACTAGAGACAAGGCAGTGCTCCCCTCGCATGCTGAGTCAAACTACAGCCCAAAACAAAGCTGCGTAACGTTGCATCAAGTGAAGAGGTGTCACTCTGGCCATGGCCTCTTGTAATGACGTATTCTGCAATATTATATTCAAACCATCCTACTGATGTTTTGCCCTGCAAAGGCAGATTTTCAAAAATATGATGGCTTACATTCTGATGCAGGACTTTGTTGGCAAAACGACCGTGGAATGATTATTCTCTCTACTTGGTCCAATCTCCGAAATCCAGACAGGTGGTCAAGAGGTCTTTGTTAATATTTTCAAAAACACGAATTTTGATCAAATCCCTTTAGTAATGTGATTAACCTCACACAGCAATTAAACTCTGCGCGTCCAATGTGTGTTTGTCTTCTGTACACAGAAACATCTTATCCGGGGGCTAATGCCAGTAAATCTAAGTAAAAACAACTTTGCATGCTCATTTCTAGCGCGCCTCGCACGCATCGCGTATTCACCTGCTCAACTGTTGAGCAATTGTGCACCGAGGAGGAACACAGATGTGGGGGGTAATTTCTTTCTAAATGACACGAGGTCCCCAGGTAATACTCATCCCGTGTGAATAGGGGAAGAAGAAAGTAGGTCGGAACTGTAGCAAAGACGTTTTTCCTACCTTTAATGTCATTGTTTATTGATGTTTTAAACCTTTATCTATAGCCTACAAGGAAAGCCAGCTGAGTGCACTTGCTCTTTTTTAAGCACTATCCTGCTTCATACAGTATTCATACAGTCAACCACATTCCCACTGGGAGCAGCCCAGTACAGTTGGAGGTTCAGTGCCTTGCTCAAGGGCAGCTGGGCAGTGGTTGCTGTGGTGGTGGTGGTGGTGGTGGTGGTGGGGGGGTTACCAGTGGCCAACAAAATGGGGAAATTTATGAAGCCAGTCCTGAAATTTCATTCTCTCGAAAGGCCGGAGGCACGTCACGGTCCGGAAGTGACGTCACGTACATTGGCCTCAATGGAAAAATGAGCCGACTTCTCTCTCGGTCTGTGTCTTAAATAAACATTTTCCGAATGAGTTTATGGTCTGAATAAACAACTTCAAGTCTTTTTCATGCTCTCATGGGCTCCGTTTTCTAAATTATGGTCCCATTTCGAGTAAAAGAGGTGATAAAAAAGACTAACTTTTGGAGCGAGGTTTCCTTGATTGACACCAGCCACAGCAAACCAGATGATCCCAACCACAGCACAGCCAGTTGCCAAGGCAGGCTAGCTAGCCTAGCAACGTAGCCATAGATTAAAAGTAAACTATCAGAAACAGCGGTATCTTTATGATCTTTTAATGATGTTAGTAGACACACGTAACAGCATAGATCCCCATTATGAGGTCAGCTCATCAAAATAACACCTACGGTATATCGAAATCGGATTTTAGCGGACGGGCAGCGACCATACAAGCCGGGGCTTCAGAGCTGATCACCTGGACACATTTAATGGCGAAATTATCTGATAAACTGGTCTCTGCAGCTCTGTGGTGATTAGCTAATGTCTTCATAGCATTGTGATTAGGATGTAATGCATTATGGAAGATAAATGTTGGTTTAACATAATGAAAATAATTCCCTACCATACATGATGTAAAGTGACGCTTCTGGGCAGTAGACCATTTGGGCATAACATTATGTAATGTGACATGAGATCACCACATTTCAATAAATATAAAGTTTTTGCACATTTGAATGCTGCTGGTTGTTAATGCTGTATATATTGGACATTTAAAGCTGATACACAATTGTGTTGAGGTAGATCCGCAAAGCCCAGTTAAAAATATAACGTGTGTAACACTTGACACAATCAAATGTAACTTTTTCAAAGCAATACTGTACAGTCCAGCCATAGTATGGGAAAGGAACCATTGTTTAAATATCGAAATATATTTGCATGGTGTAGCATGTAATGCAGTCTGTTAAGATACTGTAAACAAGCTAGATACTCTGACACAGAAAGGCAGACAAACTAGCAGCAGGGATCTTGTCACCCTGATTTCAGATAAACTCGTCTGTCTAGCTAGCCAGCTAGACAATATTACTGTACCATAATACCACAAGCTAAAGGCAGCATGCCAATGGAAGGCTGGGTAGCATTAGCTAACGTCATCCAGGCTATACAGTAACATTAGGCTATTATAAAGTTATGAAACGCCGATTCAGACGTTACTATAATATGACATAATATGAGCCAGTTAGCCTAGCTAGAGAGAGCAATTTCAGACGACCAGATATCACCATATTTCATTTCAATAAATATAAAGCATTCGTTGATTGAAGCAGACTGCTGGGTCGGTTGTTTCTCCGTCGTCATGTCCTCTGGTCCAATCTTCCGTTCGTAGTTTGTGTTCACTCGACATCAGCAATCTTTATATCACATCTGATCATTTTATCCAACCTGCCTCTGACCAGACAACTAATGGATCGTCCCATGATAATATACAACAAGGCTATTGTTGGCAATGTTTATTGACAAAAGCATCAAAACACGCAAATATAACAATATTCTCCGGTCACTGGGAGATACCTACAAATTGTTCAAAGCAAATCTCTCATGTCAGCATTTGGCTTGTGTGTTTCCTATCAGTTGACTTCTCTCCCTCATGAATTCCATTCATGATGAGATTATCTGATCCACCACAGCTGTCGTGGATTACTCTTTAAGACACTAACTAGCACCACCTGGGTGCAATTGCGCCTGTCGGTGATTGGCCGGACTCTGCTATATAATCTACTCTCAGGTGCGGCGCCCTTGCTCTTCTGATTTCCAGCGAGCAGACGTATGTTGTCGTGTGAGACTAAAGTAGACATGTGTGTATAGGACAGAGAAGGAAAAAGCATAGCCATAGCCTATTTACTTAGAGTAGAGAGCTGGTTGCGAGCGGCCCTTCTCAGGGCGCATGCTTTTAGTGTTTTGTCCACACACTTACTTGACTGTTGTGTTGTTGTGTCTGGAATTCGCCCACGGCGGAGGAACATTGCAGCAGCAAAAGCAGGCGGGGGCAGGCGGCAGCAGTAGCAGCAGCGAGTCTGTGGTCCGTGTGCTGTCCTGTTACTCCATAGACGAACTCGCCCAAGGCGGGGGAATATATTGACGGACCTCAGTCATGCTTAGTCATAAAATTGAAAATAAGTATGTGTGTATATATACAGACACAAGCAAAGCAAACTTGCCTACTAGCTTCCTCAAGGGGAAGTAAACTGCGATAAAATGAGTCAAGCTAGACTACGTTCGTTGTGACACTTCCTAGATGAAGTTTCAGAATAAAAGAAGGGAAATGTTAGGGTTGTGCTACAACCCAGGTTTTATGAGTGAGAACGAGAGCTCTCACTTGGTTCGAAATGAAGTAAAACCTCCCTTCTCTGCAGATTCTCCTGTAAACAGTGTTGACATGATAAAAGGGGGAAGCAGTGATCTCCTTGGGAATGGGAAGTGGATGAATATTGTAGATTAGAATCAGCAAACATTCATACTAAGCAGTGATCCCTCCTTTTCAGATAAACTCTGGTAAAAGAGAGAGGGGACACGAGACAAACTTTCCCTGAACAGGGTGCATATGCGTTAAATACAACAATTACAATGAAACGAAAAGAGGTGGGCTGTAGCTCACCCAGATAAACATTATGCATGTGGTCAATCCCTGCATCAGACTCTGGCTTCAGAAATGTTCACATGATAAGATGCCAGGAGTGATGTATCTTAAAGATATTTGATGGAAGTGTGGGATGTTTGTAAATGTTAAAGAAGGCATCAAAACATTCACACTAGGGTTTGTCTCTGTTGTTGAGTTCCCATGGGGGGCATTGTGTGTCAAATATGTGGCATGGTTCACACACACATAAAAAATAAATAAATAAATAAATAATAATACATATTATGTTTATGTGTATATATATTGGGGATGTATGTAAGATAGTACATTGTCAGTGACAGCACCTGTTGTGGTAGCACAACAGGTGCAAATAACCACAGTTATTTGGCTTCCAAGTTGAACATATGAGGGATAAGTGGTGACATTGGGCATGTCCCCGATGGTTCATAATAGCATTCATGTATATTATGTATACTATGCTGGTTGAAGGAAGCAGAGGAGAGGGCAAAGCCTGTAGGCATTAGTATCTAATGACATTGCAGAGTAGGGAGATCATTCCCTGTGTCTCTGGCAGAGTGAGGCCTACTAATACACTCCCTCCCCATCTCTCATCAACTTAGGATGTTGAAAGTTGACAGGTGGGATAAGGATGCCTAGAGAGCGGGGTCATAAAGCCAATGTAAGGCTTAATATTGCTCGGGGCTGGACCATGCATGGCCAGCCAGGACCCGGCTCCTGCATGAATTGAACCTGCCAATTGGATTGAGGGAGTATAGGGCTTTAGCATTCCTCATTAACATTCTGCCACGTTCATCGGGCGACCTCAGCAGGCAGCCAAAAGAGAAGTGGGTTGGAATGACCAAGTGGAGGCGCAGTCTCATCATCCCATTCCTGGGCTAACTCGCTAAGCTGACTCTTAAATGAGTGTTGCTCTTGTAATGGCCTCTGTGTAGGGGAGGCATTGGGGAAGAGAAAAGACAGGGCACCTCAGTGCTGACACACACCACTACAGATGCGATGTGTCTCAGCACCATCGTGCATCCGGCCTGCCTCCGGATTTGCCTTAGCACCTGTACACGCCACTGAAGTGTGTGATGTGTTCAGAGTCTGGCGTACTTACAACTATGAGCTTGCATGTGGACAGCCGGTGCATAGAGGAAAATAAGGAAAAAATGTGTGTGTGCAGGCAGAGTAGAGGAGGAGCAGGAGGACTGTGCCCCTGCCCCTGTGCCCAGTGCTCCATGCCATTGAGGTTGTAGTCAGTGCATGTGAGAATTGTTGCTAGGCCTAATATAGAGAGCGTGTCTTGACCAGCTACTCTATTGTAAAGCACCTTTAGATAACTTTGTTATGATTTGGCGCTATATAAATGTGAAATGAGTAATGGATTGATTACTTATTGCCTGCCATGCTACCTTAAGGATGATGGGAATTCTTTCCCTGACTCCTGGGTGATAAGCCGCCCTCTGGCTTGCTTGTCCCAGTAGAAGGCCCTAGTGTGGGGACCAGGGTTCACTCCCCATTTTCTGCAGAAAACTTAAAACTCATCTCTTCAGACTTTATATTGACCCTTCCTGAATTCCCTCCCTCCTCTCTGCCTGCTTTCCATGTGTTTTTAATTGAATTTTCTGTTTCTTAAATGTTTGCTCCTTTAATTGTTCACACCTTTAATCTCCCCTTTTATATTGGCTTCTCGTGTTTTTACTACTGTCTTTCTATTTTATCTATTCATGTTATTGTGTGCTGTATATGATCATGATCTAAGTCACTTTGGATAAAGGCGTTCTGCTAAATACCAATAAAGTAAAGTAAAGCTAGTGCCACTTGTCACCACTCCGGATAGTGAGATGGATTTGGCGATGCTGTCGACACAGTTAATCAGCGGCTCAGCACCTATGACACACCACTCTAGTCAGTGTGTGTGTAAAGAGGCTAAACATGCATTCCCAGAGATGATGACGCTCTCATAACACAGCCCCCCTGCTGCCTCCCATGACAATGCGGTCCTGGGAGAAGGGGTAAATGTAGAGTAAGGGTTTGGCTGCAGAGATTGCACTCTCCTGGCGAAGAAGGCCATCAGGGAGGTGCAACAGAGCGATTGTCAGCAGGGGGTTATCATGGTGCCTCCACATTCTGAGTGAAGATGGAGAGTGATTATGTCAAAATGTTTTCCCTTCTGGAGGATAAGCCGCCTTTAGGCTTTGCTTGGCCCAGTTAGGTTGGGAAGCAGGTCCATGCCTGCGATGCATCAAGTCAGTTGCTGCTTATTAACTGCTCCCCATATTAAGGTGTGGTCCGAGGCCCACACCAGTCAATCTTTAACTGTGCCCTGCCACCCTCCTCAGGACTGAGTGGGCGTTCACTCTGATGTAACATTGGGCCCGGACAGTGTATCTTAATCGGACATGTGCCCGCAGGGCGACAGCCTCTGTCCGTCACAGGCCAAGCTGCCTTGAGTGACCAGTCTCCCAGGTTGGACTCTTTTATTTGGTTAGGAATATATTCCAACAGGCATAGGGGATCGTCTGGTTGAAGACCAGTCTGGTTGAGGACCAGGGTGACCGGGAGATCGTGTCTCTGCTTTTGGGCTGAGGTCTTCCATGGTGCATTGTGCCCCTGGCTCTTTTGAATGTGCAGCACAGTGCTCCTGGCCCTTCAGAACATGGGGACTGTTGCTGCGTATTTCCTGCTCCCCGCTTTAGGTCTGGTCCGAGGCTCAAACCAGTCAGTCTGTCAGACTGGCCTTTCCACCCTCTTCAGGATGGTGAAGCAGGGCTGGAGTGGGCAGTCACTTGTGGCCGTTGGGCCCTGAGTGACAGTGCAGTTCCACTGGACATGTGCCCGCAGGGCAACAGACTCAGTCCATTACAGACCGAGCTGCCTTGGGAAACCAGTCTCATTTGTTTTTGGATACAATCCATACATACAGGGACTTCAGAATAGGAACTTCCTTAATTCTTGGAGGACAAGCCGCCTTCATTCATGGCCAGGGTGACCTGGAGAGGGTGCCTCCGCCCCTTGGCAGCCGATGGGTTCCACAGTAGCACATTGTGCCCCTGGCTCTTATGACCATGTGCTCACTGCTCCATGCCTCGGCAGAGGAGGACTGTTGGTGCGTATTGCCTGTGCTCCACCCTAAACTCTGGTCCAGGGGCCACAGTGTTTGGTTATTGAGCTGCGCCCTTTCACCCTCCCCAGGATGGTGAGGCAGCGCTGTGTGGGTTGTGGTGCCCGTCAGATCCCTGACAGTGCTCCATTGGACATATGCCCGCAGGGCAACTCCCTCCATTGGTTACAAACCAAGCTGTCTTGAGCAACCCACATCAAGACTAGGCTCTCTCATACAATCCGACAAGCTCATGGAGTGGAGCATGAATCTTTCCCTGACTCAAGAGACAAAGAGGGAAAAAAGGGGAAGACAAGCCGCCCTCAGGCTTTGCTTGTCCCAGTTTAATTTGGAGGATGGTGCCTCTGCCTCTTGGGGTCGATGGCATCCACAGCGCACTGGTGCCCACGTTTTTTGGAGGCACGCTCAGGGTGGCATTGCCTCCCAAGCTTGGATTTGCCCGCAGAGGGATCTGCAGGTATATGGGCTGTGCTAGCTCTCGGTGGGACCAATGCCATTGTATCGACAAGGGCAGCGCCATTGTATTGACCAAAGAAGTAAAAAGAGGAGTCGTGAGCTCCATGCCCTTCGGTGCATAGGACTGTTGCCGCTTACTGCTGGGTGATGCTGGGGTGGTGCTGTGCCCGTGCCCTACATTCCACCCTAAAGGCCACAACAGACTCGTCCGTCCACCTCGAATTGGAGCCGTCTCGCCGTCTGCCGGCGAGCCCTACATGCTAGGACGTCAGTCAGCACGTTGGTTGCAGTAAACCTCCAACACACTAGGTGGCTTTGGGTGCACTAGGCGGGTCGTGGCGCACTACTATGACGTAATCTCGCTGTTTACCCAGAACTTTCAATCATGGCGGCAGGAATTGGCAGCCATCTGTGTATCTTTATAGTCCCTTGACGATACATCATAGAGATGAGTGTATCTCCGAACCTCCTCTGTTAATTTTTCTCTGGTCTCCTCCATGCTGTCTGCTGGCTCTTCTTCACAATCACAACAACGTCTCGCAGTATGCGCGTCACCGGATATACGTATGCGGCCCAAGGCAACGGCCAATCACAACTCTCGTGCAGCTGACGTCACGCACGTATCGTCGCCGCTGAGTTACATTTTGGAGGAGCCCCCGTCAGCCGACGGCGTCCCCTCCCCGCATGACGGCGTCCACCCGCCGTCATACGGGGAGGGCAGGGCGAGGCTCTGTAAACGCCTTAAGGCCTGATCTGAGTCCCGTGTCAGTCAGTCTATGGAGCTGCAGCCTTTCACCCTCCTCAAAGTTTCCTTAGTGATGAATTACTAGGTCACTAATGCCTCTGGGGTCATGCTTCTTACGAGAACATCAAGCAGATATATAGCTGGAGAGCTATCAGCCCGCACACTCACCGGATAATTTAAAGTCTTAAGGTGCACGGCACAAGAGTTTCTTGAAGCAATAGAGAAGGAGCCAGCACTCAGAGAATCCTTTTGAGGGTTTTTATTCCTGTTGCACCACAACGTACGCGTTTCAGCGTTAGCCTTCATCAGCGTTGACGCTGACGAAGGCTAACGCTGAAACGCGTACGTTGTGGTGCAACAGGAATAAAAACCCTCAAAAGGATTCTCTGAGTGCTGGCTCTTACGAGAACATACCAGGCTCTCAAGGGAGGTCTTCTGTGAAACAAGCCTTGTTAACTGGCTCTCCACCCATTTACAGACGACCTTAGCATTGGCGAGGTCCGCTAAGCCCTGGTGGCACCTTGTGCCTGGGCTAGGGTGTGTGCATATGGAATATTTTGTCATTGTTTGTGCACAGAGGTAGCTCTGGTGGTGGTGCGTCTCATTCGAGCACAATGGCCACTTCAGGCTCCCGGAGGAGCAGATACGTCTGCATGGTTTCCTCACGGTGTGTCTTACAGAGGAATCTCATCATGAATGGAATTCATGAGGGAGAGAAGTCGACTGATAGGAAACGGATGGTTACGATGTAACCCAGGTTTCCTGAGGGAGACTGCTCTCCCTGCAAGAAGCCGCTCTGAAACAGGCTTCCAATCAGATTAAGCAAGGGTGCCACACCTGAGAGTAGATTATATAGCCGAGTCCGGCCAATCAGGGTGCAGGCGCAATTGCACCCAGGTGGTGCTAGTTAGTGTCTTAAAGAGTAATCCACGACAGCTGCGCTGGATCAGATAATCTCATCATGAATGGAATTCATGAGGGAGAGAAGTCTCCCTCAGAAAACCTGGGTTACATCGTAACCATCCGTTATTGCAATATCCTATGTTGAAAGAACTGATCATCAGTAACATGTAGTTTAGCGTTCTCAGGAGAACAGAATATCATAGCTTTAATCTTCATAAATCATTTGATCCTCTGTTGTGTGTCCCCATCACTGGTACTGGACGGCCACATCCCTTGAAGAAACGAATGACACTGTTAATCACTGTATAACTGTATTAATCACATGTATAACGTTAACGTTTGCTTACCCAACACTGCGTGCGATTGGTAAATACTGTAAATGCAGAGGTGGATAAACTATCCAGAGGAGTTTAACCCCCTTGTTCCCCCTCATTGATTGATAGTTGATCTAACGTTAGCTAGATAGATATAGATGAGTATGCTCTGCCTCATCTCAAAGAGGTAGGTAAACAGAACTGCATTTGTTTTCCGTCTACGTCCGGATCTGTACAGCATGCAATACTGTTTAACGTTGTATAACGTTAACTTCTGCTACTCTAACGTTAGTCCTCCTGTAATGACACATGGACATGTAGCTAGCGTTAATGTCATGCTATGCTATTACGTTAGAAAATAAGATTACCTCGGTTTTGTGGAAGATAGGAAGATGCAAGCGGCAGGCTGGTGACGCAAGGTCTGGAGGAAATAATACTCTCTGGCTTTTTCTTCGGGCTACTGTATGCACTGTGAGAGAAATGGAGCAAGGCTAGCAATAGCAACTAACGTTAGCAACATTAGTTAGCAAGCGTAAGCTAGCGGGGACAACAACTTGGACAAGATGGCTTTTTCAGAGAGCAATTTGGACACTCCCCCGAGTCCCGTCCACGCTCACGCCCCTTCCTGTATTCGCAGCTCCAGATTTGAACAGACTTCCCACAATGCACCAGGAAAATCCATTCATCCAATCAAACGGAATCAAACTATCAGGAAGTGGGCTTCATTTTGCTGTGTCAAAAACAATTAGCTAAGGTAGTCCATTATATTAACTGTCAATGGGGGTTACTCATTCACTTTCCCCACATTTTCTCAGTCACTCTAGGGATTTGAACCAGCAACCGTTCAGCCCACTTCTCTAGCCTGTAGTGTGGAAAAGGACTACCGACTGGACATTTCTGTGCATATACACTCATTCTCACTCAGGGAAAAGCAGTAAGCACCTATCCATACCAGCATTACTGTCATCAGTGTTTGTGATTCACAATGCTCATGTGTTTGATTGCTGCGTGACCTGAGACTTAACCCATCTTGTCCTTCATTGAAGCTATAATGATCTCCTCTATTTTTGCATAATTCCTTGGATCAGGGTGCAAGCTACGTATGGCGGATTGCTGAATGGCGGTCATTAAGTTGAAAATGACCAAGTCAGCCATGCTGAACAGCTTGCTGTGTGCAGTTACTCACACAGTGACAGACTGTTGACGAAATACATGCATGTCCTTTTTAGTCCATCAGTCTTTTTCAGCCTGTCATTCATCCCAGTGGACGAATGGATCCTTGCTGCCTCCAGATGCATGGGAAGGTCATCTTGTGTCAGATGACCTTGGAGTAGGGAAGTGAAACGCCACAGAGCAACACCTGCTTAACTCATTTAGTGCACAGCTTTTCCTTGTAGTCTGGAGGTCCAAACCATCCAATCAGGGCTGCACAGCCATGGCAGAAATGCTGATGCCAATTATTGTCCTAAATAATGTGATTCATGATTATGAGACATAATTATTTGCCTTGGCTTCTGGACATTGTTTCTGTTATTGTGGTTCTCATTTACAAACATACAACATAATTGACACTTGCTTTGGGGCAGAGCTACAACCCAAAGGCAAACCTTGCACAATATTTGCACTTGTTTGTCACCATTTCGGTTTAAAACCAAATTATCTACAAATGACAGAGTCATGATGATCCACTTTTCGGAGCTAAAACACTTTCGGCATTTTCCTACTCTGATGTTGGGTTGATCCGTTCGTTCGTTGCCAGTTTGCCCGTCTCTTCATTTTTCTAAAGATGGTCTATGTAAGGTGTATCTGCTGCTTCTCCATCTGTTTTGGTCACATGGTTCACATAATGGAAGCACTTGATATATCACACTGGAACTTTCAGGAGAATTGAAAATATAAATATCGACAAATTACATGATAACTAATCGTGGAAGCATCAAATTATTAACACATTCACTGCCAGACGTTTTTTTTTTTACTGTAGGTAGGTTCTGCCAGAGGGTTTTTTTGAGGATTCTTGCTCATCTTTCAAGACCCGAGGATTCTTTTCTGCTAAGATTTTGTGAACACACAATATCTCAAAAGAACTAATAGAATGTGTGCTTTCTCTGTCTAAAAGAGTTAGTTTGTAGAGTTAGTAGTTATGTAAGCATTAGCAGTTGAATACAGCATGGTTTCAGCGTCAGAAAAATTATTCCGAGATAAACGGCTTTTTGTGAAATTCGATAGAACAGTCACTTTAACCATTAATTTTTGGCATCAGTAAGACGTCAGACATCTAAACAATAGTTTTGAACAGTAATTTCCTCCATAACAGCAGGAAACCCCCCTCTGCTTCCAACTCCTCCCTCCGTGGGCGTTCTTCTTGGCTGCAGCGGCCGTGTCACAAGCTTGTCACCAGTCTCACTGCTTTGCTGCTGCTGCTGCCTGTCTGCGCGGCCGCTCTTTGAGGAAGTCTGGATGGACTCGCTCGCTTCTTGGAGTTTTGGTTGAGAGCTTTGATGAAGCTTTTGCGATTCTGGTCATATTTATGCTGCGTGTTTCAAAGTGTGTTCCACCGTAATCTATTATGCAAATTTGCAATCCCGCATCGCCAGCAATCAGCGCGAAAACGAAAGCGTTTTCGCCAATCCATTTTCATGAGAATGGCTTCGAGGAAACTGCTTTTTGCTTGCCTTCCTCTAGTCTGGGAGAGCATTGTCGCCACTTAGTGGGTCGGTGGAATGGGTTGTAAACGTTCGGTGGCTTCAATAATTATATAAGAGATGTAAAAGGGTTAGATGCACATCCCACGGTCAAAAAAAAAAAATCATTTTTTTGACGGAGTAATACGTCATTGGCAGTGAACCGCTGGATTTTTTTTTACGGAGTAATACGTCGTTGGCAGTGAACGTGTTAATTGTAATTCATTACAATTATTGTTCAGCCCTACTTCAAACCAACAACCTGCCTTAACAGCATTTAGTGTAGGTTACTACCACAGAAAACATTGTTTTATTGATTTTTATCCTTACTCTCCCTTAGGGTATCTGCATCCCTTGTTCAGTCAGTTAACATGTGTTGTTTTTCACCATGACGTTGAATGATTGAGTAAGCAGGAACCTTCAGGTTATTTTGTAAGTATCAGGTGGGACGCATTAGATGTCACCATAGGAGGCATTATCAATTTACCTGACAAACTCATTCAGGTGAGATTTAGAGGGGCACAGAGCGGGTGGCATCTCTAGCCAGTGTGGAGGTGGCACCTCCGTGATGAGCCGCAGCTCTTCCAGCTAGTCGACTGACATGATATAGCTTCCTAAGGCTTATTGTTCAGGATGGTGACATCTCATTCTCTTGCTTTCAAGATCTGGACTATATAGCTGGGATGCTGTCAAGCCTACAGCAGCCCCACTTCCTCTGTCCTCATAACTTCCTCTGTCCTCATAACTTACTACTTAGAGGTGGTGCGGGAAAAAGTTAAGATACAGTATAATATTTGCACCATATAATATTGCCGCATACACACTGCCACCCAAGTATATTAATATTTTGGTGGCATGAGAATTTAGTAATAACTGATGTTCTTGAAGATGGGGGAAGGCTTAAAAGTCAGGAAGGCCTTGCACTCCATCCAACAATGAATGCAGGGTGTCCTGGTCAGAGATGTATTACTCAAGTCTTTTCAGACTGGAGCACAAATGGGTGCATTATGTTTTGTATCATATGGGTACCATCTACAGCAGTGGTTCCCAAACTGGCTACGTGTACTGGTCACATGGAGGTACTACAGGGGTTACTTGAAGAGAAAGGGGAAAATGGAGAAATGTACGGATAAATCATGAAAATATATGAAATCTTGAAATAAATCTGCTCAGGAGGCACTAAATGCAACTCTTTCACTCCATTTCTTATTTTGTAATCTTATATTCTTCAAAAGGTGTGTTATCATTCATTCATATCATTCATTCTCTTGCAGTTGTATAAGCAAAATGCTGGAGTCGGGTAAAGGGGGCGCTTGGATTCAGAAATCAGGGAAAGGGGGTACTGAAGCAAAAAAAAGTTTGAGAATCACTGATCTACAGATTAGGAAACCTGGACATAAGGTATTATTTATTTAATCTTTTAATTACAGTGAAATTGAAGGAATAAACCAAAACATAGCATGTAGAATTGCTAAACATTCACAGAGCACTTTATTAGGAAGACCTGTACACATGCTTACTGTATTTATAAAATTATCCATTGAGCCAATCATGTGGCAGGATTGCAATGCATAGGATCATACAGATACAGGTCAGCAGCTTCAGTTGATGTTCACATCAAACATCAGAATGGGGGGGAAGTGATCTCGGTGACTTTGGCATGGCTGTTAGTGCCAGACAGGCTGGTTTGAATATTTCCGAAACTGCTGATCTCCTGGGATTTTCAGTCTCTAGAGTTTATACAGAATAGTGTGAAAAACAGAAATACATCCAGTGAGCAGCAGTTCTGCAGACAAACGCCTGGTTGATGAGAGAGGTCAGAGGAGAATGGCCAGACTGGTTGGAGCTGACAGAAAGTCTTCAGGAACTCAGATAACCTCTTTACAACCGTGGAGTGCATCATTCCAACAATCTACCTATGCAGTGCACAGATTTAGTGACAAATTGAGGGGGGGGATTAATGCTCAGAGACAAACAGGTCAACAGGAGAATGCTGGTATCAAATGAGTCAGAATAGCAGTTGCGAATGCAGGGCAATAATTGCAAGCCCCATGTTTTGGCAGCGTGGGTTGTCTTATGCCAAGCTCCCAATTGAAATAGGCAGAGGAGAGCGCTATGGGGCCGCTGACTGACAGAGAGCCTAATTAGCCAAAAAATTAGCAAGTGATCAGTGCCATTACTGAAGCCCCAGCCATCTTTGTCTCCTTCCCTATTATTTTCTATCAGGCATTGTGAGGATCAACAAATAGAACATTTGCATCCGTGATCAATTTAACTCATGATTTATTTATGTAATGATCAGAAGATAAGTAATTGTTTTTATTCAGGTACTAAAAGTATTTGCTACGCAGATTACTTTATTTCACATTGTTTAAGGTCACTGGGACTTTTGGAGAGTTGGGGTGATGGATAGATATGTGTATGTGAGTATTTGTATCTTCCCAGTTATTAATAAAACAATTAAGGCCATATGCTCCTAACCTATAGACGGTTTTCCTAAAAATGTGTTGCTAGGGAACAGTTTGGAACTTAGCTTATGTCAGTTATTGTAGTAGCAAACACTGCGACAAGAAGTAAGCTGTGGGAAATTTTGAATGTTTATGTTGTCGAGTTGAAACCCCCTATGTGACGAGAGGATTGGCACCAAATCATCTCTAATAGCTAACTACTATGTTAGCTCTTTAGCATACAGTATAGGTGTGTCAAAATGTATCGTCTACGTTTTTCTAAATGAAAAATGGAGTTGATATTTATCTGACTGCTTGTATTAATTGATGAAAAAGTAGCCATGCAGTAATATAGAAAATTGAGGATGTGATACTTGGAGCTGTGATACTTTGTTTGAGCTGTATAGAGATGCATCGTGAAATCAAATCGAATCATTGACAGATGAATTGTAATCAAATCTAATCGTGAAGATTCACAGCAATAAACTATGTAAGTAATAGGCGATTAACATTAACCCAAGTAAGAAGATACACCTTTTAATAATCGAAATATTCATAACTTCTGAAAACTAAATCTGAGTGTCATTACAAATCAACAGTGCAAAAACTTTACCTGTGTGGCTAACTTTGCTCACTTTCTGTGTCAACAAAACAAGTTACGCTTGAAGTTTGGTGGGAAGAGAGATCTTCTGCCTTTGGAAGTTCATTATTTTTTTCAAATTCTATCTTTTTTTTACCCACCCAATCAGCCTAACGACCCCAACACCAGGCTCCTGCAAGAGAAGGCGAGGAGAGTGGGAGGGTCATCACACTTTTAGATGTTTTATTACAGAAAGCCAGAAACCAGAAATGGTAAATTTAGAGACACCCCACTCCAGGCTCCGCCAATAGTAAGAAATTGTCTTCCGGTCTCCAAAATGGGCATGGTCATCAGCTTGTGATTGGCTGTCTGTCAATGGTATGACACTTCATTGACTAACCAGTCTCCTAACGGTGCAGCCACATCTACGCGTCATTTGACGCGGGCTGACGCTGCTGCCCATCCACTTTGTATTGGAACATGCTGCTCGACGCCTCGCAAAGCATGCTGGGAGACCAAGCGAGCGTAGCAGGCTCGTGAAGCGACAGTGGGCAACAGAGGGGGCGGGGTGGAATTTGACAAAGTACAAAGCTAGCCAATTGAGCTCGTCCTAGGACCTATCCTACCCTTCCTGTCCTCTTCCACTTCCTCTCTAACACCAATTTTCAAAGAAGCAAAGTAAATCTAGCAGCAGCTAGCTTGGGAGCTAGCTGCTGCTTCCGGATTTCCACGCCCACCAAGCGTCGAGCGTCAATACTGCCAAGCGTCAGCCCGCGTCAAACGACGCATAGATGTGGCCGGGCCGTAAGTGGGCATGACAGTGAGGGACCATATGTGGTACAGATACAGGAAGTGACTGGAAGTTGAGGTGTCTCTATATTGAAAAGTCTCTCATGAAACCCATGACAAAAATAGTCATACATTCTGTCATTGTGTTACAGGTACTTAATGTATGGTTGGAATTCTAGTAAAAAAAAAAAATTACCCTTTTTACTGGGGACCCACGGAACCCCTTCAAGGACCCCACTTTGAGCACCGCTGTTCAGTGGCGCTGGAAGTACTTTTAGGTAGGGGGTGCTGTAAGGAAGGAACTCTCGCCGAAGAAAATTTGACGTTTTTTGGACTTTCATCCATATTTAGAAGAATATTTAATTTTAAATTAACATTAGGATTATACTGTTGTGATGTCATTATTCAGTATCTTCTCCTTTTCTCATTCACTTTCATGTAAGCACCTGCTCTCCCTTTAGTCGTTTTACACTACAACAGACAGCAACACAGGCATAAACACTGAACTTATTATTATTATTATGGAAAACCAGATTATGATGAAAATCAAACACTTTTGAAGTATGGAATAAGATTAGAGCTGGGAAACACGAACTGTGTTTTAATGCATTTTGTTGCTGTTATAAACACAAGACAGCCAAATCCAACAATTTCGAAAATCCCATCTCTTGCCACCAGGGGGTGCTGCAGCACCCTCGGCACCCACCTTCCAGCTCCCTTGCCGCTGTTCTCTCTGCAAGAGAGAGAGAGAACAGTGGCTCTCTCTCTCTTCCAAAAAGTCAGAGTACAGTAGTAGCCTACTGTACCAAATCATGTAATAGCCTCAACATTTCACAATCAGTTTGGACTGTCAGGCATTGCTTTTTCTGCCAGACTGGCTAAATTATGGCTCCTATAGGCACTGTCAAATGCAGGTGGATGCAGCTGACGTACAGCAGTGGAAAATAGTGGGTGCACCCATAGGCTGTGACTCATTAGCCTATAAATAAGCTGCTGTGCTTATGACGAGCCATTGCATCAGCTTATCCATCTGATGTCCAACATGTGGCACGCTGTACACAGGTCCCTTATGACAAACTGATCATGTATAATTAAGCAGATCACCTCACATCTGTATAGTGCTATTCACAAGCGCTGCCATGACAACCACCCCCGACAGCTTGTTTAGTGTGTGTATGCATTGTTTATGTTCAGGTTATATTTTTGAGAGTACATAAATAGGTCTGTCTGTGACAGGCTTTAAGTGGTTTTCACATAGATTCCCTCCACCTTATGAATAACTTGAACAGAGAAGTCATGGGAGTGACCCTCTATCCTTTACTTTGCCTATAGTTTCACAGAACACTGGCTTTCTGGGGCCAGTGTTTTGGCACAACGTTACACACAAAACATTGTAAACTATCACCATCCTGTTGCTTCAAGAAAAAGTTCCATACCATCACATTTTGTAACTGTTTTTTGAGGCAGTGCCAAGCATTTTCATTGGTTACGTCACCTAGGCGCTGGATTCATCAGTGGTTGTTTAAAGAAAATGAGAGCAATCAAGCATTGATTGCATAGGGAGAGCCGGAGTTGGCTTGATACACAATGCAAGGCAAATGCAGATCAAGCACACATGCCACAACATGAATTTGCAAATGCTGAACACTCAGTTCAGGGTTGCAATATTTCAAGTTAGCAGCTGTTTCCATTACAAGCAGCATGTCTCAGTTTCAGATTGAAAATGAATGTAATGGGAACTGGAAGTGAATGTTCACAATTATGGAACATAAACTTCTATACACTTATGCAAATGTATAGTTGGTGTAAATGAGACAAAATCACAGGATGCCACTAAGTAAGTATTGCATTCATTGCTGCAATCTACGTTTTCATAATTTGATCCTGTGTAATATAGTAGTTTGATTTAGCAATATGGGTTTTTAATGGCAGCGTTATCAGCTACAGTACACTGCTACATGGTTCATGTGGCAGCGATGATATAACACTGATGGCTGCTTTGAGTTCACTACCGCTCATCTACTGTAGCAACAACTCCACCTCAACGCAGAACTTTACGCCTTACTTACTGTAGATACACATTTACCGGTATGCATTGCTGTAACCTAGCCAAACTATGACATTGTATGTAGACCCAAAATATATATATATTTTTTTTTACTACTTATATGGCTACATACTGCAGGTACATCTGAGTGTTTGAATGAATCATCAAAATATATTTGCTTACAACATCATGATGTTCTTGAGGAATAGAATACATCAGACTTTTTGAAATACTGACTGATGGATTTTAGGCTGCTCACAAATGAACCATCCCATAAAAGGAACATTTTTGAGCCGTTTAGTACCCGTTAAAAAGAAATAGCCCAGCCAGGCTGAAAGGCTGCGTGTTCCTCCGGCTTTGTTTACACAGTGATTAAATATATTTTCTTTTCACTCTGAGACAATGGTTTTATTATGCATTTTGACTGAGGATCGTGAGGCTTTAAAATATGCGTTTAAAGGCTTGTAAACACTACAGTAAAATAAAACTGAATTTTGGGTTATGATAGATTTATAAAGTTACAACAAGCTAATTTTCCAACTACCAGTGAAACTCGTCAAGAACGCAGTGAAGAGACTCCAGATGGCCAAATGAATGTAGCCTACTTTTTGCATCTTTAAATATGGCTAATGGATTTTGCAGCTGCAGCACTCAACAGTCCAAAATCCATGAATAGTGTTTACATAGAGCGATGAAATGAAATGCCCCCTTCTCATAAAATATATAGGTATGAACAAGTTCATCATTAGTCTACATTTATCGGTATAGGTTGCCGGGAGGCTGTAGGTTGTCGGGAGGCATACTACAGGTGCCAATAGGATATATAGGATATATAGGATAATATATATATATATATATATATATATATATATATATATATATATATATATATATATATATATATATATATATATATATACGCAGGGCCGCCGCACCCCCTATACGCAGAGTACGCAGACTGCGTAGGGCATCATGTGACTGAGGGCACCAAAAAAAAAAAAATTGGGTGCCCTCAGTCAGGCCACTCACTGAACAGCAGGCCAGGCGCCGCCTACTGGTTTACTAGTGGTTTTATTACTTTATTCAGGGTTAAAGTGGGTGCATCTCATTGTAAAATTAGACTCGGCCCAAATTGGGCTTCAAACGGCCCAAATTGGGCTTCAAACGGCCCAAATCTGTCTTCAACCGGCCCAAATCTGGCTTCAACTGGCCCAAATCTGGCCTGGCCTGCTTGGTATCTAATGCCCGGCCTGAATTATGATCCCAGTCCGCCCCTGCTTGCATGTAGGCCTACAGTTTAACAATTGCTTGTTTGCTGACATGTACAGTAATTCTAACAATTGTTTGTTTGCCACATGTCATGTAATGTGAGATACACTAGTATCGTTCATAATTAATGATTTTGCAGTCTTTCGTTTGACAGTTATTGAAAGTTTTGCGGGGGTGGGGGGGGCACCACAAAACAATTACGCTTAGGGCACCCAAATGGCCAGCAGCGGCCCTGTATATACGCACACATACATATACTGTATGTATGTGTATATATTGTAGCGAATCGGGTATTCGCCAAGGAACCGGAGACTTGTAGTTGGTACAGGGTTCTTTATTCACAGGCTCATTCTCCTAGCTTCCAGCGGTAGCCTTGCTGCTAGCTCTAAACACACCCGGTCAGCTCGCTCACATAGCTTGACTGACTTCCGCCACGCGGCCGCTGGTCCCATATACCCCCTTCCCCCTAGGAACACACCTACACATATCAGTTCCCAGCTACACACGGAAACACCACAATACACGTAATTACCGGAATCGCTACAAATCCCCCACTCAACTTTAATTGTCGCTCCCACGCGACACCCACAACCCACACATATCCCCCCTGTACCAAAACACACCCAACACCAACACTTTTTGTATTCCCCCAATTTGTCTCTTATTATTTCACCACTTCTTAATTTTCGTTCCACCACCACCATTTGCATTTCTTTTCATTCCTTCCTCTTTTCCCATTCCTTTAAATTCAGCCCACATTTCAGTTCACATTCCCATTCCAATAGCCCTTTTCTTTTTTACACACATTTACATTCGACTCAATAACCCGTTTACGTTTTCCCTCTTTTCTTTACACTCATCTTCAATTTAACTCAAACCCATAATTTACATTTCTTTTCGTTTTCCTTTACCTTAATTTCTACCTTTTTCTTACTCCCATTATCCCACTTCACTTCAACCACCATTTCCATCCCCCCTTTTACAGCTTCTGTCCCATCTGAAGCACATTACAGTCGACACAGCTAAGGCAGTAGTCCTCTACGTCTCCCTTCATCTGTACCCAGTAGAAAACTCGACAAAGGCGGCTGAGTGTCTCTTCAGGCCCGCGATGCCCCTGACCTCTGCGGCCCCTGTGCGCCCCCCGTAGTGCCAATCCCCGCAGGCAGCTGGGCACCACCACGACACTGCCACTCTTCCCGCGCCCATCCAACCCCAGAATCCCCGACTCCCTCACCCTCAGGTCCGGAAACAACTCCCACAGTCTCTTCGTGGTACTTGAACACATGCACATCTCCTCCAGGCGAGGCCGGCATCCGGCCGCCACCCACCTGCGCATCGGTCCAACGCTAGCGTCCTCCGCCTGTCTGCGTATCCACTCCTCCAGATCGACATCCTCCATCGTCACGTTCTCATCCTCCAGGTCTTGCACTCGCTCGTCCTCCCGTCCCGCTCCCCCAGGGGGCGGCGCGTTCAGGACAGCAGGGCGAACACCACTGCCGTCGATCTCCACCTCGGCTCTCTGCAGTGCAACCGTGGGGGGTGTGTAGCAGCTAGGCTGGACCGGTTCCCCCGGCGGTAACCCACCAGGCTCACCCGGCGACACGAGTGTCGCTCCCCCGACTGCAACAGCATTGCAGGTGATGTCTCTCACTTCCCTCTGGCTGTTCAGCACGATCCCCGCTCTCCTGATGGTCTCGTCGCTGATGATGATGTCGCCCTCTACCGGCTGGTATGCAGAGCAGCTTGGCTTCTCCGGCGTTAGCAACACCCGTCCATCTGGACAAGCAGTCCACACTCTCCTGACCTGAATGCCCGGCTCTGCACTGCTCCGCTGCTTGTTGCTCAGGCTGCTCCACTGCTCCGCTGCTCCTCTGCCTGTTGCTCCGGCTGCTCCCCCGGCTGTGTGTCTCTTCCAGCGTTCACACTCTCAGTGCAGTCTCTGGCCAAATGCTCAGGCGAACGGCACGTCCAACAAAGTCTCACCTGTCCGCCGCCTGCACGTCTCTCCTCTCCCGCTGTCTTCCAGTCTCCGACAGCTTCTCGACACTCTCTGGCTATATGCCCCAATCCACCGCATGCCCAGCAGGCTCCCTGCTGTCCCCAGTACCTTTGCTCCGCATACCTGGTCCGTCTCTCGGGACCGCTTCGGCACCACCTCGCCACGTGGCCCGGTTCTCCGCAGGTCCAACACAGTCTCTTTTGTGGCTCCTCCGGCCGTTCTCCACACTGCGCTCCCTCTGTGCTCAACTCGTCCACACGCCCCCCGACTTCCCGCAGCGCCCGCCACAGCTGCACTGCCCAGGCAGGAATCGCCTCCGCCAGCCATCTGACCTCTCTCAACAAACGGGCTTCCATGCCCGCCAGCACCGAGCTGATCCCCGTCGTCAGCTCCTCTTTTCTCCCGTTCCCCAATGGCCATTCTTCACCGCGCACCATCACACGTGGCGCCCTTAGCAGCTAGCACACGCAGCTAGCCTGCTACCGCTAGGTCGCTCGAGCCGTCTGATCGCCAACTTTTCCTCCGCCGTTCCTCCTCACTCTCTCTCCTCCCGACCGAATCAGAGGCGTTACCGCTTCACTTCTGACACCAATTGTAGCGAATCGGGTATTCGCCAAGGAACCGGAGACTTGTAGTTGGTACAGGGTTCTTTATTCACAGGCTCATTCTCATAGCTTCCAGCGGTAGCCTTGCTTCTAGCTCTAAACACACCCGGTCAGCTCGCTCACATAGCTTGACTGACTTCCGCCACGTGGCCGCTGGTCCCATATACCCCCTTCCCCCTAGGAACACACCCACACATATCAGTTCCCAGCTACACACGGAAACACACGTAATTACCTGAATCGCTACAATATGTATGTGTGTATATGTATATATATGTGTGTGTGTGTAGCCTATATATATTACCCCCCCCCCCCCCCCCGATGATGTCTGACGTAGTCAGAGTGCAAGTACATAGGCTACAACGTTACTGTAGGCTAGAGCGCCGCCAGGGAGGGGAGGATCAACTCCAACTCATTGACAAACCAATGCAACTCGCAAACCTGGCACGTCTGTTTTCTTCTGAATATGGCTCGTATTTCACTCATTTGTTCGCCTTTTTCGGTCGGAGACTATTTTAGGCTACACGTATAATGTCAAAACAAATTTGGTGAATGAATACTGACACTGCACGCTGAAAAGATTCTGTCTTCTTTCCCTCACAATAAACAGACGTGGATGTGTGTTTTTTTTTTACAGTGCAGCCAGATAGGGTCGAGTATCTTCTCCTGCACACACCGCTGCTACCTGGCGAGAAGATTTGGATTACTGTAAGACTAAATGAACTGGGCTGTAAATAAGCTCCACGGGACCGTTTCGCGTGGTTAAAACAACAAAGCGCGACTTATTGTCTGGCGGTGTGGGATTTTAAAGGCTGGAAACGATGTCTGTCTGTCGTGGATACTTGCTCGCCTTTTCCAAATGCACGGTGCTGCTCTCTCTGAGGATGCTGCTTCTTGTGCCCGCAGGGTTGCCAGTCCGCAGCCAAGGGGACTCTCAGTCCGACAACAAAGTGATGGACAATATCACCGTGCGACAAGGCGAGACGGTCTTTCTCAGGTGAGTCACCACATTTTGTTTGATTATACTGTTTATGAATGTCGTTTCCAAAGTTGGGCGCTGCAGGCGAAATTTTGGTAGAAATGTTTAACGTGGGTCGGGGAGAGGCACTGACTGAAGTGTTGCACGTGTCATGTTCGGGGAGAGGGTGGGCAAGAAGAGAGAGATAAGGGTATTTTTCAAAGCATTTAGATAGCTGGAAAAACGCTCAATTTAGAGACGGTACTCTGATCATCTTTAGCAGCTGTTACCGAGGGATTTAGCGGGTTTTTATTGTTATGTGACAGTGCAGAAATGTGGGAGAGAGAAAAGTGTTGAAGGAGAGAGGAGCAGCTCCGCATGTCGTTGCTGGAGACCGAGGAGGAGTGTAACAGCTTGCAGGTGGAAAGCGATACATGTCACGGCTGTAGATAGAAATGGGCTGACTGACAAGTGATCAGGATGGGAGATTGTCTGCGGTGCCCTTTAGCCTGCACTCGGTGCCCTGGGGCGGCTTACTGGACACATGGAAGGATTTATGCTGCCTTCAAGTGCTGCCGGGAATGTCGGAATTACAACCGGTGCTGCACGTGCTGTATGCACCCCCCGCATAGCTTTATAGAAATGGGGGGAGAAGGAAAGAAAGCTTAAGACAGTGGAGTGGAGTAGTGCTGCCTATATACAACTAAGGGTTATTTTCATCTGTCGATTATTTTCTCGATTAATCGATTACCGTAGTTGTTTTGGTCCACAACCTAAATTCAATTTACTTTCATAGATGAGTAAAACAACCAGAAAACATTCATTATTTCAGAGAATTTGGACAAAAAATAAATAAAAATAAATACATACATAAATAAATAAATAAATAAATAAATAAAAAATACTCAAACCGATTGATTATCGAAATAGTTGGCAACTAATCGATTAACTTTGCAGCTCTACAGTGGGGATTTTCTTTTATGAGCTGGCGAGATAGTACGTTGAAGAAGTGGCGAGCATGCAAGCAGTGTGAACCATGGATGGTAAAAGACTGAAAGTGATGTGTTGTGCTGCGTTCAAGTCATGGAAGGGGTTCAAGGTTAAAAGCATGCAGCCACGTGGAAGCTCATTTGAAGTTGTTAAGACGGACGCCACAAAGTTTTCTGAGGACTTTGCTTGCTCATGATAATCACTATTGTGTTTTCAGTCCTACTGTATGTGCACCTAGTGAGTCACCCATTTGAAGTCATGTGATCCAAACACTGCACTGTCAAAATTATGCAACACGAATGATGAGGAATGACAAATGAATGCCCCCCCCATTTGAATTAACATCATTCCTTACAGTTGACTGCATGTGTTTCCTTGTTAGTGATGTCAGAATTCAGGAAGTTGAACAAATCTGTGTCCATGGCTAAAACCAAAATTTGAAGTAGTATTTAATACGTAGTAGGCTATATCCTGACAGCTGAAAATGCATGGTAATTTTAAGTTGGAAGTCTTTGGCTGCTGTCAGTCTCATAATGCACGATTGCAGCAACATTTGGTTAACAATGAAACCATCATTTATGTCTGATGTGTAATCTCAGCTTCATTCTGCTGCGGCAGCACAAAGCAACTCTATGTCACTTAACCTCTACACGTCTTGTTACACGTCAAGTCTTATGTACAACCTCCCATTTTGGAAGTAGGGACTCAAAAGGAGCACTTAAAGGCAGCATAACCTCATAATGTTGATTCATTTGAGTTCATAAAGTATTTCAGTACCAGGAAGTCTTTATCCCCACTTTTTCTACCCTGCTATTCACAAATGGGTGTACACTGTGCAGGTGTCTCAATGAGGGAATGTAAGGATGACACTTCACTTTTCTCTCTGTGTTTTCCCCAACTAGAGTAGACACAGAACGACTGAGATAGGTGCATCTGGGAGTTTGTTGCGTATAAGTCTGGGGGTCCTTGGTATGAAAAGGTTTTGATACCCCTATACCATATTTGCGGCAATAATTATTATTACTGCAATCATTTGTATTCACCTACTGTATTAGAAATGTACAGTTGACATTAACAGTTTGTGAATATCCAATTTCAGTCTGATTGAAAATTAGTTTAAAAATGAATTCATTTCAAATTCTACACATTAACATGGAACTTTTTAACTTTCAAGAAGTTGAGTGCCTGGCATTTCAGTTTCAGTTCTAAAAAAACACAAAGCCTTAGGAGCATGCAGGAACCTGGGGAAAAGCAGAGGATCAATGATTCCTAATAGGGCTGCACGATTTGAGGAAAATCTGCCATGTGCGATAACACTGTTCAATATTGCGATGACGATATGATCTGCGATAAAAACAAATACTTGCTATAAATAAACAAATATTAAAGGGTAGGCTATATATTAGCTACAGTAGCATGTATTTCTGCTTTAAAAGATAAACAGCTAACATAGACCCCAAACATTGAATAGCCTATGTCAATTAAATAAAGAAATGTAACAATTATTTCTATTCAAACATGCTTTTATCGAACATATTGCACTTGAATAGGGGCGCACAAGGCTCAAACTCAGAGAATCTCTACATTCAAGCAATTTTAAACCCCGTGCCCTGAAGTAAAATGTTGGAGCTTCCCTGCAGAATAATATATGTGATTAGGGTTGCGAGGGGGGGGGGCTGATTAATTAATGAATTAATTGATTTATGAAGTAGCTGCGATACTGTTTGGCTGCGCCGCTGCAGGTTCACAACAGGACAGCTGATCTTTGCATGGGAGAGACACCAGTGGATAGGCTACTACTACGGCACAATCAAGCGGCTGAAGCACTATATAGGCTATCACTACCAGCAACATTGAAAGGCGCAAAACAAATAACGTTAACGATACAGATCCTGACCAACCCTGTGACCGACTGACCAACCCTGTGACCGACCCTGTGTGTTGCTGGCAGAATTACTGGCGGATAACATTAGTTATTGCGTGGCTTTTGAACCTAACATTACGTTATTGGAGAGAGAGAAACACAGCAGCCTGGATGTAATGGAAGCGACTTCATGGAAACAGGCGAGTTGAATTCACAGTTGAAGACTGGTTCATTACTCACATTGGGTTGAAAACAGGAAAGAATGTGAAAGTATCGTCTTTTTCAACATTTTCACAACACAAATGACTTTTGCTCCTCATGTCCACCTCCCCTCCGCTCTACTCTGCTTCTCTGAACTGCAACTGGGGATAGGGTGTGCTTGTTCAACAATGCCTGCACCTACCCCGAGCATCACGTTGAGTGGAGTTGGCCTTTTTTATGATTAAATCTGCAAATGTCTAATTCAAACAGGTAATTAATCACGATGGTCCGATGGCTCAGAGGTCCGCCTCCCCTCCGCACTACTGCTTCTCTAACATACTAGGGAGCACTTGTTTAACATCGCCCGCACGTCCCCCGCGCGTCACGTTTTCCTTTTTTATTATTCAATCTGCAAATGTTTAATTTAATCAGGTAATTAAAAAAAAAAAAAAAACTATGGTCAAATGTAGAAAGTTCAGTGGTCGATGGAGGTTAGCAAACATAATGTGCAGAGTTTGACACTAGACATGAAAGACACATGAAAGAGCATTAGCTCTTCCTGTAACGTAATGTTTTTTTCATTGCAATGACACGTGACTTGTGCGATGTGTTCATCGCGCATGTTCATATCGCGATGACGATGAAAATAAGATTAATCGTGCAGCCCTAATTCCCAAACAGTTCCAGTCAAGTGCTTCGTAAGACCTTCAACTTCCCACTAGGAGCCCCTTCAGCACCACGGACAGCGTGATCAAATCCCGTTGACTTTGTCTGGCCCATTTTCATACAGTACCATTTCCATAGCCTGTGAAAAAGAAGATTTTCTGGGGTATCAGCATGCACCCCCCCCCCCTCTCCTCCTGCAGGTCCATTGAAACTATGTCAGTAATGTGATTCGTTGTTCTGCCAATGTATGCTGCCTTGTCAAAAAATGAATGCGCTACCCTATCGAAAAATGCAACCTTGTCTGTAAAGGGGAGTCTCGTGGGTACAGAACTATACAGATATAAATAGTATACAGTATATTGAAGTTTCGCCTAAATGTGGAGCGTTATTTAGCCCCCTTCCCAACAACCTAGCATGATGGTTGGTACTACTGGATGGCTTATCTAGTTTCATATGATACCAGAAAGTTCACTCTGGGGTTATAACTAAGCCTGCAGAGTGTAGAGGTAAAAGCAGTTCCCTACCACCCAGGTTCAATTCTCCTGACAGCGGTACTTCCGGCTTGATCAGACGCTCCTAATACACAATTGGTCGTCAGGGGAAGGAGGAGGGGGTCCTAAGTGGTTGAAGTTGGCTTGTGATAGGCAATGATAGACAGATGTTTCATCCAATCACCTGCCAAGTATTTTTTGAAAGTGCCAGATGGTTATGTGAAACGAGCCATCTGGCAGCGTCAGGTTAGTATTGGTGTGCTTCGGTCTCAAATATATTTTCACACACAGTCATGGCTGTAGTTTGCGTTCATCTTGGAGCCGAGAGCCCACTCCCAACCATGGTACATGGGTTGAAAAGGCATTAGGATCTTTATGGCATGCCGTCATGAGGTAGCATGGTATCCAGCCCATATGAATAACAGTTTTCAGTAGGGGTGTCACAATATATCGTCCCACGAAATTTCGCGATAGTAAAACGTCACGATATGTATCGTTGAGATGAAATCTCATATCGTGAAAAAAAAAAAAAAAAAAAAAAAAAATTTTTTTTTTTTTTTTTCTCTCTCAAAAGTAGACAAAGAAACGTCTTTGTTTGTTGAAGTTCAATGTGTGGAAAGTAGTTCAGTTGAACAAGTCTCTGAAGAGACACATGAGAAGTTATACAGGAGAGAAACCATTCAATTGAGTTTCTGGCAAAACTGTTTACTTGACAGGAAAAACTGAAGATGCATAAAAAATAGACTAAGAAAAGTCTTGTTGTTTGAGTTTGAAGAAAAACTGAAGATGCATAATGAGAATTTATACTGCTGAGAAACCTTTTAGTTCAAAGTAAATCTAAGTGACGGTGTAACTCATTCTATTTCAAGATAAGCCTTATCTCCAATCTCATGTTTTTTCTAGTTGTTATTGTAATAACAATTTCCCACAACAGCATGTTTTGTATTTGTGCATTTCAAATAAAATACTACTTTTCCAGTCATATATTGTCATTATTCAAGTTTAAAAAAATATTGTTAAAATCGTATCGTATCGTATCGTTATCGTGAACCCAGTATCGTGATACGTATCGTATCGTGAACTGAGTGTATCGTGACACCCCTAGTTTTCAGCACTCACCGAATTTGCAAATCGCCATGCAAATTCGCAGAGTGCTGAAAACTGTGATTCATAGAGGCTGATACCAGGCTAGTTATTAGGTAGGATGCTGAGTATGTAACACTGTCCAGCCATCTAGTGGGTTCTGCCCAAAGTCAATTTTTGATGGCCCACTATTTGCTACAGTATTTCAATAAGGCTCTTATTTTTGAATTGTCAAGTGAGATGGAAGGGGGGCAGACACGGGATAACAACTCTTCCAGTTATTCACTAGGCAGGCAATCATAATGTCTGAGCAGTGTAATGTATTTTATTTGATCTATTTTTATATTATTTCAGGGGTGTGTGGGATTTTCATGCCAATCATGGTAAGAATGGATGTGTGGCTGATTCCCCATGCAGGTTACATTAGATTCATTCTGGTAATGAACTTCAACATACCTTAATAGTTTTGAAATTTAAAATGATGGTAAAAATGGATTATCATCAAAGATTATTATTATTATAATAATTTTTTTGCATGCCCACAATATAATGTCGTGTACCCCAGAGATATACTCCAGCCAGCTTTGGACTCTAGATGTAATCAAGCCGCCTGCCTGCCAGCCAGGACTGGGTAATAATCCAGTTCCCACCCAGCACCGTACTTTGTTATGAATAGTGAGGATGCTTGCCCTTAATAAGCTTTACTCTACTATTCAATCAGTGGACATACTCTATTTATCAGACAGCTAACAGGACCGAAGAACAAGGCTAATAAATAGTCAATTGAGCTACAATATGACCCATAAGTCCAGTCAAGTCAAGGTTGAAAAACGGAGAAAGAGGAGACAGAGCGTGGAAATTCAACAGCAAAATTAAGACGTATGGGAATTAAGAGCAAGGTGAAAAGCACAAAGTAAGAGCGACTTGATGCAGGGCTACCAACGTCGATCAGCTAGCGGGAGCGGATTTGTATTATTGTTATAGTCTCTTAGATGTCCCCTTTGAAATGTTGAAGTATTATGTAGCCTACTGCTTCCACAGACCCCTGCTGTAGTCTGTGCTAACAAGCTCCCCGTTGTCCTTTTTGACAACTGTCAAAGTTGAGGCTGATATTTTAAATGGAGGAAAGTCATCTATGCCATTTTATAATATTGATGACATGCAAATATGTACAGATTCTGGTCTGTCCCCCCGGGTGTATTTTTGCCAATGATGTATAGACAGCCTAGTTAATCAGTTGCTACAGTATATCCTGTGGAGAATACAGTAATATTAGCAACAATACCTTATAGCTACTAGGGATGGGCATCGCCCCCCCCCCATTTTTTTTTTAATTTTACATGGTCTCCCCTGATTCTAAGTATAGTTAAATCGCATAGTTTGACAATTTTTATAAGGTCTATGGAAAAATAAATGGCAGATGAAATCCCATGGACAGGGAGAGGGAGTGACTTCGGCACTCTTATTGTCATTAGGCAGCCAGACCTACGTTAGCCGTTAGCAATGTTAGCAATAGCGTAGCGCCGAGGTGGCTCAGGGAACAGTAGACAGAATATCAGCTTTTCTTCATGCAGTAACAAGCCTTGAAACCTTTTCCTTGTGGTTGAGTGTTGCTGTAATATAGACAGTTTAAGACCATTTCTACTACATTTCTAGCATTTCTAGAGCTACTGGGTGCTGCTATCTATGACTGCTACTGTCAGCTGAGCCCCGAAAGCCATTCTGCTCCAGTGCGCACTGCGCAGCTCTGGGGCTCTATTTCCCCCCTGGCCTTAAATTTGCGTTTATGGCTCGGCGCAGCGCTATTAGTGGGCGTGGTCACGCGCATTCCCACATTTTTCCTTGATGCTAAAAGCCAGAATGCGAACCATTTAACCACGCCTTTTTAAGTGTAGAATATTATTCACAAGTGTTGGATTGGTGATCTCCAGTAAACCAATCACATTCTTCCCTTCCAAGCTCCGATCCGCGGAGCGACTCCAGTCCGGTCAGAAAAGCCCTAGAGGCAAAAATCATGTAAGTCAGGAGGGGATGAGAAGATGACTGGCAAAGATGTGAAAGAGAGAGTGAGAGAGAGCAAGAGAGGGGAAGAGAGAGACGGAGGGAGCGAGGGAGTGAGAGAAAGAGGGGGAAGAGAGTGAGATAGCGGTAGAGAGAGTGATTGAGAGGGAGAGAGTGAGTGAGAGAGAGAGTCCGAGTGAGAGAGAGAGAGAGAGAGAGAGAGAGAGAGAGGAGAAGTCTGTATCAGACGAGCATGCAGACACAACTAAGAGTTGCTTTGGATAGGCATGTCTGCAAAATAGGACAACGCCATGGGTGCATCCCCGGCGCACTGAATAAGGCCTGGTTTTGAAAAGCGTTAACCGCAAAATTAACGCCCGTTGGGAAGATCGCTTTAGGCTGGTATTTAAGGCCGAAACGCCCATTCTGGCCTATTCTGGCACTGCGCCATGCCTCTTCAGCGTAAAGTGCATTTCGGGCGTAAAAAACATGACGGTATCCTCCCGAGTCAGCGGTAGGCAGGCGTAAAGCGTGTTTTTTGTGTTTAAGGCCAGTTTAGCGCCCAGGGCCGGTTCCAGAACAAGATGACTAGGGGTGCATCCTAGATAGGAAGGGGTGCATATGCCCGGCAGAAGGCCGGGCCCACTCGGGTGGCCGACCAAAGGCCGGCCGCCCGAAAAATTTGACATGTTATTTTACTAAAAATAATGCATTTGACCATCATTTGAAGTAGAATGATACCACCCAAGCAAGAATATTTCAAGTGTTTCAAGTGCTTTACTGAAATATTTGGACCATATAATGATAATACAATTATCTCAACCTTAAAGGGTTACATATAGGTGCCAAAAAGCCATAAAATCACATCAAAGAACAAAGAAAAACAACAACTATAATTCAAGTTTAAACAGTAAGTGTGCAGCTGTAGCATTTTTTTTTTTTTTTTTTTTTTTTTTTTTTTTTACTTTTCAACTGAGCATGCAGACAATTAAAATAAGGGTGCAATGCATGCTTTTGCACCCCCGTAGAACCGGGCCTGTTAGCGCCTAAGGCCACTTTAAGGCCAGGGGGAGAATAGAGCCCCTGGTCCGCAGCTCCTACGACCTACGGCAACGTCACATGGACAAACGGTGGCATTCTTAAAGAGACAGGCGCGGGTAAAAAAAAATATATATATATATACGGTATATATATATTCTTATTTTTTCAATAATAAAAGTCAATCTTGATAATAAAAACGATTATTCGGGAATTCTAAATTCGTTGCCCATCCCTAATAGCTACATACATGCAAATAACAACAGCATATATCACTGTATCACATAGATTACTCCCATTGTGTGACAATTTGGAGTTTGGTGGACAAATTGCACATAAGGTGTGAATAGTCATGGGGAAAAGTTACATTTGACTAAAAGGAAGCAAAACATTTGATTTAATTTATTATTTAGATACTGGAAAATAAAAAAACATATTCCATTTGATTTGCCACATTCTGACTGGCTGACCTGAACCTTGCCTCTTGAAGACCATGACCTCATTTGTAGCATTAAAGCTTTCCTTACCTTGTAACCAGCGTCTCACCTGATGTGGCTAATGGTGGGTACAGGTGAGATAGTTTTTTTTCAACACACTGTATTTCTCCAGTACACAGATGTGAGACAAAATATACAATTTAGGAATACTATTATGTATACATTCATATGACATAAATCTGCACAAAAAAACCTAACTCATATGGAATGTCTGTATCAGTGTAGTGTGTCTGATACCCCCACAAGACCCCCAATATTTCATACCATGCCTGTATGAAGATTTCACTGTGTGTGTGTGTGTGTGTGTGTGTGTGTGTGTGTGTGTGTGTGTGTGTGTGTGTGTGTGTGTCAGCACGTGCACATCTCTCATGCTGCTGCAGCATTTCACCCATCTGTGAGACACAATGAAATTAAAAGTAGTAACCTATATTATTTGTACAAAACTAAAGTAATTCACCCTCCATAGTGTAAAACTCATGGAGGTGCACTCAGAGCACGGGCTGAGCTGGCCATGGAGCTCACTGAAGCGTGCACTGCTATGTCCTGCAAAACCAGGCCCATCCGGGTGACATGCCGTGTTTTTAGGGAGTCCCATGGTGCGAGGGATTGTTCCAGCCGACAGCGTTTTATATGAGCTCGAGCTGCTTTAAATAACTACAAGATCCAGCTTCTAGTTTGCCTGCCTTGGCAACAGCCCAATCAAAAGACGATCAATTTTTCAGAACTGGTAGCAGATAGTTACAAATTGCTGTAGGCTAAGGCTATAAAAATCACTGCGCCATCAAACCTGCCCAGGACTCTATTCAAAATTCCTGGATAGCAAAATAATAATAATAACAATAACAATAATAACTAGAAAAGTGCACTTGGTGGAGTGCAGATCTCCGCCAGGCTCTGCTACGCCTGACCAGCGCAGATTGAAGCAGATGACTGTATGACGGCATGCAAAGAAGCGGAGATGCAGATAAGTAATTGTAATTGCAACACTGGTAAGACAAGGGGTCAGTCATGCTCATAATCGGCCATCAGTGGCAACTAAAGTGCAAATGGATGTCATTTGGTGACCAAACCTGTTTTTGGAAGGACATGCAGAAGGCAACAAGCATGAGTGATGGGTCAATGCCGATCAATTAAATTATGTTGCTGCAAGGTGGGCCTCTTAATGACAACACTGTAATAAAAATTAGTATAGAGTGAGTATAGAGAGGCTTTCTTTAAAGAATACACTATAGAGAAATGAATGGATTTAAAACGTTTATTTAGTAAACAATGATTGTGTAACGTCTGTTTTTTTATTTTATTTTCTTTAAAAAAAACGTTGTCTTTTTTGTAAGTGGCTGGAAGATATTATTTCCGGCCGGAATTCTGGAACATTGCAGGCTGTGTTGCGTCAAAAGAGTAGTGGATTTCCAGGCTCCGGTCTGTTGTGTTGCAGGTGAAGGATGGGAAGAGCAATCAGATCGATCATCTGTGGGGTCCCTGCAAGTGTCAGGAGTCATGTTCCCCACTCACTTTTGTAGTTGTTGTCTCGTCTGTTGTAGGCTGCTTGTTTTGTTTTCGGGGGCAGAAGGTCCAGCAGTCAGAGTCCTGCCTTTGAAGTTACCCTGATCATCTTAACACTCTTCAATGGGCGAAAATGTAAACTGCTGTTGTTTATTTGCGTTTTCACCTGGAAACCTGCGTGAGCGTGGAATCTGGGCAGGAGGGGGTTGGGTGGAGGAGTGGGCTGCTGGCTGGCAATCTTAGATAGTGGTCAGTGTTTCCCATACATAAAGGAATTTGTGGCGGGCCGCCACAATAATATTTTGACCGCCACAATAAGATGTTGACCAATTTTTTTTTTTTTTTTTTTTACAGTGCACCTGAACGCAACATACAAGATATCCGCTGAATAAGTGTCCAATAAATGTTCATGTCATTCTGGCCAATACTTCTGTTATAGCATTTCAGTCTGGAATATGGAATATCTTTCAATAATCTATGATTTAGCTGCTAAATTGTCAAATACCGCCATCTGCTCACTACCCAGGCACTTATGTATGTACTTAACCTAACTAACTTAACCTAACTACATGTAACTATCCGGTGTGCACAACACTGTCAGCCTAAACTCCGGCTGACACCCCAAAAACCTACAATCCGCTACAGAAAAATGTATATTGTTTGTTTATTAACTGGCCCCTCGCCTTCTATCATTTCACGAAAGTGGCAAAGCAAGTTGATTATCCCTGACCTATAGGGAGAAATCTAGTTTGTCATTGTAAACCCACAGCACAGTAATGATGACATGTTCTTCATAGATCTAGCCTTTTAATTTTGCTCTTAAGTTTTCTCAAAGTACACCAAATTCATGCATTTTACTTTAAAATGTTTTAAAAAATCTTACGGGGGGGCATGCCCCGCACCCCCCTAGGGGGGCTGCGGTCCCCCACCACAAATACTCAAAATCCTGAGGAAAACACTGGTGGTGATTTTTTTTAGACATATTCTTTGTAGGAAGTTAGTGTTACTTTTTGGTGTGCTCCAGAATGGGCTCTCCGAGAAATGTGTCAAGGGCTTATTGACTGACAGAACGACGGCGGGCGCAAGAAGCAAAGTGGTGCTGTCGTTAGTGTGTTAAACCCACCGCGACGGTCCGTGTCCCGGTCAGCAAATCAGGCAGGGGCAGGCAAAAAGTCCCAGAAATCCATAGGCAGGAGCAGGCAAAAAGTCCCAGAAATCCATTTCACGACTGGAATTACAGATGAAAATACACTGCCCGACTGTGCGCCCACCAAACTCACGTCTTTTAAAGGGCCCATATTTTGCTAACATAATGTATTATTATTTTATTGTTGTCCTCCACTAGAGTAATAATAAACATGTGTTTTCTATAGCGCTTTTGAAGGACTCAAAGACGCTAGAGTAGCTTATTGCATCATTCATAGTTAAAAAAAACTCATTGTTTATCTTGTACTGGCTCTCACGACCCCCTTCAGTTCACCCTCTGTCTGAACGCTCTGTTTTAGTCTTCTTCTGCGTTTTGCTGTGGCAGGGAATTTTAGTCTTCTTCTGCATTTTGCTGCGGGAGGGAATAAACCTGCTCGTCGTTTCCAGTCTTTCTCCTTCCTACACGTTATAGCCAGACGCAAAGCTACAATATCTGTCGTCTATCTGTCTGTCTATCTATCTATCTATCTATCTATCTATCTATCTATCTATCTATCTATCTATCTATCTATCTAGATAGATAGATAGTCATGCATAACAGAAACAGACAGGCGATCTCTGCTTTGGTTACTAAATTTGGTAGTTGTAAAACAATTATATCAACGAGCAACGGATTGTCAAAACGAATTTGACCATCGATAAAAAACGTGAATTGGACCTAACAAGCAAGCTATCAAGTGATATATCAACATCCCCCTAGCTAGCAACAGCTCCGCTAGGCCTGGGCTGCGTCGGAACATTTCCTTCGGCGGTTGGCTGAGCAGGGCATCGTTTACCACGGCCGCCGTAACGTTACGCCCCGCGGTCCACCTGCTATGTTACAACTTCTGAAAATGTGTGCCTTCGTCATTCCAGCTATTAACGCGATGTCGGTTGTTCATATTATAAGACGGTGTCTTCAACCCACAACAGAAATAAGCAGCAATCTGACGTGACCATACTAACCATAAGTAAGCTAGACACTTTTAGTTTCAAAATAAAAGCGCCATGAGCGCCAATGTATTACTGCATGACTAACTAAGGCTTCAAATTGACTTTTCGAAGCCACAGCATTATGTTAATTTAAAACATGTTTATGCAAATGTGTTCTTTATTGTATTTGGGGTATTTCGGATGACTGTTGCAATGGTATACTTTAATTGTGCAATTTGTAACGGGACGTTTCGGTTGTATTCTTTCTGACTTAACCGTGAGAGCAACGAAGCCAGCCAGACAGAGAACACACAGAACACATGCATGCACAGACAGACACAGACAGAAACATGATCTCCTGGCGGAGATAATAATAATAACAACCACAACAACAACAATAATAATAATAATAATAATAATAATAACAACAATAATATAATAACTAGAAGATCTACATTTCCTACCGAAAATGTAATTGTGCTTGCTGTCCTCGCCATGCACCGCCTGCCCTGCAAGGTCCCTGCCCATGCAGCTAGGGGGACTACGTAGTTATGGGCGGGCCTATGTGAGTAGCAGCGGGAGGAGGCAAGGAATCCAGGGGCGGAAGAATTTCGATTGTAGAAGCTATGGTTCTAATGTTATGGACCAAAACATAAAGATGGCTGTTATAGTGCCACCGTCAGGTCAATCGGTGTAATTTTTTAGGCCAGAGTAGAAAAGTACTCTATGAACATATAGCCCCAATTTGGGAACAGTCACTCTTATGGCTTGTGAGCTACAGGTACTTGATGCTGCTATAGTGGCCCCTATAGGCGAAATGACACAATATTTTTCCTATCAGCTCAGAGTACATCCGTCCACACCTGGACAACTTTTGGTTAGGATCGGACGTTGTGTTCCGGAGTTATGCCGATTTTTGTGAAATAGGCCCCACCTACAGAACTTTGGAAGTCGATTATATCGCAACAGTGTGGTCTTTTCAAAAACTTCAAAATCAGTGTTGTGCAGGACAGTCCACACATGATGTGTGCTTTGGTTTGGAGAAGATTGGACCCAATTTCAAGGAGGAATCGCAAAAAAACTGTTTTGGACAAAATTCAAAATGGCGGAAAATCTAGTCAGACGGAAATGGGCGTGGCCTATATGAGTAGATGCGGAACGTCCCAAGAAATCCAGGGAAAAAAGAAGTTTGATCGAGGCCCCTACGGCCCCTCAGACTTTAAGATTGTGCCTTGCTTTTCAGCAAGCACAATAATAATAATAATAATAATAATAATAATGCTCACGCATCGGTACTTGTCCAATCAGCCACACTTCATTATAGTGGCTTTGTAATTTCCTGAACAGCATTCACTTGACACAAGATGTGTGTGTACTTCTGAGAGTGTGTGTGTGATTTGGGTGAGTGGGGTGAAGAGGGGTATCTTCCAGAAATTACCAACGGTGAACCACCGCTGTTCGCAGTTCAGCAAGTCCCCACTCCGTAATCCATTGGAGATATGAGATTATTCTCCTCAACAATACAGCGAGCCTGGAAATGTAGGCCAAGCTGCTTCCCAGAGCATATGCTTGAGTTAATGTCATGAAATCCGATACCAGGTGACTGCTTCCTATTCGCTTTTCCATTAAGATTTGTCAATGATTGCAGCGGCTGACATTAACTGTTTGAGCCCGCTGCCCTTTAGCCTTTGGACAAGTCGTATGATCTGATTTTAGGTTCCCTCTGAGTTTATTAATGTTTATAAAAAAAAATAAGTTATTCCCCTATGGATGATATTTGAATGTTACTTCATGGTTGAGTGGTGTTATACTGTATATTGAAAACCTTTTGGGGTAAAATATTTGAAAAGATAGAAAGTACAAATACAGTTTTGCCAATTGGATGTCAAATCTTAGATGCTCAGTATCTTAGAACTGCACTGCACTGACTGAATATCAACATTCCAAGGAACTGTGTCAAATAGTTTTTTTTAAACTAAATTGCTCAAACCTAGAAATGATGCCCTAGTAAAAAAGGAAAGAAAAAAAGTGTAAATTATGTCTATATTTGAAAATACATTAAATTGTCTAATGATTAGAAGTGTGGAGGTACAATGACCTCTGTAGCACTAAACTTCAAAAACAGTCAAACCAATAGTTATTTTTAATATAGAGATAGTTGATATTTGTTGACAATAGTTAGACGTAGACAATAGACGTGTCCATTTGGACTGCAGCTTGAGGGCCTGTGTCCACCGAGCGCACACGGACGTCTAGACAAAGTGCGCTGCACCCAGCGTCTATTTTCAGAGCGCTCCGGCGTTTTTGTGCACCGGCTCCCAGCGCTCCCAGCTGAGAATAATTTAACTTTTCAGAAAGACGCTGGTGTCGGGTGCTCCTTTTCTGGCAACTAATCAGATGGAGAAACTATCGCAACAGAGACAGAAAGGCTCAATTGTGGGAGCAGATTGGCTAGACACTTAATATTTCTGGTGAGTGTTGTGCTTACTGCTTTTAATAGCGTAGCCTACCTGTGTTGTTAGCTTGCTAGCTGTCAGCTATCAAGCTGAACTAACGTTACTTTCAGATTGCTTCCTTGTTATATTGTGCGCCGAGATCAGCGCATCCCAGCGCACACAAAAAGACGCTAGGTGGACACAGGCCCTGAGAGCTCTATTTCTGTGAAGTATCATTTTGTTCAGGCGTACACAGGTTCTGTTCTCGCCTGCACCCGTTTGGTATTTTGGTGATTCGTCTTATTTTGGTGATTCCTAAGTGGGAGGTACTGTAGGAGGTAGTGATGCGCGGCCGCCCCGCCCGGCCCGTTAAAATATCAGAAAATTCCGAACCCAACCCAGCAGCCTGCAACGGCCAATTTAATGTAATATGTCTCCGGACTCAGGAGGAGCGCAGCAGAGCTCTCCAAGGTGTGCAAAGTAGCTAATAACTCTGTCTCTCTCCCTCTCTCTCTCTCACACACACAGACACTCACATGCGTGCACGACAACAGTTGTACTGATCTGGATGCGTTGCGCGGCTTCTTTCATGTCGTTGATTTCTTTCTGCTTCGTTACAAACTCTGCTATTATCGGCCTTTCTTCAATTAATCCAAGGTCTTCAAATAGAGGTATCAGGTAGAGGTAGGCTACAGAAACTGTTCTTATTCTTCCCCATTTCTTGTAATTACCTCATGCGCTCTCAATTGGTCACGTAGCAGTAGTACTAAACATAGTAGAGAGAGTGCAGAAGGTGCAGACGGCTTGCAGATACGGCTTCAGAATCGCTGTCTGATTTCTTTTAATTACCTCATGTGCTCTCATTTGGTCACGTAGCCTACTCACATTGCAGTAAAGTTGACAAATAGATCACAGTCGAGTCCACAACAGAAAATATGCGGTGGCATTCGTTTTATGGACACTTCAAATAATAATTACAGCGAAAAATCCTTCCAAAATCTTTGTTTTGAGAGCACATAGGATACCTCATTGAAGCGTTTCTTTACTCCATGTAGGCTATAGAGTGCAGCAGGTGCAGACGGCTTCAGAGTCGCCTTGTCTGTTTGATTGTGTGTAGGCCTACGTGTGTGTGAGAGAGAGTTCACGTCTTAATAAAGGGTTACTCTGCGTGTTTCAGAATCAGAATCACTTTTATTGCGGGCCCGCCAGGCCATCACCCCCCCCCCCCCTCCCCAAAATTTTAATAAACCTTTATGGCATATTATTACAATACAACAATACTGGTGTTGACAGTAATAGAAGATGCCAAATAATTCAAAACAATAAGCATTTTGCTTTTAGGAGGGTGGTGCCAGCGTGCGGCGCTGTTCCAAAACGTGTCAAAATGCACATCCCATAATACAACTGTTCGCATCGCATCCCATAATAGTATGATGATACTTGGGTCTTGTGATGCCATTGCGAATATAGATGCGAACAAGTTAGCTAAAAGATTAGCTCGCCAGCGAGGGCCCCCACCATTGCGGTCGGGGTACATTTCAAAATCCCTCCAGGACTGAAAATGTTTCTAGGGGAAACACTGTTACATGTTACAAATGAATGGTCAAAAGAATCACATCCCCTTCCACTGAAGCAGAGACAATAACAGAGGGGAAATACAAAGGCATTTATGTATTGTGCATGTTGCTCCTCATTTAACTGCTCCTCCTAAAGGACAACACAGAGCAACTTCACTCACTCTGTGCCACTTATACAGACACAAGAAAAACATCTTCCATCTACCAGTGCTTACCGTAATTAAATTGTAAGAAAAAAAAGTGCTTTCAGTAATGTTACAACTCTCTATTAGCATAATTGACTCAATAAAATCTTGCTAATTGATGAAACTGTATGACCATCTTACTTCACTGCCATTCTCGCTATCAGGGCCTTTTATTTTGACAATGAAAAGCCTTTCTACAAATGTAGCATTGAAGACAACACGTGAGAAGGTGGGACTGAGGGATGGCAACTAGACTATGCAAGGTGAGAGAAAATGGAATTACAAACAGAATCGTTAGCATCCCTCTGTGAAATCAAATTATCAGCTTTCCAATCTTGGCCCAAAGGCATATGAGGAAGAAAATGAATATCCCTCTAACTGCTTTTTTACTGCTAACATGGATTGGAGAGAGAGAGACCTTCATGGCTGACAGCAAAGCGTCGTGCACCGATAGTTCCATCACGACTTCAATACGCCAAACAAGCTGAAGGGCGCGTGTAAGAAGAAAAATTAATACATGTGTCAAGTAAACATATTTACAAGCAGACTAAACTCTGAGGCATTTAAAGGCTCGGAACATAGCCCCGTTTCAGAATGCATTTAACCTGAAGCAAGAGCTCTTTCATCCAGCGACGACCTGGGGGAGCTGAGACCGGAGGCATCACATGGCTGCAGGGGCCAGCGTGGTCTGTGCAGGTAGATAAGCGTCTCCAGAGGTTGTTGGTCCACCTCGGCCACCGTGCCGATATTCACTGTGGCCATTAATCCCAGTCTCAGGCGCTTGCTTGTCTCCTTTTAAGTCAATTTGAAGGAGCTGAGCCTTGAGAAATTAATGTGGTTTATATTCAGTCCATCGCTAGAGATTTTTTATTCATGCAAAGCACAGTTGATATGTAAGTGACATTCTGACGAAAGGGCCTAAGTGCTGCTGCAGAAGATGTTAACAGAGTTGGAGAAAAGAGTGCAGCTTGACCTTCATGCTCCACTGAAGGTAATAACTCTGTATTAGGGCCGCCGTGAATGCAAGTCCATCTCCCTTGTGAAGACAGCTATCATTATACACAAAAGCCATGCATATATCTGCAGCCTTTACATTTCATGAGGAGAAAGAGGACATCTTTTCAGCCTGGAGCTGCTGAACTTCTCAAGAGAAAGCCCAGAATGGAAGAAGACACAAAGACAAAGCCTTCAACTGCACTGAGGTCAACTCAAGCCACATCGAAAACGGCCTTCTCATTATCTCCCTTTGCTGTTATGTTTTGAAAGACTTTATTGTATGAGGCTATATGAACAACAAATACCCTATTCCCAACTCTATTATTTCTGCTATAATGTAAGACAATTGAAAGTCTGAAAAGGGTTGCTATTGAATTTCATCAAGGGCCAAACTTGTTTGCTCTCTTTTTGTAGAGGACTGCTACTCGCTTTCAAAATAACGCAAGTTTACAGCACAAGTGCCACACCACACCAGACTGTACTGAGTCTGCCAAGTGGCGTGTACAATGAGAGCATATGGGACGGTAACATTTGCTGATAGCGCCTCCATGTGGCCTGTACAAAGAGAGCATAGGGGGCGGTAACATTTGCTGATAGCGCCTCCATGTGGTGTGTACAAAGAGAGCATAGGGGGTGGTAACATTTGCTGATAGCGCCTCCATGTAACGTGTACAAAGAGAGCATAGGGGGCGGTAATGTTTGCTGATAGCGCCTCCATGTAACATGTACAAAGAGAGCATAGGGGGCGGTAACATTTGCTAATAGCGCCTCCATGTGGCGTGTACAAAGAGAGCATAGGGGGCGGTAACATTTGCTGATAGCGCCTCTATGTAACGTGTACAAAGAGAGCTTAGGGGGCGGTAACATTTGCTGATAGCGCCTCCATGTGGCGTGTACAAAGAGAGCATAGGGGACGGTAATGTTTGCTGATAGCGCCTCCATGTGGTGTGTACAAAGAGAGCATAGGGGGTGGTAACATTTGCTGATAGCGCCTCCATGTAACGTGTACAAAGAGAGCATAGGGGGCGGTAATGTTTGCTGATAGCGCCTCCATGTGGCGTGTACAAAGAGAGCTTAGGGGGCGGTAATGTTTGCTGATAACGCCTCCATGTGGCGTGTACAAAGAGAGCTTAGGGGGCGGTAACATTTGCTGATAGCGCCTCTATGTAACGTGTACAAAGAGAGCTTAGGGGGCGGTAACATTTGCTGATAGCGCCTCCATGTAACGTGTACAAAGAGAGCATAGGGGGCGGTAACATTTGCTGATAGCGCCTCCATGTGGCGTGTACAAAGAGAGCATAGGGGACGGTAATGTTTGCTGATAGCGCCTCCATGTGGCGTGTACAAAGAGAGCATAGGGGGCGGTAACATTTGCTGATAGCGCCTCCATGTGGCGTGTACAAAGAGAGCATAGGGGGCGGTAACATTTGCTGATAGCGCCTCTATGTAACGTGTACAAAGAGAGCTTAGGGGGCGGTAACATTTGCTGATAGCGCCTCCATGTGGCGTGTACAAAGAGAGCTTAGGGGGCGGTAACATTTGCTGATAGCGCCTCCATGTGGCGTGTACAAAGAGAGCATAGGGGGCGGTAATGTTTGCTGATAGCGCCTCCATGTGGCGTGTACAAAGAGAGCATAGGGGGCGGTAACATTTGCTGATAGCGCCTCTATGTAACGTGTACAAAGAGAGCATAGGGGGCGGTAACATTTGCTGATAGCGACTCCATGTGACGTGTACAAAGAGAGCATAGGGGGCGGTAACATTTGCTGATAGCGCCTCTATGTAACGTGTACAAAGAGAGCTTAGGGGGCGGTAACATTTGCTGATAGCGCCTCCATGTGGCGTGTACAAAGAGAGCATAGGGGACGGTAATGTTTGCTGATAGTGCCTCCATGTGACGTACAAAGAGAGCATAGGGGGCGGTAACATTTGCCGATAGCGCCTCTATGTAACGTGTACAAAGACAGCTTAGGGGGCGGTAACATTTGCCGATATCGCCTCCATGCAGACTATGATTAGAATTGAAATTTGATTGTCGACTGATATCCAGTGCAGGATTTCTTTGTCAGCCATGTCTTGAGTGGCAAACAAGTGACATTATTGCGTATTGGCTGCCAGGCGTGCAGTGCGACAATCAAAAATCGTAAGCATATCTACAGTACATGGAAATAATTCTGGTGTGTGCCTTGTAAGCCTGTATGGGTCTGAGCATCTATTGATGGGAGATACTTCATTGATAAAAATGAATAAAAAGCTTGCACACTGCAAGGGCTCCAGTTTCAGTGTTTTTTATTTAAACACCCAAAAAAGTGATGTTTCGAGCGTCAAAGCTCTTCATCAGACTCATTTGTAGTATTTCCCCTCCCCATTAGAATTCCCTGGTACAATTTTGAGACTATTGATTTAGAATTACTTGTGTATGCCTTTACCATTGTATTAGACCACTAGGTTCCCGAATTATTTCCCCAATCTTAAAGCCCCATTCAGTAAGTTTTCCAACTTTTGCTATTGGAGAAACTGCGCCCTCTGGGTGCAATAGTATCGATAACGATATTGCCTTCAAAGTCAACAAAACACAGCGCCAGAAAGCTCTATGTACATGTTGTGACATCGGGTACTCACCACGTGATGAAATAATAACCATAGTTCCGTGAAACATAATTTTCGTAGCAAATCCGAATCGAGTTACTTCCTTGTTTTCATGAAGACAGCGCTTCCGCTGTACAGCGCCTTTTTTTCTTTTTTTTTTGACACGGGACGTGGCAGACAACTTGCTTAGTCCCAGGGCTGGCCAATGGAGGGCGGTGTGGGATAAATAAAGTCGAGAGTCTCCCTATTACAAGTCAATCTACCATGTCCTCTGACTAAAAAGCTCTTATATTACAGTAAAAAATGTCAAAAATCTTACTGATTGGGGCTTTAATTTCTTTCAATAAATAGTGTCGTGCCTGCAAGTATAAAAAAAAAATCGTCCTTCTCCAAGTCATATTTTTTACTTAGTGTTTGAAAGCTCTCTAATGTATCCCCATCCATTATATTACAATAGGCAGTAATACCTCTATCAGCCCAGGATTTAAATATGGAACTCATGCAGTTTGGCTTAAAATCTGTGTCATATGCAATCCATCTGAGTTGTTTCACCTGCGACCTCAATTTCAGTTGTTTTATGACATCAAACCAAGTACACAGAGTAAATGATGTAAAGGGACTCAGATAATCCTGATGAGATAATGTTAGCTTATGATCTCCAATCATTGCTTGTATTGGAATCCCCCTGCATTCAGTCTCAATCTCTTTCCATCTAGCCACATACTTATCATCACACCAAAGAGCTATGTTTTTTAATTGGGCAGAGTGGTAATAATCTTTAAGATTAGGGAGAGACATACCGCCTCCGTCTTTCTTAACTCATTGAGTGCCAATGACGACAATCGTCGTCAATTCGATTCGTGACGTAGAGTGCCAATGACGACGATTGTCGTATTTGGGACGGCTTTAGCTCAGGAGGTAGAGCGGGTCGGCCAATGACGCAAGGGTTGGCGGTTCGATCCCCGCTCCCTCCCAGCTGCTGTCGTTGTGTCCTTGGGCAAGACACTTAACCCTCCTTGCTCCCAATGGTGTGTAGGCACCCTGCGTGGCAGCCTGCCGCCATCGGTGTATGAATGGGTGAATGTAGACTATCTACTGATTGTAAAGCGCTTTGGATAAAAGCGCTATATAAATGCAGGCCATTTACCATTTACCATTTGTCGTCAATTGCGTTTTTTGACAGTGGGACGTGGATCAAAGCCTATTACATCTCCTATAAAAATATGGGAGCTATTGAAGGTGTATAACCTATTTTACAGACCCATTAGGTGGCGACAGGGCTCTCCAGATTAGAGAAAGGTCAGGAAAACAGCAGGAAAAAGCCCCGTAATGAAAGAGAAACCGCTCATGCTGCAGCCAGAGCTATATAGATGGCTTTGGCTGCAGCAGCTGACATTGGCTGCGAACAGCAGTCAATCCGCGCCCACAACTGAGCCCCTCTGCCTCTGTCTGTCTGTCTGCATAGTTTCTCCACACGATTAGCCGCCAGAAAGGCAGCACCCGACGCCGAAGGGCCAAACCATTCTCAGCAGTCCGGTTTGGCTTTTCCGTGTCGCGCTGGGAGCCGGCGCACAAAAACGGAGCGCTCCGAAAATAGACTGGGTGCGTGAGGCTGTGTGTTAGTGTGGGGAGGAGTTTGCAGCTGAGGGGGGGAGAGGGGGGTGGGGCACGCAGGGCACCACACAACTAAACAAAAGGCGGAATATCTCAGCTTCTAATTTGAAACGTGTCTTTTTGCTCAAAACAACCTATCTTCTCCGGCTCATAACTAAAGAACGGAAAATGGTATCAATAAACTTTTTTTTGCAGATGATAGAAGAGAGTCTCATCGTTCTTTGGACAATATCTCACCATCATTCACCTCGGACAAATGCAACAACTTCCTCTCCTTCTTTCACTCTAAAATTGAAAACATCCACAACCAGCTAGCCACCACCTCCTCTGCCATCACCCCCGATCTGGACCCTGCACCTTCCCTGTCAACAGCCCACTGCTTTCCAGCCTTCTCCCCCATAACCTCATCTGACCTCTGTGAACAACTCTCTGGCATAAAATCCACCACCTGCCCCCTGGACCCCATCCCCTCCAGCCTCGTCAAAGCCTGTCTCTCTCCTCTTGCCCCACTCATCACTGACATCATAAACTCCTCCCTCACTTCTGGTATCGTCCCTTCCCCGCTCAAGCTCGCTGCCATCACACCCACCCTCAAAAAACCCGGCCTGGATTCCGACAACCCCAACAACTTCAGACCCATCTCCAACCTCCCATTTCTCTCTAAAATACTGGAACGCACCGTCGCAACTCAACTCAAACAATACCTCCACACCAACCAGCTTTATGAAACATTCCAATCCGGCTTCAGATCACACCACAGTACCGAAACAGCACTACTCAAAGTCACCAACGACCTCCTCCTCTCCTCTGATTCTGGCTCCCTCACCATTCTCCTCCTCCTCGACCTCAGTGCAGCCTTCGACACCATCAACCACTCCATCCTCCTCAGTCACTTAAAATCAATTGGCATAACCGGCACAGCACTCTCCTGGCTCACATCCTACCTGTCTGACCGCTTTCACTTCATCTCCATCAACAACTGTAAATCCCACACCACCCCAGTATTACACGGAGTCCCCCAAGGCTCGGTGCTTGGTCCCCTTCTCTTCATCCTTTACATGCTCCCCCTAGGTCACATCATTCGCCGCCATGGACTACAATTTCACTGCTACGCTGACGACACCCAGCTTTATATCTCCACCAAAACCATCACCCCTGCCACTCTCACCACCCTCACTGACTGTCTCACTGAAATAAAAACCTGGATGACCAACAACTTCCTCAAACTCAACTGCAATAAATCAGAAATCATGATCTTTGGCCCAAAATCCCTCCTCCCCTCCTCCCAGAACCTCTCACTCTGCATTGATGGACATACAGTCACCCCCTCCCCTCTGGTCAGAAATCTCGGCGTCATCTTGGATCCCACACTCTCCTTCAAGTCACACATCAACAACATCACCAAAACATCCTTCTTTCACCTCCGAAACATTGCACGACTCCGCCCCACTCTCTCCCCCTCAGCCGCCGAAATACTCATCCACGCCTTCATCACCTCCAGACTAGATTACTGCAACAGCATCCTCTATGGCCTCCCTTCCACTGTCCTCCGTAAACTGCAATATGTCCAAAACTCAGCTGCCCGATTACTCACCCACTCCCGCTCCAGAGAACACATCACACCCATCCTCCAACATCTCCACTGGCTCCCCATTCAACACCGCATCCACTTCAAAATCCTGCTCATCACCTACAAAGCCCTCAATAATCTGGCCCCCTCTTACCTAACAGATCTCCTCCAGCGCCACTCCCCCACCCGCCGTCTCCGCTCTGCTGATGCCAACCTCCTAACCCCCATCACCAAAACCAAGCACCGCACCACGGGGGACAGAGCCTTTGCCATCGCTGCCCCAACCCTCTGGAACTCTCTGCCCCTCAATATCAGAAACTCGGACTCACTCACCTCCTTCAAAACCCAACTCAAATCCCACCTCTTCAAAACAGCCTACAATATCTGACTTCTACCTCTAACCACCATTCCATCTTTGCAATCTATTGACCTGTATTTGTTTTCGTTCTTGTTATTTAGTTTTGTTTATTGTATTACTTTTCTATGTATTGTAAAGCGTCTTTGAGTTCCCCAGAAAAGCGCTATATAAAACTTATGTATTATTATTATTATTATTTGTGCGTGTTCGGTGTTTACATAGTAATATCACACAATATTCTGTGGGCCTCGAGAAATCACTGAAAACGCTCTGAAACTCTGGCACTGGGAGCGTCCGTTCTCCAAAAGTGGCTGGCACTCAATGAGTTAATGGTCAACGTCCTGTATTTAACCAAAAAATACAGAATCCTTTCTCTGCTGCCACACCCATGCTTCATCCAAAGAGCACCTTCGTTTGACTATTTCCTCACTGCTTTTTGAACGCCGTAGCCCTCCTCATCTCTTCTTTGATATGTCCTGTATTTAACCCTTGGTTTCTTTCCATTCCAAACAAAACGTGAAATCTGCTTGTCCCACTCCTGAAATTGGGTATTTGGGACTTTAACAGGCAGTGACATAGATAAATAGAGCAGTCGAGGAAGAACAGTTATTTTAACAGTTTCAATTCTCGAACTAAAACTTAGTATAGACACAATGACCAATTATTGAGATCTTCTTTAATCTTCTTACTTACTATATCATAGTTCTTTTTATACAGATCACTAGGACAATATGTCAGCCATACCCTTGATAGCTTTTCATGACCAGTCAGTGGAGAGTCTTACTTGATTTAATTTTAGTTGACTTTTACTTTTCTTCTGGACTTTCTTACTCCTTCTCCCACGCATTTTGAGTCATTTTAATTACTTGTAAGCGAAATATTCATAGTTTGGTGGGTTTTCTTTCCAAAATTGACTGGGAGAGTTTTTCGGTCACGCCGCCATCTTGAGTAGCTCACCTGCAATAAAGGTTTATTGAAATTTTGGGGAGAGCAGCAAAAAAAAGTTTTTGCATATTTTTTTCTGGCCTGGCGGGGGCGCCGTTGGCCTGGCGGGCCCGCCAGGCCTGTAGAATGGTAGGGGAAACACTGTAAGTCCAACTAAATGTTTCACAATATTTGGGGGGAAATACAATTAGGCGTGAGGTATCCTCTGTTAATGCTACTTTTTAGGTTACTGTTTTGCTATTTTATCCACAAAGTGACAAGACAACTCAATGCTAGCCGATGAGAGATGTGCATCAGGCACACAACACTATGTGTGACACAGGGGATAATAGATAGATAATAATAATAATACAGCCTGCCCCTATGTAAAAGGGGTTTTGAGGTTTTGGTGCCTTCCTGCGCCACCAGCACAGACTTCAAATGGGCCTCAGGTAGAGATGAAACGGTATGAAAATTCCATATCACGATTATTGTGACAAAAAATATCACGTTATCAGTATTATTGCGGTATTGTTAAAATGGGCTGAAAATGTACACAATGTTTCACCAAGGCTGCGTGCCTGCATCTGGGAGACTGTTGCTAACTTTCGTTGATGATGTACAGCATTTACAGTGTTTTTCAAAGTGCTGTTATCACGGTAACAAGGTTTTAATGATTATTAAAATTTGGAGCAGTAATACTAACCATCAGGAATTTTATCACCCGGTTTACCATTAAACCAGGAATAATTTCATATAGCCTCAGGTTGGCGTGTGATGACGGTAAACAGTGCCCGAGTTTGGCTGACCTATGAGCAGCGTGAGTGGAGCTGCGCTGTAGCGGCTGGTGGGCTTAAGCAGGGCTCCAGTCCTGTCTGGGTATTAGACACAGAGCTGGGTGGGAGAGAGGAGGAGCGCTCAGGATTAAGTACTTAAAAGATTCTCAGCTCTCCCTCCCCGACAGCGCCAAGACATCAATACTGCAAGGTGTACGAGGCGCCGTGTCCACGCGTACGCACACACACACTCAGGCGCACGCTGTTTACCAACACAAGGATTAGTTATGGATATGCCTCACCATTGCTCAGGCAGACTCGGCACAGTGCAATATACAGGGTTCCCACAGAGGTCTGGAAAGGTATGAAAAATGATTTTGAAACTCCCCATGTCTTTAAACAGTATGGAAAACCACAATGAAATATTGAACAGGTTTGAAATAAAGTCGGGAAATTCACCTCCACAATGCAGACCGAGTATATTTTATTAAGGATGGGTAATATTATCCGCATGCTGTACATAGCCAGACATATAAAACACAAGTAATATTTCCACATTGTCTAAAAATGAAGGTATTGGAAAATAAGCCCTTACTATTCATACTTAATTATATAAGGCAAAGTGTATATTTGGATATGTATGCTGTATATAGGCATACACTGAATGTACTATATATTCTGGACACACTAACTCTTCATGAAGTGCACTGATAAGGCAAACCCAAGTAAAAGCCATTATCCATTATTTTCCTATATTAAATCTATATTTTAGCATCTAGATCAGACCTGGGCAAAAGGCGGCCCGCGGGCCACATGCGGCCCGCGAGCGCCCCCTGTGCGGCCCGCGCTGGAATTGCAAAAAAAAAAACAGTGCACCTGAATGCAACATGCAAGGTACCCGCTGAATAAGTGTCCAAATGTTCATGTCATTCTGGCCAATACTCCACTTCTGTTATAACATTTCAGTCTGGTATGGAATATCTTTCAATAATCTTTATGACTAAAAGGCTAAAAGTAATCTCATGTGTAAGAAATGACTGTTCTACTTTGAAGTAAAAATGGAAATAATTAACTTGTTGGTTTTGGATTTATTTAGCTTCAAGAGTGCATTTTTGTTTGTGTGACCCTCAACACAGGCTTTGAGAATCCCGGGCCACTTACTGATACTTATGCTTAAATTAACACACTCATATTCTGGTTTATTTAAAGAAAAACATTTTGGCTAGTGGAAATTCTAATTGGCTGGTAACTATAAAATATAGCAGCCATATTGGCAGGTGGTCAAAAAAGTTAATGACATAGGAGTGAGTGAGAAAAGGATCAAATATTGGTGTTTAAGACTGAATAATGACATCACAACTGTTAATTTAAAATTAGGTATTCCTCTAAACCTGACTTCAAATGCCCCCCAAAAATTTGCGCCGGCGCCGTTCGGCCCCCAACGCTCAGCAAAATCTGGCGCTCTGGTAGCGAGGACATTTCTTTGTGGTCCTCTCTATCATCAAAGTTCCTGGGTTACGGCATGACAATATTTGTTCGGCCCCCAGCAACAATCTGGGTTTCTCATGTGGCCCCCCATGAAAAATAATTGCCCACCCCTGATCTAGATGAAGAATTTTTAGCTCTGAGATAACTGAGATGTGGATTGTGCAACTCAAGATGAACAAGATGTCCCTATTTTGTACATTGAGTGTATATGAAAGGCTAGATGCACTGTAGAGCTATTGACAGATATGTTGACTCCACATTGAGTGTGTGCCAGTGCACAATTGATTTTCCAGCAATACCCAGGACATTTCTCTCTTCATATCAAACACAAAATATGGAATTGATGCAAGCACACCGGAGTGGATCTACACACAGGCACATGTGCACACACGCACACACACGCACACGCACGCACGCACGTACGTACGCACGCATGCACGGACGGACACACACACACACGGACACACACACACACACAGCATACAGCATGCAAGTATTGACCTGACTTTCACGCATGGTTAGAATGCTTGCAGAATGCAATATTTGGAAGGTAAAAGCAATGCAAGTTGAGAAAATGAGAGGTCTGGCAGAAAGACATATGTTAAGATTCCAGTTGCATAGACAGAGGTATCAAGGCTAAACATATAGTGCAGCTACAGTACAGTACATGCCTCCCATGAGCGATAGGTGAGAACAAATGAATGATCGAACGAGCGCATCCTAATCAATGAGAAGACGTTTACCTTTGTTTCCACTCTCAAGATGGCCGGCCGGCTGGAAGACGGACATTTTGTTTATTTTTTTCAGCTATAATTGTGCCCAACAAACTTTTCCCCTGGCTAAAATACACTATATATATTTTTTTTTTGGACACTTCAAAGTGGAGGGATGGGGAGAGTTGAGCGAGAACAGGCAGGGCTCCGGGCAAAAGCACCAACACACTCTTCATGGCTGGTGCGTGTGTTTGTGTGTGTGTTGTGGTTGGATCGTGTGTCCGCAAGCATAGAAAAAATAGGAAAATCCATTTTGCACCTCCTCACTTCTACAAGTACCTACAGTAGTTTAAAGTTGGGACTTGGGTTTGGGATCAACATTAGAATTTCGGTTAAAGTTAGATTAGGTTTAGGATTTTGGCGGGTTTAGGATTGAGATTAGAAGGATAGTTTGTTAATAAATAAAAAATATTCATATATGCCTAGGGATGGGAATCGAATCCCAGTGGATCAATTCCTTGGAATCGTTAGCCAAAGTCCTTAACAATTCCACTATCGATTCCATGCGCGATGACGTCACACGCTGCGACACGCACGCAGCCTTGTTTTGTTTAGACCGCAGCCACCATGGCGTCTAGACAGAAACGAAAAGATCACCACAGTGCCACTTGCAATGCTTGCAAAACCTCTATTTCGTCAAAGGGGGGAAATACTAGCAATATGCAGAAACATTTGTCCACACAGCATGCAATAATTTTGCAGGAATGTCATGTTTTTGATGTGCTACGGAGTGACGATAATGTGGCTAACAGCAGCGCGGCTAACGTTAGCGCGTCATCTGTTAATATGGAAGGTAAACTCCTCCAGGCTCCAGACCCTGTGTATTGTGTTTGTGCCATTTGTTTCATTGTGTAAACCAGATTTCACTAACGCCTACATTCCACTAGGTCCGTGTTCGGTCCGTCTGCGCTGCGGTACGGCATCGGAGCCGATACGTTTCCACTCTAATCATTGTGTCAACTCCCACCTACTCCGCTGCATTGCGTGTCTACTCCGTCCCAGCTCCGACGATCCGGAGCTCTCCGAAAAAGATACGCAAGGGTTCTATTTTTCACGGATGACGGAGCAAAGCCGCAGCAAGTTGGGCGGAGCCAGGCATGAAATCAACAGGGCAGAGGTGTTTACAGCATTCAATATCAAGCCAGAGGACAAACATGGATGAGGAAAAGTTAATAATTGAAGTGGAAAACCACAAAATAATATATGACACGACACATCCTTTTTACAAGGACAACACCAAGCAAGCCCACCCCTCCTCTGCTTCTCCAGTTGGGAACAATGATCTTCTGCCTGTTTGTTGTTGTATTTATCCAACATACGAATTGTCTCGCGCGATTTTACCGTGATAACCTGTGGGTCTCGTCACTCTAGCTGTCTGGCGGAGCGGAGCCGTGACGTGCTCTGCACGCAGCCGGTTAGTGTTGGCGGAGCACAGAGCACGGAGCAAAACCGGAGAACAGCTGCAACGCAACGCAAATGCAACCAGTGCAATCCCGGCGTAATACTCCTTTCCATCCATTTCATTTAGATGATGATGTTCAGAGTCAGACTGGTTCAGAAACTGGTAGTCGCTCTGGGTCAGAGACTGGTAGTCGCTCTGGGTCAGAGGCTGCAGCGAGTACTTCTTGTGCACCTCTAGCCCCTCCATTCACCCAGGCAGGGAAGAGTAAAATGACGGAGGCGAGGGTAAACGAATGTCACTGAGCAGTGACTAAGTCTGTCTGACATGCCAGCTAAACTAAAATCTCAAAGTTGCATGTTCTAACCACTAGTTCTGTTTCATTCATTCCCACTATATATTTTCTATAGGGAGATGACAAAGTTGCTCAACCCAAAATACAAACCCCCAAACAGAGCCAGTTTAACAGACACACTGATCCCTGCTTGGTATGGGATTGAAAAGAGCAATCTGATCTCAGAGCTGAATAATAATAATAATAATAATAATAATAATAATAATAATAATATAAAAGAAAATGAATGTTAACACATTCACTGCCAGCCGTTTTTTCAATACTGTAGGTAGGTTCTGCCAAGGTTTTTTTTTGAGGATTCTGGCTCATCTTTCAAGAGCCGAGGATTCTTTTCTGCTAAGATTTTGTGAACACAAATTATCTCAAAAGAACTAATAGAATGTGTGCTTTCTCTGTCTAAAAGAGTTAGTTTGTAGAGTTAGTAGTTATGTAGGCATTAGCAGTAGAATACAGCATGGTTTCAGCGTCTGAAAATTTATGCTGAGATAAATGGCTTTTTGTGAAATTCGATAGAACAGTCACTTTAACCATTTATTTTTGGCGTAAGACGTCAGACATCTAAACAATAGTTTTGAACAGTAATTTCCTCCATAGCAGCAGGAAACCCCCCTCTCCTTCAAACTCCTCCCTCCATGTGTGTTCTCCTCTCTCCGTGGCTGCAGCGGTACAAGCGAGGCTCTGCCTGTCTGTGCTGCCTGGCTGCTGGCGGCTGCTCTTTGGGCGAGTCTGCATGAGTCGTTTCGGTTGTGAGCTCAGCTGGAATGAAGCTGCGTGCGATTGTGGGCTTTCTGCCGGTGTTTCAAAGTGTGTTGCACGCATAATCTATTATGCAAATTTGCAATCCCCCACCGCCAGCTCCCAGCGCGATAATGCGCGAAAGCGTTTTCGCCAATCCATTTTACAGTATGAGAATGGTTTCCTCGCGCGTTCCCCTGCAGTTTTGGCTCGGCTTTTTCTAGTCTGGAGAGCACTGTCGCCACTTAGTGGGTCGGTGGAATGGGTTGTACACGTTCGGTGGCTTTCATATTTTTATAGGAGACGTGGGGGGCGTTGATCCACGTCCCACCGTCAAATTTTTTTTTTTTTTTTTTTGACGACTTGACTCGTCAATGGCAGTCAACCGTTGGATTTTTTTTGACGAGTCAACTCGCCAATGGCAGTGAACGTGTTAATAAACACGTTTGTACTTTCGTTTGTACGGAATCGCAAAAATCTTATCAATTCCCATCCCTATTATGCCTGGCAAATGAAAATTATACCACATACATGCAAAAATACAATAAATCAAAAGACATCTGACGTTTTCTTTGACTTTAGTTCGGGAATTTGAACAATAAGTTATCTGCAGAATGATTCAATTGGATTTTGGTCAGTTATCAATCATCACAATTCATTTGCTGCATCTGAAAGTATGGGAGGAGTTCCTCCTGTTTAAGTCTATTACACAAGTCAATGCCTAAATTTGATGAGATGAACCGTGTTCTCCGGAGAGGGTTGTGGGGGGATGGGTGTGTGTGTGTGTGTGTGTGTGTGTGGGTCAAGGTCATCAACAGGTACCACAAGCAAGTGTTATATGCCGTCATAAAATAGCTAGATTTATTTGACAGGCAATTTAACTATGAGTGCATATATATGTAATAAATGTTAGGGTTGTCCTACAACTCGGGTTTTACGAGTGAGAACGACGATTCTCACATAATGCTAAAGCCCGCCCCAGCGCCGCTGAACTGAATGCCTTTCTTTTTTACCTCTAAAAAAGACCTTTAACACATTGACTGCCAGCCGTTTTTTTCTTGCTGTAGGTAGCTTCTGCCAAGCCGTTTTTTGAGGATTGTGGCTCATTTTACAAGAGCCGAGGATTATTTTCTGCTTGGAGTTTGTGAACATACAATATCTCAAAAGTACTAATAGAATGTGTACTTTCTCTGTCTAAAAGAGTTAGTTTGTAGAGTTAGTAGTTATGTAAGCATTAGCAGTTGAATACAGCATGGTTTTAGCGTCAGAAAAAATATTCAGAGATAAACGGCTTTTTGTGAAATTCGATAGAACTGTCACTTTAACCATTCATTTTTGGCTCTCTCTCTCTCTCTCTCTCCCTCCCCCTCTCGCTCTCTCTCTCTCTCTCTCTCCCTTCCCCTCGCTCTCCCTCCCTCTCTCTCTCTCTCTCTCTCTCTCTCCCTCTCGCTCTCCCTCCCTCTCTCTCTCTCTCCCTCCCTCTCGGGAGGGAGACGCACTAGGTTTAATCCTAGTGAGAGGGGGAGAGGGAGAGAGAGAGAGAGAGAGAGAGAGGGAGGGAGGGAGAGAGAGAGAGCGAGAGAGAGAGAGAGAGAGAGGGAGAGAGCGAGAGGGAGAGTAACTTCAACTCCTCCCTCTTCTTGGCTGCAGCGGCCGTCACAGTCTCAGTGCTTTGCTGCTGTCCTGTGCCTGTCTGCACGGCCGCTGTTTGAGGAAGTCGGCATGGACATCCTCCCTCCGTGTGTCTTCTCCTCCTTCCTCCTGGCTCTACAGCGGGCGTGTCAGAAGCGCGTTGCTGCTGCCTGCCTGCCTGCCTGCGTGCCTGCCTGCCTGCTTGCCTGCGTGCGGACGCTCCTTGTGCGAGTCAAGATGGGCCGGGGAATGCGTGGGCGATGGGCAGATGTTGATTCTGGCCTTTCTGAGGTGTTTCAAAGTGTGTTTCACCTATAATCTATTTTGCAAATCGCTCTCCGCTCTCTGTGTGCTGCTGCCTGCGCGGTCGCTCTCGGGCAAGACAAGTGTGGATTACTGTAAAATCGCCTCGCCATTTCCTTGAATGGCTCCCGCGGCAGTTTTTTCTTTGATTTCGCTCGTCTGGGGGAGCACTGTCAACACTTAGTGGGTCGGTAAAATAGATTATACACATTCAATACCTCCAATAATTGTATAGGAGACGTAAAAGGGATTGATCAACGCCCCACCGTCAAAAAAAAAAAAACGATTTTTTTGACGTATCAATACGTCGCTGGCAGTCAACGGTTGGATTCTGCTTGACGTATCAATACGTCGTTGGCAGTTAACGTGTTAACACCACCCAGGCGACCCTCAAGGCGTCCTGGCAAACCTCAGCCGGTGATTGGCGCAGCCACCCGCAACCGCCCACGTGTTGATGCTGAGGCTAGTCACTCCAAGCATTCAGCCTCACCCCGAGCAGAGCAAGTGCAGCAAGGCTACTTTGTGGGAATCCTCATTCTCACTCGTAAAACCCGGGTTGTAGGACAACCCTAACGTTTTACTTTGTTTCAAACTCGGATTCTCACATATGCTGATGTACAACCATCTTTGCTGCAAGGAAGCACTTCATGCAACCCTGAGACCCATGGATGGCAATGCGGAGCACATGACCAGGGGTCATGGCAACCCGAACATCACAGCGAGTGACCGTAGGGCACTAGCACCTGGAAGATGACAAGACAGCATGCGCGAACGGCGCACTGGTCACATCCAGACTGTAATACCTTACAAAGGTGTGAGTGGACCATGATGCCGCAGCACACATGTCCTCCACCGACACACCACGCAACAGCACCCATGACGACGCAACACCTCTTCTGGAGTGGGCCTTAATACCCTCCGGGGGGACCTTCCCCGCGGCAGAGTAGGCCAAGGCAATGGCCTCCACTTTCCAGCACGACAAGCGCTCTTTGGACAGGGCCTTGCCCATGGCACGGTGTTAACAGAGACAAGCAGTCTGAACACCCTAGCCAACGAGAGAGGCTAGCTAAAGCTAGCGAGAGAAGTCCGGGTAGCCGGGCTACCTGACACGCTAGCGTTAACACGGCCGTCTAAGCGGCAACACGTGCGAGAAAAAGCAGCACTTAGCTTACCTGCTCTTCGAGAGCCAGTGTTCGCCACCCGAAGCGAAGGTAGTCCGCGGCCGGAGATGACTCGACAGCCGTTTCCCGTCCGTTTGGTCTTTCGACGGCGAACTGTGGCTGATAGAGCTAACGTTGGAACGTTACGTGAAGCTAATGCTAGGTCTCAGAGATAGAAAGTGCGACTGTTCAGCGTGGCTAAATGCGCGCAAAGTGACTAGCCTCAGCCGGTCTGCGCAGGTCGTGTCTCCAACACGTGGGCGGGTGCAGGTGGCTGCACCAATCACCGGCTGAGGTTTGCCAGGACGCCTTGAGGGTCGCCTGGGTGGTTTTAAAGGTCTTTTGTAGAGGTAAAAAAGAAAGGCATTCAGTTCAGTGCCGCTGGGGCGGGCTTCAGCATAATGTGAGAATCCGAGTTCGAAACGAAGTAAAACTGAAAGTGTATTGAATCATCCCTATTCAGATGATGAGAGAAACTATTGTGGAGGTTATACCCCTATGAAAGCCACTCCAATCTTTAAAATGTTTTCAACAATGTGACATTTGGTTTAAAATGTCAGATCTACATCAAAACATGCCTAGAAATCTAGAGCTAGAAAAGGTATTCTATACGGCTGACCCAAAAAAATCTGAGCTTCAAAGCTTCAATCGACGTCCAAATCATCAGTCGAATGCCGCCCCCCCTCCACCATCCTCTCTCTCTTTCTCTATCCACAGGCACAGCCAACTAACATGAGGTGCAGCTTCATGAAACAGTCTCTAGTTTGCTGGCTGGGCGCGGCCCTTCGGGTCAATCACTGTGCGTAACACAGAAAACCAACTCCCCACCCCCACCGGCACGCGCCGCATGACAAACAAACGCACCTTCAAATGCCTTTGATGACTGCTGGCTGGCAGCAGCCACAGACAGACAAGACAGTAAGCTACGGAGCTGAGAGAGCTTGTGTTGTCAAAATGTAGAGAAGAAACCAACATACACATTCTTTCTTCATTTCAACCCAGTGTGAGTACAAGTGCTCAAGTGACTTCAACTCGTTTGTTTCTATGAAATAGCAGTGACGGATACACAGCTCACCTTGACCATCACCATGCAGCTTGTTCAGAGAACAGGGACAAGTCCGCTGTTACAACGTGATGAGCCCACCTGTATAAATTAACATTTTGTGGCAAATATATAATATCCATAATCCATATCCACACTCCGTGTCTACCTTGATGGCTGTGTCAGACAGAGCAGTTTTAAATGTAAATGCGGACCATCAGGACAGCATAGGAGCTCAACCCTAGAAGAAAGTTTACTATGAGCTGCGGTGCTGAGATGCAAAATATTGACAAAGAAGAAGAAACTATTTTCAAACCAATGTGAGTAACGTTACACATTTGTTACCGTTTGTTCCTCTGTTTGTGTGTTGCCTGTTGTGTCACAGCCAGTCCCTCCAGGAAATTGTGATTTGGCGATCGCAATAATTAATGCAAATTCAACCAATCTCCGCAATTCTTGCGGTGGCTTTCTATTTTTCTAAATTCACACGATTTCTCCACAAAAATGGCAAAACAGGTTCCTCAGCTTGCAATTTTTGCCAGTTCCCGCAATTTTACAGCAAAAAAATCACATAACACTTTGCAAATTCCATTGCAATTTTTGAGAAAAGTTGCCATTCGGTAGTAGTTAGGAAAAATTATAGATTTTTTTCCCACGTCAACTTGCAATTTTTGCCAGTTCCTGCAATTTTACTGCAAAAAAAAAACATAAAACTTTGCAAATTGCATCCCAATTTTTGAGAGAAGCCGCTGCAAAATCAGCATTTTTGATTGCACCAATCACAAAAAACCCGAATCCGGGAGGGACTGTACAGCGCTGCTGTCTGATACTCGAGGCGAGCTGCTACACCACAGCATCATCGCACGTTGTTACCAGTTTTTTTAACCAGTCACTTATTCACTTCATTCACACTTACCCCCCCTGACACACACACACACACACGCACGCACGCACGCACGCGCGCACACACACACACACACACACACACACACACACACACACACACACACACACACACACACACACTACTCTAAGGTGAAACGTGTTACTGTAACTGTGCAATAACTGTAATAACTGTCCCAAAGCTGTATCTCAATAACTTAATGACTGTGCAATTAGTAGTCAGGTTTCATCCACCTGTTTTTATGCGAAATTTCAATTCATATATTTTTTAAATAAATAAAATTTCATAAAAAGAACTGAGTGGAAACTAGGGATGGGCATTTCTAGCAAAAACACTATTCGAAATTCGCTGGCCAAATTCGAATTTAATTCGAAATTCGAAAATAAAAATAAAAATGTAAAAAAAATTAAAAATGTTTTTTTTTTTTTTTTTTTTTTTTTTTATTAAATATTTAGTAGGCTCAGGTCTGAGTGCCAAAGGGGTGCCAAAGTCACCCCCTCTCCCTCTTCATGGGATTTCATCCGCCATTCATTTTTCCATAAACCTTGCTTAAAATGCTTATAAAAATTGTTTTACTTGCTCAAACCAAGCGATTTGACTATACTTAGAATCAGGGGAGACAATGCAACATTTCACAAAAAAAATAAAATAAAAAATAATCGAATTTCGAATTTCAATAATAAAAGTCGACCTTGATAATAACAACGATTATTCGAAAATTCGAAATTCGATGCCCATCCGTAGTGGAAACACTGCAAAATTTGCGGAAACCTCCAAATATCACAAACAGTTTTCACGCTTGAGGGAGGTGGAAAAGTCTGGTGGTTCTCAAATGGGGGTCCGTGGTACTTTGCAAGGGGTCCGTGAAAAGTTTTCAGGAAAAAAAATAAAAAAATGCTTTAAATCTAAAATGGTTCATGGATTACATTGTAATCTAACAAACCTATCAATTTAAAAGTCAAGCACATTACCGTGGAAACAATTAAGCTTTGCCCAAAATCACAAAGTGAGGTTTCCAGACCATAGTTCAAGCAGAAGGCCACTCACGCATAATCCGATCATCCCCTGACGACAGTCAAGTTCTAGCATAACGTGGTCAGTCAAAAGTCCTAGCATGACGTCTGCTATGACGTCAAACATGACGTCAGTTAATCCTCATATATATAGCAAGGGTTCTACGTCACCTCTCTCTCTCTGGCCGATCATAGCAGCAGCAGCTCACGGCAGCCCATCTCCCTTGAAGCCGGCCTCCGAAGCGTTGTCTTGCACCAGATCCGCAGACCGAATCAGCACCCACAAGCCTTCTCTACCCGTGGATATTCCCATTCCTGGCATGTCGAGTTCCGAGCCAGAGCAGCCCATGGATTGTGACGGCAGCTTAGACATCGGTCCCCTGTCCCGGACCGGCCACGGAGCGTACTTGCCTTCCGAGGTGTCTGACGAAAACGTTGGCGAAGCGACCGGACCACAGGCTGCCAGCATAGCCCCGACGAGAAGGCCCAGCGCGCGTTCCCGTGGCACGGGGCGCGCCACTGCGACGGCCCGTGTAACAGAAGACGAAGCGCCGCGCCGTGGACGCCCAAGAACGCGTGCGAGCGTGCCGGAGGGAGAGGCCGCTCGGCGCGGACGTGCGAGAGGCCGCGGGCGAAGACCAGTAGAGGCAGCTGCCCCGAGAGCCGGGAGCCGCCGGGGAAATGCAGGCCGCGGGGCCGCCGCGAGACGCCACGTACCTCCTGGTCGCACTGACCTCCAGGCCGCCGCCCCGGAAGCGGAAGCGGCCCCATTCGTAGCTCCGCCGAGCCGACAGGGGTCGTCAAGAGCCATTCTGCTGTCCCTGCTAGATAATAGCAGATCTGTAGAAGCTCGTCTGAGAGCCCTGGAAACCCCCCCCCCATTCCCCCCACGTTAGCCTCAGCCCAGCAGCAGCCGATCCTGCCCGGGCCATTAAGAGCCATCCTGCTGTCCCTGCTAGATGCTAACAGATCAGTGGAGGCTCGCCACCACCCAACCCGCCCGGACGAATACCCTGGCATCCGCCACGCCCCCGGAGCACACCAAGCCCTCCCGGCTGGACCGGCTGCTGGACATGCCGCCCGCCGGCCCAGACGTCCAGGTGCAGCATTCCTGGAACAACGACGACCGCTCGCTCAACATCTTCGTCAAGGACGTCAACAAGCTGGTGCTCCACCGCCAACCCGTGGCGCAGAGCACGGACGCCATCCGCGGCCGGGTGGGCTACACGCAGGGACTGCACGTGTGGGAGATCAGCTGGGCCACGCGCCAGAGGGGGTCCCACGCCGTGGTCGGGGTGGCCACGGGCGACGCGCCGATACATTCGGCGGGCTACACGGTCCTGGTGGGAAACAACACCGAGTCCTGGGGCTGGGACCTGGGCCGGTGTAAACTCTACCACGACGGCAAGAACCACGCGGGCAGAACCTACCCCGCCTTCCTGGAGCCCGACGACACCTTCATAATACCAGACTCGCTGTTAGTCGTCTTGGACATGGACAAGGGGACGTTAGGTTTCATAGTGGACGGACATGACCTAGGGGTGGCGTTCGGAGGACTTAAGGGCAGGAAGGTGTACCCCGCAGTGAGCGCCGTGTGGGGACACTGCGAAATACGAATCCGGTACATAAACGGTCTCGATCCGGATCCCCTCCCTCTGATGGACCTGTGCAGGCGCTCCGTGCGGGCGGCTCTAGGAAGGGACCGCTTGAGCGGAATCCACGGACTGCCCCTGCCCGCCTCTCTCAAGAGCTACCTGCTCTACCAAGGACGGGGTTGACGACCACAGCACACCGAGCATACCCCGGAGGACCAGTCACCCGTGGACGCGAAAGGACCCATGAGGAAAGTATCAGTACTTCAGCATTTAAACGGGCAATCTACCAGTCCAGTCCCGCAAAGGGCAATTTAAGGCATGAATACTGCAAACAAGCTGTACTCTGTACACATCCAAAAAACAATACAAAAAAAAAAAAAAAAAAAAAAAAAAGACAATAAATACAATAAATGACACTGATAAAGCAAGATCCCTGATTACAGTGTATCCAACACCACAAAGGAATATAGGTGTCAGATCAATACAAATTAATTTCAGTCAATACAATCCAAGTACATATTAGACTTGTTCAAGGGTTCAAATCAAAAGGTCAAGGTACAGACCTAGTCTAGATAAACTGACCACTTCTCGTACTGTGGCTGTTCACCAGTCGAACGGCCTCTGGAACCAAACCAAACTTCCTCCTGCTTGTTTCGCAGGCAGGCTGTCTAAAGCGCTTTCCTGATGGCATTAAGTCAAAACAGACATGAAGGACACGCGTGGAGTCATTGATTACCTCGTGCGCTTTCTTGAGCACTAGTGCACTAAACTGTACTAGGGATCTCTGTGTTTTGCCTATAATGCCTATAATCAGACGTATTCTCATCTCTTTAATACTCCGTCTGCCCGCAACGGCCCGCCCCACCAAACAGAAATACTGTCTTACATTGCTCTGAAAACACCACATGTACCGTAGGTGTCCCTCGTGCTTTGACTAAATAAAGCGAAGCTGACTGACAAGTTATTTGGCCTGTGATCTGACTATTCTACCCAGCGGGCATCTCAGCCTGCCTATTTCCGACGCCTAAGCGGAAATCGCTTCTGGCAAATGGCCAGCGGGAGTCACAATAATAATAATAATTATAATAATTATAATAATAATAATTACAACAATAATAATAATAACCACGCAAGGGGCCATTCTAACACCCCTGGCCCACGGAGCTTGTCTGAGCATCAGCTAGAATGAGTGTTACTGCATAACTTCGGACCGAAGCCAGACGGCCCAGGGAATGCTGACGTCTTTCCGTGTTAAGCTACCCGGTCTTAATACACCACCTCCTGTTCTTAACGAATTTCAAAGTAAAATGCCTCTGGCATTTCTTCAGAAGCAGAATCAGAATGACTTAATGATCCCCGAGGGGAAATCGGGACAGGTTACAGTAGCTCGCTCACAGTACACACATAGCTTAAAATAAAATAAACAGTAGTAAATGCAACGCAAATGCAATATTAAGCAATAAGCAGAAAAAAACACAACATAGCATAGAATAACTAGTAAATGCGCTAGAAGCAAAAATAAGTGGAATGTCTAAGTAGCAAAATACAAAATACGTCAGGTAAGTATACATTCCGTGTCAATTATCATTATTGCACCCTGGACTATATTAAGTCGGCTTGCCCTATACGCCACACAGGCACAGTTAACCTATCGGCTGGCTCAGTCTCAGGGAGACTGAGCGTCTCCGAGGTGCTCTTTAAGAGAGGCATTAAATAGACTAATGGCCACAGGCAGGAATGATTTCCTGTGCCTCTCTGTACTGCATCTAGGTGGAATCAGTCTCTCACTGAACGTACTCCTGCGTTCGACTAGCACGCCGTGGAGTGGGTGCGAGTCATTGTTCACGATGGAGCGTAGCCTGGACAACGTTCTCTTCTCTGACACCGCAGCCAGAGAGCCCCGCTGCCCCAGCACACAATAGCATACAGGAAGGCACTAGCCCCCTTCTGCCCTTTCTCGTTCATGGCTCACCACGTCAAGCTCAGGCCTCGGACCGGCCCCTCGGCTCCCCTGCTCCTCATCGCACCCTGTCACCACACGACAAGATCCCGGTTCACCCTGCACCTCAAGCAGACGCTCCAGCAATGCAACCCCCGACGAAGGACTACTCCAGCCACTCCTTCAGGATCGGAGCGGCCACCTCGGCCGCCGAGCAAGGAGTGCCCTCCGCCTCCCTCCAGCAAATGGGCCGCTGGCCCTCATCGGCATTCTCCAGCTACATCCGCCCGGAGCAGGCGGCCATACTGGCGGCCCAAAGAACCCTCCTCCCTTAATCGGTGAGCATGGCAACAAACAGTGTCCCGAACTTTAAAAATGTCTCGTTGGTGGCGGCTCCCCGTAAGCATGGCGCCCAGTAAGGCGCAGTAAATTCCCCGGCTCATTTTTGGGGGGATAGAGTCGGAGAAAGTCAGGGTAGTTGCGGCAAGGCAGCCAAGTAGGCCAAGCCGGGAAGCGCCAAGCTAAACTTTAATGTACCAAGATCGAAGGCCCGACCGAGTTGGGAGCGCCAGCCGCAAATAGCTGTAAGTCGCTAAAAAAGGTCGAAGGCCGGAATAGTACAATCGCGAAGCGCCAAGGCGGCCAGGTAGGCCAGGCCGGGAAGCGCTATCGCGAGGTGCCCGACCGAGTTGGGAGCGCCAGCCGCAAATAGCTGTAAGTCGCTAAAAAGGTCGAAGGCAGGAAAAGCACGTACCAAGGCCCGACCGAGTTGGGAGCGCCAGCCGCAAATAGCTGTAAGTCGCTAAAAAGGTCGAGGGCCGGAAAAGTACAATCGCGAAGCGCCAAGGCGGCCAGGTAGGCCAAGCTGGGAAGCGCTATCGCGAGGTGCCCGACCGAGTTGGGAGCGCCAGCCGCAAATAGCTGTAAGTCGCTAAAAAGGTTGAAGGCCGGAAAAGTGCAATCAACTACTGGCGCCTGCAGATCTCAATTAACCTCCGGTAATCAGATCTTCCTTTTGGGGGATCTCCTAGCCTATGCAGGTGCCCTCCTCTGCCTCAAGAGCAGCGCCACTGGCCAATGGAGTCAAGCGCCAAAGCATTTGCCATGCACGCCGATTGCTAAATAAAGTTTGTCTAATCCTACCAACTGGCCTCTCCTGATTGAAGTGAGGTTTCCAGACCATAGTTCAAGCAGAAGGCCACTCACGCATAATCCGATCATCCCCTGACGACAGTCAAGTTCTAGCATAACGTGGTCAGTCAAAAGTCCTAGCATGACGTCTGCTATGACATCAAACATGACGTCAGTTAATCCTCATATATATAGCAAGGGTTCTACGTCACCTCTCTCTCTCTGGCCGATCATAGCAGCAGCAGCTCACGGCAGCCCATCTCCCTTGAAGCCGGCCTCCGAAGCGTTGTTTTGCCCCACCCACCTCCCCAGTCCGCCACCAATGAGTCTTGACTCCTGATCCCCCACGGGGGGGGGGATCTCCTAGCCTATGCAGGTGCCCTCCTCTGCCTCAAGAGCAGCGCCACTGGCCAATGGAGTCAAGCGCCAAAGCATTTGCCATGCACGCCGATTGCTAAATAAAGTTTGTCTAATCCTACCAACTGGCCTCTCCTGATTGAATCAGAATGAGGGGTATATTTTCTATCTTTTCCGGTATATTTTCTATCTTTTAAGGGGTCCTTGGCTGAAAAACATTTGAGAACCTTTGGATTAAGCGATATTCCGTTCCGTCTCTCCATTCAAAAACCACGCAGTTTGCCTTGATCACCGCAAAACATGACATGTCATGGAGCCTACACAATAGGGCTACACATGGTAAATAATGGTAAATACGCAGCACAATGCCCGCCGTGGTAAACAGAAGAAGACTGGTTAACTTTAAGGCAACTCACTTCTAGAATTGAATGAAATTGTATTTACTTACTATCTGCTCTGCGGATTATAACGTTATGCTTGCTGAGTTGAAGAGCGGCACCTGGTAATCCAGAAATTGCATTCTATGGTACCTTTGTCTACTTGTAGATCATCAAGAAACTTTAAATGAATTATATGTGTTTAATAGGGGTGTCACGATACACTAATTTCACGATACGATACACGATATTGGGTTCACGATAACGATACGATACGATATTTTAACAATCTTTTTTTTAACAAAAGTAAATAATTCTTATGTATTTATTTATCATTTATTTAACCATGTGAGTCCCGTTGAAATCGAAACCCTGGGAAAATACTGGAAAAATAGTCTTTCATTTGAAATACACAAAATACAAAACAAATGCTGTTTTTGGAAATTGTTATTATAATAACTAGAAAACAACATGGAAGATAATGCTTCTCTTGCAATAGAATGTGTCACACTGTCACAAACTAAATGTTTGTTGCATGGTGAAAGAAAAATAAAGTATACAATCTATTTCTTAAATAACTCATGCTCAATGTTCCCTAAACGTATGTAATCTTATGTACCCCTTGAGCTGTTTTGCCATGCCAGTAGTAGTCTACCCCCTCACTCATGCGTGTTGATTCTGCAAAATTTTTTCTATTATTATTCAGGAGCAAAAAAAAAACATTTTTTTTTTTTTTTACTACGATATCAATATCGTGACGTTTCGATATCGCGATATATCGTGCGACGAAATATCGTGACACCCCTAGTGTTTAATAGAGCTTGGTCGTTGCCTGCCTGGTCTAGCAGCTGATCAGCAGAGGCAGACAGCCTCAAACATGAGGTGATGGACAGCTCTATAATTTGCATAATAGCAGCGGATGGAAACATGCATAATTTTGCATTTTCTTTTGCCGACTTTCTGAAGATTCGATTCAAATTTGCGATACCTTTGAATGGAAACATTACATTACATTACATTACATTACGTCATTTAGCAGATGCTTTTGTCCAAAGCGACTTACAATATCCCAACTACTACTACTACTACCCAACTACTGTCACAAAGCTTTGCTTATATAGATCGATACAACTGTGCAATATCTGACTTATAGCCCTGTTTACAATCCAGTGTAGTTTAAACTGTACATAGAAAATATGTGCACTCATGGTTACTGCAAGGCACTTTGGATAAAAACCTCCAGAAAACATCATACCCGTCGTGTTTCTTCATTTATTGCCACAGAAAAACTTGAAAAAAATGGCACCTTGTATGGATTTTGTATATAAAGCAGGTTTTACAGGATTAAAGGATTAAATGGAGGCCGTTTTTATAGGATTAGATGATAGGATACTGAATCTAACAGATGCTTGAATCAAAAAAATTAACCTGAGCATCCTGCATTTTTCTCAGATGCAACTCTGATGTGCACAGTGCACACACATACCATTTATGCACAAAGGCCCCTGGTGCCGTATTATTACATTTAGAACAGTCCACGATAGGGCTGCACGATTATGGCAAAAATCATAATCACGATTATTTTGATTGATATTGAGATCACGATTATTTAACACGATTACTCATTGACATTGAGAACATCATGAATGTATTGAACATGTACACTGCCTTTTTATTTAACATTGGATGTCTTTGGATTTTAGATATAATTGAAAATAAATAAGTGAAAATAAATAATAAAAGTGCAAAGATTTAGAAATAAAATAAAAACTAAAATAAATATACAGTATAGGCCTACTATGTTGCAGTGAACTGCCACAACCAACTGCAACTATTAATCTACATTCAATATGTTGGTAAACATCTGAACTAGTAGTCCTTAAACCTCAAAACTAACCAAATGAGAACGCTAGTAACGTTAGTTTACATTACATTAAATTACGGTACTCATTTGGCAGATGCTTTTATCCAAAGCGACTTACGTCGTTTAGGTTCATAATAGGCTATTGTTAATGTTTATCTGTGAGCTCGTTAGCTGTTGAATATGCGGTCGCATTGTAAAGAGTGTCCTGAATCGATGACTGTATGCGGTGGCAGTAACTAGATGGGGCTTTGTATTTTTGTTCGTTTAACTCGGCGAAACCATAGTGTTTCCACCCCACATACGTTGTTTCACCTCTCTTCTCGACCAGCGGCTCTCTTTCTGTGACTTCTCTCATCTTATTCTTGTGCTACCACGGAAATAAGCGGAGAGGAGAAACGTGCAGTGGCTCTCTGTTCACATGACAGTCATTCCAAACTCGAGCGGTGTGTGTGTGTTTTGGGCTTTGGGGGAGGGGCCGAGCACACCGCTGCAAAGGAAGGGGTGCGCTTGATTTACAGAACGAGAGTGACAAGAGCCGCAAAATCGTTGTATGTTGATTATCTTGTTTTCATAATCGTGGACAGCCCAAATCGTAATCATGATTAAAATTCGATTCATCGCCCAGCCCTAGTCCACGATGCGTTTCCGGCGAGTCAGTTTGCAACCAGAATCCCCTCTCTCGCCTTTTCTCCTGGGCCTCCATGCTCCATTAACCAAACAGAGAAGCCAGGTTAGGTGTCTTCCAGAGGATCAAGTCAAATCATGTGGTGTTCCAAGCCGATTATCTTCACCTGAGCAGCAGTTCACCTCACTTACCTGAAGCGCTCAGATATTTGATGCTATAGGGGGTGCGGAGATCTACTGGAGATTAGGGAATTCTCCATCTGTAATGCACCAGGGAGGTTTCAAGAGTAGGCAAGACGGGGATGTTCCTGCTCACCACTACTTTTGTTCAAAGACTCTTGGCTCATGTCGGAGAGCCTCTGTATTAGTGTAACACAATGTAGCGCTGCTGCTGAAGAGCCGCAGCTCAGCTTCCTCTGAGGAAACGTCCAGCGGGAGAGATTCAGCCCAGGTGTTTAGTCAACTGTTTGCCATCCCACTTCCTGTGTTCAACTCCAGGAATAAGAGACACAATCACAAACAATCTAGAGTCTTATGTATTTCCCCCCCCCCCCCCCCCCCTTTTTTAGCGGTAGATTCCATGCCTGCCAACACGAGGGTCGCAGGTTCGAGCCCCCGAGTTACCTCTGGCTTGGTCGGGCATTCATACTGGCCCACTCTGCCGTGTCTGTGGGTAGGAGGGGTGTTTTGTTCGCTACACTAGCGCCTCCTCTGGTCGGTCGGGGTGCCTGTTCGGGGGGGGGGGGGGGGAGAACTAGGGGGAATCATGTGATTCTACCATGTGCTGCAGGTGAAACTCCTCACTGTCAGGTGAAAAGAAGTGGCTGGCGACTGCACATGTATCGGAGGAAGCATGTTCTAGTCTAGGGCTGCACCTAATGATTATTTCCATTATCGATTAATCTGTCAATTATTATCTCAATTAATCGATTAGTTGTTTGGTCTATACATGTCAGAAAATGGTGAAAAAATGTGTCACAGGTCAATTACCTACAGTCTACGCTCCCAGTGGATGCCATGTTTAAACACCGTGATTGGCCTGAAGGTCCAAACACCGCCCAGCCGGGAAACTAGAAGCCATCTCACGAAGTGATAGGGCTGGGCGATATGACCAAAATCTCATATCCCGATATAGGTAATTTCATATCCCGATACCGATATATATCACGATATAGCATATTTTCTGTAAACTCAATTTATAGTTTATATAAAATTACCACATGGCCATTTATTTATGTAGCAGTTAAACCAGTTAAAATGTTGTCAAACCTCACAAAGGATACATGCATTCAGAATACAGATAAGCATGGCTATTCTTTACAACACAAATAATAATAATAATTAGTTGCAGGGCAGTAGAATGAAACACAAACTGAACCACCAGTTCGATTTTCAAAGATTACTTTAGAGCAAAACGGGTAGAATAAAAGTTATTTAGCCTATAGTTCAATCCAGTTCTCTCAGTTTGTTTATAAAGGAACAAAAATGCTCCACTTCGGGATTTCCATGTTACCAGTTCAGTTCACTCAACAAAAGTACTCCACTCCGGGATTTCACGGTTATCCAACCAACACAACTCTTAAACCCAGGGAAAGCTATAAGCTAAAGCTAACGATAGACGTTTTGTTGTCGGCCCTCAATGGATTTCCTTGGGATGATGAGAGGATGGGAGGAGATGTTTTGCCAGGTTTAACGTTAGGAGGACACACGCAAATATGGATCAAACGACACAGAGTCTGGTGCGTGTGTGGACTGTGGACGTGAGTAAAAAGGAAAACAGAATAAAGAAAGCACAGCGTTATCCAAATGACGGACAATATTGCCGTAAAGAGTGTGACTTGCAACACAACGATATAAACGATAGAGCATCATATGAGACGAAATACATTTTCTATCGTCCAGACAAAATATATCGTCATATCGCCCAGCCATACGAAGTGACACCTCTGAATCACACACAGCATGGTTGTGGCGATTGCATGCCATCCCCCGCTCTTGGCTTGTCTATAGCATATTGCAATATTGCCGTTATTGTGACAGTAAGAAAGTAAGCGGCTGGAAATGTTTTAATGTCTGGCCTTTTGGCTGACAGCTGGCGCTTAGGGAAAACCCTGGGAATTGGCCAAGTACATCCAAAAAAGACTTGATAAATAAATAAATATATGTTTGAAACTTCATGCTTACATCACAGTTTCCCCACTGCATAAGCAAGGAGGGAACATGGCAGGGCATTAGGCAGCTCAAGTGCCTCTTATTGTTGACTTGGAATTGAAATCATGAAAGCTAAGCTTGTACTGGTCTGGTACTGAAAACACTACTTTATATAAGACTATATGTCAAATTTATGAGCGACTATGAAAGCACCATTCTGGTGCGTTCAGCAATTGGTAGTAGTGGAACTATTACCAACACTTGGCTTTTTATGCCAAACATTTTCTTTTATATTTATATGGTTTTTGATAGCACTGTATAAAGACTCCTCTGACTGAGCATTAGGCATTGCACACAACATGAAATCCACTATGCAGGCTAAAACATTTTATTAGAATTATGATGACATGCTGTTTTTCATATTTATAATTTATATATTAATAATTGATATTGTGAACAGGGTAGATCAGGGACCAGCCCAATGTCTCTGCCAGTGCTTTCATAATGCATTGTGATTCATCACTTTTGCATGCTGGGCTGATTGCAAGGTGTGTCCTGTCTGGCCCAGTCCACAGTTTGACAACCTGTCAATGTCAAAGGAGGGGAAGCATGCCTCTGATGGATGTACCTGTCTGTCCGTCTGTGTGTGTGTGTGTGTGTGTGTGAGAGAGAGAGAGAGAGAGAGAGAGAGAGAGAGAGAGAGAGAGAGAGAGAGAGAGAGAGAGAGAGAGAGAGAGAGAGAGAGAGAGAAAGAGAGAAAGAGAGAGAAAAGGGAACTTTGAATCGCTGTTCTTCAATTATTTTCGTGTGTGTCCTACTTGATGTTGTCCTACATTTATGAATGGCATTATAATCTGTTCTGGTTTTGAAAGCCAGGAAATGTAGCCTAATTCTTCAGTACTGTAAATGCAAATGTAGCAAACAAAATGAATACTGAACCCCGAGATGAACATATTTCTCATGTCATGACACAAGGTAAAGTTAGATTTACACTGAGTAGCCAGGTTATTAGGTGCTTTCAAAGGTAAACTCATGTTGACTTGGGACAGCCTTTGATTGACATTAGCCTTTCACCTTGTATCAAAAGCCTATTCTCACCCACAGGGTTGACGATGACTGGATGTTTGCTGTCTTTCACACCATTATTCATAAAGCCCACTGGCTAGGCTAGGTCTAGTTAGGCTAGTTATTATTACTACATCCATTGGAGGCTAAAGAATAACATAATGAGTGAGGAAAGCCAGAATGATCAGTTTCCTCATGCCAATTCAGGATTTGATGATGATGTCGAGCTCCGTGATCAACCTGGGGTTTACAATGTAGCAGTTGATTGGTGTGTATACTTGCCAGTTAACTGTGGAATCATTTTTTAAATAGATTTGTATCCAGACCAATCCCTGCCCTATTTAGCTCAATGGGGAGCTAAAGGTGGTCTCCATTGTGACGCACTGGTTATGAGTCACGGGGATGAGGGCAAAAAAAAAAAGTGTTAAAGGTTGCCTGAGATAAGTAACATCCATATCCAATTTATGAACAAATTACACAGGTAGTTGTGCATTACCAATATCAATTTAGCAGCTGAGCTAATTAGGGCAACTAGGGTTCCAGAGCATTGATTGACCAATGATTCCAATTAGCTAATAGTCCTAATCATTTCTGCCAGTGTCCAGTAAACTATAGGAACAGCAAACACATGTGAGTTGAATAATTAGTGTTGATCACGGTTGTGACATTGGTCTCTGGGAGGAATTATTTAGTGTTTAGAGTATCGTCCTTTCCCTCACTGAAATGATTGTGTGGCGTGTTGTTATAGTGCTGGAGGTTTGCCGTTAGGGGGAGCTGTCGTACCGTGTTTACAGTGCTCTGAAAAACATGGTAAATACTGTCCATCATCAACCAAAGTCGGCAACCGTCTCCCAGATGCAAACTTGAAAAAATGCCTTGGAGAAAATGATTTCAGTGAGTGTATCAGTCCTTTTTGAAAATGTTCAGCTATCGTGATAATACTGATAACCGTGATCATTTTGGTCACTATAATCGTGATATGACATTTTCATCTCGTTTCATCTCCAACCACTACATAAAAATCTGCGACCCACTGCATGTAATCAATGCCCTTCCCTAGGAAAATAGTGGCATTTTGAGGCAACAGGCATGTGACACATGCAAATTGCAAACACACACAAAGTAAAAATAAAGGATGGTTAAGTGGCGCTCTGTGATGTGTGTCACACATGCGTTCACACAGCCTCACACTGTAGTAAACGCAGGTTCAATCACACAGTGCGTCAGGCACTCATGTGACACAAGCTCCGCTGCAGATTGGTTTGTAGTTGCGTCCGGATCAGTTTGAGAAGCCCTGCTAATAGGTAAAGAAGAGTTCAGGTCGACTATGGGTGAAATGCCTGTTTATGTTTTTGGAGCTCTGTTCATAGACCCGGATCAAACATTTAGCTGCTCTATCGAGTAGAGAAAAAACAAAGTGAAGCAGAGTGTGCAGTCCAGCCACCTGTCACAGGCTACAGGGGACAGGTCAGGTGAGTGTCTTTGTATTCAGTTGAGGTAGGCCGGGCGTTCGCCTCTTTCTCTGCTCTGAAACTGCTCCTCCATCATCAGCCCCCGCTGCATCTTTCCTGATCTAGCCTAAATATTATTATGTGAGCAAGAGCCTATGTTAGTTATCATTTGGATCCACCAGAGGGTTAGTGCTCACCTCTTGTTCTCCTGGTTTCACCTGCATTTAAATATGCATGAGGCATCTGTCTTTGCTGGGAGTGGTTATTTCTCCTCCCTCTTCTTCACCAAGGTAGAGTGTGCAGCTCTTAGTATTGCAACCATTTATCAATTTGAAAATGTAACGCAGGCAGGCAAGACTTCCATTGAAATGTGGAACCCAGTTGGAAATAGTTTATCAGCGATGAGACTTATGGTTGGGGGACAACTGACTCAAGCATATCGGCACTCCCGCGGGGGCCTTACTTCATCTCATCTTGAAGGTTAAGGGCCAGCTTCATGCCAATTGTCCGTTCTTCAACGGGATGCACACCTTTGACGTTTTCCATTATTTTTCACACAGTGGAGCCTTGCTCAATAACAAAAAACAGATAAGGTGTCATATTTTTCATTTGAGCTGGTCATAAATATGTGTGTTCAATTGGAAAACCGTTTTCACTCAAAACGTCACAGCTATCAGAGCCTGATGTGTCTTTTTCTTTGAGTCTTTAGGTCTGATAATGATGTCCCAATAACTAGGGATGCAGACTAGGGATGCACCGATTCCAATTTCTTTGGACGGTTCCGATTTCCGATTTTTGAATAGTCTGACTTGCCGATACCGTTTTTTGCCGATTCCGATTTTCTCTCTAAGAACAATAATTGACAGCTTACACAAACATTTTGTAACTTTGTTTGAAAATTAAGATTCATATAACAATTCTTATCATTTGCATGAAGTTGGACCATCTCACTCAAACACATCTCAATATAAAAGTGTTCCAGGTTACTGGACAGAGCTTTTTTGTGCAAATACAATGAACAAAAAATAAAATAAAATCCAATAGCCTATCAAGGATCAAGGATACTTTAGTGTCATTCATCATGCCAAACATAATGAGCGAAATGCAGCACTCGGGTCTCGGTACTAAGTAACCTAAAAACTATAGCATAAAAATGTAACTATTAAGGATTAAGAATAAGTACCTAAAACCAAAACAGCTCTATTAAGTTAGATTAAAATAAATTAAATCTAAACTACAACCAGCTAAAACAACAACGGACAGCAATAAAAACATACCAAAAGACAAAAAACACTACGGCGGCTCTGGGTGGTCAAACAACTGTCAAAACGCTTTTCATGGATGCGTAAAAAACGAACCTCGTCCGAAAACTTAAATGACGGACGTAATTGTCGGACTCCGTTTGTCCACGGCGGTGACAAGGCTGGGCCGGTGGAGAGGCAGAGGAAGCTTTCAGGGCCGAGGTGGAAAGTGGGGTAGGGCACTAAGGGCAGGGGACGGGGGCAGAGTTGGGAGGACGGCCACGGCCAGGGGCGTCATGCAAGCCAACAATCTGAGGGGGCGAATGCTGGCGCCGCCCAAAGGGCGGCAAAAAGTTTGGGGGGTTGAAGCCAGATTTAGAGGAATATCTAATTTTAAATTAACAGACTGAGCAGGTGTAACCATAAGGCTATTTTCCAAACTGCTCAGCCTCCTGGAAAGATCCATAATCACCAGACTAAGTACATTGCCACTGCCCAGGCTCAATGGACTTGACAAAAATGGGAGACCACATGTTTCAAAGCAATGTAACACAATGTTTATTTTGGCTGGTATTGCCTTTTCAGAAGGTAGAAATCTTTCCTCTAGAGCAGGGGTTCCCAACCTTTTTTGTGCCAAGGACTGGTAGATACATGGGAAAAAAAGTCATGGACCGGTTGTCAATTCTAATGGTTTTAGTTATATATATTTACTCACAGGTGGCGACAAAGGGTAAATAACAGCCTTTTGTGTTGTACGTATGTAGCCTATACAGTATTTATGTTTTTGTTTTAACTACAAACATACATAAACGTAAACTTGAAACTATGTTTCAACTACCATACACAGCCTATAATATTATAGCCTATGTTTATTAAAAAAAGAAAAAAAAAAAAAAAAAAATTACCTCTCAAAAATCTGAGGGGGCAATTGCCCCCTCAGTTACAATGGGCATGACGCTTCTGGCCACGGCGCGTCGACTGAGACAGCTCTACCCGCTCATCCAGTGCCACATGAGCAGGCTTAAGGCGGTCCACTGAAACCCGCTCCTGCTTCCCCCCCATGTCCACGACAAAGTTCTTGGGCCCCGCCTCCAGGACTCGGAAGGGCCCGTCATATGGAGACTGGAGTGGAGAATGGTGGGCGTCGTGGCGTATGAACACATAGCTGGCAGACATCAGGACCTTCAGAACGTAGGACTTGGGGAGACAGTGATGTGCAGGAACAGGGGCGAAGGCGCAGGCGGTATCCCGGGAGACAGACCGATGAGCTGCAGCAGACCAGGGGGGCAAAGCATCCAGGAGGAACTTCCCCGGCACCCTCAGCGGCTGACCACGGACGAGCTCGACAGAAGAGGACTGCAAATCTTCTTTCCGGGCAGCACGCTGGCCCAACATGACCCATGGCAGGCGGTAAATCCAGTTGCTGTCTGTCAGATTGGCCCCGAGAGCGGCCTTCATGGTACGGTGAAAACGCTCACATAGTCCGTTGGCCTGCGGTGGCGCTGTCCACTACTACATTATCATAATAATAAACAATGTGGGCGGGAGCTGTTGCATCTTTACCAGCCACTAAGGTAGCCCCACTCCTCTAATGCCCAGATGTAAACAAACCAGGCAGCACGTGTTAGTGGGAGTGGAGCATTGGCTGTAACGTTAGTAGTCAAAGGAGCGGAAGGGAGATGGCATCTCATAAAACTGGTGCAGTTTGGCAGTATTTTGATCCAGTAAATGAAAATATGGTTGTATGTAGGCTAGGGATGGGCATTTCTAGCAAAAACACTATTCGAAATTCGCTGGCCAAAGTCGACTTTTAATCGAAATTCGAAAATAAAAATAAAATGTAAAAAAAATTAAAAATGTATTTTTTTTTTTTTTTTTTTTTTGTGAGTGAAATGTTGCATTGTCTCCCCTGATTCTAAGTATAGTCGAATCGCTTGGTTTGAGCAAGTAAAACAATTTTTATAAGCATTTTAAGCAAGGTTTATGGAAAAATGAATGGCGGATGAAATCCCATGAAGAGGGAGAGGTTGCTTATAAAAATTGTTTTACTTGCTCAAACCAAGCGATTCAACTATACTTAGAATCAGGGGAGACAATGCAACATTTCACTCACAAAGGAAAAAAAGATTTTTTTTTTTTTTTTTTTTTTTTTTTTTCAATAAACGAATTTCGAATTTCAATAATAAAAGTCGACCTTGATAATAACAACGATTATTCGAAAATTCGAAATTCGATGCCCATCCCTAATGTAGGCTGTGTCAGATAAAACTGGCATATAACGTTAACCACTTGACCAACATTCAGCACAGCCATGTGGACGCAAGGACATGCGTTAGCCACACAAGTTAACGCAGCTCATATGGCAATGAATTGCCACTTTCAGACATGAACTCTGGATCATCTCAGGATTGCTTCCCCTGAGCATGACCCGGGCGTTACGTGAAGTGTACCCGTTCAGACATGAGGCATTGTTGCTTTCATACATGTGGAGCACCTCCAGGTGTAGAGTAGAGAGGGGGCGGGGTGGGGGGAGTTGGGGCATGACCACACAATGGGGTGTTGTGAAAACTGAACACACAGCTCCACTCGGAAGACAGCAGTCTGAGCATAGGCTATCCTTAATGGCACAAAGTGAATCGCATTGAGATTCAACAAACTATCACAACATGCAGAGTCTGATAACAAGTTGCTAAAAATACATAATGGGCGATAACTGTCTGCTAACGTGCCCCAGAGGTTAGAGAAAAATATATACTTTTTTTTTGTTTAACCCATGGGTTCTCAGATTGTGTACTGTATTTCTCTGACACTTTCATGGATGTCCTACTCCAATGCAAATTTATTTGTTTGCAATTATTTGAACCTGAGTTTTAAATTACTGACCATTGAACACATGACTGGATGGTATTTATTTGTTGGTAGCCTGTTTTTATTTTATTTATTCTATTAGGCTATTATTAACACGTTGAGTGCCAAGGACGAGATATCTCGGCTTACATAATCCAACCGTTGAGTGCCAAGGACGAGATATCTCGGCTTACATAAAAAAATTTTTTTTTTGACGGTGGGACATCGATCAACCCCTTTTACGTCTCCTACACCAGAATTGGAGGTATTGAATGTGTATAATCTATTTTACCGACCCACTGAGTGTCGACATGTCTCTCCACAGTAGAAAGAGGCGACCCAAAACTGGACGGAAAAGCGCGACGAAGCCGTTCTCATACTGTAAAATTGATGGCGAAAACGCTTTCACTTTCGCGCTGATGCACAGCGGTGGCAACGGTGGGGGGTTCCAAGAATAGATTGGATGCACACTTTGAAACACGCAGCATAAATATGACCAGAATCACATCAAAGCTCTCAACCAAAACTCCACGAAACGAGCGAGTCCACCCAGACTTCCTCAAACAGCGGCACCGCGCAAACAGGCAGCAGCCAGGCAGCAGCAACTTCGTTGTGACACGCCCGCTGGAGAGCCAGGGAGGCAGGAGGAGAACACACACGGAGGGAGGAGTTGGAAGCAGAGGGGGGTTTCCTGCTGTTATGGAGGAAATTACTGTTCAAAACTATTGTTTAGATGTCTGGTTAAAGTGACTGTTCTATCGAATTTCACAAAAAGCCGTTTATCTCTGAATAATTTTTCTGACGCTGAAACCATGCTGTATTCAACTGCTAATGCTTACATAACTACTAACTCTACAAACTAACTCTTTTAGACAGAGAAAGCACACATTCTATTAGTTCTTTTTAGATGATTGGTGTTCACGAAGTCTTAACAGAAAAGAATCCTCGGCTCTTGTAAAATGAGCCAGAATCCTAAAAAAAAAAACTGGCACAACCTACCTACAGCATTGAAAAAAGGGCTGGCAGTCAATGTGTTAAAGTAAAAGTTAGATCAAAAGTAGGTGTTCAAAAATTTGTCATAAACTAAATAAAAGAATAATGGTAAATGGCCTGCAAATGCAGGCCATTTACCATTATTCTTTTATAATGCTTTTATCCAAAGCACTTTACAAAGAGTAGGTAATGTTACATTCACCCATTCACACAGGCATTCATACACCGATGGTGACAAGCTATCATGCAGGGTGCTGGCACAGCCATCGGGAGCAATTTGGGTTTCAGTATCTTCCACAAGGACACTCCGGCATGCAGACTGGAGGAGGCCGGGATCGAACCACCGACCTGTTTTATCCAAAGCGATTAGTAGGCAACCAACTCTACCTCCTGAGCTACAGTACACTTTGCACGGTGTCTGTTAGTCACGATTTTTGTCATTGTGACATCATCGGTGATGTCATAATCAATTGCTAGGCTAAATCTCGTCCGCACATCTCGTCCACACATATGTCGGTGCACACATGCCGTGCTCAAACACACATAGTTACTTATAGAAGCGGCTGCACCACTTTAAAATACAGGAAGTTTTCCATCAGTACAGTGAGTTGCGATCATATAGATTACTGTTTGAAAAGGCCATAGAAAGGAACGGATCACTGTGAAAAAACCACTGAGCTGTAAGCCCTCAGTGATTTGAGTGGTCTCCGTTTGAAATGACTTGCTGCACGAGCATGCTGGCAAAGGTCAGCAGATGCAGCCCGTTGCCATTGTCTGTCAATAAAAACAAGTCAAGGTGTTGCCTCTTCAAAGCACTGGCTTACAAAGGACAAATAGGCCGTCCTTATTATAAGACAGGGGGCCCAGCCCCACAGAGACCCTCTGAAGAGTCGGCACAAAAGAGAATCTGTGCTTACCAGGATTATTATAGTCGTTTGTATTTTTTAATTGTTTTTTATTTTTATTTGGTTTTTAATTTTGTCTTCAATTCAGTTTAGTTTCTGTTATTTTCCAGAGTGGGTTTGCTCATTTCAGTTTAGTTTTTATTGTTTAAAAATGTTTCGTTTTACTTTAGTTTTTAGGCTCTTTGAGTATTAGTTTTAGTTTTTTATTATGATATGGGAGGTATTTGTCAGAGGAAAGATTTCAGAAGTTCAGAATACACTTTGTGAAGGCAATTGACTAACACAAATTATTCTCATTGAGTAGGTAGGTAAAATACTTTAAAACAGTAAAATCATTTGTTTATAATGACGATTTCTTTGTTTCCCTGTCACAAAAGGGGTACTAAAAAAATATTGGTATCGGCTATCAGCCAAATTGTTATTTTAACACATTCACTGCCAACAGTTTATCCAATCAGTAGGTAGCTTCTGCCAAGGTTTTTTTTTAGGATTCTGGCTCATCTTTCAAGAGCGTAGTCCTAGCCTTTCTGCTAGGACTTTGTGAACACAAAATATCTCAAAAGAACTAATAGAATGTGTGCTTTCTCTGTCTAAAAGAGTTAGTTTTTATCATGTTCTGTTATGTAGGCATTAGCAGTTGAATACAGCATGGTTTCAGAGCAAAAAAAGCAAAAGCTGAGATAAATGGATTTTTAGAACCACCTCACGTGCCTGTGATTATGGGTGCCCTTGGGCAAGTGTGTATACTGTATTGTGTTTGTGTGTGTGTGTGTGGTTTCACATTCCACCCAACAGGATAAATGCATCTCTACTGTCAATAATCCTGTCTCTTGGATGGCTGTAGCTGTGATATAAATGAAAGGTGACTTGTTATTCCCTGCCAGCCATATTATTTTCTAAGCTAGAGAGGCCTGGGTCTTTACAAAATTTAAGTTTCATTGTGAAATACTCTGTTAGAATTTTAAACCAAGTGAGGAGCGTTTTGAGTTTACAAGATGATTCTGTCCACACGCCAATTTGTTTCAATCACTTTTTTTTGCCTCCATGGTCAGACAAAAATTATCATGCCTGGAGTGAGCAGGGGCTAGTTTCCATCAAATACCTATACATAGATGGTCATGTTGCATCCTTTGATCTACTGAAGAGGAAGTTTGAGTTGCACAACATGAACTGGCTCAGATTCCTGCAAATCAGAAATGATGTTCAATGCAAGATTCTCACCTTTGAAGCGCTCCCAAATGAACATGCTTTTTTCAATGTATTGCTGAGCCCTCCTCACTCCAAGCATATAATCTCCAGATGTGTGTGTCTGTTTGACAACTACACCACGGCCTGAGAGGATTAGAGAAGCGTGACAGGGGGAACTTGATCGGATTTATCTGACATTATATGGGAAAGCAGTCTGTCTGTGCTACAACTCTGTTAATAGCAGACACCAGCTGATCCAATTTAAAGTCGCTCACCGTCTTCACTATTCCAAGCATACATTACACAAGATCTTCCCCTCTGTCTCACCATTGTGTGTCAGGTGTCAGGGGGCACACTATCTCATGCCTTCTGGTTCTGTCCTTCATTAACTCATTGAGTGCCAGCCACTTTTGGAGAACGGACGCTCCCAGTGCCAGAGTTTTCAGAGCGTTTTCAGTGATTTCTCGAGGCCCACAGAAAATTGTGTGATATTACTATGTAAACACCGAACACGCACAAAGAACGAGCTGGCTCTATTGTATCATTAGCAAAAAAAAGTGTATTGATACCATTTTCCGTTCTTTAGTTATGAGCCGGAGAAGATAGGTCGTTTTGAGCAAATACAGGCGTTTCAAATTATTAGCTGAGATATTCCGCCTTTTGTGAAATGAAGCATTTCAAGCACATTCACTGACTCTGAAGATAATATTTTCTGATGTAGTGACGTGGTGTAGTTGTGTGATGCCCTGCGTGCCCCACCCCCCTCTCCCCCCCTCCCCCCCTCAGCTGCAAACTCCTCCCCACACTAACACACAGCCAACACGCACCCACTCTATTTTCGGAGCGCTCCGTTTTTGTTCCCAGCGCGACACGGAAATGCCAAACCGGACTGCAGGGAAAGGTTTGGCCCTTCGGCGTCGGGTGCTGCCTTTCTGGCGGCTAATCGTGTGGATAAACTATGCAGACAGACAGACAGAGGCAGAGGGGGGGCTCAGTTGTGGGAGCGGATTGACTGCTGTGCGCAGCCAACGTCAGCTGCAGACAGAGCAATCTATATGGCTCTGGCTGCAGCATGCATCGGTTTCTCTTTGATCACAGCGTTTTCCAGCTGTTTTCCGGACCTTTCTCTAATCTGGAGAGCACTGTCGCCACCTAATGAGTCCGTAAAATAGGTTATACACCTTCAATAGCTCCCATATTTGTACAGGAGATGCCTGAGGCTTTGATCCATGTCCCACCGTCAAAAAACGCATTTGACGTCGATCGACGTCCTTGGCACTCTACGTCACTATTTACTTTGACGTCGATCGACGTCCTTGGCACTCAATGAGTTAACGGGATTCTGGGGCAAAATATTTGACTGGTCCTCCAAGGCCTACAAAATAACCCTTCAGCCGGAGGCAGAACTCGCCATCTTCGGCTGCTTGGAGTCCTCTCTGAACTTCCCTAGAGCTGTGCAACAGTCTGATGCAGGGGACAACTGTTGCCAAGAAACTCATTCTGATGGAATGGAAGTCCCGCTATTCACCTTCTTTTCAATTGTGTTTGACGGACATGATACGGATGGAGAGACTTAGGTTCCTGAAGACCAACTCACTTAAAAAGAATAGTTTATCTGCGACCCGTTTCTAGCCTACCTTGATGATGATGAGGTTGACTTGCACAATACCTTATATAAACACATAAGCGCCTTGGGCGGCTGGTAGCACCACGTTGTAGTGTTGAATGTTGACAATATGTTTTTTCCCCCTTTTCCTGTGTCCTTGTTCGTGTGTCCTGTTCATTTATTGTTAAGACAAATTTGAAATAAAATATTGGAGTGACTTGTTATTAATTCAAGATTGAAAGATTGAACAGGTTTAATGGACTTTCTCTGTAGGTCAAAAGGTAGGTCAGAGCAGGAACTTCTCTTAACTTAAAGGGGCAATAAATATGGTTGTTATCGCCCCATAGCACAACATTACCATAATATATCTGGAGGGAGGTAATAGGATTGTGGATCAATACGGTATACCACTGTCTCAGTGATTACTTGAGTTTTGTGGCTTTCAGAACCCCCCCCCCCCCCCCCCACACACACACACACATGTGTGTGTGTGTTGGGGGGGACCCATTGGCGTTTGAAACACTCCCAATCTCCTGTCCCCCGCCTACACGCAGATGAAGGTGTCTTATCCAATCATGCATCACTATTTAAACAAAGCCAGGAGTCTCAGCTTTTCAACAGGAGGCACCCTAATGCACTGTGGCTCATGCCTTTTCATTTTTTTACCTAGTCAATCTTGAGTCAGTTTCTCTATTATCTGCTGTGATACAGTACCTTATGTTTCTGATGGAAATCTCATCACTGGATAGAGTATTGAGCTCCAAGTGAAATGGTTGGCATGGGCTCCTCACACTGCAATGCATTCCAATGAGGCCAATATGTTGAAGGTGCATTGAAGGAAACCAGGAATGAAGAACACACTTGGCCTCCCTCTCCCGTCCCTTCCCTAACCAGCAATCCCGTGGCAATCAGCATGCAGCTGATTGACAAGTTAGAATGAATCTCCCCTGCTCTAAGTTTACCTCAATTGGTCAGATGCCTCAACATTTACACTGAAAGCAAACAGCAGAGTAATGACGTCAGTATTGCTGAGATTCTGACATTATTTTACTGATGCAAATTCACCCAACATGAGGATTGCTTTTGCTAAATTCTCTTCAAACTCTTTTTTTCATAACGCTCAATCGCTCACATTTCATTGTGTCTGAAAACACCCATTTAAATGGTCATGAATTATGCCCTTGTGTTGTATAGTTAGATTAGATCTTGTTAACCTTAATTTCATTTTCAAAAGCAGACAGTGGAGGTCAGCCAGTCATATTATAATATAACAATATAACTCTGCAAAAACCCATAAGGTCATACGTGAAATAGATTTGGCGCAAGGGACATAGATGTGAGAGAAGAGGATTTGCATACTGTGGTCACAGATCCTTGTCTTTGTGTTGGAGGGGAAAAAACGGAGTCAGACTTTATTCCTTATTTTCTTTGTTTTGGAGAGTAATTTCTGGAGACATGTTGAAATAGTGTGTGCTCTATTGCTCTGGATATCTCCTGAGGGCTTTTGTTGGTTGGTGCAGATGTTGACTAAATGAGAAATTAACTTGATGCTATTCAGTCAACATTGTCTTTGTCTTCTCCTTGAAGTCAGCTAGGAGGGCTTATTTTCTAAAATAAGACTCAGCTACTAGACACCTAATAGTGCAGCCCGTGGTTGAATTTTTCATTGGGGTGAAAAAGTGGTTTCTTCCGGGAATTGGCTAGAAGTAACGAGAGAAGAAAGCAACCTTAACAATGGCAGTAAACATGACTTCGCTCAGAAATATGGCAAAGCAACTGAACTGGACTATGAACTGTGTGCAGTCACAAAGCTTTTGTTCCTGGAGTTTCTCCTCGTCTTGAGTTTACAGTAAAAGTTCATATCCAGTTCACCATTCACCATAAACTTGCTTCCAGCCTGTGTTGCTGTTGTTAGAGCTAGATTTAGGGATTCAACATTGCCACTTCAATCCCAAGTATTAAACATGAAGTATTAGCCAATACCATACGCATACGGTATCAATCTAATCCATGACTTATGTTCTTTATTTTTCTTTCTCCATCAGAAAGATCTAACAATCTCTTTGATGTTACTCTTGGCATGCATGCAATTTATTACGGTTACATCAATCAAGGAACCGAGAGTCTTATCAGTCTGAAGACATATGTCTCTGGGACAGACGGCTGATATTTTGTGGTTTCTGCTGTGTAGAGCCCCTTCCGTCATTGTTTACAGTCCAAAGACGTCTCATATGCAGCTATTTATTATTATCAAAGTAGCCGAATTAGCTGAAATGTCGTTTGGACCTATAGTCAATCAGCTCCAACTCCATTCTTCTGTGAACAATAACCGCAGCGCCCGGAAGCGGAAGTCTTGACGCGGACATCCACTATACAGCAGAAACCACGAAATATCAGCCGTCTGTCCCAGAGTCATATTAGTCATCAGACTGATAGACTCTGGGTGCTAGCCTCAGATTAGGCTTATATTGCATTTGGATAATTCTGACATCTGATATAGTGCTGCACGATATTGGAAAAAACTGACACTCCAATCTAAATCGTTTTTTTCTGCGATATACAGTATATTGCAATATGAAAAAATACAGGAATTTTCACCAAATGACTTGAATAGCTCATCAAGCCTTTTGAAGGTAGTGGGTAACCTGCATGTAAGAAGAACCTGCATGTAAGAAGGTAGTGGGTAACCTGCATGTAAGAAGAACCTGCATGTAAGAAGGTAGTGGGTAGGGCTGGGCGATATGGCCTCTAAAGAATATCGCGATGTTTTTCGGCTATATCGCGATACACAATATATATCTCGATATTTTTGAAATCTCTCATAAATGCTCAATTTAACCCTTCAGGGTTCATACACATTTTGACCAATGGATTTCCATGACTTTTCCATAAGTTCTTAACCTGTATTTTATGCACACCTGCGGTAAAAAAGAAGAAGAAAGAAAGGGCAGATAGTGAGCAAAGATGGATGATTTAATATTCCATAGCTCTGACCTAAGGAAATCTGACATCACTGTGAACACAAACAACACTTCTGATATAATATGATTGTTTTAGTAAAGTGTATCACTCAATAGTCAATACAAAAAATAATGGCTTTTATAGAACCGAAAGCCTAGCTGCTTAGTCTGCAGATAAAACATAAAAAATTACATTTAGACTCTTATTGGCATGACGGCAACATATAAGCAGTCTGAATTTTGCATGGGGCCAGTTCTATAGTGAGGCATGGAAAGCCTCACTGTATACGCCATCATATCTGTGTCGTTTCACTTTTGACTGAAAAATGATGCCTCTAGTCTAGATTAAAGAAAATACACGTATGTGATGTTGACAATTATGTAGGCTATGTGCGCATTCGTTTTCCTTATAGATCATGACTGCTCCGCAGCTAACTACGTTAGCTTGCATGTAACGTTAGCGTTAGTTGATTTTGGAGACACAAACCCTGGACGTTTCATTTTGAGTAGGCTAATGCATGAGGTTCTCTATGGTTTATGCCAGCTCTGGGAGTATGAAATGCTTTAAATGCGGGGGGTTTGGTCACAACAAGCTTGTGGAGCGCTGCCCTGCAACTAGATAGCCTAACCAGCTAGCTAACGTTAGCCCCGTTAGCCATCATCACAACAGCTAACGTTAACGCCAAAACAAATCCGCTGCCTCCTCCCCACGTTTGGTTTAGCGTAACGCCAGCTCAGACTTTCCCCTAATCTCAGAAACCTTGCGGGACATGTATTGCAAATCGCAATAGTGGTTGTTTTGTTATAATTTGAAACTGTCAACAGCCACACTGGGGGCGGCCATGTTTCGCCAGTCTATGGTGCGGACGCGTGATTTCGAATCGCACATAGGTTAAGACATAGGTTAAGGACGGGTGTGTCTGACGCGGTTTGACGCGTTTGACGTATCCATGTTATTCCCCCTCCCTTCCTGAGTGTGACAGAGCTCTCCCTTGAGAGAGAGAGCTGACAAGAGGAAACGTGAAGCGAGTCATGCCGGCGGCTTAAGTTATAAACAATGCGTGACAATTATACTCGAATGTTCGCGATATAGTCATTTCTACATCTCACGTGGCACAAGCCGCGATACATCGAGTATATTCGATATATCGCCCAGCCCTAGTAGTGGGTAACCTGCATGTAAGAAGAACCTGCATGTAAGAAGGTAGTGGGTAACCTGCATGTAAGAAGAACCTGCATGTAAGAAGGTAGTGGGTAACCTGCATGTAAGAAGAACCTGCATGTAAGAAGGTAGTGGGTAACCTGCATGTAAGAAGAACCTGCATGTAAGAAGGTAGTGGGTAACCTGCATGTAAGAAGAACCTGCATGTAAGAAGGTGGGTAGTGGGTAACCTGCATGTAAGAAGAACCTGCATGTAAGAAGGTGGGTAGTGGGTAACCTGCATGGGTGACGTAGTAGCAAGTGTTTTTTAGCTGCAGCCAGAGCGAGGAGCAGGATGCTAGTGTGCTAAGTATCAACCAGCAAAAAAGTTATAGCCTGATGCCGATGCTGAAACGATATATTGTGCAGCCCTAATCTGATACTGGTAATAATGTAATAGCCAATACCAGTATTAGTATTATTGCAGGCCTCTAGATTGCGGCAGGCTGCAGGCATCATATTGCTAACTCTTCTTTCATCAGAGGAATGATAAACGAAGGCAAACTTCTGTTATCATGGCAAAGGCGTCTTCAATTCCCTGTTCAAATGCAAGAAGACGGGAGTAGTTATGCAAGATATGGGTCTTATGTTCTTTCCAACCTCCTTACAGACCTGACAGCTGCTGCTAATTTGGTGCCTAACAGCTCAAGATCAAAATGTGGCCTACTTAGAAAAAAAGTGGACGTGTTTATTAATTTGAGATTGCCTGCGTCCTTTCTTCCTTTTATCAGTTTCTAAAATACCACACACACACACAGACACAGACACAGACACACACACACACACACACACACACACACGCACACACACTAGGGCTGTCACTTTTCATTCGAAATTCGAATGCAACTTCGAATGTGGGGGGAGGGGTTCGTTTTCGAAATGTAATTTGAATGTTCGAATTTTATTTTTTATTTTTTATTATTATTATTATTATTATTATTATTTTTTTTTTTTTTTTTTTTTTTTTATGAACCAAAATTAACCAACTGCTGCTTGCTGGTAATGTTAATCCCACGTCAGAAAAAGTCTCCAGATTTGTCGCGTTAATCTCTTATGAGAAAGATTGTCTCCAGGGTCTGAAAAGTTGTCTCGAGTTGGATGCAGCCAAGTTTGTGAGGCAGTGTTGTGACTGTGAGCGTCCAAGCTAACACGTCGGGCTGATGCCCGGTGGCCTGCAGTGGGTTGCACCAGCTGTGCGTAAGTTGAAACGTAAGCTAGTTTGAACGTAAAGTCTCACTAAGTCCGAGTTTACGCACTACTAAAAATATTTGGGTTGCACCAAGTGAAATAGTTACAACGTAGGCATAAGTTAGAACTTAAAATTTACACCTACGTCTTACTAGGTGTAAAGTCCTCCGTAAAATAGCAGTCGGCACGGATTGCAACTTGGCACCGTGGCACATCGTTGTTTTGCGTCCGCAACGCGCTCTCCGTGATAAATTACACCCTTTGATATTTATGACTCACGCTTTTGTTTCCCACAAGCTGCAGCACTGCATACAAATTAAAATAACCGCAACAATTTAGTGAGGCAGGATGGTGGTATAGCCTACAATACTGATGAAGAGCTCACAGATAAATGTTAACAGTAATATGAACCTAAACGAACGTTACTCAATAACGTTCTCATTTGATTAGTGTTGATGAAATATGAAAGCACTAATTTGCAGTGGGCAACATGTCCTGTTTTCACTCCACTTAAACAACCGTAAATAAACACCGTTTCCACCGTGCTTTTCACTGATTGGTCACAGATACTGTACACGTCATTGTCTGCGACACTATTTTGGTTAGTATGGACTTTAGGGTCTACTAGTTAAGATGTACCTTACGTCTCCGTGGTGCAACCAAACAAAGACACAACTTTAGTGTCAAACTAACTAGTTTGAACGTAGCAGTTAGTGTGGACTTTACACCCTAACTTAAGACAGAACTTACGTTCAGCTGGTGCAACAGGCTGCTGGACTGAAAAAAAAAAAAAAAAATTTTTTTTTTTTTTTTTTTTTTTTTTTTTATTAACCAAAAAACTTCGAATATATTCGAACGAATTTCGGGCAATTAAAGTTCGTTCGAATTTTATTTTGGGGAAAAAGTGACAGCCCTAACACACACACACAATGAAAAGACAGTGGGCGGATGAAGATACACGAAAGCATTACACAGAGTAAATAAGCCAACACTTCACAGGTCTTGGCTATGGGAACACAGACAACAGGGAATATTTCTCCTTGGTCTGTTTTGCCCTCCTAAGGGAAGTAGTTACTGACTGAAGTGACTTCAATGAAACAACCAAAACAAAGTCACGCACAGTTGATCATCATCCATCCCGGTGTCCTCCTCCTGCTGATGAACAACGGGCGGCATGTGGGGGAAGGCTAAAGGATAACACTGCTGTAGTTTGAATGTTTTCCCTGTCACAAATTGTTCAAAATAGCTCAGAGACATAGTGCTTCTTCTTCTTGCTTTTCAAAACAGATGGACCCACACACAACAGGTTTATGGGAGTCGTGGTCTTAATTTTGAGAAACACAAAAAGCTACAGTACACCTGTAAATTGCCCCAAGGTGTGAATGTGAGTGCCGGTGTGATTGTCTGTGTTAGCATGTGATGGACTGGTGGTCCCAGCTGCTCAGTGCCTGCTGGGAGAAAGGAAAAAAAGGAAAGAATGATTCACCTGTGAAATGTCAAGCTTATTCATAGCGTGCATGCTATCTTTAACTCATTGAGTGCCATGGACGGACATGTTCGTCATTTCAAATAGTAACGTAGAGTGCCAAGGACGGACATGTTCGTCAATTGCGTTTTTTGACGGTGGGGCGTCGATCAAAGCCTTCTGCCTCTCCTGTACAAATATTATAGCTATTGGAGGTCTATAACCTATTTTACAGAACCCTTAGGTGGCGACAGTGCTCTCCAGGTTAACAGAAAGGCAGAGAAAAACAGAGAATAAGTCGTTGGGGAAACGGAAATCGCATCGCATCCGTATGCATCGATATGCATGAAGCGTTTTAACGTTAGATGTGCCTGCAGCAGGCAGCAGCCAATCTGCTCCCACAATTGAGCTCCTCCATGTCCGCTGCGACAGGCTGTCGCCGACAGCCCATTCGCATGATCAGCCGTTATTATTCTCAACTGGAAGCATACAGTAGTAGCCGGTGACAAACACACGCGGAAAAAGCTGGATGTCGCCGACGCGCACCCTTCACAGTGCAGAGCAAACTCAGCAGAGAGCCACCTCCCATAAGGAGGAGTGTGCAGTTGAGGCGGGGCGGGGCGGGGCGGGGGGGGGGGGGGGGGCACGCAGAGCAGCACACAACACTGACCCAGACAGACCCAGGCAGCAGGACAGGGTTGGCAAACGCAAGCCAGAATATCTGATGCCCACCAGCAGCAAATCAAGATCAGCAAGAAGCTGCAACCAGCAGCGCTTGCAGCTAAAAATATTATTCTGCCAAACAAAATTCCCTGGCCTTCACTGTTTTATTGAAGGAAATTATTTTTGAGGTGTGACTACATCAGAAAATTAGCTTCAGAGTCAGTGATGTGTTTGAAATGTTTAATTTCACAAAAGGGCCATTATCTCAGCTTCTAGAAAAAAATTGCTCTTTTTTGTTAAATCAAGCTATCTTCTCCGGCTGATAACTAAAGAACGGAAAATGATATCAATAAACCTGTTTTTGCTGATGATAGAAAAAAGTCTCATCGTTCTTTTTGCGTGTTCATTGTTTACATAGTAATATCACACAATATTCTGTGGGCCTCGAGAAATCACTGAAAAAAGCTCTGAAACTCTGGCACTGGGAGCGTCCGTTCTCCAAAAGTGGCTGGCACTCAATGAGTTAACCAGGCCAACAAACAACTTAGTCAGTGCATAAAACAGAACACATGTCAGTGTCTAAGAAATGTAATTTGCTTTCTTCTCTCTTTCTTGCATTTCATTATGTTTTAAGGTACGACTCGTGCTCACCATTCATTTTATAGGGCAATTCCTTTGGAATATGACTAATCATAGTCAATTCACTATATTTATTGAATGAACATGAAATCAACTGAGACTTTATGAAAACACTTAAAGTCCCTGGAAACCAAAATCCACAAAAACGTTCTAACTATGTTATTTAGGGTCTTATGTTAGTAATTTTGTGCCTCCGAAATTATTATACATTACTTTCAACCCAAAGCCTTAAAATCGCCACTTTTCTACAAGATTCTACAAAGTACTTCCTCATTGAAGACAGCAGTGCGCGAGGTGCTAAAACGCAGGAGCTTATGACGTCATAAGCTCTATATAACCTTTGTACAGGCGCGCAATCCTCACCCACCTATGGCAAGTCCGTTCTTTGCCCCCAGTGACAGCGCTCCCTCGCTGTCCGTCTCCCTCACTCTGTGTGCCGTCTGCCAAGCGCTATGCTTGTGAGATTAGCAAGGTGTCGGGTTTCAGGCCATGTGCTTCTCTCTCTCTCTCTCTCTCTCTCTCTCTCTCTCTCTCTCTGGACTAGTGAGAGAGAGCGAGAGACACACAGGCTGGTGGCTCTCTCACTCACACACACACACACACACTCGCAAGTGCTGTGTAACTTGATCTCTTTCTCCGTTTCCCTCCCCCCTCTGTCTCGCGCTCTCTCTCTCTCGGAAAACCTGCTGTAGATGGGACACGCCCACACAGTCCGCGGGAGAAATACACTCTAAAAAATAATGATTTTCTCATGAGTTTTGCCAGACTGTCAAACCTAAATTTATATACTTTGCGACGTTCATCATCGTTCAAATTTGGCTGGTGGCTTATTAACATAGGGTCCTGTGATGTGATGAACTCAAAATGCTAAATAATAAAGAAATATTTCTGGTTTCCAGGGACTTTAATCCTAGCAGTAGTCAAAATTCACACAGCGATTTTCCAAACAGAGCCCAAACACACGCTCAGGTCAGACAGAGCCTAAACACGCTCGGGTCAGACAGAGCCCAAACACACGCTCAGGTCAGACAGAGCCTAAACACGCTCAGGTCAGACAGAGCCCAACACACACTCAGGTCAGACAGAGCCTAAACACGCTCGGGTCAGACAGAGCCTAAACATGCTCGGGTCAAACAGAGCCCAAACACACGCTCAGGTCAGACAGAGCCTAAACATGCTCGGGTCAGACAGAGCCCAACACACACTCAGGTCAGACAGAGCCTAAACACACGCTCAGGTCAGACAGAGCCTAAACACGCTCGGGTCAGACAGAGCCCAAACACACGCTCAGGTCAGACAGAGCCCAAACACACGCTCAGGTCAGACAGAGCCCAAACACACGCTCAGGTCAGACAGAGCCCAAATACACGCTCAGGTCAGACAGAGCCCAAACACACGCTCAGGTCAGACAGAGCCCAAACGCACGCTCAGGTCAGACAGAGCCCAAACACGCTCAGGTCAGACAGAGCCCAAACACACGCTCAGGTCAGACAGAGCCTAAACATGCTCGGGTCAGACAGAGCCCAACACACACTCAGGTCAGACAGAGCCTAAACACACGCTCAGGTCAGACAGAGCCTAAACACGCTCGGGTCAGACAGAGCCCAAACACACGCTCAGGTCAGACAGAGCCCAAACACACGCTCAGGTCAGACAGAGCCCAAACACACGCTCAGGTCAGACAGAGCCCAAACACACGCTCAGGTCAGACAGAGCCCAAACACACGCTCAGGTCAGACAGAGCCCAAACACACGCTCAGGTCAGACAGAGCCCAAACGCACGCTCAGGTCAGACAGAGCCCAAACACACGCTCAGGTCAGACAGAGCCCAAACACACGCTCAGGTCAGACAGAGCCCAAACACACGCTCAGGTCAGACAGAGCCCAAACGCACGCTCAGGTCAGACAGAGCCCAAATACACGCTCAGGTCAGACAGAGCCCAAACACACGCTCAGGTCAGACAGAGCCCAAACGCACGCTCAGGTCAGACAGAGCCCAAACACGCTCAGGTCAGACAGAGCCCAAACACACGCTCAGGTCAGACAGAGCCCAAATGGCGCTGTGTATGGTTAACCTGCCCAGTGGGTGGCGTTGTGTGTGGTATTTGCATCTGGTGTAACACACTTTTGGGCAATATCTGTGAATACATTGTTCTTGGCTCTTCTTTGTTCTGAATATACTGTATCTGAATGGCACGTTACTCTTAATATAGGACGACCATTTATTTTTATGTCAAATCTGACAACAACATTAACACCAGCTCCACGGTTCCGTTCATTAGCTTCTCGATTCCGCTCATTACTGTAACTCCATCTCAGACCCAATTTTAGAATAAAGGTTCCTAGTGTGACTTTTTGGACAAAAACAGACACAAGGTGATGAAAATGTATTGCTATTAACATTGTTGTCAAACTTTAGATTCTGGCTGTGGCTGTAGGTCTCTTAAATCTTCTCCTTCCTCTCATTAACTGAATACTGCTTTGAGAGCAATGTGTTTAACTGCATATTCTTGAATTGCCCAGCTGACTTCAAGCATTTACAGCAATATTGCAGTGATATTGGCAGAGTAGGAGTACAGTGGTGCAGTGATATTGGCAGAGTAGCAGTACAGTGGTGCAGTGATATTGGCAGAGTAGCAGTACAGTGGTGCAGTGATATTGGCAGAGTAGTAAGTACAGTGGTGCAGTGATATTGGCAGAGTAGTAAGTACAGTGGTGCAGTGATATTGGCAGAGTAGTAAGTACAGTGGTGCAGTGATATTGGCAGAGTAGCAGTACAGTGGTGCAGTGATATTGGCAGAGTAGTAAGTACAGTGGTGCAGTGATATTGGCAGAGTAGCAGTAAAGTGGTGCAGTGATATTGGCAGAGTAGCAGTAAAGTGGTGCAGTGATATTGGCAGAGTAGCAGTAAAGTGGTGCAGTGATATTGGCAGAGTAGCAGTAAAGTGGTGCAGTGATATTGGCAGAGTAGCAGTACAGTGGTGCAGTGATATTGGCAGAGTAGCAGTAAAGTGGTGCAGTGATATTGGCAGAGTAGTAAGTACAGTGGTGCAGTGATATTGGCAGAGTAGCAGTAAAGTGGTGCAGTGATATTGGCAGAGTAGCAGTAAAGTGGTGCAGTGATATTGGCAGAGTAGTAAGTACAGTGGTGCAGTGATATTGGCAGAGTAGCAGTAAAGTGGTGCAGTGATATTGGCAGAGTAGCAGTAAAGTGGTGCAGTGATATTGGCAGAGTAGCAGTGATATTGGCAGAGTAGTAAGTACAGTGGTGCAGTGATATTGGCAGAGTAGTAAGTACAGTGGTGCAGTGATATTGGCAGAGTAGCAGTAAAGTGGTGCAGTGATATTGGCAGAGATACCGGTAATCAAATAATTATTAAGTGAGAAATGCTACGCTGCATTATGTTTCCCTTTGATAAATGCTGTGCCTCATTTGTCCATGACAAATGTAGATTGTGTTCTATCTTGGCCTGCAGGTCGTTTCATGTATATTTACTTAGCTTTGATTAACAGTATGCTGGGAACAGTGTATATACACAGGATTGTGAGAAGCAGGCAGTGGGCTTAGCTAATGTAGCTAACAGCTAGCTAACGTTAGCTATTTAAGATGGCAGCTCGTCCTCAGTCCTGCAGAAGCCTAGCCTTAAGAAGGGTCTAAGAAGCTTCTTAGCGCTAAGAAGCTTTTGGGAAACCCGGCCAAGGTGTGTTTTGGTGGTTGAGCGAGGTTGCAAAACCGGCTGAAACGCAGAGGCAGTGTCTCTACATAGAAACACACCACCACACAATTCTAGTGGGTCATAAGTGATAGGGTTTAATCCCGGGAAACGGGAAATGGGTTGGATGGCATTTCCCGGGAAGCCCCGTTTCCCGGGAAATTCACAGTAACAGCACTGGGATGTGAGGGATGACATGCGTAGAGTCTTTTATATCCTTATGAGTTCACAGTAACAGCACTGGGATGTGAGGGATGACGTGCGTAGAGTCTGTTAGATCCATATGAGTTCACACTAACAAGAGAATTGGAGAAGTGGCAGGTCGCATTTTCCTCCGCCAGCAACACAGTCTGCCGCCGACCGGCTCCACAGAAAGGCCAGTAAGAGCGCAGGGTTGAGGCGCTCCTTCTGGTGCAGCAAGGCTGTAACCTTAACCAAAGTACAATGATAAAGACAGAGTGGTAAGAAGGTCACCTGGGACTCAGCTGCATGTCAGCTTCTGTATTATCATACTTTATTAGAAGTGATACCTTCGGCTCTTTCAATTATGTTGGGAAAGATTAGGACTTTCTCATGAATCTACTGTCTCTCTTACATAGCAAAGAAGCTTTGGCCCGGTCCCACAAAATTGCTAAAAAATAAATAAACACCCATAGCTTTCACACTTTCTTTTTTACTAAGAACTGCAAATCCTGATTTCAGCCACTGCATATCATGTCGATGGATTGCCTCTGCCAATCAGCACGCGCTGACCAATCCTAATTCAAAAGACAATAACACCAACTGACCAGTCCTCCAGAAACCACAACTCCCAACCATATCCTGCTATTCTGTTCTGTCCAGTGAATATGTTTTTCTGGTTTATGCTACTGTAAGCATGGAGTCATGAATTGGACAATTGAAATTATGTTTAATCATCATTTAGGGGCATCTTTAAATATGGTACATACTGTAGGCTACTTGCAGAATAATTGTTGGAAAAGACTAGGCAGCGACAATAAGAACTGTTCAATATTTTCATAAATTTGAGAACAGCAATTTAGGAACAAATAAACAAAAATCAACCTACTCAGATTCAGATGGAGAGCAGACTATATTGAATCAGAAATGTTGCCCTCAATCTGACTCTGCTTAACACAATATCTTGAAGCTTTGTAACAAAAATAGAAAGAAAAAAGAAAGGCTTATCTCACTTATCCTACTGATTTCATTAGCAGTATCCTGCAGTATAATCTCAGTGTTTAGCCAGAGTTGTTCTCTTTCTGATTTTTGCCTGTTTGCTCCTTTAGAAATCTCCATGTAGTTGGGGTTTCATGGCAAGGCCATATGAAGCCAGGATCTTCACTCTAGCTTTAAAAATGGGTCCGCTACAGCCTCTCAAAGACAGTAATGTCGGCTGCGAACCCTGGCATTGATGAGCATATTTAATATGGAGGGGGATGTGTCCTACCCAATATATATTATGGTTATGGCCTTGTTTCATGGTGGGCTATAGGCCACATTTTCAGTTTAATTCAGAAATTAAGAGTTAGATTCATTGGTTCAAACTAGGCATGGGTCGATTTCCGGTTTTACCAGTTCGGTTCGGTGTACGAGCCCAAACCGGTTTGATCACGTGCGAACCGAAAACCCCCCTTTTTTTTTTCTTTTTTTTGCCAGTCCATTCTGATTGCACTATTGTTCGTATTAGCCTCTTCTCAAGTTGCACTAGTATGCAAAAGTCTTATTTTGTTTATTATGTTGATGTTTGAAGAAAAGTTAAGCTGAATAGTTATGAGAAATAAATACAGCGTGTGTTTGTTACACAGGTGTCCTGCTTCTTTTTATTCAGTATCATTGCTGGTTGACAATACCAGCTTAGAGGTGTATTATCGCTATCAGGTGGACTGAAGTTGCACTACAGACAGTTATGGGCCACACTCGGGAGCCCTGCTTAATTTTTTTTTTTTTTTTTTTTTTAACACATTCACTGCCAGCCGTTTTTCAATACTGTAGTTAGCTTCTGCCAGAGGGTTTTTTTGAGGATTCTGGCTCATTTTACAAGAGCCGAGGATTCTTTTCTGCTTGGACTTTGTGTGACTTTGTGAATGTATGTACATTGTACAAGGAACATGTTTTCTTAAATAAACATCATTGCTGGACTATTTGTGATAAGCCTAATATTATTTTGAATATTCATCCACCATTCACTTTTCCATCTACATTTGGTAAAATGCTTAGAAAAAGTTTTACTTGGTCAAACCCAAAGATTCAGCTATATTTAGAATCAGAACATAACATAAGAGAAGACAACAATTCACTCAGACCAATTTTTTTTTTTTTTTTTTTTTTATTCAATTAAAAATTAATTAAAATATTCGAATATTAAAATGTATAAAGCACTGAAATTCGAATTTGATTATAGAGGGAGATTGACAGCCCTAGTGTGTGTGTGTGTGTGTGTGTGTGTGTGTGTGTGTGTGTGTGTGTGTGTGTCTCCAAACTCCTCCCTCCGTAGGTGTTTCTCTGGTGGCTTTGCAGTGTTTTGTCACAGGCGAGTTTCTGTTGCCTCACAGATCCCAAAAAAAGAGAGGGGAATCGCAGGAGCGGGGAAGAGGAGAGGAGAGGCGAGGGGGGGGGGGTTAGACACGGGAGAGAAATTCCTTCGCGATCCCCTTCTTCCAATCTTGAGGCGTACTCCGCTCTCGGTGTGCTGCTGCTGCTGCTGCTCGTCTGTGCTGCTGCTGCTGGCGGCGCGGCCGCTCTCGGGCGAGTCTGGATTACTGTAAAACGGGCTCGTTCGTTTCTTGGGGTGTCGGTTGAGAGCTTTGATGAAGCTTTTGCGATTCTGGTCTTATTTATGCTCAAAGGTACTCGAGTGTGTGTGTGTGCGCGCGCGCGCGCGCGCGTGTGTGTGTGTGTGTGTGTGTGTGTGAAATCGAAAGCGTTTTCGCCAAGCCATTTCCTTGAGAATGGCTTCCTCCCGCGGCTGTTTTTGCTCGGCTTTCTCTCTGTCTGGAGAGCACTGTCGCCACTTAGTTGGTCGGTAAAATAGATTATACACATTCAATACCTCCAATATTGGTATAGGAGACGTAAAAGGGTTTGATCGATGTCCCACCGTCAAATTTTTTTTTTTTTTTTTAAGCCGAGATATCTCGTCATTGGCAGTGAACCGTTGGATTCTGTAAGCCGAGATATCTCGTCAATGGCAGTGAACGTGTTAATTACAAAAAAAATCGGTATACCGGTTCGATCCGGTTTAGACGGCAATATCGAACCGGTTTTAAAATTTTCAAACCGACCCAGCCCTAGTTCAAACTGAAATACTCCAGATTTTGTATTGTTCATATCAACACGCATTAAATTATTGTTTGCCTACAGGAATAATTAAAGCTCATAAGTTAACCATTTTTAATGTATATTTTGATCAATGTGTGATCAACACCTGAGCTCTGCCCACAACACAGCCCCAGCCTAGCTTGTTGACAATCACTGAATAAAAATACTCTTACAATAGCATACACCACGGTATCATCTTATTTCATGGTGGCATTATTATTATTATTACACTGTTATCAACACTCCAGTGGATGAGGAACACTATGCTTGTGATAAGGGTCCACACAGCCTGATAGCCTACGGTCAGCTATGGATACCACTGTACATGAAAACAGCAGTTGAAATGGAAACAGCCTTACAGTAGGTGTCGTTCACACCCAATGCGCTTTTGGAGCTGCCAGCGGCTTTCTGCAATTCATTCTCTATGTAAGTACTAGACCATTCACTTTTTATTCATTCTCTATGTAAGTACTAGAGCATTCACTTTTTACAAAAATAAAGTTCCAACAAACTTTAATTGACCCGCAATTTGTTCGATTATATCCAAAGTTAATTGGTTAATCACCCCCCCCCCCGTGGCCCCATAAAGATTACGTTACACGTTACATAAGATATGTAACGTGAGTGGGGTGACTTGCTAGCAGGTGTGAGATGTGTTGTTGTACTCAAGTAACACAATAAAACTGTACCTATCTCCGACATAATGTTGTTATCCAAGTATCTGGGGCCATGGTATTCCAAAATATTCTGTAGTTTCTAATAGCGAGCCCTTATTCACATGCCGGAGCTGATGCTCAAGATTGGAAACTGCAGTACACCACCAAACCACTGAGGACCGAACCGATGCATCTGGCGCTGTGGAGCAGTTGAAACCCAAAATGACTCAGCCGAAGAAGGTCCCATTTTATTGCGATAACGTGTATATCGCGTGCAGCCATTTGAGCCGACCTCCCAGACAAAGAAGGAAGAATGACGAGATGAGTCACGTTGAGGCTAGTGTTGTGATTGTCCGCTCCTGGCTTTGTTCGTCTGGTCTGCATCAGTCTGCATCGGCTGCATCTTCCTCCGCCTCCATTTTGTCTTGTGTCTCTCATCAAACAACAATCGTGTCATGTCAAGTCAAGACATGTCAGGTGGTCAGGACAGGTCAAGCTGTTAGAGTGGAGCGCCCTCTGCTGGATCATCAAGGAATTACATTTAAAAAAATCCCCCCGCCCCCCAAAAAACAATAATAATAATTATAATAATTTTAATTCGGATGGGTCAATTACATATCGAATGTCCCCCTCCACATTCGAAGTTACATTTGAATTTTGAATAAAAAGTGACAGCTCTAGTAAGGATGTGCTAAGCGCACTCCTCTTTCAAGGAACGCACCTGGCATTTAAGCACTGGTGGCTAGAGATGCTGCGATCGAGATTTTTCAATTCCGATCCGATTTCCGATATTTTAGCCTCAAAACCGATCCGATTCCGATCAAATTTCGATACCTGATTCGATACCGATTTCGATCCGATACCGATACAGCACATATTTAAGCCTCTCTATGCTGTCTGATAGCTAGCAGGCAACAAACATTTTTAGGGTTAGGTATGTATGTGTGTGCTTTGGTAATATAGTATGTAAACGATTTAGTTCATCTAATTAATTTGATGTAAAACTAAAACATAAGTTAACAATCAAATACACACTTCTTTTGTAATGGGTGAACACTGGACACAAATAATTATTGTTTCCTCACACATACACCCCCACTCGGTCTCACACAGGACACATACACACACAGCCCTGTCCCTGTCTCTCTCTCACACACACACACACACACACACACACACACACACACACACACACACACACACACACACACACACACACACACACACACACACACACACAAAGTTTGTGCATACATTTCCACTGCCAGATTGGAGGAGTCTTTTGTCACCTTCTAATGTTACTTCTCTTCAGTGCAATACGTTTTGATAACGACCTGCTGTACAGCGCCGTTCGCTCAGTCAATAACGTGTCGTTAACGTGAGTTAGAGGAGAAAGATTATTATAATTAGCCATGTTAGCTGCCTCAGTGGGTAACGTTAGCCTATAGAGAGTATTTATCTGACGTTTATGTTAGCTACTCCTCAAACCTGCGGGTGGAAATGGTTTATGCGATGCGATGTATGTTGAAGCAAGACAACGTTTTAATGTACCGGTACCTCGAATTTGACAAATTACGACGGACGTGCTCACGCAGATCTAAGCCCTGGCCATCCTAGGCTCAACGTGAGACTCATCAGTCATTCGGATGAGTCTCGCAAAGTTACACACAAAGTTTGTGCATACATTTCCACTGCCAGATTGGAGGAGTCTCGTCATTATCTAATGTTACTTCTCTTCAGTGCAATACGTTTTGATAACGACCTGCTGTACAGCGCCGTTCGCTCAGTCAACTAACGTGTCACTGTCGTTAACGTTAGTTAGAGGAATGGTTAGAGGAGAAAGATAGCTGGTGTTAGCTAGCTAATTAGCCATGTTAGCTGCCTCAGTGGGTAACGTTAGCCTATATAGAGTATTTATCTGACGTTTATGTTAGATACTCCTCAAACCTGCGGGTGGAAATGGTTTATGCGATGCGATGTATGTTGAAGCAAGACAACGTTTTAATGTACCTTGAATTGGACAAATTACGACGGGTCGTCAGATCTAAGCCCTGGCCATCCTAGGCTCAACGTGGCCTCTGTGTGCTGCTGCTGCTGCATGCTGGATAGAAATCCTGGAGCGGAGTCATGGAATGGAGTGCTTATATCGGAGCCTTGGATCGGTCATTTTCGCTGGAATCCGATCCGATCCATGTTTTTTGGCTCACATGATTGGATCGCAGCATCTCTACTGGTGGCATCTAGTGTTTTTGGCAGAGCGCTCTTGGCATTTTAAGCTCAAAAAAGTTTAACATTTGGAGCAAAAGCGTGTTGCTCGTCTTTTCACTCCTACCTCTTCTCCTTCCAGAGGGATCTTCAACCTCCTCTGCTCCCAGAATTGGCAATAATCTTGCTTTCATGTTCACAGTCAATATCATCAAACAGACGAAACCAGCTGGCTACCGTCCGTGTGATCGTTGTGTCCTGAACTGTACTGCACACGACTGCAGGGGAAAACAAAACAAAGCACACACAAAAAACGCTCCGTGCACTGTTTTGTGCACAATGGAAGCGCTCTCAACATGATTTCCATAGCGTTCTTATTGGAAAGAAACACGTCCTGTGTGAATGGTGCCTTACAATGCTATCACATTTGTTTTATCATTGTTGTTGTTGTTGTCCTATTTTGCAGAGGGTTATGGTCAAACTAAATCATTGGTGCAGGCCCCTATCAAGTTGGCTGAAGTCAAAACTAGAAAATGTTCTGAAACCGGAAATAAATATGGGGACAAATTAAAAACAGCATCAGAAAACAAGGCTATGAAATTCCGTTATAGTATGATCACAATTTGCAAAGGACTCAGTCAAACTAAATGTTCTGTAATGGAACAGTCAGCCAATTTTGAAAATGTGAGGCTACAGGAAATGATCAATTTTATGGGAAACAAATGGGCAGTATTTTGCTATCAACAATAAAGTAAGCCAATAGCTGTATACTCATTGCAGTAGTCTCTCCATCCATTAACATTAATCAGGCTCACAGCACTTGGGAATTGCCTGCTTTGAAATTGATAGCTGCTCGCCCGGATGTGGTAAATGCGCTCATAAATCCTGTTCCTGTGTGATTCTGAAAACAACTCCCATTTTATTACAAACAGTTGTAGGCAAGAGTCAAGGAGTGTGGGCTGCCCCAGTGGCTTACCGTACCATTTAAGGCTCAGTCCTTCCCACAGCGACCCGGGTTCAAATCTGCCCTGCGGTCCTTTGCTGCATTCTCTCCCCCATACACCTTCCTGTGTCTCTCACTATACTGAATATCTGTCAAATACACCTTCCTGTCTCTCTCTCACTATACTGAATATCTGTCAAATACACCTTCCTGTCTCTCTCTCACTATACTGAATATCTGTCAAATACACCTTCCTGTGTCTCTCACTATACTGAATATCTGTCAAATACACCTTCCTGTCTCTCTCTCACTATACTGAATATCTGTCAAATACACCTTCCTGTCTCTCTCTCACTATACTGAATATCTGTCAAATACACCTTCCTGTGTCTCTCTCACTATACTGAATATCTGTCAAATACACCTTCCTGTGTCTCTCTCACTATACTGAATATCTGTCAAATACACCTTCCTGTGTCTCTCTCACTATACTGAATATCTGTCAAATACACCTTCCTGTCTCTCTCTCACTATACTGAATATCTGTCAAATACACCTTCCTGTGTCTCTCTCACTATACTGAATATCTGTCAAATACACCTTCCTGTCTCTCTCTCACTATACTGAATATCTGTCAAATACACCTTCCTGTCTCTCTCTCACTATACTGAATATCTGTCAAATACACCTTCCTGTGTCTCTCTCACTATACTGAATATCTGTCAAATACACCTTCCTGTCTCTCTCTCACTATACTGAATATCTGTCAAATACACCTTCCTGTCTCTCTCACTATACTGAATATCTGTCAAATACACCTTCCTGTCTCTCTCTCACTATACTGAATATCTGTCAAATACACCTTCCTGTGTCTCTCTCACTATACTGAATATCTGTCAAATACACCTTCCTGTCTCTCTCTCACTATACTGAATATCTGTCAAATACACCTTCCTGTGTCTCTCTCACTATACTGAATATCTGTCAAATACACCTTCCTGTGTCTCTCTCACTATACTGAATATCTGTCAAATACACCTTCCTGTCTCTCTCTCACTATACTGAATATCTGTCAAATACACCTTCCTGTGTCTCTCTCACTATACTGAATATCTGTCAAATACACCTTCCTGTCTCTCTCACTATACTGAATATCTGTCAAATACACCTTCCTGTCTCTCTCTCACTATACTGAATATCTGTCAAATACACCTTCCTGTGTCTCTCTCACTATACTGAATATCTGTCAAATACACCTTCCTGTGTCTCTCTCACTATACTGAATAGCTGTCAAATAAAGCAGACAAATGTAGTCAAAGCATTCATTTAGAATTTTTGTTTTTAAGATAGATGAAAGCTCGGCCAGATCTACCGACCAGCAAGGCCAGCTGAGGTTGTTTTTGGACCATAACTGGACATAGCTGTGATATCATTGGGCTGGTGTAGGCTAACGTGCTGTACATCATGTGCTGTTGTTGAGTGTGACTCTATACATAATATTAGAGCAGTGTCAGACTTGTGAGCTTAGACTAGATTTTTTTTTAAATGAATACAAGCTCTGATGAGTATAAATATCAGAATATTGGCGGTTCACTCCAGATCAGAGGTTGCGTTAGGCTTTTCGCTTTTTTTGTCATAATCTATTACTACCGGTCATTTTCTTTTTCTGTTTTTATGATAATGATGATGAAAGCAGATGTCTTTACACAGAGTGATGTGTCCTCAGATTTAAAATAACTGACAGATAGACGTCAGAAACACAGCAGCAGCTTCGCTCATAACGGAGCTGCTTCATTGAGACAAGTTAAATTCACTTGAACACATTGTTTTATCACACTGGGTTGAAAATAGGGAGGAATTCTAGTTTCTTCTTTGTTTTCTTTCTCGACATTTTAACAACAATCTGTCAGCTCTCTGGTTAAACATAATTTAATTGTGCATTAGATTAATATTTTAAAGTTTAATGTCATCCAGCATCCCGGTTGATCAGAGGTTCTTGTTTTGAAGCGCTGTGATTGACCTGAAGGTCCAAACACCGCCCACTCGGAAAACTTTGGTTATAAAACGAGCTGACCCAGTAATGTTACTTCAACTAACACAAAGGAAGCACCCTGTAGAAGTTCGTTTCCACCGCTGAACAGATGGTCTGTTCGCCTGTCTGTCTGTCTCTCTGTCTGTCTGTCTGTCTGTCTGTCTGTCTGTTCATCTGTCTGTCTGTCTGTCTGTCTGTCTGTGTTCATCTGTCTGTCTGTCTGTTCGTCTGTCTGTCTGTCTGTCTGTCTCTCTGTCTGTCTGTCTGCCCGTCTGTCTGTCTGTCTGTCTGTCTGCCCGTCTGTCTGTCTGTCTGTCTGTCTGTCTGTCTGTCTGTCTGTCTGTGTTCATCTGTCTGTCTGTCTGTTCGTCTGTCTGTCTGTTCGTCTGTCTGTCTGTCTGTCTATCTGTCTGTCTGTCTGTCTGTCTGTCTCTCTGTCCATCCGTCCGTCCGTCCGTCCGTCCGTCTGTCTCTCTGTTCGTCTGTCTGTCTGTTAGTGATGCGCGGGTCAGGGTTGTTTAACGCCCGCACCAACCCAACCCATCGTCGGAGCCAGTCCGCACCGCCCAGCCCGTTAAAATATCTGAAAATGCCCAACCCAACAGCCCACAAACGGCCAATTTAATATACTGTAATATGTCTCCGGGCTCAGGATGAGTGCCACAGAGCTCTCCAAGGTGTCCAAACTCCCCCCCCCTCTCTCTTTCTCTCTCTCACACACGCGCGCGTGCGCGACACTTTTACTGCTGCATGCATTACGCAGCTGCTGCTTTCATGTCGTTAGGAGTTCTTTCTGCTTCGTCGGCGTTAGAAACTCTAAATAGCTACTATCGGTCTTTCTTCAATTAATCCAAGGTCTTCAAAAGGAGATAGCAGGTAGGCCTACATAAACAATGTTCTTATTCTTTCCAATTTCTTTTCATGCGTTCTCAACGGCACAGTGGCTCAGTGGTTAGCACTGTTGCCTCACAGCAAGAAGGTCCCGGGTTCGAATCCCGGTCCGTCCCAGGTCCTTTCTGTGTGGAGTTTGCATGTTCTCCCCGTGTTCGTTCGTGTGGGTTTCCTCCGGGTGCTCCGGTTTCCTCCCACCATCAAAGACATGTATGTTAGGGTTAATACTCCTGTCAGTGCCCCTGACCAAAGCAATGGCAAAATAACTGGAGTTGGTCCCCGGGCGCTGCACTGCGGCTGCCCACTGATCCTAGTTCTAGGAAGGTTCCTAGTAGAGGATGGGTCAAATGCAGAGGCTGAATTTCCCCATAGGGATAAATAAAGGATAACTTAACTTAAAGGAACACTCTGCCCATTTTCAACCAGCTTTGTATCATTAGAACATCAGTAGTATATCAGAAAACTGTAAACTGTTTTGAAGTCTGTCATTTAATTTGACAGTTATTGAGTGTTAAAGTGTGGACCAGTGACATCACTGGTCCACACTAACTCAAATAACTCATTAACTCAAATCAACTCTCAATAACTGTCAAACTAGATGAATGACTAGATGACTAGATGAACCGTCATCTAGTTTGACAGTTATTGAGAGTTGATTTGAGTTAATGAGTTATTAATTTGAGTTAGTGTGGACCAGTGATGTCACTGGTCCACATTTTAACACTCAATAACTGTCAAATTAAATGACAGACTTCAAAACAGTTTACAGTTTTCTGATATACTACTGATGTTCTAATGATACAAAGCTGGTTGAAAATGGGCGGAGTGTTCCTTTAAAGGTCCTATCCGTAAGTTCTAACTATTACTGACACCGGTGGCCGTTAGAGTAACTGCAGGCAGCGTGTGAACGAGCTGACGCCTGGGCACCATACTCGCACGCGCACAAATAGCTGCCTGGCAACAGCAGAGTTGTTGGTTGCTTTGTAACGTTAACTCATAAAAGTCACTTGAAAACGGCAACATGGACAATTTATCGGTCAGATCAGCCTTGAGATGCACAGGAAGGATTCTGGATGAATTATCGGACGTTATTGTGGCATGTTTGGCCGAGTTTTGGCTTACATTGGCTGCGGGGAAATGGATAAGGATATTCACGTTAGGAACTACCGTGCTTCCCCTATATGTACGGTACCGTGTAATGCCTTGAGTTGACCAAACTGAACAATCAAACAATGTTTCATAAGCATAACAGTAACGTTAGGCATATTTACGACTGTTACATTCATTATCCACACAAGACGGTAACATTATAGTGGAGCTCGGTGGTAATTTCTATAAATGTAAATCAATATTAGTCCTCTCTCGTCATCAACGCTCCTCTGCTGATTTCTCGGTGGATACAGGCAGCTGCTTGCAAACATGATAGATCGCTGGCTAAAAAGGAAAACTATGTCGTCAGAAGGGGGACCCGCTCAGAAAAAACAAACAGGACAAGTCGAACAACAAGGTGCTTTAACATCAACGTAACACCGAATAACGTCAGTGTCATTCATGTTTAGTGTTACGTTATTGACGATGAAGAATCTGATATCGATAATGACGTTAATAATAACGGTAATCCTCCTTATCCCGAGCGCCAGTGATGTCAACGTTATTGTCGCCACTCAAATGGCATTTCTCATAAAGCAGCCGTGAAAATCTGGTGGAAGCATTTTCAATAACAAGTGAAACGACACACAGCCTGCCCATTCACTTCAATAGAACTGTCCCCAATGCAAAAAACAGGTTTAGTTGCCAGTAATGACAGTAAGAAAGGCAGATGTAGTGAGCAAAGATGGATGATTTAATATTCCATAGCTCTGTCCTAACCAAATCTAACTGACATCACTATTGTGAACACAAAACAAAGGACACTTCTAATATAATATGATATTAGTGTTTTAGTAGCGTGTATCACTCAATACAAAAAATAAAGGCTTTCATAGAACCAAAAGCCTATGGCTTAGTCTGCAGAAGAAACACGACAAAAGCCATAGTAATTTAGACTCAGGTGTGCATAAACGACTTATTTTTTCTTTTTTGGACAGGAGAAGCAGGTATTTGTCGGTTATAGTATCGCCTGAAAACCCCCCCCCCCAGAGTCTATAGATCCCCACCAAAATCTATAAATCCCCCCTATCTGAAGAACATAAAGGGGGAATTCCCCCCTAGTTTGCAAATAAGGGGGGAATTCCCCCCTAGTTTGTGTGTGTGTGTGTGTGTGTGTGTGTGAGAGAGAGAGAGAGAGAGAGAGTTCACATCTTTAATAAAGGGTTAGTCTGCGTCTGCGACACTGCGTGTTTCACTTTCCTAACGGCGGGTTCACACAGACGCCTAGAGCGACGCTTTAAGCAACGCATAAGCAACGCATAAAATTTAGGCGTCCTTGTTAACAGAAGAGAGCGTTCACACATACCGCTGCCACGCTGCGCTGAAGCCACGCTCGCGCTGCGCCTACGCTGCGCTGCATTTATCGTTTAGGCGTCTGTTCTATTTTTCAGCGTCTAGGCGCGCTGAACTGTCAAGCTGACTGTTGTTTCTGACGGACTTGGGCCATATTTTCTACCGAGTTTAACGAGTGCATAGTAGGAGAGCTGTCCTTCATGTGTTCCTCTATTAACGTATTTTCTGTCAGATGTATATATACCCCCCCTGTCTCAATGCATGTGGTGTTGACTCATAGTCACATGATTACCCAAGGGAAAATAACAATTACAGCCGGCCAGGAAATAGACAGACATCGTCACTTGCACATTACAATAAAAAAGAGGTTTATATTACTCACCCATGCTATAAATCAGATCTGAAAAGTGTAAAAAACCGCTGCTCATGTGATCAGCGTAGCGCAGAGCGGGGCTTCAGTGTGGCGTCCTGTGTGAACGCAAATAGGCACCTAGCGTGCATGAAGCAATGCCTACGTATATGCCTAGGCGTAGCTTAAAGCGTAGCTTTAAGCGTCGCTTAAGGCGTATGTGTGAACCCAGGGTAACTCTTAAGTTACTTAATAATGTTGCTTTGTCACATTCTGAGTCTGCCCCACCCGCACCCGCAATATTTTCAGAATTTGCCAACTCAGACCGCCTGCAGGGCGGGTCAGCCCGCGGCACCCGGCGGGTTTTGGGTAGCCCGCGCTGCCGCGCATCACTACTGTCTGTCTGTCTCGCTGTCCGGTGGCTTCATCATCTGTCAAAATGATGGATAGCCTTCAGATTTTTCTGTCATCTTCTATATTAAAAGGGAGCAAGTAGGCAATGTTTGTTTCAAAGAATTTTGTCCGGCCACAGCTATGTCGTTTTACGACTGGATTTTTTAATTAGGTGATTGCCCAATGATGTGAGTGATGATGTCATCAGTGATATCATCTGTGATGATGTCATCAGTGATGTTATAGAGCAGGCGAGGCTGCATATCGGCTGAGCTGCATATGGAACGCGCAGTGGGCGAGCTGCAGGGCGGGCGAGGCCATGACCCCACACAGCGGGCAAGCCTAGGAATCGAGCGTGCAAGATTGCTAGTTGTCCAAAACAATTCTGTCAATGACGGAGAATATCCGGTTAACGCGACCTCTGCTCTAGATGAACTCTTGGATGTATGCATAGTGAAAAGTGACAACGCTCTCATCAAAGTGAAATCTATCTTTAATGGAACAATTGTTGCAAATGGGGAGTGATGAAACTGGAATCTTGTTAAAGGTCCCATTCTGTGCAAAAGCTGTTTTTACTTGTAAATGCATATATACTGCTGTCAGCCCTCCCTGTAATGAGTGGTCACAAGCTCAGAACTGCCACAGTTGGATTTGTCCCTATCCAGCTTCCCCCTGCAGTCTCCTCCAAGCCACACCCCCAAACGCTTCGTTTGCCCAGAGGGGGATTGGGACGTCATGAGCTTCCTCACGCATACTGCGCGGGTCTCTCTCACACAAGCTACCTGCACCATTTTGTATATAGCCACAAAATTAACACTTCTAGCTGGAGCGATGCCAACTGTACGTGATCCAGCAACTGCGGAGGTGCATTCGGTAAGTCTAGGCATTTTGAGATGTCCTCTTTAGCGTAGCAACGTTAAGTTAGCGATAGCGTTAGTTGTGGACACGGGGTCATCCCTATGTTCCCCGGGTCCTATGTTCCCCGGGTCCTATGTTCCCTGTTTTTGTGGGACCGGGGAACATAGAACCCTTTCTATGAAAAAGGGTCCTATGTTCCCCACTTTTCCCAAATAGGGTCCTATGTTCCCCGCTATGTTCCCTGGGAGAGGTTAGGTTTTGGGTTAGGGTCTGGGGGAGGTTATGTTTAGGCGTGGGGGGTGGGAGAGGTTAGGTTTTGGGTTAGGGTCTGGGGGAGGTTAGGTTTAGGCATGGGGGGAGGTTAGGTTTGGCGTGGGGGCTGGGAGAGGTTAGCTCCACCGACACGCTGCACGCCGCCTCGCTCAGCTAGGTAGGCTGTTTTTGGCATTTCGGGAGAAGCGGGGAACATAGGACCCATTTGGGAAAAGCGGGGAACATAGGACCCTTTTTCATAGAAAGGGTTCTATGTTCCCCGGTCCCACAAAAACGGGGAACATAGGACCCAGGGAATATAGGACCCGGGGAACATAGGTACGCTCCCGTGGACACAACCTAGCGTGCTGGTCCACAGATGCTAATCTGATTGGCCGATGGGAGCCTGGGGCGGGCTCTCCCTCAGTGGCCAATGGGAACTGTTAGTTCTGAATATATTATAGAAAGTTTAGAAACAGACCATTCTTGGGACGCAACGAGATGAGGAAGTGACAACTCCGTCACAACAAACGGGGTTGCTATATTTTCGACAAATTAATCCAGAATCATGTTTTATGGACCAGAGACACACATTTTTAAGAGGTTACAGCTGCACAAATTGGGACCTTTAAAGTTCACTCCCCCTCAGTATACAGATGCACTTTCACACCTTTCTTTGGCCTTTATTCATACAGTGGGAGTCTCACTGAGAGCAATGCTCTCTTTTGCAGGGGAGACCTGTTCACATTCACACACATTCACACCTGGAAGCTGACCAGTACAACCACAGTCTGATCTGCTGGCACTGAGCAGCTCCACTGGAGCGGTTGGGGGTTAAGGGCCTTGCTCAAGGGCACCTCAATGGTCATAATGAGGGAGGGGCAAGATATATTTTCACTTTCCCCACCCAGATTTATCCTGCCAGTCCCGGGGATTGAACCGACGACCTTGCAGTCACAAGCTCGCTTCTCTAACCTTTAGGCCACCACTGCCTGCTTTAACGTGCCATGTTGTTTGAACCCACTGACTCGCCTTTTCTTTCCTCCCTGTGCACTGTCAGGCCTTATCGTCTCTCTGTAAAATGGGCCACCATGTTCTGCCATTTTAATTTCACGGTTATTAAAGTGAGGGATGAAAGTGAGGGAGAAATATTAAAGGGTGAATTAGCATGTGCAGACAATCCTGTTTGAAAGTAGTGCACTGCACTGCCTCTGAACACACACCACCTCCTCATGCACTTTCCCTCTGTTCACCTGTTTGCTCAGGACCTTCCTTATTCCATCACTCACTTCTCAACCCCTTGTAATGAGAGCAAAATCAGACAAGCTATAATTCCCATGTGTTGTCCATTGTCCATTTCAATGTGTAATTGTTAAAAAATGTTTCAAGACAGCTGATTATTTTGAGATAAGGGTGGCAAGGGCACCAGGAGAATTAAATCCACTATAAAATAAAGTAATTTGTATGATTTTTAAATGTACTCCTCCTGTCTTCCATGTCCACAGGCAGGTAGATAACTTCACACTACCATCTATCTGCTTTGCAAACTCATTTGGCAAGCAACATTAGACAAGCAAGTAGCGCAAATGTGCATCGGCAGCCAAAAGTCTGTTGCCAAATGCCTTGGGAGTCAACAAGTGTTATCCATTCTTCAAAAATGAGTTGTTGCTAGTCACTTTGAGAAATAAAGTTGAAACAAAGTTTAGAAACAAAGTTTGAAAAGTTGCTAAATCTAGCAACAAAGTTGCCAAGTTGGCAACAGTGCTCACACATCTCCAGAACGAATCCTATACCATGATTAAGAATGCAGAATAGACACAAGTGATTATCAGCATATTAACCAGGTTAACACTGTGGCAATTGTCCAAGTCAGTGCAGACATTGTGATAATTATCTGTAACAAATAACAGGTATGAACTGTATGAAGCATGACTTTATGAGGTTAATGTACACATTGGACCTTCATCAGAGAAGGAGTAACGAGTGAATAAAATGCAAATAACTTCAGTGCAAGGTGGGTCTTTGATTTAAAGTGGTGATGAAGCACACACACAGGTCAACATGTTCTGCTAAAAGGATTTCCTCCCTTGAGTGTGATCCTGTGTCACTCCATAAAAAAAACAGCTGTAATAAATACATACATCAAAGAATTCACTACTTGAGCCTGCTAGCTTGACTATGAAGCACCATCACTGTGGGGCTTTGGGCTGACAGCCAAAGTATCGCTGTACAGCTACTGCAGCCTACACGCAAAGGCCAGCAGAGTCAAACTGCAAATGTCACCTATAACTGCAAAAAGAAAAGAAAAAAGTTAAGGTTTACACCTGTAACCATCACCACCATCAGATTGTTTGCTTTTTTTTGTATTGCATTCATCACATAACATGAATCTTGTATAATGCAGGCAAAATGTATTTTGAAATGACTAACCTATTGTAGCATAGGCTTGTTCGTTGTAGCATTGTAGCATAGGCTGCAGCATAACTAAGGCAGAGAAGCATCTTTACTGGCAGTAGATTGGAGCACATCGTCCCTCACCTTTATCATTGAACAGCATGGTCATGGTAGCCAATATAACCTATTAGATGACTCAAAATGTCTTACTTGGCTGAAAACACTGTCCTTGGTTATTTTATACTGTATATATCATTGCACAGTTCAAATGAAAAACATTGTGATTATGATTCTCGTGTTCTGATTACACCTAAGCTCGGAGAAGATTGTTGACATCGACAGGAGTCATTTCGCACTTGCTTTGACCTGAAGAAGATGCCTTGCAGCATCAAGATGTTTATTCTTTCTGAATCTCCTGAACTGCATTATTTTCAGTCTGCAACCTTCATTTCTAAATTAGAATTTCGAGCTAGAAAGTTCCTAGCTTTATATCCGCTTGCAATTTACATATGAAAAAGGTGTGAGGCACAATTATATTGACAGACAATATTATAATTATAGTAATAATAAAAAGCTCTGCAGTAGAGTATTTTCAGCATAGCACATTGCATAGAATAAGCCCTGATCAACAGCAATTAGATGTGGATTTTCATAATACAGCACCCTGAATCTTGTTAATTTGATTTGAAATCCTGAAGTGCACAGTAAACTCCATGCCGTTATTAGGGAGAAATACCCATTTTGGTTTTACACGTCTGCCTTGATCCTTGTTGCAGGAACGCAATTATGTGAACTTGTTTTTATAAATCAGATCATTGTTTGCTCATTTAGCCAGCCGTGTACCACATACCGCCTCAGCCTCATTTAGAGCCAGAGGCAAAAAGGCTGCCAAGAGAACATGAGAAGACACTAACAACACTCGCTCTGGTGTGTGGGCTTGGCCATTGAATTAAATGATTTTGTTGACAACATATGAGAAATTACTACTTTATTGAGTACAATATTAATCTGCCAGAATTAAGGTTGTCAATAGTATCGATAAGTATCGACACAAAAAAATTGAAACGGATACAATACTCATTTGAAACAGTATCGATACCAGCAGTGCTTTCTCTTAATGAAAAAATCAAACATAAAACTGATTTTTGCCTCCCTATCATTGGTGGGTTTTAGGGGTGGGAATCGCAGAGTAACTCACAATACGATACGATGCTATTGTGATACTTGGTCCTCGATAATGATGGTATCACGATACAGCGATCCTGCAATAATCGATACATTGCAGGATATTTAATGTACAATTCATCACAATATCCATGTAACTGAAGAGGAAGAAATACCCCTAAAACGACAAAAAAAAGAAAGGAATTATGTATTTGTTCACAGAATTCACATGAAACAATGTACAACAAAGTGCATACTGGCATAGTGCCTCTTTAACACACACTGACTGCAACTTGTACACCACTGCACGTGGGAAGTTAACATGTTTAAAGGAAGTTAAAATGTTTAAAGGAAGTTAAAATGTTTAAAGGAAGGATACAAAATAATGTTTCATTAAAATCTTTTCAATCTGTGCAAATTAAAATCGAGCTGAAATACCATTTTCACAGTATGTGACTTCCTTATCCGTATTCCGAGTGAAACAGGGTAGAGAGGCGGGACATAACGTTTGGAGGAGTTTGATTTGACCGGTGGAAAGTGGGTGTGAGGCGAGTCGAGTGCCCTGCCCTGCAGTGCCTCAGAGCAGAGAGAGAAAGCAGTCTGCTAAATAATGTATTTTACCGGACAAATCTGAAACCTACCGGTCACATTTCAATAACAGTCTATGTGACAAACACAATATCATGTAAATACAGCCCTGTGCACTGTGAATATGGTATCACGTGGTGCGAGCAATAACAACGTATCGCAAGAGTATCACAATCAATATATCAATATTAAAACATTTTTGTCCCACCCCAGTGGGTGTCTGTTGCTTCAACAAGCTAAAAGTGTTCTGATAGGCTGATTAATGGAGCAGGGGTAATCTGCTGTGTACACAGTTTTTAATGAGTTTTTATCGGACCTAGATTATGGAGTAGTGTATTTTTTTTACACCTGTATTGTGTTGCCATCCCCCCAACGTAGGCTACGTTCTTTGTTTTATCCCCTGCACTGTCCGCTCAAAAACAACTCTCTTCTTCTGACGTTCTTTTGTATTTCGCACCGTGACTGCCGGAAGTGTTAAAACAACCCGGAAGAATTTGGCCCACTGCCGTGTATGAACATATTGGTGAATAGTATTGTGACAATGACAACCCTAGTCAGAATGCTTAGCCCTCGTTCACACAGGACGCCGAAGCAACGCTCAACCGAAGCTGTACCTACGCTGTACCTACAAGTTTCATTTCAGCATCCTTGTTAACAGGCGAAGCCGTTCACACCACCCGCACGCGTGCCACGCTGACGCCGTGCCGAAGCTGAGACGAAAAGAGAAGGCGTCTTGTGTGAACAACAAGGCGTACGTTCAGCTTGTGCTGCTTCAAGCTTCAGTTCTGCTTACGTTCGGCGTCCTGTGTGAATGTAGGCTTAGGCGGATCCCAGAGGGACAATGAGCAAAAAGCTTGTAGGTGTCTGTTCTTCCTTTGTGGAAGAAAAAAGGCTATAATGAAAGCTGATATACTGCACTCATTAGCTCATAATGATTGTGTCATTTCCTATTCAAAGTAATAACGTTATGGCAGCAGAGCATCAAACAATGTGTCGCTCTCCAAATAGTTATGAACCTCACATTAGGGATGGAAGCTGTGTTTGCAGCTGTAGGCAGCCAGAGTCAATTTCTATAAAGCAGCTCTATACACAAGTTGAAAAATGATCCCAGATCAAGTTGAAGATGGTGTCCGAGTCCCTTTTTAGAAAAGGCCTTATGATGATAAGTTGCTTGACATGTAAAATGAAGATGCTTTTTTTTGTCTGTTCATCCTCTTACCTGTACTGTACATGTTGTGTCAAGTCAAGTTTATTTATATAGCCCTAATTCACAAGCATGTCTCAGAGGGCTTCACAGAAAGTATGTCTAGCTGATTCTAGCTAACACAACAGTAACAAGAATATACAGAATAAAGATAACATTTGAACAATTGATAATATAGAAAATATAGAAATGAAGAGAGAGCAGAGGAGAGAGCAGGAGAAGGGGGAAGAGCAGGGGGAATGTGAGAGAGTGATGGGGTGGGGAGGGAATGGGAGATGTTGGAGGGTATAGGAGGTGGGGAAGGAGCAAGAGGAGAGAGCAGGAGAGGGGAAGGGGGGGGGGGTGTGTGGGGGAGAAGAGAGCAGGGGGAGGGAGGAGGTGGGGAGAGAATGAGAAATATAGACGCACATCTTGCAAACGGACATATGTCAATTTCTAAGCAACCAAACTATGCCTAATTTAATTGGCTGCAAGCCTTTAGTAGTGAGTCCTTTTGCCAAATAAGCACATGTTCACATATAGAGCTTATGGGTGCCTTGCTTTAGGGAAGAGTGGGTGCCATGCTTTGAATAGTGGCGAAATACTAAGAGCATGGGTGCCATGCTTTAAATAGTGGCGGAATATTGCCATGCTATGCCATGCTTTAAATAGTGGCGGAATATTGGAGGGGATAGAGTGGGTGCCATGCTTTGGAGTAAAATGTGTACTATGCTTTAGAGTAGTGGGGGAAGGGGGGAAGAGGAAGAACACCGGGAAGAGGAGAAAGCAGGAGAGTGGAGGAGGGAGGGAGAGCGGGGGGATGTGAGGGAGGAGGAGAGAACAGAGGAGGAGAGATGAGGGTGCAGGGGAGGGAGAGCCAGGGTAGAGGTAGGGTCTAGGGTTGGGGGAGGGGAGGGAGTAGGATACGGGCCCGGATTAGGGCGAGGGTGGGGAGAAATGGGAAATGTGGAGGAGGAGAGAACAGAGAAGGAGAGGTGGGAGGGTGCAGGGGAGGGAGAGCAGGGGGAATGTGAGAGGGAGGAGAGGACAGAGAGGAGGAGAGAACAGAGAAGGAGAGGTGGGAGGGTGCAGGGGAAGGAGAGCAGGGGGAATGTGAGAGGGGAGAGGACAGAGAGGAGGAGAGAACAGAGAAGGAGAGGTGGAAGGGTACAGGGGAGGCAGAGCAGGGGGAATGTGAGAGGGAGGAGGTGGGGAGGAAATGGGAAATGTGGAGGAGGAGGGAACAGCGAAGGAGAGATGGGAGGGTGCAGGGGAGGGAGAGCCAGGGTAGAGGTAGGGTCTAGGGTTGGGGGAGGGGAGGGGGTAGGATACGGGCCCGGATTAGGGCGAGGGTGGGGAGAAAATGGGAAATGTGGAGGAGGAGAGAACAGAGAAGGAGAGGTGGGAGGGTGCAGGGGAAGGAGAGCAGGGGGAATGTGAGAGAGGGGAGAGGACAGAGAGGAGGAGAGAACAGAGAAGGAGAGGTGGGAGGGTGCAGGGGAAGGAGAGCAGGGGGAATGTAAGAGAGGGGAGAGGACAGAGAGGAGGAGAGAACAGAGAAGGAGAGGTGGGAGGGTGCAGGGGAGGGAGAGCAGGGGGAATGTGAGAGGGAGGAGGTGGGGAGAAATTGGGAAATGTGGAGGAGGAGGGAACAGAGAAGGAGAGGTGGGAGAGTGCAGGGGAGGGAGAGCCAGGGTAGAGGTAGGGTCTAGGGTGGAGGGAGGGAGTAGGATACGGGCCCGGATTAGGGCGAGGGTGGGGAGAAAATGGGAAATGTGGAGGAGGAGAGAACAGAGAAGGAGAGGTGGGAGGGTGCAGGGGAAGGAGAGCAGGGGGAATGTGAGAGAGGGGAGAGGACAGAGAGGAGGAGAGAACAGAGAAGGAGAGGTGGGAGGGTGCAGGGAAAGGAGAGCAGGGGGAATGTAAGAGAGGGGAGAGGACAGAGAGGAGGAGAGAACAGAGAAGGAGAGGTGGGAGGGTGCAGGGGAGGGAGAGCAGGGGGAATGTGAGAGGGAGGAGGTGGGGAGAAATTGGGAAATGTGGAGGAGGAGGGAACAGAGAAGGAGAGGTGGGAGAGTGCAGGGGAGGGAGAGCCAGGGTAGAGGTAGGGTCTAGGGTGGAGGGAGGGAGTAGGATACGGGCCCGGATTAGGGCGAGGGTGGGGAGAAAATGGGAAATGTGGAGGAGGAGATAACAGAGAAGGAGAGGTGGGAGGGTGCAGGGGAAGGAGAGCAGGGGGAATGTGAGAAAGGGGAGAGGACAGAGAGGAGGAGAGAGGCAGAGAAGGAGAGGTGGGAGGGTGCAGGGGCGGAAGGAGAGCAGGGGGAATGTGAGAGAGGGGAGAGCAGGAAGTGGCAGGGATTCAGGAAAATAGGGTAGAAGAGGAGAAGGAGCAGAGGGGGGGAGAAGGAGGAGAGAGCAGGAGAAGGGAGGGGGGGCAGTGGGATGTGGGGGAGGAAAGAGCATGGAAAGAGAGGAGGTGGAGGGGGGAGTGGGAAATGTGGGAGAGGGGAGAACAGGAAGGGGGAAGAAGGGAAGAAGCGGGGGAAGGGGGAAAGAAAGAGGGGGGGGGAGAAGATCAGACAACTGACTACTCTAAGCATTAACCAGAGCTAACTGGGACATAGTATCTAGCTAATCTACAGCCTAATCTGGCCTATCCTACTCTGCTCTAGTCTGATCTTTGCCTGAACACTATAACAGGTCAGCCTTAGGCTGTAGCTAATCTATCGCCTACCTAAGCTGTTCTAAACCAACCGGCAGCCCTCGACCAGTGATGAAGAGCACCGATGCCCCCCCCTTCCCTTAGGCAGGCAGGTGACCAGGATGATGAGGATAGGGGTCGGTGATGGTGATGAGCCCGGGGTGTCAGACAATAGAAGGAGTAGTGGGTAGATGGCCTAGAGTGACGACAGGTGGCTAGGGCGATGACGGCCGGACCTAGGGCTGCAGCGGCGGGGTGTACGTCAGGCCAATGAAGGACACCTGAGGGGGAGAGAGAGAAGAGAGCGGGGGAATCTGCGCAGAGGTGGAACTAACTCTATAGACAACAATAAAATTAGGTCAAATCAAAATTTATTAGGATTATCTAGGATGACTAATACTATACTGCTAATTCAGGTCTAGGTAGTCTAGGTCTAAGTTTAGACTGATACTGCTGGCTTGTGATAGCCCGCTCAGCAGTTCAGGACTAAGTTTATTCACCAGCTATTAGATTTTCTATCTGAGCTACTGGATCGGCTGATGCCATATTATTAAATTAGGTCAAGTCTAAGTTTATACTGATACTGCTGGCTTGAGATAGCCCGCTCAGCAGTTCAGGACTAAGTTTATTCACCAGCTATTTGATTTTATATCTGAGCTACTGGGTCGGCTGATGCCATATTATTAAATTAGGTCAAGTCTAAGTTTATACTGATACTGCTGTCTTGAGATAGCCCGCTCAGCAGTTCAGGACTAAGTTTATTCACCAGCTATTTGATTTTATATCCGAGCTACTGGATCGGCTGATGCCATATTATTAAATTAGGTCAAGTCTAAGTTTATACTGATACTGCTGGCTTGTGATAGCCCGCTCAGCAGTTCAGGACTAAGTTTTATTCACCGGCTATTTGATTTTATATCTGAGCTACTGGATCGGCTGATGCCATATTATTAAATTAGGTCAAGTCTAAGTTTATACTGATAAATGTTGTGCATTTCTCTTATCCCCATCTCTTTCATGTGTTAATATAGCATCTCTTTCATGTGTTAATATAGCATGCTTTCCATGCATCCATTTTAAATATGATGCAAAGTTTCCCCACAGTGGAAATCAAACTTAGTTTTGACAACTGTGAGTATCTGGCCGGCCCCCTTGCTTGGATCACGCCCATTTTTTAACTGAACCTTCATTTTGATGTCAACTACTGTACACTCTAGGGCATTCACTGACTAGTCGACTAGTAAAACCACTAGTCGACACTGTGCTTAGTAGTCGACTAGTCGTCATTCTTGGTTTTCCCTCTTTCCACAGTGCAGTGTTAATAATGCAGTACAGCAGATATGCCACTGGGGGGCGCTGTGGGTGCCTTGCGACCATTTGCGACCCTTCCAATTGACGAAGAAGAACGAGTGCAACAACCATTTGCTAAATAACAAACCTCACATCACTTTCTTTTTGTTTTTATTTTAGAATACTCAATAGCATAAACCATTACTTCATTTTAGTGCAGCCAGTTGTTTGTATGCTGTCAGGAAAGTCACTTTTGATGGATAGTAGGAAGCATCCTACCGGACTGTAATGTGAACAGCAGCCCAGGCTAGGTTGCTAACTAACGTTTAACACTACTTTAGGAAACCCTTTCCTCGCGCCCCAAAGCAGGACTACACAGCCAGCAGGATAGCAGCATGGCAGACCTTCAAGTGTAAGTGGAGTTCGTTTTAACCATGCTTTATTAAATGACTAGCTGTCATTACTTAAGTAACGTTACCCATTTGTTTGTGAACAATGCAACGTTTTTGTTAACTGGGTTTCACACTTTTAATTTGAAGGCCGGAAAGGGAAATGGTGTGATAGTACATTGAATTGACACTGGTCTGTCAATTCTATCATTTCACATGTACCATTTCCTTTTTTCACACGCTAACGAAATGTTAGCGTGTGAAGCCTCGACCTATCTGGATTATAAAAGTATAACGTTAGAGAAAACAGCCATCAGCCATGCCGTTTTATACTAATGTATTTCCAAATGCTTTGGGAATCAAGCTTGGTCAGAAAAGGTCTACTATAGGTCTAACTACAGGTAGTTCAATAGCCCTGCTGCCTGGTTGTATTTGACACCTTTTGACGCGAGTTGAGCGTTTTGATTGGGGGGAGAAAAAAACTCAGACTAGTCGACTAGTCGACTACCTTTAGGGACGACTAGTCGACTAGTGAAATTCACTAGTCGTGAATGCCCTAGTACACTCCTGTAAAGTTCCGTGATTACATCTTTCATGGATTTGATGCTATCGCCCAAACAGACAGACAGACAGACATATAAACATCTGGCAAAGTATTCAAAACGGCCTCTGTGGTAGTTCCCTGCCCAATAGGACCACATTGAGACACACACAGACTCACAAGGTGAAAACAATAGCAGCCTCGCTGTTATGACAATAACAAATGTGTGTGTGTTTTTATGACAGTACAGAAAACACATCTCATCGTTTAGCAACAATACTCAAAAATATTACAGTGAATGACAGTCTTGTATGAGATCATGACCGATGTAAATGAGATAAACACTGTAGGTTGGGTATGGAGAACACATTGATAATCTATTTATTGCAGTCCAGTAATGATTGTTGTAAATACAGTATGCTTACTAAAAAGTGTGGCTGAGGGATGATGAAGTGTACTTGCAGTGTCATCAGTCAATCTTCATTATAACTATAACTTAGGGTAGCAGTCTAGCATGTTATAATGAAGTTGTAGTATTACTGAAGTGTAGAGAAGTAAATAGCTAAGAATCTAACATAATTTCCAATGGTTATTAGTTTAATGTGTTGGGTGATCAGTTTTCAGTCAGTTGATTATGAATGACTTATATACCTCTTAAAATTGGCTAAGTGGGTGGCGGTGGTGTGTGTCACGATTGTGATATCATCAGTGATGTCACTTGAGCATTTGTGATGTCATCACTGATGTCACTCGAGCAATTGTGATGTCATCAGTGATCCTTCCTGGCTGAGGCTGTGATGGGAGTAGCAGGGAGGAGAGGACAAGTAGCTCATCATATCCAGAGTAAGTGGTGGGACCGTGGGAGTATAAGTAAGGAGAAGAGGACAAGTGGTGCTTCATCTCGAGTCTCCACCCTAGGAATCGGTATCTTAAAAGTGAGATTGAAACAAGTGAGCTATGGGCCTTTTCAAGGTTGACTCTGTTGCTAGATTCATAATAGTGCTCATATTAATTCAATTGATTTATATTGAGACAGATGTGAAATGGTTGGGGTTTCTGTAAATGTTTCTTCCCCCCCCCCCCCCCCCCCCCCCCACACCCCATTCTGGATGTACAGTATGCACATCTTACATCTCCCTTCCCATGTTTTGTCACTTGAGCTGGATGTTCAGCTCATAGTTTGCATGCAAGGTGCTTGTTGTGTCCCCGTGGAGAAGAAATCAAAGCACTATTCAGGGACCCTCAAGAAGCTTTAGTGCTAATTTGTCAACCGCATGACTTTTTAATTGCTGCTTAGATTCATCTGTCATAGTTTTTTTTAGGTGATTTTTAGTCCTTTTTTGGGTGGCAGCATTACCGTAACGTAATTCCTGCTTTCACCATCAAAATGTCAATATTTTGATCGCAAATGTATCTACTTAGAAATAGGTCATCACTTTGTGGAGAAAGACATCCCATACTGTAGGACACTCAATTAAAATTCAAAGAGGTCCAGTTAGAGAAAATTTCCTCAAGCAAAGGTCCAGAACATTGTAACATAGCTTGCGTTATGATTCAGTGCCATTGAACTCAATGATTGAAGTAGCCTAATGGTACACTGTCTGTATGTAGTCAACAACTGACTGTTAAATCAAAATAAACATCAACAGTGCTTATTTACAGTTTTCATATTTAACTGGATTAATTATACATAACTAGCCTACTATAATAATAAATATTCTTTTCTCATTTCATGTAAAATAATGGCTGCATTTAAAAATAACATACAACAGAGTGCTTTGGAAAAATGTGCATCTTAAACAAAGTGCTTTAATTTTAGAAAAATAAGTTTCCCCTTTTCTTCACTCCATTTCACATTTTAACACTCTCAGCCAACAAACCACCTTTTCTCGAGAGAAGTGAGCTCCCACTCTGTCTGTCTGTCTGTCAATCGATCGATCTAACTCTGCATGCCGTTGGGCAGTGAGTGTGCCCTGGTGTGTATGTGTGTTTGCTCATGTGTGGCGCTTCCATAGACAGGTCAGGATCGCATCGCACTTCACACGAGACATACTGGTTTTGAACTGCCCGTAAGAACAATGAATGGAAATGTAAGAGTCGTTTATTTTGAGCAGTGAGCACACCATGTGAAATTACTTCTATCTCTCGCCTCTCCTCCGTTCGTGTCACACGCTCGCAGCACCACTGGGAAGCAACAGGGAGAAACAATTTGCTTATTTGATTGGCCGAGTAGCATCACGTGTGATGATTTACAGCACATGCATTGGGCTGTGGCTTCCTGGCAGATAAACCAGTAGTACCGAGTACCGTAAAGACTAGAAAAGCATGTGCCCGTTAAAATAGAAACGCTCCGTGAAAATGTAAGTTATCAATGATTTGTAGGTTATAGGGCTCGGTCCGGATAGGTCGGCGTCTCGGTCTGGATGCGGACCGGGGTCCGGACTTTGAGGATCGCCGCTGTAGGAGGTGGGTTTGGCAGAGGTTTGGAATCTTTGCCATTGCCATTTGCCAGGCTTAGTCAGTTGACTGTATCCAAGGACCCTAAAAAGAAGGATAAGATATCACTCACGTCACAGCCTTCAAACTTTGCATTTGGGGCCCGTTCTATTAAAGTGAATGGGGCAGGCAGCGTAAGTCCCACTATAAACCATCATATCTGTGCCGTGTGACGTGAGTGATGTCTCATCCTTCTCTTTAGGATCTTTGACTATCTAGGATTCGAACGCTGTGACATGAGTGATGTCTTATCCTTCTTTTTATGGTCCTTGACTGTATCTAGGAAATGCAAGATAAGATTGGCACTCCTTTGGCTGTTTGGCAACCTCCCCACATCTTACTGGTGTCTAACAGACCTGGAAAGGCTAGGGTGTGCTGTGTTGCACCAGGAACAGGAACAGATAACAGCTAATTAAGGCATACAGTAAGTCACCTTTTAGTCCGCTGTCTGCTGCCTAACCACATAAACAGGGGGCAGGCTTGGGCTTTGGCAGAGGAAGCCGCAGAAGTGATACTGAATGCTGATACTGAATGCTGTAGTTCCTCGAATGGCCACTTGAGGCTGGCTCCAAAAGAGAATAGACCCTTCTCACGGGGGCCATTTTGTGTCGAGAAGCCAGGGTAAACACAGGTGCAAGCAAAACACTAATGAGGGTTTCCAACTTCCATGATTGGAATTTGGAAACCCTCATTAGTGTTTTGCTTGCACCTGTGTTTACCCTGGCTTCTCGACACAAAATGGCCCCCGTGAGAAGGGTCTATTGTTCCCTGTTCACCCCAAGCCCCCATGAATAGCGCTGGGCTGTGAAGCCATTTGAACATGGTGGCGAAGCTCTGTATTGCAATTCACATGACGCCATGCAGCCCAGAAAGGAAAATTCCCATCCACTTGCATGGAGACCGCGGCAGCTGTTAAACCCAGGGGGATTTTTTCTGGGTGTCACTCAAAGTATGAAAGGACTCTTTTAATTATCAAATAATTTGTTATCGGGCATTTTTTCTTCAGAAGCCACTAAGAGCCGTATACGGGTGTATTTTCTGGGGCTTCATGAACGCGCATTTCATGAATGCGCATTTGGCCAAGGGAACGTGGATCGTCAGCATCATCACTTCCTTGTTGTGATCTGAGCTAAGGCTCCGTTAGCTGTACTATACAGTCTGATTTTGCCTTTTATTAAGACATGAAGTAGTTATTTTTACATGAATAGCCCACCGGAACATGTGTACAGATAAGTACTGATAACCGAAAACGGAGGTTTGGGATTAGGTGTGTTTTCTGTGCTGTTATGACCATGGACATATTACATGGAGATAGAGACAGTAAGCTAACACTATTAGCGTGCCACTATTAGCTTGCCTTGGTTTATAAGGTAGCCTAGTGTTCTGTTGCGATTGTCTATTGTCTAATAAACTATTTTAAATGGTTTGCCCTGTGCTTGATTCCAATTCAATTCCCTTGGCAGTATTGCCAGTGGCTGCTGTAAGCATAAGGGGGGCAGACAGTGATAACTGATTGCTGTTTAACAGACTTGAGTTGAGTATGATATGACGTCTCAGTCAAAGTGCTGTAATGCTAAACATTTTACAGGTCCTTGTCAGGCAATCATTATTCAATTATTGCTTTTATATTATTTTGGTTGTGATCAAGTCAAGGGAACTGGCAACCATGTGCAGACGTTCTACATTTTATTTATTTGATCTATTTATTTATTTAGCACATATTAAAACATACAGAAATACTGATAGTTATCAAGATAAACAAGAAAAGAAATGTGCAAAGTAGAGACAAGAGACCCGCAAGGGCCTATACGAGGCCTCTACTTGTATAACATCATAAGCAGAAACAAAATCAGCAAGTATGAAATAAAATTAAAATTTAACGAAAAAAGAAAAGAAAGTAAAGAAGAAGAGCCAAAACATGTACATTCAATTGCTCGATTTAAAAAATACATTACCATGATCCCTTTTCCATAAACCTTGATGTGTACATCACTGATATTAAAATTTTTCATATCAAGGACCCCTCACTTTTATGGCATCAACAACATCTGAGCAAAACAGTCAGTTGAACTATGCTGGTCTGTAGCCTCTCTAATCTGTTAATCCTGCCTCCATATGCTCTGTTAAACAGATCTATAATATTTCAGTTTAACTCAAAGCTAATAGTAATATTTAGTTACATTTAATCAAACAACAATAAGATAGCAACATAATGCCATTAGCAATAATTGCATAGTAAGAGGAGATTTAGAAGTGGGTATACTCAATGATGACTGAAAAATAAGTGCTAACATCTTTGAAATGAATAATAGATAGTAGCAGGTAAGGCATATAGAGTACTTTAGGGATGACGTATTAAGCGGCCTGTCCAGCAAAGTCATAGCATGAAGTCACACCAGTTACCACAACTTCAATAATACTTAGTTAATAGACTACTTGCACAACTCCACTACTTCCTGAAATGAGTATAGGGCATCTTGGTTTCCTGTCCTACACTATTGGATGAACTGATTAATGTCAGGTGTGCATGACTGCTGCAGTCACAACAACAGTGATCAGGCACACCTGACATTAATCAGTTCATACAATAGTGTAGGACAGGAAACCAAGATGCCCTATACTCATTTCAGGAAGTAGTGGAGTTGTGCAAGTAGTCTATTATCCTTCTCATTATCAGATTGGTGGCTGTGCAACAGCTGAATGCTACTTTCTGTGGTTGACACACTGTGATACCAAGGTGTTATTGCAAGTTTTGATAACACTAGCCCCTCTGGTGACAGAACTAAACAAGTCAACTCGATGCAACGTGACACTGCACGTTTTTAGACTATCATAGACATTGCATCAAACTCAATCACAATAAAACCTCTCAATAAAACTGGGTGGCATCTAACAATTAAAAAGTAAATAGTAATACTGGGTGAAAACAATTAGCACATTATCACGTTTTAGTCAGCTCTGTAGATCCCAGTATATTAATGTGATGTCAACAACTCAATTGTCACAGTTCGTTAGTATGATGTTTGCCGGTTACCCCTGTTATGTGATTTATACGAACGTGAGGCTGTCATGGGAAAGTGGGAGTTGACTTGAGGGGGGTGTAATCTATATGACGTGGCAATAGGCTGCGGGCGTTCTCTCTCTGCCACTCCAAACAAGGAAGACATGTTGTCTCTCCCGCTCCTGTTCTTTACTCTCTTTATTCGTTTATTTTCACGTATGGGTGTGAGTGTGTGTGAGATACTTTTCTGTTAGCGTCTAAAACTAATGAACGGAAGCTATATAGCTAGCCTCCACACCCCGGCTATCCAGGCTGCGCCCTGTGCCGGGTAAGTCAACCTCCCTTTCGCAAACTTTCCTTCTGACAGCCTTGTGGTTATTTCGTTCTACCGTGGTGTGTTGCGGGTCCAGTTCACCTAGACACGAGCTTATCTCTTTTTAGAACCGAACCCGTGACAATATTTATATAGCACCAAATCATAATGGCCACTCGACAGGTAGAACTAGAACTAGACTATGGACTCAAACAATTGAAACAATATATCGGCTATTACATTAGAGAAAAGACAACATGTAAGCGATGGTGTTGAAGAAGAGACACATCTTTGAAAGCTATCTTTCAAGTTTATTATGAAGACAAAAATAAACAACAAAATCCTCCGATCAATCCTGATCCTGACCCATAGCTGGGCATCAGCAGCTGGCCTAGATAGCAGTCCTAGTCCTCTCGGTTGTCAGTCACCCTGAGGAAACAAAAACATTTTATTACTCACAGTTAACGTAAATATTTTCAAGATTCAAGATTCAAGATTTTTATTGTCACTCCATGGTACAAGTATCACGTGTGAAATTCTTGTGCTGTGGACTCCGTTTACAACATAGTACAAATATAACAGGGCATATGAGTGCAAAAACAACAAGAGACACAACAAGCAATAAGGCAGTATAGTGATAAGACAAGTCAGAGACAGTGGCATATTCACTGCACATAGGCTAATTTAGAGCTCATTAGCCTATTATGCTAACGTTAAATTTCCACACAGTTATAGACTAAAAGGGCTTGTTAGCCCTTTGACATACAATTCCAACAGCAATAAAGATATGTTCAAATATGCATATAACCCCATAATTATTGTATAATTTGGCCACATACAAGCTAGGTCTGTGAGAAGACTAGTTGGCTACTTACTCAGCTGTACCGGGGAATGCAGACCTATTTCCCCGCAGACGAAACCCTGCTAGCGACCCCCCCCCCCCCCCTCCATTTTTCATATCAAAATACTGTCAAATTGAAATCTGCAACCGCACGGTTAACCACCTCTAAGCTGCTCTAAAGTTGTCCGAAGTGAATTAGTTATCAATTAGTAATGATATCGCATGCAGAAATGTCAAGAAACCTACCGCATCTCAACAATGGCTGGTCTTTCTTTAGTGGCTGTCTCGGGCTGCTTCATGAACGCGCATCTTCGGCGGGAGACGTCATGGAATACGTCATGTCACACATGCACACTTCGCCTTGGGCCGCATGGTCCGGAAGTAAAACCAGGAAGGAAACCCCCCCATGATGGCTTCATGCGCCAGTGAGCAGCCTCCGTCCGAATGCATGGGTGGGCCTGGCTCGTCCCCTATCCAGTTCTTTTAATAGATCCATTTTTCACCCCCATGTTAAAATGCCCTTCCTTACAACAGGAATGCAGGCATGTTTACAGCCTTGTTTTGGTGTATATACGGTACCTAATTTCACTGGGTGAATTTTGATATAAGTCACCCGTTTAGAGTAAAATAGACGATAGAAAAGGCTATGTTTTTGGAGTGATTGACAGGTCGCCTGTCCAGTGATCGCGCACCTCGCGGATGATGGACCAATAACAGGCGGAGCTGCGTCTCTGGGAAACCCCTGGTCTCGTGGCGTCTCACGCGACCTGCACAAGAACCCCAACATGGCGGCTAGGCTTCAAAACGGGAGTCCAAAAACCAATGGGTGACATTACGCTGACTCTGTCCATATTTTGTAGACATCTACAGCACGTAGATTCCATAGATTACAGGCTGTGAGCCAGGACCTTTTAACAAATGACTGGAAGACATGCTGTATCTGAAGGGGTGAACTCGTACGACGTGTTGGAATCAGCGATCATCATGAATAGTGCTATCATTATAGCTCCGCTTCTCTCATTATCTCTGTTCCCAAAGTAACACCCCTCCTGCACGCTGACTGAGCACAGATCCCTCTCCACATGGCACACTACAATGCCTCTCCAAGGCAAGACATTATTTTCAATTGCTTGTGGAAAAAAGTCTTAATTGCAGACAAGTGAATTCACTCAAGAGCATTACCTATGAGTGTGTGTGTGTGTGTGTGTGTGTGTGTGTGCGTGTGTGTGTGTGTGTGTGCATGCGTGCGTGCGTGCACGTGTGTGTGCACATGTTTTGCTGAGGTTTCTGAGTTTAGTACACCTGCAATCATAATTTAATTACGTCTTAATTTTATCCCACAATCAGGCAATGGCAAGTGGGATATAGCTAAATGAATGTCTGAACGGTGTCTCCCCACAGGCAGATAAACCATGCACACCACAAAGAGTAGCGATTCAATTATGACTATAGTGGGGGAGCTTTTCCAACGATAAAAGCCATTCAGGTGCTGATAAACACGATCAGTTCCATCTACTTTCAACCGCACCACTATCAGAGAAGCAGGAATAAAAAATGTCTGGCAGGGCACTGAGATACACCGACAGACAGCAGCTTGCACAAGGGAGCAGGTGACAAGGCATGGTGTTTTAGTTGGTGACATGTGAGTGGGTGAGTTGGTTTAAAACGATAGCGCTGCTGGCAGACAGCACTAGGTCAAAGGGAGCATGGCGTGGTGAAGTGTTACCACACAGTGTGTCATTACATAGCCCTTGATAGAACATCGGAGGTGCAGTATTGCATATCAATAAGTTCACCTGTAATGCAATCTTTAAAGTGACTGTAAAATCCCATTCTCTGCCCTCTCTCTCTACTTGCAGAAATCCTCCTCTCCCTCTCTTCATCTTTTTCATAACTGCGACGCTGCCTACCAACTAGCCCTAATTACACAAGCGCCTGATAAAAACATATAGTGGCGTTCTTCTCATGTAAGCAGAGGAGCAGTGACTGAGTGCATGTTGCCATCAGAGTTACACACACCACTTCCTCCACCACTTCTCATGTAAGCAGAGCAGCAGTGACTGAGGGCAGGCGCGGACTGCATAATCGGGCGCGTCGGGCAAATGCCCGGTGGCCTGGCCTGGCCTGGCCTGCAAAAAAAAAAAAAAAAAAAAAAAATGTGGTGCCCCCAGTCAGGCCACTCACTGAACAGCAGGCCAGGCGCCGCCTACTGGTTTACTAGTGGTTTCATTACTTTATTCAGGGTTAACGTGGGTGCATCTCATTGTAAAATTGGACTCGGCCCAAATCTGGCTTCAAACGGCCCAAATTGGGCTTCAAACGGCCCAAATTGGGCTTCAAACGGCCCAAATCTGGCTTCAAACGGCCCAAATCGGGCTTCAAACCGCCCAAATTGGGCTTCAAACAGCCCAAATCTTTCGCCGCCGCACTTCGGACGCCGGCACGCGCGTTGGCCCGTATCGGCCTGGCCTGCTTGGTATCTAACGCCCGGCCTGAATTATAATCCCAGTCCACCCCTGACTGAGGGCATGTTGGCATCAGAGTTACACACACCACTTTCTCCACCACTTCTCATGTAACCAGAGGAGCAGTGACTGAGTGCATGTTGGCATCAGAGTTACACACACCACTTTCTCCACCACTTCTCATGTAAGCAGAGCAGCAGTGACTGAGTGCATGTTGGCATCAGAGTTACACACACCACTTCCTCCACCACTTCGGGATGCACAATGATATCTGCCTGAAACTAACAGTTGTGCCGATAAAATATGACACTTTAATTGTGCCCAAATGCTCAATGATTGGCGAACTGCTTGCCTAAATGCCCCAGGGAGGGCATCATCCAAGCCTGTTTAAGTAGGATAATCTTACAGTTTTGTTTGAAAGAAAATGTGAATGTTACATAAATAAAACAAAATGTGGCATGTTTTACATAACCTAAGTTGAAGTAGTTTTCTTACTTTGCCCAGTGAATGTGTACATTTTGAAAAGCATTGTATTTATGTCCGCATTTGCCAGTGGGCCATCATGATACGAGGTATGATAATTCCACTACAGAAGAGACTTACTGTATGTTATCTGAGATTAGCTGTGGGGGAAAATGTGTGCATATATCGGCAATCAGCCAAACGAGTTGGAAAATATTGTATATCGTAAAAAAAAATCCAATATCGTGCATCCCTACTTCCACTCTACCTGAGGCCCTGTGAAATCAGTTGACTTCAACGTTGCGTGTGTCTTTATTTTTCAAGGCATATTGATGCAGTGAAATTACTTGGTATACTGTGATTTTTTCCCAGATCACAGATCAGAGGCAGGTGATATGATTTAGTCACAGCTGAATCCTCTGATACAGACTGAGGCATAGAAAAGCCTGACTGAGCGCTTTTGTGACAACAAAAGAAAGCACAATAGGAGTGTGATATATATGCTGCCCTGCAAAGCCAAAAGGGGGTAACTAAATTTTTTGTCAAAAATGAGTTTTTGTCATTTTTGGAACATTAACTCATTGAGTGCCAAGGACGAGTATAGTCGTCAATTCAAATACTAACGTTCAGTGCCAATGACGACTAAAGTCGTCAATTGCGTTTTTTGACAGTGGGACGTGGATCAAAGCCAGATCCATCTCCTGTGAAAGTATGGTGGATGTTGAATGTGTAAAAGCTATTTTACAGACCCATTAGGTGGCGACAGTGCTCTCCAGATTAGAGAAAGTTGAGTAAAAAACAGAGAAGAAGTCATGGGGAAACGGAAATCGCATCCGTATGCATCGATATGCATGAAGCATAACGTTAGCTGTGCCTGCAGCAGCCAATCTGCTGCCACAATTGAGCCCCTCCGTGTCCGCTGCGATAGCCCATCCGCATGATTTAGTTGCCGACACCAGCGTCTTTCTGAAAAGTTACATTATTCACAGCTGGGAGCCGGCGACACGCTGTGAAAAAGCGGGGTGCAGCGCACTTTTCAGTGCAGAGCAAACGCAGAGCAAACGCAGCAGAGCCACCAGACACTCCCACGGAGGAGGAGGAGGGGGGTGGGGCACGCAGGGCAGCATACAACCATTGACAGTAAACACAGACCCAGACAGCAGGCTCGATGGACAGAGACAGGCAAACAAGCTAGAATATCTGATGCCCACCAGCAGTAAATCAAGACCAGCAAGAAGCTGCAACCAGCAGCGCACGCAGGGGCCAGCGCTGCTGGTTGCAGCTAAAAAATATTATTTTGCCAAACAAAATTCCTTTGTTTTCACTGTTTTATTGAAGGAAATTATTTTTGAGGTGTGACTACATCAGAAAATATTAGCTTCAGAGTCAGTCATGTGCTTGAAATGCTTCATTTCACAAAAGGCTAATTATCTCAGCTTCTAATTTGAAACGCCTCTTTTTGCTCAAAACAACCTATCTTCTCCGGCTCATAACTAAAGAACGGAAAATGATATCAATAAACTTTTTTTTGCTGATGATAGAAGAGAGTCTCCTCGTTCTTTGTGCGTGTTCGGTGTTTACATAGTAATATCACACAATATTCTGTGGGCCTCGAGAAATCACTGAAAACGCTCTGAAACTCTGGCACTCCAAAAGTGGCTGGCACTCAATGAGTTAAAGATCTGCTTTATTGTGTGGAAAAATATCTTGAGTCAATTTCGTTGTTTTTTGGAGAAAATAGGGGGTCATATTTACAGTAACTTCCAAAAGCCCTAGAGGAGCCAAGCCAGACTGAGGTAACATCAGTTATGGTTGTTTGGTTTGGTTTGACTGCACTCTGAATGCTCTGCCCTGCAACGCCAAAAGGGGGTAACTCACCAGAATGCTCAGGTTGAGTTGAGGTATAAGTTACCGTACTGGGCAGGCCTAATGTCACGATTATGACATCGGACCGATACCACCCCCACCCACACAGACACCCACCCCACCCACATGAACCCCCGAGGCGCCAGCTCATACATTAACCCCCAAGGCACCAGCTCATACGACATTAACCCCCGAGGCGCCAGCTCATACAACATTAACCCCTGAGACGCCAGCTCATATGACATTAACCCAGAGGCACCAGCTCATATGAAATTAACCCGAGGCGCCAGCTCACACGACATTAACCCCTGAGGTACCAGCTCATACAACATTAACCCCCGAGTTGCCGCTCATAAGAAATTAACCCCAGAGGTGCCCGCTCATACGACATTAACCCCCGAGGTGCCAGCTCATACGACATTAACTCCTGAGATACCAGCTCATACAACATTAACCCCCGAGGCGCCGCTCATATGAAATTAACCCCAGATGTGCCAGCTCATATGACATTAACCCCCGATGAGCCAGCTCATATGGCATTAACCCCCGAGGCGCCAACACACAGACACACAACGGACCAACAAGAGTCCCATCAAACTAGGCTTGAAGGAGGTGTATCGGCCTGATAATCTAGTTATATGTATACGTATATTATATTAAGCCTAATTGTGCCATGGACATTAGACTTCATGTCTATGTTATCATTATTATCATACTGGTTTTATATAGTGATAAGTAACCAAGTGAAGGATCAAATTTAAGTTTGTGGGCCCTATCTTCCCCCTGGCCTTAAAATAGCGTTGAACGCCAGGCCTAGCGCTATTAGTGGGCGTGGTCAAGCGCAGTCCCTATTTTCCCCTCTGCGCTAAACCCGTCCTTAACCATTTAACCACGCCTTTTAGGCGTAGAATTATTGTGTTCTGTGGTCATTGGTGAACTGCAATTACGCAATGACATTCTTCCTTTCGAAGCTCCGATCCGCTCGATCAAGTCAAGTCAAGTCAAGTCAAGTCAAGTTTATTTGTATAGCCCTAATTCACAAACATGTCCCAGAGGGCTTCACAGAAAATATGTCTAGCTAATTCTAGCTGACACAACAGTAGCAAATTACAGTAGTAATGATAACACATTGAACAATTGATAGAGAAATATAGAAAATATAGAAATATATGCATGCTGGGAGATGCACATGTGTGTCTGTGTGTGGCATTTGGTAGGGGAGTCGGCGCACTGAATAAGGCCTGGTTTTGAAAAGCGCTAAGCGCTAAATTAACGCCAGTGGGGAAGATAGCGTTTAAGGCCGAAACGCCCATTCTGGCCTATTCTGGCACTGTGCCACGCCTCTTCGGCGTAAAGCGCATTTCGGGGCCTAAAAACATGATGCTATCTTCCCGAGTCAGGCGCAAAGTGTGTTTTTTTGCGTTTAACGCCAGTTTAGCGCCTAAGGCCAGGGGGAAGATAGGGCCCACAGTCTTTTCGCTTGGCATCACCCCTTATTATTTTGCAGAGAATGCAAAGCCAGAGTAAGGTAACTTCCAAATAAAAGTCAAAGGTCAAGTTTGAGCAATATATTTGTTTTAGATAAATAATTACATAAAAAAAAACACACACATTTCCAGTTTTCCCCCTACAATACATTTGGCTGGACAACAACAAAACTTTAATGTCATTTTTCTCAGTTCTACACTCTGGCGAGTTACCCCCTTTTGGCTTTGCAGGGCAGTATGGATTTCAGACTTTCAGAGGTCAATCCCTACCAAGAGTATTATTCACTACATATTTGGTGACCTTCAGGATTCTCCAAAGAGCCTTCCCAGACATAAAGAGAAAAAAAACACATCTCAAATGTGATTTGGACCGTAATAAAATCAAACAATGCATCACTTCATGTGCTTTGAACTCCATCTCTAACTGGGTGTTGTGAACAGCCATGCATTCAGGTGGGACTAGCTGCTCTAACACCTTAGCAGAGTTTTGCTGGGGAGCCTGTCAAATTTGACATCTTCATGTTTATTTCAGTAAGTTTATAAATCCTAAAATAAAACACACACAAAAACAACGAAAAGCAAGAAAACAGCAAAGGGGTTTTGTATGGCTTTTTAAAAAGCAAAGTGTCAGAGGCATTTTAGAGACTGCCTGGCGCCTGCTCCATCGCCGCTCACTAAGTAAAGCCCCCCCCGCCCCCGCCCACCATGATTTAGAAGTCACTGCAGAGATCTTAGCTTTTGAAACTGTGTCGAGGCAGATATGGTTTTGTGAAAAGGGAGGAAATTCAACCTGTATCTATATATCACAGCTTACAACACAGGGAGTCAACGCTACTGGTACTTCTATTATATTCATACTATTTGCTGTTGTATTCAATACAAATAATATTAATCTATTTTAAAATCTACAACAACTATAGCCTCATCTTTGTCTAAAATTAGAGATTCATCTGGTGAACAAACCTTGTTACAGTATGCTCTGTGATATTCCTTCACACTGCAGCCATTTCTCTCTTTGTAGCTTTGGTAATGACTTTCTACTTACTGAGGTGATGTGGAAGAGGTTGAACTTGGGAAGTTGTAGCTGATTGTCTGTTTAGGAAAAATATGTCCATATAGAATATATGAATTTGTACTTATTCATTTATTTATGAGTAATAGCAAATAGAAAATACTTGTATTCTTTTTTTTGTCAGTTGTATTCAGTTTCATATTGTTGTGTCAAAAGCACCACAGCACCGAAACAAACGCCTTGTCATTTCTGACGGGTCGCCTTCCTGTTGGGAAATCATCTTTCTGCCGGCTTTGCATTTAACAATGTTAACTGTCACACCAAAACCAAACCCTAATGTCACACCAAGCCAAAGCTTAAAGCGCTTGTCAGTCACTCCGCGGCCTTGGCGTTCCACTTGGCTTTGTAAATGGAGCAGTGAAGCTGGAGGTGCTTCATCACTCCCCACACAAAGTAACTGATGATGCGACTCAAGCTCACAAAAACAGGCCTGGGAACGAGGGTGAAAAGATGTATGCCACGCACATTTGAATTATAGTTCTCTTAGATTCACAGTCTTTTTGTTTTGTTTTGTTTAGTTTTTTGCACACTTCTTAGACATTAGGAAATTCCTTCGGGTTACTTTTACAGTTCTAACTGATGATGCCCAATTATTAAAATGTATGGCTCTTTCATTCTCCTTTACACAAACAACAAGCAATAATTAGGAAGTTGGTATTGATGAATGATGAATAATTTTTAACCAGCAGCTAGTATATGTCACGCTGACGGTCGATTGGTCGGCCCCAAAAATGTCAACAAACTAGAGGCTACCAATCGACTCAAGCCCTGGTCTAATTTATTTACAGTAATTATCACGCACATATTAAGCTTTTTAAAATGCTACATGTAGCATTTACATTAATGCTACTATTAATCAAATATAAACCTTATGGAGGATCTTGCCCATTGCTGACAAGTAATTTTTTTTTGCTCACCCTTATACCACAACCATCAGCTGTCTGCAGACTTGCATCCCCTGAGACACTCTCTCTTCCCAGTCTCCATAGCCAAACCAGCAGCTTTCTCTGCATCGCGGATCCAATGACCCCGAAGCACTGAGGCAACATGCCACCATATCATAATCAATCCTTAGCCCCAGTATACTTGGGATATGGAGTGTGTGTGTGTGTTTGTGTGTGTGTTGCATGGAGACATGTAGTGCACAAAACTGAAATTTTTAGGTCTCGTGATTTAATGTTTTTATGCTTTTACATGCTTTATTTTTGCACCTTCGATGTCCTCATGTGATTTATGGTTTATTATTATGTTTCTATATATTTTCATGTTTGCACCTTGACCACCTGAATTTCCCTATGGGATAATGAAGTTTACCTTGACCTTGACCTTGATCTTGGAGTTCAGATAGAAGGCTGCTTTTTACTTAGTGGCAAAACACAAGAAATTGGTCACTATTCAAAGGGCAACAAAATGATAGTGCCAATTGCAGTGCCAAAGTGATTCATGAAGGAAGTACGATGGTGTTAAATAAGGAATACCAGCAGCTCAAACTCCCACTCTTGGCCATATTTAGTAATGGCTCATTTCCCCCACATATAACAGCACAGTACAGCTCTACTCGACCTGGTCTTACTCGTCTCTACTTGATATAGACTCTGTTTCCATAGCAAGTTTACTCGCCTCCGCCCACACCTGGTGGTCATAGCGACCGCATATCTGCCCTCCGCCCATAGCCGAAGTAGGCTATAACGTATAACGTTAAAATTAAATCCATACACAGAACTTTTAAACTGTTTATGAAATACTGGTCCCTCTAAATGACCTACAGTGGACATGGGCAAATGTGACAATCAGCTAGGAGAATAGAGAGCCGCAGGGATGACGTATTTTTGTAGGCAGAATGCGGAAGTCCCGAACTTCCTGGTTCTACACTGTTTCTGTCTATGGGATTTTTGAATGGGTTTTTGCCGCGATGCTTCAAATACGGTCTCTGGGCAACGCAAGATTAATCAAACGCGAACCAGAGTTCCGTCGGATAATCTTCACACATGAGGACCACTTTCATGAGTTTTGAAGCGTAAATGCGAGCCCTAGAAGTAAAATGCTCGAGCTAAACTAATCCAGAACTACACACTGTCGCATAGGCTTCCACGTCACGTCAGCACTCAACCTGGACTGTTGTTGATGTGTGCACTGATTACCCCGGGCTGAACGGGGCTGAACCAGGTGAGGGAAAGAGAATTTCCGTGTTCGCCCTTTGAAGTGGTGACGTTATTGACGTATATATCCCCATTGACTCAAAAGTGTAGTCTCATTTAGCCGTTTGCTAGCTAGCCTTCCTTTTAATGGCAAGTAAAAGCTTCAAAACTCGTAAAAGTGGTCCTCGTGTGTGAAGATGATATTACTAAACACTGGTTCGCGTTTGATTAAGCCAGCGTTGCCCAGAGAGCTTATTAGAAGCATCGCGCCAAAAACCCATTCAAAACTCCCATAGGCGAAAACTGTGAAGAACCAGGGCTGTTAGCATCGATGATTTCCGGACTCGTTACTGCGGCTCTCTATTGATATCACTTTGTTGTTAGTCAAACACATGCATGCACTGCGCGGGGGATGGGAGTTGCGCTACAGGGAGAAGGGAAGCCTCTACCCCGGCGGCCTCTCACCAGGCAAGACCGCGGCTTCACTAAACCCCCGCCTCCGGCCTAGCGGAGCCAACGCCAACTACAAAGCGCTTCCTGAGGAGCTGACTTTCTCTCTCAAAACAATTGAAAACCACCGTCATGTTAAAGCCGAGGAAGGAGATCGATTTTATTTCACCAGAGCCGAAGGCAGCAACACAAAAGACTGATGGAAATAACATTAACAGAAGAGAAGGTAAGCCCCACTAAACTGGTATCCAACATTGACAGTCAGTAGATACCCAGTAAACACAATTCTGCCTGACCAATCAGTCGTCTGCAGTGTTTTCACGTCACCGTATGGTACCGGGTTCACAGCACTGGAACCTCAACAAAGCAGGGACCAAAACTAGCACGACTCAACGCCGACTCAACCCGGGCTGTCCACGTTTTTGATCGGTGGAATGAGACAAAAAAGCGAGACGAGCTGGGCGGGGCCGCGCTGATACCAGCGGTGGAAATGGGCCATAAGTGTTTGCTGCAGCTAGTCCAGCTGTCTGCATAATAAGTGCTGATCTAGTAAAGTGGGCACACAAGTAGTTGTGTGAGGAAATCCAGTAGACTTCAGTTAGAGTAGACTTTACTGGAGCAGACTGAAGGAGACATTTAGTGCGTTTGACCCAATTAATGTATTTTCAGGAGTTGCGATGAAAGGGCACAGAAATGCAGGAGAATATTCAACTAAATCACACCCTTGATTTACTTAGCAAAAGGTGCATAACTGCACATGGTGTTTAACATCTTAACTTCTCAGCCTGAGAAAGCCGCGGCTGCTGCTTCTGCTGCTGCTGAGAGACAAACAGGTCTTGGATAATTACTGTCTTTCAAATGTCAGCAGATGAGATTCAAATAATTTGTAGATTGCCAAATCATATTTATGATAATAACGAACTGGCCTTTGGCCCAGCTAATGTGGTGAATCACTGTTCCGTCTTAAAATGGCTTTCCTCATCTCTCACCTGCAATGTGCCTGGGGTATTCTAATTGTAAAATTGCACCTGACTTTATTTGCATAAGTATAGTACCGTAGTTAAACTGCAGAAAGTGAACTTTTGCACAGAGTAGTAATTAGTGCACCTCGCAGTAAATGCGGCCCTCTTTGTTGAAATTAGCAGCAAGCTACAATTACTGGCCCTCAGCTCCAAGACACGGCATAATGGAGAGTCCGTTTTTAATCTACTGGTATGATAAGCCTTACTTTACTCTGGGTATTAGTTATTTCCATTGTGCATCAGCCGTTACATTCTGGCTGTCACTGCTGCCACACACCACTCGCCACAGCATCTGTATGCATCTTCACTAGAAAAGGTAACAAATAAGCAACATTTATAAAAACACAAAATAAAAACCACCCACCTCTTCTGTGTGTTTGCCGTGGCCTAGAAAGCTGCATACTGTCCAGTCCCAAAGTGCTCTCCTCTCCTTTCTACTTGTGATAATGGAGCCCATTGGTGTAAGACAGATAAATAGGTGGCCTTCTCTCCATGCTGCCGTGTTTATACTCTGGCACTTTTGTTTACCGGCTCTGGATAGCGTTGCTCGGCTCCCTTGGCATTTAGATCCGTTCAAATCCTGAATCGATGTTCATCAGCAGGGGTCAGAGGTCACTGTACAGACCTGAAAACCGTGCACTATTGATTAGCATCCAGACTAATTCAAACGGCATATGGCATTATCAATACATGCTACTGACCCAGATTCCACATTACTGATCACCCGGGCAACGGAGAGGCGGCACGGCGAGTGGGAAGCAGCTGAATGTTGGGTAATTACAACAGAGGGTTGCAAAGTCCCTGACCATAAGATGTGCCGTCAGCCCTTTTGTTTGCTCGGCTGTTTGCTTGTTTGTCTGAACTCTTCCTACATAATGGACTGCCGGCTAATGAGGCCACGCTCGAAACATCAGGAGGAATGTGGACAAGGAGCCTTTTGGTTGTTTTTGCATCTCTGTGTAGTCACCTGAAGCCTCTGCTGTACGGCAACCATTTTAGGGCATCCTCCTCCCTCAGAGTATTGGCTATCATTCCTCAGTCTAAGCGTTGTCAGTTCTTGTGTCTCATAGTAAACCGCATCGGGTGTGCTCTGAAACACCTTCAGTCCTCACACGAAAACGCTGTCATTCTTCCTGCAATACTGTTTCACTCCTCACGCGTCAGTCATCGCACAATACAGCGTCACTCGTCAGTCCTCGTTCCAAACTCCATCAGTTATCATAGCTCATACAAAACCTCTGTCAGTCATCAGTCCTCATTACCGGTCTTTGTGTTGAAAGAATTTCAAGAAATATAATATTAATATTTATATACCGTATATAATATTTGTATAGTTCTGATGGTCTATTTTCATTCAAACGTTAAAGTAGATGTTCCTCTTAGTGTTACTATGTTAATTCTGTTGGGTCTCATAGTTAGATTACTACTTTAATCTATATTGTAAAGAAAAAAAAAAGAAAAAAGAAAATACCTTTATCATGCTTTTATTTTGAAGGCAAGATCACTAAACCGGAAGTGAAATTCACAGAGGCGTCGTTGCCCCATCAAACACGGAAGAACAAAAACAAAACAGGAGCAACAAAGTTTTATGCGTTAGGAGTTTTTTTTAAAGGTTTGTCTGAGGGAGGAGAAGTGACGCCGTGATGATAGGAGGCGTGAGGAGTGATGCCGTTTTGAGGACTGACAGAGGTTTTGTATGAGCTATGATAACTGAGGAATGAGGACTGAGGACTGACAGAGGTTTTGTATGAGCTATGATAACTGAGGAATGAGGACTGATGACTGACAGAGGTTTTGTATGAGCTATGATAACTGAGGAATCAGGACTGATGACTGACAGAGGTTTTGTATGAGCTATGATAACTGAGGACTGATGACTGACAGAGGTTTTGTATGAGCTATGATAACTGAGGAATGAGGCCTGATGACTGACAGAGGTTTTGTGTGAGCCTATGATAACTGAGGAATGAGGACTGATGATTGACAGAGGTTTTGTGTGAGCTATGATAACTGATGGAGTTTGGAACGAGGACTGACGAGTGACGCCGTATTGTGCGATGACTGACGCGTGAGGAGTGAAACAGTATTGCAGGAAGAATGACAGCGTTTTCGTGTGAGGACTGAAGGTGTTTCAGAGCACACCCGATGCGGTTTACTATGAGACACAAGAACTGACAACGCTTAGACTGAGGAATGATAGCCAATACTCTGAGGGAGGAGGATGCCCTAAAATGGTTGCCGTACTGCTGTCACCATCCAGCCGGAGGCTGTTTTATTGAAGATCTGCTGTAGCTTTGCACTGGCTTTCTGTCTATATCTTACTACAGTAGTCACACTTTTATAAAGTATATGTTTTAAAGCATTGTGCATTAGTCTAATTTACTGCGGAGCGTTTGTATAGCCGATGCTAAGTGTGCCCCTTATTGCTTGTTGTGTCTCTTGTTGTTTTTGCACTCATATGCCTACATTTGTACTATGTTGTAAATGGAGTCCACAGCACAAGAATTTCACACGTGATACTTGTACCATGGAGTGACAATAAAAATCTTGAATCTTGAATCAATTAAGATACAAAATGTTTGCTTTTTCTTGGTTTTCTTGGTTTATCACATTTCATAGGCACTTTTTTAGTCTATCCTAATCACACGTAAGTAACTTTGATGTGCATCAGTTAATTCTAGCATAAACTTGAATTTTGTAAAAAAAATATAAAAAAATACTCTACTACATTTGAGTTGTCACACAAAGCAGCACAGCAAAGAGTGAGAAAAGGAGGAGAAATGAGTTGGACAGTTAATGTATGCCTATGCCATGAGAATTCTAAATTTCTTGTCATGACATTTAGTTGTCAGAATAATTTTTTTTTAATTCTAGTTCAGTGTTCATTGTGAATTAAAGTTTTCAACTGGTTTTATATCTGCCCCTGCCCCTCCATCTCTCTCTTATATTTGAGGAGCAAGAAAAACAAAACTGTCATGCAGATTTGATGGGTCCTGCATACCGCAAAGGGATGTGGGTGATACTGTATATATCGCCCAGTCAGCTCTGCCCCACTGCTACAGCTGGGGTAGGCTGCCTTGCTGTATTTCCGTCTTCAATTGGTCAATTTTGAAATGGCTCACCACCTTGCAAAGCATGCTGGGATATTGGCGTCAGGACATCGCGAGCGACAAGATGAAAGTAGGGGCCAAAATCTAAATAGACTAATTGAAGATAGAAATACAGCAAGGCAGCCAACCAAGCTGGAGCAGCGGGGCAGGGCTTGATAGGGCGATGGCGAGTACATGCGAGTTGATCGCATTCGGTGTGCAGGAGGTCTGAAGTTGCAGAAGTTCATTCATTCATTCATTCATTCATTCATGCAGAACTACACTTCCTACTTCCTACAGAGTCGGAGCTGCTAAATGGTTGATGGCAGTTATACCACACTGAATGAGAGGCTGCAATTTGACATCCATCGACTCTGCATTGCTCCTAATCCTCTTTAAAACTTATAGTGGCCTATTGCGCTTCATTTAATGCTGCTCTCATCTCTCACCTCTCTCTTTTTATTCTTTCTCTTTTTTAGAATCTTTCTGGCTGATTAGAAATTGGAAAGGTGAAACAAATTATTAAGAGGTCACAGAACTGATGGAGTTAGAGTTTAATAACTAAATGATAATGACTTTTTAGGTAACTGAGCCCTATTAATACCGTATGTTCTTTGTTCACAATACAGTACTTTCTGCTGGCACGGGCGCCGGAAGCAGGGGGACATGGGGACATTTTGTCCCCCTTAAAATTTGGTCCCCCTAATTTTTTTTTTTTTTTCCAAAATCTGAGGGGGCAACTGCCCCTGACGCTTAGAGCCCACTTTACACTGTTTACACAGCCTGTGATGCTTGTTAAAGCCGTGATCGTTGTGGCATTATTACACCTGAGAGACAGACAGACCCGGACTCTGTACTGCACTCACTAGCTAATGCACTTTAGGATGGCTTGAATGTGTTGTCATTGGCTGCTGCTATAATCGTATACGGTTATTGTTATTTTATTTTTGTGTTGAGAGATATTCCTCTAAATATGGCTAAAAATCATCCAAACGTCAAAAAAAACGAAAAATTTTCTTGCCAAAAAAAAAAAGAAAAGAAAATCCCCCTAATTGCAAACTCGTTCTGGCGCCACTGTCTGCTGGTTAACTGCCATAAAAGATCTTGTAGCATTGGGATAAGTTGATTATTAACTGCAATTCTTTGTTCATTTCTTCTATAGTTATGAGCTAGTTTCTTAGTAATGTGTTAGTTTCAGATCACAACACAAACGCTACTTATTATGAAAGTAGCTTATTAGGCTGAGCATCTTATTACATCTGAACAAGTAGGCAGAAAAACAAATTCTGACAAAGCACACACAACTCAGGTAGCCCCACAGAAGCCAGTGGCATCATCTTACATGAGAGCTTTGTATTCCATCTGTTCCTGTCTCTGTTCTCTGGGTCAGAACAACATTTTTGGAACATTGTGATTCAGAAATAGCAGTTTTGCCACTCGACAATTACATGAGAAGGGAATAGGGAATAGGGCATTCACAGACTAGTCGACTATCAAAACCACTAGTTGACACTGTGCATAGTAGTCGACTAGTCGTTCATCTTGGTTTTCCCCGTTTCCACAGTGCAGTATGTTAATAAAGCAGTACAGCAGATATGCCGCTGGGGGGCGCTGGGGGTGTGTTCACAGCCAAAGTAGCAGAAATGGGAGAGCAGAGGAAGAAGACAGCAGAAGAATGGACATTGCTATGAATGGGAGCACATTGGGTGGACACATGAAGATCATTGTAAATAGTTGCACTAAGATATATTGAGCAGGCCCGTAGCTATCATTGAGGACACCGAGGTCATGACCTCGGTATTTTCACACCATTTTTTTTGTTTTGTTTTTTAAATAGCCCTGGCCCCCAGATCTATTCATCTCTCATTGATGTTTTAAAACCCTAAAATAAAATAACATGATATATGACAGTTGATCAGAAATGCAACAATTTGCTTCCTCTCTGTGTGCTATATAGAAGGAAGAGACATAACTCACCACAACGTTCACATTTTGCATTGGGGCTAGATTGGGGCTAGACTTTGGGGACAGTTCTATTGAAGTGAATAGGTAAGTAACTCCCCTGTAAGTGATGTTTGTGTAGATGGGCCATTGTATTTAATTGAGCAGTATTCTGCCATGTGACCTGTATGCAGAATATAAATTATATTATATGGGGAGACATTTATTTTTTGTATCATTTTAAAGCAACAGCACAGTAAAGAGGATATTAATCTAACATGATGTCTGTAGTTCTTTATAGATCTAGCCTCTTAATTTTGCTCTCAAAGTGCACCAGATTGAAGCATTTTACTTTAAAATGGACAACATTTTCTAACCGCCCCATGCCGCGCTAAAATGACCTCGGTATTTCTCAAACCCTGGGTACGAGCCTGATATTGAGGAATACAAAATTCAGTAGGTGGCGGTAATGCACCAAATCTGTTTTCCAACCGCCATAAAACTCAATAGAAGAAGAAGACAGCAGAACAAACATGGCGGACTCACAGGCAACACCTGGGAGTTCTGATGCGCGACAGACACGTACAGTTTGGAAATACTTTACCAGAGTGGATAAAACCGTCATCTGCAAGATATGTAAGGATACTCGAGTCTTAAGTACAACATCAGTACCAGCGCTATGCTAGCCCCTTTCGGAACTGCTAACCTAGCTAACGCTACGCAGTCCCTTATTAGTACACCGCCGAAGTAGCGTCCACAGGTCGCTCCGTCTGCTAAATCTTTCAAACTACTCGATAAAGTTTCGCAAATGAAATTTCAAATGTACTTACGGAGCGAAAAGGGTTGTGTGAACCTCGGCGCATGGTGTTGAAACAATAGCGCCACTAATAAACATGTTTAATCCCTCACTGAAACCCCGGTGTCATTTCCTCAAAATGAATCAGCGACAAACACTCGTCTTCTTCTGCGCTGCTGGGGCCGGAAGTGATAGCGAGCGCTATGCGCACCACCCATGACAGCAGCGCAGAAGAAGACGAGTGTTTGTCGCTGATTCATTTTGAGGAAATGACACCGGGGTTTCAGTGAGGGATTAAACATGTTTATTAGTGGCGCTATTGTTTCAACACCATGCGCCGAGGTTCACACAACCCTTTTCGCTCCGTAAGTACATTTGAAATTTCATTTGCGAAACTTTATCGAGTAGTTTGAAAGATTTAGCAGACGGAGCGACCTGTGGACGCTACTTCGGCGGTGTACTAATAAGGGACTGCGTAGCGTTAGCTAGGTTAGCAGTTCCGAAAGGGGCTAGCGCTATGCATGACCATTGCTACACCTGGTGCTGGGTACTATTACAGATACCGCAGCAGCAGCAATGTCACTGCACTTTACTTTGTGGAGTATAATAATGGAATAACGTTTATCACCATGCACGTTATGTCATTATGGTGAGAAAGTTTTGCATTTCTGTTTGCGTTGCAATGCATTTCCCTTTCACGCACTGGTAAAATGTGTCAATAATCTAGTGTCATGGGCAGCTCATTCCGCGTTGGCAACAATGACTGTATCAGAGAGTCACTTAATGTTTATTTCAATAAAAAAACTCAGAATAGTCGACTACCTTTAGGCACTAGTCGACGACTACTAAAATTCACTAGTCGTGAATGCCCTAATAGGAAATTATGCAGATCTCATGTCATTCATTACAGGGTTGAGATTTGTGCAAATAGCCAATCACAACTTCAAGCTTATTTCCTATCACGGAAGATGAGCAGTTTCGCCTTTTTTTTTAGATCCTCATGTATAAAGATAACATATGGACCTGCTGAGAGTTTGTATCTTCACAAGTGTGATTTTCTGACAAAAAGCGACCGCCCAGGGATGTCAAACTCATTTTAGTTCACGGGCCACACACGACCCAATTTGGTCTCATGTGGGCCAGACAAAGAACATCAATGCATAATGATGATTTAGAAATAGCATCTCCAAATGTTCCTGTTTCATTTAGTGTAAAGTAGGGATGTCAACGGTTAACCGTTAATCGATTAACCGTCGCTAACGTCGTTGTTCGGTTATTGCTGTCGGTCTATCAGTTAACTCATTCACCGCCAAAGACGTCTTTGACGTGTTATCAGAAATAGCCATCCACGCCAAAGACGTGTTTGACGTGTTTTTGTTTTTATTAGTGCAGCGCTTAGTTCAAACACTTACCCAGCCTGTGACACAGACACAGGTCCCTAACCTCAAAGTCAAGCCGACAGCACGTTATCAAACACATACCACAGCTGTTGTTTGAAACGAGGAAGAAGGAGGAAAGGAGGAAAAACAGAGAAACGCGCTTCCTTGTAGAGAGGAAAAAACGCCATTGAAACGCCCCTCGGCGCGCTGCACTGCTGCCTTGCTGCAGGGCGAACCTGGATTGCCTAGTCAAACCCGTGACGAACATGATCGATCCGGTTCCAGCAGCGCCTGGTCCCAAAGCCAAGCCGGACCCGTTCCTGTGTCGTGTCGCAGCATTCGTCCCAGCCCGAACGAGAGGAGGAAAACGAGCAGAGGCAGAGGACAGACGCTGATCTCAAACCACTTAGGTGTTCCCCTCCTATGCTAATTTGCGGCAACAGCAGCTGTGGACAGAACTCTCTCTCTCTGTGTGTCTGTGTGTCTGTGTGTGTGTGTGTGTGTGTGTGTGTGTGTGTGTGTGTGTGTGTGTGTGTGTGTGTGTGTGTGTGTGTGTGTGTCTGTGTCTGTGTCTCTGTCTGTGTGTCTGTCTGTCTGTCTGTCTGTCTGTCTGTCTGCACACTCACTCACACTGAGTAAACTATTGTTGAATGTAAAAAAAGCACTTCATATATATATATATATATATATATATATATATATATATATATATATATATATATATTTTTTTTTTTTTGTCATTTGTGTCATAATGAATAATATTTACATGTCTGATGTCAATACAGTTCAAAATAAAAGAATTGAGAGCGAGTTCTGCCTGAGATTGTATGATTTACATAAACGCCATTTTCTGCAATTTCTTTTCTCAGAGAGACCTTTTGGGTGAAAACAGGGTGTATATAAATGGCTATAAGTAGAGTACAGAACATGCGAAAAGCTCACTTTCTTTTTCCTGGTGAACCCAGAGACGTACATCTTCATTTTGAGGTATTGCAAATCACTTTGGTGCTAATAGATAATTTACTGTGGGTCTTGAAAGATGACCAACAATTATGAAAATCTTTGGCCTGTGCTAAATATTGGCAGTCCTAAACTGGCCATGAATGAGTTAATATATATATATATATATTTTTTTTTGTCTATTTACTCAATGAGCTCATGCCCAAACAAGGCGTGTCTATTTAGATGCTGAAATGTTAATGCTTTTTGTGTTAGAAATTCTAACACAAAAATAATTTGTGTTGAAATGTTGATGCTTTTTGTTAATGCTTGTTAATGCTTTTTGTGTTAGAAATTCTAACACAAAAAGCATTAACATTTCAGCATCTAAATAGACACGCCTTGTTTGGGCATGAGCTCATTGAGTAAATAGACAATTTTTTTTTTTTTTTTTTTTTTTTATTAAAAAATTATGAATTAACCGATAGGTTAATCGATTATTAGCGTCGGTTAATCGAAAGTGAAATTAACCGAAAATTGACATCCCTAGTGTAAAGAATTAGAGGTATAATTTTAAGAACATGTTCGTTCACATAGGGTTATCTCAGCACTGCTTTTTCTGTGCAAAAGGCAGTAGCTTTCTTTAGTCTAGGCACTGCTTTTTCTGTGCAAAAGTCAAAACAGATTGCTTACTTCTACTGTGCTGTGGGTAGCCAAATAGAAAATGGCTTTTTAACTACTGCACATACAAAATAAGTCCTTGGCTTCCTTTAGCAACCCAGACTGTACCCTTGACTCCAATGAACACCTTCTTTTGCAAGCATTTTTTTTTAAGAAGTACTTCAAAGGAACATAAGTATGTCCTTCACAACAAGTGATGTTGTTAGGGTTGCCAACCGTCCCTTAAAATACGGAATCGTCCCGTATTTGTAAACAAAAAGACGTGTTCCGTATTGGACTGATACGGGACGCGCTTTGTCCCGTATTCGAGAGACACTGCAGTCAGTGCAAAGCTATTTATATGAGCGAGTAAACTCCGCAGCGGAGTCTCCACTCAGTCTGCTGGCACCGCTGCACCTCCCCTGGCCTAGGTAGCCGGTGTCATGTTACAGCAGCCTGAGCAAGAGGCTGTGGACAGTGCGCAGAACACAGGGAGCACTCAAAGTTCCTCACTCACAAGGCATCACAATGCCATTTGTTTTTTCACATTATCAATATATTTAGATGTGATAATAAAGGCTTTGAGAGCCTGGTTAAGGTACCTTGAAAGTGCTTGAATTTTACTCTTAAACGCTGTACAAACCCTGCTTACAACAGTAGGCTATTGCAGGTGTAAGACTTGTTAAAGGCTACAGTAATATCCTCAGTCTAAATCCATACTTTTCAATTATTGTCCTTTTATTCAGAAGATTTAATCTGAAATCTAAAATGTTTTGCACTAATGATGTAACCTCTTGCAGGTCTGTTCTATTCAAAATAATAGCTGTGTAAAACTGCTGTTTGCACTGTTGAACGAAATGTCCTTAATGAGTAGGCTACATGCCAATGTGAAGATAAATTATATCAAAATGTAATTTGCACTACTGTTTATTGTTTTTCTTCCATAGCGCAAAAAAACGCAAAAAATTATCAAAACCAGGTTTTGTGTGTTTGCTTGTAACGGGTAAATGGTTGAAGCCGAAGCCATTACAGTTGCCCCCTCCCCCCCCCGGCCGGACCATCCCGCGTTCCTTATTTCCATTTCAAGAAGTTGGCAACCCTAGATGTTGTGATGTTCAACAAATCAGAGTAAAACAGTTTAGGAAAATGGACGTGGTGCACCATCTTCCTCATTGTCTTGTGATATTCTACCCACACACACACAGGCAGCAGTGATTTGAGCCACCTCCCTGCATGGCTGCCTGCTACACAAGTAGCATGTTCTATTATTTAACAACCAGTTGGCATGCGAAGCAATAGAAAGCAGTCATTTATCAAAATGAGCTCCCACTCTCACCCTTTGTTTGGGCTGCATAATAGTGAGTCTTAAGTATGTGTCTTATGAATGCATCCTAGTGGAGGATAACAGAGGTAATTTCACTTTGAATGTGTGCATGTAGCACATTCGAAGTGCAATTCACCCTGTGTGCATATAGTACTTGATAAAATACTTTGTTTCCAATCTATCTCCTCTCTTACACAATAGACAGATGTAGGTGAAGTTGAATCCTATTGTCTATTTCACGCATAAAGATGCATGAAACCAACAGCAGTTCATAAAATGACACCAGCATGGATTACCTTTCTGTTCCTCCATAACTTCACAGACACAGTTATCCTGCAGCTGGAGGGCCACTAGTGGATTTGAATTAGCATTCCAGAGATGCAGTAACTCACGACGAATCTTAGGAGGGCTTTGTCATGTCTTTGAAACCAGAATGTCCCCTCTCATCAGCTCAATCCATCTCCATATGCTATTCTAAAATGGTGCTATTAAAGTAAGAAAAAGCAGCAGAACCTCCTGTGTTCATTTGTCTGTTTGTTGCTTTAGCATGCTATTGCCATGTTACCTCCTCCAATGAGGTTATCTTTTCTCCAATGAGGTTGTCTTTTCTCCAGTGAGGTTATCTATTCTCCAATGTGGTTAGCTTTTCTCCAATGAGGTTATCTTTTCTCCAATGAGGTTATCTTTTCTCCAATGAGGTTAGCTTTTCTCCAGTGAGGTTAGCTTTTCGCTGCTGTTTGTCAGCAGCATTACGGAAAAAACTACTGGCCCAATTTTCATGACCCTTCGTGGAAGGGTGTAGCAGGTCGAACCCATTCAATTTTGGAGCTGTTCCCGATCCGACTCACGCAGGAACAAGAAAATGAGTGAATAATAGCGGGCCTTGGCGGAGGTCTGTGCTCTCTGAGTGCTCTTCTAGTTTCAGTTGAATTGTGCCCAGTTAAACCTATAATAAACTTTCATCTACATTTTTTGAGCATCTCTGCTGCTGAAAGTATAGTCCGATAGCTCAATGCTTTCTCTTCATGAAACCCCATGAGGAGTTTTCCTCGTGGATTTTGCATGACTGCAGCTGGGCCAAGCCAAGCGACAAGGTTCCCATCACAAAGAGGAAGACAAAGAAGCGAGGACAAATCTGACAGAAACTAAGAAAGTAATTAAAGCAAACAATCTCCATCCTCCCACTACTTGTGTTTGTTAACGCACAGTCTCTTTGCAGCAAGGCTGAGGAGCTCCGAGCTAATGCATGCTGCTTATGATACACCTGGACAGCTGTCAGAAGAATCTTACTGGATGAAAAGGCATAAAACCATTCAAAGGAACCCAGGCATAGGTATTGCTCCATTTTTAATTCTTTCCTTACTCTGTGGTATCGGAGGCAGAAATGCAGAGGTCATATTCATGCTGCCCGTTCTCTGTGTGAAGGCTTCTGACCAGTTCTCTCCATTCTGAAGGGCACGACAGGAGGGCACAGCCTTTGCCCTCCTGTCGGCTCAGCCCCATGATGTGGAAATGGAAATGAGTGGACCACGGAAAAATTTGTATGACGGCCTCTGATCCCGACACCCGACCCACGCGAGCAAATGAAGATGTCAACTCTGCAGAAAATAAAGCTCAAATCATCTAAACCAGATTAACGAATGTCAATCGGCAACAATCTGAAGGACTTTTTCTCGCTCCCAAAACATCTCCCCACGTGGAGGTTTTCCGCCTGAAATGGTAAATGGTAAATGGACTGTATAGAGCGTATTTTATATAGTCTATCGACTACCCAAAGCGCTTTTACATGGATACCTCACATTCACCCATTCACACATCGACGGCGTCTGCAGCCATGCAAGGCGCTAACTGCTCGTCGGGAGCAGTTAGGGGTTCAGTGTCTTGCTCAAGGACACTTCGGCACACTGCCGGGAGGAGCCAGCCTCGAACCGGGAACCTTCCGATTCCCAGGCGACAGCTCTACCTCCTGAGTGAAAGACACTGTGCATGCAAGCTAGCCTTTTTCGAGTGCAGGGAAGTTTTCAAGGCCAGAGATTTAGCAGTGAAGTTAGTTAACCTTGTCCAGAGTCAGCCCTTTTCTCCCACTTCCACGCTAGCCCCAAGACGGTGATGGGTCTCTCATAGCAGCCAATTAGGCTGTGTCATTCCTCGAGGTGTGCAGGCCCCCAGTTTGATAGATCATGCACCAGGAGCATGAGGAGAGGAAGGCAGCCAAGCATGCTCTTAGGTCAGCTCCATCCAACATACACCAAGCCCAGTATCAGTCAGCCAAGGCCCCGTGATCAATGGAGAGGAAACAGTGCAGCTATTATTTATAGGATCACCAGGCCATTAGACCCAACTAGCCACTTAGCCTTTGCCACTGACTGTTTCTTTGTGCCAAACTGGAGAGAAGTGGAGATGGGGCATGGTTAGCCAGCCCATATTGTATGAATCATTCTTTTAATTTATCTCCATCCACACCAAATTTACTCTGCGCTCCAATGCCTATGAACGCACAGTAACCGTCGAACTTAGAAAGAAAGCCACATTTGCAAGCCACCATTTGCAAACCACACACAATGACGCAGAGTAAACATCTACAGCTTATGTTGCACTTGTTGATTATGCTTGGGCTACCCATTGCAAATTGGATCTTGGCAGAAAATTTTACAGATTTATTAATCAGAGTTCTCACACATCTTGGAAAACCTGGAAAATAGTTGACCAATTTTGCAGTCATGGAAAACACATGGAAAATGAGAGCAGGGCTTAAAATTCACTTTGCAAACTGGGGGGGGGGTTCCCCCCATATGTTCTTCAGATAGGGGGAATTTATAGATTTTTGGGGGATCTATAGACTTTGGGGGGGCTTTTTTCAACCGATACTATAACTGACAAATATCTGCTTCTCGTGTCCGATAAGCGATAATTTCACATTTTTGTATTTAACCTGTAGTTTATGCACACCTGAGTCTAAATTACTATGGCTTTTTGTCAATGCGTTTTATCTGCAGACTAGGACCCATAGGCTTTTGGTTCTATCAAAGCCTTTATTTTTTGTATTGAGTGATACACTTTATCTCATTATATTATATCAGAAGTTCTTTGTTTTGTGTTCACAATAGTGATGTCAGTTAGATTTGGTTAGGTCAGAGCTCTCTTAGTTAAATCATCTATCTTTGCTCACTACATCTGCCTTTCTTACTGTCATGTTATTGGCAAAGCTGTAACAGATTTGGCATTGGGGAGAGTTCTATTGAAGTGAATTGGCAGGCATGGAAGTCTGTCCCACTATAAACCATTTCAATAATGAGAGACTAGAAGGAAAGTACGATAAACTTTAATGATAAACAAACAACACTTAGATTTGGCGAATGACTCCATGGTATGATGACGCTCCTCTGAGCCAAGAGGAGGACGTCAGTGATTTATAGGATAGAGAACCCCCATAGGGAGTTCTACTGGAGTCATGACATTGGTGGTGTTCAGGGGAGGAGGAGGGGCGAAGCAGCAGCTACGCAGGAACAGCAGCTATATGGGTGAACAAACAGGGTGAGTTACAACTTGCAAGAGTCTTAAATAGAACTTCATTTAGGTGATTGGCCAACGGCCGAAGAGAGGGAAAGCGTGGGAGACATTGATTGGACAGGGATAAAGAGGGCGTGCATATTTATGAATGGCTGATGTAACCTGAGGGCGTTGCTGCAGGGGAGAGAGAGATGAATGGAAAGGAACCATGGATTAGTGAATGGGATGGATAAACAATCATTGACTAGTGAAGTAGTCTTCATTATTGAAAACAGTCTAAGACATTATTAGGCTATCTGTCTGTGTGTTTCCACCTGATTAAAGTAAAGACATTATGTGATGTTGACGGATGTTTTATGTATTACATAAAATCACATGTTTTCTTTAATCAGGTGGAAACATTTTCAATCAAAGGTGAAACGACACAGATATTATGGTTTATAGAGGGACTTACCCCACATGCAATTTAACGTTAGCTCCAGTTAGCCACTGTAACATTAGCCAGCTGTTCTAGAGCCACCAGCCGACACAAAACCTGGACGTTTAATTTAGGGTAGTCTCGCTGGCCAGCCTCCTCTCCCTTCCGTCCGAGGAGTCTGGCACCACAGGTCTCCATAACTGGGATAAACCCTCCCCTGCTCTACTCTGCTCTCGCATTGGAGCGACTGTTTCGGTGGCAGCCGGATGTCCGCTCCCGGCTTATTACAAACTATGTCATTGGCATGTCAATCAGAGCGGCTTCCGCTCACTCCTCCCTGTGTGTTGCTGTAAATAGTGCCCTGCCGCCTCAGTGAAAACAACAACGCTAACTAGCTAGCAAGCTAATGGCAGAAACCTACACGCTAGCTCGTTGCAAACAGCAAATTGGATTGTTGGAAACTATTTTCCAAGGGCACTGCCGCTAAGCGCCACCCATCGCAATCCCACTATGGAGACCTGCGGCGCCAGACTCCTTGGATGGAAGGGAGAGGAGGCTGGCCAGCGAGACTAAATTTAGGGTAAAACATGAGGGTTTTTTATATGGATAACGCCAGCTCTGGGAGTATGAAGAGTATGAATAGCTGCTTGCCGAGCAGGGAGGCTACACCATGGGCTACACCACTGCCTGAGGCAACGTTGAGCTAAGTCCGCCCTCTAATGTGTCCGACACGGCGACCACTCGTCAGCAAACGTTCGTTCCGCTTTGCCGGCTTAACATTATAGACATTGGTGCACAAACAATTGCGGGACTTCTCCCGCATTATAAATTACAAATCTGCGGGAATTGACAAAAATATGCGCGATTCTCAGCGCCTGGCTCGGCGCTGCCTTCCCTCCACCCATAATTTGCATGCTTGGAAAATAGAACAGAAGCCTGAACTATCGCTTCAGTGCAGCTTCAGCGTGGCGTGCGGCTGGTGTGAACGGTCTCGCCTGTTAACAAGGACACCGAAATGAAAATGTGTGGCTTCAGCGTGGCTTCAGCGTGGCTTTAGCGTGGCTTTGGCATACAGTATGGTGTGAACGAGGGCTTACAGTAAGCATGATCGCTTACTGTCGTGCGTAGCCTACATTTGACTTTTGGGTTAGTGTATAGTACATAGCCAGGGCTATCCTGAACACAAATATGTGTTTTCACAGCACCCCATGTTTCATAGATAGTTATTTCAACGTACAATGTCAATTTAACTTTGGAAATCTCTAAATTGAGACAGTAAAAGTAAAAAAGTGTGTAGTCAGAGTTGTCCTGATCTCAAATATATCAGTCATTGTCACTTATTATAAGGAGCAATGTGGTAAATTACAACAGCTCAAGTTTTAGAAAGGAAGCCATTTGAAGGTACAAATGTGAGACATTAACTTTGAAATTCTCTAAAATGATACAGTAAAAAACACCAAAAAGCAAGACAGCAACTTGTAATGACACGAAGGCTAAAGTGATTACTGAGAAGTCTGTGTTGCTGTTATTATCGCTGCATCTCTCTCTCCCTCTCTCTGATGTTGCATCAGATGATAGCAGTAATGTTATGGAGTTAATCATACATAGCGACAGGTTGTACTCATTTACACAAAACATTTCAGTGAAAATAAAAAGACAAGAGACATATCTCGGCAATTAAATGTATATTTATTACTTTTCACGGATTAATTGTTTGTCACCTGTCTGCTGCATGTGAAACGTCCTCGTCTCTCTGTAATGCGGTGTGCTCTAGATAGAGGAGCCGTTCAAAAACCGGAAGTCCCCAGATGCAGAGCGTACCACTTGGTAGTTTCTGGAGGGGGTTTCTGGGGGATCAGACCAAGTGTTCAAAGTGGCAGGGGTGTTTCATTGTTGGTTTGTTGAAACGATGGTTGAAATGTTATTTAATACCTTTGAGTGGAAATGGAAATGGCTAATGACCTAATTGTTAATGAACCAGGTACCTAATGTTATGAGATCATTGATTACCAAATACGGTACTAATTATGTCTCTTAGTAGGAGCCAGCTACAGGCAGAGGGTCCTTCTCTAAAGCAGCAATGCCTAAATAGTTCAGATTTGATTCATAATTATCCTTCTTTGCCTTGTATATTTTCTTCATTCCGTCTGCTTTTTTCAAGTTGTATTTTTATTTCCTTTTTTCTTCAACTGGCCAAATTTTTGTCTGTACTGTATATTCATGAAAAAATAGCTATGGTATCGGAAAAATATCGGTATCGGCAGATATCCAAATTCAGGTATCGGAATCGGATCGGAACTGAAAAATGTGGATTGGTGCCTATAGTCGCAAATATGACTAGCGTTACTACCATTATACTTATGGTCATGGAACATTATTGTTGACTGCAGTTAGCTGCGGTGGTGAGACTGCCTATTATAACATTAGCTTGATGCTATACGCGGCTAACTAATAGATTTAGCTATATTTATAGAAATTACCACCCAGCCCCACTAATAACGTTACCGTCTTGTGTTGATAATGAATGTAACAGTCGTAAATATGCCTGTTACTGTTACTGTTACTGTTACTGTATGCTCAGGGCCCGAAATTAACTTTTTGACCAAAGAGGTAGATGGAAAAATCTACCCGCCAAGCATATTTCTTACCGGCCAAAAAAACCCCACATTTTTGTGTCACATATATCCATATATATAAATTTTTTTCAGTACATTTCAAGTAGATAAGGTATTACGTTGAAGAATACACACTTAAATAAGAGGCCAGAGTAAAATTTTAAGCATATTATTTTAATATATTGATTGATGATTGATTAATACATGTCAAGTCAATCTTATCAATACATGTCAAGTCAATCTTGAGCTTAAATTGTAACCTAATGTTAAACATCAGACTCCTCACTCTCTACCCTCTTTGCAGGATTTAACAGAACAGAAGTAAATTTGAAGGTTTTATAAACATAACTCCTCAGACTCCTCACCCTCTCTCTACTTCTCCTCTTTGCAGCCAATGTGACACTGGTTCTGTTCATGGTCACGAACGGCTTCCAGCTTCATTGATTTACTACCGATGACAAACGTGTTGTTTCTATTTTTCTTTTTGGCATACTTGCGGCACACAGAACAACTCATCACTACAGCCCCAGCATCATACTGTAGCCAGTCTCTTGAAACACCGCTATTGCCAAACTTCCACTCCTCTCGAAATTTTCTTTTGTTAGGTGGTCCCGCTCTCGCTGCCGCTTCATCCTTTTCGTCGGAGAAAGCTGCGGTGGGTTTTCTTTTTAGCGACCGGCTTACCCCCTCGATATGGTTCCACATTGTAACCCATTTAACGTTATATTAAGCTAACGTTAGCTTAGCTATAGCAGGCGGACCGGCATAACGTTAGCTCCCTGCAGTGCAAGCAGGCGCTGCAGAATGCAGATGGCCACGGCCAGTCAGAACAGAAGAGTAGCGGATGTGACGTTCGTAAACAAGCCAAAAATGAGGCCGGAGACACCGCAGTTTGAATTATTTTACATGACTATTTTGTATTTTGTTACCCGCCACGTGGCGGACAGCCCTTTTATGTCACTCGCCAAAGCTAAAATATGCCCGCCATTGGCGGGCTCTAATTTCGGGCCCTGGTTATGCTTATGAAACATTGATTGTTCAGTTTGGTCAACTCCAGGCATTACACAGTAACGTACATACAGGGGACGCAGGGTAGTTCCTGGCTCACCGTAACATATATATCCTATCCATTTCCCCTCAGCCAATGTAAGCCAAAACACGGCCAAACATGCCTTGATGACGTCGGATAATTCATCCAGAATCCTTCCTGGGCATCTCGAGGCTGATCTGACCGATAAATGGTCCAGGTTGCCGTTTTCAAGTGACTTTTATGAGTTAACGTTACAAAGCAGCCAGCCAGGCAGCTGCTTGTGCGCGTGCGAGTATGGTGCCCGCGCGTCAGCTCGTTCACACGCTGCCTGCAGTTACTCTAACGGCCACCGGTGTCAGTAATAGTTAGAACTTACGGATAGGACCTTTAACTTTGAGTTAGTATGCAGTCACGGTATAATACTGTATGTCAGGTCAAATATCAGGGCCCAGTTGCACAAAGCACCTTAGGTTAAGATTTCCCTTAGAGTCAGAGTTAAGGTGTCCATAAAATAGAATCGGCTGCACAAAACACCCTTAAATCTTGTGCTTATGTTTTCCTTAAATTGTTTAACCTTATGGAGAAGATTTAAGGGTGTTTTGTGCAGCGGATTCTATTTTATGGACACCTTAACTCTGACCCTAAGGGAAACCTTAACCTAAGGTGCTTTGTGCAACTGGGCCCTGGCCTTTGGCGGGTGGCTAAAAACCTCTTTGGGGGGATTCCTCTATGCAGGAAAACCCCTGTAGTATTGACTTTTGGCAGTTGAGCTGAATGCTATGTCACGTGTCTGACAGATGACCTGGTCCATGAGAAAACATTTGAGGGGCTAAAGTGCTACAGCACGACATGTGAGCCGGACCATGCTTAATTTTTCCCCACCCCCTCAACCCTCCTTGAACTCTGCGACTTCATCAATTAACAGCCTATGGGTATTTTGCAAAGGCACCGACCTTTGTTCTGTGTCCAAGAGAAGTTAGATGTTTTCAGCCGACGCACTAAGATGATGGGTTTCCTCTGGTGGGGTGAGTATTCATGGCCCACACATCAGAGAAACTGTCCATCACACCCACATTTACATGTTACAGATATTCTGACAAATCATGGTACTGAAGCAAATGTGCTACAACTGGGAATGGAATCAACTTGTCTTTACCATGGAAACTACTGACAGCAGCTATTCATATTGACTTGTTTCTATGTGCAGCTCTCTAATTGATTCGTAAAGTGAATTTAATGGGACAATAAGTATGATTTTTACTGCTACATAGCGCAGGGCAAAAAATCCACGTACCTGAACATTGACTGTTGTTGATCATTACCAATAACTCAATAATTACTTCACCAACTGCTGGGATGTCAGCTTTCAAAACTCACTTTCTGACACATACTTTCTTTTGATAAAAAAAAGTCCTTCCCCATTAACGTTTCAAGACACAATCTCCTAGCCCCGCCTACTCACATGTTTAACTGTTCAAAGATGGAGGATGGTGCTACAAGCCACGCCTACTCACATTTTGACTGTTCAAAGATGGAGAATGGTGCTACAAGCGAGCGAACAGCATCTCAAGACATTTCCTTCTTCTGAGAGGCCACAAAGTTTCATGGTTTTACCTAAATCCGTTATATGCTTTTTTTTTGGTGAGAAGCCATGCTCACCACCACACTCCCTGAAAAACCTTAATGTTTCGTGCATATAATGAGCCACATTTAAAAGCAAAGTCTCCCGGTGGCTCACCTGGTAGAACGCGCACCACAAAGGCCCAGTCCCTCGGGCGGCTGACCTGGGCCTGAATCCGACCCGTGGTCCCATGCCATCGCCCCCCGCCCCTGCCCACCGCCCGCCCACCGCCCGCCCACTGACCCATCAACAAAGGCAAAAATGCCCCCCCCCCCCAAAAAAAGAAAAGACGTTAATGTTTTAAAGGGGGACTGACCCCCCCAGATTTCTTGCAAAACGGTATTCTACTTGATTTGAAAACTCTGCAGGCAAGATGGCCGCCTATACTCCCTTCTGTACCCTGGTAGAATTCCTAGCCCATAAACTAACATAACTTGGCCAATAAGTATGTAACATACAAAATAAAACAAATAGTAATGTCTTTATTTGTTGTAGCATGCAGAGGACATGTAACTGTTTAGTTAAACTCGCATTCCAGGAATATTGTATTTACTGCGCTGCTCCAAAGATAACGTAGTTGGCTCGAGCCGGTTTCGTCCTGGAACCCACTCGCTTTGCGCCAGAACACAATCGATTTGGGGGTGGACCACACCAGGATTGGCCAACGCCAACGCCCAGAACTGTCAAATCAAATAATCGCCTCCCAGTATTTTCAGTGTATCAGATATAGATAGATAGAGAACGTGATAAATATAGCCACGTTATAAACAACAAACTAACGCTGGTGATCCGTATGGAAACAGTGTTACTCGAAATGGTTAAAAGTGATATCAATTTGGTCATTCAGTGGCGTTTTACTGCCATGTAACATAACTAGCTAGCCGCTAACATTAGCCACAGTAGGCGATTACACATGATGCATTGCTCTTAACTCATTGAGTGCCAGCCACTTTTGGAGAACGGACGCTCCCAGTGCCAGAGTTTCAGAGCGTTTTCAGTGATTTCTCGAGGCCCACAGAATATTGTATGATATTACTATGTAAACACCGAACACGCAAAAAGAACAAGGAGACTCTATTGTATCATCAGCAAAAAAAAGTTTATTGATACCATTTTCCGTTCTTTAGTTATCAGCCGGAGAAGATAGGTCAAAAACAGCAAAAATATGCTTTTCTATCAGGAAGCTGAGATATTCAGCCTTTTGTGAAATGCATTATTTCAAGCACATTCACTCACTCTAGCTAATATTTTCTGATGATGTGACCTGGTTTAGTTCTGTGGTGCATGCGCGCCCCACCCCCCTGCCCCCCCCTCTCCCCGCCTCTCCCCGAGTCAGCTGCCAACTCCTCCCCACACGCACAAAGTCTATTCGGAGCCTCTGTTTTTGCGCCGCGCGGCTCCTGGCAGCTCACAGCAGCAACGAGGAAATGCCCAACGCGACTGCAGGTAAGGGTTGGCCCTTCGGCGTTGGGTGCTGCCTTTCTGGTGGGTAATGTGTGAAGAAACTATGCAGACAGACAGACAGGCAGAGGAGCTGCAGTTGTGTGCGCGGATTGATTGCTGTTGGCAAGCAGCCCAGAGCCATCTACATGATGGCTCTGTCTGCAGCATGAGCGCGGTTTGTCTTTGATCACGGCTTTGTCAGGCTGTATTCCTGACACTTCTGTCATCTGGAGAGCACTGTCGCCACCTAATGGCTCGGTAAAATAGGTTATAGACATTCAACATGTCCCAAAATGTTACAGGACATAGATCTGGCTTCGATGGACCCCCCCCCCGTCAAAAAACGCAATTGACGACAATCGTCGTCTTTGGCACTCTACGTCAGTATTTGAATTGACGACAGCTGTCGTCATTGGCACTCAATGAGTTAAAGGGCTCGCGCCGTGTGAACTACAGTAATAATCACATAAGGATTTTTTTTTCTTCACATGAGTGGGGCACGCGCAAATGCCACCATGATGTAACGATGTACCAAATCGGCCATTCATTTGAGGGCACACAAAAAAGCAGGTTTTAACCCATAGAGGGCACTTATGCTGCTGAAATGATAGGGGTTTGTAAAATTGTAACAGCTTGGTCTCAAATGTGGAGATTTTGACCAGAATCCTTCACATACCCCCCCGAAAGCCATTGGTTAAAAGCTGAAAAAAATAGTTTACACTTTAAGCAGAAATTGGATTGGACTCATACGTTTTTCCGAGTATTCTCGACAGAATTCACATGTTCCTGTGATTTTAGGCAGTTCGATCAGTAGGCTATATGTGAACATGAACAAATATCCCAAAGCTATAACCAAAGAACAAAATCCTCTGATTTTGTGATGTCATCAAAAGACAAATGTTCCGCTATTGATAATAACTCAGATTCTGACTGTCACAGGGATTGTTTTGGTTTTGATTGTTAGATTATCACGTTTTCATTGTAGTCTGTGTCTCACTGCAGTGTTTCAGGCATACTGGGAGGCCTACTGTACCAGCATTGACATTATTTAACGTTCCTGCCTGCATTGTTGACGTAATTCCACAATCTTTACACATGATATAATTAATTCAAAAGTTAAATACCGTAAAGAAGCAGACATGTCATTATTTAACATCTTTAATGAAACAAAAAAGTTTGCAAATTACTGTTAGTTATATTTAAGCAATATAGCATGAGAGCCAGTGTGTTGTGAAGAATATATCCCCCTGATCAGCTGTTATCCCACGAGGCCGCAGGCCGAGTGGGATAACTGCTGAGCAGGGGGATATATTCCACAACACACGCAGCTCGAGTGCTATATTGCTTTTATAAAACGGTTTCCAAGTATGATAATATAATAATAATAATAATACTATAAGTCCGACTCCGACTGGCATGTCATTCTGATAGAGTCAGTTGAAACACTACTGTAAGGCGGGACCGCAAGAACATGCGGGTGATTTGATTGGATCGTTCTGGAGACTGAAGTTGACATTGGCCAATCCTGGCGCTTGCTGAGAAACCCCGACAGGCAGCTCGAGCGCAGCATTGCATTCTCAGCGCTTGCTGAGAAGCTGAATGCTTCCTGCAAAGCCTGACACCAACTAACGTTACGGGGTTAAATGCGGGGTTAACAGCCTTTCTTTTGCAAAGAAGACATTAGCCCGCATCTATTCTTGTACAAAACATCATTTTCTGCGAAGTATTAGTAAAGTTATAAGCGAAGATCGATTCACAAGGATCTGACAGCTGTCTCCGCCATTTTTTTTCCTACGTTGTCATTTGAGGTAAGCCTTATTATTACTCTCTTAGTAAGAGAGTTGCCATGGCAACCAATAACCCATGGCCATGGGTTATTGAACTCGGTTACTGGAATTATACAATGGCTGTGAACCAATCAGATTGCTTGATTTGAGAGAGCCGTTTTATAAATATCTATATACATATACATATACATATACATATACATATACATACATATACATATACATATACATATACATATACATACATATTTTTCTTCTACTGCACTTGGCAGTTCCAGTTTTAGGGCTCTATCTTCCCGACGGCGGTATGTTTGCGTTAGCGCCCGTTTTGCGCTGGAATAGCGCAGCGCAAAGCCCTGTCGGCGCACATCTTTGTATAGGCGTGTTTATGCCCAAAAGCATTGTGGAGGTGTGGTCATGCCCATAAAACCACAGCGTCACGTCAGCAGCTTCCTCCTTCACTGAGAGGGAGAAAGAGGGAGAGAAAAGATAGCCTTGATGGGGAGAGGGAGGGAGAGAGAGGGAGAGAGAGAGATGTGAGAATGTCATGCATAGAAATCAAATAACGTGCTCATGCCCACCTGTGAATCACCTGTGTATTATTGCCATTTCACACGCTGAAAAAACGTCTGTATGCTTATTCCTTTTCGGGCTCTCTTCTATCTCCACTGCGGTAATATACTGCATGCGTAATTACGCAGCGTACTGAGAGGCGATGAGTGATGCTCTATTTGAAGAAGTTGAATTTCGTTCCACCAGCACACATTTTATTAACTCATTCATGGCCAAAGACGTCTTTGACGTGTTATCAGGAATAGCCCAGAGGGCCAATGACGTGTTTGACGTGTTTTTGTTTTTATTAGTACAGCGCGTAGTTCAAAGACTTCCCCAGCCTGTGACATGTTATCAGGTCCCTAGCCTCAAAGGCAAGCCGACAACACGTTATCAAACACATACCGCAGCTGTTGTTTTGAAATGGAAGAGGAGGAGAAAACGGAGAAACGCTGCCTGTTGCATAGAGGAGAAACGCCATTGAAACACCCCTCGGTGCGCTGCGCTGGTCGCCTCTGCTGCAGGGCGAACCTGTTGTTCGCGGTAGTCAAACCAACATGATCGATCCGGTTCCAGCGCCTGGTCCCAAAGCCAAGCCGACCCCGTTCCTGTGTCGCAGCATTCGTCCCAGCCCGAACGAGAGGAGGAAAACGATGCAGGGGCAGAGGAGGCTAGACGCTGATCTCAGACCAGTTTGGTGTTCCCCTCTGCTAATTTGCGGGGCGATCAGTAGTGTTCCCTGGGAAGAGGTGCGATCCAGCAGCAGCTGTGGACAGAACTCTCTCTCTGTGTGTGTGTGTGTGTGTGTCTGTGTGTCTGTCTGTCTGTCTGTCTGTCTGTCTGTGTGTCTGTCTGCACACTCACTCACACTGAGTAAACTGTATTGTTGAATGTAAAAAAAGCACTTCATGTATATATATATATATATATTTTGTCATTTGTGTCATAACGAATAATATTTACATGTCTGATGTCAATACAGTTCAAAATAAAAGAATTGAGAGCGAGTTCTGCCTGAGATTGTGTATTTTACAAAAATGGCCTTTTCTCCTGTTTGTCTTCTCAGAGAGACCTTTTTGGTGAAAACAGGGTGTATATAAATGGCTATAAGTAGAGTACAGAACATGCTAAAAGCTCACTTTTTTTTTCCTGGTGAACCCAGAGACGTACATCTTCATTTTGAGGTATTGCAAATCACTCAATGACGACAGTAGTCGTCAATTCGAATACTAACGTAGAGTGCCAAAAACAGCGATTGTCGTCAATTGCGTTTTTTGACGGTGAGACGTGGATCAAAGCCTAATATATCTCCTGTAAAATTTTGGGGCATGTTGAATGTGTGTAACCTATTTTACCGACCCATTAGGTGGCGACAGTGCTCTCCAGATTAGAGGAAGGTCCGAAAACAGCAGGAAAAACGCCCGTGATCAAAGAGAAACCGCTCATGCTGCAGCCAGAGCCATATAGATGGCTCTGACTTGCAGCTGATGTTGGCTGCGAACATCAGTCAATCCGCGCACACAACTGAGCCCCTCTGCCTCTGTCTGTCTGTCTGCATAGTTTCTTCACACGATTAGCCGCCAGAAAGGCAGCACCCGACGCCGAAGGGCCAAACCTTTCCCTGCAGTGCGGTTTGGCATTTCCTTGTCGCGCTGGGAGCCGCCCGGCACACAAAAACGAAGCGCTCCGAAAATAGACTGGGTGCGTGAGGCTGTGTAGTGTGGGGAGGAGTTTGCAGCTGAGGGGGGGAGAGGGGGGTGGGGCACGCAGGCACAACACAACTACACCACGTCATTACATCAGAAAATATTATCTTCAGACTCAGTGAATGTGCTTGAAATGCTGCATTTCACAAAAGACGGAATAACTCAGCTTCTAATTTGAAAAGTGTCTTTTTGCTCAAAACAGCCTATCTTCTCCGGCTCATAACTAAAGAACGGAAAATGGGATCAATAAACTTCTTTTTTGCAGATGATAGAAGAGAGTCTCATCGTTCTTTGTGCGTGTTCGGTGTGGGCCTCGAGAAATCACTGAAAACGCTCTGAAACTCTGGCACTGGGAGCGTCCGTTCTCCAAAAGTGGCTGGCACTCAATGAGTTAATATACTGTATATACATCGAATCCCACCAATTTCATTGTCATTTTACCCTTGGCGCACTGTCTGCTTGATGACGAGAGGGACTTCAGCTGCCATCCGCGCTGTGGAGAAGCTGTAAGACACATGCGTGCAATTGCAGGGAAAGAGCAGGTTACTGTACTGGCCGGACACAGGTGTTGTGCGAAAAAATTATGCATTTTGAATTGGATTAGGGAAACGAGGGTCTGGCACGGCGGGAGTCTGTGTGCACCGGGTGCTGGAGGGGGATCTCCCCCGAGCAGGTGGGAGCTGGACCGGTATGCAGGCTTGGTGGTGGGGTGGGTGTGGGTTGGTGCCCTGGGTGTTTTGGGCCAGCCAGGGTGGGGAGAGGCAGCTTGGCACAACACTGTCACAACTTTCTCAAAAGCAATCTATTGTTACCTCACACCACAAACCTGTATGGTCGGGAATTATGTAGCCTAATAAAACCATGACAAACGAATTCTCATTTTTAAATCAAGGTGTGTTTTTCCTGCAATGTAGGCTATAGTTGAAAATCAACATGGCAGTACGTTACCATTTTACAATTTCGGAGCCGAAATTGTAAAATAGCAACGTTGCTCCACAAACGTTGCTATTTTACAATTTTTGGGGAGATCGGGTTGATTCCAAGGAGAGAAGAGTGTGTGCAGGCGCGAGTAGAGAGTGACATCCATGCCGTGCATAAATGGATCCAAGCAAGGATTTCCTGCACTGCACCAGCTATTTCCTGGCGTTAAAATTGAGAGCACCCAAGGCGATTTTTTTCTGACACATTGCGCTGGAACGCCTATTTTGGAACGGCAACTCTCAAACCTCTCTTTGCGCTCGGCACATACCGACGGTATCTTCCCCACAGCGCTAAATGACACTTGCGTGAGACACATGATAGGCTAGAGGCCCACCGATACGGCTGGGCCACGCCTACACCTGTGTCATCACAGCGCAAAACTGGACAGTGGAGGCAGACGATAGCTTAGACGCTGGGAAGATAGCAATAAGGGGCGCGCAAACACAGTGCAAAGGCAGCGCAAACGATACCGCCGTACAACGATAGGGCCCTTAGAGTCAGAGTGCGAAACCAAGGTGGAGGAGAGTCCAACCTCATTTGTAGAGAGGGGTGGTACCGTGGCAGTCAGGCCCCCAGGAACAGCGCCGGGCTGTGAAGCAAATTGAACACGGTGGCCAAGCTCGGTATTGAATCAGAATCAGAATCAGAAAGACTTTAATGATCCCCGGGGGGAAATTGGGACAAGTTACAGCTGCTCGCACTCAGGCATGAATATCTACATAACACACATAGCATAACACAGTATTACACAATATCTCCCTAAACGTACATAGTCAATACAATAAGTAAAATGCAGTAAAATGCCATAGAGTAAACTAAAATAAAGTAAAGTCATGGTTGCAAGTCATGTGACGCCATGCAGCCCAGAAAGATAAATTATCATCCACTTATATGGGGAAGGCAGCAGCTGTTAAGCCCAGGGAAAAGTTTTCCGGGTGTCAATCAAAGTCAAAAATGATTTTGAATATTATCAAATATTTTTTCATGAGCTTTTTCTTTTTTCCACCAAGAGACGTATTTAACTCATTCATGGCCAGTTTAGGACTGCCAATATTTAGCACAGGCCAAAGATTTTCATAATTGTTGGTCATCTTTCAAGACCCACAGTAAATTATCTATTAGCACCAAAGTGATTTGCAATACCTCAAAATGAAGATGTACGTCTCTGGGTTCACCAGGAAAAAAAAAGTGAGCTTTTAGCATGTTCTGTACTCTACTTATAGCCATTTATATACACCCTGTTTTCACCAAAAAGGTCTCTCTGAGAAGAGAAACAGCAGAAAAGGCCATTTTTGTAAAAGACACAATCTCAGGCAGAACTCGCTCTCAATTCTTTTATTTTGAACTGTATTGACATCAGACATGTAAATATTATTCGTTATGACACAAATGACAAAAAAAAAAAAAATATATATATATATATATATATATACATGAAGTGCTTTTTTTTTACATTCAACAATACAGTTTACTCAGTGTGAGTGAGTGTGCAGACAGACAGACAGACAGACAGACAGACAGACAGACAGACACACAGACACAGACACACACACACACACACACACACACACACACACACACACACACACACAGAGAGAGAGAGTTCTGTCCACAGCTGCTGCTGGATCGCACCTCTTCCCAGGGAACACTACTGATCGCCCCGCAAATTAGCATAGGAGGGGAACACCAAACTGGTCTGAGATCAGCGTCTAGCCTCCTCTGCCTCTGCATCGTTTTCCTCCTCTCGTTCGGGCTGGGACGAATGCTGCGACACAGGAACGGGGTCGGCTTGGCTTTGGGACCAGGCGCTGGAACCGGATCGATCATGTTGGTTTGACTACCGCGAACAACTCAATCCAGGTTCGCCCTGCAGCAGAGGCGACCAGCGCAGCGCGCCGAGGGGTGTTTCAATGGCGTTTCTCCTCTATGCAGCAGGCAGCGTTTCTCCGTTTTCTCCTCCTCTTCCATTTCAAAACAACAGCTGCGGTATGTGTTTGATAACGTGTTGTCGGCTTGCCTTTGAGGCTAGGGACCTGATAACATGTCACAGGCTGGGGAAGTCTTTGAACTACGCGCTGCACTAATAAAAACAAAAACACGTCAAACACGTCATTGGCTGGGAGGGCTATTCCTGATAACACGTCAAAGACGTCTTTGGCCATGAATGAGTTAAGCTGTATTTTCAGGGGGTCCATGAACACGCATCCATGAATGCGCATGGCCGCGGGAACGCGGCTTCCGCATCATCACTTCCTTGTTTACATGTATGTGAAGCTTCAAACTAGTGGTGGGCGATATGGCAAAAATATCATATCACGATTTTTTCAGGCAGGATCACGATCCACAATCTTATCACAATTCTTTTTCATATTTGTTTTTAAGACTAATGTGCAAGTTACTGAATGGTACAAGTACAACCAAACTAATTTCAGGGTTCGTATGGTCATGAGAAACCTGGGAAAAGTCATGGAAATTTCAAATACAATTTGTTTTATAAATATTTTCATGTCATTAATTTACGCTGAGTTTACAATAATTAATGTGCTAAGACATAATGTTCACAAGCATGCACATGCTCTATCTATCTATCTATCTATCTGTCTATCTATCTATCTATCTATCTATCTATCCATCTATCTATTGGTTCACTATTATTTAGGTTATACAGTAGGGTTGGGTGATGGGACGAATATAGGGCTATCTGCGATTGAGTCCACCGTCGGTTGCTTTTGTTTAGTGATCTTTCACGTGATTGTTGTCATTTTAATTTGCTAGTTTGATGGAGAGAGACTGAGAGAGAGAGAGCTCTGTCTGACATGCGGCTCAGCACACACACACATACACACACACACAGGTACATGCACCACAGCGTTGAGGTTTAAGCAGTGAGAGAGGGGGAAACTGAGCAGAAACATGCTCACCTGGGAATACGAGGCAGGATGACAGCAGATTAAGAGCAATGCGTCCTCGCATTTAAAATAACTGCCCAAATCCGACTGAAGCAAATTAAACTCAAACTGTAAAGCCATAGATATGATTCAGACACTTTTTCCACTCTATCTGCCTATCTGTCGCTCTACCCTCATGTTTGTTTAGTGTGCGTGTGTGTTGTAAAGAGGTTTCATTTGCATTCGGGTAATTTTCATTGCCGTTCATTGTAACGAGCAGAGCGTGTGTTTAGGCTATTTTTTCCCCCAACTATCGTCCCAGCTCCGGACGCTGTGTGATACCGGTGTTTTTCAGCTCTGTTTACTATCACTTACTTTGCCAATTCCTCGCCTACCCTTTCCTATCTTCATCTTTTTTCTGCCTGCGATACCCACATCGCTATTCAATAACTCTTCCCTCTCAATCTGCAGACGTCTTACCATCGACTTTATACTTAAAGCAGCTACGAGCAGGATTTTCGATTGTTATTAACTCATTCAGGGCCAATGACGTCTTTGACGTGTTATCAGGAATAGCCCAGAGGGCCAATGACGTGTTTGACGTGTTTTTGTTTTTATTCGTGCAGCGCATAGTTAAAACACTTCCCCAGCCTGTCACATGGTATCAGGTCCCTATCATCTAAGGCAACACGTGAACAAACACATACCGCAGCTGTTGTTTTGAAATTGAGCAAGAGGAAAAGCAGAAAACCGGTAACGCTTCCTTGTGCAGACAGGAGAAACGCCATTGAAACGCCCTCGGCGCGCTGCACGAGCTGGAGTCGCCTTCCTCTGTGCCAGCCAGGAGAAAACGGGATAAAGTAATCAAGAGATGTGTTTGATCATCGGAGGAATGAGGAAATGATCGATCAGTTTGCGAGGGCGGTGAGGACGTGTTGAATAGCCGAGGGGAAAACGGGAACGATCAAATAGCAGAGAGGATATGACAGGGAGACATGGACGAGGACGGGTGTACCAGAACAAATCAAAATAAACACAGGAACAGCTAGGCAGCAGCGGGCAGAAGGCAGTCACAGCAGCCCGCTGTCCTTCTCAAGAGCTCTTCAGTTGGTTCATGAAATCGCTGGGCTGCGTGCCCTCCAGTGTTGCTCCTGGCCAATCCCAGCGCCACAGGGCGTGGTTATTGCTTATCCTATGTGGGGTTAGAAATCTAAAAGGGGGATCGTGTGTGTGTGTGTGTGTGTGTGTGTGTGTGTGTGTGTGTGTCTGTCTGTCTGTCTGTCTGTCTGTCTGTCGGTGTGTCTGTCTGTCTGTCTGTCTGTCTGTCTGTCTGTCTGTCTGTCTGTCTGCACACTCACTCACACCGAGTAAACTGTATTGTTGAATGTAAAAAAAAAAGCACTTCATGTGTATATATATATATATATATTTTTTTTTTTTGTCATTTGTGTCCTAACGAATAATATTTACATGTCTGATGTCAATACAGTTCAAAATAAAAGAATTGAGAGTGAGTTATGCCTGAGATTGTGCCCTTTTACAAAAATTGCCTTTTCTCCTGTTTATTTTCTCTGGGAGACCTTCTGGGGGAAAACAGGGTGTATATAAATGGCTATAAGTAGAGTACAGAACATGCTAAAAGCTCACTTTTTTTTTCCTGGTGAACCCAGAGACGTACATCTTCATTTTGAGGTATTGCAAATCACTCTGGTGCTAATAGATAATTTACTGTGGGTTTTGAAAGATGACCAACAATTATGAAAATCTTTGGCCTGTGCTAAATATTGGCAGTCCTAAACTGGCCCTGAATGAGTTAAACACTCTAAATGTAATATTGATGCATCACATCTTACCTATAATAGTAGCTGAGACCAAAGCCGTATGAATCGGAGATTGCTCTCTTGATGATTATAGAGTCTGTGTCTGTCTTCCGGCGGGCCGGATAGACCAGGAAGTGAAACGAAACGGTGTATGGCAGCTGCCTGCCTTCAACCGTTTCGCTCTGCCTAGCAACAGACCATAAACAAGGAGAATGCCATGCTCGCTACATCCAGGGGCTTGCTACTCTCGCGAACATCTCTCGTTATATTCTAACAGTTTGTTTGGAAGTAATTTTGTTATTTTGTGGTTATGGCCGAAGTGGCTGCCGCAAACCGTTTCATTTCACTTCCTGATCTGCCGGCCGCAGACAGACTAATCATCAAGACAACCCTGGCCGATTCACTCGGCGTTCACGCTGGACTACTCAGCGTTGGTCTCGTCTACTATTAGAGGTAAGATGAGGCATCGATATTAAATTTAGACTGTTTAATAACAATCGAAAATCTTGCTCGTAGCTGCTTTAAACTTGAAACAACCGTTCTATCGCTAAACGTTAGCCTAGCCGCCTGCTAGCAGCTAACGTTAACCATCTTATGATGCCCTCGCCTCCCCTCCTGGATAATCAACATGCTACGGGTCTATATGACGACGCTTAGTGGATCCGTGGAATCACGCTCATTTCCTTCGGATGATGACGTTTTCTTCAAGTTGCCTGACGCTACTTCAACACCAGCTTCAGCATCTCGGGTCATGTCCATCGCCCAGCAACTAACTACAGCAGCCGAGCGACTACCTACGCTATCAGCTTCTGTTCCCAAGGCCCTGGGCCCCCGGTCATCACAACGGCGTGAGTTGCTACTCGCCGCAGCCTGCCATGCACTACGAGCCCCTGACATGGCTAACGCTACCCATCCCGCTGCTGAACTGGGTAGGATCGATCCAACTCTTACTAACACTATTCACTCTCTCTTAGATATGATTAAACTACTAGATAACAATGTCTCCCAACTACAGAACGATAAACGCCAGCCACTTAACGATAGTGTTGTTACACTTAATCTGACTGGCTTTCCTGATCATTTACAATGTACCCCAGCAGCTGATGTGCACTGTGAATTAAACGAGAACGCTAGCTGTGACCCATCTGGTGCCCTTGTTAATGCTAAACCGCAGCACGAGCACAACAACCCGACCAACGTCTTGTTGGCCCCACAGTCTGTGGATGATGGCTTTACAGTTGTCTCACGTCCCCATAACGTTAACCGTTCACAGCCCGCTGCTGTGCAGCCCGTTTCTCAACAAGCCACTCCGGTTGAGACTCGGAATAGATTCACGCCGCATGCTAACTCTCCTGTCCAGCATGCTGCGTCGTCCCCTCCGCCCGATAATACTAAACCCTCTATTCTATTAATTGGCGACTCTATAACCCGCAATATCTAGCTTAACACACCAGCTAAAATAGTTTATTTACCCGGGGGCCAGAGTACCCGACATTGAAGCTACTCTTAGGGTGCTAACAAATAGCCATAGACAGACATTTACCCAGGCTACTCATGATAACATCATATTACATGTTGGCACCAACAATGCTATAGGTTTAAACAATCGGAAGTCACAAAGCACAGCATAACCAGGACCTGTGTTTTTGCTAGCAAGATGAGTCGGCATCGATTAATTGTCTCTGGTCCCCTCCCTGTCACACTTAACTCTGACATTTTTAGCAGGCTGTATTGGCTCAATAACTGGCTGGCCAAACACTGTGTTGACTAGGGCTATCTATTCTTAGATAACTGGCCCTCCTTTAGAGGCAAGACTGGCATGCTTAAAGCAGGACTAAACCCCAAAACACTTTTTTTCAGCTTTTAACCAATATATATGACTTTGAGGGTGGTGTGTGAATAATTCTGGTCAAAATTTCCACATTTGAGACCAAACTGTTACGATTGTACCATTTGTATCATTTTCAGCTGCATAAGTGACCTCTATGGGTTCAACACTGCTTTTCTTTTGCCCTCAAATCTGCACAAAATGTGGTACAACCTGACGTCACTTTGTACCCAAAGACTATGGGATTTCAAGATAGTAACTCCCCTACTCCCCCTGTACCCTTTCCTAGCTCCTCACAACTCCAAGCCTATTCCCATGATGTAACAAGCATTTTCCTACCAATATGGCGCTACAATACACACAGCTCATTGGCTGTTTGTGTCACTTGACCTGTTAATCACCTGCTGTTTGTTGGCAATGTCCTTTTTTCTTCCTGGTAGAGTATTACTGTGCTATTGGTGGGTGTGTGTGCCTGGTCTGATGTGTATTCAGTACATTAATATACATATATGTATACAAGTTATTGTATGTGCAATGAAAGATAGTGTTGTATATGATGTGTGTTGTAATATACATTATGCATATAATGTATAATATATGGTGTGCATGATGTGTATTGTAATGTACATTATGTATAGAATTGTTGTGTACATTGTATAAATTCTTATATGCATTGGTTCAACACAAGTTAATATCAAAGCATTGGGTTATTGGGGTAATATATTGGAATGTATTATTAGGAATAAGTATTGATAGGGATATGTGGGTGGATTTATGATATAGTGTGTATGGGTAAGTTTGTATATGTATGTGTATATATATACATATATATGTATGTATGTATGTATACATGTATACATGAGCGTGTGTGGAGGAGCGTGGGAGTTGGGATATGCTTATATAGGGATGTATGAATTTGTTTATGAATGATTTGGGGGCAGGACTCGATAAGCCTAGGCTTCTTCCTGCCCCTTTTCAAACAGTTCGCCTTTTTTATGTTTGAGTTTACGTATTTTCCTTTTGTTGAAGTCTATTAGACTGTTATGTTTACTGGTTTTTTCACTTTATGTATTGTTTTAACTGTTTGAAATAAATTGTTTAAATCAATCAATCAATCAATTAATTGATTACAATCGCCTGTTATTTTCCTACCAAGATGGCCATGTGGTGATGTAACATAAATACTATCAATAAAAGCCACTATAATCATAAATAGAAATAAAAGGAAGGAAATGGCATGGTGTTGCTGTAAATCATTCCCAACCTTGTTCATACTAAGGAGCCCTAATTTAGTTCACATTAGGGCAATGGACCCCCATATGATGAGATTTGATCTCTCAGATGCAAATCTGTTTTTTTAATGTAGCCTAGATATGATTTTGTCCAGAATTCCATTAGGTTGAGAGATAACAGAGAATCCTGGAATCCTCTCAAGGACCACTGGTGGTCCCCTGGCCTGACCCCACATTGAGAACTACTCAACCACTTGATTGTGCCGAGAGAGAGAGGAGGAGGGAGGGATGAGAATGTGTGTTTGTACTGTCTGCGGGCCCATGCAGCAGCTCCGAGTCCGCACCAAAGTGAGCCTCCCCCCACACAGCGACTTTCATCCCCGCCGTCATTTCCGCAAACAAATCTCATCGCAGTTTAGCAAACATGTAAAATAAAACGCACTAGGGCTGGGTTCAAAAAATCGATTCTCTGATTTTTAATCGATTTTTATTTCAATCCTCGATTATCGATTCATATGTCCAGAGATCGATTTTTTTAATTATTATTATTATTATTTTTTTTTTTAATAGGCTAAAATATTATGCTGTGTGTGGTAGTTGAAACATAGTTTCAAGTTGACGTTTATTTATGTTTGTAGTTGAAACAAAAACATAAATACTGTAGGCTACATGAATGGAAATGTTTGATCAATAATATCTACTTTTAGAAATTATATAGGCTGAAATCAAATCACTGTGCATAATTGTGAAAGTGTCTTTATTGACAGATGAAAAGGCTGTTATTTACCCTTTGTCACCACCTGGTGAGTAAATATATGTGTAAATAAAACCATTAAAATTGACAACAGGTCTGCAACTTTTTTTCCCCATGTATCTACTTGGCTGGTTGGGAACCCCTATGTTACATAACTGGACATGTAATTCAGGGTACAGCTCAAAAAACATTTTGAAACATATTGAAATTGATCGAATCGGAATCAAATCGAATCGAAATTAATCGATTCGCAACCTTGTGAATCGGAATCGAATCGATTCTTGAAATTTGAACCAATACCCAGCTCTACTAAACACATTGGCTACTATAATATATTTCCCTGCATCTCATACTGAGATTAGATCGGTATTAAGTTTGGACAGACTGGAATGGATTGCTTTCATCCCGCAGCACTGCATGACGGACAGGTAGGACGATTAATTACAGCTTCTGACTGACAGCGGTGCAAAACTACGCTAACAACTTACTACGGTAACAAGTTTTTATTCATCGGTTATTTTGCCTGCCTATCTACATAACGTTACTCTTATGGGGCTGAGCACAGAGTAGTTTTGCATGCCAGGCGGCGCGGCATGTGGGGACGGGCGACAGCAGGGAGATTTCTCTGGTCTCGCGCTCGACAGGAAAAATAAAACTTTGGAAGCATCTTTCAGACATAGAAATGCAACTGATAGAATGTGCACTCACTGCATGTAGCACGATTCTAACGATCTGTCTGGAAAGGCAGATCGTGGAGCCATTCTAATCGTTAACCATCTAAGATCGTAATATCGCCCACACCTACTTCAAACTGTATACCAGGCTGCTCGGATTGTTAGCTATGTGCTGTGTTACTATTACAGTCCGATTTTGGCTTTTAAGATATGAAGTAACATTATTTTACACGAGTAGCCCACCCTTACCGCAATACAACAATGGCGCGTGGCTCTCAACTTTTCTGGGCTGGCTCTGGGTTCTGCTCGCTCTGCTGCTCATGACTGACATGAACAAGCTTCTCCAGCGGGAAACGTCATGGCAGACATGCGCACTTCACCTTGAGCCACATGGTCCAGAAGTAAAACCAGGAGAAAAGCCCCCCACAAGAGCTTCATGTGCCAATGAGCAGCCTCCGTCCAAATGAATGGGTGGGCGTGTCATATACCCTATCCAGTTATTTTAATACATCCATGGTGGCAATGTGGAATGTACCAAGTGTGGTTGAGAGGGGGGGGGGGGCAGTCCAAATTGATTCCTGCCAAGTCCTCTTGGGCATTGTCACTTTAGTCTGTAGGAGGATTTGTTTCTCCATGACACTGTGGGTCTTGTCTCTTTTATGTCTCCACATTTTGGAAGGTTTTGTTCATTTTCACAGATTGAGACCAAACTGTCCATGAGATAAGCATGGCAGCCTTTAATGAATTTGGCTCAGAGTGGGCTGATAAATTAACAGGACGATTCGGCTCCTCACGCCAGTCTCCTGAGCCTGGGGAAAAAGTGGGACATGTGAGCTTTAATACATTGGATTAGTCCCTTTAATTTGGTAGATTCTTTGTTGCAATAAGAAAATGAAACATGGGGCTCCTCTGGTCTCCCACATGTGAGATATTGCATTTGTGCTGTCGGTGCTGTGAAAACATTTCTACAAGGCAAGTGGAAGTGAGTGCTCCAGCACATTTGGCTTGATGTGCGGAGCTGGGAGAGAGTGAATATTATTCATGGGGGTACTTCTATCCCTGGCTTGGCTTCGTGTCCAGCTCAATTAAGCAGAGCTCATACACTTTCTCAGACACTGAGCCTCGATTATCATCAGAGGAGCTACTGGCCAGCAGCCTGCGGTCTGTGTCTCTGTCCTCTTTGTGTATTATGTGAAAACAGACAGGGGAGGAGGGGGGTGGTAGCATTGTTGATTTAACTGGCCTATTTCAATGTGTCAATTTGGGACACAACGTGAAGCATTTGGTGCCCGTCTGTGGATGTTTCTTGGCCGTGTCAATTGTTCTCAGGCCCGCTGAAGCTACCTTTTGGAAGGAATCTGGTATTCCCCAAACAAATGTTTCCTCAATTTAAGGGCCCCCTAGAGGACAAGAACAAGCTAAATCTGCCTCTGTCTCATGACCCCGGCGTGACCTCGCTGAGATTGGCAGGGATAAACTGGAGCAGTGATGTAGCACACTCATCCTGAAACACTTGGGACATTTGAGTGTCGAGAGCGTTGTGTCTCTGTATTTGTGTGGCTAATTTAAGCATGTGGATTTACTATGGGATTTTGTGCAGCCAGTGAGCCCAAGACCATTGTTGTGTGTATTTTATTGTTGGTGAATGAAATGTGTAATCCTCTGATCAAAAGGTCTACTAGGACCATATGATTTCCGCAATGCAGAACGGATGGAATCATGAAATTTGGTAATAAAAATGGAATCAACTGTAAAACATGGAATATTGCAGAATTTTCCATAATTTGGCTGAAATTGATAATTATCAAAATCAAAAGTAGACATAATTATTGTAGTAACCCAAATGATTTCATAACTGTAAGATAAGCCTATATAGAGAAATTATTCCGTTTTCGATTGGGGTGTTTTGAGAGCGGGGGTTTGGTCTTGCGTTGGACTCTTACGTCACCTCACAACTAGGTTTTCACTTTGATAAACATGTCGAAGAGGCTGTCTGAGAGAGCCAAGTCATCAAAAATATTGTATGTAAATATTGTACTGTATCCTTTTATATCCTTTTACCAGATGTCACGGTGATGTCACTGATGATGTCGTATATACATTTTGACATTTCAATCATGAGAGACCAGAGGGTAAGGTTAATCAGCAAGCTTTATTAAAGTATGGCATGGCATGGCGATAAGATTCATGGCCTGAAGCGGTATGGCATTAATTCTGATGGCGTGGCAGCATGGCAACTGATTCTTTGGCGTAGTGACTCCGTGGCAAGATGCCTCTCTTCTTGAGGCGGGAGGGCATCTGCTCGGGCTAGAATAGAGAACCCCCCCCCCATAGGGGATTCTTCGGGAGTCAATACATTGGTGGTGGACTGGGGAGGTGGGTGGGGTGAAACGCGGCTTCCAGAGAAGGAATTGGATCAGCTTAGTGCAGCGGCTAGAGGACAGGGAACAAGGACGGTGGTGCAGCCCGGGCGTGGCTATAAATACTGCCGCGTCATAGCCTCGGCACTGACGACATTAACGCCGTCACCTAGGCAAGTGCGTCACGCGGACGTCACGCTGGGATTACTGCACTGACGACATTAACGGCGTCACCTAGGCAAGTGCGTCACGCGAACGTCACGCTGGGATTACTGCACTTGTCGTCACGCTAGGATTACATGTGATGATGAGGTCGCTATGTCACTAGATTACGTGTGGCGTGAGGCAGCGTAGCGTGTCTGGTCTTCATCTTGAAACTAGGTCGAGACCATCATCATAGACATTGTGACATCAGTGACATCAGCGAGGCCACGTACCGGACGAGCTAGCGAGCACGCATAGCGCGTGAGATGCCTAGTACTGTACATGTCCATGTATTGTTTCTCATTGCATGAAAAGGGGGGTTTTCAGAAGGAAAACAGCCTAGCAGACTATGGTTAGGACCCAATACATTGACAGCTGATGATGGCTAAATATACTTATCCTTATATCTATTAATAGATATCCTCTCTCATCAGTACTAAGAATGTAAGTTTTCAAAGGCGGCATATAACAAAAAAATCAGGAAGGTCGTCTCACAATTTAAATGAATGCTACAGCAGTTTGACAGCAGTTCCCCTACTGCTTTTACAGTATTTCTGCTTTAAGACAAGGTTTTCCAGCTGCGGTGACAGGATCACTCTAGTGGCTAAACACACACACACTAATTGTTCCTGAGTTTTTTTAAGCGTGCACTGCCATCCCTACTTTATTGTTTGTTTTATATAGGGGCTGGGAGTTGTTTGTTTTATATAGGTGCTGGGAGTTGTTTGTTTTATATATAGGGGCTGGGAGTTGTTCGTTTTATATATAGGGGCTGGGAGTTGTTTGCTTTATATATAGGGGCTGGGAGTTGTTTGTTTCATATATAGCGGCTGGGAGTTGTTTGTTTTATATATAGGGGCTGGGAGTTGTTTGTTTTATATATAGGGGTTGGGAGTTGTTTGTTTTATATATAGGGGCTGGGAGTTGTTTGTTTCATATATAGGGGCTGGGAGTTGTTTGTTTTATATATAGGGGCTGGGAGTTGTTTGTTTTATATATAGGGGCTGGGAGTTGTTTGTTTTATATATAGGGGCTGGGAGTTGTTTGTTTTATATATAGGGGCTGGGAGTTGTTCGTTTTATATATAGGGGCTGGGAGTTGTTTGCTTCATATAGGGGCTGGGAGTTGTTTGCTTCATATATAGGGGCTGGGAGTTGTTTGCTTCATATAGGGGCTGGGAGTTGTTTGTTTCATATATAGGGGCTGGGAGTTGTTTGCTTCATATATAGGGGCTGGGAGTTGTTTGTTTCATATATAGGGGCTGGGAGTTGTTTGCTTCATATATAGGGGCTGGGAGTTGTTTGCTTCATATATAGGGGCTGGGAGTTGTTTGCTTCATATAGGGGCTGGGAGTTGTTTGCTTCATATATAGGGGCTGGGAGTTGTTTGTTTCATATATAGGGGCTGGGAGTTGTTTGCTTCATATATAGGGGCTGGGAGTTGTTTGCTTCATATAGGGGCTGGGAGTTGTTTGTTTCATATATAGGGGCTGGGAGTTGTTTGCTTCATATATAGGGGCTGGGAGTTGTTTGCTTCATATAGGGGCTGGGAGTATTGAGTTCACGTTGCACTTCTAATCGGCACAATAGCTCATCCACCTTCCCCTGTCAGCAGCCCTTAACTCATTCATGGCCAGTTTAGGACTGCCAATATTTAGCACAGGCCAAAGATTTTCATAATTGTTGGTCATCTTTCAAGTTCAAGTTCAAGTTTATTAGTGTCCCAAAGGGCAAATTGAGTTGCAGCATATAGACATACAAATAAGAACATTGACAAGAAACAACACAAGTAGCATGTTAAATGTTACATGCCTATAGTTAAAATAAATAAAAGGCTAAATAAACATCAAGGACCTTGTTTGTGGCACACAATGACCGATAATGTGCAAGGTAGCATTAAAGTGCACAGCAATCGGTAAAGTGCACAGCGATCGGTAAAGTGCACAGCGATCGGTAAAGTGCACAGCGATCCGTAAAGTGCACAGCGATCCGTAAAGTGCCCAGCGATCAGTAAGGTGCACAGCGATCCGTAAAGTGCACAGCGATCAGTAAAGTGCAGACACGCAGCGACCGGTAAAGTGAGGTAGTAGAATAAAGTGCACGAATGGCCAGTAAAGTGCACAAAGTAAGGAAAGATAAATCAATAGTTAAAAACAATAAAATAATAGAAACCATAAAATCAATAGAAGCAATAAAACAATACAAACAGCGGCGGAGGCTGAAAGTAAAAAATTATAATAAAACACTAAACCATCACTGCCTTCCCTCAGCAGCGTTCAATGCTCGAATGGAGACAGGGACAAAGGAGAACTTGTGCCTATTTTTTGTGGCCCGTGGGGCACACAGTCGACGACCTGAAGGAAGGAGCCTGTACTCCGAGCTTAGAGGGTGGGCTGCGTCTGAACGGATGGACAAAGCCTTCTTAAGTACTTGTCTGTTAAAGACATGGTCGAGGCTGTCCAGATGGATACCGGCTACTTTAGATGCCACCTTCACAATTTTTCCGAGGGAATTCTTATCCTTAATACACAGGTTACCATACCAACAGGCAATGGAAAAGGAAATGACTGACTCGATATAGGCACTATAAAACAGTTTCATCAGAGTCTTATCAATTTGGAACTTTGCAAGCTTCCTCAGGCAATGTGGGTCGTTCAAGACCCACAGTAAATTATCTATTAGCACCAAAGTGATTTGCAATACCTCAAAATGAAGATGTACGTCTCTGGGTTCACCAGGAAAAAAAAGTGAGCTTTTAGCATGTTCTGTACTCTACTTATAGCCATTTATATACACCCTGTTTTCACCAAAAAGGTCTCTCTGAGAAGACAAACAGGAGAAAAGACACAATCTCAGGCAGAACTCGCTCTCAATTATTTTATTTTGAACTGTATTGACATCAGACATGTAAATATTATTCGTTATGACACAAATGACAAAAAAAAAATATATATATATATATATATGTATACATGAAGTGCTTTTTTTACATTCAACAATACAGTTTACTCAGTGTGAGTGAGTGTGCAGACAGACACACAGACAGACAGACAGACAGACAGACAGACAGACAGACAGACACACACACACACACACACACACACACACACACACACACACACACACACACACACACACACACACACACACACACAGAGAGAGAGAGAGAGTTCTGTCCACAGCTGCTGCTGGATCGCACCTCTTCCCAGGGAACACTACTGATCGCCCCGCAAATTAGCATAGGAGGAGAACACGAAACTGGTCTGAGATCAGCGTCTAGCCTCCTCTGCCTCTGCATCGTTTTCCTCCTCTCGTTCGGGCTGGGACGAATGCTGCGACACAGGAACGGGGTCGGCTTGGCTTTGGGACCAGGCGCTGGAACCGGATCGATCATGTTGGTTTGACTAGCGCGAACAACTCAATCCAGGTTCGCCCTGCAGCAGAGGCGACCAGCGCAGCGCGCCGAGGGGTGTTTCAATGGCGTTTCTCCTCTATGCAACAGGCAGCGTTTCTCCGTTTTCTCCTCCTCTTCCATTTTAAAACAACAGCTGCGGTATGTGTTTGATAACGTGTTGTCGGCTTGCCTTTGAGGCTAGGGACCTGATAACATGTCACAGGCTGGGGAAGTCTTTGAACTACGCGCTGTACTAATAAAAACAAAAACACGTCAAACACGTCATTGGCGGGGAGGGCTATTTCTGATAACACGTCAAAGACGTCTTTGGCGGTGAATGAGTTAATATGGTCAAACAATAAACATCGCAACTGCAAGGTAACACTTGGCTTGACAGGCAAACAAGAGCTTCATGTCAGCTACATGGAACTTTCAGGATTACTGATTCAACTCTTACATAACTCTTGCATGTTAATTTAAGCCCTTCTGCGCAGTGCCTTTCATATTCAGACAGCGGCTTCCGATTTCACGTACTTGCTGTGCAGTGTCTTGGCCCGCTTATTCAGCATTCATTTGAAGGCTGATCGAGGAAAAGCTATTTGTTAAAGCTGCATTCAGTAAGTAATAAAAACAAATTGCTACATTTCTTGGCCAAGGTGAGCGGGATATGTCAGAATCTCAGAAACAGCGGTGGCTCTATTCCTCTGCTATTGGCATTTCAAAGTGAAATGTGTGGAAAACTCATCTGACCAATGAACAGTCTGAGGCAGAAGGCGGGATCAATCACTCCTCCTGTCACTCACTAACCACTCTGTGGTTAACAAAAGTTTGCGGGAGCAAGAATTTGCATTCAGCAGGATAATCTTCACAAACTGAATCACAAACTTCACAAACTGAATCACTTTTATGACTTTTGGAACGTAAATGCATTTTTTTTAGAAAATGCTTCAAAAGGCATAAAAGTGATTAACGTTTGTGAAGATTATCCTGCTGAACCCAAATTCGCATTCCCATAAACTTTTGTTAACCACAGACCTTATTTGACGCATTTAAGAGAAATCCCCGTTCTAAAACCCCATAGACTTTTCCACTGACGAACCAAAATGGCGGCGATTCTTTTTTTTTAAACTGTGTTTATTATTTTTTACACATAAGACAAAACAGTAGAAATCACATACATACGCACAGGTTTAGAAACATATTAAAACAGACAACCACAAAAAAAAAAAAAACCTGACAAAAAACAAAACTACAACACATACTTGGATGCGCAATAAAAAAAAAAAAATGTATATATAAACAAAATACTGTCAGTTCCTCCTTGACACTAGTATTCAAAGGAGACTTTCTCCACTCCTGTCCGACACATTCATACTCCTGAAATGATCTACAAAAGGTTGCCAAATCTTGTCAAACTTGTGTTCCTGCTTCCTCAGAGAGAACTTTATTTTTTCCAGTTCCAAATGCTTCATTACATCATTCATTAGGTTTAAATGGGTTGGTGCAGATCTCTGCTTCCAGTTCAGTAAGATGAGCCTCCGTGCCAGTATACAGACAAATGATACCATATAATGTTCATCACCACTAATTTTTTCAGGATCAATAATTCCCAGAACTGCCGTTAAAGGGTCTAACTCAATAGGTCTGTGCAGAATGTTTGAAAATGTTTGAAATATGCTATTCCAGTAGTTTGATAACCTTGGGCAAATCCAGAACATATGAGCTAATGATGCCGGAGCAAGCCCACAACGATCACATGAAGGGTCAATATCTGGGAATATCTTACTAAGCTTTTGTTTAGACCAATGTAACCTATGAATTATCTTGAATTGTATAAGACCATGTCTTGCACATACTGAGGAAGCATGAACCTGCTCCAAAGCCATCTGCCACTGCCACTCCTCAATTTCCCCACCCAAATCATCCTGCCACGCCACTCTCAGGTGTTCTACAGTTGCTGTACATGTCAACTCATACAAAATCCCATATATATAAGATATGCCTCCTTTGTAATGTGGATTCCTCAAAAGAATAGCTTCCATTGACGACTGATCTGAAGAATTAGGAAAGGATGGATCATTTTTTTTAACAAAGTCCCGAACCTGTAAATATTTAAAAAAATGTGTCCGTGGTAAATCGTATTTGTTTTGTACCTGTTCAAATGATGGAAATACATTTTTAATAAACATATCTTTAAAAGTAAAAATTCCTTTTCCAAACCAATCCTCAAAAGTTGTATTGTTGAATGACGGTGCAAAGGAGTGATTCTTCGTAAGAGGACCCTGAAGAGAGGCAATCTGCCATCCATAAAATCTTCTGATCTGAGACCAAATCTTAAGTGTGTGAGAGACTACTGGATTATCTAATGTTTTAGGATATGTAGAGGGTAATGCTGAGAAAAGCAAAGCAGAAAGAGAGGTAGGAGAACAAGAAATTTCTTCAATGGCTAACCAGAGTGGAGGTTTCTCTTGTAACCAGAAGGCCATCATCCTTATATTACTCGCCCAATAATAAAGCTGAAAATGTGGCAAACCCATTCCACCTGTTGTTTTTGGTCTTTGCAGAAGTGCCTTCCGGATCCTGGGAGGTTTTTTATTCCAAATAAACTCTGAAATAATTCCATCTATACCAGGGGTGTCAGACTCATATTAGGTAGAGGGCCGGATTTGTTCAACTGAGACCTCATGGGGGCCGGATTTTTTTTTTTACTAAAATCAATTCGACTCATTTACCCATTTACTTCACAAAAGAAATACTGCTCTTTCCATTTTTCTTGAAACTGCCTGCATTCCGTGTCAACCTTTCTCTTTTTCGACAGCATCTTGTTCAGGGGCGGACTGGGATCATAATTTAGGCCGGGCATTAGATACCAAGCAGGCCAGGCCGATATGGGCCGACGCGCGTGCCGGTGGCCGAAAAATTTGGGCCGTTTAAAGCTCAATTTGGGCCGTTTGAAGCCAGATTTGGGCCGTTTGAAGCCCAATTTGGGTAGTTTAAAGCCAGATTTGGGCCGTTTGAAGCCCGATTTGGGCCGTTTGAAGCCCAATTTGGGCCGTTTGAAGCCCAATTTGGGCCAAGTCCAATTTTACAATGAGATGCACCCACTTTAACCCTGAATAAAGTAATAAAACCACTAGTAAACCAGTAGGCGGCGCCTGGCCTGCTGTTCAGTGAGTGGCCTGACTGCGGGCACAATTTTTTATTTTTATTTTTTTTGCAGGCCAGGCCAGGCCAGGCCACCGGGCATTTGCCCGACGTGCCCGATTATGCAGTCCACGCCTGATCTTGTTGATTCTTTTGTTTTTTGGTAGGTAGCTGAATGCGCGATTCAATTCCAGCGTGGCATCATGGCGGCTTTGTTTACACCTGATGACCTACTGACATACTTCCTTGTAGTGCAGGTTAATTAACTTATGAATGAACTCTTAGCTTGCTTATTAGCCACACGTAGTTCATGATAATGGGGTGCGAATTTAATAATAATAATAATTAAAAAAAATTTTTTTTTTTTTTTTTAATATTCCAAAACATCTCGGGGGCCGGATGAAACCTGCCCGCGGGCCGGGCCGTATCTCTGACATCCCTGATCTATACTATTAAAAAAACTTTTCTTAATGTATAATGGGATGCATTGAAACAAAAATAAAAATCTTGGAAGTATGGTCATTTTGATTATATTAATTCGGCCGGCTAATGATATTGGCACTTGTGCCCAATTCTGTAAATTTTGTGTTGTTTTCTCAAAGTCCCAAGTCCCAAAGTTCTCCTTGTACAGGTCTGAAAATGATTTGGTGACATCGATTCCTAAATATTTGAATTCCCTTGAAACTTTGAAAGGGTAGGACTCCAGGGGTTGTTCACTGATTAACACTTTAATTGGAAACAGAATACTCTTACTCATATTTAGCTTATATCCGGATATACGTCCAAATGAACTGTAGTTATTGCAGGAATCGACTTAGAAGGGCTGGAAATGTATAATAATAAATCATCCGCATATAGCGAGACCTTCTGCTCATTCCCTCCTCTAACAATCCCGCTATAATCACGTAGATTACGTAAACTGATCGCAAGTGGTTCAATTGCTAACGCGAAGACCATCGGCGAGCTCGGATCTCCCTGCCTCGTAGACCGTCCTAGTTTATAGTAATCAGATTTGAGTTTATTTGTCTGGACTGAAGCCAGTGGAGAGGCATAAAGCAATTTTATCCAAGAGACAAAAGTAGGACCGAAACCAAACCTTGACAGGGCCGAGAAGAGATAGTCCCACTCGACCCTGTCAAAGGCCTTCTCTGCATCTAAAGATATAAGAATCTCAGAATGGGGACCTGTACCAGATGTGTAAATAATATCAAATAATCTGCGAATATTATGAGTCATTTGTCTATTTTTAATAAACCCTGTCTGGTCTTCGTGTATTATTGAAGGGAGCACATTTTCCAGCCTAATGGCTATTATTTTTGATACAATTTTTGTGTCTACATTTAGTAGACTTACTGGTCTATATGACGCTGGATCAAATGGGTCCTTCCCTTTTTTATGTAGTAAAGAAATCGATGCCTGGTAAAAAGTTGTTGGTAGAAGACCCCCCTCCGATGATTCATTAAAAACATCTAGAAGGAGAGGAGCCACCTCTGCAATAAATGTTTTATAAAATTCGGGTGTATACCCATCTGGGCCAGGCGCTTTTGATGATTGTAGGCTACGTATTGCTGTGTTAACCTCCTCTAAAGTGATTGGATTCTCCAGAGAGTTTTTATCTTCCTCACTAATGGAAGGAATGACAAGCTTATCAAAAAAATCTTCCAGAAGTTTGGGCTCTTTTGCTGATTCCGAAGTATATAACTTGACATAAAACTTTTTAAATTCCTGATTAATTTCCAATGGGTCTCTAGATGTACAACCAGAACCCACTCGGATTTCGTTTATTAATCTTGATGCCTCCGATGTTCTAATCTGATGAGCCAAATATTTCCCAATTTTGTCCCCATATTCATAATATTTATGTCTAGAATTGATTATTAATTTAGTAGTCTCTTTTGTGGAAAGAAGCTTAAACTCAGCTTGTAGAGATATTCTCCTTGCAAGTAGTTCAGGAGTAGGCGAGACTGCAATTTGATAATCAAGTTCTGAAATCTGCTCAGTTAATGTATTTCTTTTCTCTTTTTGTGACTTGTTCAGATGTGCACCATATGAAATAATCTGGCCACGAATGTAGGCCTTCATTGCCTCCCACACCATACTATTAGAGACATCTGGGGTTTTGTTAGTTTGCATATAAAAGGCTATTTGTGATCTTATAAATTCAACATGAGTATTATTAGACAATAGACTATTATCCATTCACCAGGTTTTGGAGGTATGTCTATTGAGGAAGTTTAGCTGCATCTTCAGTGGGGCATGATCAGATAATACCACAGCTTCATAATCAATGTATTTTACTGCTGAAAGTAATTTGGAGTCTATAAAAAAATAATCGATTCTGGAAAAGGAACTGTGCGGTGGAGAAAAAAAAGAGTATTTTCGTTGATTTGGGTGTATATGTCTCCATATGTCAATTACATTAGTCGTCGTTAGAAAATTCTGAATTATTTTGGCAGACCTGGACAAAGAGTATTGTTTGTTTGATGACCTATCCAGTACTGGATCCATTACCAGGTTAAAGTCACCTGCTAGGATTAGATTGTGAGTATGAAGATTGGGTAAGGAAGCTATAACTGAACCTATAAACTTCTCATCATCAAAGTTGGGGGCATATATGTTTGCCAACGTCACCGGGATATCAAAGATTTTCCCAGTAACTATGACATATCTGCCATTTGTATCTGAAATTACATCAGATAGAGTAAAATCAATATTTTTGCTAATTATTATAGCTGTTCCACGTGATTTAGAGTTGAAATTTGAATGAAACACATGCCCCACCCAATTTTTATGTAGTTGTTTATGAGCTTGATTCTTAAGATGCGTTTCTTGTAAGAAGGCAACCCCTGCCCCCAACTTCCTTAAATGGTTCAGTATATTACCTCTTTTCACAGTTCCATTCAGGCCTTTACAGTTCCAGGTGACAAATTGTACTTTACTTTCTTCATTTAACCTAGAGGGTTCCCCCATTCTTCAGTCTCTGCTCTATGTTTGAGGAAAACAATACGTGAGTATATAAGCATCCACATAAAGAAAAAGAACAAACAGAAAAAACGTTCACATACAACTACTACATTAAACACGTTATGGACTCCAAACTTTTCCTCATTCACATATACCCACCCCACCCCCCACAACTTCCCAATCAAGTAGCAGGGGAAAAAGGAACGTACCCTAACTAGGTTTCAATCATGAGAGGCCAGTTGGTAGGATTAGACAAACTTTATTTAGCAATCGGCGTGCATGGCAATTACTTTGGCGCTTGACTCCATTGGCCAGTGGCGCTGCTCTTGAGGCAAGAGGAGGGCACCTGCATGGGCTAGGAGATCCCCCCCCCCGTGGGGGATCAGGAGTCAAGACTCGTTGGTGGCGGACTGGGGAGGTGGGTGGGGCAAAACAACGCTTCGGACGGCTTCGAGGGAGATGGACTGCCGTGAAGCTGCTGCTGCTATGATCGGCCAGAGAGAGAGAGGTGACGTAGAACCCTTGCTATATATATGAGGATTAACTGACGTCATATTTGACGTCATAGCAGACGTCATACTAGGACTTTGACTGACCACGTTATGCTAGGACTTGACTGTCGTCAGGGGATGATCGGATTATGCATGAGTGGCCTTCAGCTTGAACTATGGTCTGGAGACCTCACTTCAATCATGAGAGGCCAGTTGGTAGGATTAGACAAACTTTATTTAGCAATCGGCGTGCATGGCAATTACTTTGGCGCTTGACTCCATTGGCCAGTGGCGCTGCTCTTGAGGCAAGAGGAGGGCACCTGCATGGGCTAGGAGATCCCCCAAAAGGAAGATCTGATTACCGGAGGTTAATTGAGATCTGCAGGCGCCGGTAGTTGATTGTACTTTTCCCTTCGACCTTTTTAGCGACTTACAGCTATTTGCGGCTGGCGCTCCCAACTCGGTCGGGCACCTCGCGATAGCGCTTCCCAGCTTGGCCTACCTGGCCGCCTTGGCGCTTCGCGATTGTACTTTTCCGGCCTTCGACCTTTTTTAGCGACTTACAGCTATTTGCGGCTGGCGCTCCCAACTCGGTCGGGCCTTCGTTCTTGGTACATGCTTTTCCTGCCTTTGACCTTTTTAGCGACTTACAGCTATTTGCGGCTGGCGCTCCCAACTCGGTCGGGCACCTCGCGACAGCGCTTCCCAGCTTGGCCTACCTGGCCGCCTTGGCGCTTCGCGATTGTACTTTTCCGGCCTTCGACCTTTTTAGCGACTTACAGCTATTTGCGGCTGGCGCTCCCAACTCGGTCGGGCCTTGGTACGTGCTTTTCCTGCCTTCGACCTTTTTTAGCGACTTACAGCTATTTGCGGCTGGCGCTCCCAACTCGGTCGGGCCTTCGATCTTGGTACATTAAAGTTTAGCTTGGCGCTTCCCGGCTTGGCCTACTTGGCTGCCTTGGCGCAACTACCCTGACTTTCTCCGACTCTATCCCCCCAAAAATGAGCCGGGGAATTTACTGCGCCTTACTGGGCGCCATGCTTACGGGGAGCCGCCACCAACGAGACATTTTAAAGTCCGGGACACTGTTTGTTGCCATGCTCACCGATTAAGGGAGGAGGGTTCTTTGGGCCGCCAGTATGGCCGCCTGCTCCGGGCGGATGTAGCTGGAAAATGCTGATGAGGGCCAGCGGCCCATTTGCTGGAGGGAGGCGGAGGGCACTCCTTGCTCGGCGGCCGAGGTGGCCGCTCCGATCCTGAAGGAGTGGCTGGAGTAGTCCTTCGTCGGGAGGTTGCATTGCTGGAGCGTCTGCTTGAGGTGCAGGGTGAACCGGGATCTTGTCATGTGGTGACAGGGTGCGATGAGGAGCAGGGGAGCCGAGGGGCCGGTCCGAGGCCTGAGCTTGACGTAGTGAGCCATGAACGAGAAAGGGCAGAAGGGGGCTAGTGCCTTCCTGTATGCTATTGTGTGCTGGGGCAGCGGGGCTCTCTGACTGCGGTGTCAGAGAAGAGAACGTTGTCCAGGCTACGCTCCATCATGAACAATGACTCGCACCCACTCCACGGCGTGCTAGTCGAACACAGGAGTACGTTCAGTGAGAGACTGATTCCACCTAGATGCAGTACGGAGAGGCACAGGAAATCATTCCTGCCTGTGGCCATTGGTCTATTTAATGCCTCTCTTAAAGAGCACCTCGGAGACGCTCAGTCTCCCTGAGACTGAGCCAGCCGATAGGTTAACTGTGCCTGGCTGAGCCACGTGTGGCGTATAGGGCAAGCCGACTTAATATAGTCCAGGGTGCAATAATGATAATTGACACGGAATGTATACTTACCTGACGTATTTTGTATTTTGCTGCTTAGACATTCCACTTATTTTTGCTTCTAGCGCATTTACTAGTTATTCTATGCTATGTTGTGTTTTTTCTGCTTATTGCTTAATATTGCATTTGCGTTGCATTTACTACTGTTTATTTTATTTTAAGCTGTGTGTGTACTGTGAGCGAGCTACTGTAACCTGTCCCGATTTCCCCTCGGAGATCATTAAAGTCATTCTGATTCTGCTTCTGAAGAAATGCCAGAGGCATTTTACTTTGAAATTCGTTAAGAACAGGAAGTGGTGTATTAAGACCGGGTAGCTTAACACGGAAAGACGTCAGCATTCCCTGGGCCGTCTGGCTTCGGTCCGAAAGTTATGCAGTAACACTCATTCTAGCTGATGCTCAGACAGGCTCCGTGGGCCAGGGGTGTTAGAATGGCCCCTTGCGTGGTTATTATTATTATTGTTGTAATTATTATTATAATAATTATTATTATTATTATTATTATTGTGACTCCTGCTGGCCATTTGCCAGGAAGCGATTTCCGCTTAGGCGTCGGAAATAGGCAGGCTGAGATGCCCGCTGGGTAGAATAGTCAGATCACAGGCCAAATAACTTGTCAGTCAGCTTCGCTTTATTTAGTCAAAGCACGAGGGACACCTACGGTACATGTGGTGTTTTCAGAGCAATGTAAGACAGTATTTCTGTTTGGTGGGGCGGGCCGTTGCGGGCAGACGGAGTATTAAAGAGATGAGAATACGTCTGATTATAGGCATTATAGGCAAAACACAAAGATCCCTAGTACAGTTTAGTAGTGCACGAGTGCTCAAGAAAGCGCACGAGGTAATCAATGACTCCACGCATGTCCTTCATGTCTGTTTTGACTTAATGCCATCAGGAAAGCGCTTTAGACAGCCTGCCTGCGAAACAAGCAGAAGGAAGTTTGGTTTGGTTCCAGAGGTCATTCGACTGGTGAACAGCCACAGTACGAGAAGTGGTCAGTTTATCTAGACTAGGTCTGTACCTTGACCTTTTGATTTGAACCCTTGAACAAGTCTAATATGCACTTGGATTGTATTGACTGAAATTAATTTGTATTGATCTGACACCTATATTCCTTTGTGGTGTTGGATACACTGTAATCAGGGATCTTGCTTTATCAGTGTCATTTATTGTATTTATTGTCTTGTTTTTTTTTTTGTATTGTTTTTGGATGTGTACAGAGTACAGCTTGTTTGCAGTATTCATGCCTTAAATTGCCCTTTGCGGGACTAATAAAAAAAAAAAAATCTTTTTTTTTTTTTTTTTTTTTAATTGATTTTACTGGACTGGTAGATTGCCCGTTTAAATGCTGAAGTACTGATACTTTCCTCATGGGTCCTTTCGCGTCCACGGGTGACTGGTCCTCCGGGGTATGCTCGGTGTGCTGTGGTCGTCAACCCCGTCCTTGGTAGAGCGGGTAGCTCTTGAGAGAGGCGGGCAGGGGCAGTCCGTGGATTCCGCTCAGGCGGTCCCTTCCTAGAGCCGCCCGCACGGAGCGCCTGCACGGGTCCATCAGAGGGAGGGGATCCGGATCGAGTCCGTTTATGTACCGGATTCGTATTTCGCAGTGTCCCCCTTCCGGCCTTCGACCTTTTGGCGGCTTACAGCTCTTTGCGGCAGGCACTCTCGACTTTTGGCGACTTACAGCTCCTTGCGGCAGGCACTCTCGACTTTTGGCGACTTACAGCTCTTTGCGGCAGGCACTCTCGACTTTTGGCGACTTACAGCTCTTTGCGGCAGGCACTCTCGACCTTTTGGCGACTTACAGCTCTTTGCGGCTGGCACTCTCAACTTTTGGCGACTTACAGCTGAGTCTGGTATTATGAAGGTGTCGTCGGGCTCCAGGAAGGCGGGGTAGGTTCTGCCCGCGTGGTTCTTGCCGTCGTGGTAGAGTTTACACCGGCCCAGGTCCCAGCCCCCAGTTGTTTTTAAGATTGTTGTTCAAATGAACCCCCTCAGATCGGCTAAAGTTAAGAAATTATCATTGTCATCATCACAGAAGCTTCCTAATTTAATTTATCAGTCACCATCAGTCACATGGGGTCACTGGGGACCCAGAGGTAGAAAATAAACAAACTCAGCTGCGTGTAACAGCAAAGATAATTGAGAATGAGAAGGCAAGAGTATATAGTGCCTTTTTGAAAACAGCGCTGCGGCCATTTTGGCCTGGAATACGGCTCCTTGCTGGGGCAGAAGCTTAGTCTCCAAAATGGCGGATTGGCTGTGTGCTGTTGCATCTTTACAATAAAAGGTCTCTGGTTACCGTAAACCTCCGTTTCACGAACACAACAACGAGGAGAGAGACAACTACTTTTCACACTCTGTTTTGGATTAAGAGGATGTCCTGAAGTGTGACGGTGGATTAAAGACTTGATGACAAAACGTCATGTGATCTGGTGGATTATAGTCTTCGTGACAGAAAGAACAGGACACCCGATGGATTAACGTTACATGGATGCGGGTTTTACTGCCGAGTGCGACTTTCTGCTTAACTGCATGTAACGTTAAACCTTTATCGTCCATGTATTCCTGGGAGTGCTTATTCTTTTCGTGAATGGATTATTTTACGTCGCTGGATTTGGAAGGGAAAGCAAATTGCACTATATTTCAGCTGTTGCCGCCAGAATGAACCGTTCGCCCCATGGACCTTTCGGTCTGCCCGGAGTGCCCGAGATGCTACGGCACTCCAGCTTCAGCGCTTCTCCAAGCCGGTTCCCGACCAGGAAGTACGTGGCGTCTCGCGGCGGCCCCGCGGCCTGCATTTCCCCGGCGGCTCCCGGGGCAGCTGCCTCTACTGGTCTTCGCCCGCGGCCTCTCGCACGTCCGCGCCGAGCGGCCTCTCCCTCCGGCACGCTCGCACGCATTTTTGGGCGTCCACGGCGCGGCGCTTCGTCTTCTGTTAAGGCTGAATTATGCTCACCCTGCCGTGAAGGGCGCGGGGGTGGAGCGAGGGGCGGGCGCGTCAAATTACGTAAATTTGTTGGGCGTGGTTATGCGCCAGCTCCAGCGGCTGCTCGCGTTGTGCCTGACTTTTTTTCTAACAGCGCGAGCTTCTCTCCAAACATGGCCGCATTTAAACCATTGAGCCCTGAACACTGAGCTGTGTTTTCGCCACATTTCTTGACCCATGTGGTAGGCTATAAACTTAGATTTGCAACTGTTCGTTTTTAGTCATTTCACCAAGTAAATGTGTTGTGTTGAGAGCATTATTGAGAGAGATTAAAAGCAGCACAGAGTAGTAGGCTATCAGGGCTGAGTAGTAAAAACGGCTTTCAGTAAAAACAAGTTTGGTGAGTCCTTCATGTGCTGATGTGCGGTCGTTTGAGAGTGAAAGCGCACTCAGTACTGCACAGCGTTTCATTGCGACTTTTCACAGGCTGTTTTCACCATTGTACAATGCACACAATACATGCTGATCACTTTCTGAGTATAATGGCATCTGCCCCAGCGCGAGGTCTGCACGGTGACTCACGGAGACTCGCGGGGCCCCACCCCCACGGAGCTTGCTCGAGCATAAGAGCACCTTTACACGGGCCGTCGCAGTGGCGCGCCCCGTGCCACGGGAACGCGCGCTGGGCCTTCTCGTCGGGGCTATGCTGGCAGCCTGTGGTCCGGTCGCTTCGCCAACGTCTTCGTCAGACACCTCGGAAGGCAAGTACGCTCTGTGGCCGGTCCGGGACAGGGGACCGATGTCTAAGCTGCCGTCACGGTCCGTGGGCTGCTCTGGCTCGGAACTCGACATGCCAGGAATGGGAATATCCACGGGTAGAGAAGGCTTGTGGGTGCTGATTCGGTCTGCGGATCTGGTGCAAGACAACGCTTCGGACGGCTTCGAGGGAGATGGACTGCCGTGAAGCTGCTGCTGCTATGATCGGCCAGAGAGAGAGAGGTGGCGTAGAACCCTTGCTATATATATGAGGATTAACTGACGTCATATTTGACGTCATAGCAGACGTCATACTAGGACTTTGACTGACCATGTTATGCTAGGACTTGACTGTCGTCAGGGGATGATCGGATTATGCATGAGTGGCCTTCAGCTTGAACTATGGTCTGGAGACCTCACATGTTGCTGTTCTAGACAGCATAAGTTGAAAACTTGAAATCAAAACACCTGGACTTCAGCTCCTCTTTGACCAATGAGTGTAACACGTTTGAACCTCAATATTTTGTTGAATTGGGCTTATCGCACCTGGAGCATTAACCAACAACCAATAAAATGAAAAAAAATCCAAAACCAAACAAGCATAAAAAATAAACAATAATAAGCTCAAACCACTCTCATATTCCCATATGTTCTTAACATAAATTTTGAGTCTAGTTGCCAATTTGTAATCTCTCGGGACTCTTTAACATTACCTGCTCTTCCAGCACATCAGAGAGCCATTAATTTGTTTATTATCATTATCTTTAAATTTTATTTATTTTTTGCTATTATTTTTTATTATTTATTACTTATTATTCTAAAATGCTAAGCAATTCTGTAAACTTCCCAAGCTATATCAGTAGTTTTTCCCATAGATTGACCTACTGTGTTGTGACCTTTTCTGTGTATCAGCACTGTTGTTGTTTGCTTGGATGTTCATATAAATAAAAGGGAGATGTCCATAAAAAAAAATATATATATATATATATATATATATATATATATATATATATATATATATATATATATATATATATATACACACACACATACCATGAAATAAAATAAAATAAACCCGAAAAGTCAACCAACCATACCCGCTGAAATATTACCTATGCTCTCAGCATTAATTCAAAATCCAATTATATATTATATTCACTCGTGCCTTTTGGACATTACCTGCTCTAATTATAGGACCCATACAAAATAAAATAAAGTCTATACACCTCTCAGGCAATGTCCTTAAATTTGTCCATTGATTTACTCAACATCCAACTAATGATTCATTTATGAGTTGTGACCTGTCTATTTTCCGTGTGTCAGCACTATCGATACTTGCTTATTTGCATGAATGTCCATCCTACGCAGCGATCTTCTGCTCCTTGACAAACTCCTCCGCCTCTCGTGGTGTGTCAAAAGAGTGTCTCATCCCGTTCACCGTGACGCAGAGCCTGGCTGGATAGAACAGGCTGTAGTTAACGTTCCCATCTCGGAGCTTTCTCTTCACTGGATTGAAAGCGGCGCGCAGTTTGCTGACCTCCGGACTCATGTCAGGGAAAATGTGTACCTTGTACCCCTTGTAACTGAGGTTGCCTTTCTTCCTGCCCATGTCCATGATCGTCTCCTTATCAGCGTAGTAGTGCATGCGAACGAGTATGGCACGGGGCCGCTCGCCCCCAGGTGGCTTCGGGCCCAGCGTACGGTGAACCCGGTCAATCATCAAGGATGGTAAATGGCCTGCATTTATATACAATCAGTAGATAGTCTACATTCACCCATTCATACACCAATGGCGGCAGGCTACCACGCAGGGTGCCTACACACCATCGGGAGCAAGGAGGGTTAAGTGTCTTGCCCAAGGACACAACGACAGCAGCTGGGAGGGAGCGGGGATCGAACCGCCAACCCTTGCGTCATTGGCCGACCCGCTCTACCTCCTGAGCTAAAGCCGCCCCGTCGAGAGGAGGAGTCGCATATGGTCTCACCAAGCACCCCAGGGAGAAAATCCTCCGTAATGAATTTCCTCAAGTCGTTTCCCTCTGCTCCTTCTTTAACGCCAATTATCCAGAGGTTTTGTCTCCTGCTCCTGTTCTCCAAATCCATGCATTTATCCTGCAACCTCTTGCATTCTGTTGTGACGGCTCGATGGGACTTCTCCAACCCTGTCACCCTGTCCATCGTTTCGCTGAGTGCATTTCCCACCTCCACATGCTTTCTGTCCACCTCTGTTTGAGCCGCGCTGATGCGTGTCATCTCTGCTACCAATTCGTCCCAAAAAGCCTGCATGTCCGCTTTAGTTTCTTCACGTATAGCCGATATGTCTGCCTTCAGCTCCTTGAACGATGTCGCCATCTCAGCTTTTATCTGTCCCATCACCGAATTATTGGATGACTTCAACTCGTGTCGCAACACCTGGAGAGAAAGCGTTGTCTCCGGTGTAGCACCAGGTGTGGACTCCGGTGTAGCATCGTTAGCTTTGGTGCTATTCTCCTCGCCGCCTTCCGCCATTTTAGCGCTGCCCACGGTGAAGGGAGTTATTCTTTGCTGATTCTTCTTGACTTGTTTCGATCTACCCCTGCGACTAGAACTCATATCCGATGGTTTGTCGGTTTTAACATTAGGTTGTGCCTAGGGGTGCACCGATCACGTTTTTTGCCACCGATCACCGATTGCCGATCACCTATGAGAAATATCTGCCCAACCGATCATCGACCGATCACCGATTACCGATCACCGATATATATATATATATATATATATATATATTTATGTATTTATTTTGTAAGCAGCTATAGCAGTCTATTATAGAACAGTTTCCATTTTACATATAGGCCTACATTTCATGCATCAAATTGAAAGTGCAGCACATTTTCTTTTTTTTCTACATCAATATTTTATATTTTGTAGGCTAAAGGAAACCGCCAACATGATTTTTTGTGTGTGAGATAATTGGAGCACAAGACTGTGTTGAACTAAATGGCTAGTAGTTCAGTCCAGTTCCCTCAGTTCAGTTTATAAAAGAACAAAACTCATTCCACTTCGGGATGTTACCAGTTCAATGCAGTTCAGTTCACTCAACAAAAATACTCCATTTTCCGGGATTTCCCTGTTACACAAGAAAAATAACTTCGACCCAAGTTAACTATTTTATCGATTAAGCTAAAGCGGCTAAAGCTAACCGGAGCTATTAACGTTAGGAGGATACACGCAAATATGGATCAAACACGGACTTAACAGCATGCAAATGCCTCGGTAGGTGGGAGGACTGGAGGTAACTTCTCTCTGCTGAGTCTGCTCATCACCAGCTGATGTGTGTGATTCAAAGACGCAAGGGGTGTGTTGACAGTCTGGTGTGGTGTGTGGAGGTGAGTACCATAATTTTCGGACTATAGCAGCGGCTTTTTCCCCATTTTTCGGCCCTGCGGCTTATATAATGGTGCGGCTTATCTATGGATTTTTACAGCTAACGGCCACTAGGGGACCTCCTAAATCTATGGATTTTGGTACGAGAGACAGAACGAGAGCAAGACAGACATTACGAGAGCGAGACCCTGATTGGATGATGTTGCAAAAAATGTGCCTCGCGACCTGATTGGAGCACTGTGCCACTACGCTCTATCAGCCACTACTGTAAAACACCCTCCCTCCTCCCACCCTCCCTCGCTCCGGGGGAAAAATGTCGGCGATTGAGCCAGAAACACAGTCTGAATGAAATTGAATGTAACGTTCCCAATTCTATGTATTACATTCTAAAAACTTAACGGCAACATTTTGGAAGGCTAAGCCACACAACTAGCTCGTTGTAATCTAACATCATGCTTCAAAAGATGGAGAACTGGCTGTGTTACGACGATGAGGATGCAAAACATGTAATTTGCATGTTTCGTTCCACCCATGTTTTGTCCGCGCTGCCAAATTCAATGGAATGAAACGAATCTTGTAGCCTATGTTGGACGTAGTAAAGTGTTTTTGATTGATTTGTTCATCGGACTCAAAACGGTCTCCGCTGATAAGACACGGAGATCTCTGTTACAGGCAGGCGCTACGCCTCCTCCTGACCAGTTTTAAACATTAAAACACCTGCGGCTTATAGTCCAGTGCGGCTTATATATGTAACAATCATTCAATATAGCTGCTGCGGCTTATATTCAGGTGCGCCTTATAGTACGGAAAGTACGGCTGACGAAAGCAAAGCGTGTGCTTTGCAACACAATGATATAAACGTTAGAGCACAATATGAAAGTTAAACGATGGACATTGAAGACATGAAAATGGGCTGCCTCATGTTTCTCACGTGCAGCATGATCGGCTATGCGATCGGCGACAATAAAGAAATATCTGCAGCAGCAGATCACATATTTGAGGTAAAAATCGGCCGATACAGATTGCGTGCCGATCGATCGGTGCACCCCTAGTTGTGCCCAATAATTTACTGTAAAATGGTTCGTATGTCTATGTTAGAAATATAATTATCTGGAGCTCTCTTTCTTGCGACCTACTCAATCAGGCGGAAACCGGAAGCCTCTATGGCGGCGATTTCTGGTTAAGGCTACAAAAATATGTCATCCCTGCGGTACTCTATTTACAGCAGCTTTAAGACTGCATCTACGTAGTTAGTTAATGTACGCTTGAACTATACACTATGGCCCCTATCGTTGCATCGGCGCAGTTTCTAGGCCGAGCGGCAGGCGCAGATCAAAGCAGTGGGCGTGGAAAGGCGCACTTGATATCGTCGTGCTGGCGCTAGATGCAGCCCAAAGCATTACAACCACGCCTTTTAGGCGTAAAATTATGCACCGTCATGCTCATTGGATAAGTGCAATAAACGAATCGCACGCTTGCCTTTTTAGCTCCAATTCCAGTGATCCCGCAAAACCAGACGAAAGCCAAACGCTCTGCCCCCCCCCCCCCCCTCCCTTCATCCAGCCTGTCTGTCTGCATTATAGGCTATTATTCCATATTATTATGCTTCTCAAACCAATCTAACTGCAGTTTCAATACTGCAAGCATGTAAATACGCTACACTATAGCAAGATCAAAGTGAAAATAATGTTCTATGCATCAGCTAGAAAAATATAGCCTATTAGATTGGTGAAAGTTTGTCCAGAAAGATATCATTTTCTCTCGCCTGCTGCAGGAAGGATGATGCACATAAATATACCCTACATTATGTCAAGTCATTGCATAAATGTGTTTTTATTGTAAAACTAAATGTGAAATAGGGCCAAGTTATTGGACGGACATCACAGTATAGCAGATGCCATTAGAAGCGCGTTCCGAAGCGCGTTCCGCTGTTACTTCTCTAAATCACGTTAACTCGACAAGGGGTATATATATGCCCAGGAGGACATATATGTTTCACATAGGGTGGTGTTTTCATTTCGAGGTTTTATTTGGTCCAATATTGAAATGTTGACAATGGCAGGCTGTGTTACCATTACACATTAATTTAGAACTACCTTTTATATCTATTTTGGCTCATTTGGTGGCTATTTAGTAGCGAAATGAAGAAACACAATGCATGCTGGGAACTCAGAGAGAGAGAGAGAGAAGGGTGACAGAGAAGAAGCAGTGAAGGCAAAGAATAGGCCTGCTTTTCAAAAGCGCAAAGCGCTAAATGTAGGCCAGCTCCCAAGATATGACTAGGCTGGTATTTAGCGCCGACACGCCCACTTTGGGACTGCGCCACGCCCATTCGGCCTAAAGCGCATTTGGCAGCCTAAAGCCTATTGCTATCTTGCCGAAACAGGCGCAAGGCACGTTTTTTTGCGGTTAAGGCCCGTAATAGCGCCGATGGCCTGTGGGAGAATAGAGCCCTATACGTCTAAAACATAAATGTTCCCTTTTGCTACAGTACATAAACTTGAACTGCATCAACAGAAAATCCAAAGGGAAATACGTCACAGCTCCGCCCACACTGTTTGATTGACAGGTTATCTCTGGGAAGAGCAGTACAGAAACACCACAGCAATGAGCACTTGGCACTCATCCCAGTAAATCAGATGTGAATAAACTGCTTATCATTTGATTTAGTTCAATCTAGTCCTCAATCACTTTTGAAATAAGAAAGGGCAAATGAATACCGAACTTTTTAAGAACAAGTATGGAATCATTAAGCAGGTTTTTGTACAATATGAAAAACGAGAGTTCTCCATAACTTGTATTCAAATAAAGCAATGGATTTACATGATTAAAAAAACATAATCAATGGTTTCTAATTCATGGAATTGCAAACAGTATAAAATAAGATTTCAGTGACTCGCTGCATTTCATAGAACATTGGTCATAGTTAAGCAATATGCCAGACCACTATGATAAGGTCATTTCATTTAAATGTGCACACTAAGAATAATGTGTTATAATATCGGGGCTGTGCAGAAAGTAGTGCTCTTTTATATAGCGATGGACTAATTACAAACAACTACACAAATGGCTGTGTGCTTGAAAATGGCGACCTCAATTACTAATACAAACAAAAGGTTATTCATCTCGCAGCCTCGTTTAACACAAGAGCCTCTTTCACACGCCGCCTCCTTGCTCTGAGTCATCACAAAGGGTCTGACCTGACAAAAGTAACTCGGTACAAATCACCATTAACGCGAGCGGAACGCTTGTAACAAAGGGCTCCACGGTTACAAGGATGCAATCCGCCGATGATGAGTTGACTATTTGAAAGAGTAATGCTCCCTGGAACTTATCCAGGCTTATATATTACAGCCATTTATTACTCTCAAGTGTTTCGGTGCTTAATCACTCCTGCCTAGACTAAATAAATATATAAAGTGATGTGTAGGCTCCCTACGTGTGAGGCAATCATTGCTGTTAAAGTGGAATTACGGCTGGATTTAAGAGTACACATATGTTATTCCTGCGGGCTGGGGCGGGGGAGTCAATATTTCTACGCAGTTCGCTCCTAAAGCTATAGAGACAAGAGTAAAGATGTCCTGTGTTGTGTGGCGCACAGATGCACAGTGTGGAGCTGGACCAGCCTCCTGGCTGTGGGGGCTTACAGGATATATACACTTGAGTTTTTACACCCAACGGAGCTTTTATCTCAAGTCGTAATCCGATTTTTCTTTTGGCGACATCTTTGATGCTAAACAAGCAGTCATTCAAAGTGTGTCCAGTATTAGAACGTCTTTTTCCTCGTCTTTTTCCTTGGAGTTTCCTTGAGTTTTTGTACAGCAGGTGGCGCTCATTTCTTTGTCTTCAGTCCACATTAGGGATACACTAGTCTCGCTGGCCAGCCTCCCCTCCCTTCCGGGAGAGGGGTCTGGCTGCACGGAAACAGGCTACTGGTATAAGCCCTCTCCGGCTCTACAGCTGCTCTCCCATTGGAGCGACTGTTTCAGTCGCTGCCGGATGTACGCTTCCCGCTTATTACAAGCTCTGTCATTGGCTCCGACCATGTCAATCAGAGCAGCTTCTGCTCCCTCCTCCCTGTGTGTCGCTGTAAATAGTGCCATGCCGCCTCAGTGAAAACAACAACGCTAACTAGCTAGCAAGCTAACGACAGAAAACTATATGCTAGCTCGTTGCTACATGCTGAAAATGGCAAGTTGGATTGTTGGAAACTATTTTCCAAGGGCACTGCCGCTAAGCACCGCCCATCGCAATTCCACAATGGAGATCTGCGCCGCCAGACTCCTCTCACGGAAGGGACGGGAGGCTGGCCAGCGAGACTAGGGATACGCCGATCCGACTTTTTGGCCCGTACCGAGTACCATAAAGGTACCAGTGTTTAATTAATAAACTGTATACCTCACTGTGTGGAAGAGACTGGGATCATTCTTTTATGTGTAAGTTAACATCCGGCTTGACGTAAACATTGCTTTTCTAACTTAGTAAAACAGAATGTAACAAATAAATTAGGGCTGTCAGCGTTAACGCGTTAATCGCGATGCGATTAAGGGCCGACCATAACGCGTTATTTTTAATGCGTTAATCGCATGCCGCTATTCTGTCCCTTCGTCGCACCCGTACTTGTAGTCAAGCCGGTCGCAGCTGTTTCCTGTCTCCTGCCTGTGCAGGCATGGAAGAGTAAGACAGCAATACGCTTCTAAATGGCTCGTTTTACTTTAAGAAACTCCCAAATGGAGTCAACAGTAGTTTGCACCTTGTGTAAAACGGAATTAAAATATCACCGAAGTACATCGAGTTTAAGCTGGCAGCTAGCGGCCAGCTAGCAGTGATCCAGCAGTGTTTATCGATATGGGCTCGGACTACATTACAGCGGGGGGGAGGGGGGGAGGCAGCCTGTCACTCAAACGTGAAGGATTTTCTTTTCACCACGCTGCAGGCGCTGACAACACATCCACAAATCACTTGTCCTCAGGAATTAGTAATCCAGTTCCTAAACTCTTGACACCGTGTAAATTTCAGCTGGTAGATTGCTCCTGACATGCAGTACACAGACAACCAGTCGCCCCCCAGCGCAAGACGAACGCGCTACCCGGGCTTCCATCTTTCAATAGCGGGGTGAATCTCTTTGTCACACCGGTGTTACAGTGAAAGCTGTGGCCATCACGGGCGTGTTTGGCCGGAAGGGGAAACTAAATCATTATGGGGATCATAGTTGAACGTAAAACCACCAGTATCCCCCATCATCAGCATTTATTCGGGTCAGGAGCCGTCAAGATGACTCATTTACAAAAATGCCTTTTCCTCCGCTTTCTGGTCACAGACGGCTGTTTTTGGTGAAAATGACGTACATTCAGGTGTCGATAACTAAAGAACGGATGAAGGTGGACTCATTTTTTCCCATGAAAGTAGAGACTCTTCTTTCTTTTGGGATATTCAGTCTTTACGTAGTCATAGAAGAAAATATTCTGTGGGTCTTGGAAAATTAATGAAAATGATCAAAAACCCTGGCGGTGGCTAGTGACTTATTCTCTAAACCTCTGGCGGGGAATGAGTTAACAAGCCTTAATGACTTGCAGCTGGTGCGGGCGGAGTTTCTGCAGGCAGCAGCAGGAGCATTTTTCATCGTGAGGTAAACAGAGAGAGAAGGTAAAACACTGCCCATGTGCTTACATTTCCGAGATTATATATGATACAAAGTGGGTTGATTACCGGTAAAGCCATCCTTTAAGTGACACTTCATTTATGTGATGTAACTGTAATTGAATCATTGTAGCAGCTTCATGTTAACATGGAGTGGACTTAAGATTGAAACTTTATTTTGAAAGAGGTTAATGACATTTTGATCATATTCTGCATTAAGAACAATGTGTAAAAGTCTCAACTAATCAGCTCCCGTCTTTCAGCGGTTCTCCATGTCGTTGTACTGTAACATCCCACTCTAATCCTGATAATCACTCATCTCAATTGTATGGCTGTGGCTTTTTGAGAGAAGGTTTGAATGTTAAGCAGTGAGGCCACTGCTGACTTTTGTTGTTTGTGCTGGAAGGAAACACCTGCTGGCATTGCCATTTGTGGTAATCATCAAGTTCCTTTTTTGTTTTTCGCAGTTTTGGCCAATGCCAATTCTTCACTTAAAGATGAAATGAACACAACGGAGCCCAAGTGGCGCGTGGGTCGGAGTCACGTTTCAGACTGAAAACTTGTCTGAGATGACAGGTTGAGAGGCGGATAGTAGCATGTCGATGATTTTATTTGACAATTGTGGGGACTGGATTGGGCTTTGGCCAATCCTGGCGTGTTCCACCTCCAACTCGAGTGGGATTCAGCATGTTGTGGCGCTCTCCTCGGGAAGAGCCTGGTGATGCGAGGTTAGTGGAGTTGGTAGTTATAATCGTATAAATGCTATTTAGCACTTCTGTCTTGTTTGTGTCTCGTTAAATCAGCTGTACACACAGCACGGCCTACTTCTATCTGTGTGGACATGACGCTGCAGTGTATGCTCAAAATGCCACGAAATGCCTTGTTATCAACTGTTATTGCTAACAATGGCTAGCCTGGCTAGCGAGTGGATCTGACCAGTGAACAGTGAACTTCCCAGCTCAACTTTTCTGCAAATGGAATGCTAACAAAACGGATGTGACGTAATTTAGCCTCCACATCCCAGTTATTTTGCGATAAAGGAACGCACGATAACTAACGTTATCCTGGAATGCGAGTTTAACGAGCCAGTTACATTTCTTTGCATTCTTAGACATTACCGATTGCTTTATTTTGTATGTTACATACAATTGGCCAAGTTAGTAGTAGTTAGTTAATGGGCTAGAAATTCTGCCATATTACAGGCACTAGGCACCATTTTCTCCTTCATTTGGAGGAGAAAATTCTCCTGAAATAAAGATTGATTGACAGCTGCCATGTCGTGATATGATTGGTTGAAATGGGGTAAACATTTTTATAGTTCTATGTGACGTCAGCAAACTGTAGATTACTGTTATGAATCAAATCTTGAAAAATGAAAAATGTGAAAAACTAAATAAATTAGATTTTTGTGAATTTTCTTCCATACATTAATAAATAGGTGCACTGAATACCCCGGTATTTGAACATAAAAAAAACCTATACCTATACCTCTATATTCTGACAGCAATCACTCATATATTATATCTATATATATATATATATATATATACTGTATATATATATATATATATATATATATATATATATATACATACAGTATGTTTGGTCAGTAACGGTCTCCCAGTCCCTCTGCTTTGCGGTAAACAGGACAGAAAAGAGGATTGAGTCAACACAGTTCTCATTCCCAAGTAGTGAAATACTGACACTTTGGGTTGGTGTCCTGGATCGGATCACCAACCAAAAGCCTCAGTATTTCACTACATGTTGACTCAGTCCTTCCTCCAGAGTCACGTACAGCACCTTTAAAACAGACTCTAATAAACTAAATGCTAATAATTATGACATGATATCATATACGTATTTGAATGGAAGAAAAACCAAGATTGATTGTCAGTCTATATCTTCCTAAGAAAAAAATATGATAATGAGTCTGTCTATATAAGTATTCGTCTTGCCTTTGACAAGCTTATAGCCTGGGCAGGCCAGTTGCCACAGTTAGGGTGATCACTTGGAGCTCTCTGCAAGCTGCAGTTATATCCTAACAGTTGTAATTGTGCCTGCACTTTCTAACAGGAGATTTAGATCAGACTCAGATAGGGCTGCACAATTAATCGTATTTTCAGCGTCATTGCAATATGAACATGCGCAATAAACACATCGCTAAGACTGCCTGAAACGCAATGAATAACAAAAGTGGTTTTATTTACATGTGTCATGCATTCCCACTCAGCATCTGATCATTTTGTCTTGTGTTGTAAATCCAGCGTACACCTTTCCTTTGCAACAGTGTGCTCTGCCCCTCTGCCAAAGGCCAAACACGCTGTGTGTAGTTTCAGCTAGAGTCAGTGTGTAATTCATTTCTTTATTCAGTGGGCATAGGCTATGTTTGGGGTCTATGTTAGCATTATTAAAGCAGAAAGACATAGGAACTGTATAGCTAATATGCATATTTTAATATTTGTTTATTTATCGCAAGTCGTATCGTCATCGCTATATTGAACAATGTTATCGCACATCGCAGATTTTCCTCATATCGTGCAGGCCTAGACTCAGACCACAAGTACCTTGTTTTCTGGGGGGAGAGGTTTCGGGGGTAAATGCGCTTTTAATGAACAGATTGCATAATTATGTTATTGAGCTTGCTGCATTTATTTATGTCACCTTTCCTCATAATTAGACTTCCCTGGGCGTTTTGCACCGGTGTCTCCATTCAAGCTCAATATGCAGATTTTTTCATATAGTTAGATATGCATCGTAGGAAGTTGTCAAATTGACAAGGAGGAAGTGTTTTGTATGATTTAATATTTTGGTCAAACTGTCCATTGTATTTGTGCTCACATGCTTTCGAAAACCCTGTGATATGATGCCCAATGCACAGTGGGAAAGGGAAAACTGCTTTCTTTTGTTTTCGAGCCTGCATAGGTTATTTGATGTCTTACTGCAGCTTGGCTATGGCTAGGCTATTTTGCACTGGTGACCACTGTTTCCAATATAGCTGCATTCATAAGCAAGTTAGATATTTTTGGCTGGGTAGCAGGGGCGGACTGCATAATCGGGCACGTCGGGCAAATGCCCGGTGGCCTGGCCAGGCCAGAGGTCGGTGAGGTCGGTGGTTTGATTCCCGGCTCCTCCAGTCTGCATGTCGAAGTGTCCTTGGGCAAGACACTGAACTCCAAATTGCTCCCGTTGGTGTGCCCTGCGTGGTAACCTGCCGTCATCGGTGTGTTAATGGGTGAATGTACCTACTGACTGTAAAGCGCTTTGGATAAAAGCGCTATATAAATGCAGGCCATTTACCATTTACCATTTTACCAAATCTTAACTGATTATGAAAAGACTGGGGAGTTTATACTACAAGACTTTTTCATTAAGATTTTTTATCACAACTGAAAAACTCACTGAAATACGACTGGAATCACAGATCAAAATACACTCCCCGACTGTGCGCCCAGCAAACTCACGCCTTTCAAGTTATAAGATGGTGTCTTGATCCCACAACACAAATAACCAACAAACTGGCGTGACATCTTCATTCACTCCAATGGACCAGTTTTTTACTCTCAAGAGTTCCAGGAAGTAAGGTCCTGGATTAAGCAGCACTGTCGAGTTGCATCAAAATGGACAGTTTGTGTTGTAGTTTGAAAGTTTTTTTTTTTTTAATCAAATTGTACATTATCAGCTTTATTTTAGCATTCAAAAGTAGTGCGAGATCCCTTCCTGGCTGTTCATTGGCTAATGAGTCACGCATTTTGGTCCTCTGCTGATGCCACTCTCTCTCTAAATTGCTCTGACGTGACCATACTAACGATACGGAAGCTAGTCAATTTTAGTTTCAAAATAAAAGCGTGAACTTATTACTGCATGACTCACTACGGGTTAAAATTGACTTTTCGAAGCCACAACATTATGTTAATTTAAAACAGGTTTCTATGCAAATGTGTTCTTTATTTCCTCTTTGGTACTTGGGGTATTTCGGATCACACACACAAAACGGTTGCAATGGTATACTTTTATTTTGAAAATTGTAATGCAAAGTTTCGGTTTTATTCTTTCTGACTTAACCGTGAGCAACCAGCATAGCGTGTTTGCTTCCCTGTATTATTCACGTGTGCCTTGGTATCAGAAATATCTATTGTATGAAGACTAGCTATTTGACTGCTTTTGCCTCATTGCCTCCTAGTTTTACATTGGACATTGACGGGATTCCACATGCACGTGTGAGTTGAGTTGATTTGAGTCGGGTCGTTGCACTAGTTTACACTACGCGACTCAACGTGAGAAATTCAAACATGTTTGATATAATCGTTGTGGCTCCGACTGGCGTTGGGAGGCAGTTTACACTTGACGATTAGAAATCTGTACCCATAATACACTAACAGATTATGCTGCCGACTGGCACAACAACTGCACAACAACTGCAGACTAGAGTCAAAGACAGACTGCATGGAAAGTCCCTCTATACTGTAAACTATCATAATGTGTATTATTTCACCTTGGATTGAAAAATGCTTCCACATTGCAAAATGTGAACACTGTTATGGTAGTGATGTCTTCTTTATCCTTCTTGATCCTTCTTTATAGTTCCTTGTCTGTACAAGCGATTGGGTGCCGCTGCTGATTGACAGACTGTCAGCGCGCCCTGGTACCGGTATGCCTGTTGTCAGACTGCGAGGGGGAGGGGAGAGACACTGCAGCACCAGAGCGCTTGTTGCCATCTGGTGGTAGCTAGCAAGACTATGGAATATGGATATTAGGAACTATTTTGGGAAGAAACGGGGCAAGAGCAGCCGACCACAGGTGCCGTCTTTAAAGGAAAACTTACCTCCAAAACACTTTTTTTCAGCTTTTAACCAATATATATGACTTTGGGGGTGATGTGTGAAGAATTCTGGTCAGAATTTCCACATTTGACACCAAACTGTTGCCATTTTACCATTTGTATCATTTTTCAGCAGCATACCTGGCATAAGCGCCCTCTAAGGGTGGAACACTGCTTTTTTTTGTGCCCTCAAATGAATGGGATATTTGGTACATCCTGACGTCACGGTGGGTTTAGCGCGTGCATCTGGTGCATCTCCAAAGCCTATACAACTAGGCAAGATGGAAAAACCTCACTTAGTATCAGGCTCCAGAGGGCTTTAACTGAAGTAAAAAAAAATATGTTTGCTCTTAAAATACTGAACCAAACGTCGTCAAAGTTGGCACATGTCTTAATTATAGTTAGTTTCCCGCTGAATGTGTCATTACTTTATTAATATCTTACCTGGATAAGCTCGAATGATGATGTTTATATTATCAGTCCGAGTTGGAAGCACTGTCTCCAGGCCAGTCCTGGCCGAGAGAGCACAGTCTGACATTTCCGCAAACAAATCTCATCGCAGTTTAGCGCACATGTAAAATATAACGCTATACTATGACGTGACAACGTGACAAAGCTGCTTTAAACACATCGGCTACCAAAATATATTTCCTTGCATCTCATACTGAGAGATTAGATCGGTATTGAGTTTGGACAGACTGAATCCTCCTGGTCCCATGCAGGAGCCTGTTTCACCAGCCAGGGTCTGGGAGGAGGGAGGAGGCGCAGCCTGCAACTGCGCTGAGAGGAAAACTTTTGCACAACTTTTAACAAGAATCACGAAAAGCCCCCAAACTACAATTAAAAATGGACTTCATGGCAAGTTGGACGAGGGAATGGAGAAATCTCGCATTGTGTTACCCCAGAGCGGGGGGTTTGTCCTATTGTGCGGTGTGCTGCGGTAACGAGCCTCGCGTCACTTTGCTCTTAGCGATAGATACACGCCACATACACACACATGGAGAAAAATAATTACATTTCTAGTTCGCCACTGAATTACCAAATTGATATAACTTTCAACCATTTTAAGCAACACTGTTTCCATACAGACCACCAGTGTTGGCTAGTTGTTGATATTTATAAAGATATTGCAGCTCTCAAATAAATTATTTTCGAGGCGGTGGGCAAACTGTAATGGCGTCGATTTCCGGAAAAAAATCCTCAGCTGAGGACAGCCAAAGAGTCTTGTATAGACAAGAGTATATGTCATTTCTTGGTTTTTTCAAATCACTGTTCTGATACATATCTAGGGGGTAAGTCCTCCTTTAAGGGAAGATGAGGTGGTGGATGTCACAGGAGATGAGCCAAGACCAGGAGGAGCAGGGGAGATTGCCACTCCCTCTACAAGATCAGGTTGGTGATCAGATGACTCTGAGACAGGCTCTTTAGCTAGCTAGCAAAAAAAAACGTTTTTGTCACACAAGGCACACCAAGTATTTAAGGTACACTTGTGATTATAGTGGGCGAGCTGCAGCGTGGGAGAGGCCGCGAGCCTAGGAATCGAGCGTTTGCTAGCAGTAACAAAGAATCAACTTTCAATGGAAGCTTCAATTAAAAAAATTGCCTTTTACATGTTTAAAATATCCATGGAGTAATTGATGACTGTCAATGTCACTTTAAATTTCTGCTGTTGTACTGTAAATGTACGGCTAATAGAGAACTACACTGAAATAGTGTGGTAAATCTAAACCGCTGTTTAGTTTCACAGCATCACTCAGCAAGCCATACTGTATATTCCTCATTGATTGTGATTTCAGTGCAAGATGCATCATTTTATATCTGAGCTTACTCTTACATCATATAGACACTGAAGTCCTTTCAGGCTGCTGTCAATCATCATCATCATAAATGGAGGAAGTGGGCTCTGTGTCTCTGTTTCAATTTTTGTCCCACATTGGATGATGTCATCAGTGATGGTCACTCAAGCAACTGTGATGTCACTGATGATGTCACAATGTCTATGACATGCAAAGTTGAGCAATTGTGCGCTGAGTGATGTCACTCGTGCACTCCATGATGTGATCTAGTGATGGTCACTCGAGCAATTGTGATGTCATCAGTGAGTGATGTTGCAAACAGTAACCTTGGCTTTGTGTCTCCGAGTATTAATCTTTTGAGTGCCAGCCACTTTTGGAGAACGGACGCTCCCAGTGCCAGAGTTTCAGAGCGTTTTCAGTGATTTCTCGAGGCCCACAGAATATTGTGTGATATTACAATGTAAACACCGAACACGCACAAAGAACGAGGAGAATCTCTTCTATCATCTGCAAAAAAAAGTTTATTGATCCCATTTTCCGTTCTTTAGTTATGAGCCGGAGAAGATAGCTTGATTTAACCAAAAACAGCCATTTTTTTCTAGAAGCTGAGATAATGAGCCTTTTGTGAAATTAAACATTTCAAGCACATCACTGACTCTAAAGCTAATATTTTCTAATGTAGTCACACCTCAAAAATAATTTCCTTCATTAAAACAGTGAAGGCCAGGGAATTTTGTTTGGCAGAATAATATTTTTTTAGCTGCAACCAGCAGCGCTGGCCCCTGCGTGCGCTGCTGGTTGCAGCTTCTTGCTGGTCTTGATTTGCTGCTGGTGGGCATCGGATGTTCTGGCTTGCGTTTGCCAATCCTGTCCTGCTGTCTGGGTCTGTCTGGGTGTTGTGTGCTGCTCTGCGTGCCCCCCCCCCCCCCCCCCCCCCGCCTCAACTGCAAACCCCTCGTAGTGGGAGTGTCTCTGGTGGCTTTCTGCTGCTGTGCACACAGTGAAGGGTGCGGCCGGTGCTAACGTTATGCTTCATGCATATCGATGCATACGGATGCGATGCGATTTCCGTTTCCCCAACGGCTTCTTCTTTGTTTTTTCCTCGCCTTTCTGTAATCTGGAGAGCACTGTCGCCACCTAAGGGTTCTGTAAAATAGGTTAGACACATTCAATAGCTCCCATATTGTAAGAGGCGATGTAAGAGGCTTAGATCGACATCCCCCCGTCAAAAAACGCAATTGACGACTTTAGTCGTCATTGGCACTGAACGTTACTAAATCAATTGACGACTAAAGTCGTCATTGGCACTCAATGAGTTAAAGAGCAACCAGTAGGAATTACAACATTGCATTTTCTCCTCCTACACAGCGACAGCCCCTCCCCTCAGCTTGAGCTATTTTAGAGGTGGACACTAATGATAAAAATCCAATTTTCATGACAGAGGAGTAAACTAGAAAATGATAGCACCATGTAAGATAATGTAATAATAATACCGTTTGCGAGTGTCACAGCATTTTGGGAATGTGCTGAAATGTGAATGGATGGAGGGTTAAACAGAGTACAGGGCCAAGTAACCGTAAGCCAACAAACCCTGCAGAAATATGATGTTCATGTTGTGCTATGAGGCAGGGACAATCTCACTTACTGCCAGACAGTACCCCACAATAATTAAATCATGCATAGAAGTTTTTCTGTTTGTTTGTAGGCTATATTTTAGTTTCATTGATTTTTGTAGTTGCACTATCTTGAGAACGGCATGTACTTGCCCTATGCAATCGAAACTGCTGATGAGCATCGCCAGTGGGCCGTCATTACAAAGCTATTAGCCTTCCAGTGAATATGAGAAAAGAGAAAAGAATTGCATCCCACAAACAATGTTCTTCGCCGTGATTCAGCACCACAGTGACGCCATCATGGATCTGATGATTCTGAACTATAATGAGATTCTGCTACAGTACCTGCTGCTGGCCCATGGCGGTGTTGCTCCACATTTTGGACATGGCAATCATCAATACTTATGTTTTATACAAACTGTGCATGAATAAGATCAGCTGGTATGACTTCTGGCAGCTGGCTAAGATGATGCATGCAAACAACATATGACGGTTTCTCCTACCATTGCCTTGGAGGGGCGGCCTGAAAAAAATGGAAAAGGAGTGAGAAAATGTAAATTACAATTAGAATATTTTGTAATTATATTGTAGCCGTGACAATCGTCTTTCCTTTGTACAAAACTATTTGGAAACAACCAAATCAGATATTGCTGTTAAAAAATCACACCATGGAGTGCAGCAATGACATCAACAAACTAGTTGGTTTATGTCACAGTAACATTGCGGACGTTGTCAGCTTCTCTGAAAGGTCAGAGCCATGTACAGTACAAGCGTAATTCAGCCAACATCAAGAGGCTGGTGAACAACTACGCCTTCCATAGGCTCTGACTCTACGCATCAGCTAATCGCTGCTTATGCTTTCATTTCAAGCCATATTGTATAGTCTTGTCTCTCTCCCCACAATGTATTCGTGCCAATATAAAAATGAAGTATGGGAAAACTTTCTCTCTGCTAGAATCTTTCCATGTCATGCAGATTAGCTGAACTTCAAAATAAAAGCCACCTACTGACAGCTGATAGACTTGTTAACAGGTTTCCAGCAGGTATTGCAGGTACATGGTCCGGACCCCATGATAACACCTACCCGCGATGACACCGGGGGCATACCCAGTGGTGTAGTGGAACGTAGATGCAGGTAGATGCCGTCTACCTACTTACTTTTTCAGATGGCTTTGCGTCTACTCACTTCTAAATCTTCTCTGATGCGCTTCCATTCAATTAGTGTGCTTACGTTTTTTTCTGCCCTACTGTAAGTGCTGAGAAAACTGAGAGAAGAAGACTTCTAACCAGTGGTGCATAAAATACTCTAAATCCATACTTTAGTAAAAGTATAGATACAAATACCAGAAAATGAGACCCAAAAATCATTCACTGAAGTGCCCTATTTTGGGATGAAAAATGTGACTCACTGTTAGGCTACCTAAAGGTGACTAGTTTGCATCCCTGCTTATTCTCTTATTCTTATTCGCATCAGGTTATATTATTTTAGTACGGCAATTTTCTCTTTGCAGATGAGTCAGGCGGCATTCCCTTTGAACTCGCCAAAAAAATAATCTCTGACTCCAGGGCCGGTTCCAGAACAAGATGACTAGGGATGCATCCTAGATAGGAAGGGGTGCACATGTACGGGCTGAAAATTTGACGTTATTTTACTAAAAATAATGCATTTTACCATAATTTCAAGTAGAATGATACCAGCCAAGCAAGAATATTTCAAGTGTTTCAAGTGCTTTACTGAAATATTTGGACGATATAATGATAATACAATCATCTCAACCTTAAAAGGTTACATATAGGTGCCAAAAAGCCATACATTCACATCAAAGAACAAAGAAAAACAACAATTATAATTCAAGTTTAAACAGTAAGTGTGCAGCTGCAGCATTTATAACTTTTCAACTGAGCATGCAGACAATTAAAATAAGGGTGCAATGCGTGCTTTTGCACCCCTGTAAAACCAGGTCTGTCTGACTCCCACTTCTCCTGAAACTGTCAGTGCTCATCATCAACCTTTCTTTTGCCTTTTGACAGCGACATGTTCACTTCTCAACAAAAGACAACATTTTAGCATGCAAATATTTTTCTTTCCACTTGGTTTTTCACTCGGGTGAACCGAATCATCTGCTAATGAGGTGGATTTTACGTGCAGTGATGAAGCCGTGTTGCCAGATACTGCTGACGGTTTCCAGCACAAAGAGTTTAAAACCCGCCAAAATGCACACAAAACCGCCCAAGGAACTGCACATCTATGGAAATGTATCTGGCAACCTTGGTGTGACGTGCGGCTCGTCTGCATGAAGCCACGCACCTCGGGAGCGCGCTCTGTGTTTTACAACAAGCGGAGGTGCGGGCCTGATTTCACTATAACTTGAAAAATGAAAAAAATGAAATCGTTTTAGCCTAAAATGATTAGGGGCCGTGTCTGGCACGGGGGTCGTGAGTTTGAGACCCCTGGCATAAACCATTGCGGGATTACTCCCCCTTTATAAATTGAAAATATGCAGGAATTTCCAAAAAGATGCGCGAATCTCGCAATCCCGCGCCAAATTTTAAGCCCTGATAAGGCTTAGCTCCTAACCAATACAGTTAGCCTACCGTTAGCCCTCAACCCCATGTAACATTAACATCTCTCCCTAGGTGTATTGACTTGATTGTGAGACTTACTTATGTGTTTGCAAGTTAACTTCCTGGGGGGTAAAGATAACAGTTAATTAAAACACGATTCCCGCTCCTTGGTTTGGCATGGGCGTCAAGCTCTGGTGAGGTGTGGTACACTCGCTCCGCTCAGCTCCGCAGCTCAGCTTTTGGCTTGGATCAACTCAAGCTTCCCTGTGTGTTGGCTTGCACTTTCAGAGGATGTTTTGGAATCCTCCTATTTTTTATAATCGATAATCGTTTAAGACACATTTTTAAGAAAAAAATACAAACATTCAAATGTTAATGTGAATATTTCCTGCTTCTTTAGTCTTCTATGATAGTAAACTGATTATTTTTGGGTTGTGGACTGTAGGTCAGGACAAAAGAAGATATTTGATGATGTCATCTTGGGGTTTGGGGTAGCTACGCTCTTAAACTATCAACTAGAACAAATGCTGCTTGGAATCCTCTCTGCTCCTCCCTATGCAACAGTCTCTGACACAGGGGACTGTCGCCAAGAGACTCATTCTGAAGGAATGGAAGTCCCCTTTCCTCCTTCTTCTCAGCTCTGGCTGACGGACATGGTCTCAGTTATACGCATAGAGAGACTCAGGTTCCTGAGGACCAACTCACTTAATAAATGTATCTGGGACCCGTTCCTGGCCTACTTTAACGTGGTTAAAAGTGACAAGTGACTAGCCTGATTTCTCATGGACGCCTTGCATGGGATTCCATGCACAACAGCTCTTACAAGCACATAAGCACCTTACGCGGCTGGTAGCACCCATAGACATAAATAATATGGACGTATCTATCCCATTAAATTTCGTTTTCCTGGCGGAGTTCAAACGGTGGGTGTCACCATCTTGATTTTTCGTCAGCAGTGTGGGAGGGAATGGGTTGAGTCCTTCCGCACCTCATGTGAGAGGGGAGTTTCCCAGAGCCGCAGCTCCGCCTGCTATTGGTCCGTGATCGGCAAGCTGCGTGATCACTGAACAGGCGATCTGTCAATCACCCCCTTTTCTATCATCTATTTTACTCCAAACGGGTGAGTTATATAAAAATTGACCCCCCTACAATTGTTATGAAAAGGTGAAATTAGCTTTATAAACCAAAACTGTGTTTCGCCCCTAACTGGAAAGATGTTTAATCATGTTACAAACTCGGGCATTTTAACATGGGGGGAATAGAGCTCAACAGGCACGTGACTTTTCGTAACGTAATTTGCCCCTGCATCCATTTTCTCCATAGACATTTTGATAAATCCTAATATAACGAGTTTTAAGGTTCGAACCAAGCCAAAAAGTCTTCCAGAGAATCGTGAGTGACCATACTGTAAAACATTCGGTTTAAGCGAGAACAAAAAATAACAACGGGGAAAAAATAGATTTTTTTTCTGAGTTTAGTAACGAGACCGTGCTCAAATGAATGATTTGATTCGGCTAGGTGTGCTGTTATGCTCATTTGAGAACAGTCCAAATGTCTAGTTGACCAATCAGATTGCTTGGTCAGAACTACATGTTGTATAATGGTGGTTAGTATCACAGTAGCCAGCCGTAGATAACGATATTTTCGGTCAATTCAATGAATAAATAGTTTATATAAAATAGGGATGTTCATCAATAATTGATAATTGGTCGTTGAGGAATGAATTCGATCACGTGGAATTTTTATCGTTTTTTTTTTTTTTTTTTGCGGACTAGGTTTGGGTGGAATTCGTTCCTCCTCACCCCACTCCATTGCACAGCCGACTAACGTGAGGTGGAGCTTCATAGTCTCTAGTTTTCTGGCTGGGTGGGGGCCTTTGTGCCAACAACACTGTTTTAAACATGGGGAATTCACACCGGCATGTGCCGGGGACACGAACAAACGCACCCAGCGGTCTGCAGACCTCAGTGAAGCCGTTATAACTATGACACTTCATACACTTCTCTCCTAATTTTCAACAAGTGTGAGTAATGGTACACGTGTTTAAGTGAATTCAAGTCGTTTTATTTGTTTATAACGTTATGAACTATGAAATAGCAGCAGTCACCATGGACTCAGCTAGCCTTTAGCTGCTAATGCCCACCTGAATCAATTCACACACATCTCGTGGCAAATAACGCTAATAATATCCACGCGTCGGACTCTGAGAGCAGCTGGATGGAACTCGACCATCAGGACAGATGAGGTTTTTGTCACGAGTTTATAAGCCTGGAAGCTGCGGCCGGTGAGCGGAGTCCTACTTTCAAAATGTGAGTACAGTGGCCTAGCTAGCTAGGTTACATGTACATCATGTAACCTGACATGTAACATGTTTGTTTAGCTGGCCACAGCGCTAGTGTCTGATATTCTTACTACACAGCGGCATCGACATTATAGCTGGCAGAGAACGCGCAACGTTATTACCAGACCAGAGTAATATATATATATATATATATATATATATAATTATTATTATTATTATTACGCTATCGATAATCGATTATTGATCGTTAATTTTCCCGAATTTTTATGGAAATTGATTCAAAATGCCAATCCTTAATATAAAATGACCACATGGCCATTTATTTATGTAGCGGTTTGACCAAGTTTAAACCAGTCAAAAGTTTGAGTCAATGTCAAACCCCACAAAAGATACATGCATTCACAATACACATGAAGCCTGGTTATTCTTTACAACACAAACAAATGTATAATTAATTACAGGGCAGTAGCATGAAACACTTGGCTATAACAGCTGTTGTCAAGTCTTCGGAGATGTTTGCTGTCACATTTACAAGCCCAATATAGGCTACTAGAAATCTTGCGCGCTACGCGTGCTCGATTTCTAGGGTGGAGACTCTGGAGAGGATGCACCATGGCTGCAGTTAGGGAAATTGCGCCCGCTCCGTGGGCTCACAGATGCAGCTCGGCCGCTGCGTGGCCTCGTCCGTAACTTGTCCGCTCCCTGGCCTCCCCTGCTCTATTGGTATGTGCAGCGCACAATTGCTCAACTGCACATTTATTTGCTCAATTGATATCACTAATGACATCACAACTGCCTGAGTGACATCACAGTTCAGCAATTCTGCGATGACAAAAATTCTAAAGCTATTCAAAATTGATCAAACACATTACAGTAGGTTTAGGCTGTTAAAATAAAAGCCAGTGTCGGGCTTGATTGTCTCAGGCCCGGGCTGAGCTAGGGCCTAAATTTTAGACCCGTGCAGGGCTCTACAATATATCCATGTACTCGACTTGATGTGCTTGTCAATATCATATAAGAGTTTATACATTTTTTCCAAAAATATAATACAGAATTGCATTCACATGAATGACTACCCAGTGGATTTGGGCCAAAACACAACAGGTAGGCTCCTTTTCTCATGCTTGGTTATAACTAGGGATGGGTCGCTGTCTCTAGGTGGAGCTGTCTTATTGGTGTCCCCCACCAAAAGGGGGACTATATATCGGTTTCCGTCCGTTTGGTAGTTGCACTGTAATGTTGACATGTTGACATCCGTTAGGGGGTGACTTTGACAATGAATGGGACTGACCCAGGTTGGAACTACATCACTGGGGGACACCATGTTAGAAGGTAATATTAATCTTTGAAAGGACAGAATGTGGAAAGAGATGACGGTCGGTCGTATTATTCCTAATGACAAATCATTAAATATTAACTCCATTGATCCACAGTGTAAACAAAGTCCATCTAGCTGTGGAGCAAGAAGTGTCATGTATTGTTAATGATCTGCACACATTAGACTCAGGAAGAAGATGGGGGAGAGGGCAGAAAGTTGTTTGTTCAGTTAAAATTTCACCTCGCCAATCTCACATCTTCACTTCCTCCTTTCATGGTTTTGCAATGATTGACAATTTGTTTGGATTAAATTTGCCATCTGCGCAAGAGGTGATAAGGGGGGAAATGTATGCTATGTAAAATATTTAACATCTTCTTTTTGGCGCTCTCTGGGGGGATTTAGCCGGTGAGGCATAATACTTCTTACTTCTTAGTACAATAACAACCTAAAGCAAACCAGGGTTGTTTTTTAGTTAAGAAATGTCAAAAATACATAATCATTCCAATTTGCCTTTAAGCACAGGTGTTTTGCTTTAATACTTGGATTGAACAGCAGGTGATGTCAGCATGCCACTGAGGAAAAAGTGCTTACACTTAATTTTTAAAATACCCCGGTGACTTCTTGCATGTCAGTTGACTGTCAACATTTGTCTCAACTGACTATTAGCTAAGGAGAAGCACATTCCTACATATTAAATAGTTTCATGAGTGAATTGCTTTATTGCCCTATAGGACGAATCAGCGTAACATCACAATCCCCCCAAATCCCCTGGAAATGCAGAACCCTGCAGCAGTTAAGTAGTATGAGCTGTGCCAAACAAACGTTAATATCTCAAAAACTATACATCACATCACACGCTTATATTTTGACATTCTGAGTGAGAGCAGAAGTAGCTCAAGAGTTTGATGTATAATATATGCATGTCATGTTAAAGTTGTGTGAACTGTCGCAGTTTTTAAAATGTAAACAGCATAGCCAGCTAGAGTAAGACGCTCAAGCTCAGGCTCCATAGGGTCCCATTGCCGTTTCCACCCAGTGACGCCGTTTGTTTATAGAAATGCTGATCAGCTGATCCCTCGTATAACCCTAACTTTACGTTTTTATGTGATAATGTGACTAATTGTAAACCTCAACCCTAACCTTTACAGTCTATCACCAGTCGATTGATAGCAATTTGAGGAGCTTATACAGTAGGTACTTAACAAATCATATAGTTTGTTGATAGTTAACTGAAAATACCAAACTGTTTCTGCTTGAACAATTCTGGTTGACTGTCAGTGGAACAGTGGATACACTGTTGAATATCAATACATTGTTGAGTCAGTCAACAGTCGTCTATCAAAATGAAGTGATGCCAAAAAAAAAGAATGTTGACATACTCTGACAATGAGAACTTGTACAGAGAGATATTTTACCAGCCAATCAATGGTGCACACGGAGGGGCATGGCAGTTTTCCTTCCCTGTCTGTGCACATTCGCAATGGCATTTACTGTTTTTTACTCGTTGCATTTAATGGCTATCGAAAGACTAGCAACTGAAATTTCATTTCTTATGACTGTTTTTCTCTCAGTCTGTACTCTTTCATCCTAGCCGTGCTCAGAAAGCCGCTACTCCCACTCACACCCAGACTCTTCTCAGGAATTGGACACCCTAAGACGGTATAAACACAGTGTCAGGATAACCTTCCACTGTGTCACTAACCCTCTCAAACTGAATGAAAATCATTGACACACGCGTGTTCTTAGAAAACATCGACAAAGGATCCGACTGTGAAGATTAGTCAATAGGGGATTAATGATTGAGTTCTTTACAATTTTTATGATCATGAATTGTCATGACTAACTTGACATTCACATTAAGTATTCAAAGGGAAAATAGCTGCTATCTTTTCAGCCCACAAGTGAAAAGACTCTTGTCAATAACGTAGAGCATACAAACGGCAAAAAAAGAGCGATACACTTCTGGAGATTTTTTGTGTGTGTTTTTGTTTTGACTTGAGAGTTTTCTCTGACTGACTTGCGTTGCCCTCTTACACAGCTGTATACTTTTGCACCTTGGCAATGCATCTCCTTTAGGAAGTACAGGCTTCATGGAGGCTTTTTGGGCTGAAGTTACCAAGGGACTACTGGATGTATCGCACAATGTATTCCTTATTCACAGGGTGCTGAAGGAAAAGGCGCTGGTGCAGTACTTCAGAAAAATAAATGTTTCCTTCAAGATGCCCTATTAATTACAGTCGCACTGTAGAAAAACCAAGCTTCATGGCACATTTGCCTTGAGGGAGGGACTCCGGAGCAGTGTTGGGCAAGTGACTTAGGAAGTGTAAATAGTTATTTATTACTGGTTCCTCCTTTAAAAAGTAATATAATTAATTAATTAGGTACTGCTTACATTACTATTAGGGATGCACCGATCACGTTTTTTGCCACCGATCACCGATTGCCGATCGCCTATGGGAAATATCTGCCCAACCGATCATCGACCAATCACCGATCACCGATATATAAACTCCTCAAAGAAAGTTTGGAAACGTTATTTTAGGTTGATTATTTCTCCCCTTTAATAATACCAATTGGCATTGTATTTTATATGGTTGGAAAGCCTGATTAGTGATAGGGCTTTTTTTTATTAAAAAAAATAATAATAATAATATAAAAAAAATATCGGCAATCAGCCGAAATATCGGCAATCAGCCGATCGCATATTTGAGGTCAAAATCGGCCGATACAGATTGCTTGCCGATCGATCGGTGCACCCCTAATTACTATATTGCTTTAGCTACCCACCCCCCCTTAAGTGACATATCAACTATTTAGCCAGCTCCTTTTAGAACTGTATCCATTTTATTGGAACAATAATTAATCATTAACCACCAACCAACCAATTAACCATTTCTTACTTATTTGCCTACCTACAGTATAACAAAAACCCATGGCATCTTGGCAACACAGTACACTACGCACTGGAGACAATCACAGTGTGGTTCAGCAACCTGACTGCCCAGGACTGCAGACGGTTCCAAAGGAGTGTGAAGACACTGCACAGCTAAATTCATCAGCACAGAACTGCCACAACTCCATAGCATCACCACTCACAATGTGTTTTTAAGTTTCAAAAGATTGCGCCCTCCAATATGTCTCACAGTGGTTTGGTCCACTGCCCAGATGCATGCCAGTATCCATGGATGTAACAGGTGTTCAAATCACAAACTTTAAAAAAAAACCTTGCCAGGTGACGGCCCCAACGAAAAGCCTTCCAGAGCTGAACTGGAAAAGGCTAAAAGAGATGCAGGTGGAAAAACAGCAGGAAAATAATTATGTCTGATGACTGCTTAGGCTATCAATGTAGGCTGATGAAGGGTGATGTGTGTGTGTGTGTGTGTGTGTGTGTGTGTGTGTGTGTGTGTGTGTGTGTGTGTGTGTGTGTGTTTGTGTTTGTGTGTGTGTGTGTGTGTGTGTGTGTGTGTGTGTGTGTGTGTTCGTTGGCGTCGGGATGAAGGAAATACCTTATTTTCATGATGTTTTGCGAGGCTGTGATTTTGATGTTGTTTTTCTTGGTTGTAGATATAAAGCAATATTTTTTTATATTGCCAATTGCAATATTTTGCAATTGGCAATGTGATTATAGTGTTTGTCTTTCTCTGATTTCCCCCCCATTTTCTCCCCAATTGTACTTGGCCAATTTCCCCCCCTGCTGCCCCGGTCGCTGCTCCACATTCTGCCGATCTGGGGAGAGCCGTTAGACCAGCCGCTTCTTTTCACCTGACAGCGGGGAGCTTCACAGGCAGGGCATAGCACGCGGGCCGGTCACGCTATTCCCACCCGTTCCCTTCTGCCCTGAACAGGTGCCCCGACTGACCAGAGAAGGCGCTAGTGCAGTGACCAGGACACATACCCCTAATCCAGCTTCCCACCCGCAGGCAATGTGATGATGGTTAACGGGACATTAGTCTCTCCCCAGACTCAAATATTACGTTGAATCGCTGCGCTCCGCATACTACATATTGTGAGTCTGTGCCAGTTAACAGCCACTGCTGGTTTTTGAAGGCGGGATGAAAGTGAATGAGTGACAGGTCGTAGCACCGATGAGAGAGCGGTTCTAAAAATGGGCTGCACCTCCCGTGTTGTCTGATCGCAAAGTCGTTACTGATTGGGGAGTACTGAATCCACCACTGGCATATAAAGGTAAAGGTAAAGTCCCACTGATTGTCACACAATGTGTGAAATTTGTTCTCCGCATTTGACCCATCCCCTGGGGGAGCGGTGAGCGGCAGCAGCGCCGCGCTCTGGAATCATATGGTGATCTAACCCCCCAATTCCAACCCTTTTGATGCTGAGTGCCAAGCAGGGAGGCAAATGGGTCCCATTTTTGGGAAAATAAATGGCGGATGAAAATCTCTGGTACAGTGCTGAAGCAGGAAGTAGGCAGTCACTTTGCCTCTCTATGTAGCTATACGCCTTCTTTCTTCTGTTGGTCTCTTGTGATAATAATGTAGGGTAATGTCCTTTATGTGTTAAGGCAGAGAGAGCCAGTGCATACGAATTTTTCATTGTAAAATTGAGTAAGGGCTCTCTGTCTGTCTGTCCCGTCCCACTGAGGATGTCATCAGTGATGTCAGAGGCACTGTGAATCACACACACACACAAGGTCCCAGTGATGATGTCATCAGTGATGTCATAAATTGAACATCAGTGAGGTCAGAGGCATTGTGACATCATCAGTGATGTCATAGGACATTGTGATGTCATCAGCAATGTCATAAAAGCAGGGGTGACATCATCAGTGATAAAACAGTCCCACTCATGATGTCATCAGTGATGTCATAAGAGCATAATCAAGTCCCAGGGGCCGCAGACACTGAAAGAAGTGGGAGTCTGGCCTCAGACCCCCGTCTTCAGCCATGGACAGCTGTATGTTGCCAGGTCCAGGACAGGTGATCCGGCATCCCTGAAGTATGCCATGGAGCAGCCAGGGCTCGGCAGTGTGAAATTTTGCATGGCGGTGGGTTATGCTCTGGGAACGGTCATGGGCACATCGTCAAGTCCTGGAACCACCTGGAAATTCATGGAAAATCCTAGAAACCACTTGCAAACCACCTCACGCCCACACCCCAGTTTGGATTTGGGTGAACATTTGCACGGCGGTGGGTTATGAACTGGGGAAGGTCATGGGCAGGTTGTAAAATCCTGGAACTGCCTGGAAAGTCATGGAAAATCCTGGAAACCACCTCACATCCACACCCCAGGTCGGATTGGGCTGAAAATTTGCATGGCGGTGGTTTATGACCCAGAGATGGTAATACACAGATTGTATAGTCCTGGAAACCATCTGGACACCACCATCATTTCCAGCCAAGCAAAAGGCGCAGTTGTATTACTGTTTGCCTATTTAACCTGGGCAATGCCGGGTACAATAAAAATAAAAATATATATAAATAAATAAAAATGTTTCTGCACAACACTGCTCCTGAGTGACTACCCTGCTGTTTTTACTTTACTTTACTTTATTGTCATTTAGCAGACGTTTTTATCCAAAGCGACGTACAACAGATAAAATAAATCACACAATAAAACATAGCAGAACAATGAAAATAGATTAAAACAGACAATATGTGATCATGATAAAAAATTATGCATAGATAAAAGATGATCAAGAGTGCAGATTATTACAGTGTATAAAACAATTCAGGAGTCAAAGAGGTGCACTAGAGGGAGATGTAGGAAAGTGGATAGTAATCAGATTTTTTTAGTTTTTAGTTTTCTTTTGAATATGGGCAAAGATGTGGCCGTTCTAGCCGCGGGAGGGAGCTCATTCCACCATGTCGGTGCAAGATCTGAAAAGAGTCTCGATCGAGAGCGACCTGTAGGCCCTGCTGTCAGCTGCACAGTTCAACAGCATGAGCTTCAGTTAAATTCTGAGTTTCACTCTCACTTTAAGAGTTTTTAAGAAGACTAATCAGGGCTTGACTTATTGCAATCTATACCGGGTATTTTGATATTCCGTCTCAGAATTTCATCATGAAACAAAAATAGTTGTCCTTACAGTATGTGCTGATGAGTCCCCGCCCGCAGATAGGAAAATTGTCTCTTAAAGTAATGGCCTAACAAGGAAATGGAGGGTGACGGACTAGATATGCCACTCAGCAAAGAGGTTTGTGTGTTGGATCTCCTCCAAGAAAGTTGCAGCCTTCCAGCTTTTACACTCGGCTGGGCATACATGTAGTTGCAAGCATGCGTCCTTGTAAGTCTGCTGGTAACCTCCAAAATGTCCTCATGTAGGTGTACAAACCTATTGTTTTCAGCCAAAGATTTATGTTCGTTGCAGAGAACATTACATTAATGACATTAATGACTTACCTGGTTAAATAAAGGTTAAATAAAAATAAAATACAAATTACACCCTACAGTATGCGTAATTGATAATTACTGTACAAACCCTGAGTTAAAGTAAACATGTTTGATTCTGATAACTATAATGTCTAGCAGGCTAAATATTGGTGTCACTGTAAAACACGCACTGTTGCCTTTATAAATATATATTTAATCCACTATGTCATAATAAATTGATCACTCATCTCACATACACTGTGATCCATTACTCTGAAAGCCATTGCTTTCATGTATTGATTACACACACACACACACACACACACACACACACACACACACACACACACACACACACACACACACACACACACACACACACACACACACACACACACACACACACACACACACACACACACCAGTCTTTTGTCTTCTTTCCCCATCATAACACCACAAATGCCCCAAGGATGCCATTGACCCTACTGCCGCCACTGAAGTGGAAGTGAGTGATGCCATAACAAAAGCTGTGACAGCGCAAATGGAGCCAAGAGTCTTGCTGCAAAGTGTGGCCTCTTCTATCACCACCCGGCTCCTCTGTGCTTCCACAGGAACATTAGGCTGTTGGAAGATAAATAAACCCAGAAAATGAACAGCAATGAAGTCTAAAGTACCATTTCGAGAAAGTAGAATTTTAGTTTCTATTGTCAGTCTCATAGTCTCGTCCCACCCCCCCCCCCCCAGCAGTGCTGTTGATACCTGCTCTAATCCAAATGCGTCAGTGTCAGCATCAACATACAGCATGTGGTCTGTAGCAGATGTGTTGCTCTGTGGAAGCCGTCCTCGGAGTCAGAGTTCAAAGACCCAGCTCCTGTATCAAAACAGCGTGTTTGGACTCCTGAAACCAATCTGTTGTAATTGCAACAATGCTCAGCAGTCACCAGTGGAGTTCTGGTTCATTGTCTCAGTCAGTTTGAATGGTGAAAACATGAGTGTGGGCAGATCAACAAAGAAGCCTGATAGCTGCAAAATTAAGCTAGGGTCAGTGTGTGCTTGTTATTATCCTTATTGCAAAATTGCTATTGCATTCACTCATATGCTATTAATATTCCCATTGAGGTTGTAAATCTAAATATTTGTCAATCAAAATATGTTTCTACATTAAAATTCCCTCCATTCAATAAAGACAACTGAGAGGGTGCAATTATGCTCGCAATGTTATTATTACTTTCCTTTGCAAAATTCTGAGACTGACAAGACTGATTTGCAGACAGACAAGCACATGCAAATGCTATTGTTTGATGTGCAGATGTTAGAAACCGTCACAAAAACTCCAGGTGAGAAGCATAGTGAGGTGCATGCATAATCAATTTGAGCTCCAACAAGCCAACTAATATCTGCATGTGCCACTTATTTTTAAACAGAATACTTACTCTGAGTAAACCCATAATTGAGGTGAGATTAACCAAATAAACTGGTTACATGACCCACGTCATATTGATTGTAGTGTTGTTTTATTGTATACCGTAGTTTCAGAATGAATATTATGCATGTGCCACTGCACAAATTTGAGCTTTACATAAGCTAAAGGCTCATTATCCAACCCCATTTGGGTCTTCCAACCAGCATCAATCAGTCAACGAATCGATTGTTAATTCATTTGTCATTTTGAAGGATTTATGTTCAAATCTGATCTTTCATGATAAAGGCATCTTAATTCTCTTTATGTGATTGCATCCATTTTCTGAAACCTATATTAGAATTATGTGTCACAGACATGTCTACCAAACAGACTGAGTACTTGATAATTAACTTCAGTACTGTTTTTTTTCTCTTCTCCTTCTCAGGTGTGCACAGGGGGACATCGTCACACACACAGCCTGGCTAAACCGCTCCAGCATACTGTACGCCGGGGAAGACAAATGGTCGGTGGATCCCAGAGTGAGTCTGGTGAGCCTTAATCAGGAGGAGTTTACCATCAAGATCGAAAACGTGGACATGACAGATGAAGGGCAGTACGTGTGCGCCGTCCAGACGAGCAGTCGACCGAGAACCACCTCGGTGCACATCCTCGTCCAAGGTAACATGCTTTTAGATTAGAGAAGAGGGGGGGGGGGATCCCTCGCTACATATTTTGAGAATTTCTGTATTTCCTCTTGATTTGCAACCAGCTCTGAATCCTCTGTGTCTTGAGTTTTCTGTAGTCTTAACTTGGCAGGTGTCTCCGAGCAATATTCTGCAGTAAAAACTACCCGTTGGCAGCTTGTACTCATCCAAATCTTCTGATGAACTTGCCAGTTGTCTGAATAGGGATGATCACCAGTATCGCACAAAGGCGATGGTGCGTTTTAGGTGTATTTTTCTGAACTGGTGGATTCCAACTGTATGCGTGATTGATGGCTGTGTTGTTTCTGCACGCCAGCACACGAGGGCATGAGAGAACAAAGCAGAGCTGCTGAGAAGAACAGGGACATGTGTGCTTGCTCTCTTTGTTGAACCTCATTTCAAAGAGAGAGAGAGGGGGGGTTCTCTCAGGTGAGGTTAATGGAAAATACCAGATGTTAAGATTCTCGGGGTAAGATTAAGATGATGTGCGGAGCCGGAATGGTGTCCTCATAGAAATGCAATAATGTGCACTCAGTGTGCTGTATGCACATAGCATATGGATGTAGTTATATGTATACTATTTGATATGCAGATGCTCCATGCAGCCTTATTTGTTACACCCCCATGTCATCCACACTGTAACAGAGACGGTGCTGCTTTACAAAAAATATGAGTGTACTTCTGCGACAGTTTGCACAATATTAGTTCAATCAATGCCTTATCTGTAAACTTGCATAACCATTAATTAACTTAAATTTGCTTTAACGAATGGCTCCACACTGAGACTGATTAAAAATGCACTTAGATATATTTTTCGTTTAAAGCAGAAATCGCTTTATGTCCTTTGATATCATACTAATGAAATTATTTATATTAGGAAGGGTTTATTTTAGTACCCAGCACTCAATTCTGTTTGCTGAAAAAAATAATATCCTGTTTTCTTTCATTCACAGTGGCTTTGTCTATAATGACATTTTATTGTAAAATAGATATAGGGCCCTATCTTCCCAAAAGCGCTAATTTAGCGTTTGCGCTCGTTTAACGCCGTGCGCAATGCAAATTGGGGGCGGACACAAGCGCATGCCTGTGATAATTGTACTGGCTGCCACATGCCAAAGCAGACGTTTCAGCGCTAAAATGTGGGATAGATGGCATTACCCTATCGTCAGCAGCGCGCGATTACTTTGCGCTAAGAGCTTTGAAAAGGACCTCTTAGGCGCAAATGCCTCCCTGCGCTGGGAGCGCACCCGTAATCTCCGTGCAGCGCAGCACAGTGCAAGGTAGAATTCCTTTTGGAGTCATTACGCACAGCCTAGACATCAAATTATGCTGCTAAAATTGGGTATTAGAAGATAATTCAGTGAGGCAATCAACTATAACTCACTGAGAAACTTTTATCACATCGCAATGAGGGAAATTAATTGAGAAAACTTGTTGGACAATGGACTTAGGCTATTTACCTTCATAACCCGGAGGGTCATTGGCACCACAGACGATTTGTCAATAAGCTCTCTCTGTCCTCGCACGAGTGAGTACACTCTATTACGCATGGATAGAATTACAGCATATTGCATGCCTCGCGCAAACAGCCATTGCGAGACGGGAATCTGATTGGTTTTTAATGCCCAGCATTGCCTGGCCACGCCTGTGAATAATTCTGGTAGTTAAGACCGCCCAAATCCCGTTTGCGCAGGCATTTGGGGGCGCAGATGATTTTGCCACGGCTCTAATTTGCGTCTGCGACAGGTGCCGTGAACGTTTCCGCATGCCCGCTGAGAATTGCATCCCCAACATATTTCGGGGCTGTTTTAACTTAGAAATCAGGGAGGTCACGTCTCCCAGACAATTATATCACTTTTAAACAGTTACATTTCTGTATAAATCATTACAATATCGCCGCTGTCATGGCAGGACCTCGAATCTCCAAAACAGCAACTTTTCAGGAAGTTAAAAAAACCTGTTTGCTCTTAAAATACTGAACCAAACATTGTCAAAGTTGGCACATGTCTTAATTATAGTTAGTTTCCCGCTGAATGTGTCTTTATTAATATCTTACCTGGATAAGCTCAAATGATGTTTATATTATCAGTCCGACTTGGAAGCACTCTCTCTCGGCCAGTCAGGCGGAAGAGAGTGGTATGCTCATGCACGAGCCCCAAGCTCCGGGCCGTGGGGGCGCGCGCAGCAGCAGCAGCAGTGCTCTGAGCCTCTCATGGCCGAGGCGGGGGCTTTGGCATGGGGTGAGAACAGTCTGACATAACGTAGCGTTAACGTTACTTTATTCTCTTCAGAAACCACTCCGATTTGCATGTTAAAACAAGTTTGCAGCCTAGGAATAACTGGAAAACATTTTATTGATCTATTAACAGAGGAAGCCAGGATTAGTCAAAACGATAAGAGAAATACACAGCACGTCTGCCGTGTGACTTTTCCGGGTTTACTGTCCTGCGTGGGGGGGTACAGACGGAGGTAGGGGACGAATTTCGAGGTTTGACTGACAGATTGAGGGCGAATGGCGTTACGAGATTTACTCACAAGCTCGTTTTAATGCTTTTCCATTGGTTGCATTTGGTAAAAACCACACAGAGACGTGAAGGGTGACCAATGGCACTGATTTATGACAAAAAGTTAAAAAGTGACATTCGAGGTCCTGGCACAACAGCGACGATATGCTCCCGTGAGGTGGGGATGCTGCCGGCGCTGGGGTGCAAAACTCGGCATAACACCTGGCGGACGGCGCAAGGTGGACTGCTATCTTCCCTGCCTTAAGGCACGTGCAAACAGGTGCGCAAGCGCTTAGGCCTTAGGGGATAGCACCTGTCGGAAGATAGGGCCCATATATTTTTAACAAGTGAAAAACTACTGCTACTTACATGCTTGTCAGCCATGAGCGTCTTGGCAAGTAATGTTATAGATTTTTTCCTTCGAAAACATGTCCTGGATGTCATGGATATAGACAAGAGTTTATCAGCATGTTTTATTCAGATAACAAACGGTTAGAAATCCATTAGTTATCATTCGTTTAGAGCAGTGCAGAGCAATCTAGTGGAGGACCTGACACTCGTACACAGAAGTGAGTGGCCTTCTGTGTCCTGACCTGCAACACACTCATACACATAAGTGAGTGGCCTTCTGTGTCCTGACCTGCAACACACACGTAAACAGAAGTGAGTGGCCTTCTGTGTCCTGACCTGCAACACACACGTAAACAGAAGTGAGTTGCCTTCTGTGTCCTGACCTGCAACACACACGTAAACAGAAGTGAGTGGCCTTCTGTGTCATGACCTGCAACACACACGTAAACAGAAGTGAGTGGCCTTCTGTGTCCTGACCTGCAACACACTCATACATAGAAGTGAGTGGCCTTCTGTGTCCTGACCTGCAACACACACGTAAACAGAAGTGAGTGGCCTTCTGTGTCCTGACCTGCAACACACACGTAAACAGAAGTGAGTGGCCTTCTGTGTCCTGACCTGCAACACACTCGTACACAGAAGTGAGTGGCCTTCTGTGTCCTGACCTGCAACACACTCATACATAGAAGTGAGTGGCCTTCTGTGTCCTGACCTGCAACACACACGTACACAGAAGTGAGTGGCCTTCTGTGTCCTGACCTGCAACACAGGTACACAGAAGTGAGTGGCCTTTTGTGTCCTGACCTGCAACACACACGTACACAGAAGTGAGTGGCCTTCTGTGTCCTGACCTGCAACACACACGTACACAGAAGTGAGTGGCCTTCTGTGTCCTGACCTGCAACACACACGTACACAGAAGTGAATGGCCTTCTGTGTCCTGACCTGCAACACACACGTACACATAAGTGAGTGGCCTTCTGTGTCCTGACCTGCAACACACTCATACACAGAAGTGAGTGGCCTTCTGTGTCCTGACCTGCAACACACTCATACACAGAAGTGAGTGGCCTTCTGTGTCCTGACCTGCAACACACTCGTATACAGAAGTGAGTGGCCTTCTGTGTCCTGACCTGCAACACACTCGTACACAGAAGTGAGTGGCCTTCTGTGTCCTGACCTGCAACACACTCATACATAGAAGTGAGTGGCCTTCTGTGTCCTGACCTGCAACACACACGTACACAGAAGTGAGTGGCCTTCTGTGTCCTGACCTGCAACACAGGTACACAGAAGTGAGTGGCCTTTTGTGTCCTGACCTGCAACACACACGTACACAGAAGTGAGTGGCCTTCTGTGTCCTGACCTGCAACACACACGTACACAGAAGTGAGTGGCCTTCTGTGTCCTGACCTGCAACACACACGTACACAGAAGTGAATGGCCTTCTGTGTCCTGACCTGCAACACACACGTACACATAAGTGAGTGGCCTTCTGTGTCCTGACCTGCAACACACTCATACACAGAAGTGAGTGGCCTTCTGTGTCCTGACCTGCAACACACTCATACACAGAAGTGAGTGGCCTTCTGTGTCCTGACCTGCAACACACTCGTATACAGAAGTGAGTGGCTTTCTGTGTCCTGACCTGCAACACACTCGTATACAGAAGTGAGTGGCTTTCTGTGTCCTGATCTGCAACACACACATACACAGAAGTGAGTGGCCTTCTGTGTCCTGACCTGCAACACACTCATACATAGAAGTGAGTGGCCTTCTGTGTCCTGACCTGCAACACACACGTACACAGAAGTGAGTGGCCTTCTGTGTCCTGACCTGCAACACACATGTACACAGAAGTGAGTGGCCTTCTGTGTCCTGACCTGCAACACACACGTACACAGAAGTGAGTGAATTCCTGTGTCCTGACCTGCAACACACTCGTACACAGAAGTGAGTGGCCTTCTGTGTCCTGACCTGCAACACACACGTACACAGAAGTGAGTGAATTCCTGTGTCCTGACCTGCAACACACACGTACATAGAAGTGAGTGGCCTTCTGTGTCCTGACCTGCAACACACACACGTACATAGAAGTGAGTGGCCTTCTGTGTCCTGACCTGCAACACACTCGTACACAGAAGTGAGTGGCCTTCTGTGTCCTGACCTGCAACACACACACGTACATAGAAGTGAGTGGTCTTCTGGGTCCTGACTTTCACAACCGCTGTTCAGGGCTTTAATGGGCTTGGATGAGAGTTTACGTGAGGGAATCCTAAATGTCTGGCTGAGGAGACAAGCTGCTATTCGGGGTTCAACGCACAAGTGGGATTTCCCATTATCTCCTCTGCTTGTCTGATTACTGTTATTATTTAAATTAACTGTCCGATTAGTACAGCGGAACCCAAACAAACAGCATATCTGTCAATTTCAATATCAGCCCGAAGCATGATAAGTGTCATCTTCAGCACAGATGAGAATATGGCTAAACTGACCTGTCAACACCCCAAGAATTTTAATTACCAGTTAATGACACATTCATTACATGGTAATTATAATGTGATTTCTAATGTGGTGCTTCGCATTTCCCTTTGGCCCATGCGCACACACGTGTATGCATTTCAGCAAATGGGTGGGGCCACAGGGGAGATAGGAGCAGCACCCTGAGGTGCTCCTGAGCCTGCTCAGCATCAGCAGGCTTTTAGTGTCTTGCTGAAAAGCACTTTGACAGCTGTGGACACAGAGGTCACAGGGGTCAAACCTAAGATGGCTTGTCTCTGTAATCACCAGCTCACCATCCCTCCACATTGTTTTTCTTGTATATATTTTGTTATGGCTAAGTACAGTCAAAATAGGCACTTGATTATTCTTCATTTCATTATTATTACTATTAGTAGTATATTAGTATTATTAGTCATAGTAGTAGTAGGAGTAGTAGTAGTAGTAGTAGTAGAAGCAGTAGTTTTATAGGAGACTTATAGGAAAGATAAGTGAGAAGCAAATCCTCACAATATTTACAGGGAACAGATTTTTTGAGGAAACCTTCTTCATGCTAAAAGGCTCAAATTCTTAGAGGGCCTGCAATAGCCCAAACCAAGGAGCCAAAGTTCTTATCAGCAATGCTAGACCAATACATAGCCTGGAGCTACTCCACTGATAATGACACAATAAGAATAACACAGACTAAGGTCCCTATCTTCCCAACGGTGGTCATTTTGCGTTAGCGCCCGTTTTGTGCTGGAATAGTGCCATGCAAAGCCCTAATTGTGGACGTGTCGGGCCGCTGCGCTTCACGTCATCTCAGCGCAAACCCCAATATTATGCCCAATTATGCCCATATTAACAGGATTCACCACAAATTGAGATCACTCCCCTTAAAAGCCACAGCGTCACCGCCTGCACACAGCAGCTTCTTTCTTGCTCAATGCAAGCAGAGTGACAGTGTGAGAGAGAGAGAGAGAGTCAGAGAGAGAGAGGGGGGGAGAGAACGAGAGAGGGAAGAGAGAATTGGAGGATGAACCAGTTCGGATTCGTAATGAAAATTGATGCTTTTGTAATTAGTAGCCTTTTAATTAGTCGTTTCGCTCATATAGGCTATAACATACACATTTAAAAATATTTGTTTCTTTAACACGTTCACTGCCGTGGACGAGATATCTCGTCAAGCAGAAACCAACGGTTGACTGCCGTGGACAAGATATCTCGTCCCCAAATTTTTTTTTTTTTTTTTGACGGTGGGACGTGGATCTAACCCTTTTACATCTCCTATAAAAATATGGGAGGTATTGAATGGTTATAATCTATTTTACCGACCCACTAAGTGGCGACAGTGCTCTCCAGACTAGACGAAGCCAAGCAAAAACAGCAGCGTGAGGAAGCCATTCTCATGAAAATGGATTGGCGAAAACGCTTTCGCTTTCGCGCAGGGAGCTGGCGGTGGGGGATTGCAAATTTGCATAATAGATTATGGGTGAAACACACTTTGAAACACCGGCAGAAAGCCCAGAATCGCACGCAGCTTCATTCCAGCTGAGCTCACAACCGAAAAACGAGCCCCATCCACACTCGCCCAAAGAGCGGCCGCCAGCAGCCAGGCAGCACAGACAGGCAGGAGAGACTCGCTTGTGACAAACGCTGCAAAGCCACCAGAGACACACCCACGGAGGGAGGAGTTTGGAGGAGAGGGGGGTGAGGGTGCTGTTATGGAGGAAATTACTGTTCAAAGAACTATTGTTTAGATGTCTGATGTCTCACTGATGCCAAAAATAAATAGTTAAAGTGACTGTTCTATCGAATTTCACAAAAATGCATTTTTCTCAGCTTTTCTTCTCAGACGCTGAAACCATGCTGTATTCAACTGCTAATGCCTGCATAACTACTAACTCTACAAACTAACTCTTTTAGACAGAGAAAGCACACATTCTATTAGTTCTTTTGAGATATTTTGTGTTCACAAATTCCTAGCAGAAAATAATCCTCGGCTCTTGAAAGATGAGCCAGAATCCTCAAAAAAAAACCTTGGCAGAAGCTACCTACAGTAAAAAAAAAACTGTTGGCAGTGAATGTGTTAATAGGGTAGGGATGTGTGAGATTTTAATTCTAGCCTATTTCAATAGCCTATACCAGAATTGTCGACTCGGGTTAAGCTATTGTTGCATGGTGCAATGGTGCAGGGAGAGTTACTGTATACTATCAATGGTTACTGTATAGCCTACTGGCCGGTGTTGTGTCAGAAAGTGATTTGTTGCCAGAAACTGATTTCGATCTGCGGGACGACGCACAGCGCTGCCTCGGTGCCTCGGCAGTGCCTCTACTAGTGATGCGCGGGCCACAGTTATAACCGCGCTGACCGCGGATATCCCGCCCCGTGGGCGGGCGGTTGAAACGATGTATCAGTAATAATATTAATTACGTTCTCTAGTCTATGAACGTATTTTAAGCTACATTTTTCGTCAGGCACATTCTTAGTCGCCTATTAATTGTAGGATCCCCAAAGGACCCACGGCAGTGGTAAATGTAAACAAAACAATAGCCATGTGCTAGGTCGCTAGGTTCCACTTTTGGTCCATATACAGTATGGTCAATGATGTCACCCTCAAAGAGGAGTCTCCGCTGAAGACGTGTTTGAAGAGAAGACGCGTTCGTATTTTCCCATACAATGAGGCAATCCAGTAAACTAAACTTAAAGCTATAGCGTTAGCTGAGTAAGCTACATGAGGGCAAGTGGTGGACTGGACATAATACAGCATGGAAGTTTATTTGGAGTCTTGGACTGCAGCGATCGCACCAACGGCAGCAGACACCGTAAGTTCGCTCCTTTTATTGCATTGTGAAATGTCGGGTGCATGGCGGGCGCGGATCTATAAATAGTATGAAATAATTTGCGCAGATTTATGGCGGGCGGTTGGTTCATGACGAATACACCCGGCCTGCCTACCCGGCCCAGCTCACACCTTCTCCGGGGAGACCCCCGTTCAGGACACGGCACACTAGCCGAACACAAAGCACCCCTCTCCGCGCTACACACAGACTCCCGCCCCGCCAGACCCTCGTTCCCCTGGTAATCCAATTCAAAACGCAAATCACTTTCTCGCACAAAACCATGACAAACGAATTCTCATTGTTAAATCAAGGTGTGTTTTTTTCTGCAGTGGAGGTTAGTTGAAAATCAACGTGGCATTCTGAGGAAGTGTGTCCGCGCGAGCCACGCGTAATGGGCCTATCCAAGCGAGGATTTCCTGGACTGCGCCGGAGAATACTGTCTGCGCTCAGGCATACGCCTGGCGTAGTGGGGTTGTTTGCGCTAAGACCAGCTATTTGCTGGCGTTAAGATTGAGAGCACCCAAGGCCTATTTTTCTAACACATTGCGCATAACATTTGGGCAACGCCCAAACCTCTCTTTGCGCCCGGCACATACCGACGGTATCTTCCCCACAGTGCTAAATGACACTTGTGCGAGACACATGATAGGCTAGAGGCCCACGGACACGCCTGGGCCACGCCTACACCTGTGTCATCTCAGCACAAAACTGGACGATGGAGGCAGACGATAGCTTAAGACGCTGGGAAGATAGCAATAAGAGGCGCGCAAACGATAGCGCCGTACGAAGATAGGGCCCTAACTCTGCGGACTACTATGTGTGCCGTGTAGCATCCAACTTCAGAAATCCTCTCTAATCCCCTGGAAATGTGCCTGAGTATTGTCCCCAGTCACAGCAGTCCAGCTCACGTTCTGTTCACACATTGTTTGCATGCCATTAATCATTCAGCTGGCACTTCTAACTGGGAGGAAGTTAATCAAAGTATTGTCTTGCAATATTCTTTGGAGGGTTGTTTACACATGCATAGGTAACTGAAGAAGTTCAAAATTAATTCAGCAAAAATAAATTACACTCTGGTGCTTTGTGTATGGTACCCTATAAATGTGTAATTGTCACATGGTAATTTATTCAATGTTCAAAAGAACAAAACATTCACATAGCGGGTCCTTTTTTTCATGTATATGCAACAGTGCAGCCTGATTTAATTATTCTCAAAGTCATTGAGACCCATAAGCACATTTTCTATCAGCGCTCAATCTATGCAAAGAGATGACTTTGCTGTTCCACAGTGTAAATTATCCAGCAGTGCTAAATTACCTGATCAGAGACTTTGTTGTTCCACAGTGTAAATTAACCAGCAGTGCTAAATGACCTGATCAGAGACTTTGCTGTTCCACAGTGTAAATTAACCAGCAGTGCATCTAGCAGCCATATTGGCAGGTGGTCAAAAAAGTTAATTTCAATCCCTGCAGGGAGAGCAGGTGGTGACATAGGAGTGAGTGAGAAAAGGATCAAATATTGGTGGTTAAGGCTGAAAAATGACATCACAACTGTTAATTTAAAATTATTTATTCCTCTAAACCTGACTTCAAATGCCCAAAACTTTTCGCACCGACGCCGTTGAGCCCCTAGCCCTCAGCTAAATCTGGCCCTCTGGTAGCGAGGACATTTTTTGTGGCCCTCTCTATCATCAAAGTTCCCCATCCCTGCCGTAGATATTGTAAATTGGGGGCGGGCACAAGCGCATGCCTGTTATAATTGTACTGGACATAGGCGTGCCACAGGCCAAAGCAGGTGTTTCAGCGCTAAAATGTGGGGATAGATGGCATTATCCTATCGTCAGCAGCGCAGAATTACTTTGCATGCCCAATTACTTTGCATGCTAAGAGCTTTGAAAAGCACCTCTTACGCGCTAAATACCTCGCTGCGCTGGAGCGCACCATAATCTCCGTGCTGCGCAGCGCAGTGCAAAGTAAAATTCCTTTCCTTTCCTTTCCTAAATAAGAAACTTTCCAGAAAGTTTCTTACTGCAGGAGATTGGCTGATGAATCGAGTTCTCTTTTCGTCTGGCCTGACATTTGCAATAACATTTTCGTATCTTATCCATTTCTTTTTCATAATCACTGTCCACTGTTACAGGTTCAACTGATGTTAAAATCTCATCCACGCTTTCAATGACTGCGCTGTCGTCGTCTCTCAGCTGTGTCTGTGACCACGTCCAGCTCTGTATAATCTTCATCGTCGTCATCATTCTCCAACTCAGAAGAATATCTGTCGCTGCTATGCTCCAACTCAGTATGTCCGTCGCCTGTCATGTAATCCAGGATGAACAAATTCATTAATTCTTCACTGTCCATTCCGCCTGGAAGAGTGGATTTGTTCAGCAGACCAGCAACCCCAGCGTCCTTCTTTCTCGTCATGCTTCTTGGCTTGTCCATGGCTCAGCTGTTGTGATTGTTGTGAATCAGCTGACGCGGCTACTGAATATTTATGCGGATGCACGTCGAATCCTTGTGTGTGATTGGCCGATACCCGAACAAAAGACGAGCAGCCAATCGATACTGCTATGCAAATACAAGACTGAACCCTTTGTTCAGCTCCTTTCCAGCAGTAAAACAACTTGAGTTTTATTTAACAAGATTAACGTATTTAATGACCCCAAAACATCTTCATTCTATATGAAATGGATAGTTCAAATACGCTATGGTGTATTACTGTAAAAAAAAAAACTCATTTTTTCAAGAAATAGACTTTAGTTCCCCCTAGTAGAAAACTGATACACCCGACCGAGTTGCGGTCCCTACCGACAGCAGCTGTCACATATGCTCCCGTGAGGTGGGGATGCTGCCGGGCGGGGGGCGTGATTTCTAACCCCACATAGGATAAGCAATAACCACGCCCTGTGGCGCCGGGATTGGCCAGGAGCAACACTGGAGGGCACGCAGCCCAGCGATTTCATGAACCAACTGAATAGCTCTTGAGAACGGACAGCGATTTCGAGAGCGGACATTGAGAGCGGACATTGAAATGAATTATGGTCACCTACCTTCCTTAGCATAGTAATAATAATAAGCATAATAATTCTACACAATGTACACAATCTACAAAAACATGCAATAATATAAACGGTGTTGTGTTCACGTTCATAGTCATATAATATAATGTATCATATCGTTAATTTCAAGCTCAATTCTTACCCAGAGAAAAGGTACAGCACTGAAAATGTAACAAGCAATAGTTTTTTAAACATCTTTATTTTAAAAGATGAAAAACCCCAGGTGCTTTAGTGCCAAGCTTCAATGCTCCTGGCCAATCCCAGCGCCACGGGGCGTGGTTATTGCTTATCCTATGTGGGGTTAGAAATCACGCGGGCGGGGGTGCAAAACTTGGCATAACACCTGGACAAATGCACAAGGCAGGCCGCTATCTTCCCTGCTTTAAGGCACGCGCAAACAGGTGCACAAGCACAACTAGGGGATATCGCCTGTACCAAGATAGGGCCCCACGACCTTGTGGAACACTGTAGAAAGATTCATGCTGTGAGAGGTCAAGTCACCCCTTTGAAAATGGCCATGCCAGTTATTACCTCGATACAATTTAGCCTAACATTAGAGAGTTATTTAGCCCACTTGCCAAAAGGGCTAGCATGACATGGTTGGTACCAATGGATGCCTTAGGTCTTCTAGTTTCATGTGATACCAGTATCTTCACTCTAGCTTTAAAACTGAACCTGCTACAGCCTCTGAAAGACTGCAATGTCGGCCACAGACGTCTGTTTACATATAGAAATTTCATCTGACCACTAGGGGCCCCAGTAAAATCGCCAGTGATTGGTAGACCATACCCAATCAATCATAACAGCATCCCGCTCCTCCCCTAGTGGGCCAGTAGCCAGTGTGTGGGCCGGTCGATCACACAGCACTTTAACTCCAGTTTACTGTATGTTTTTTCTCTCTGTCTCTCTCTTTATGTTTGCATTTTGTTGTCATGGAACTCTTTGTCTATACCAGACAGCTGTGCTTCATTGTTGTATTTCCATTTGCTTTTTTGTATGTTGTTGTTCACTTTATTTATATTTTTTGTCTTGTTTTTCTTTTCTTTTGTTTGTATAAGGATGTATTGTGCTGTCATATTTTTGTGGTGTCTGTTATGTATGAAAATAATAATATCATAATTTTTTTTGTGTGTGGCTATGTTGGGAGTAACGCTGGTGAATTGGGCCGGACACACTGTAAGTTATTTTATTTTTATTTATTTATTTGCGGCCGGCCCAATTGCTCAGCGGCCCACAGAGAAAACTCCCCTTACTCCCAATGGCCAGTCCTCCCCTGTAGAGGCATCAATAAAACATAAAATAACTTTAGAGTTTTGACCTGTATTCAGTCCTGGCGTCATGAGGGGGCGTCGCCCCCTCACCCAGACTATCCCACCCATAGATATATATATATAAAGGCTAGATGGCTTAAGGCGGAGTCACCAGCGTCGTTGAACGGCCGCCATCTTGCTACAGTATGCTTTCTGGAGGGTGAGTGACCTGCACAGACAAAAATACTCATAACTCGCTGAAATCTTGACGGATTTACAAACGGTTTGGTTTATTACAAGCATATTCCGTTCCCGAGATACGGCCAAAAAAAAACAAAAAAAACTAAAAACACTATTTTTTTGATGGGCTCCAAATTACACCAAAATTAAACCGAAGCATCTATGCCATGAGAGGGATTCAGGCACAAAGTTTCATGCAGTTTCATCCATTTTCCTAGGAGTTATGATAATCTGATGTTGCATACTAACCCAACAACAGATGCTCATAACTCTTAGGAAAATGGATGAAACTGCATGAAACTAGGTGCGTGAATTCATCTCATGATGATGATGCTTCGGTTTAAGTTTGGTGTAATTTGGAGCCAAAAATAATAATAAAATGTTAGCGTTTTTTTAACCCATAGATATATTTAAAGCTGAGCTCCCTGTAGCAAGATGGCCGCAATGCGACGACGTCGCTCTCCATTGGCCGGCAGCGCGGGTAAGCTATCTAGCCTTTATATATATATCTATGATCCCACCCCCTCAGTCAAGACATGGCCACTTACTCTTTTTTGTTTGTTTGTTGACGGCAAAGGTAGATTTTCTTTCCCCAGGATGCCCAAGCATGTCACGCCCTACTCTACCTGTGATTGGGTTGGGTTTAGCATGGGGAGTGATGATTGGTTGTGTGTAGGCATGAAGCAGAGCCTTTTGTATAGCAGGCACTTGGTGGCTGTGTTTGTCTAATAACTTGTCTGTAATTATTTCAAAGAGGAGAGGCTCTTTGGAAGAGCGTTATATTGACATAGCAGGCACAATGAATTGCTTGGTGGCTGTGTCTAAAACTGCTGAATTGGTGCCTAGATGAGGCAACTGGTCTGCTTATGTTTTTCTAGCTGGGAAAGTGGGAATAGTGCATTACATTGTCACCCCCTCTTGGAATTTCAACGCCCCCTCTCCTGTAGTTGGCTGTAGCCGAGACTGCCTGTATTTGTTTACAATTTCCTTTAAGGCATATACTGTAGAGGTCAGTGCCATGTTTAGCTTTAAAACCAAACTGGTTATCTGTGGAGTTAATATACTCCTTTATTCTATCCAGCAGGATTCTAGGACTTTTGACACTATGCTGGCTACTGGGCCTATAGTTATCTAGGCTACTTTCGTTACCCGCGTTGTCCTTAATGACTGGCAATAACAAAACAGACAGCATTGAGTCTGAGTCTTTTGCCCTTTTGGCAGATGGAGAGAGCTGGAGTGAGACAGGTGTCAGTGGTACTGAGAGAGTAGATTAGGTATATTGCAGCTATTTTAACCTCATATGGGTTAATTACCATCTGGCCATTTCCCATTAAACCTAGAAGCCTGCTAAGACCCATCTACATCTCATGGATAAATTAACTGGAGGCAAATATAAATAATATAGCTGCAATATACCTAATCTACTCTCTCAGTACCACTGAAAAACAACCGACCTGATCTCCTGCAATCTCACGAGTGTATTAGAGAAGGTCCATCACTGGCTGCAAAACACGTGCCTGTTGCTAAATACAAAAAAAACTGTATGCATGATGTTCAGCAAACGACCAGTTGGCATAACAAGGTCCAATGTGTTTCTGGGGGGGGAGGAATTGGAACTGGTCTCCCATTTCAAGTACCTCGGAGTCATTTTGGACTCGAACCTCTCCTTCAAGAAACACATCAAAAAAATGAAAAGCACAATTAACTTTAATTTAGCCAATTTTAGACAAATCTGGCCTTTCTTAACAGTTGATGCAGCTAAAACATATCTCCACTGCATGATTTTCTCTCACATTGAATACTGCTTCACAAACTGGTCGTTTGCAGGTGCCACTGTCATAAAACCTATTGAACAGCTTTATCACAGAGCCATCAAGGCATTTGCTAGAAAACCTTTGTCATACCACCACTGTAACATTCTGGAACAGCATCTCTTCCTGAGCTTTGAGAATCTCAAGGTCTTGAAGAGTGCCTGTTTTTTCTACAAGTGCCTATATGGACTAGCTCCCCCTCCTTTAGAGGAATTCATCCATAAAAATAGAAGCACTGGACTTGGCACCAGGTCAGAAACCAGAGGAGACTGCAAGGTCAATCGTAGACAGACCACGTTTGGCCAGAATGTGCTGTCAATAAAAGGCAGCCCAATATGGAACAGTCTCCCCGTCTCCATAAGGGACAGCCCCACCCTTGCCACTTTCAAAAGCAGTCTCAAAAAATGGCTGAAAACAAACCAGTCATGTTCCTAATAGGTAGTATGTTTTCCTTCTTTTTCTTTTAGTGTATTATGTAAATTTATTTTTATATGAGTAATTGCTGCCATGTATTTTAGAGTGTATTGCTGCTACTTATGTTTTACTTAGTTTTAGAGTGTACTGCTGCTACCACCTATGTTTTATGTATGTTTTACTATGTTTTACATTTTATTTTTATTGTGTTTTATGTTTTATGGGGACAACGGATGGAAATTAGCCTCGTGCTAAATCCGGCAATTTTTACACTTTTACTATGTTCCAGGTTTTAGTATCTGTTTTATGGTTTCTGTGTTCATTAATTTTGCACTGTCCCGTCCAAATAAACAAATAAATAAATAAATATGAAGACACTGCAAAAAAAAAAAAAACATTGTGCATGTAAGTATTTTTGGACCACATTTTCAAATAACTTTAGGGTGTAGCACTTTTAAAAATGCACACCGCCAAACAATGCCCATCATACCCACCAGGAATGGTCAATATAATATGAAGGAGGTCAAGGCTTTTTTCTTCTTCCCATAAAGTTATTCGATTTCAAATTCAGAGACTGTGTGTTACTGTGTACTTGGCTGAATGCTTTAGGTGGCTGCTTCCATGTAAACACACATTTTTTGTCTTGCAGTCTCCAGGCCACATACAATAAATAAGTCAGCTAAAACTCCGGGTTTGTGAGAAACTGAAACTTGAGAGTGATCTTACACTAACTGTTGCCTTGGTAACAGCCAAAGCAGCAGAACAGCAGCTTGATTGTCTGATTGAGGCAGCCAAGGAGTCAGTCACAATATACAATGTGTGGGGTATAGCCATTACTGGGTGCTGTTGCACCTTCTGCCAGACAACACAGATAATGAAAGTTTGTGCAACCTGATTGACTTCCCATCTCTCAGTCCTGTAGCAGGTTGTAAAGAAAGAAAAGTCCTACTGTATCTTTGATGAGTTTCTACAGCCTGCATACAAAGCAAGTTCATCAGTTGTTTACTGTATTCATAGAAGGAGTATTGGGCCATTAAACATGTATTTGTTATAATATACAGATTGAGTTGGCTTATGCAGGAAATACACTAGACTGGGGAGTTAGTTTACACTACACGACTGGTTCATTAAGACTTTTTATCACGACTGAAAAACTCACTGAAATACATTACATGACTGGAATCACAGATTAAAATACACTACCCGACTGTGCGCCCAGCAAACTCACGTCTTTCAAGTTAGAAGACGGTATCGCACCCACAACACAAATAACCAGCAAACTGACGTGACCATACTAACCATATGGAAGCTAGACATCATTTTAGTTTCAAAATAAAAGCGGCAATGTATTACTGCATGACTCACTATGGGTTAAAATTTACTTTTCGAAGCCACAACATTATGTTAATTTAAAACAGGTTTCTATGCAAATGTGTTCTTTATTTCCTCTTTGGTACTCGGGGTATTTCGGATCACACACACAAATGGTATACTTTTATTTTGAAATTCGTAACGGGAAGTTTCCGTTTTATTCTTCCTGACTTAACCGTGAGCAACCGGCATAGCGTGTTTGCTTCCCTCATTCACGTGTGCCTTGGTATCAGAAATATCTATTGTATGAAGACTAGCTATTTGACTGCTTTTGGCTCATTGCCTCCTAGTTTTTCATTGGATATTGACGGGATTCCACATGCACGTGTGAGTTGAGTTGAGTTGAGTCGGGTCGGGTCGTTGCATCAGTTTACACTACAAGAGAAATTCAAACATGTTTGATATAATCGTTGTGGCTCCGACTGGCTCTGACTGGAGTCGGGAGGCAGTTTACACTTGACGATTAGAAATCTGTACCCATAATACACTAACAGATTTTGCTGCTAATTGGCATAACAACTGCCCACAACAACTGCAGACTACAGTCAACAAAGACAGACTGAGCCCAACTGGAAATCCTATGTAAAATCGGAGGGAAACTCTTGTAGTGTATTTTATTACACTGATACACTATTATGTGACAGGGACTGGTGTTATGGGTAACAAGTACTGTTAGGTCAATGTTGTTTTTCAGTTTTTTGCAGATTATGAAATTGCAGATTGTAAAATCTGAAAATTTTAAATCTGAAAATAGTTGAAGAAGATATGCTTACCAGTATTTGAATGTTTGTACTCATAAAAGCAACATTCAGAGAAAATTGCCCCGAGAGTTGGTGAACTAGCTTGGTTTTCCCTGAACAAGCTTAGCTTACTCACAAATTACTGTATGATTATTTAGTGATCCTAAAACCGTTGTTTGTTATATTGAGGGCGTTCCTCAACATCTAAATGTGCATAATATGAAAAGAAAAGTGAAGGAAAAAAGTGAAAAACAAAAAATGTATCTTGATTTGTGCGATTTCACGGTTTCCTACTTGTTAGCCCTTTCACCAGACCATGTCACAGATTTATTTGCAGTATATTGTGCTTCATGGGCTGCCAGTGTTTTTGCCTGTCAGACCAGATCATAAAAAGGTCATTTCCATTTTGTAGGCTTTGTGACCGTCATTGCAGATCATCTCCCCATATTGCATTGACTTTGCCAATCGCTTATGCCATTGCCTACAGGCCTGGCACCTTTGAAAGACAACATGATGTTGACATATTCATAATTCTCTTACCATGTTGACATATTCATAATTCTCTTACCTAATCTCGCATAACCTATAGGCAATCAGTCCACCAAGTGTCTATCACATTTCTCCAGAGGGGCACTGTAGAGAGCATGAGCGTATTCAGTGAAGCAGGGCTCCAAGCATTCAAATGGTAGAGTGTTGCTACCCATGGGGCCAAAAATTACACTGCATTAGAGTCGTCATTTACTTGTCAAACAGGCAGGCCTGCACACACAGCAGAGGATGCCGTGTGATTCATTGGCTGTGTTGAAATAGGTGCTGATATTATATATTAAATTATTTAATTTGAATATATCAACTTATGTTTTCTTAAGGCAGCATTGATTACATTTATAACCCCGTAAAATGTTTGTAACTTCCCCAAAACCTTTGTGTGTCAATTACACACATTCATGGAAAGAATACTGTAAATTGCATTATTTTATCCACCTCCTCATTTCAAGGATATATAGCATGCTGTCTCAGCTTGCATTTTAAGCTAAGCAAGGCCCTTAATGATGTCTATTTTTATCAATATTGTGGTAACAGTATTGTGGCCTATAATGTAAACTCTTAAAGCCCCAATCAGTAAGATTTTTGACATTTTTTACTGTAATATAACAGCTTTTTAGTCACAGGACATGGTAGATTGACTTGTAATAAGGAGACCCTCGTCTTTATTTATCCCACACCGCCCTCCATTGGCCAGCACTGGGACTAAGCAGTTTGTCTGCCACGTCCCGTAGCAAGAAAAAAGAAAAAAGAAAAGCATGCGCGCATGCGCTGTACAGCGGAAGCGCTGTGTTCATGAAAACAAGGAAGTAACTCGATTCGGATTTGCTACGAAAATTATGTTTCACGGAACTATGGATTATTATTTCATCACGTGGTGAGTACCCGATGTCACAACATGTACATAGAGCTTTCTGGCGCTGTGTTTTGTTGAACGGCGATATCGTTATCGATACTATTGGACCCAGAGGGCGCAGTTTCTCCAACAGTAAAACTTGGAAAACTTACTGAATGGGGCTTTAAGAGCATAATTAAAGCTATACTAAGTATGCAACAATTTCATTCAAAAGAGATATACTTAATTATACAAAGATTTCCCCTCAAAACGATCACTTCTGGCCCATATAATAGTGTGGCAGTGTGTTTATATAGAGAGACGCTGCCCCCTGTGTGTATTTCCATGGTTGGACATTGTTTTCCTGTGTTCTGTGTTTATGTGGTTAAAGACGAGATGAACCCAACGCCTAAGTGGCGCGTGGGTCGGAGTCACATTTCAGACTGAAAAACAAAACTTGTCTGAGATGACAGGTTGAAAGGCGGAACATAGTAGCATGTCGATGATTTGATTTGACAATTTTGGGGACTGGATTTGGCTTTGGCCAATCATGGCGTGTTCCGCCCCCAAATCGAGTGGGATTCAGCGTGTTGTGGTGCTACGCAAGTGGGATCTGCAGAGTACCAGGCAGCCAGCTGCTTCTGTGTGGAGCGGAGCGGACAATCCGATGCATTGAGTGCTGCCTGCCCGCCTGGAATCTCCGAGGGGGAACCCCTTACGTTAATGTTATCCTGGAATACGAGTTTAACGAGCCAGTTACATTTCTTTGCATTCTTAGACATTACCATTTGCTTTATTTTGTATGTGTTACATACAATTGGCCAAGTTAGTAGTTAGTTTATGGGCTAGAAATTCTGACAGATTACAGACACTAGGTGCCATTTTCTCCTTCATTTGGAGGAGAAAATTCTCTTGAAATAAAGATTGATTGACAGCTGCCATGTCGTGATCGGTCGTGATATGATTGGTTGAAATGGGGTCGAAATTTGATAGTACTATGTGACGTCAGCAAACTGTAGATTACTGTTATGAATGAAATCTTGAAAAATGAACTTTTGATGTGAAAAAGTGTGAAAAACGAAATAAATTTTATTTTTGAGATTTTCTTTGCATACATTAGTAAATAGGTGCACTGAATCCACAGGTATTTGAACAAAAAAAAAATTTGGGCTCAGCTCGATTTTAAGCAAGGCTGTGTTTATGTTGACAGAGAGAGTGCCGGTAAACCGTTGAAACAGGGATTAAAAGTTTTTTTCTGATTATAGTTTCACAGCGGTTATGTTATAAAAGCACAAATAAACACACATGTGTATAGATCAGAGTCCTGCAACGGGTCGGGTACCCGCGGGTAAAAATGAACTAAACGCGGGCGGGCAGCAGTGCTTGGGAACAACAATTGACTGTTCAGAAAAAGAAGGTTGCGCTTCAACAATGGGCTTCTCAGTGGAGTGCCAAACCCAAAATCCAAAATATGTTCAAAAAAGCTGAAAGGGTAGCACATCTCAGTTTTCAAAGTCAAGGAGGACAAAATACTCACATTTCGCTTGATTTATTGGATCACATCACAAAACAAAACGCTTACGCGTTTCAGTAAAGAGCCTTCTCTCAGAAGAAGGCACTCATCCCGCTCATCCCGATCGCGACTGTTTTCGTCCCTGGCACCACAATGGTGGAACCGTGCTTCCCCCTTCGGTCAGGACAGCCAAATCACTGCCCATCTTTCGGCGAAGACTAAGAACACACCTTTTCAGGCTCCACCTGGGCCCATTTCAATCATGAGAGGCCAGTTGGTAGGATTTAACGAACTTTATTTAGCAATCGGCATGCATGGCAAATACTTTGGCGCATGACTCCATTATCCAGTGGCGCTGCTCTTGAGGCAAGAGGAGGGCATCTGCATAGGCTAGGAGATCCCCCCCCAGTGGGGGATCAGGAGTCACGACTCGTTGGTGGCGGACTGGGGAGGTGGGTGGGGCAAAACAACGCTTCGGAGGACGGCTCAGGGGAGATGGACTGCCGTGAAGCTGCTGCTGCTATGATCGGCCAGAGAGAGAGAGGTGACGTAGAACCCTTGCTATATACAGTATATGAGAATTAACTGACGTCATATCTGACGTCATTACGGACGTCATACTAAGACTTTGACTGACCACGTCATACTAGAACTTGACTGATGTCAGGGGGTGATCGGATTAGATTATGCACGAATGGCCTTCAGCTTGAAATATGGTCTAGAGACCTCACTTCAATCATGAGAGGCCAGTTGGTAGGATTTAACAAACTTTATTTAGCAATCGGCATGCATGGCAAATACTTTGGCGCATGACTCCATTAGCCAGTGGCGCTGCTCTTGAGGCAAGAGGAGGGCATCTGCATAGGCTAGGAGATCCCCCAAAAGGAAGATCTGATTACCGGAGGTTAATTGAGATCTGCGGGCACCGGTAGTTGATTGAACTTTTCTGGCCTTCGACCTTTTAGCGACTTACAGCTATTTGCGGCTGGCGCTCCCAACTCGGTCGGGCCTTCGATCTTGGTACATTAGTAGTTGATTGTACTTTTCTGGCCTTTTCTGGCCTTCAACCTTTTTTAACGACTTACGGCTACTCGCGGCTGGCGCTTCCCAAACCCGGACGGGCCTTCAATCTTGATCCCCCTACTTGCGGCTGGCGCTTCCCAACTCGGTCGGGCCTTGCGCGCCGCACGACTTGGCCTTCTGACCGACCCTGACTCTCTCTTCCCGGTACATTAATGTTTAGCTTGGCGCTTCCCGGCTTGGCCTACTTGGCTGCCTTGGCGCAACTACCCTGACTTTCTCCGGCTCTCTCTTTCTCTATCCCCCCCCCTTGGCGCAACTACCCTGACTTTCTCCGGCTCTCTCTTTCTCTATCCCCCCCAAAAATTGTACTTTTCCGGCCTTCGACCTTTTTAGCGACTTACAGCTATTTGCGGCGGACGCTCCCAACTCGGTCGGGCACCTCGCGATAGTGCTTCCCAGCTTGGCCTACCTGGCCGCCTTGGCGCCTCACGATTGTACTTTTCCGGCCTTCGACCTTTTTAGCGACTTACAGCTATTTGCGGCTGGCGCTCCCAACTCGGTCGGGCTTACCTGACTTAAGGCGCTTCCCGGCTTGGCCTTCCTGGCCGCCATGGCGCCTTACCTGACTTAAGGCGCTTCCCGGCTTGGCCTTCCTGGCCGCCATGGCGCCTTACCTGACTTAAGGCGCTTCCCGGCTTGGCCTTCCTGGCCGCCATGGCGCCTTACCTGACTTAAGGCGCTTCCCGGCTTGGCCTTCCTGGCCGCCATGGCGCCTTACCTGACTTAAGGCGCTTCCCGGCTTGGCCTTCCTGGCCGCCATGGCGCCTTACCTGACTTAAGGCGCTTCCCGGCTTGGCCTTCCTGGCCGCCATGGCGCCTTACCTGACTTGGCGCTTCCCGGCTTGGCCTTCCTGGCCGCCATGGCGCCTCACCTTTATTTTACCTGACTTGGCGCTTCCCAGCTTGGCCTACTTGGCCGCCTTGGCGCCTCACCATTTTAACTTGGCCTTCTTGGCCCCCTGACTTGGCCTTCTGACTGACCCTGACTTTCTCTGGCTCTCTCTCTTTCCCCCCTGACTTTCTCTGGCTCTCTCTCTTTCCCCCCAAAAGTAACCGGGAGATTTACTGCGCCTTACTGGGCGCCGTGCTTTTCGGGGAGCCACCACCAACGAGACATTATTTGGCACGGACGTCCGGGACACTGTTTGTTGCCATGCTTGCCGATGAAGGGAGGAGGGTCCTTTGGGCCGCCGGTATGGCCACCCGCTCCGGGCGGATGTAGCTGGAGAATGCTGATGAAGACCGGCGGCCCGTTTGCTGGAGGGAGGCGGAGGACACTCCTTGCACGGCGGCTGAGGTGGCCGCTCCGATCCTGAAGGAGTGGCTGGAGAAGTTCTTCGTCGGGAGGTTGCACTTCTGGAGCGTCCGCTTGAGGTGCAGGACGAACCAGGATCTTGTCATGTGGTGACGAGGTGCGGTGAGGAACAGGGGAGCCGGGGGCCGGTCTGGGGCCTGAGCGGTCTTTCCCCTGATTTTGGGCTTAGCTGCGATGCTGTATGGGTCAGCAGTCATCACGTGATGAGATTGATGAGCTGAAAATAAACGATATGACACATGGACAGGATCGCTAGCTGGAGAGGCAGACAGAATTCACCCGATGCAAGATTCTTATGATAATAGCTTCAACGCTCTCAGCCCTTTCAGGGACAATTATTTCAGAATTACGAGCCAATAATTCATGGGAATGCAAGCATTATTAGTAGCTATTTGAATGAAAAGATACGGTGCCGGTCGGTGATGATGTCCTCAGATGGCGACCATCTTTTCCCCCCATGGGGAAGTCTGGGCAGATTCACGGTGATTGACTGCTATGTAGTGCTGCCTGGAGGTCGGGTGGCTCTGCTGGGTGTGTGGGGCCGGGAGATGGGCTCTTAGCCTGGGTAGTGCAGGCCTGGATGTCGGGGTGGCTCATGGGATGAGGCCTAGTAGTACACACGCACCGTTAGCTCGTCGCTAGCGGATTAGCATCACGTACGAATGGACGTTTTATTTTTGTAGGCTATTAAAGCAACGAACGTTTTTATATGCATATCTGGGGGAAATGCTTTGACTGTGGGGATGTTCGTTCTTCATAAGCTCCTCTCTTAGTAACGATATACCAGGCGATAGACCGGGCAGCCTGGCTCGCGCACTCACTGGGCTAACGTTAAACCCGGGTGGAGCAGTGCTAGTGACCTGTTCTGTAAGGCGGGGGTGGCCACTTTCCAGGCGCTCCTGAGAAATCTGAGGTACAGGTTCATCTGTAGATTGAACGTGTCTCAGAATGTTATTATTAAGTTGCTCACTGACCTTGGGCTAAGCACTGTGAGATACCAGTCACATATGTGGAAATTCTGGTATGACTCTCTTTTATAATGTACTTTGTTCTTTTATTGTGCCCTTATGTGCTTTTTTGTAATTGTGTATGTGTCATCTATGGACCGAGCGTCTGCCAATAAAGGTTTGATTGATTGATTGATTGATTGATAACAATGGGATTCGCAGCCTCTTGTTACATGACTAGCGTGACACTGTATTAATTATTTTAGCTTTGGTATTATTTATGGTTATGTGGTGACCCACATCGAGACACTAGGAGAGACATTCACCAAAGGAGACTTGTGCCTTTAAGAGCGGGGGGTTAAGGTTACCGTACTTCCGGTTCCGGGTTAGGTTTGTTATTGCTGGTTGCTAACCGCGGTGAATGTAAACATTTATATGGATAGAAGTAAACTACCTCGACCAACCTACGTCTACTGTCTCACTGTTTCCTAATTCCCGCAGTTAAAAGAAATGCCAGGGCATTTTACTTTGAAACTTGTTAAGAACAGGAAGTGGTGTATTAAGACTGGGTAGCTTGACACGGAAAAAGACGTCAGCATTCCCTGGGCCGTCTGACTTCGGTCTGAAGGTTATACAGTAAACACTCATTCTAACTGATGCTCGGACATGCTCCATGGTGAAATATGCAATGTGCGGTGATAACGTCACCGTCATCAGGCAGCGATGTGACATCTTTTACTCACGCAACCTCCCATTTATTTACGGTTAAAGTAAAGACTTAACTGCCCGGTGAGAGGGATCCGCGCCTGCCGTGCAACTGACCACAAGCGACGTGGAATGGAACGGCCTGTGATGCCTGCTTGGAGAAGCCTGGGTGCGGACGCAGCTGAACACCCGGGACAGGATCGGCTGCTGAGCTGTGGCGCGGCCCGTCGCAGTGGCGCGCCCCGTGCCTTCTCGTCGTGGCGTACGTCGGTGGCCTGTGGCACGGCCGCTTCACCGGTGTCGTCAGGCGTCTCGGAGGGCAAATACGCTCCGTGGCTGATCCGGAACAGGGTATCGTTGTTTAAGCTGTCGTCACTGTCCATGGACTGCTCTGGCTCGGGATCTGACATGCCAGGAGTGGTTGCCAGGAGCGTTGAGAGATCCGCAGGGATTATCCACGGGTAAAGAGGACTTGGGGGTGCAAAACAACGCTTCGGAGAACGGCTCAGGGGAGATGGACTGCCGTGAAGCTGCTGCTGCTATGATCGGCCAGAGAGAGAGAGGTGGCGTAGAACCCTTGCTATATACAGTATATGAGAATTAACTGACGTCATATCTGACGTCATTACGGACGTCATACTAAGACTTTGACTGACCACGTCATACTAGAACTTGACTGACGTCAGGGGGTGATCGGATTAGATTATGCACGAATGGCCTTCAGCTTGAAATATGGTCTAGAGACCTCACTTTGGACTAACATTTCTTTAAAAAAACAAAAAAAATCCTTCTCAATCTACTTTCTAGAGCTGCTACTATATTCCGTCAAAAGTTGTAGCTGTCATAGATTGTGTTGCAAAGTTTATTTCTCTACTGTTGACAAAATGTGATATTTTAAGTCGCTTTTGATAAAAGCATCTGCCAAATGACGTAATGTAATGTATACAGCCCTTAAAGTAAACAGCCCCGGCTTGCCTGCCACCGCTATGTGCTTTTGTATGTTTAGAGGAGGAGCCAGCTTCTGTTGAAAGTGACATGAGAAGTTATTTTTCCACGTCCATTTGGACATTTTGCTGGATTTATTTTTTATTTAACCTTTATTTAACCAGGCAAGTCATTAAGAACAGATTCGTATTTACAATGGCGACCTGGCAAAAGACAGGCTCTTGAGGGACAGGGGTAGGGACTAAAGAAAAAAAATAATAATAATAATAAATAATTTAAAATGACACATAATGGCACATAATCAGGACATATACAACACATCCTATACTTACGTCCCACACATTAGTTGGTATTGTGTATGACAGCAACAATAGCTGAGCATACATAATCTAACACACAATGATAGTTTGTAACATCGACATTATAAAGGAGACCTGTGAGATCATGAGCGAGCTGTGTGTGTGCTGGTAGGTCACAGACAGTCCGTGAGGTCAGTTCAGGCAGATGTCAGATCACAGGCAAAGGTCAGATCAGGCACAGGTCAGATCACAGGCAAAGGTCAGATCAGGCAGAGGTCAGATCACAGGCTGGTATGGCCAAATTGAGATGCAGTGCTCACCTCTATTTTGGTCAAGGCAGCCAGTGCAGCTCTCCATGCAGGCATGCACTGCACATCCACAACAAAACCTCTCCAGCTCAGATTTTTCATTTGTTTTGTTTTCTCCCACTAGATTCCCATATTCCCATAGATGCCGTAGATTCTGGTTTACAACATGCTTTCTCTAACTTGGTCCAGTTGTTGGCCGCTGGTAGTCTACAGATGTGTTCATTTCCATCATCAAACTGTGTGTTTTTATGCAACAACCACTATAGATGACAATAACAAAGGAAGAGAATAACATTTAAAAATTTGGATTGTTTACACTGACTTCAAGGAGGTTGAAATTATTTTTCGGGATGGTTCCGTGGCAGCGATGTCATTCTGCTGCTGCTGTTGTTTTGATAGTAATGCAAAGGTAGTGTAATAAGTAACGAGTTACTCTACACATAAAGTAATATTGTAAAGTAACTTATTACTTTCAAATGAAAGTAACTAGTAATATGTAGTATATTACATTTTTAAAGTAACTTGCCCAACACTGATTAACAATGATGTGTTTTGATAGCCAGTGTTTATTAAGGGTTCAAGCCCCGAAGGGGCTGAAGCCCTATTATTATTTTTGTGCCGGTTTATTATCGTTGTTCATCTGCCTCGACGCAAATTCCCATGAGTTGGTAAATGGCAGAGACCTGAAATTTGGCACAATGACAGATATTGGTGGCTAGTTTCTGCTCAAGAAATATTTTTCGAATCAGCCTGAAGGTGGCGCTATAATTAAAGGTTTTACGTTAAAGGCCATAACTTCCATGCTGTTTGTCCGATTTTCGAGCACGTTTTTTCCCACATGTTCAGCTGAACCTGCTCTACAACTTTGCCTCAAGGACCTTCAAGGTCCACCTGGAAAGTTTTTGAGAAATTTTAAAAAGTTTGGAAAACACATTTTCGACATCTCCTCCTAGACCGTTTGACCGATTTCCACCAAAATCTCCAGGAAGCATCTATGGAGCAAGCTCTACAATATTGATTTTTGGATTTTTGAAATACACTTTTGTTTCGGAGATATTACCCCTTAAAGTTGTGAGGGCGTGGCCTCTCAGCTAAATTGTCATAACTTCATGACCGATTAACGAATCCTCACGAAACTTGGTGGAGGAGATGTTCGAAGATCATCACAGACCATGTGTGTCAAGTTTTTTGCAATTCGACCAAAAGGGGGCGCCATAAACGCCAGAAATGGGCTAATAAAAAAAGGCAGTAACTCCGCACCTGTTTGTCCAATGATCGCGAAACTTGGCAGATATATCAAGGAAGATGTCCTAGTCAAAATCAGAAGTTTTGTCATCATTGGTGAAAGTGGGCGGGGTCTATGGTGTAAGCATGTAATAGCAGTAAATCAAGTCCATTCGCATCATTGGTTGCAAACTTCTCAGCCTAATCTGGAATGGCATTTCTGATATTCTGAAGTCTATTTCTTGAAAATTTTTGTTTTTTTTCATTTTTTACAGTAGTATACCATAGCTTATTTGAACTATCCATTCCATATAAAATGAAGACATTTTGAGATCATTAAATACGTTCATCTTGTTAAATAAAACTCAAGTTGGTTTAGTGCTGGAAACAAGGAGAACAAAGGCTCACTCTTGTATTTGCATACAGAGTTTCGATTGGCTATTCGGCTTTTGTTTACATGGGAGTAGCCATGAGATCCTTTGTTTCCCCCTCCCCACTCCCAGGGACTGTCGTCTCTCTGGCATGATCTGACTGCTTTAGCTAATGCAGCTAGCTCCCTGATTAACCCAACACAACATTGAGTTGAAAGGCGTCTGTGCGGATTCACTTTTTTAAACTTTATTTGCGAGTACTGCCGGGCCACTTTCCTGACATGGAGGACGCGCAGAATTCACAAGGAATGCCTCATTGCCACCCGACAATAAGATTAGTGTAGAGAAAAAAGTCTGAATTTTTAGATTAAAGTCAGAATTCTCAGATCAAAGTCAGAATTCTGCGCGAAAAAAGAAGCATAATATGTGACATCACTGACGATGTCACTGATGATATTATTGGTGGTGTACCGGAATTTGAATGTCTCGGGTCCCTAGATTTGTGTGACGTCAAAGTAGGGTCACAAGCCAAAAAAGGTGGGGAACCCCTGACCTACAGTATAAAAATAAGAGATGACAAAACCTAAAACATTTTCCAGTTTATTTTAGTGTAAAGATTTACAGGTACTGTACATTTGAAGAATACGTTTTCAAGTAGGGTTATCTCAGCTACCATCAAACAAATGATCAAATCTGCTGTCTGTAACTGTGTAAAGTGCAAAGTGTGAAAATTGGACCCTTTGGCTAGCCGGTTCTGGTTCCTATGATTGACACCCCTGTGTTAAAGGGATAGTTTGGATTTTTTTTGAAGTGGGGTTGTATGAGATACGGTACTTATGGATAGTCAGTGTATCACCTGCAGTAGATGGTGGTCAGCGTGCTCCCAGTTTGGAGAAACAGAGAGGAGCTGTAACAAAGAAGCAAAGCAATGTACTGCTGTAGACGGGGCCGCAAAATACATGTGAGTGTGCAGGAAAATACATGTCAGCGTGCAGGAAAATACACGTCAGTGTGCAGGATTTACTGAGATACATGTCAGTGTGCAGGATTTACTGAGATTCTACCAAATATTACCTGCAGCACTACAAGAATGTCTTTAGAAGTGCATTTTGGACTTAAGCAATTAATTGCAGCCTCTGCGAATTGTTCAGCTCTACATCATGGGTGACCACTGACCAGATTGTAATCGGATAGCGCTTAACCTCGTAATTAAAAGAAAAAGAAATACAGGTCTAAACACACCCAAGATGCTTTGAGGACGGATTGCGATCAGATCGCCCGAACCATCCCCGGAGGTAGCTAAGGGTCACATAGTGTAAATGCAAACATTTCTAATCCACACACCCAAATGTAAGTACTAGTCCTGACTTTGTTCCCACATCCATCTAGTCCTCTGAACAGTGGCAGCACTGCCCATGGCTGAAATGAAAGCTCCTGCATAAACTAGCCCTTTCCTGGCATACTGTACAATATGCCAGCTGTCTGACACGGCCTCTTCCTCCATTGTGAAAAAGCAAGAAATAGATGCACTGCATAATATGAATGCAGCTTGACGAGCAGCCAGTGTCTTTCAAATGACCCGCATCGGAGGAACTTTCAAAACACAACATTTGGGGGGAGTGTGATGTATACGTGGCTGTGTAGATTTTGCATGAGAAAGCACAGTTGCCTCTCAATGTGGACTTGATGTGGACAATGGAGACACCTTAATGCCAGGTGTAAATGTAATCCGGCTAAATTACACGTTGATGCCAGGTATAAATGTAATCCGGCTAAATTAATTGTAAAAGGGGCCTTAGGGCAGAGAGATACTTGCTGTTGGCTATGCATTCATCTTGTGTCTGTTTGGAGAGTCGGTCATACACGTTCCTATCCAAATTAACGCTACACATACGCTCCAGACGGACGCAGGATACGCCAGGCACCCATCACATCATGTGACCACATAAATATCTCCGCCCTCAGAGGGGATGCCTTCCACTACCAAGCTGGATTTCTCCTCTGTGGTAAATCTGTTCCTCAGGAAAAGGCCCTTGCTTCTTTCCAACCCAGTTTCCAGCTGAGAATATGTACACTAGAAGAAGATATTATACAGTATGTATAATATCAACCTTTGAGTAATGCTTTTAGACTAGTTTCACTCCATATGTAATTGTAACATTACAACCAGTCTTTTTGGTGTGTAAGCTATTTTATGGAGGTTCCTCGTAGTTAAGGCTATGAGTGATTTAAGTTTATTTTGCACTGTGTGCTTTTATTTTTAAGGCTAGAAACGGAAGTGGTTGTGTTGTTTGCCATGTTCTCTCTATACAGCATGTGAATAACATGGCGATCTCATTCAAAGGTTTACTCCAGCCTGAGCAGTTACTCTCTATGAAGAGTGAACAACAGTTACATTACCTTAGAGCCGGTGTTAAATCATCCAAAATGAACATGAAAAAGGAGGCAGCAGGAAAAAAGTCATGAAGCGTTTCAGCAAGCGGGAGGCGGCTTCAGAACGCATGCATGGTCGGTCTCTCTTTCATCTTTTCTCTTATAAATGCATAATCTACGCTTGATCTACAGGCCCACTTTATTTAATAATATGATCGATTGTTTCCCCCCCTCAAAATTATGAATGCCATTAAATAGGAATAGGTCTCTTTATCAAAAATAATAATAATAATTAAAATGACGGACAATTAATAGATTATGGCGATTTGATCATCTATCGCCAATCTCTAATGACCACGATTGGACGATATGAAAATAGGGATGATTGAGCAGCCCTATTGTGGAGAGAAGGATGTTGCACAAGCTGCTCAAAATAATGAATGACACAACACACCCCCTACACAACCTACCGGCTGGACAACAGTGTTTTCAGTCAGAGGCTCATTCGCGCCCACAGCAATAACCATAAACAATAACTCTCTCCCATACATGCAGAGAGAGGAGACTCATCCTCTCACTACCTCTCTCCTCCCCTCCCATAATGATGTTATTAAACCCACATTGCTCATGCACATTGCACACTCATACACTTTGTCCACATTGCACATTTTGTACTTACAGCAGTGGTTCTCAAATGGGGGTCCGCCACTTTGCCAGGGGGTCCGCGAAAAGTTTTCAGGTTTAAAAAAAAATTTTAATTAAAAAAAAAAATATATATATATAAAAAAAATGCTACATGTTACTTATTCCTTCTCAAACTACTTCCTACATGGTGCTAGTCTATCAAAATATCTTGGCTGTCATTGATTGTGTTGCATAGTGGTTTTCTGTACTGTTGACAAATTGTGATATTGTAAGTTGCTTTGGACAAAACAAAAGCGTCTGCTAACTGACGTAATGTAAATGTAATGTAATAAAAAAAAAATATATATATATATATATTTTGTTTTTGCAAAATCTTCATAGTTCAATGAAAATAGTTTATGCTTTAAATCTAAAATGATTCATGGATTACATTCTAATAACAAACCTATCAAATTAAAAGTCAAGCACGTTACCGTGGCAACAATTAAGCTTAGCCCAAAATCACAAATCAGAATGAGGGGGTCCCCGGTATATTTTCTATCTTGTAAGGGGTCCTTGGCTGAAAAACATTTGAGAACCTCTGACTTAGATTCATAGTAGTAGTCACAGTAGTAGATTTGACCCATCATCTACTAGGAACCTTCATAGAACTAGGAGCAGTGGGCAGCCACAGTGCAACGCCCGGGGACCTACTCCAGTTTGATTGCCAGTGCCTTGGTCAGGAGCACAGACAGGAGTATTAACCCTTAGGGCCCTATCTTCGTACGCCGCTATCATTTGCGTTGCGTTTGTGCGCCTCTTATTGCTATCTTCCCAGCGTCTTAAGCTATCGTCTGCCTCCACCGTCCAGTTTTGCGCTAGGATGACACAGGTGTAGGCGTGGCCCAGGCGTGTCCGTGGGCCTCTAGCCTATCATGTGTCTCGCGCAAGTGTCATTTAGCGCTCTGGCGAAGATACTGTCGGTTTGTTCCGAGCGCAAAGAAAGGTTTGGGCGTTGACCGTGCCAAAATAGGCGTTACAGCGCAATGTGTTAGAAAAAAAGGCCTTGGGTGCTCTCAATTTTAACGCCACCAAATAGCTGGTCTTAGCGCAAAAAACCCTCTACGCCAGGCGTACGCCTGAGCGCAGACAGCTAATTCTCGGGCGCAGTGCAGGAAATCCTCGCTTGGATAGGCCCATCACGCACGGCTCGCGCGCGGATGATTTTCAACTAACCTACACTGCAGAAAAAAATACACCTTGATTTAACAATGAGAATTCGTTTGTCATGGTTTTGTGCGAAGAAGTGATTTGCGTTTTGAATTGGATTACCAGGGGAAAGAGGGTCTGGCGGGGCGGGAGTCTGTGTGTAGCGCGGGGAGGGATGCTTTGTGTTCGGCTAGTGTGCCGTGTCCTTGAGGGGGTCTCCCCGGAGAAGGTGTGAGCTGGGCCGGGTAGGCAGGCCAGGTGGGTCGGTGCACAGGGTGGGTAGAGGCATCTTTCGTGATGGTTTCCCCATGGCGAGTAGGCTATTGGAGTCGTAGCCTATTTCATGTGTTTTATGTAAAAACTGTGATCGACAACACTATGGTCATTTTCCACCTTACAGTGTGCGGTCCCGCGGATATTTCTGGCAGCAAATCACTTTCTGACACAACACCGGCCAGTAGGCTATACAGTAACCATTGATAGTATACAGTAACCTCTCTCCCTGCAATTGCACCATGCAACAATAGCTTAACCCGAGTGGACAATTCTGGTATAGGCTATTGAAATAGGCTAGAATTAAAATCTCACACATCATATTAAAGAAACAAGTATTTTTAGATGTGTAGGCCTATGTTATAGCCTATATGAACGAAACGTCTAATTCCAGTAAGAGCACGCTTTGTGACATCACTGCGTAATTGCGCGGCGCCCCTCTCTCTCTTCCCTCTCTCGTCCGCCCCCCTCTCTCTCTCTCGCTCTCTCTCTCCCCCCTCTCTCTTTTCTCTCTCTCTGTTTCTCTCCTTGCTCTCAGCAAGAAAGAAGCTGGTGTGTGATGGCAGTGACGCTGTGGCTTTTAAGGGGAGTGATCTCACCTTGTGAATCTTATATGGGCATAAACACGCCTATGGATGTTTGCGCCGAGATGCACTGAGATGACGTGAAGCGCAGCGGGCCGACACGCCCACAATTAGGGCTTTGCGCAGCGCTATTCCAGCGCAAAACGGGCGCTAACGCAAAATTACCGCCGTTGCGAAGATAGGGCCCATAGCCTTTGTTCACACCTGGTGCTTAACATAAGCAGAACTGAAGCTTGAGGCAGGCTCAAGCTGAGCTGACGCTTAACCGTTCACACAAGAAGCCTTCTCTTTTCCTCAGCACCTCACTCGGCGAGCCTGAACCCGCCCACAACTCCCATTGACTTCATGCCTGGCAGCTTCACGTGTCATGCTTGGAAAATAGGGCTGAATCCCGAATGATCGTTGAGCGTCCATTGAGCGTGCCTTGAGTAAGGCACGCAGCCGTTCACACCAGCCGCGCTGGTGTGAACGGCTTCGCCTGTTAACAAGGATGCTGAAATGAAACTTGTGGGTTCAGTGTAGGTTGAGCTTAGGTTGAGCCTTGCTTCGGCGTATGGTGTGAACAGGCTGTAACATACATGTCTTTGGTGCATGGTGGGAGGAAACCAGACCACCCGGAGGAAATCCACAAGAACACGGGGAGAACATGCAAACTCCACAGACAAAGGACCTGGGACAGACCGGGGTTCGAACCCGGGACCTTCTTGCTGTGAGACTACAGTGCTAACCATTGAGCAACCGTGCCATAGTAATAGTATTATATTAAAAAATATGCTCTACAGTGGACAGTCATGGTAATAGTATTATGCTCTACAGTTGACAGTTCCGAAAAACGTAAGAGAGCTGTAGTAGCTGTGTCAATAATTATATAAAGTTTTTTATTTAAATGTATTGTTTTTCTAAGTTCTCATTGACACCTACCTCTTTGTTTGCTATTGTCATAAGTTATGTTGTTGTTGTTGTTGTTGTTGTTGCTGTCATTGATATTGATGTTGCTGCTGTAACACCAGAATTTCCCCTCAGCGATAAATAAAGTTTATGGTGGCTGACAGACATCCCGATTTCTTTGGTTATTCTCTGGTACTAATTATTTTGGCATGGAATAGCGATGGGTTAATGAAACAAGCAACCTATTTTGATTTGACGAGATACTGTAATGTCTGAACTAGACTACCCAGTTATTGTAATGTATTATTTTTTCCTGAATATGAACATGATAGACAGAGAACAGCAACAGTTTGGGCACAATGTTGAGAGTTAAAGGGTGTGTGTGTGTGTGTGTGTGTGTGTGTGTGTGTGTGTGTGTGTGTGTGTGTGTGTGTGTGTGTGTTCACAACATACAGTACATGTATAAATACTTGGGTATTATTATTGATCAAAACTTGTCTTTTAAATGACACATTGAAGAACTTGTTTCCTGTTGTTAGCTTTCTTTTTTCTTTCTTTTTTTGTAGAAATAAAGCCTCTCTTTTTTTACCCTTATTGGACTATGGCATCTGCTTTTTATTTACCTGGCACCTGACCAGTACCTAAATAAGTTGGATACTGTATACCATTGTGCTTTATGTTTTATTACTGGCTGTGGCAATCTTGTGCACCACTGTACTCTGTACAATACTGCTCAGTGTCCATCTCTGTATGCCCGCAGACATTCACATTGGTTAGCTTATATACAAATTTCTCCTTAGGCTGCTTCCTCCTTACTGTATCTGTGTTTATACACTCTACAGATGTTAGTCCCCAGAGTTAGAACTGAAATGATCAGAGCTGACTACTTTGGGTCGATTTAAATCTGTTTGAAAGGATTGAGAAAATAGTACTCTCGATCAATGTAATTCCCCCAAAAATGTTAGTGAAATTGTTGTTCTCCCGTGTGTGACAGTTGTATTTCTCTGTTTGTATTGCTTGTGTTTTGTTGTAACAATGTTTTTTTGCTGCTCTCTTGGCCAAGTCGCTCTTGGAAAAGAGATGTTGTAGCTCAACAAGACTTTTACCTGCTTAAATCAAGGATATTGATGGATTGATTGATATTTTGTGTGTGTGTGTGTCCCAAAAGTAGAGACTAGAGTGCATTTAAAATCAGCTTAATTGGCAGACGTTAACACATAGAGTGAATTGGTCTCAAACACGCTGCACAAGTCCTACATGTAGCTCTGTGCTATGATGTTAAGACCCCCCCCGATGCTCTAAGATCAGAGACCACAGTGCTTTCCAAAACAGAGCACCTCTCAGAGAGCAGGTTGAATGAATTATTTATGGGGTATTTTACACCACTGTTTCGTTTCATACGCCCTTAACACATAATTGCGGTTGATTTCAACCTCGCTGTTATGCCCTGTTATGCTGTAACCTAGCTCTTATTTTTCTGGTTTTGCCATCATGGCAATTGATTCTGTTCAAAATGTAATCACTTACCTCCATTATTAAAACACGTCTTTTCAACACAGCAACACCCACACTGGAGAAAAAATATCAATTTCAGTTATGCAAATGTGTTGATTGTTTTTTTATTATTATTATCTTAATTGGACTGATTGATTGAGATACTTAATATGGTACAAATCCACGGTTAGTTGTTTCTCGTGCAAACAAATATCAGTCAAGAAGATTTTTAAACAAAAGCCGTAGGCTACAGTGGCTGAAAATGATTTCAGTTTAGTTTCCCATAGAATAGACACCACCGAGTGAAACTTTGGAGGTGAAAGGGTGAGAGAGATGCCTATATCCACCTATGTATGCCCCGTCGCCTTTGCACCTTGTTTTCACTGGGGATGGAAAAGTGAATCCTGATGGGACAGTGAATGCCTGGTTTTCATTTGACAACCCTGAACTCTCTCTGATGAAGACACTGTCCCTTGGAACTGTTAGTCTGCACCTATTAAATCAAATGAATTCCCAGTGAATCGAGTGCTCCAGGTCCTTTTTGGGTTTACCCATTTATTAATACTGTCCTGAGAGCACCGACCTCCCTTAACCCTGAACTCTCTCTTTACTAATAGGCTATTCATGATGACAATAATGATGACAATTATTATTACCATTGACACTTAAGCAGGGTTGAAGAAGATATTGAAGAGGAGAGCTTCTATAATTCTATAAGCAAACTTTTCAGACTTACACACGTCTGAACTTCCATCCATGGCTTTTTGTTAAAAAGTCAATGCTATCCCTGTGGATTATTATCTTTTATCTTTTTTAGATTGACTAGCTTCTTGATCTTTGCCTTAGACAATTTCATCTGGTCTTTTTTTTGGTGAACTGCAAAGATGAAAATGGCATAGTGAATGCTACAATCCATGTATGCGGGTTTATACTCCTGCAACCATCTCTCTTTACCTTGGGGCAGCACTCTCAATGGACTCGGTAATATTTGCGATCCCAATTCTTGAACAGATATCCTTTTGTGATTCGAGAGGCAATTTGCTCTGTGTTCATCCAGCACTATTCCAATATAATTTCATATAGTTTTGCACAAAGGAGCCTGGGTTTTTTAGAAAACATTTTGTCTGACATACTTTTGGTTTGCTTCCTAGAAGCTGGCTTGTATTGATGTGAAATGCAAGAGCTCTGTTAGCATGGGGTTTCTGTTGCATTTGGACCTTATGGGATTGAAAACACCAAAAAAACCAAATTCATTCAAGGTGCAATGTGCTCCCCAAAACCTGGCTGCTGGCCGGCTCCATCTCTTAACTTCTATACTGTATACAGTACTTTTCCATCATACTGTGGAGTGATGGAGCTATACTGTATACCATACATGGGCAACATACGGCCCGCGGGCCCCCTGTGTGGCCCGCGATGGAATTGCAAATTTTTTTTTTTTACAGTGCACCTGAACGCAACATGCAAGATACCCGCTGAATAAGTGTCCAAATGTTCATGTCATTCTGGCCAATACTCTTCTGTTATAGCATTTCAGTCTGGAATATGGAATATCTTTCAATAATATTTATGACTAAAAGGCTAAAAGTAATCTCATGTGTAAGAAATGACTGTTCTACATTGAAGTAGAAATTTAAATAATTAACTTGTTGGTTTTGGATTTATTTAGCTTCAAGAGTGCATTTTTGTTCTTGTGTGACCCTCAACACAGGCTTTGAGAATCCCGGGCGACTTACTGATACTTATGCTTAAATTAACCCACTCATATTCTGGTTTATTTCAAGAAAAACATTTCGGCTAGTGGAAATTCTAATTGGCTGGTAACTTTAAAATCTAGCAGCCATATTGGCAGGTGGTGAAAAAAGTAAATTTCAAGCCCTGCAGGAAGAGCAGGTGGTGACATAGGAGTGAGTGAGAAAAGGATCAAATATTGGTGGTTAAGACTGAATAATGACATCACAACTGTTAATTTAAAATGAGTTATTCCTCTAAACCTTGCTTCAAATGCCCAAATTTTTTCGCGCTGGCGCCGTTCAGCCCTCAGCAAAAACTGGTAGCGAGGACATTTTTTTGTGGCCCTCTCTATCATCAAAGTTGCCCATACATGGGTTATGGCATGACAATATTTGTTCGGCCCCCGGCAACAATCTGGGTTTCTCATGTGGCCCCCCATGAAAAATAGTTGCCCACCCCTGCTGTATACAGTACATTTTCATCATACTGTGGAGTGATGGAGCTATACTGTATACAGAACCTTTTCATCATACTGTGGAGTGATGGAGCTATACTGTATACAGAACCTTTTCATCATACTGTGGAGTGATGGAGCTATACTGTATACAGAACCTTTTCATCATACTGTGGAGTGATGGAGCTATACTGTATACAGAACCTTTCCATCATACTGTGGAGTGATGGAGCTATACTGTATAGAGAACCTTTTCATCATACTGTGGAGTGATGGAGCTATACTGTATACAGAACCTTTTCATCATACTGTGGAGTGATGGAGCTATACTGTATACAGAACCTTTCCATCATACTGTGGAGTGATGGAGCTATACTGTATAGCAGGGGTGCCCAATACGTCGATCGCGAAGGTAGTGTGGTCGATCGCATGGCATTGAGGGGAAGATTTTTTTTTTTTTTTTTTTTTTTTTTTTTACTGTTTTTCCACTGTTTCCACTGTTTTTCCACTGTTTTTCCACTGTTCCACTGTTTTCCACTGTATACTCAGTGTATATATATATAAATAAATATGTTTGGTAGATCACTTTGACTTGGTCATTTTAAAAGTAGCTCCCAAGCTGAAAAAGTGTGGGCACCCCTGCTGTATAGAGAACCTTTTCATCATACTGTGGAGTGATGGAGCTATACTGTATACAGAACCTTTTCATCATACTGTGGAGTGATGGAGCTATACTGTATACAGAACCTTTCCATCATACTGTGGAGTGATGGAGCTATACTGTATACAGAACCTTTTCATCATACTGTGGAGTGATGGAGCTATACTGTATACAGAACCTTTCCATCATACTGTGGAGTGATGGGCCACATTTACAATGTTAACTTTGGTAGCAGTTGTTTTTGTTATAGTATTGAGTCGGTACATCTAAATATACATCTAATTGGGCTTATTGCAGGCTTGACTTGACAATGCATAATGAGGTCTATTGCAGTGCGTCTATTGCATGAACAAGGAGTAGTGTATTACCTCCTCAAAGCATGGGCATGGAAATGAAATACATATAGGCAATAAATCAGAATGTGAACAATGGCTGCTTAACTGCTGGTAAACTTGTTGGCAGTGTGATTCTATTTTGATCTGCAAAGTAACTTTTCTGTTCAGGACTGTGTGGGAATGCTTGGGTGGGCAAAGGAGCAAGGTTGGGCAGTTCACTTCAATGAGACCAGATGGCGTCTTGTTTCTCACAGCAGGTGAGACTGTGTTGTAAACAAATGATCACACCCCATTGGGAGATTTCTTTTTTACTTGTTTGAAGGAACATTTCAAGGCTTAGTAATCAACTAAATGGCCTGTTAATGTGGATAATGTACCAAGTGACCCAATATGTAAAAAAAAAAAAAAAAAAACTCAGCTTTGAAGCCGATTCACTTTAATAATTATGGCTATGTGTATGCTACTTGGCCAGGTTAGCTCAATCAGTGCATATAACATGGTGGTGGTGGTGGTGGTGGTAGTAGCTAGCTACAGTACAGTAACAGGCAGTCCTAAGGCATCTTGGCTAGCTTGCTAATTCAGAAATGTAAATGTTATATTCAACTACTGTTGAGTAAAATTAAAGTAAGTAAATTAAGTAAAATTTATTTTGTTTTTGGAAAATGAATGGCAATTAAACGAAAGGAACGATTAAAGGAACAAAACGAAACAGAGACAGACAAGACCGTCTTTATTGTCACAAATCACCACACCGCATGCACACACGTGTCGGCAGTGGCACACACACACATGCTGAGTGGCACCGTGAAATTCGTTCTCTACATGTATCCCATCAATGCATGTCCTCCCTCCGCGGGGGGCAGCCAGGAGCAATGGGCAGCTTTCAGTGTCCAGCGCCCGGGGACCAACTTCAGTTCTTGGTCGTCGCTGGTCAGGTGACAATGTTTTTAGTGGGGGTCCATACTGATGTTGTATGGAGGAACCCCAGGGGAGCATGGGGAGACCATGCAAACTCCACACAGAACGGCAATTCTTTTCACCCACCTGCATGGGCATTAGGCACCGAAGGCACTGGGCATTATTGTCTCATAAATGAATGCTACCAGTAAGCACAAATATCAAACCGTTACTTCTGTGAATGGTTCCACCGCTGCACACACAGCAGTTGCTTCAAATCAGCCTTCAGCAGGAAGGAAGCTCTTAAAGTGTTCAGTGGACTGGTAAAACTGAGCAAATATTCTGACAGGGCAGTGAGCTCCTGGATCCCTATAGCTGCCTCTTCCACTCACGCCTCATGCACATCATGAAACGCTCGGCGGCATGCCTCCTGTGAAAGCCTCTTTGACGCTGCAGCTTGATAGGCTGTCTTTCTCTATTTCCACGTCTGGTCCATTTCAACCTCGCGCCCCCTGCCGCAGGAACCGCCCAGCGTTTCGCTGTCGCAGACTAGAGGCGGCTTGTCTCTGAGCGGCTTAACGCTCGCGGGGCGGAACTAGGGCGGGACCTTTCGTTAAGCTACCCAATGACAGCTCTTCCTACACATTTCGTCCCCCCACCCTTCTGTGTACATCTACCTGAAAACGTTTCTACAGCTCCAAGCTGGAAGCTGGTTTCCACGCCCACAAAACACTGCGGCACAGCGGAAAAGCGATTTTGCCATTGTAGATGTGCACGAGGCGTCAGCGTGTGTGTCATCATGGCAAAATGTGGTCCTAGTGACACCTAGGGGCCTTTTTAACAGCAGCCATTTTGTGTCTAAAAGGCAGGGTAAACACAGGTGCAACCAAAACATTAATGAGTGGCCCAGCACTGGATCACCTAAATGGATTGGAAGTTGGCAACCCTCATTAATGTTTGGTTGCAGCTGTGTTTACTCTGCCTTTTGGACACAAAATGGCTGCTGTGAAAAAGGCCCATTGTAGCGGGAATGAACACAGAAGGGGTTTTGAGCACTTTGCCAGCCATTTAATCAGGGGTGAAAGTGGATTGAAATTCTTGCTGGTACTACTACCACAACCTTCATCGGATCATTGTTCTTGTCCAGCCCCAGCTTCATGCGTCCCTGAATGCACGCATATATTTTTTAACGCCTGTATGGTGTAAAAATTAGAAACATGTGACATCATGTCTAATCTATAGCAAATTATTTATTTAAATGGTACAAGTTACTAATCTGTATAGTGTGGCACACTTATTCTTGTGCTTTAAGTAACCATTGTCCAATGGTAAAGTATAAGGTCGAAAATGAATTGTGCAAAGGACAAATAATATGAAAATTAATAAGCAAGAACATGAAAATGGATTAAAAAAAGGCCAATTTTAAATTGCATTTTGCAAATCATCAGCATTAATTCATCTTTCGTCTTTCATTTGTCAATTTAATTAACAGTTGTATTATTAAATGGCTAATTTATAAGCATTTTTATTGATAGGTTTATAAATAGTTTTATTAATGGCTGATTTACATTAAAAGCATTTTTATGCCTCCGCCGACGATAGCCAGAGGCCGGAGGCATTATGGATCCGGGTTGTCCGTCCGTACGTACGTCCGTCCGTCCGTCCGTCCGATGTTTGTTAACGCGATATCTGAGGAACGCCTGGACGGAATTTCATCAAATTTGCCTCAAACATCGACTTAGACTCAAGGATGATCTGATTAGATTTTGGTGGTCAAAGGTCAAAGGTCAAGGTCACTGTGACCTCTCGAACGCCATTTTCAAGTTTGTTAACGCGATATCTCAGGAATGCCTTGACGGAATTTCATCAAACTTGTCTCAAACATTGACTTGGACTCAAGGATGAACTGATTAGATTTTGGTGGTCAAAGGTCAAAGGTCAAGGTCACTGTGACCTCTTGAACGCCATTTTCAAGCTTGTTAACGCGATATCTCATGAATACCTTGACGGAATTTCATCAAATTTGCCTCAAACATCTACTTAGACTCAAGGATGAACTGATTAGATTTTGGTGGTCAAAAGTCAAAGGTCAAGGTCACTGTGACCTCTCAAACGCCATTTTCAAGCTTGTTAACGTGATATCTCAGGATGACGGAATTTAATCAAACTTGTCTCAAACATCGACTTGGACTCAAGGATGAACTGATTAGATTTTGCTGGTCAAAGGTCAAGGTCACTGTGACCTCTCAAACGCCATTTTCCAGCTTGTTAACGCGATATCTCACGAATGCCTTGATGGAATTTCATCAAATTTGCCTCAAACATCGCCTTAGACTCAAGGATGATCTGATTAGATTTTGGTGGTCAAAGGTCAAAGGTCAAGGTGAGCTCTCGAACGCCATTTTCAAGCTTGTTAACGCGATATCTCAGGAATGCCTTGACGGAATTTAATCAAACTTGTCTCAAACATCGACTTGGACTCAAGGATGAACTGATTACATTTTGGTGGTCAAAGTTCAAGGTCACTGTGACCGCTCACACACCCAATTTCCAAGCTCTGTAACGCAAGATCACAGGAGCGCCTTGACGGAATCTCTTCCAATTGGCCTCAAATGGCGATTTGGACTCCAGAATGAACTAATGGCGGAGGCATAAGTCCGCGTTGCGGTCGTTCTAGTTTTCTTTCTGGAACTGGCAGGTGAATATGTAGCCTACAGTAACCAAATGACTGAGAATTACTGCTTGGATAAAGCCTTTTGATAAAGATTGTGCACAGAAGAAATCCATGCAGTCAGCAGAGAAACCCTCCAAGGCAAAAGATTCCCAGAAGGAATCAAAGAACTGAAATATAGACACCGAATTGGGCAGACAATCAAATTCCATCACCTTGAAAACAACCCTGGGTGAATGATGAACCAGGACTTTTGCGCATCGGAGGCGCCATGAAACCATGCGTAAAAGCACCCCCCTCTCTCCCTATCCCCTCCTCTCTCTATACTGTATATATCTCACTCTATCTATTTATCTATCTATCTATCTCCCTGTCCCCCCTCTCTCTCTGATGTCATCGGTCAATGCATGTAAAAGCAACTGCCAATTAACCAATAATTAAGCTGATGCGTCTTTGCGCAACAGAAGCCTCCATTAAAATGTTGAAATCTGAAGTGTCAGTGTCTCCATAATTACAAAGATAATGAACATTGCTGAAAACTATGACCATTAATGGTGAAAGGACTTACATGGTTTCATGAAGGCACACAAAGGGTAAGTCCACTTTAGGCTTCTCACTGCACACTGCACAGTCAATTAACAACATGTGCTCCCAAAGCGCTGCCATGCAATGTCCATGGATCTGACATCATGCTGGGAACGGGACTGGCTTTTGTAGAATTTAGAAGCAATGCATAAGAAAACTAACTGTTGTTTATGTTGACATAACATCAGCAGATGTGTTTCCTTCTTGGAAATGCGATCGTGACGGCTTCTGTTCTGTGGGTTTTGATTGACAGGCAGCTGCTGTGTCACTCTGTCTCTCCCCTCTTAAAGTCCCTGGAAACCAGAAATATTTTTTTATTATTTAGCATTTTGAGTTCATCACATCACAGGAACCTATGTTAATAAGCCACCAGCCAAATTTGAACGATGATGAACGTCGCAAAGTATATAAATTTAGGTTTGACAGTCATGGCAAAAGTCATGAGAATCGATTAGATTTTAGAATGTATTTTCTCCCGCGGACTGTGTGGGCGTGTCCCGTCTGCAGCAGGTCTTTTCCTCTCTCTCTCTCTCTCTCTCTCTCTCTCTCTCTCTCTCGGAGGAGACTGCTCGGAGGAGACCAGAGAGAGAGAGAGAAGGAAAGAGAGATGGAGTGTGTGTGTGTGTGTTCGCGCATTGCTCGGCGAACACACTCGCACAGCGGCGAGTGTGATTCGATTAAATCTTATGACGTGATAAGATCATGCATTTTAGCACCGCGCGCTCCGCTCTCTTCAATGAGGAAATGGAAATCCAGACCTTGTAGAAAAGTGTTGATTTTTGGGGTTAGGGTTGAAAGTAATTCTCTCTTTTCTGAGGCACACAATTACTCACATAAGACCCTAAATTTAATAGTTAGAAGTGGATTTTTTTTGTGGATTTTGGTTTCCAGGGACTTTAAGGGTGCGGCGTTCAGGCACGGAATCTTTTACCGGAGCGAAGCACCGGATCGTTCAGGTCCACTTTCACCAGTGCGTTTAATATGTCTGTCTGTCTGTCTACCTGTCTGTTTGTCTGTCTGTGGACAGATTTTGGTGAACACAATAGCGTCACAATCGTGCAAGATGCAGTCATGAAACCTTACATGTGTGTAGTTCAGATCGCAATGAAGGCAGAGTTCCAACTTCAAAGATGGGCGTGGTGTTCTAGTCTCTTGAAACAGACACGTTGGCTCCCGCAATTTGCAAATGCTCCCACCTACCTGTCTGTACTTCAAAACGTACCTGGCATCACCAGGCTCTCTGTCAAAGGAGAAGAGCCTGGTGCCCATTAGTGGCAGTCAGCGGTCTTCCCCTCAAAGACCCGCCCGCAGTAGTCTCTTAGAACAGACGAGTTGGCTTCCGCAATTTTCAAATGCTTCCGCAATACCGTCTGTACTTCGTGGGGGAGAATCATGCACCAACCGGAATGGGAAGTAGAAAGGCGGGTTTTCCGCTCATTAGTCCAATCAGAATCGCAGAAAGGCGGGTCTTCCGCTCATTAGTCCAATCAGAATCCAATATGCCGCATTTTTCGTGGACACACGTGTCGTGATTGGTCGGATTCCGTCGAACTTCATTCCTGTCTGAAGGTTTTTTTCCCAACTTCCTTGTGCATGTTCTGGGGGTGTAACGTATAGACTGTATAGCTGCATTCGCCGGATGTAGATGAGACAGTCTGTTTTAAGAGACTACGCCCGCAGTGGTGTTTCCTCTTTGTCCCCCATAGAAAGATAAGTAGTTAGTTTTATGAGTTTATAAGTTTTATATGGTCTTAGTTCATTTTACTTTTTATAGCTAAATAGCAAGATAACGCACATCACATTTATTTACCTTCAGCGCCGACGCTAGGTGCACGCGCATCACGTGCTGTGTGTAGGCCACCAAGTGCCAGGAGGGGCATCATCCCAGGCAAGAATTACACCACGGTCAGACAGTGCCTGGATGCCCCACAGTGTGGGTTTAATGTCGCGGGGTCACCCCTATGTTCCCACAGCCCAATGTTCCCACAGCCCTATGCTCCCACATTTTGGGTTAGGGTTGGGTTAGGGTTAGGGTTAGGGTTAGGGTTGGGTTAGGGTTAGGGATATGGTTAGGGTTAGGGCTGTGGGAACATAGGCACGCTCCCAATGTCGCTTCTAAAATTAACTATCTGCACAGCCAGTTTGGCATTCCCTGTTTTGAACTGGCCACAGTGCCCTTAAAAGAAAGTTGTACTACTACATGCAACCCAGTGAATAAAGAAACTCACGTTTCCCTCAGTCATCAGCAGCAGTAGCTTGTCTGTGTGAGGTGTTCCCTCAGTCATCAGCAGCAGTAGCTTGTCTGTGTGAGGTGTTCCCTCAGTCATCAGCAGCAGTAGCTTGTCTGTGTGAGGTGTTCCCTCAGTCCTCAGCAGCAGTAGCTTGTCTGTGTGAGGTGTTCCCTCAGTCATCAGCAGCAGTAGCTTGTCTGTGTGAGGTGTTCCCTCAGTCCTCAGCAGCAGTAGCTTGTCTGTGTGAGGTGTTCCCTCAGTCATCAGCAGCAGTAGCTTGTCTGTGTGAGGTGTTCCCTCAGTCATCAGCAGCAGTAGCTTGTCTGTGTGAGGTGTTCCCTCAGTCATCAGCAGCAGTAGCTTGTCTGTGTGAGGTGTTCCCTCAGTCATCAGCAGCAGTAGCTTGTCTGTGTGAGGTGTTCCCTCAGTCATCAGCAGCAGTAGCCTGTCTGTGTGAGGTGTTCCCTCAGTCATCAGCAGCAGTAGCTTGTCTGTGTGAGGTGTTCCCTCAGTCATCAGCAGCAGTAGCTTGTCTGTGTGAGGTGTTCCCTCAGTCATCAGCAGCAGTAGCTTGTCTGTGTGAGGTGTTCCCTCGGTCATCAGCAGCAGTAGCTTGTCTGTGTGAGGTGTTCCCTCAGTCATCAGCAGCAGTAGCTTGTCTGTGTGAGGTGTTCCCTCAGTCATCAGCAGCAGTAGCTTGTCTGTGTGAGGTGTTCCCTCAGTCATCAGCAGCAGTAGCTTGTCTGTGTGAGGTGTTCCCTCAGTCATCAGCAGCAGTAGCTTGTCTGTGTGAGGTGTTCCCTCAGTCCTCAGCAGCAGTAGCTTGTCTGTGTGAGGTGTTCCCTCAGTCATCAGCAGCAGTAGCTTGTCTGTGTGAGGTGTTCCCTCAGTCATCAGCAGCAGTAGCTTGTCTGTGTGAGGTGTTCCCTCAGTCATCAGCAGCAGTAGCTTGTCTGTGTGAGGTGTTCCCTCAGTCATCAGCAGCAGTAGCTTGTCTGTGTGAGGTGTTCCCTCAGTCATCAGCAGCAGTAGCTTGCACGAGGCGTTTCAGGAGCCTGGTAAATAGCAGATGCTGTGAGACGTTTAGGGGACATCTGTTTCTAGCAACAGAAAAAAAAAACAGTTACACTTACCGTACTTCGAAATTAACTTTGCAAACTCAACCATCTTACACTGCAGCACTTCATTTCTCTATTAGAATATTTATTTTCTTGTGTAAAAGGGACTGAAAAAATTACTTTAAGAAGGTTTTGGCCTATTTTTTTTACTGTTCTAGTTAGTTCTAGTGTGATATACTGTTATTTCATAGTTCTGGTTTTCTATTTGTAACAGTGATAATGAAAATATATTTCTTCAGTTTAAAAAAAGATGTAATTTGTGTTTGTCTTGGGAGGAGGGGGGGGCACCACGTACTGTAGCAATTATGCTTAGAGCACCGCCCTGTTTTCAGAGCAGAATTGTTTTTTGGTAGCCTGGTAAACCAGCCGGTCACGTAAACTCACATTTCATTTCGTTCTACCAGACCGTCCGTTGCGCGGGTGTACTTGCCTTGACAGACAACTCCTTCAGCCAATCAGCGTTGCATCCAGTCAAACCCAAATCCACTCGGGAGAATGGCAAAAAAATATTTTCTGCCGAGAAACTCCGCTGCTGCATACTCCTGTACTTGTTTAATTGTTGTTGAGTCTATTTCTGCAATAGCTGCACTTTATGGCTGTCTAAACTCGATGAACGTTGACGTTACTCGTCGAGGCGGACAAGCACGGAGGCAGCCATTATTGTTTTCCCTGATTGGCCGGTTACGATGTCAACTATGAGGCGTGTTTCTGCAAAAGCCCTCCTAGGGTTTGAGGCCAGATGGTCTGGTAGAACGAAATTAAATGTGAGTTCATGTGACTGGCTGGTTTACCAGGCTAGTTTTTTGGAGCACAAAAGTTCTGCATCCACCGGATGCACAACACAGAGTTGCCGCCGTTTGTGGTGCTACGTTTTTCGCCCCAGACTAGGTCAAAACAGAAAGGGAAACTCCGGTGAAGGCGGGACATCTGCTCATTAGTCCAATCAGTCCAAGAGTTCCCAATGGAAATAAGGGGGGTACATCCACTGAAGGTGGGCACATGTACTAATTTCTCCAATCACCTGCCTCGGTTTTGTTTACATGTGTCGTGATTGATCGAATATCATCGAACTTCCTCCGGTCTGAAGTTAGTTTTTTTTCTCCTTTGGCCAAATTTTAACAGGTACAGACTATCTATGGAACATTCAAAGACTGTGGAAGAGTTAGACTGCCTTGAGAGACTAGGTGTGGTCCGACTCCAAGCAAGGAGGCCCAAAGTAGGGGGGTAGGAAGCAGGGAAGGGACCACATCTGTTTTAATAATAATAATAATAATAATACATTTATCTTATACTGTATAGCGCTTTGCTAGATACTCAAAGTCGCTTTACAGAAACACACGAAATGAAATACTTTAATTTGATACATTCATGTAAAAAAGGTGGGGACAGTAGCTAGGGTGGAGTGAGGTTAGGAGGAGAAGGCGAGGTTGAAGAGGTGGGTCTTGAGGGCCTGTTTGAAGGATGTTATGGAGTTTGATTGACGGATGTGGATGGGGAGAGTGTTCCAGAGGGTGGGTGCGGCAACTGAGAAGGCCCTGTCGCCCCAGTTGCAGGCATCATGGCTGGTGTGATTCCATCGCAAGATAGTCTCTAGTTTATTCTTATATCAGATTATGAGTTTGTTGTGCTTTCCATTTGAGGCACGTTGAACGTTCTCACTCATTTTTCCTTTGCATGTCAAGTCAAGTCAAGTCAAGTTTATTTGTATAGCCCTAATTCACAAGCATAAAGTGCATAATGCATCTACGGCCATTAGGGTTGCACGGTATACCGGTATTAGTATGGTACCGCGGTTCCCTGCCGTTAAAAAGGATACTATACCACGTTAATTTAGTACCGATACTTAAAAAAATGTCATGGGTTGCGTCAGTGTGCGACCGTGGTGTTTGTTAGCGGAGGAGAGAGACACAGCGGCATTACAGTTGAGAGCCTGTCTCCCACCTCACGTGAAGGCAACACAGCCTTGCCTTGAACCAATGGTGACTCGTGAAAAGTGAAAAAAAGCTCGTCTCTGACTCTGTCTGCTTCATGTGGGGGCGTGTCGACTTTCCTCTCTTCCCTCTCTGCTCGCTCTCTGGCCACAGTCGTTCAGTCCTCACTACAGCACCCCGACACACAGGACAGACGCAGCGAAAATGGCAGCGGCTTCTTCTAGTCTTGCAAGCCGACCAACGCTTGTAGAAAAAGCAGATGCACGAAGCGAAATATGGAAATATTTTGCTTACGTTGCCGACAGCGAAGGCAAGCCCGTGGACACATCCAAACCAGTGTGTAAAAGGTGCTTCAACGTGACGCAAGCGAAAGGATCAAACACATCGAACCTGGCTAAACATCTTGCCGACAGGCACCCCGACCTGTTCAAAGAGTTTAAAGACCGACAGGTTAGCGAACGTGAACGATAAACATACATGCCCTCAAATAAGTCCAACGAGTATTGTGTGACAAGCGAACTTGTTTCACTGAAAAAGTTCGCTTGTCACAATAGCCTACTCGTTTACAGTGAAACACGAGGCAATGTGCTGAAGCACAGATCTCTGCCAAGGAGAAAGTCATGACATGTAACGTTTAGGGGAGGGGACATCAGATGACTGCATACCATGTACAATATTTAATAACACTATGGTCCTCAATGCCAGTGTTATTAAAGCTTTTACATGGTAAGCAGTCATCTGATCTCACCTATCCTAATATTTACAATAATCCCAATTATTAATGATATACGAATTCATTGTAAAAAACACCTAGCCTACACGTATGGGGGGGGGGGGGGGGGCTGGGAATACACCACATAATAAGCCTACATTTATGTGTGAAAATAATATATATTACTAGATTAACCATAAATCAGGCACTTCATGTTAATGAAGCTTAGGAGCTGCAAGTACAGAGTACTTTTTTTGGATAAAACAAATAGCTATAATAGTGTAGCAGCTGTGTGAAAATATATTTTATTTATATTATTTATAAGTTTAAACGGTTGACATTCCTTTAAAATATGTTTACAGGAGAGATTATGTTAATTTTACACTAGATAATAAAAGTTCTAGCATGTTCAGCGCCACACGTGGTGGCAGTACTACCAGCATGTAGTAAAATGACTACATGGCTGTGCATTACCTTGTTAAATCAATAAAATAAGTTTTAAGTTCCATGTTTTGTCCCCTCTATTTATTCCAATACTTTTCCTGATGTTTTAGTTTTTTGCCGTGGTATCGTTTCAGTATCGGTATCGAGATACTTAGGCAGGTATCGGTATCGAACTCATAATTTTGGTATCGTGACATCCCTAACGGCCATATGAAATCCACTTTATTGTTTCCAAATTCCATTTAATTTCTTCCCCAAATCCTGTTTTTTCCATTTAAATTTGAATTTAGGGGTTAGGTTCGATTATATTTTATTTTTTGATGACTTGGCTCTCTATAAGACACAGCCTCTTTGACATGTTTCTCAAAGTGAAAACCAAGACCGACCCCCCCCTCTCAAAATGCCCCAATCGAAAACTGAATTATTTCTCTAGACCCATTTACAATTATGAAATAATGTATTTGTTCCTAATTAAGCCTACTTTAGATTTGTTTTTACCAATTTCAGCCAAATTATGGAAAATTCTGCAGTATTCCATGTTTAACAGTTTATTCCATTTGTATTACAAAATTACATCTGTGTGATTGTGGAAAACAGTGGAGCTCAGATGGGCGTGGCCAGCTTGAGGTGGATCTGTGTTACTGGCACCTTTGCCAGCAGCGATTTGGCAAACACTGCTGAAATCGTACCCTAGATTGCCGGAGGCATTTTGGACAATTTTATGTTTCCCTGCTGGAAATGGGAAAAGCTTCAAAAAATGTTTTTCGTTTGAAGGATTGGATAACCAAAATGATTGGCCATCATACAAGCAATCTAAAAGTAACAGCTTTATTGTTCAAGATGTGTTTGGAATTTCTGGAATGTGTGTTCACGTGGGGCCATGATTACCAGGGGACTGCTGTTGTTAGTACTGTAGTTTGAGGTGAAATGTTGATTTGACAGATTATTCACGCAAGTTTCAAATCAGATGTGGCATCAGCAATTGCCACAAATGAATGAACGCACCCAGATAATACTAGTGCCATTTGAATTAGGCTGTAGTTGACTTACACATTCAGTGTGGGCCATATGACCCACGTCTGTAGTATGCAGAGGTGGAAAGAGTACTGACAAATCCTACTCAATCATTGTTACTTTAGTGAAAATGAACTTGAGTACAAGTAGAAGTAGTAGTCCACGAAATTACTCAAATAAGAGTAAAAAATGTAAAGTACTCAAGTAAAAGTACATTTGCGTTGCTTAAAAAATGTTTTATATTTTCCATGTGAAATGTATTATGGTAAATAATTAAATTTTTTAATTATTTACCATAATACATTTCACATATCCAGCACATGTTAACAGTGTTACCTAAGCTGTCCCTGTCTTTGTTTTATCTGTCTTGTCTTTCATACCGAACAGCTCGTTCTGACGAGGGATGCTCAGTTTGGCAATTCTCTCCTTTGCCCTATGAGCTAGAGCTGCTAGCAGGAGCAATATCACAATCACATACTGTACATCCATTTAGCTATGGCTATCAGCAGTGTCAAATGAAACTGAGATTTCTTTTCAATATTTAATTTTCAACTTTTTTGAACAACACACGAACAAGACAAACAGGCTCAGACACAGGAAAACAAAATAAAATAAAAAATAAAACATATTATTGACATTCACTATTACGTCGTGCTACCAGTCGAATAAGATGCTTACATGCTTGTAAGAGGTGTGCCTGGGATCCCACACAGGGGGTCCATGAGAAACCAGCCTGGCGAATCACCCATCGACCCCAAACTCAACGAGATCGGCTACAAACGGGTCCCAAATAGCCGAAGATTTCTTAAGTGAGTTGGTCCTCAGGAACCTACTGTAAGTCTCTCCATCCGTATAACACAGAGGTCACATTCGTCAGCCACAGTTGAAAAGAGGGTGAAGAGGGGACTTCCATTCCTTCAGGATGAGTTTGAAACTGAGATTTCTGAACCAATGTGATGATGGGGATCATTACAATTTGATCGTCTACTGTACACCTGTCTAATTCAATTGGCCAGTCTTGAACGCAAGCCACCACTTTGAGTGGCCTAAATGTGGAAGTGATTCTGGACCTGTTAGCGAGCAGTTCTAATGCTACTGTGCTGTTTTCATAGTGCGGTGTGCAAAACAAAAATCAGAATTTCCTCATTTCCTCAGTGTACATTAAAAAATACTCAAGTAGAATATCTATTATTAAAATGACTCAAGTAAGAGTAAAAGTATAGCATTATAAAAATACTTAAAAGTACGAATCCTCAAAAAAACTACTACTTTCCACCTCTGGTAGTATGAGATACTGTATCAATAATTAAGAGTGCACTGCATGACTGGCTCGCTCCTCTATAGTCCCCAATACTGTATTGCTATGTCTGTCCCCTCAAAAAAGAGAAAAAGAAAAGAAAATCACGATCAGAACTCCACTCGATCAAACCAGCAGGAATGATTAAAAACGACAGCCTGACACAACTCTGATGGCAGTAGGTGGGGTCGATTTGATAGATGACTTGAGTTTGAAGTAAAAAGTGAAATTTGCTTTATCGCCATTATAGCAAAGTCATAGGCTGAGTTCTGAATAATTCATTGTCCCATTGACTTTATAAGCAAATCATTCACTTTTTTTTATTTCCTTTTTTTTCTCTTTTACACAGGAATTCATTTTACAACATGTGGATGGTAAATATTCATCTCTCCCCCTAAACAAAAGACGGCCATGCCATCTCAAGGTGGACTTAGTCACTTGTTGAGGTGATGGTCCACTGCAGGGAATGTGTTAATGTTAAAAATAAAAATGCAATATCTGTATAAACCTTGTTCACAAACGTTGTTGCACACCTACCGTACACTTTGACTGTACACTCCCTAATATATTCATATTTAAAAATAGCCACTTTACTACATTGTACTGTATATAGCACAGTCACCACATTGTATATAGCAGTCACTGTAAAAAGAGTATTTTTTTACAAAGTATTTTTTTACAAAGTATCCTTGCCTTGACTATGTGTAACCTTCTTTCTCCTTTTTTTTTTTCTCTATATGTGTGTACTTGTGTACTCTGTGTGTACTTGAGAGCAAAGCTAACCGGAGCCCAATTCCTTGTATGTGTTTGCATACTTGGCCAATAAAGCTGATTCTGATTCTGATGTAAAGGTTACATTTGCTCAGTTTTTTGGGATACATTTTGATGTGCAGAAGTTGTGTTGCTACAAGAAAATGTGGAAAATGAACTTGTGGATTTCTGGGATTGCAAGTTATCATCGATCATCTTTTATAAATGCCACGCAGTATGGCAGTAACAACTATGCAGACCTTGGTTGAAGGTGGTCATTCAGTCTACAAGTTAATCATATCATGTCACTTTCTTTTACAGTGCCACCCAAAATCATCAACCTGTCAAAAGATCTCGTGGTAAACGAAGGCACCAATGTCACTCTGATGTGCCAAGCCAGCGGCAAGCCAGAGCCTTCGATCAGCTGGAAACTCATCTCCCCCTCAGGTACTGTAACTTGTTTGTCTCCAAGCACATTAACTATAGACGCATCTCCCTTTCGTCATCGATCCTCTCCCTGATCTGTAATAGCACATATCTTGTGCTTCCTTATCATCTTCCTCATCGTCCTTCTCTCTTACTTTCTGTGCCTCCGCCTCTCTCTCTCACCCCTCTGCCTCTCCCTCTCTCACCCCCGCTCTCTGTTTATCGCACCATCTTTGACACTGAGGCGACCTCCGGTGAATTTCTCGCTCCACTTATTACCCGCCATTACCTGTTTCCAAATTATCATTACAACGTAATTGTGCATAGGAAAATAAACTGTCCTTGTTGTAATTGGACTAATTAATTAGGATAATTAGATGGATGTAAATGTTGTGGAGGCACTTTGAATGACAGGATTAATGCCGGGAACATTAACATAGTGTGGAGCATTATGCACAGACAAGCATACCACGATTCAGAATGAGTGACTATGTCTAAAGTCGGGCATTGTACATGCTCAAGAGCATTCATTCCATTTTGCTTATCTCCAACGCAAGTCCGAAGAAACCCAAATGTTAGCTGCTATTTCTGTATCCCAGTGTGTCCATGCTTCACTTAATCAGGCAAGATGCTTGCATTCATAATGAATTACATTTTAAACCCAGAGCTTTTGTGCTTTCATCCTCGCCGTCCTTTGTGTTCCAATAGGGATCTGGGAATTGAAATGTTAATATGACAAGAGTGTGACTGACCTGTCTGTAAGGAGATAAGCAGGGAGAGGCAACATTGATGGGCTCCTATTTGCAAAATGTTACATCCTAGATGATACATTATTGTGCAGGCTTTGTTAAAGAGACTGACAAAAAAAGCTGTTGCCACTGTTGGGGAATTCTTAGGTTGGTCTTTTAGCTTGAGGGCACGGCGGCCAGCTCTAGAAACCTGAATGTTGCAGAGTGAGTGAGTCACTGAGTGATGAATTTACACTATTGGTCAGCACGTGGCACACCCATACTGTATATGGTGTGAGTAGACGCACGCGCGATCTCCCGACCGGACAGGACTCAGTTCGCTAGCCAGCCTCAGGCAGTGCTGCCTGCCCTGTAGACTGCAGCCATCCACATAAGCCAATGGGATTAAAATATCAGATGATTGATTTGTACACAGGAGAGAAAGCTACATTCAACAGCAGCAGACAAGAGTTCTGGCTAGCGTCACCATCAATGCTAACGCTAGCTGCTAGCTATTAGCTACAGATCACTAGCGGACAGGACTCTCCACACACACACACACACACACACACACACACAGACACACACACAGAAACGTTACACCACACAATTAGACGTAACAGCAAAACGACATGTGGGACCGAGTAGCTTTACTGCTGCCTGCTATAGCAGCGTCAAGCTAGCTAGAGTTGGCTAGGACAAGACAGGAAATGGAGCGGTTTTGCCTTCAAATTTAAAGCATAGATTGTGTACTTCTTGAGGAGAAATAGGAGTGTTGAGCTGTGCAGAGCAACATAAATGGTGAGAGAAGTATAATAGTATAAAATAGGGATGCACGATCAAATTTGTTGCCACGATCACTGATTGCAGATCGCCTATGAGTAACATCTGCCCAATAGCAGCTGGCCTGGTATAGCAGTATTATACTGTATGTCGTTTCCCCCCTTATAGCAGTATACCTGTATAGCAGTATTAAGTCTAACAGTTTCCATTTTACATGCATTTCATCCATCAAAGTCCTGGTTAAAAAGTATTCACATTTTATTTTTTCTGACTTCGATACTTACATGATCATATGCAAACAAAAACCCATGCATTCTATCTATGTAACGCAGCATGATTTAATGAGATGACAGGAACACATGCCTCTATCTGTTAAACCACTGTTGCTAAATAGATACACCCTCTGAAGATGTAACTTTGATCCATTTCAGTCTTGCTAGTTCAAGGTTCAATCAATGCAACTAGCTAATGTTTTAGTTCCACCCACACAACCCTTGTCTTGAAACACAGCAGATACAGTAGCCTAGATATTTCATGTTGATGTGAAGCTAGCTGTGTTTTAATGCCAACATTAGCTCGTCACCTTAAAATTACAGAGGGCACAGTGTTATGAGTTCACTCTTGCCAGTAGCCGCTGACTCGAGGCAGCTGTTTTGTGGCTAATGCTAGCAAGCTAACTACATTAAGAGCTAACATTAGCTAGCTTCAGTGAATGGGGTTTGACACTCACCACCAAACTCAGCGTGGAACTCAAGTAAACGATGTGAAAACATGACAACCCGCGGTCCTCTCGTGACAAAGACCTGCTAGGATGGCTAGTTCTCCCACAAGGTATTTTATCCTGGCATACATTACAGATGACATGTGTTGTGTCTGTCTCACACACTTTGTAATGACACCGCTGATATGTTTCAGCTACATGCGACCAACTCTGCCAAAAATGGCTCACATTTTTTACATCATCAATCAGTTTTGGCACATAAAGCAAAGCATAAATCGGAATTCTCCGATCTCATATTTAGGCTGAAAATCGGCCGATTCCGATCACTTGCCAATCAATCAATCGGTGTATCCCTAGTCTAAATAATAGAATAGTAGCCTATAAACTCATCACAGACCATCCAGCTATATACTAGATTCCACCTAGTCTTGTTTTTAAAGGAGAGAACACAGTCCCCTGGTCCTAACCAGACTCTTTGATCGAAAGACTGTCGATGATGCCTTCAACAATAGCATCACTATTGAAGAGGTGGGCAGTGTTGTGATCAAAGCATTTTCTGCCTGATTTGAGTTGGCATTCAGTCATTCGAGCCCCAGAACATTTATTGGGAGGCATTAATTAGTTGACAGAACAACACATCTTACCTGAACAACAGTACACAGAACTAGACCTCCCAGCCCCAATTACTGTATTTTTCCAAGTAAGTTCAAAAATAAATGTCCTGCAATGTTCTGATATCTTCAATGAATAATTTAAAGTTGAGACCAAGTTGTAGATGAGTTTTCAGTTCTGGTTGGTGACTCAACAATTTGGATCAGGGAGGACAATTGCAATGTCAAAGGGTATTGGCTGTTTCTATCATGTTACCAATAAGTAGCATCAATCTGTAATTCAGATTATATTTTTGTACACTTTCATAACTTAGTGTTTAACAGTGTTTGTGATGACTAGAAATCTATTCATTCAGAAATTGAATTAAAATTCAAGTTTGTGCTTCGGGCAGATGCATGATATTCTAACTGGGGTCATTTTGAGACTTAAAGAGTACATTTTGAGAACAAAATCAAATTTTTGAGTGAAATTTCTTGACATGTTATTCCACTGAAGAAGGCAATGTATTATAATTATTTTTTGACTACATTATTTGTTATGCCTCTGCGATACCCATGGCCGCAGCCATTATGTTTTTGGGTTGTCCGTCAGTCTGTGTCCGTACATACATACATACGTACGTACATACGTACGTCCATCCCATGCTCGTTTGGAAGATCTTTGGAAGTGTGTGAAATTAATTGTTCCCTTCTGCATCTGGATAACATTGTCCACCCAAGCGTTGCTGAAACTCAATTGCCTGATGCACATTGTTTAAACCTGGGATTAGACCCTTTCACCTAAATAACAGTTTAAGGATGCCAGGACCAGGGCTCCAGACTAACTTTTTACATAGGTGCACCGGTGCACCTTACTTTTTAATTTAGGTGCAACAGCACATAATTTAGGTGCACCCACATTTTTCACCACGCCTTTTGGCACCGCAATAATACATTTTAAGCTTTACCTTCTTTGTCATGTTGTATACATGTACATATTGGCAAATTATTAAATGATACGCTCAAAGGTTTTCATGTCAATAAATGTCTGTTAAAGTCACTATCAACAACTGCGTTAACACAGTGGGGATTGAGCCTATGGCCCACTGATGGAAGCCTTTGCATTTTAAGTATTGCAGCATTTATGAACTGGGTGTCTGTGATGTGATTATCACCTTACATTATGCTCCTAAGTTGAAAAAGTTAGGAGCACATTTAAGGACACAATGATTAATCTACCGTTCCCATGATGCACTATGAATTTCTTACCAGAATGACTCAATGCAGCTCATTGGCAAGGGATCAGCCGAGCAGCATTTTGGTAAACAAACCGCGTCACTGGGTGGCAACAGCAATGGAACCCTATGGAGCCCAAGTGGCGCGAGGCTTGAGTGGCTGACTCTAGCCAGTTTAACTCTGTTTACATTTTAAAAACTGCAACAGTTCACACAACTTTAACACGACATGCATATATTATACATCAAACTCTTGAGCTACTTCTGCTCTCACTCAGAATGTCAAAATATAAGTGATGTCATGTATAGTTTTTGAGATATTAACGTTTGTTTGTCACAACTCATACTATTAACTGCCGCGGGGTTCCGCATTTCTGGGTGGCAAGTGACGTCATGCTGATTCGTCCTATTGTCATTGAATTATCACTAACCATTTATTTAGTCATCTGTTTGCCTAACATTATGTAATGGTGGTCATGATTGTAAACGTTCACGTTACTGTGTGATTAGTGTAGTGACATATCCCACAGTGTGCTGTGAAATGATCTCACTGTGCACTGCAGACAGTGAAAACCCGTAGCAGATAGCTGCTCTTAGATGGTCTAACATTAGCAGACATCATCATCATATTGTCAACAACACTTTTTAGCGATCTTGAATTACATGTTGGGTAACGTTAGTAATCCCAGAATTTGCTTGATCATTAGAATCCCGCTAGCGATGCTAACATTAGACGCTAAGATGTCATTGTCATGCCAGCCAACCTAACGTTAGTCAAAACTCGTCTGCTGAAGCCGTAGCTTTGTCTCCCGCGTACAAAACCACCATATTTTAATTCCATCTGTTTGTGACTCCGATTCCGGTACGAGTGAGTCTGGCCGGCCGGTCACACCAGTACTGGATGGCTGGCTGCAGACCGTCCTGTGTTGTACTAGCGATAAGGATGATACGACTTCCAGTCGGATTTTCAAAGTAAAACGATTCTGCCCAAGTCTAAAGCACTCAGAAGCAATTGAAAACGTTTTATTTTTGTATTTCCCCTGTCTTTCCATGTGAGAGATTTAGATTGACAGCGCTGTACGCTGTGTGGCACAAGAGCAGGGCAAGCTAGCGAGAGAGAGAGAGAGAGAGAGAGAGAGAGAGAAAGACGCTACAAATTCCAACGTGCACCAGTGCGTGTTATGAAAATATTTATACGCACTGGCAGATTTTAAGGTGGGAAAATGCGTGTAATACACGCACTCTGGAGCCCTGGCCAGGACGCAGGGCCAATAGGCTATAGAGTCAAATTCCATGAAATTAAATTCAAGTGGCCAAGCTCTACAGGCAAAGCTTGACAATACCTCCTTCATTAAGAGCCAAAACCCAAGAGAGAAATCTCAGACACACCTCTAGTTTGCCTGAAATGCCTAACAAAGATTTCTGTGAAGGTGTCTCATGACAAGAAAATCAAGCTACTTACTGCATGCTGTCAGTCACTCATGCCATTATTTGCCACACGCCAAAACCAAAGATGCATGTACCCAGCAGGGTCATGTGTTATGTATTCTCTGATGTGCACAATAGAGTTTGTGCATTACAGTAGCTGTTGCATCTTTCTCTCTTTTTCCTAATGCCAATAAAGGAGGTGACAGCAAACAACAAGGCAGTCTGTCTTTGTTACCGTCCACCAGGGGAATGGGGCCCACACTTAATCCGGATAGTACTGGAGCATTTCCCAAATATGGCAGCGGTTTGGCATGGTAGACATGGTAGATCCTGAATCAGAATACACACCTTGCTCTGGTACTTTTACTACTTTTACCATGCATTCCCCCCAGCCGAGCTGATTGGCCCACACTCAGGGAGGCACATCTGGAGAAATTCATCATGATTATGGTGGCAGTCGTGGTTGAGCCCAGCAAGGCTATGGTTTCTGGAGAATGTCAATCAATTGTGGTGTCTCCCATTACACCAGGATTTTTATGTTACTCAGTCACATGTCAGCAACAATTGTGGAAGAAATGTTTATCCTGTGGACTTTGCCCCTGAGAGGAATAATGTAAGGTTGAAGTGCATAGGGTAAATGACATCAAGGGGTAACCATGATGTCATTTACCATATTCAAAGCACTAGTCTATCATTCTCAAGGTGGCTCTATAAGGGCTGTGCATTTGACTAGCGGTGTTCAAAAAGAATGCAGCATCCTTTCAGTCTTCCTTTGTGGAAAATCATATTTCCTACAGGCACTCTTCAATCAAGCATCATCCTTTACCGTGCTCAAAATACTCTACCATACAACACACAAAATGCAATGGTGGTTTAGCTCTGCCTGATTTTAAAATGTATTACATGGCTTATCAATTACGCTGCATTAAAGTGTGGATTGACTGCACATCTACGGTTCCATAGAGAGAGATAAGCAACAACTATATGGAGCTCAAAGACTGCAGGACCTTGCATTATCAGGTTTTAAGTTAAAGAAGGGTATGGCAACTTTTGGTCGTATCATAGCCAATACCACAGCCAAGCCAACCTTAGTGGAGGAACATTTACACTACACCAACAAATGACATTAAGGTCTTCTTCCAGACCATCTAAGAAGCATGTACAAACAGACTACATAATATCGACGACTATAGTGTAAAGGTGCAGTATTTTGTTGAAGCCTGTTTGATCCTGCTGCACTGGGTGTCTGGATTGATGTAATAATCTGATGAAAGGCTACCTTTAAGGTAGTTGGTGTGGAGGCACAAATGCTACAACTGAAAGATAGAGAAAAGGAACTTATGTTATAGGGATGTTAACAGCCGGGGCATTCCGCTGCATACTCACACAGCAGTTGCAGGAATAGCTTGAATAGGAGATAGAGCCATAGGAATAGAGTCAGGACCAATGACTCCTTGAAGGGTGGTGATATACGTAAGGGTTAATGCACGACGAGGTGTCCATTATCACGTTTTAAGGGACGACGTGGAGGCGTGAACCGTCCGAGGCGAAGCCGAGGATGGTTGCCTTCGCGGAGGCAACCATCCTCGGCTTCGCCTCGGACGGTTCACGCCTCCACGTCGTCCCTTAAAACGTGATAATGGACACCTCGAAGTGCATTAACCCGCTTATACAATGGTCACTTGCCAAAGAAACAAAACAAGGCCATTAATTTCTATTTCCATGCATTTTGCAATCAAAATCTAGTTTTCATAACCTTGAATATGAGTTGAGAACCGGCGAGACAAAATAGTCCCCTCGAGATTAGGCTATCATTGGATAAAATGGCTGCTTAGTTTCTACACCTGGCACAATTCTAGAATCAAGCTAACTAATAATTTGGCCAATTGTAGCCTATGTAACAACATACAAAATAAAACGGCAATGTCTAAGAATGCAACGCCATGTAACTGGGTCGTTTAAACTCGCATTCCAGGGAATTGCGTTAATGTCTGCGGGTCTTATAAGACATAAATGGCGCGAGGCAGGAGTAGAGTGAAAACTATCTGCTTTCAGTAGGCCTATGTTGGAGTCCAGGTATGTTTTAAGGACGTCTCTCTGTGTGTTGCTGTTAACTCCCCATTTCGTTGTTTTGTTTTTGTTGATCTCGTCTTTTTCCTCTTGATTTGTATCAGTGATAAGAGGCAGCGCACGCTCTCCCAGGGCGCCTGGCTGCTGGTTGCTGTAAGTTGTAAACAGAGGGTTTGACAGTTGACCAGATGAAGGGCGCAGCTCGCCCCCGCTCACGCGCGCGTCACTTAATGGCTCAGAGCCGGCTTCTGTCAGGAGAGGGAATCTCCGAAACGAAAATCAAAATGGTAAATAAGAGTTATTTTTGATAAACTGAGCACACAGGGGTGATTTAAATACTTACTTTGACCGACTAAATTTTTTTCTCAACTTCCAAAATTGTCATATTAACCCTTAACGGGGGTATAGAGCTCGAACTGCTCTCTTGATAACACTGTTGAAACTATGGCGCATTGATATGAATGGTGAACAGACCATTTGGCTGAACAACTTTACCAACTGTACATTATCACTTTTTAATGGACACCCTGCAGCCAATCAGAATCGAGTATTCACCCAGACCATGGTATAAATTGTGACAATTTTGGCCTGGTGCTTTATGTAAAAACAATACTGTAAAACCCACCACTCACACTGAAGGTGTTCTAGCTCACACTGCACGGTCCACTTTGTCTGCCCTCTAGCTTTCAGAAAACCAATACTCCAATACTGATATTGGCTGTGGTGATTTGGCAATGTGTCCATCTGCTTGTCCTACTGTAGCTCCCATGATGCAGATATATCCCCGTCCCGATATCGGTGTCTGACAGTGATGTCATCAGTGAGGTGCTTTGGTCTTTGTGCCCATACCAGGGGCCTGGGCTTTTGTTCTTGTTTTTGACCCGGGACATGGTGTTAACAGCAAAGAGCTCATGTTTAGAACAGAGGATCAAAAGACTCGCTAGTGATTATCGACCAAATAATTAGCACCGCCGCTGCCGTTGTGGCCCGGCCGAGAACCTCTGCATCATTCAGGCCTGGTTTCACTTGATGATAGGACATCATTGTTGTTTTGCTGGAGACATGCTGAACACAGCATCACATTCTTTATCAAGGAGAGAAATTCTGTACTGGTCAGGTGACCAGGATGTTCCCTCCATGCTGCCGGCACACCCCTGCTTTTCTTTTCTTGTGTACTCCCTTGGTCTTTGAGTTGCCCCACTTAGATGATAGATACAGTAGATGACCAGTTATATGACCAATAGTGCCATGTTAACGTGAGCCACAGTTGGTTTCATTTCGCTGTTCCGACCTCCTGCCCGACCTCCCCTCGACCACCCAATATTGCACAGACATCGCATCTCAAGTCCGGCCGCATCTCTCCTCCTTTCCCAGACAGGCTGCTGTCGCTGTCCATCGGTGGGGGTGCTGAAATGTAGACCAACTGTGCTCTGTGCTCTCTGCACATAAACACGCGGATATCTTCGGCTGCGTGCATCCAAGAACCGATGGTAGCCGCTAACGGTGACATGAACAGATTTGTTGAGAATTCACGGTGTAAATGATGAAGAGCAACTACATGTAATGCCCCGCCGGGCAGGACGTGCCATACATTCAGCTGTCAGTGTCACCCAAGCTTCAATCACCCAAAGGTGAGAGAAAGTTTTAACCCCCTAGTGGCTGCAGCCAAAATAAATGCATGTAGGGATTGAAAAATGAATCTTTTATTTAGGGATGCACCGATCCACTTTTTTTCAGTTCAGTTCCGATCCGATCCGATATCTGAATTTGGATATGTGCCGATATCGATATTATTCCGATATTATCGCTATTTTTTCTTGACTATGCAGTACAGACAAAAATTTGGCCAATTGAAGAAAGAATTGAAGAAAAATACAACTTGCAAAAAAATAAAATGAAGAAAAATATGCAAGGCAAATGAGGATACTTGTAAATCAAACCAGCACTATTTAGGCATTGCTGCTTTAAATAAGGGCCCTCTGGCTGGCTCCTACTAAGATACATTACTTGGTGTTTTGTAATCAATTATTTCATAACATTAGTTGTTAGGTACCTGGTTCATAATATCCCACAATAACAATTGTGTCATTAGATATTTCCAAAACAATTGGAATTGATTCGTGAAAAGTAATACATATACATTTATTTGCCAAGATATGTCTTGTGTGTCTTTATTTTTACTGAATTGTTTTGTGCAAATGAGTACAACCACGACTGTGTCGCTATGTATGTGAGGCTACATTAACGTTACTGCTATGATCTGATGCTGACATCAGAGAGGGCGAGAGAGAGAGAGATAGAGAGAGAGAGAGAGAGAGAGAGAGAGAGAGAGAGAGAGAGAGAGAGAGAGAGAGAGAGAGAGAGAGAGAGAGAGAGATTCTAGAATTTATATTGATAGTTTCTCTGCATGTATAATCAGGATATTTAAACACTGCAAACAATGAATGTCAAATTCTCTGCTATTTTGATATTGCCAATTTGTCTCTTCAACATGTTGGTTTATGGTTACAAAAAAGTTAAAGGTTTGAAAGTTGACTTGTATACCCGTGGGCAGCAATGCACTGATTTTTATACCTCACTCTGCAACAAAACACACAAACAACTCATCCATTTCAAGCGGAAAACGTACCCGGTCCGTGAATGATCAATATCAATGGCTTGATCTGATGGTCTCCAATGGCCATCTATCTACACAGGCAAACCACCTTGGTATTTGCTTGCAAACACTACCTGGCACTAGTACCCCAGTCCCTTCTTATACTCTGAATCCATAACTGTCCTCCATTTGAGCAATTTGTACTTCCAGGAGTAATGCTGTTTTGCTGAAGTCGGTGATGCTTGTTTCTTTGATATGCACATCTAGATATGAAATGCTCTTTTTTTCTTCTGTTACATACTGTAGTTGGATTCCAAGCTGTCCAGATGGTGGCCTGACTGCATACATTGTGTTTTGACTTTTTTCCTCAGATTGAACAAAATGGTTTGGAAGGACCTTGCAAATGATCTGAGGTGCCCTGCTGCTCTCACTGCCTCTTTCTTTCCGTTTCCCTGTTGTCAGTAGTATTTCCATTGTTTTACAAATGAACATAAAATCTACTGCTGATTCGTTTTCTTCATGATCTGCATACAAATTCATTACAATAATGTGGGTTGGATGGGGGGAATCACATCACAAGAAAAACGTTGGCACCTGAATAGTGTGAGGGAAATAAAACAGAAATGATCAGTTTACCTAGGTTTCAATTTACCTACATTACCATCTTAATGCACCAGATCTCTTTACAAATAGTGAAAGTGATAAACTTACAAATGCAATTAAATGGCAGTCTAAAGTTAAAACGCTCACTGCCCTGGTGTTCCAGCTGAGAGGAAAAGAAGGTAACATTCTCCTTAACTCATTCACCGCCAAAGACGTCTTTGACGTGTTATCAGCAATGGCCTTCCCCGCCAAGGACGTGTTTGACGTGTTTTTGTTTTTATTGGTGCAGCGCCTGCAGCAAACACTTGCCCAGCCTGTCACACAGACACAGGTCCCTGCCTTCAAAGGGTAGCCGACAGCACGCGATCAAACACATACCGCAGCTGTTGTTTTGAAATTGAGCAGGAGGAAAAGCAGAGAACGGGTAACGCTTCCTTGTGCAGACAGGACAAAACGCCATTGAAACGCCCTCGGCGCGCTGCACGAGCTGGAGTCGCCTTCCTCTGTGCCAGCCATGAGAAAACGGGAGAAAGTAATCAAGAGATGTGTTTGATCATCGGAGGAATGAGGAAATGATCGATCAGTTTGCGAGGGCGGTGAGGACGTGTTGAATAGCCGAGGGGAAAACGGGAACGATCAAATAGCAGAGTTGATATGACAGGGACGAGGACGAGGACCAGAACAAATCAAAAATAAACACAGGAACAGCTAGGCAGCAGCGGGCAGAAGGCACTCACAGCAGCCCGCTGTCCTTCTCAAGAGCTCTTCAGTTGGTTCATGAAATCGCTGGGCTGCGTGCCCTCCAGTGTTGCTCCTGGCCAATCCCAGCGCCACAGGGCGTGGTTATTGCTTATCCTATGTTGGGTTAGAAATCTAAAAGGGGGATCGTGTGTGTGTGTGTGTGTGTGTGTGTGTGTGTGTGTGTGTGTGTGTGTCTGTCTGTCTGTCTGTCTGTCTGTCTGTCGGTGTGTCTGTCTGTCTGTCTGTCTGTCTGCACACTCACACCGAGTAAACTGTATTGTTGAATGTAAAAAAAAAGCACTTCATGTGTGTATATATATATATATATTTTTTTTTGTCATTTGTGTCCTAACGAATAATATTTACATGTCTGATGTCAATACAGTTCAAAATAAAAGAATTGAGAGTGAGTTATGCCTGAGATTGTGCCCTTTTACAAAAATGCTTTTTTCTCCCTTTTCTCTTCCCAGACAGGCTTTTTTGGTGAACATGGGGTGTATAAAAAGGGTTATAAGTAGAGTACAGAACATGCTAAAAGCTAACTTTCTTTTTGGGGATGAAAGTAGAGACTTAGATCTTCATTTCGAGGTATTGGACATCACTGTAGTCCTAGTACAGAATTTACTGTGGGTCTTGAAAGATGACCAAACATTATGGAAATACTTGGCCTGTGCCAAAAATGCCAGTCAGATATTGGCAGTGAATGAGTTAATTAGGGAAAGCTGCTTATTTGTTTTTTCTCTTGAACAGCCCGATCAATGAAAGCAATGCAGGCTGTTAATCCAATTTCAATATGACTATGAGCTGTGGTTGGGCAATTGCACCTATAGAGTCCACTCAACCCTTTTGTAATTTTAATTATTTGCTCACAGTAGTAAAATAGTGAGGCAGAGAGAGGAGAGACAGGTCAGTTATAACTGAATTGGCTCAGGAGGTGAGGGACTGACCCACTCAACTACCTCAAGGATCTACTGCTGTGAATTTCCATTAACTGATTCCAACAGCTGGATTCATAGCTACCTTACCTTTCTGTTTCTGACGATGACAAGTTATTCCTCCCAACCATCTATCTATATAAAAGGGTCATGTGGGCAATCTCTGTCTGTTCTCTGTGTGTTCTCTGTTTAAATTTTTGTCCCACTGATGACGTCATAGGTGATGTCATAGTGATGTCATAAGAACAAAATCATCTTATGACATCACTGATGGTGCAATGATTGAACAAGTACATGAGAATAGACTGTTGGATGTTAAAGTCGAACTGAACCCGTTCGTCACGTGCGTCGCAGTTAGAACCTGGACAGTTTTGCTTTGGTATAGTAGCACCGGTGAAACACCTTAAACTGTATTAAGCTGAGGTGAGCGCAGGATGTAGTTTATTTCACTCTCCTCATAATATTCTCCCAGGTTTCATCTGAAATCTCTACTCCCAGTTCCTCTACCCAATGGCCTCTAATTTTGTTAAGTGTTACATCTCTGAGAGATGACAAGCTATTATAGATATTAGAAATCAGACATTTGGCGTTCAATGGGATTTTAAGAATCGAATAAATTCCTGACTGTGGTGGTTGGGTGGGAAAATTTGGATTGTGGGTGCGGGCAAAATGACGTATCTGGAAGTATTGAAATTGATTGGATCTGGGCATATTGAATTTATCAACTAGGAGATTCAAAATGTTCCATATATGTAAAGATCATTGAGTTTGAAAAGACCCAAGTCTTGCCATGTTGTAAAGGTAGGATTCATTTGAGCAGGCAGGAATAAATTATTTTTGCATTATGGGACTTTGAGCAGACATCTCAAACATATTAAAATATTGTCTAAATTGTGACCAGATTTTGAGAGTGGAGGCGGTGACTGGGCATGTGGTGTGTTGTGAGATCGGAAATGGCAGCTTGGTGGTAATCAGGGCATCAAGTGAGGATTGCAGGCAGGAGTTTTCCTCTGCTTTGCACCACTCTGTCTTTGGAGATTGTGTCCAGTATATGATTTTTTGTATATTAGCAGACCAGTAATAATACATAAGGTTAGGGAGAGCTAACCCAACCAGTCTCTTAGCTCTTTGAAGAAGTTCCTTGCATATTCTAGGTTTGTTGTCGCCCCATATAAATGAAGATAACTGTTTGTCTATGGACTTAAAAAAGGATTTGGGTAGAAAAACTGGGAGACATTGAAAAATATATAAAAACATGGGTAATAGATTCATTTTCAAACAGTTTATCCTGCTGGCTAGTGATAACTGCAGCAGATCCCAAGTTTTAAGATCAAATTTAAGTTTGTTGACCAGGGGTACAAAGTTTGCTTCGTGAAGGCCAGAGAAGGTTCTAGTTATGTTGATACCCAGAAACTTAAAGCCCGATTTAGAGATTCTGAAAGGCAGGTCCGCATCTGTAATGTGAAGAGCTAGGTTGTTTACAGGAAAACATTCACTTTTATGCAAGTTTAATTTATAACCAGAGAAACTCCCAAATTGGTGTAGCATTTCCACTAAGGTGGGGCTGTATGGACAGGGTCGGAGATGTATAATAATAAATCGTCAGCATATAATGACACTCTAGATCCTAGTTCCTCATTGCGCGGCTCGCGAAACGATGGCGGCTCTCGAAGCTTTAGTTGGCGGCTCTAAAAAATAAATGATTTTTTTTAAATATTTTTCCCCCCCTGCTCTCCCCAAAATTTCAATAAACCTTTATGGCATATTATTACAATACAACAATACTGGTGTTGACAGTAATAGAAGGTGCCAAATCATTCAAAACAATAAGCATTTTGCTTTTAGGAGTATTGTGCCAGCGTGCAGCGCTGTTCCAAAACGTGTCAATGTGTGTCGTTGCCTGGGAAACGCACATCCCATAATACAACTGTTCGCATCGCATCCCATAATAGTATGATGATACTTGGGATGCCATTGCGAACATAGATGTGAACAGGTTAGCTAAAACTTCAGCGTCGCCAGCGACGGCCCCCACCGTTGCGGTCGGGGTACGTTTCGAAATCCCTCCAGGCCTGAAAGATTTTCTAGGGGAAACTGGTATGTGTGTGTGTGTGTGTGTATGTGTATGTGTATGTGTGTGTGTGTGTGTGTGTGTGTGTGTGTGTGTGTGTGTGGAAAACAATAAAACAAAAAAATGGTAGGCAGATGTGCTTGGTTGGGGTGGCTTTTGGTGTTTTGCGGTAAAAGTGGCTCTCCTATTGACTTTGTCCTGCCAGTGCGGCTCTCATCGAAGAAATAGTGAGGATCACTGCTCTAGATTGTATACCTCTTCTATAAATTATCTGAATGGAATCTGAGGGTTTGAGCATAGTGAAAGGGATTCTATAGCTATGGCGAAAAGTAAAGGGCTCAAAGGGCAGCCTTGGTGTGTCGGCCTTGACAGCTGAAAGGACTGCGAGCGCATGTTATTGGTAATCACTGATGCTTTTGGGGAGGAATATAGGAGGTTGATCCATGCAATAATTTGGGACCCGAAACCAAATTTTCTTAAGGGGGCAAATAAGTATTGCCATTCGACTCTATCAAATGCTTTTTCCGCATCCAAGGAGACAACCACTTAAGGGAGTCCCTTGGATGCGTCCGAATAAATAATATCTAGCAGTTTGCGAATGTTAGTAAAAGAATGGCGGCCCCTAATAAAACCTGACTGATCAGTTGAAATTATATTTGAAATAACTGTGTTTATTCTCTAAACAAGAATCTTAGCTAATATTTTAATATCCGCATTTAGCAAAGAAATGGGCCTGTAAGAGCCACATTCTAGTGGGTTTTAGTTTGCCAGGTTTTAGTAGGAGTATGATGGATGCCTCCGTAAGGGTTTGAGGTAACACCGTTTGATTTAAAGAATCTTCAAACATATCAAGGATCAGAGGGGCTAGTTTAGACTGAAATTACCAGCTACCACAAAAATCAAAGGCATGTGAGTATGGAAAATGCAACACAAAATTACGCATCAGAGACAGCAACGGCTGTGTCACTTAATGTTGTCAGGGAAGGACACTGTGCTAGCAGTGGCATGTCCAGACTTTTTTTTACCAGGGTGGCACAAGTGGGGCACAGACTTATGAAGGGGTGGCCAATTTGACGTTTTTTGGACTTTTAGCAAAAAAAACACACGCACTCGCACGCACACGGCACACGTCAGAATAGCGTTAATTTACCATGTTCGTCCCAACTAGACTACATATATCTACTTTAATTAGTAACATTACAGTGTCTTACGTTCCTGTGTTTAAAGCATCATTTAAGAGAAATAGACCCATCAATCACACAGAGTAGCACCATACAAATGTAATATAAAGCTTCCATGTTTTATTTTTAAAGAAATTGCACCTCCAAAAGTAGGCCACATACAAAAGAAAACAATGGACATTGAAAAATACTCACAGTATAAAAGTAAAGTGTATTGAGTGCCAACATAATACAAAATAAATATTAAACAAAAAGATTTACTTTACAAGTGCAAAGCTTCAAATGTGCTGAACTCACACTAGCTTACTTGCCTCAAATAGCCACAGTATAAAGTATATAAGTGCCAACAAAACATAAATAAAAACTATTTACTTTACAAGTGCAAAACTTTAGACTATACATGTACATAGTATGCTGTACATAGCCTGACCTAGAAGCACCAACTGTGTCACATACTGTAGGCTAACTAAAAGTAAATGGTTCCCTGAGCACGTTTTGAAAAATAAATGGGCTGGAGAATCAAGGCAAATTTTCTCTATAGCTCATGATGAAATATTAATGGATGACAATATTGCTTGGGCTCAAATATTTCCTGGCCCCAATGATGAAATTGGTAGGCTATTACTTACTTCTGGACCCAAAAACCCACTGAGGCCATTCACACTGCGATCACAATATCTTTGTCACAATTTGCCATATCAGAATACTGTTTTGATGAGCAACACTTAAACGTACATCTCTTGATACTGTATGTATTCTGGTTTGCTACAAAAGATACTAGCTGCCTCTTCCAACACAGCATACATTTAAAACAGCTTAATTCTCCTGTTCTTGTGCTCGCTTGCAAACACTTTTAGAAAATCATCCATGTTCAATGCCTTCGCTCTTCTTGACTCAATGCTTAGCACACCTAAATGGCTTAGCCTGCTATCTACCATGGTTGTCCGCAAATGAGTTTTAATGAGCTTTAGAGCAGAAAAGCTCCGCTCACAGGCTGCACTGCTGACTGGAAGGACCACAGCTATTTTACACAGCCTGAAGAGCTCATGAAACACCTCTTGGTATGGTTCTAAAAACACAGTCAATTCTAGAATGCTTGCCAACTGTGCCACCCCACTCTCAGCCTTCCTTTTCAAAATTCTCCTAGCCTGGTAAAGCTCATGAGTAAGATCTTCATGATCGGAACCATACAGTTCAGCCAAACTAAATACCTGTTCATCTTGAAGGAACGTACTGCTTTTAGGATTTAAGGCCTGTATACCTTTCATTATTGAACAGTTAGGTTTTGAGAACCGTCTTTCCATTTCACCCATTATGGAGTCAAGGATGGGGTAGAGTAGTCTCTGTCTGAATGAATCTTTATCATCACTACCCTTGCGCAGCCCTATCGTACATGTCACATATGATAAGACCCACCAAGTCTGGAGCTAACTTTTTGTGATCTCTTCTTCTCGCCAGTCTCAACAGCTATATTGCACTGTTTGGCTGTGTCTATTATTTCGTGCCACAGTTGGTCACAAAATTTCTCAGTCCTGCACTCCTGAAATGTGTCATGAAGTGACTCCACCATGTCTACTGCCATAGCTAAATCAACTGAGGGTGACTGTAACAGATCAGAAAGCAGCTTGGTGGTTCCAAGCAGTTTTCGGAAGGTTGCAAGGAGGCCTATGAAGGTGAGGTCAATCTGTGCAAGCAAACCTCGAGCATCAATGGATCTCTCTCTATGATTCTCTGTAATTATATTTTGAAGAACACACAAGACAGCTGGTAACCTCTCCATCAAGTTACTGCAAGCCAACACTCTACATGCCCATCTTGTGTCACTAAGTTTTTGTAACTCCTTAGGCTGGCCACCATACATCTCCTTTTGAACATCGAGCCATTTCTGGTGCACATAAGATCCTGACATGTACACATAGAGCTTCTCAAGCAGTGAGAAGAAACAATCAGCCTCAGGTACTGACTTCACAGTGTCAACTATAACCAGGTTAAGACAGTGCGCATTACAGTGAACATAAAACGCATGTTTAGCCTCTGCCTTAATTCTGGCTGCCACACCTGAATGTTTCCCACTCATGACTGAGGCCCCATCATAACCTTGCCCAACCAGATTTGCTTTGTACTGAAGGCCATAGCTTTCCAAACAGTGGGTGATCATTTCGCTGAGCCCCTTTGCATCCAGATGTTGGGCATGTTGGAAATTAAGGAAGCTTTCATGCACAACCCCATTGTAATAGTACCTGACTACTAATGACAGCTGCTCTTTCTTTTGTAGATCTTTGGTTTCATCATCAATGACAGAGAAGACTTCACTTTCCTTCACTTCCTTCATGATAGAGTCACGTACCATACCTGCCAAGCACTCCAGAATCTCATTATGTATGGTATTGCTTGTGTATTTAGCATTGCCTTGCGCCTTCATTTTTTTGGCTACCACCGGATTGTGTTTAGCAATCATTTCTAGAACTTCTAAGAAATTCCCTTTGTTGTCAGATTCATCAGATTCCAGGTGACCTCTTTGAGCTATATTCTGAGTTGCTGTCAAAAGCAGTACATCTGCAACTGTTTTAATGTAACAGCGATTCTCTTCAACTTTCTTCCTGTACTCTTTGTTAAGCATGTCTATTATAGAAGCATCCGTAAGCACTACCCTCTTGTGCTCATTCCAGGCCAACATGGCGTTAACGTGAGACTCAGATCTCTCATGCAACTTAAAGCCACCATCTTTGAACATTGCTTTTTTCCAATGTGAAAAACCTGATTCAGAGGTGAAAACAGATTCTGGCGCATTAGGGAGGGAGAAGTGTCTGCATGCGTAACAGTAGGCTGAAACTTTATTCTGGGAGTATTCAAGCCATGAATACCGGTTGTACCACGACGCGTTGAACGACCTTCACTTCGCACCTTGCATGGTTCTGGGAAAGACGTTTAGGCAAGGTTGAGTGGGAGCTGCTGCTCTTGACTGTGAAATATCTGAAAGTGACAAAAGCATGGGAATCAGATCCTGCATTATGTTATGGAAGTCACATTGGGACAGAAGTGCTCATTGGGCATTAATGCAGATGTAAGAATTGTATGAAGTACAACATTAATTAAGCACAATATATTTCATATGAAAAATGAAATGCAAAGGCATACCATGAGGTCCAGGTGGGGAAACACGGGCTGTGACATCACTACGCTGCTGCTGCTGGGATGGGACTGCACAGGTACGGCTGGATGGAGGGTTCTCAGACGGTGGCTGACTTGGCACACCTATACCAATACAGCCATTTTAACAGTTGTATCAATTAATTTGTATGTCAAATTAGTCATATACCTTTTTCACACTTGTATTGATAGAAATAACTGTCCCTGAATAAGCAAAGGATCCCCATCCCAAGTCAAATCAGACAAATAAGCCAAATGTATACATACCCTGATGTGCAGGAGAAGCTGAAGGGCCTTCACCACTAGTATCTGTGTCTGAGTCTACAAAAACATAAGTTGCCATTAGAATTATAATAAAATCAACCTTTTTTAAGTAAGCTAACGGGCATGTTACTCATGATTATTGTACTTATACACCAGTGGTATGCAACCTTGCCCTAGTCAGGAGCCACATTGACAAAGAAAAATCTTTCCTTTCCTCCCTTATTTTTATTTTTTTATTTTTTTTTATTTTTATAAATTTATTTATTTATTTATTTATAGTAGGACTTAAAAGAGCCACAACTACAGTACCCATAAAGGAGCTGCATGTGGCTCTAGAGCCTCTGGTTGAGTACTGTATCACAGTTCTACACACATAATTGACAAGTTTCAACTTTAGTTGCAATGTCTGGCAATTAACCATAATTCCATTGACATCAAGGCAATATCAAGATAACTGTTCAGGTTACTAAAGAGAAATCTGGAACTATTAGGATTTTACAGTATATACATACCCACACATACAGCTGGGGGCTCCTGCTGTACATCCCTGCTGTCAAGCTGCTGCTTGACTCATCTGACTGACAAGGAGGAGAGCTTGTTGCTGCTCTCTCCTGCAGCTCTGACTGTGACTGACTGGTAGCAGTGCTGCTGGCTGCTCTGTCCTGCTGTGCAGTTTTTAATTTCTTAGTTTTGATGGAGAATAAATCCTCAATGTTCTGATTTCTTTTCATACTGTAATAGTCACATGAAGACATACTGTATGTCACTTTATATCTCTTGCACAATAGATTTCCTTGTGCATGCATGGATACATTTGACATGCTCACATCAGGCCTACAAAGTTACACAAGACATATTTACAGCTAGCATTAGCATTGACAACCAAACAATGACTGACGACAGGTTTGCTCATGTTAGCAACTAGCAAGCTGAGATGAAAACACAACTGCTGCACCACATTATCACATAGCCTAGCACACAGGTTTATTGTCCGTTTACCCTGTTAGTAGCAGGCTTAGTTTTAAAGACAGGGTGAAGTTTCAAGTCTACCGTAACATGTCATGATATTTTTTTTAGCGAGGGTGCTTAATTTCAAAGTGAAAATCTCCGTGTTTGTTGGCAGGTAATGTATGTTGTCTTTCTTTAAACCACTGGCACAGTAGCTATGTCATGTGTATCAAAGAGTCTACTCATGCATGCCACAATACATAAATAGCATATATTGTAGAACACACCTGGTCCATGTAGCCGCCAGGAATCAGAGGATGCTTCACTTCATCACACACACACACGACGTTGGTTTAGCGTTAAGTTGTTTGCTGCTCAGCTGCGGCCAAATCCTCAAATCAAGATCTTCTTCTCTGGGGCTTTCGGCAGGCTAGACACTACTATGGCTCATTACTGCCTCTCAGGTTTAAGACTGGATTGCGCCTATACACGGAAGCTTGGTTTACTGACTGTGCAGAGCGTTCTTTTAATACATCCATGGTGCAGAGAGCCAATCATATGGGGTGGCACCTGGGGTGGGCAATCAGATTCTAGGGGTGGCCCGTGCCACCCCAGGCCACTCCCTAGACACGCCACTGTGTGCTAGTACTTCTATGATTCTTCCAGTGTGGGTATCGTCTGCTGCAAACCCATATAAAGAAAAACTTGTCTCTGCTTTATTAGACACTCAAAGTGACACCGCTTTCATTGATCAAGAGCTGAGTCGTGAACTGCAAGTGGAAGTTTGTCCAGTGAAACTCAAACTAACCACCATGATGGGAGAGAATGTAGTTGTAAACAGTGAAAAGGTGTCTGGTCTCCGAGTGAGAGGTTACAGCTCTTCAAAACACATCCAACTCCCTCCTGCTTATACAAAAGACTGTATACCTGTAAATCGTGAACACATACCAACCTCTGAAACAGCCAAACATTGGAGTCACCTCTCGCCAATCATAGATGAAGTCCCGCCACTCCTCAGTTGTGAAGTAGGTCTCTTGATAGGTTACAACTGTTCTAGGGCGCTTGCACCTAGACAAGTGATACTAGGCAGAGATGATGAGCCTTGAGGAACAGCCTCTGTCACCGTGTTGCTGTAAAAGAGATTCCCCCATTAACTCCTATGGATGCAATTCGTGCATTAGAAAGTGATTTCAAAGAAGTCAGTGGAAATGATAAAACAGTGTCTCAAGAAGATCTTATCTTCCTAGACAAACTTAAGGAAGGGATAAAGAAAAATGAAAAAGGGCATTATGTAATGCCATTTCCCTTTAAGGAAAGGCCATACATGCCTGATAACAGACAGCTAGCAGAGGTTAGACTCAGCCACTTCAAGAGGAAATTCTCTAGAGATGAGAGATATAAAGATGACTATGTTAAGTACATGAATGGCGTAATCAAAAGAGGTGATGTAGAGGAAGTTCAGGATAATGGACTTCCTGGTGAGAAATGGTATATACCACATCACGGTATTTATCACCCAAAGAAACCAGAAAAGTTGCGTGTTATCTTTGATTGTTCGGCCAAGCATAAGGGAACTAGCCTTAACGAACACCTCCTGTCTGGTCCAGACATGATAAACAATCTAACAGGTGTCCTTATACGCTTTCGGCAACATCAGATAGCTTTGATGTGTGACATAGAAAAATGTTCCATCAATTTAAAGTAGAAGAGAACGATTGTAACTATCTCCGTTTCCTATGGTGGAAAAATGGATACCTAAGTACACAACCGCGAGAGTATAGGATGACCGTACATCTCTTTGGTGCGGCATCTTCCCCAGGATGTGCAAATTACGGGTTAAAACATCTAGCTAAAGAGAACAGCCTTGCATATCCATTAGGTGCACAGTTCATCAACAGAGACTTCTATGTTGATGATCGAGTCACGAGTGCCGAGACAGTAGAAAGAGCCATACAGCTGGCACAAGAAGCCCGTGGACTATGTGCTGAAGGAGGTCTCAGGCTCCACAAATTTGTATCAAACAATAATGCTGTTTTAGACAGTATGACGGCATCAGAACATGCAACAGACATTAAAACAAAAGACCTTGCTTTCAGTGAGATGCAAACAGAGAGAGCACTCGGCATTCACTGGAGCATAGAGAGAGATTGCTTCACATTCAACATCACACTGAAAGATCAACCTTCCACACAGCAAGGAATATTATCCACAGTGGCATCTATATACGATCCACTGGGATTTGTCGCCCCCTATCTTCTCTGTGGAAAGCAAATCCTGCAAGAAATATGTCGTCGTATGACTGCGATGCTGCGACGCTAGCCGCCTGCTAGGCTAACGTAAACAAGAGCTGCTAGCCGCCTGCTAGCAGCTAACGCTAAACTTCTTACAATGCCCTCGCTGCCCCCCCTGGATAATCACCATGCTACGGGACTATCCAATACGACGACGCTTAGTGGATCCGTGGAATCACGCTCATTTCCTTCGGATGATGAAGTTTTCTTCAAGCTGCCTGACGCTACTTCAACACCAGCTCCCTCAGTATCTCGGGTCCTGTCCATCGCCCAACAACTAACTACAACATCCGAGCGACTGGTCCGTCAACCTAGGCTACCAGCCTTTGCTCCCAAGGCCTCGTCATCACAACGGCGTGAGCTGCTTCTGGCCGCAGCACTACGACACGCTCCTGACAACAGTGGGAGTGTTGGAAAAAAGATCTCGTCAATCTGGAGAAAGTACAGATAGCCAGATGCTATGTGCCTGCCAACTTTGGAGAGGTGGTGAAAAAAGAACTGCATCATTTCTCAGATGCGAGCACCACTGGGTACGGACAGTGTTCGTATCTCAGACTCAAGAACAAGAATGGAGACGTCCACTGTGTTTTCATCATAGGGAAGTCTCGTGTGTCTCCCACAAAGGTCACCACTATCCCAAGGTTAGAACTGACAGCAGCGCAGTCTCAGTAACAGTGAGTAACATGCTTGGAGAAGAGCTAGTTTATAGCAACGTCGAACAATTATTTTGGACTGACTCTAAAGTTGTCCTAGGATACATAAATAATGAAGCAAGGCGTTTTCACACTTTTGTCGCAAACAGAGTGCAGAAAATACACAATAGCACGACACCCCAACAATGGTTGTATGTCTCCACCAATGAAAACCCTGCAGAACAACAGTGGATGAGCTACTGTCATCCAATTGGCTCATGGGTCCAACATTCCTGTGGGAAAAGGAAATACATCCTCCAGCAAAGGAGATTCTGGAGCTTCCAATCGGAGACCCAGAAGTTAAACAGGTCCTAACTTTGCAAACAAAGACTGAACAAGTGAGCCTAACAGACCGCCTGGCAAAGTTCTCATCATGGACACAGGCTGTCAGCGCCGTAGCACGTCTCAGACGGCGAATCCTGAAGGACAAATCAAATGCACACTCTACTGTGAGTGAACGACAAGACGCAGAGCTCGTGATCATCAAAGATCTGCAAGGACAAGCATATCACATAGAAATAAAGACACTAAGCAGGGGACATAGTAATGGACACTGACGAAACACAACCAAGATCCGTGTGGAGACTTGGAAGAGTCTCAGAGACTGTATCTGACAAAGATGGGCTCGTTAGGAGAGTCAAGATAAGTCTGGGAGATAGAAATCTGAACAAAAGGGGTGAACGTATAAGTAAGGTATCTGTGGTAGAACGTCCAGTTCATAAGTTGGTTCTGCTATTAGAGGCCCCTTAAGCCTTAAGCACACAAGGTAAAGGTACAATAAGGTTTGTAGTCCTGCATACATATTGTTAAAAGAAAAAAAAGGAGTTCATTTCATTTGTGGAAATCATTTGTGTTTTAAGATAGCTCATATTTAAAACACTTAATAATTTGGTGGGAGTGTAACGACCCTAGTTCATGTGTATTTTATATTTGGTATTTTGTTTTGATATATCCTGTTAACATGGAAGTGATTTTACTTTGAAGAATGGTAAACGTGAGAACTGACGCAACTTGACGGAACAACACGGAAGTAAAACTCAGAAGAAAATCGATAGCAACTAAATGGTCTCAGTCAGAGCACTGTAAACAGTAAAATAAATAAGTTTAAGGTCTAACAGGAGAGATAAGTAAGTAAAGGTAAAGTCCCACTGATTGTCACACAATGTGTGAAATTTGTTCTCCGCATTTGACCCATCCCCTGGGGGAGCGGTGAGCGGCAGCGTGCGCCACGCTCGGGAATCATATGGTGATCTAACCCCCCAATTCCAACCCTTTGATGCTGAGTGCCAACAGGGAGTCAAATGGGTCCCATTTTTATAGTCTTTGGTATGACTCGGCTGGGGATCGAACTCACGACCTCCCAGTCTCAGGGCGGACACTCAGACCACAAGGCCACTGAGCTGGTTAGATAAAAGGTTTAGCGCCAGTCGAGAGGGCAACAAGGTAACTGTTTTATTTGTGTTTAAGAACTTTTGAATGTATGTATTTTCTGGTGCTATCAGATTGTATATGTATTGATTTGCCTTCTGTCTGTCTTAATTTGTTTAGCTCTTATGTTGGTTGATTGATGAACGGATAAAGGAAACAACAGTAAACATCATAAAACCATCAGTCCAGGCTTAACTCTTTATTCAACTGGGGAGCTACATCTATAACTGTATCCATAAGAGTTGCCAATAGAATGGGGAAAAAGAAACACAAAACAAAAACGAAACAAAAAACACACAAAAAAACACATTATACTGTATATTCCCATAAGCAGCAAAACCTAAACCTATGCTTGCCAGTCAAATGGCAAACTGCAGGTCCCTAACTAACTCAAAGACATTTTTTAATTGGAACCTGAGGAGGGATGCTGCCCCCCTCATTCTCACTATTCCCTCTGAAAGACTCTACTCACAGCAATGTTTACTTTTCTCACTTACTGTCACAGAGCGAACTGCAGATCAGCTGGGGCTTGTCCGAATTCCACGAAAACAAAAAACACTGCACTCTGTCAGTTCACCCTCAGTGTACTCCAGAAATTTGAAGCCGATCCGACCAACGGTTCTCGAGATACGCGAAGGACAGAGAGAGAGACAGACACTCCCGGCATTATAGTGTAGTGTACATAGACTGTATAATAATAATCTGGACTACATGAGCATGACGTCACCCATTGGGTTTTGATGGAACGAAATGAGGCTTGAATCCCCGCTTCCTGCTCATTGTTGATTGGTTGAATGGATTAATTCTACACGGAAGTACGGGGAGAGAGGGCTGTTAAAACACTAGTAGAAGAAGAAGAAGAAGGAGGGGGCGGCTGCCCCTGGCGGCTGCCAGGGGAGTTTCCGAATTTGTCTCACAGGCTTGAACTGACTGACATCTTGTTGTTCGCTTCTGGTTGCTAGGCTTGGCGAGCAAGCTAGCAACCAGAAGCGAACAATGCTCGCTGGCTGGCTGGTTGCAGTGGTGAAATGGTCCAGGAAAACAAATATAATAACTTTTAGTCCGAAGGTATGGGCGAGTAGGAGTCCAGCCAGCGGACCACCGTCTTGTCCGGGGCCTGGCCAAGAGACCATGGTGTGGTGTGAGCCTCCAGCCTGCTAGCTGCTGCTAACCCTCCACAAGGTAAACTGCTATTATATCTCTGGGCAAACTCTAAATAACTTAATAACTAAAAAACTCTCTTTATAACTGAGGTGGATTTGATCGCGCACTTGGTGCTCTGCTATGTTGGACTGTTTGAGTGATGCTCATGTTTGTAAGCTAACGCTAGCTCGATTAGCATCGTGTGCTAACGTAAACATGTGAACAAGGTGGTTGCTATACTTTAACTGAAATTTGGTGGCGTTATGTTATAGTGATTAATATAACACAGTGTCGTTTGTTTCTTCAAGGGATGGCCGCCGGAGTACCATGGTGGAGCAGGAACAGCACAACACAACAGAGGCACATTGTCCCCTGGTCAAATTATTTGTGAAAATTAATGCTACGTTTGGATTCCCATGTGCATATATTACTGTGAGAATATTGCTGATCATCAGTTGTTCAACCTAAGATATTGCAATAACATAAGCCAAATGCTGACAATATAATGCTGACAGATTTGAGACTTTTGATAGATTTACATTGAACCATTTGGTATGTATCTGCCAGTGTGCTTTTGTCAATAAACATTGCCAACAAAGAACCTTGTTGTGTAGGCTATGTACTAAAGTAAATCATGTACCCGAATGTACCGCAAATATCATAGAACGAGCCCATTATAGTTGTCTGGTCAGATCAGGCAGGTTGTTAATAAGATGTGATATAAAGATATTTAATGTCGAGTGAACCAGCTTGGACCAAATGACCAGGAAGAAGAAGATGGAGAACCAACCTACTGCTTCAAATCAACGAACGATTTATATTTATTTAAATATGGTTATCTGTAACAATTCGACATACACAAAGGCTACACCATGCAACATATATTTCGATATCATTCAAACATAAAGAATGGTTCATTTTCCACCATGGTAGCTGGGCTGCTGTGAAATGGTTACCTATATTTGTGTCAAGTGTTGCTTGGTAGATTATCTATATATGCCTAATTTACCAGAAGACAAGACAAGTCTGTATCATCTTTAAATGTCCAATACATACAGAAAAGCAAATTGAACAAACGACCAACAGCATTCAAGTCTGCAAAAACTTGTGATGTTATGTCATAACCATACATACCAAACATAACCTTATGACGCGCCGCTTACTGTATAACATGGGCAGACCATTTAACGTTACTTCACATACATACATTAGATGACGTTAAATGGTCCGCCATTTTATGAGCGTCACGTTACATGTATGCCATCTATACAGTTACGTGTGTCTACTAACATTATTAAAATATCATAAAATAACGATATTTTCGGATAATTTGCTAAAGTATGACTTGCTATCTGCTAGCATTGTTTGCTAGGTTTTCTTATTCGTGTACTTTCCGCAGACTAGATGCCTTGCGGCACATTGCTGCCTCTAACGGGCGGAAGTATTACTGTTCCCCAATATCCGAAGTATATCGCCTATTTTCCTCGAAATGGGTCTATATTTAAAAAAACTGAGGACTTGAGAGCATGAAAAATACTTGAAATTGTTTTTTCAGACCATAAACTCATTTGTAAAGTGTTTATTTAAGACATAGACCGAGAGATAAGTTGGCTCGTTTCCCATAGAGTTGAATGGATGTTCCCGGGAGTGCTACACAAGCTGCGCCCCCCACTGGCCATTTGAGAGAATGCAATTTCCGCATCGGCCTCAAAAAGAGAGGGGCTGTGATGGGGACTGGTAGTGTAGTATAAAAGGGAGCTAGGACTCTGTCTGTTTGTTTGTCTGTTTGTCCCACTGATGACATCAGTGATGTCATACATTCACACAAACACACACACGAGACAGACACACACAAAGTCCAAGTGATACACAAGAGACAGACACATGCACGCACACACACACACACAGATGTCATCAGTGATGTCATAAATCAGGGGTCACCAATAGGCGGACCGCGGTCCGAATCCGGACCGAGACACCGTCCTATGCGGATCCAGACCTATACGCTGTTATTATACTGAGATTTTTCTTCAATGTTGCTGTGTTTTGTATTTTTAAATAGCTTTTCTGGCTATTCTAGCATTTACGGTACTGGTTTGGAGTCCCACGTGACGCTACTCGGCCAATGAAATTTACAGCCAAGATTCTTCCGTGCGGGTCCTCTCTGCCTCTCACAGCTGGTGTGAGCAGCGCTACACACACACGGGGGAGAAAAAAACCGAGACACGTTGGAGAAATAGGTGAGAAGTAGGCTATGGCGTGCTCTAAAAAGAGAAAAGCGGACACAGAGAACCAAGTTTTTAGTGAAGAATGGACAGATTTGTACATGTTTATCCTCCCCACGGGCAGTTCAAAGCCTGTCTGTCTGATCTGCTGCGAGACCGTTGCACTCATTAAAAGCAGCAATGTGAAACGCCACTACCAAACGAAGCACTGTGAATCAAATTTTGCGAAAACATATCCGCTCCATCCGTGTGTGTGTGACGTCTGTGTCTGTGCGTCTGTCTCTGTCTCTGTGGCTGGCTGGTCTTGCTCCCTCCCAGTACAACTACTGTCCCAAGGCTGCAAAAGTATGACTTCTTAGTCAGCTAGTCATTTACTCTCAGTCAGAACAGAAGAGGAAAGCTGTTCAATTGTTCAAATATGTTGAGATAAGACTGCAAAAACCAGAAAAAGGGAAACTCAAGCTGCTAATTTTATTTCATTTTTCTTAAGCACTTTATTTTACATTTTCCAAAGCTTTCTGCTATATGTGTTTTTTAATGCAGCCCTTATTTTCTTTGAAAATAAGAATTATTTATTTATTTGAGTATTTTAAAATCCCTCCAGTTAAATGTGAAAACTGAAAAAACATTGTTGAAATTAATGAGTTGTTCTTTGTTGCTGACTACATACAGACATTGATACAACTATTAGGGTATTTTATGGCACTGAATCATAACGCAGGTTAAACATTATGATGTTGCGGACCTTTGTTTGACCAAATTTTCTCGAACTGGACCTCTCTGAATTCTAATTGAATACACCAATGTCATAAATTATGACAATCAGTGATGTCAGAGGCATTGTGACATCACACACCACACACACACACACACACACACACACACACAGTTCCAGTGATGATGTCATCAATGTCATAAATTGTGACATCATCAGTGATGTCAGAGGCATTGTGACATCATCAATGATGTCATAAGAGGTTGTGATGTGAATCAGTGATGTCATAGACCTTATTCACAGCGCGGCCATCTTGGATTACGTCATCGCACGGGGTGGCAACGCGTCTGAGCCTGCGTTACAACCCATGTAAACAATGGAGCGGTAGTCCCAAAACCTGAGTTCTGTTCCACCAATTTCTTTTGATCAAATTGATAAATGGGCAGATGACAACGTCAACATCCCCAAAAGGATTCAAAAGAAGGGCTACAGTAACTGGATTGAAGGGTACATCCACGATATTCAAGGTAAATTAGGGTGCAACGTTACTGTGTACAAAGACTTGCTATCTGTGCAGTGCTTGCTCCGCCGTCATATTAATTTCACTTATCGTGATTTTTGCATTAATTTGTAATCTGACAACTTTAGTAGCGCTAACATTGCTGACATCGTCAGTTAGCTGTAAGTAGATATTGGCCACTTGTAGGTGCTATGACGTTTCCATGCTAACATTGTTTTATTAAATGGATGAATGAGCGTTATTCTATCATTAGTAGCCTACTTTTCAGATAGGTTTAACATTGAAGGATACGTTCATATCAAATTACATAGCCTGGAAGCAATTGCTTCCAGGCTATGTAACGTTGAAGGATAAGGATGATAGAATAACGCTCATTTTGCCGTTTTATGCAGGGAGCGTCGCCGTGTAAACAGGGCCTAAAATAAGTGGGAGTCTCGCTTCAGACCCCCGTCTTCAGTCATGGACAGCTGTTTGCCAGCTCCAGGACAGGTGATCCAGCATCGCTGTCTGTATGTCTGTCCTGTGGGCCCGAGTGCAGTGCTGAATATCGTGCAATTCAGCATAGCGCCAAACGGTTTAGCTCGATAACTGTTAGTCCGATTGACTTCAAACTTGGCGAGTGCGCTGCTGGGAACCCGACGGAGTGCAGTACCTTATTGCATGCAATTTGGCATATTGCCAATACTGGCAACACAAAAAGTGGTTTATCTCGAGAACCGTTCGATCGACTTCATACTTGGTAGGTGCGCTGCTGGGAACGCGGCAGAGTGCACTGCCGGATTTCATGCAATTTGGACAAGCCCATAGTCATACGCTACCTAGTCTCGCTGGCCAGCCTCCCCTCCCTACCGTGAGATGAGTCTGGCGGTGCAGGTCTCCATAGTGGGATTGCCATGGGCGGCACTTGGCGGCAGTGCCCTTGGAAAATAGTTTCCAACAATCCAACTTGTCATTTTCAGCATGTAGCAACGAGCTAGCGTGTAGGTTTCTGCCGTTAGCTTGCTAGCTAGTTAGCGTTATTGTTTTCACTGAGGCAGCAGGGCACTATTTACAGTGACATGACATGGTCGGAGCCAATGACAGAGCTTGTAATAAGCCGGGAGCGGACATCCGGCAGAGACTGAAACAGTCACTTCAATGGGGAGCTTATCCCAGTTGCCTGTTTCCGTGCAGCCAGACGACTCTCACGGAAGGGAGGGGAGGCTGGCCAGCGAGACTATACGCTACCCTACTGACAACATAAAAAGTGCTTTATCTCACGAACGGTCTGTCCGATCGACTTGAAACTTGGTGGGTGCACTGCTGGGAACCGACAGCAGTTCCTCCCTTTCTAGTTTCATTCATCTCTTTTGCATGCCTCCTGCCTGAAGTCTTGCTCCAGAATCTGAGCCTCCTGGCTGAGGATGACTGCCTGGCTTTTGTGTACCTCGTTCACCCAGTACTCCGGTACCACCCAGGCTGGGTGGTACTGGAGGCCTGGGTGGTACGCACAACCGCAACACCAGGCCACAAAGCAGAAGCTGCACATTCAGTGGTTGAGTCAGCTGGACCTGGGACACAGTTTGTGGCCAGGTTGCTTGGAGGAAGGTCAGGGGTATCTGACACGCTGCAGTACACAGTGGCATCTGCTGCCTCATCATTTGGAGCCAAGTTGTCCGAAGCCATAACTGACTCAGCTCTTTCAATGACAGCCCTTGGCTCATTTTCCAACTCAATGAGTTCCGTATGCATAATGTTGTCATTAATGGTTGTTTTTGGAGGTGCAGAGTCCACCTTTGGGGTCAAGTCATTTTCAACCACAACATAAGCTTGCAAAGCAGATGCTGCTAAAGCCAGGACACAGTTGGATTTCACACTGAACTCCATAGTAGCCCCCTGTACCACAGGCAGAGCCAAATCACCTCCATGTGGAGAAGGACCCTCCACATTTTCAGCCAGGGTTGTTTCGCCGTTCTGGCGTAGGCGTGGCACCATGCCAAACATGTTCCTTTGGACAGAGGTCTGGGAGTCCTCTGAGGTATGGTAGACATGGGTGGTACAGGTTTTTGGGCTATGCGATGCCTGGGTGATACAGGATTCCTGGGGTGCACGGAAAGGTACAGTAACAAACAATTGATCCCAATGTTCTGTTCCAATGTTGGATGGATGTGCATATTCCAGCATCTCCATTATTGTCATGTAGTCAATGGACCACATCCAGAGTGCATTCTCAACATTGAGGTGCAGCGTGGCCTCTTTTGAGTTGTCTGTAAAGATCAGTTGTGGATTGGTGACCTTGACCTTGTTTATCAAATTGATCAGCTGCCTCCAGACTAGTCTGCGTCCTTTGCGGCAGCTGTATTGGTGGTCATCCTCCTGTGAGAGGGCCCCCTTGAGGACGCTCCTGACAGAGTCCTTGCTCAATATAAGCATCTGGAAGAAGTTCAGCTTCTGATCATCTTCCTTCAGAGCAGCCGTGTAGGCGATTTGTTTCTCGGTTGGCTCCTGCTGAGCCAGCTGGGAGGCCAAGCAGTCCTGCGGGGGGTTCTTGTTCTTCTCCTTCTCCATTTCCAGAGTTTCCTCCAGCTCATTTGATGTGAAGACATCCTCCTGCCTGATGTCCTGCTCCAGAACCTGAGGCTGCTGACTGAGGATGACTGCCTGGCTTTTGTCTACCTGGGTGTTACCGGAGGCCTGGGTGGTATGCCCAACCATGGTAATAATAATGGTGATAAGGGTTGTTTTTGGAGGTGCAGAGGGGCCATCCACCTTTGGGATCAAGCCATTATCAACCACATCAGCCTGCAAAGCAGAAGCTGCACATTCAGTGGTTGGTTCAGCTAGAGCCAGGATACGGTTGGATTTCAAACTGAAGTCCAGAGTAGCCTCCTCTTCCACAGACAGAGCCAAGTCACCTTCATGTGGAGAAGGAACCTCCACATTTAGAGCCAGGGGTGTTTCAGGGTTCTGGCTTTGTGGTACTGTGGCATGCATGTTAGTTTGGACAGGGGTCTGGGAGTCCTCTGAGGAACGGAAGACCTGGGTGGTACGAGACGCCTTTGGGGTAAACGAGGCCTGGGTGGTACAGGATTGTTGGTGTGCACGGGAAGGTACAGTAATGAACAATCTACCCCAATGTTCCGTTCCAATGTTGGATGGATGTGCATATTCCAGCATCTCCGTTATTGTCATGTAGTCAATGGACAACATCCAGAGTGCATTCTCAACGTTAAGATGCAGCGTGGCCTCTTTTGAGTTGTCCGTAAAGATCATGTGTGGATTGGTGACCTTGACCTTGTTTATCAAATTGATCAGCCGCCTCCAGACTAGCTTGCGTGCCTTGCGGCAGCTATATTGGTTGTCATCCTCCTGTGAGAGGACTGCCTTGAGGACCCTCCTGACAGAGTCCTTGCTCAATATAAGCATCTGGAAGAAGAGTAATGCTATCGTTCCAGCAGCAGTCCGGTCCTATACTTATAGCATCAGCAGGGAAGGATTTATGACATAACTGATGATGTCACAATTTCAAGAGTGACATCAGTGATGTAATAAATCACTGATGATGCACTTAATCACTGATGATGTCACTCCTGACATTATGACATCATCACAATGTCAATGCATAAGTGACATCACTGATGACGGGATCGCTCAAGTGACATCCTGATGACATCACAATTGCTCGGGTGACATCACTGATGACAGGAGTGCTCGAGTTACGTGTGTGTGTGTGTGTGTGTGTGTGTGTGTGTGTGTGTGTGTCTGTATGGTCATCCTCCTTTGAGAGGGTCGCACTGATGGAGTGCTTGCTCAGTATAAGCATCTGGAAGAAGAGAAGACAAGAAGAGTGGTTGTCATTTTACTACTATAATTGCTTGTCATTAATTGTTTGTCGTTAGTTACAGTAGATGCAAGGCGGACCTTTTTTCCGATCACATCCAAAATTTGCCAAAACACTGTTCAGGGGTCTGGCATGAGTTTGGACACACCAAAATCAAGTGTGAATTCGCGATAGCTGCGACCAGATATGTGAATTTGTGTGACATCATCCCCTCCATTGTGATGTCATCCACTCCATTGACATTGATTTTGTGGACCAATATTTTTTGGTGGACTTCTAAAGCTGGACCAGCTAAAAAGTGTGTAAAAAAGTGTGCTACAGCAATATTTTAGGCCTTTACAATCCGTCCGCTGGATTTTCCGCGAAACTTCGGCCCGAGTCCTCTAGAAGTCTGGTCATACATATTCCTATGTATGCATTGACCGAGAGAGACGCAGTCGGTCCCATTTTTTAAGTTACATTACGGGGCATTCACTTATTGACAATAACATTTTAATACACGTTAACTCATTGAGTGCCATGGACGAGTATGTTCGTCATTTCGTTTAGTAACGTAGAGTGCCAAGGACGAGTATGTTCGTCAATTGCGTTTTTTGACGGTGGGATGTGGATCAAAGCATCAGGCATCTCCTGTACAAATATGGGAGCTATTGAAGGTGTATAACCTATTTTATGGACTCATTAGGTGGCGACAGTGCTCTCCAGATTACAGAAAGGTCCGGAAAACTGCAGAAAAAAGCTGTGATCAAAGAGAAACCGATGCATGCTGCAGCCAGAGCCATATAGATTGCTCTGTCTGCAGCTGACGTCGGCTGCGAGCATCAGTCAATCCGCGCACACAACTGAGCTCCTCTGCCTCTGTCTGTCTGTCTGCATATAGTTTCTCCACACGATTACCCGCCAGAAAGGCAGCACCCGACGCCGAAGGGCCAAACCATTCCCTGCAGTCCCGTTTGGCATTTACTTGTCGCGCTGGGAGCCGCCCGGGAGCCGCCCGCCGCAAAAACGGAGGCTCCGAAAATAGACTGGGTGCGTGTGGGGAGGAGTTTGCAGCTGAGGGGGGGAGAGGGGGGTGGGGCACGCAGGCTCCACAGAACTACACCACGTCACTACATCAGAAAATATTAGCTAGAGTCAGTGAATGTGCTTGAAATGCTTCATTTCACAAAAGGCTGAATATCTCAGCTTATAATTTGAAACCTGTCTTTTTGCTCAAAACAGCCTATCTTCTCCGGCTCATAACTAAAGAACGCAAAATGGGATCAATAAACTTTTTTTTGCAGATGATAGAAGAGTCTCCTCGTTCTTTGTGCGTGTTCGGTGTTTACATAGTAATATCACACAATATTCTGTGGGCCTCGAGAAATCACTGAAAACGCTCTGAAACTCTGGCACTGGGAGCTTCTGTTCTCCAAAAGTGGCTGGCACTCAATGAGTTAATTGATTCCCGATTCTTACACATAGGGCCTTTAACACATTATGCCTACTCTTATCGCGATGGCCCACAATGTTTTTCAAAATGTACATGTTCACTGGGTAAAATAAGAAAACTACTTCAACTTAGGTTATGTAAAACATGCCATATTTTTAGCTGCAGCTCTATAAGTCTCTCTGTTGGTTGGTCAGTCCACAAAAAGGTCACCACACTTTAGCACAGTTTTCACCCTAGGAGGCTGAAATTTGGCATGGAGATCAAGTGTGTGTGTGAAGGTGTGAGTTTGTGTTCATGCAAATCATTGGCTAAAAGGTGGACGGTTTGGGGGCGGTGCAAATTTCACAATGGAGTGGATGACATCACAATGGAGTGGATAATGTCACTGGTCTACAAAAATGCACATTATCTGGTCGCAGCTATTGCAAATTCGCCCTGGTTTAGTCAAGCATCGAGCATTTGGGCATAATTAAAGCTTCATTTTATCAGCCTCATATCAGCAGAAATGTTCGTTCGCCGATGCTGATATTTAATTTTAAAGCCTTTGGGCTCTATTCTCCCACAGGCCATCGGCGCTATTACGGGCCTTAACCGCAAAAAAACGTGCCTTGCGCCTGTTTCGGCAAGATAGCAATAGGCTTTAGGCTGCCAAATGCGCTTTAGGCCGAATGGGCGTGGCGCAGTCCCAAAGTGGGCGTGTCGGCGCTAAATACCAGCCTAGTGATATCTTGGGACCTGGCCTACATTTAGCGCTTTGCGCTTTTGAAAAGCAGGCCTATTCTCTGCGTTCACTGCTTCTTCTCTGTCACCCTTCTCTCTCTCTCTCTCTGAGTTCCCAGCATGCATTGTGTTTCTTCATTTCGCTACTAAATAGCCACCAAATGAGCCAAAATAGATATAAAAGGTAGTTCTAAATTAATGTGTAATGGTAACACAGCCTGCCATTGTCAACATTTCAATATTGGACCAAATAAAACATCGAAATGAAAACACCACCCTATGTGAAACATATATGTCCTCCTGGGCCTATATATACCCCTTGTCGAGTTAACGTGATTTAGAGAAGTAACAGCGGAACGCGCTTCGGAACGCGCTTCTAATGGCATCTGCTATACTGTGATGTCCCTCCAATAACTTGGCCCTATTTCACATTTAGTTTTACAATAAAAACACATTTATGCAATGACTTGACATAATGTAGGGTATATTTATGTGCATCATCCTTCCTGCAGCAGGCGAGAGAAAATGATATCTTTCTGGACAAACTTTCACCAATCTAATAGGCTATATTTTTCTAGCTGATGCATAGAACATTATTTTCACTTTGATCTTGCTATAGTGTAGCGTATTTACATGCTTGCAGTATTGAAACTGCAGTTAGATTGGTTTGAGAAGCATAATAATATGGAATAATAGCCTATAATGCAGACAGACAGGCTGGATGAAGGGAGGGGGGGGGGGCAGAGCGTTTGGCTTTCGTCTGGTTTTGCGGGATCACTGGAATTGGAGCTAAAAAGGCAAGCGTGCGATTCGTTTATTGCACTTATCCAATGAGCATGACGGTGCATAATTTTACGCCTAAAAGGCGTGGTTGTAATGCTTTGGGCTGCATCTAGCGCCAGCACGACGATATCAAGTGCGCCTGTCCACGCCCACTGCTTTGATCTGCGCCTGCCGCTCGGCCTAGAAACTGCGCCGATGCAACGATAGGGGCCTTTATCGGCTGTATCATCGTGCATCCCTAGTTTTTGTTTTTCGACCACGTTCAAAAAGCAGGTTGCCCTGCTGAACTCAGCAACATTCCTCCTGGTTTGAATACTGCTGCTCTTTAACTCATTGAGTGCCAAGGACGAGTATGTTCGTCAATTCGTTTAGTAACGTAGAGTGCCAAGGACGAGTATGTTCGTCAATTGCGTTTTTTGACGGTGGGACGTGGATCAAAGCCAGATCCATCTCCTGTGAAAGTATGGTGCATGTTGAATGTGTAAAAGCTATTTTACGGACCCATTAGGTGGCGACAGTGCTCTCCAGATTAGAGAAAGGCGAGGAAAAACAGCAGAAAAAGCAGTGATAAAACCATTCTCATGAGAATCGTTTGGCTTTTCGCTGTCGCGCTGGGAGCCGGCGCACAACGGTGGGGGGCTCCGAAAATAGACTCTGGGTGCAGCACACTTTGAAACGCGCAGCAGAAAGCCCAGAAAGCCCAGAATCGGACGCAGCTTCATCCCAGCTCACAACCGAAACCCCAGAAACGAGCGAGCCCGATCCAGACTCCCCCGACGAGCGGCCGCCATCCAGGCAGCAGAGACTCGCCTGACACACGCAGCACTCAGAACGAGCAGAGCCACCAGAGACACACCCACGGAGGAGGAGTTTGCAGTAGAGGGGGGTGGGGGTGCTGTTATATTGAAGGAAATTACTGTTCAGATGTTTCAGGTCAGAAAATATTAGCTTCAGAGTCAGTGATTTGCTTGAAATGCTATATTTCACAAAAGGCTCAATATCTCAGCTTCTAGATGGAAACGGCAATCTTCTCCGGCTGATAACTAAAGAACGGAAAATGATATCAATAAACTTTTTTTTGCTGCTGATACAATAGAGTCTCATCGTTCTTTGTGCGTGTTCGGTGTTTACATAGTAATATCACACAATATTCTGTGGGCCTCGAGAAATCACTGAAAACGCTCTGAAACTCTGGCACTGGGAGCGTCCGTTCTACAAAAGTGGCTGGCACTCAATGAGTTAATTTAAAATGTGAGAAATGGGACGGTTCAACCGTTTTAATTTGGTCCCGGTTGTCGGGCGGCAGAATGAGTGCAAGTATGAATCGGACCACGTTCGACCTGAATGTTTTATACTTGCCACGTTCAACTTTTTTCAGACGACCGCATACGAACATGTGAGGCCATCTTTGTGGCTGCCTGTTTGGGAAAGCCAAGCTCCACAGGGGCACGGTGGTGCAGTGGTAGCGCTGTCGCCTCACAGCAAGAAGGTCCTGGATTCGACCTGGGTGTGTCCCCATCCCCATATCCTCAGTGCCTACTGCCCAGGTGGGCTCGTCAAAAGGGCCTTTCTGTGCGGAGTTTGCACATTCTCCCCGTGCTCCCCTGGGGTTTCCTCCATATAGGAGAACCCCCTGCTAAAAACATAAAAAAAAAAAAAAAAGTCCAGTCAATTTGGTTTTACAAATTAAATACTGTATTTGCAGTAACAGTAGATTTTTTAAGGTGTAGAGGAGTAGAGGTTTGTGTTTCCTATTTCTAATACCCAGACTTGATCTCCTAAGAGTGTGTGCTAAATGTTGAGGCATTTCCTCTGGAACTATTGTATGGGCAGAATTTGTACTTCCGGCAAGAATCAGAATTATTTTATTTGCCAAGGTTTGTTTTCACATATCTAGGAATTTGTCTTGGTGTGGTTGGTGCTCATGTAACATTGATAAGAACAAATATAAACAAATAAGATATAAAGGATCTAAAGAGATTATAAAATATTATAAAAGGATTCAGATATTAACAGATATAGACAGTATTAACAGATATAGACAGTATTAACAGAATATAAACAGTCTTGACAGCTGGGTGAGGTAGCCTAAGTTTACAGAATATTTACAGGGTCAGGGTGCATCAGAGGTAGCAGCAGTAAGTGAGCTTTGTGTTGACATGGTTTGCAGATAAGTGACAGTCAGAGTACTAAAATATGTACAGTGATAAGGTGCATGATATGTAATGTATGTAATGAGATAACAAAGTAACACAATATGTACAGTGGAAAGGTGCCCAATAGTAGCAGCAGAGTATATTATATTATTATTATTAATAATAATAATAATAATAATAATAATAATAATAGATTGCATTATATAGTGCTTTTGTGGGTACTCAGTGCTTCACATATCGGGGGGGACTCAACTCATCCACCACCGATGTGCAGCACCCAGGGCAGTATGTATGCACACCACATCATCTATCAGGAGAGTTGAGGACTGAATGTGCCAGTTAGATATCAAGGGATGATTAGGTGGCCATGATGGAAGGGAGGACTGTGTGGGAATTTTGCCAGGGCACCGGCGTTACACCCCTACTCTCTTTAATGACCACAGAGAGTCAGGACCTTGCTTTAACGTCTATTCTGAAGGATGGTGCTCACTCTCAGGACAGAGTCCCTGTCTCTGCCTCGGCATTGGGGATGGGGATATTATTCATGAGACCAGAGGGAAGAGCACATCCTACTGGTCCTCCAACACCACTTCTAGCAACATGGTCTCCCATACAAGGACTAACCACAGTCCTGCTTAGTTTCCCCAGCAAGCCAGCAATTTAACATAGGACCCACGGTGCTGACCAAATCACTGATATACATTACATTACATTACGTCATTTGGCAGACGCTTTTATCCAAAGCGACTTACAGTAACACACTTTTTGTCAGCAATAGAGCAATCAACTATGGAGCACAGTCTATGACAACTACAAATCCTGAAGGAACAGTGGTACGAGTTTTAGTTTAGGGATTTTTTTTTTTTTTTTTTTTTTTTTTTTTTAATATTAAATAAAGAGAGAGAAAGAAGAGAGAGAAAGAAGTTAGATCAAGAGGGGCCCAGGTGGAGCCTGAAAAGGTGAGTCTTTAGTCTTTTCCGAAAGATCGGCAGTGATTCAGCGGTCCTGACCGAAGGTGGCAGCTCGTTCCACCATTGGGGTGCCAGGGAGGAGAAGAGTCGAGATCGGGATGAGCGACTTTTGAGCGCCCGTAGCGAAGGAGGAGCGAGGCGCCCTGCACTGGTAGAGGAGCGAAGGGAGCGGTGAGAGGTTTGGAACCTGACCATAGATTGCAGGTACAGGGGAGCTGACTGGTGTACTGCCCTGTAGGCCAGTACCAGTGTCTTGAATTTGATGCGAGCTGAGATGGGAAGCCAGTGGAGGTCCCGGAAGAGGGGAGTGACATGAGAGAATTTGGGTTGGTTGAATACCAGACGGGCAGCAGCGTTCTGAATGAGCTGAAGCGGTCGGATGTCGGTGGCAGGTAGGCCAGCCAGGAGCACGTTGCAGTAGTCCAGGCGAGGGATGATAAGTGACTGGACCAGGAGTTGAGTCGCTTCTCTTGTGAGGAAGGGACGGATTTTGCGGATGTTGTAGAGGGAGAACCTACAGGAGCGTGCTGTCGCAGCTATGTTGGCAGAGCAAGACAGCTGGTTGTCGAGGATCACCCCAAGGTTCTTAGCTGTTTGGGAGGGCAGTACAGTGGTGTTTTCGATGGAGATGGAGAGATCTGTGAGAGGACAGTCTTTCCCTGGGAGGAAGAGTAGCTCTGTCTTACCAAGGTTGAGCTTGAGGTGGTGGGCAGACATCCAGTCGCCAATGTCCTTGAGACATGCAGAGATGCGAGCCTCGATTTGAGTGTCGGAGGGGGGGAAGGAAAGGAAAAGTTGGGTGTCATCAGCATAGCAGTGATAAGAGAAGCCATGAGAAGAGATCACATAGGCAAGAGATCTGATATAGAGAAGAAAAAGTAAGGGGCCCAGGACTGAGCCCTGGGGGACACCAGTGGTAAGAGGGCAGGATCTGGAGACGGACCCTCTCCATAAGACCTGGTATGAGCGGTTCGAGAGATAGGAAGCAAACCAGGATAGTGCAGAACCTGAAATGCCGAGGTCAGACAGAGTGGAAAGAAGGATTTGGTGATTGACTGTATCGAAGGCAGCAGAGAGGTCAAGGAGGACAAGGACAGAGGAGAGGGATGAGGCCTTAGCAGTGTGAAGGGCCTCTGTGACAGCAAGAAGAGCTGTCTCAGTGGAGTGCGAAGCCTTGAAACCGGACTGCAGAGGGTCCAAGAGGTCATTCTGGGAGAGATAGAGAGAAAGTTGTTCGGACGCTGCTCGTTCAAGGGTTTTGGAAAGGAATGAGAGAAGAGAGACAGGTCTGTAGTTCTGAATAGCAGTAGGGTCAAGGGAGGGTTTCTTAAGCAGAGGCTTGACTCTTGCAGCCTTTAGATCAGGCGGAACAAGACCAGAGGACAGAGAGGAGTTTATGAAGGTAGTGAGGAAGGGAGATATGTCAGGTGAGATGGTTTGGAGGAGAGAGGAAGGGATGGGATCGAGGGGGCAGTAAGTGGCTCGGTTTGAGCTGATGAGTTTAAGCACCTCATCGGGAGAGAGGGGGGAGAAGGAAGGAAATCCAGGGACCGCGGGCCGAGGAGCAGGATTGGAGTTGGGAGTGTTAGTGAGGGTGCTTGGAGGATGGAAGGAGGAGCTGATGTCATCCACCTTTTTAGTAAAGAAGGTTACAAAATCGTCAGCAGAGAGGGAGGAGGGAGCGGGGGAGGGTTGAGGAGTGTAGAGAAGGTGGAGAACATTTTACTGGGGTTGGATGCAGAGGACTGGATTTCAGAGATGAAGAAGGAGGTTTTTGCTTTGGAGACAGCAGAGGTGAAGTTGGAGTGAATAAGATGGTAGGAAGAGAGGTCTTCAGGGTGGTGTGATTTTCTCCATTTTCTCTCAGCTGCCCGAAGCTCTGTTCGATGAGTTCGCAGAGTTTCGGTTAGCCAGGGAGCAGGGGGAGAGGATCGGGCAGGTTTAGTGGTGAGAGGGCAGAGAGAATCAAGAGCAGAGGAGAGAGAGGATAGAAGAGTGGTGGAAGCCTTGTCAGTGGACAGGAGAGCAAACTGCTCGGCTGAGGGAAGCAAGGAGAGGACGGTAGAAGAGAGGGAGTCAGGTGAGAGAGTTTTTAGGTGGCGTCGGGTGGTGATAGAGTGAGGGGGTGATGGGAGGGAGGAGGGGATGGGGATGGGAAGAGAGAAGGTGATAAAGTGGTGGTCAGATACAGGAAGAGGGGTCACAGTGAGGTTAAAGGTGGAGCAGGATCTGGTGAAGACCAGGTCAAGCACATTTCCTGCTTTGTGAGTAGGAGGAGATTGAGAGAGGTAGAGGTCAAAGGATGAGAAGAAGTTAAGGAAAGGGAGAGAATTTAAGGTTACTGGCTGGATGTTGAAATCACCCAGCAGGATGAGTGGAGTACCATCCTCAGGAACGAAAGAGAGAAGGGTGTCCAGCTTGTCCAGAAAGTCGCCTAGTGGACCAGGCGGGCGATAGATAACCACAATGTTGAGTTTGATGGGTAGGGATACGGCAACTGCATGGGACTCAAAAGATGAGATAGACAGATGAGAGAGAGAGGTGACAGTGTAGGTCCATTTGGGGGAGATGAGGAGACCAGTGCCTCCACCACGGCCGGAGGGCCTGGGTGTGTGGGAAAAGGAGTACGCAGCAGAGAGGGCTGCAGGAGTAGCAGTGTTTTCTGGGATGATCCAGGTCTCTGTGAGAGCTAGGAAGTGGAGGGTTTGAGATAGAGCATGAGCCGAGATGGTCTCAGTTTTCTTAACCGCCGACTGACAGTTCCAGAGACCTCCGGCAATGGTAAAAGAAGTAGTTGTGCGTTTAGGGTAGGAAAGATTACCAGGGATACTACACCTGAAGCTGCCGTGTCTACGGCGTCTGTGGGTTGAAGCTACAACAGGGATGGGGAGAAAACACATAGTTAGGAAGAGGAGTAGTTATAATAAGAAGTGAGAATAAGAGAAGTAGAAAAAGCCTGTGCTCTGGCCTCCCTGCGACGGACTCCCGCAGAAAGACTCCCTCCGTCTTTGTTCCCGAGTCTTAGTGCCACGAGGGTTAGTGCCGCTTACAGCTGCCGCTGTAGACTGACTATGCTAAGATATACTACATCTACAGGGTTCTATGCCCCGCCCTCTGCAATCAGCCGATAGTTTCACAGCTCACCTGCTTAAAACCACAAGCTAGTCAAAGTAAAAAACCAAACAAAAAAACTCACCAGTAATTCTAGCAGGAATATTTAGCAGATAGACAAGTAACAGCACAGCAAAGTTGCTCAGTTGGACTCAAAATGTGTTCTAACTGAGACAAGCCAGCTGGATGCCTTTTTAAAGCCAGGGAGTTTCTATGCCCCGCCCTCTGCAATCAGCCGATAGTTTCACAGCTCACCTGATCACCTGATCACACTCAGCTGTGATTGAATGGCCCACAATATAGGCAGATAGGAGTCTAGCACTACTTTTTTTAAACCACAAGCTAGTCAAAGTAAAAAAACAAACTAAAAAACTCACCAGTAATTCTAGCAGGAATATTTAGCAGATAGACAAGTAACAGCACAGCAAAGTTGCTCAGTTGGACTCAAAATGTGTTCTAACTGAGACAAGCCAGCTGGATGCCTTTTTAAAGCCAGGGAGTTTCTATGCCCCGCCCTCTGCAATCAGCCGATAGTTTCACAGCTCACCTGATCACCTGATCACACTCAGCTGTGATTGAATGGCCCACAATATAGGCAGATAGGAGTCTAGCACTACTTTTTTAAAACCACAAGCTAGTCAAAGTAAAAAACCAAACTAAAAAACTCACCAGTAATTCTAGCAGGAATATTTAGCAGATAGACAAGTAACAACACAGCAAAGTTGCTCAGTTGGACTCAAAATGTGTTCTAACTGAGACAAGCCAGCTGGATGCCTTTTTAAAGCCAGGGAGTTTCTATGCCCCGCCCTCTGCAATCAGCCGATAGTTTCACAGCTCACCTGATCACCTGATCACACTCAGCTGTGATTGAATGGCCCACAATATAGGCAGATAGGAGTCTAGCACTACTTTTTTTAAACCACAAGCTAGTCAAAGTAAAAAAACAAACTAAAAAACTCACCAGTAATTCTAGCAGGAATATTTAGCAGATAGACAAGTAACAGCACAGCAAAGTTGCTCAGTTGGACTCAAAATGTGTTCTAACTGAGACAAGCCAGCTGGATGCCTTTTTAAAGCCAGGGAGTTTCTATGCCCCGCCCTCTGCAATCAGCCGATAGTTTCACAGCTCACCTGATCACCTGATCACACTCAGCTGTGATTGAATGGCCCACAATATAGGCAGATAGGAGTCTAGCACTACTTTTTTAAAACCACAAGCTAGTCAAAGTAAAAAACCAAACTAAAAAACTCACCAGTAATTCTAGCAGGAATATTTAGCAGATAGACAAGTAACAGCACAGCAAAGTTGCTCAGTTGGACTCAAAATGTGTTCTAACTGAGACAAGCCAGCTGGATGCCTTTTTAAAGCCAGATATGGTATTTCCTTGTGGATTATCATGTTGTCAAGGTTATAATTAATCTCCACTGCTTTTATGGAGAAGGCAAACAGTTGAATACCGGTGTTCTTCCCATTTTATGAAGTGTATGAGGGGGGATCATGTCTATGTTCCCCGGTTCTATGTTCCCCGGGTTCTATATTCCCCGTTTTTCACTAACCCTAAACCTAACCTCCCCCAGACCCTAACCCAAAACCTAACCTCTCCCACCCCCCACGCCTAAACCTAACCTCCCCCAGACCCTAACCCAAAACCTAACCTCTCCCAGGGACCATAGCGGGGAACATAGGACCCTATTTGGGAAAAGCGGGGACCATAGGACCCGGGGAACATAGGACCCGGGGAACATAGGGATGACCCCTATGAGGGGCAGTGTGGCACAGTCATATGAGGTTATTTGATAAAGTGTATGAGGGGCAGTATGGTACAGTCATATGAGGTTATTTGATAAAGATTCAAGATTCAAGATTTTTATTGTCACTCCATGGTACAAGTATCACGTGTGAAATTCTTGTGCTGTGGACTCCGTTTACAACATAGTACAAATATAACAGGGCATATGAGTGCAAAAACAACAAGAGACACAACACGCAATAAGGCAGTATAGTGATAAGACAAGACAGAGACAGTGGCATATTCACTGCACATAGGTGCACATGTCATGTGCATACTTTAGACGTGCTTAAACATTTTAAATTCGATGTATTTGACATACAGGTGCAAATAGCATATACCTTATTAAACATACAATTAAACATTAGACATACGTAATGGTAGCAGCTACATTACGTTACAGTATGGCTACTACACTATTTGTGTATGTTAAGGAGTCTCGTGGCCTGCGGGAAGAAACTGTTCCTCAAGCGATTTGTGCGTGCTTTTGGAACCCTGTATCTCCTCCCTGAGGGTAATAGGGAGAACAGGCTGTTGTGGGGATGGTTTGTGTCTTTGATGATCTTCAGGGACCTCCTGAGGCACCGCTGGTTATACAGTTCATGCAGTTCTGGCAACTCACATCCTGTTACGTGCTGGGCCGCGCATCTCACTCTCTGTAGCGCCCTGCGGTCCATGGTGGTACAGTTCCCGTACCAGGTGGTGAAGCAGCCAGTCAGCAGGCTTTCAATGGTGCCTCTGTAGAAGTCCCTAAGGATTTCTGGCCTTAGCCCAAATTTCTTCAGGCGCCTGAGTCCGTGTAGTCGCTGTTGGGCCTTTTTGACAACAGTGGCGGTGTGACCGGCCCAAGTCAGGTCCTGGTGGATGTTGACTCCCATGTACTTGAAGCTGTCCACCCTTTCCACCACTGTGCCGTTGATGGTGATTGGGGGGTGTGCGCCCCCCCCCCCCTCCTGTAGTCTACAATGATCTCCTTGGTCTTGGAGACGTTCAGAGAGAGGTGGTTGTCCTGGCACCATTGTTCCAGGGCCCCCACCTCCTCTCTGTAGGCCGTCTCGTCGCCCCCCGAGATCAGCCCCACGACTGCTGTGTCGTCTGCAAACTTCACGATGGTGTTCGAAGTTTGAGTCGCCACGCAGTCGTGGGTGTAGAGGTCGTACCAGAAGGGGCTGGAGACGCACCCCTGGGGCGCTCCTATGCTGATGGTCAGTGGGGAGGAGGTGAGGTTGCCCACCCTCACCACCTGGCGGCGGTCTGTCAGGAAATCCAGGATCCAGTCGCACACTGCTGTGTTTAGTCCCAGATCCTTGAGCTTGCGTACCAGCCTGGAGGGTACTATGGTGTTGAATGCTGAGCTGTAGTCCACGAACAGCATTCTTACATAGGTGTCCTTCCCCTCCAGGTGGGACAGGGCGGTGTGGACCACGTGTGCTACTGCATCCGCTGTGCTCCTGTTGGGGCGGTATGCAAATTGTAGCGGGTCGTGGTCCGGGGGGAGTGTGGGGCGGATCTTTGATATGACCAGCTTTTCAAAGCACTTGCTGGCTATTGGCGTGAGGGCTATAAAGTGTATGAGGGGCAGTATGGCACAGTCATATGAGGTTATTTGATAAGCGTATGAGGGGCAGTATGGCACAGTCATATGAGGTTATTTGATAAAGCGTATGAGGGGCAGTATGGCACAGTCATATGAGGTTATTTGATAAAGCCTATGAGGGGCAGTATGGCACAGTCATATGAGGTTATTTGATAAAGCGTATGAGGGGCAGTATGGCACAGTCATATGAGGTTATTTGATAAAGCGTATGAGGGGCAGTATGGCACAGTCATATGAGGTTATTTGATAAAGCGTATGAGGGGCAGTATGGCACAGTCATATGAGGTTATTTGATAAAGTGTATGATGGGCAGTGTGGCACAGTCATATGAGGTTATTTGATAAAGTGTATGAGGGGCAGTATGGCACAGTCATATGAGGTTATTTGATAAAGTGTATGAGGGGCAGTATGGCACAGTCATATGAGGTTATTTGATAAAGTGTATGAGGGGCAGTGTGGCACAGTCATATGAGGTTATTTGATAAAGTGTATGAGGGGCAGTATGGCACAGTCATATGAGGTTATTTGATAAGCGTATGAGGGGCAGTATGGCACAGTCATATGAGGTTATTTGATAAAGCGTATGAGGGGCAGTATGGCACAGTCATATGAGGTTATTTGATAAAGCGTATGAGGGGCAGTGTGGCACAGTCATATGAGGTTATTTGATAAAGTGTATGAGAGGCAGTATGGCACAGTCATATGAGGTTATTTGATAAAGTGTATGAGGGGCAGTATGGCACAGTCATATGAGGTTATTTTGATAAAGTGTATGAGGGGCAGTATGGCACAGTCATATGAGGTTATTTGATAAAGCGTATGAGGGGCAGTATGGCACAGTCATATGAGGTTATTTTGATAAAGTGTATGAGGGGCAGTATGGCACAGTCATATGAGGTTATTTGATAAAGCGTATGAGGGGCAGTATGGTACAGTCATGAGGTTATTTGATAAAGTGTATGAGGGGCAGTATGGCACAGTCATATGAGGTTATTTGATAAGCGTATGAGGGGCAGTATGGCACAGTCATATGAGGTTATTTGATAGTTACTGTGGACTAAATACTGGATAATTGAAAGCTGAAATTATGAAAGGTGTGTCAGTGACTTTCCCTAGGGTGCAGACCAATCGCATCTCACATGTTTCATTCTCTTCATGGCACACTTTCTAATAAAGCAAAGGCCTGAAAACAACACTTTAAAACAGATCGGAGACAGAGACGCAAAACGTTCCGGTAAGACGAGAGGAGGCGGTGTTTGTTTGATGATTAATAAGAACTGGAGTACCAACAACACTAATATCGGGACGTTTTGCTCAGCAGACCTGGAGTATGTCATGCTTCAGTGCGTACCTCACTACAGTCTGAGGGAATTTACCACAGTCACCCTCACAGCTGTGTATATCCCACCACAAGCAGACACAAATAACGCTCTCAGAGAATTGGACCACGCGATCAGCGCACAGAAGGCAAGACAGCCAGAAACAGCGCTGATAGTGGCAGGGGACTTTAACAGAGCAAACCTGAAAAAAAGAATGCCCACCCTCCACCAGAACATACATTTCAACACACGGGGAAAAACACATTGGATCAGTGCTACACAAACATCCGTAGCTGCAACAAAGCAACACCCCGCCCCCCATTCGGCAAATCGGACCACGCCTCTATCTGGCTTGTCCCAAGACACAAACAAAAGCTCAAACAACACCCCCCAGCCTACCGAACCGCCCAACACTGGTCAGACCAATCAGATGACATCCTGAGAGACTGTTTCGACCAAGTGATATGGGGGGAATTCAACACAGGAGGCCTGGAAGAATATGCTTAAACGGTGTCATGTTTCATAAAAAAATGCACTGAGCATATAGTCCCAACAAAAACTGTTAAAACAATGCCAAACCAGAAACCCTGGATCAACTGTGATGTCCGGGCTGCACTTCACGCCCGGACCACCGCCTTCAAGTCCGGGACGCCAGAACAATACAAGCAGACGAGATACGCCCTCCGAGCCACAATAAAAAAAACGCAGAGAGAATACGGCAGGCAGCTGGAGGCGAAACTGGACTCAACCAACCCCAGACACCTGTGGAGAGGACCCCACACTGCCACAGACTTCAAAGGGGAAAAACAACAGCAAAACCCAGACGCGTCACCCACCCTGCCGGACGAACTCAACGCGTTCTACGCCAGGTTTGACCCCTCTGCCAGAGCGCCCACCCCCCAACCCACCACATCTCCCACCCACCTCGCCCCCCCCTCTCCTCCCCCTCCCCAATTTGCATACCGCCCCAACAGGAGCACGGCGGATGCAATAGCACACGTACTCCACACTGCCCTCTCACACCTGGAGGGGAAGGACACCTATGTGACAATGCTGTTCGTGGACTACAGCTCAGCATTCAACACCATAGTACCCTCCAGGCTGGTAAGCAAGCTCAAGGTCCTGGGACTAAACACAGCAATGTGTGACTGGATCCTGGACTTTCTGACAGACCGCCGCCAGGTGGTGAGAGTGGGCAACCTCACCTCCTCCCCACTGACCATCAGCATAGGAGCGGCCCAGGGATGCGTCTCCAGCCCCTTCTGGTACGACCTCCAGACCCACGACTGCGTGGCGACTCAAATCTCTAACACCATTGTGAAGTTTGCAGACGACACAGCAGTCGTGGGGCTGATCTCCAGGGGCGACGAGACGGCCTACAGAGAGGAGGTGAAGGCCCTAGAACAGTGGTGCCAGGACAACCACCTCTCTCTGAACGTCTCCAAGACCAAGGAGATCATTGTAGACTACAGGAGGCGGGGGGGGGGGGGGGGGGGGGCGCACACCCCCCAATCACCATCAATGGCACAGTGGTGGAAAGGGTGGACAGCTTCAAGTACCTGGGAGTCAACATCCACCAGGACCTGACATGGGCCGGTCACACCGCCACTGTTGTCAAAAAGGCCCACCAGCGACTACACGGACTCAGGCGCCTAAAGAAATTTGGGCTAAGGCCAGAAATCCTTAGGGACTTCTACAGAGGCACCATTGAAAGCCTGCTGACTGGCTGCTTCACCACCTGGTACGGGAACTGTACCACCATGGACCGCAGGGCGCTACGAAGAGTGAGGCGCGCGGCCCAGCACGTAACAGGATGTGAGCTACCAGAACTGCAGGAACTATATAACCAGCGGTGCCTCAGGAGGTCCCTGAAGATCATCAAAGACACAAACCATCCCCACAACAGCCTGTTCTCCCTGTTACCCTCAGGGAGGAGATACAGGGATGCACGCACAAATCGCTTGAGGGACAGTTTCTTCCCGCAGGCCACGAGACTCCTTAACTCATTGAGTGCCATGGACGAGTATGTTCGTCAATTGGTTTAGTAACGTAGAGTGCCAAGGACGAGTATGTTCGTCAATTGCGTTTTTTGACGGTGGGACGTGCATCAAAGCCAGATCCATCTCCTGTGAAAGTATGGTGGCTGTTGAATGTGTAAAAGCTATTTTAGGGACCCATTAGGTGGCGACAGTGCTCTCCAGATTACAGAAAGGCGAGGAAAAAACAGAGAAGAAGTCGTTGGGGAAACGGAAATCGCATCGCATCCGTATGCATCGATATGCATGAAGCATAACGTTAGCTGTGCCTGCAGCAGCCAATCTGCTGCCACAATTGAGCACCTCCGTGTCCGCTGCGATAGCCCATCCGCATGATTTTGTTATTAGTTGTTATTCTCAACTGGAAGCATGGGAGCCGGTGACAAATACACGCGGAACGCTGTAAAAAAGCTGGATGTAGCGGACTTTTCAGTGCAGAGCAAACGCAGCAGAAAGCCCCAGAGACACTCCCACACGGAGGAGGAGTGTGCAGTTGAGGGGGGGGGGGGGCACGCAGAGCAGCATACAACACTGACCCAGACAGACCAGCAAGAAGCTGCAACCAGCAGCGCACGCAGGGGCCAGCGCTGCTGGTTGCAGCTAAAAAATATTGTTTTGCCAAACAAAATTCCTTGGTTTTCGCTGTTCTATTGAAGGAAATTATTTTTGAGGTGTGACTACATCAGAAAATATTAGCTTCAGTCAGTGATGTGCATGAAATGTTTAATTTCACAAAAGGCTCATTATCTCAGCTTCTAGAAAAAAGCGGCTGTTTTTGGTTAAATCAAGCTATCTTCTCCGGCTGATAACTAAAGAACGGAAAATGATATCAATAAACCTGTTTTTGCTGATGATAGAAGAGAGTCTCATCGTTCTTTTTGCGTGTTCGGTGTTTACATAGTAATATCACACAATATTCTGTGGGCCTCGAGAAATCACTGAAAACGCTCTGAAACTCTGGCACTGGGAGCGTCCATTCTCCAAAAGTGGCTGGCACTCAATGAGTTAACATACACAAATAGTGTAGTAGCTGTACTGTACCGCACTGTAGATGCTACCATTATGTATGTCTAATGTTTAATTGTATGTTTAATTAGGTATATGCTATTTGCACCTGTACGTCAAATACGTCAAATTTAAAATGTTTAAGTAGGTCCAAAGTATGCACATGACATGTGCACCTATGTGCAGTGAATATGCCACTGTCTCTGACTTGTCTTATCACTCTACTGCCTTATTGCTTGTTGTGTCTCTTGTTGTTTTTGCACTCATATGCCCTGTTATATTTGTACTATGTTGTAAACGGAGTTCACAGCACAAGAATTTCACACGTGATACTTGTACTACGGAGTGACAATAAAAATCTTGAATCTTGAATCTTGAACTCTGATCTCTGTTGTGCTCCTGTGTGTGGCAGGTGGCTGCATACAGAAACTCAATTACCATGTGAGTTTTTAGCATAACACCAGAGTGATAGAGAATCTTTATGTAAAACAATGCATTTTCAGAGCAGCCTCATTGAAAGGCATTTGTCATTCTTTTCTCATCCCAGTGCTCTTCATGATCAAAATGTAATTTATGTTAAAAAAAAATCCACGTCTGAGACACTACATTGAAATTCACAGGAAAGATTGTTTTTCTTCCAAAACCAAATACAGATATGACACTTTCAGTTTAGTGTGGGATGAAAATGTAAATGGACCGGCTTTAGCTTGAAAAGCTGTCATTTCGATTTTCTTCACAGGATAAAGCATAGCAGCGATTCACAAGTTTATTTTTCTCATAACCAGTGCATTTTTCAACGTGCGGCATCCCAGCTATCCATTTGCCAGTTACCTCGTCTATCAGTCTCATCTGTCACATTCGATGGAGGGGGCCGATAGGGAAAATGGGTAATAACGCGGCCAGCCACAGCGCACACACAGCCCTCTCCCTCTCCCTCGCTCTCACAGATTGCGCAGCATAGCCGAGCACAAAATGGCCCGGTACTTTGCTGTAGTCCAAACTTCTCCCAGCTCCAGAGCAACTATCCTCCTGCCTGGGGCCATTCAGTGTGGGCCTGACTATTGCAAGCACTGCAGGGTAGCAAAAAGAACAAATCAAATAAATAATGTGTGTGTGTGTGTGTGTGTGTGTGTGTGTGTGTGTGTGTGTGTGTGTGTGTGTGTGTGTGTGTGTGTGTGTGTGTGTGTGTGTGTGTGTGTCAGTGGGGGTGTGTGTGTGTGTGTGGATTTGTTAGGATTGATGATATTACAGGCTCAGGCCGGGGCTCTGGTACAGCCCTGACCCAGCTCCCACTCACCTAGATAGATAGATGGCTTTAAGGGCTTTGATCCTCGCTATCTCCCACAGACCACAGAGCCTGACTGCAAAGTTTATCAAGCCCCGGCCGCCGGCCGCCAGCCGACGCCCCGGTACATTAAGGCAGCCAAAATGAACGCCTGTACATGATTGAATTTGGCCTCCGAGCAATAAAAGTTTTCCAGAATTACACCGGCTCAATCGCCCGGAAAGATTTGTTTGAAGTTGGAGTCCGATGTGGTTGATGGGTTGTTTTCAACCTGGCTACGTGTTTAGCGCACGGTTGACTGGAAGGTGAAAAAGCTGTTTGTAATGAAGCTGTTACTTAAATACTTTGATACTGTGTGTCTCGTTTTTTGATTTGGGTGTTAGTGACAGGGGAGTTTATCAGGTTCTGGATATCACAAACCTGTTACACAATGACTTGTCGAGCTCATTCACTTTTTTATAGGAAACTTTGCACTTCTACTGGCACATTTGCAGGTGCCAGTAGAATGTAATATGTTTAATACAATTCAACCGTATTAGACGTACTGTATTTGTAGTTCCGATGAGGACTTTCATAAATAAGACGGGTTCAGAAAGCGGGGGCTACAGGGAGGAGTGGCTCACAGAGATGACTGCATGTTTTGGTAACACCTCACAAATTGAATGCTTGCAAAGAAAAAGCTCTAAGGAACATGACTCCAGAATCACCTCTTGTATTCAATACTCACCTATTGGAAGGGACATTGAGATGGCCATAAAGAAGCATTGGTACTTCTTAGACACAGGCCCTACATTAATCGTCCTCATGTTGTAAAAAAAAACACACACACACACACACACACACACACACACACACACACACACACACACACACACACACACACACACACACACACAGAATCTTCATAACATGCTTGTGAGATCAGACCTGCCTCCTCTTCCCCCCCCTTCTCAGTTTCTCAGTCAAGTCCCTCCTGGCAATTCTCAGCAATGCCACTTCACCTACAAAACCAAGACCTTCAACTATCCACATTCTGGAAAATAGGTTTGAGATCAAGGGACTTATAGCTTGTAAAACACAAAATGGCATATACATGCTACAATGTCCCTGTGGTCTTGCCTATATTGGTAAAACAGAGAGCTCTCAAAACCCGTATCACTGAACATAGGTGTGCTATCCATAATCATGATCCATCCAGCCCTGTAGCCATCCACTTCACAAAAGCCCGACACAACATATCCACTCTCAGATACATTGGCATTGAAGCTGTCCACTGCTCCCCGGAGAGTAGGTGACCTTGTCTCTTTACTCCTGAGGAGAGAACTTTTCTCGATCTACATACTGGATACCCTCACACCTAGAGGTCTAAACAAGGATTTCAGCATCAAATCTTTTCTATAATGTACTTGACATCTATGGTCTTATTGGGCTACAATAGAGACTCTATGGATCGAGCTGAAATGAAAAATTTTTTTTTTTTATATTTTAGATCACATCCCTGGTTATACAGTGCACCTACCGTATTTAACAATGTATGCCCACACACAAATCACAAAAATACAATTTTCTTTTTCAAAAAAATTTCACATCAAAAGTTAATGTATCAAGAGTTAATTAATAACAGTCATCTACAGTTTGCTGACGTCAGGTAGTACTATCAAATGTCTACCCCATTTCAACCAATCATATCACGACATGACAGCAGCTGTCAATCAATCTTCATGGCTAGGAGAACATTCTGAGCAGGCAAGATGGCTGCCTACATGGGCAGACTTTTTTTTGCCCATAAATATAATATATGCCAATAATACGACATGATGCCATGCATGATGAAAAATAAAAATTACAGGAGGATTTTTTTTTTAGTTTCCACAAAAAAAAAAGTTTTCATTTTGAGAAAAAAGTCTAAATTTCCTGAATAAAGTCGAAATTTCCTGAATAAAGTCGAAATTTCCTGAATAAAGTCGAAATTTAAGCACCAGACAGAAGAAGAAAAAACTCAGAGGAGCAGGTTTTTTTTTTTTTTTTCAAGAATAAAGTCGAAATGTTGAGATTAAAGTCGAAATTTCGTGAATAAAGTCGAAATGTTGAGATTAAAGTCGAAATTTCTTGAATAAAGTCGAAATTTTGTGAATAAAGTCGAAATTTAAGCACCAGACAGAAGAGGGGGAAAAATCCGAGGAGCTATTTTTTTTTTTCAAGAATAAAGTCGAAATGTTGAGATTAAAGTCGAAATTTCGATGCATGGCCCTAAAACTCTGTCGTACAATAAGTATGTAACATACAAAATAAAATGAACGGCTTCATTTAATGTAGAATGCAAAGGACATGTAACTGGAACACAGAGGGAAATCCGCGCTTCAGCTGACGAACCTTGCAAACCGGTGCCTCTCAGAACAGGGACTAAGTGAATGGTGACAGATGAGATCTGGAGCACACGGTTAGATTCAGCAATTTAATTCAGGTGCAGAGACTGACGTTTCCACTAGGGCTGTCAAAAATAATCGATTATAAAATGCATTGCGATGCGGACGATTCTGCGAATGTCAAAAATTGATTATTACATTATTTACATTTTCTGGGAAACGGAAGGTTAGATCGCGATGCCTAATATGCCTATAAAGGACTATAGCCTATGTATTCTTTCACCCCGAATCCAACGCCGCCACCCATGAGTCTCTACAAGTTACGGTTACAGAGATACGTCCGCCCTGCATGCAGGGCTACAAGAGAGAGACTGCAGAGTAGTGTCAAGCCGTTCGTCGGCTAGAGCGTTAGCACTTTTGCTTATCAAGTGTTGAACTTAGCTCCGGTGGAATCAATGGTGTCCAGCCTGTTATTGTGTGTCCTGTCGCATCATCAAGGTTCTGCTTCTGGCACCATGTTTATATGATGGATGCCCAGTCAGGTGATATATTAACGGCAACCATTTTAGGGCATCCTCGTCATTCAGAGGTTTGGCTGTCATTCCTCAGTCTAAGTGTTGTCAGTTGTCATGTCTCCTAGTAAAGCATGTCGAGTGTGCTTTGAAACACCTTCAGTCCTCGCATGAAAACGCTATCATTCTTCCTGCATTACTGTTTCACTCCTCACACGTCAGTCATCGCACAATACGGCGTTACTCGTCAGTCATCAGTCCTCACTCGTCAGTCATCACTCGTCAGTCATCACTCCTCACTCGTCAGTCATCACTTATCACTCAAACTAGCTGTCAGTCATCACTCCTCATGTCTCACACGAAAATGCTGTCATTTCCAACACAGTCTCACAGACAATTGTAAAATAGCAACGTTTTGGACCAACGTTGCTATGCTACAATTTCGGCTCGAAAATTGTACAATGGTAACATTCTGAGATCTTAGGGTTATTGTTAGGGTAGGGGGAGGGGTTAGAAACAGAAAATCTCCGTAAACCATGCCCAAACCACGCCCACCCCTGTAGAAACTTACGTTACAGTTTTACAATTTCGGAGCCGAAATTGTAACATAGCAACGTTGGTCCACAAACGTTGGTATTTTACAATTTTTTTGGAGCTCCTGCAACATGCCTCAGTTATCACTCAAACTCATCACACACGGAAGAACAACCAAAAACAACGAATGACAGCGTTTTCATGTGAGACGTGAGGAGTGATGACTGACAGCTAGTTTGAGTGATAAGTGATGAGTGAGGAGTGATGACTGATGAGTGAGGACTGATAACTGACGAGTGACGCCGTATTGTGCGATGACTGACGCGTGAGGAGTGAAACAGTAATGCAGGAAGAATGACAGCGTTTTCCTGTGAGGACTGAAGGTGTTTCAGAGCACACTCGACATGGTTTACTAGGAGGCATGACAACTGACAACGCTTAGACTGAGGAATGACAGCCAAACCTCTGAATGACGAGGATGCCCTAAAATGGTTGCCATAGATATGTTTTGACTCGTTCTTTATTGCAACTTAACGTCAGTAAAGCTTGTGCTTCTTCTTCTTAATAACCTCGCGTCACCAGGCTCTTAACCTCAGTATAGAGACACTGCGTAACGCGTCATCATTCAGAAACCACGCCCAAGACGGGGGAAAACAGAAAGCCCCCCTCCAATCCTGGCGTTCCCCTATGTCACGTGCATGGTTGCGTGTTGCACACAAAGATCGTATATACAGAAGATGAACACTCCAACTTATTTCCTTGACAGCTAAATCCACATTTTCTTCTCACCAATTCTCAATGGCTTCCTTGTTTTGCTCAGGAGTACAAAAAAACTTTAATTTGCGATTTTTTTACATTTGTTGTGTGCGCAGCCCACCACACAACAGCTTCTAGCTATGTTTAATTCAAGGAAAATGACGCTGGTGAATGGGAGTGAACGGACCGATTTCCCCCGTGATCGGCGTGGCCTATTTCTTGCAGTGTCTCTATAGCTTGTGCTTCTTCTTTTGCGCTCTCCGCTTTTACTGTGGCTTTCCTGCATGCTTGGAACCCTGACTGCCACCTGGTGGCTAACTCTTGTAACAGAGGGCAGCATTTGTATTAATAAAAGATAATGGAAGTAAATGCATTTGTTTATTTTAATTATGGATCATAATACAATGCAATTCCAAATGCACTTTATTTTAAAAGTAGCCACACAGTGAGAAAAAATAAAGTGAAAAAAAAATCATGTATTGGGAAAAAAAGTGATGCATTGATTCAAGATGCATCGAGATGCATCGATAATTGTTTTATAATCTAATCGTAGCCCTCTGAATCGTAATCGAATCGAATCGTGAGGCCAGTGAAGATTCACAGCCCTAGTTTCCACACTACAAGTCAGGCGTGGACTGCATAATCGGGCACGTCGGGCAAATGCCCGGTGGCCTGGCCTGGCCTGGCCTGAAAAAAAAAAAAAAAAAACTTTTTTTTTTTTTGGTGCTCGCAGTCAGGCCACTCACTGAACAGCAGGCCAGGCGCCGCCTACTGGTTTACTAGTGGTTTTATTACTTTATTCAGGGTTAAAGTGGGTGCATCTCATTGTAAAATTGGACTCGGCCCAAATTGGGCTTCAAACGGCCCAAATTGTGCTTCAAACGGCCCAAATCTGGCTACAAACGACCCAAATTGGGCTTCAAACGGCCCAAATCTGGCTTCAAACGGCCCAAATTGGGCTTCAAACGGCCCAAATTTTTCGCGCGTCGGCCCGTATCGGCCTGGCCTGCTTGGTATCTAATGCCCGGCCTGAATTATGATCCCAGTCCACCCCTGCTACAAGTGTCTTCCTCAGAGTCAAACCAACTAGATGCAGATGTATAGATGATTGCATTTGTACAGTACACACTTGTGAGAGCCATCATTTCCATTGTCTGTGACACTTTAGACAAATGACAACACATAATCAGAGGTGGAATAATGCAGGTTAACAGTAATTAACCTTGATCCCTGTCTCAAACTATGCCGTTTTGGGTCCTTGATTTTGAGGGGATTGGGCCTGGAAAGTCCTTGAAAAGTCCTTCATTTGGAAGGTGTGGGGACCCCAGGTTGTATTTCCTTTTGAACAACCACTACAGAAATGTCTAGTGGTTGCTCAAAAGCCTTTTCAATCTGTTCTGTTGTTCAGCCTCGCCTGCATTTAATGTCACATTTCACAATGAAATCTTCAGTGAATTGTAGAGCCCTCAATGCCTAAGAATCGATGGGAGCGCACTCCGGCAGCATGTGTCTGTCTTTTTTGTAGAGCACAGACAGAAGACTAGAGTCTGCACAGCCTTAAATCACCTATAGCCTACACTTGCTGCTGCCTCTCCTATAGCATCACTGAAACACAAAGGATCTGTGGCCTGACAGATTAGTAACAGTCATGGTATTCATATTGCTTTGTAGGCTTGAAAATATGCATGCTATTGACGGGTCAAATCAAAGTGATACTGTCACAACAGATTCTCTTCGCTGGCAATCCTCTTCAATAGAAGAAAGGCCGTCTCATTACATTGAGGTAATAGAACCCAAAGCTACAGTATGTCTAGGTTTCTTTTTTGCCCGGCCCTTTTATGTGTTTTCTTCAAAGAGGCTGATACATCAAAGCTGGATTGGCACATTGTGAAATTCCATATGCCCATGCAGGGCAGATAATCAGCGGGGAAATAACTATCTACATATTTACCTCTCACAGTGACTGTCTGCCACACAGGCACAGCTCAGGACAGGATCTGCACTGTTTGTGTTTACCTTGAAAGCCACCTGAACCTGCTTTTGTAATCTTCTCTGGCATCTGTTAAATAAGACTTCTTTTTCGAAAAGCAGGATGGCAGTGGCAGGTTCTGAAATTTTGGCATGGTGTTCAAGTGTGTGTGTGTGTGTGTGCGTGTGCGTGCGTGCGTGTGTGTGAAGGTGTGTGTGTGTTCGTGTGTGTGTGTGTGTGTGTGTGTGTGTGTGTGTGTGTGTGTATGTTCGTGTTCATGGCTAAAAGGGGGCGGTGGGTGGGGCAAATTTTGAAATGCAGGGTGGCAGAGGCAGAGTAGGATGGGCTGCCCCTGCCATCCTGCATTTCGGAAACTCGCATAATAATAGTCTATGTGTGGTCACGGTTATTGCGAATTTGCACTTGTTTCTATGTTAGCAGCTCCTATCTGCATTCTACTTCTATTTCTTTGGCTTCCCCTTGTTGGACCCATGCAGCTGAGTGAATTGAAGTCCTACCTCATAGCACTCCCTTGCTCCTTCTCCTTGAATGCCTCTATCCCTCAATCATCTGCTGTCCTGTCTTTTCCCTCCACTCTATCTCTCCTGCTCTCCATTTCCTACCCCAATTTCGTCCTTGCCCTTGAGTGCGAGGAAGGCTTGAGAACGGCGTTTCAGGGACACGAAGGGTACGCTCTCTTCTGCCTGCCTCTCCTGAGATCGAGCTGCCTCCTACCACTTGCTTCTCCTTGCCGTGCCCCCCTCAAAGTCCCTCCATGCCACTTTCTGATGACAGTGTCAGGATACCGTACTTGTCTCAGTATAACGACTTGGTCACCGACCCAGCAGCTCCCATTCTGGGAAGACTGAGAAAGTGAAAATCCAGAGTCAATAAGAAGCGTTTGTCCCCGGGAGGGGATTTGTGTTTTGTTGTTCTGTGTTCTACTTACCCGTGTAAGTGGAAGAACCTTCAAAGTTGCAGTAAGGAGTTCTCAAATGTAGCCGCGGGTCTTTTCTCTGTGCTTATGCAGCAGGTACAGTAGTGAAGCATCCTGTGATGTGACCTCTTTGTTTTTGCTGAGCCAACATTTGTTTTCTCTCTCTCTCTCATACACATAAAGAGGAAGTTCTTTCTTCGGACATCACTCTCAGGGATGATGCTGCTTTCAGTGTCTGCCTGCACAGTTGAGTGATTGGCAAACCAAGACAGGGTGACGAAGGCCACAGCTAAGAGCCGACTGCACGGAGAGTCTCAGTTCTGCCTTCCCCGTGACTAGGGCTGTATTATATATCGTTCACACATCGTTATCGCAATGTGCGCATGCGCAATAGTCACATCGCAGGACGTGCGATGTCAAAAGCAAATTAACCCGTCATGATGCTTGACTCTCACTTTAGGGGTAGCCTACTGAGTGAAATGCAGTCTCTCTCAAAGGAGTGATGCCCCACTACTGTACTCATTCATTTAGTGCTTAGCTTCAACACAACAAACATGCACAGAGAGCTCGATTTAATTATTTTTGTTGCGTTGCTGTAAACGATGTGATTTCCGAGGCGGACGCGTCCACAGTTTGCAGCGCACTAGCATACAGCAGGCTGGCTGCTGTAACTCATGTCCGTGGAGTGGAGATATTTACTCTTGAAACACCAAAAAGCAAGACAGCAACTTATAATGACACGAAGGCTAAAGTGATTAGTGAGAAGTTGTCCGTGTATCACTGCGGCTGTCTCTCCCCTTCAGTCTCACTCCTCTACAAAATCACCCCAATCATTCTAGAACCTGTTGATCCCTAAGCCTATTTTTCAGCTCACCTGCCGAAAATGACATGCCCGAACTGAATTGAGTATATCTCCACAACTACAGGGTATTTTCTGAAAATTATTTTTTTCAAAAGCTAGCCAACACCTGTGAGATTGCTGTAGAAGTGTCAGAATCAATTACAAATGTACTGTATCAGAGTCAAATCAGTTAGAACATGGCAAAAAATAAAAAATTCAAGCTCCGCCCAAAAAGAAAACACTATTTTGGATGAAAAGCACCTGAAAATCATGGGTTGGTAGCCAAATTATTCTATGGAGCAGTAGACTAATATCTTATGAGTGCTTGTATCAAAGCAAATCCTTAGAAAGTGAACCAGAGCAATTTTACAGATGATTTACTACATATAGGCCCAGGCGGACCTGATCTGGGCACATTTTGGGCATCATGGGTGCCATTTGACTTTTCTATGGTAGAACACTGAAATACCTTTTTTTCTCCTACTTACATATCGCTATAGGTACTCAGTTAATATGCGTTATGGTTTGGATAACCCTCAAGCGTTATATCTGTATTTTTACTCTGTGAAATGCATCAGAAGAGCCTCTTCAAATTGCAGGCAAAGCCTGGGACGTTACGCAGAGGGATATCTCGGGACCCCATTGGCCGATTTCGATGATTGACACCTCTATGGAAGTGTCAGAGCCAATAGAATCGACGTGAACTGAAAGAATTTACGTCAGACAGTTTTCCAGGAAATGCTGTCGACTGAACCCAAAGCTCGTCTATTCTGTGAAGATGACCACTCCATGTAAAATCCTCCATATGGCTTTGTAAACACGATGACTGTAAAAAACAACACTTTAAGATGATGAAGAGGCATTAAGAGTAGCAATTAGTAGTGTTTTTATGAAGTCAAACACAACTTTTGATTTGAAAACAGCAAAGGTAAGACATAACTTGTAGTTTTATCTGTAAAACGTTAAACACTTTTTTGCTGTTCTTTGACAGCCTACTGAGTGAGTTTTCATCTCTCAGAGACGAGCTATACCTCTTTGGAAAGAGCAGAGTGTTAGCTTTCGAGTTTTTACTACATGGTGATATTGTTGCTTGGGGTTGGAATTCTTTTTCGTTTGAATACAAATGCTTGTCAGAGTCATTTGTGAGAGATGACAAGGGCTCAGCCCGCCGGCGGGCCCGCTAGGGGGGAAGAGGTTAAAATAGAGCTATTCTGGTAATCTGGTGAAAATCTCCGTATTTTTTCATATCGCAATATTGCAGGCACGGGAAATATCGCAATGTCAGTTTTTTCCAATATCGTGCAGCCCTACCCGTGACTGATGTCCATACTATCCATCGGCTTTACTATCAAGCTGCTTCTTTTTTTACGAGCACCATTAAACATGGAGCAACATTGATTTCATATGAACACCTTGTCAATCTTGAGAATAGTCGCCCCTACTGCTACTGCCAACATACCTGCTGCTAATGTGAACATACCTGCCATAAAAATTGAGGCTTAACGTGAACGCTTTGAAAATGGCATTCAGATGCCAGGCTTGTCTCCTTTAACTCTTCTCAGAGGATTCTAAAGATGTGTGTTTAACTGACACTGCGTTAAACTGACACTGCGTTTAACTGACAACTGACACTGCGTTAAACTGACACTGCGTTTAACTGACACTGCTTTTAACTGACACTGCGGTCTCCATTGTCTATTTAACTCTTCTCAGAGGATTCTAAAGATGTGCGTTTAACTGACACTACGGTCTCTATTGGCAAAATGTAGCCGCCCCTTCCGAGACTGAGCCAAGGAGAGAAGGAACAGGAGAGACATAGACAGGGAACAGAGTGGAACCTGCGCACGTACGCGATTCCTCCTGATACCCCCCGTCAGGTGATCAGCGTGTCGGCGAAGCCTCCTCTCCGTAACAACGTTCCCAGGTGCAACTCGGTACTCTGCCCAAGCCCAGCAAGTGAATCCATGCGCAATTCATTACTGTCACCTAAGCAACATCTTGGGAGGAGGTTTTGAAGTCAATTATGTCTTTTGTACTTTACATTGAGTGCTGTATTAAGTGTATCTGTCAAGCGTATCAGATTGTTACAGGAAAAGATAGCGGGGTTGGCATTTTCCCTTTCATATTCTCATATCTGATACAGTATGTAGCCTGGTGTGCTTGTAGGCTTGAGAGACAAATATGAAAGTTCTGACAGATAATGAGTGGGGGCCATACAAATCACCCAGCCTTGCAGCAACCTCAGACCTGTGTAGGTGTTTAAGGGAACAATACAGAAGTATCAGAGAAGTAGTTGAATAATCATGAAGGCAATCTCAAGGCTCAAAGCGTCCATTTTGCTCCCACCAAAAGTGGAATAACAAACGGACATTTAATAGAGAGCAGGGCATAATTGAGTGTTTGAATTAGAGTTCCAAATTTGAATGACTTGATGAATTTTAATTTGTAGCAAATGTCCACAGGTTTGTATCGACCGCAACCCTTTTAATCGTGATTTTCACCTCTGTGCAAACGAACAGTCCGTGCACCAATATTAACCTCACCTCTTCACACAGGGAAACAGCATCTGAAAATGACAACCGTTGACAAATCACTGTTTTCTTTACATAGAACGACTTTGAGTGTCTTTATTTCACAGGGGAGCTGGCGTCAGACGATGAGTACCTGGAAATACCAGCTATCTCCAGACAGAGAGCAGGGACGTATGAATGCACAGCTGTCAATGATATCGACGCAGATGTCCAGACTGTGGACATCACCGTCAACTGTGAGTTCACTGTTCAATATACAATGCATGAAGCATTGTAACAGATTGCACAATAGCCAACAAAAACAGCCACTGTTCACACAAAGCTACCAAAGGTTTTATTTATTTATGTATTTATTTTATTTATTATAATAATTTTAAGAATTTAAATATCTCAGCTTTCAAAATGCTTTCCTAGGTCCTAGGTCTATTGTTAGATTTTGAAGATCATGCAAAGAATTGGTTGTTGTTGTGCCAGCTCTATAAACCTGAATGAACTTAAACAGTGATTTCTTCTTCAGCATGTGCTTCTCTATGGGACTGTCAATTCCTTCTCTTAGACTCCCAAATTGGCCTTTCTAGTGTTGAGAAGGGAGTGCAGAATCATTTCAGATTCAGAAAGATGCTTTCAGTCTGAGCTTGATTAGAGCTTTTTTTTAATTAAAAAAAATAATAATAATGTGATTTAAAGACGAGCTGAACCCCCCAAAAAATTGTATGCCTCCAACGTCGATAGCCAGGCCGGAGGCAGTGGTAAACGTAAACAAAACAATAGCCATGTGCTAGGACGCTAGGCTCCACTTTTGGTCCATATATGGTCAATGATGTCACCCTGAAAGAGGAAAGAAAGAACATTGATGGTATCTAAATAAAACCTGAGCAATTCATTCACTTTGTTCATTGTTCATATTCACACATTTACTATAGAATGAATGAATGAATGAATGAATATTTTATTTTCGTGTCACGACAATTACATGACCCATCCCACATGGGATTATCAGACACATCAACATTCAATATTTAACAAAACATAACATTCCGGTATGTTACCCAACCAGAAGCTTTCAGTGCAGCCCAAATTAGAGAGTATATATACTGTACATGCAGACATAATATGCCTATACATATACATACATATACATTCATACATACCTGCACATAGAATACGAAAATAAAACAAAAATAAATAAATAAATAGACTCTAATTTATCAGTTATACGTCAACCTTCTCCTCCTGTCCCACGCTTTAGAAAGAAATTCAGAGAATGCAAAAATATTATCAAAAAGAAATTCGAGTATTACTCCGTTCTCACTATCTATCATATTTAGCTCAGGAGGAGTATGGACTCTTTTAAACATTGTTTCTCTCAAGTCATGATACAAAGGACAATATAAAATGAAATGAATTTCATTCTCCACCTCATTCAACTCACAATATTCACATATTCTATCCTCCTCAGCTACCCCTCTGTATCTTCCTGTTTCAATATGTAATGGTAGGATGCCACATCTTATCTGTGCACAGAGCGATCTCTGACTTTTGGACAAATTATACAAAACATATTTTTCACATTTATAATCTTTTTTAAATAAACAATATGTTCTTAATTTTGGCTTTTGCCAAATTTCTTCAGCCCAGGATTGTAGACATTTAACCCGGATTCGATTTTTAAACTCCTCCACATTCACAGTTTTTCTTTGAAAATAATGGTCTTCCAGACCACATTCCTGTAGTAAGTCATACAGTTCAGAAACCCATTCCCCTTCAGCAAACAAATCCCAAAAGAAAATTTACTATAGAACACCTATACCCTCTTTTACATAGAACACTTCAATTCATGTTGGTCAGTACTGTTTTGAAGATGCAGGCTTTGATATGACCCAGTTCCTCGCTTAAGAAATCACTTACATTCTGACTGCTGAAGGCCAAGAGCAGATCCTTGATTTTTTTTTTCAGATAATCAACTCTTTTGAACTGGTGTTAAATATTTGAGTTGCCTGATACAGGGGGTTGTGCTGGACCTGAACCAGGCTGGTTGCCAGTGAAATACAGGGACTACAGATACAAATGAGCTCTTAGCTATTTCTGGTGCAATATATTTATTGTGTACTGTCCCTGTTCAAATAAACAATAAAGATAAAGATAAAGAAATCATCACGAGTCAAAAAAGAAAGAGCTGCCTTGATGCTCATGGAGAAAATGTGATACCCGAAATGTTTGCATCCATATAAAACCACCTATGTCAAATAGTATAACATTATTGATTAACCACCCCACTTAGTTATTTTTGGTGTAACTATGTATACCATACTGATGTATATCACATTGCATTTAAAAAAGCAAGGATAATTTAGTTCCAATGTAATAAATACTTGAACACATCGGTGTGGATTTCTACCTATAAATCAACATGGTAAAAAAAAAAAAAAAAAGAGAAAATGCTGTGACCTCCATCATGATACTCATGCAGACTCATGCAGCCCGCAGCCCGCGTCCCATCACTGTGCCCTGCCCTTCTGTGTTGCTGTTTGCTTAGACGCTCCAAGTGTGTCAGAGGGCAGAGATGTTGGAGTGACTCTGGGCCAGAGAGGAGTGCTGGAGTGTGAGGTGGACGCCATGCCCGAGGCCGACTTTGAGTGGTATAAAGATGACAGAAGGTAATGGGTTTCACATTTGCATCTTAAGTGGCCAAATGGAGGTGTGTGTGTGTGTCTGTCTGTCTGTCTGTCTGTGTGCGTGTGTGTGTGTGTGTCTGTCTGTCTGTCTGTCTGTCTGTCTGTCTGTGTGTGTGTGTGTGTGTGTGTGTGTGTGTGTGTGTGTCTGTGTGTGTGTGTGTGTGTGTGTGTGTGTGTGTGTGTGTCCTCTGAAAAACCCTCATATTGACTAAGGGCCTGTGTCCACCTAGCGTCTTTTTCCGACTGATAAACGCTGGGAGTGCTCTGGGGAGCGCTGATCCCACCGCACAATATACAAGGAAGCAGTCTGAAACTAACGTTAGTTCAGTGCGGTAGTAGCTTGATAGCTGACAGCTAGCAAGCTAACAACACAGGTAGGCTACATTATTAAAAGCAGTAAGGACAACACTCACCAGAAATATTAGTGTCTAGCCAATCTGCTCCCACAATTGAGCCGTTCTGTCTCTGTTGCGATAGTTTCTCCATATGATTAGCTGCCAGAAAAGGAGCACCCGACATCAGCGTCTTTCTGAAAAGTTAAAATACTTTCAGCTGGGAGCGCTGGGAGCCGGCGCACAAAAACGCCGGAGCGCTCTGAAAATAGACGCTGGGCGCTGCGCACTTTCTCTAGACGTCCGTGTGCGCCCGCATACGCTCTCCCCCCATTGGAAACAACTGAAAAAAGACGCTGGACCTGAGGAAAAGACGCTAGGTGGACACAGGCCCTAAGGGTGCTTTCTCACTGGGAACGATTCCTTTCGTTCCCTTCCACACCCGGGAAAGATTTCTTTCACATTAGAATAGTTCTTCCGCGCTCGGAAACGGAACAGAGTGCACTTGCGTCATCAACTATGCCTGCAGTGTATCCTTGCTCTGTGTGGTTCGGAACGGTTGGCTTTCACCAGGGGTGAAAGTGGTTTGAATTTCTTACAGGAACTATAGGCCTACTACCCCAACCTTCATCGTTTCATATTGTTCTCCTCCCGCCCCCAGCTTCATGCATCCCTGAACACACACATCCATTTTTTTAATGCCTGTATGGTGTAGGAATTAGAAACACTTGACAATATGTATAGTGAATTATTTAAACATTACAACAACAGACTCTCCTATGTGGACTATCATGTGTGATTTCAACTCTCCTTTTTGACCAAAACATTTACCACACACTGAACAATTAAATTGTTTCTCTCCTGTGTGAACTATCGTGTCTCTTCAAGTCTCCTTTATGGCAAAACATTTACCACTCACTGAACAATTAACTTGTTTCTTTCCTGTGTGAACTACTGTGTCTCTTCAAGTCTCCTTTGCCAACCGCCATTAAACAACAGAAGAAGACATTTCACGAGCACTGACACTTCACTCACTGTATTATCACTCCGCTTCACAGCTGCTCTATCATTGCCTATTACATCCAGCCTGTTAGCTGCTAGACTCAGCTCTCAGTCTTAATCCATTTCACTACCTTTGGTAGTTAGGTGGCACTGTTGGCGCCGCTCACCAAACGTCTGGAAACCGAGACTAGTTAGCTGCTGATTTACTCCAGAAAGTAAAACCGTTTTCAAAATATGCGTTATTTTGATAAACAGACCTCACAACGGGGCTCTATAGAGTTACGTGTGTCTAGTACCATTATTAATACATCATAAAGATAATGCTGTTTCTGGTAGTTTGCTAAAATACTAGTGCTAATCTGTTAGCGAGCTATCGGGCAAGCTTCTTCTTCTTCTGCTACTTCTAATAGCTCTGCAGCAGACAGATGCCTTGAGGCACATCGCTGCCTCTCACTGGTTGGAAATATTACTGTTTCTGCTTGCTTGGGAACACTAGTGCAATCCTGGGTGGAACTGTTTTTGTTGGCGGAGGCAAGCGAGACTAGTATTGACAGACAGATAGCCGAGTTGCAGCAGCAGCAGCCGCATTCAGAAGCTGCGTGCTTATAGCCTACACACAGCACGGATTAAAACACAGGTCTAAAACACTGCATTTGAACAATTTAGAAGCAATTTATGAGAGAGACTACATGTTGTTTATGTTAACCTAATGACATAACGTCAGCCATGTGTTTCCTGGTTGGAAATTATGCGATCGATCGTATAGTATTCTGCACTCTGCAGCAATCGGATTTTGATTGACAGGCAGTTGCATGTCTTCCCCCAACGGCGTTCAGGCACGGAAAGTCTTACAGGAACTGCGCACCGGACGGTTCCAGCCCACTTTCACCAGTGGCTTTCACACTCGCAAGTGTTCCGTGCCTGGGCACGCCAAAGTGCTCCCCAGACCGCCTTTTCAAGTGGATCCTGTCACGGTTCCCTCTTGGGTGCCCAGGTGCAGAACGGAACGCAACGCAACGTTCACACTCATCAAATGTTCCGAAACTGGGGTCAATTTGGGGACAAGTGTGCTCGGGAACGGTTCCGGAGCACCAGTGTGAAAGCACCCTTAGACAATCTGATTATGTGGAACAAATAACATGCAGTTAGTGAAGACAGGTACAGTTTATACAGTAGTTCCATTAATGATTTGTTGATATGAACAAAAAAAAGGCATGTTGTTTTCAAAAGATGTAATTGAACTTAAACCTATACACATACCTTTAGTAACATGTTTAAAGCCCAATGGTTAGTTGTAATCAATGGAGGGGGGGAAGAAAATTCAGTGTAATTTCTTTCCCCTTTCAGGATCTTCAATGGCTTCGACGGCATGGAGATTGAAGGATCTGGATCGTTTTCCAAGCTGACATTTTTTAACGTTTCTGAGGCAGATTATGGCAACTACACCTGCGTTGCCACCAACAAACTCGGGACTTCAAACACAAGTTTTCTCCTGTATGGTGAGTACACACATCTGTTAGATGTGTTGGATTACTGAGATGGAAATACAAATAAGATGCTACAGTTTGTCACTAAGGTTCAGTATTTGAAGTAATAATCCACAAGTCTTTCATATAAATAAATGTCCATTTTGCTATTCTCTGTTGGTGTTTGATACCATAAAATAGTGATTCAATTCATAACTCGGAACACTTATTATAGGCTTCCCTTTTGGGGTAAATTTAAGAACTTTTTATTATGATACCCAGCACTTACATTTTTGGCCAAAATCAAGAAAAGCAAGAATCTTGCGGATTATCACTTTAACTTTTTGTTCTGTTTAAATGTAGTCAGAATTAAGATACGGTAGCTGCTCGGCTTTTGATACCATCTATACTTAAATGAATGGATTTTGTCATAAGTTATCGCTGTGCAGTATGCAATAACGTAAAAATTCATTCAGCAGCCTACTGTCATGCTCAAATGTTGTCAGTGATGTATTGCTGTTTTGTTTTCGATATGTTGTTCTGTTTGTTCCTCTGGTGTAGAGGTAATTGAACCCACTAGCTCAACACTATTGCAAGGTTAGTATTCTACACAAGCATGTGCTGCAACTATCATGTTTCTAAAGACTTTGCCGCATGCTAGCACATGATGAACATTGCCATTTTCACAAATTGAAAATTAGGCTCAGAGAGTGAGTTCTACATCTGCCCTTACTGAGGTGAGAGAGCTATACCGCTATATTTGACAATAATAGACAAATAATTTCTGGGCTTCCTTCCTTCCTGTCAAAATGAGATTGTCAGGCAGAAACTGGGCTGCATGGCGATGTTATAGAAAAGTGAATAATTAGTAACTTTAAATTCTGTTTAATAAAATTGATGAGTTCAATTTGTAGTCTTACAAGGGCCATCTTAGGGTGAGGAGAGCAAACTGCCATGTGAATCTTTGTGAAAATGGTCAATACAATCTGTTTTGCTAACCACATTTAATTTTCCTCCTTCGCAAACCTAACCATCTGTCTGTGTGGCATGGCCTTATTTTGCTTTTTGCATGCTCTTTTCCAATGTAAGTATTTATCATCTTTAACTATCATGTGTGTGTGATTGTTTGCACCTTTATTAATCGTATTTCAACAATGCACCCCATAGTTAAAGTGAGTGATTGCAAAACACCAACAACCAATGTTGGAGATATCTGTTCTGATTCTGCAACTAGTGATTACTAGCAGTGTAGATTTCTACTGCAGATTAGTTCTGTATTCAGTTTAAATCTGACTCTTAAATAATGTGGAATTATGAAGATGGTGCAGCGATAAAGGGCCAATTATATACAGTTACAGTATAATACCTTGCTCATCTTGTTATTTAATGTGTCCTTGAGACTGGCGACTGTTACTGCTTACTGTATCCTGTAAGCAAAACTGACTCCATTAACACATCCGAATGGCTTTGATATTGACTATGAGTGAGCGTCATTATTCTAATTAGCAATATGCATTAGCCATATGCAGATTAGGGATAATCTACTGTGGCGGGGTAATTGGATAGATGCCCCAAAGGAAACTGTGGTGAACTCACAGAAATCTGAGGGAGATTGGTAGTCATTGTATTACGAGCTTCAAAGTAAAAAGTTAACTTTTGTCCTCAATCCTTGAACAATACATTTATTTAGAATTTCCCCCATCCCAGAAAAGCACATGGGGCAACATAATGTGCTTTAGCTATTGCAATGTAAAAGTAGAAATACAAAAATTAAAAAAGTATTTACTTGTAGATTCATGGCAATAGCACATACTAAATGAGTGAACAGGTCTTTGCGTAACTCTTGCAAGCTCCATCCAAAACTATCCTGAAATGCACTGTACTGTAGCATATTTTCCCACAGTTGCCACAGACATTATTCCTCAGATTTTTGTGATAACAGTGTACTGTAAATACTACAATCAAACCTGCATGCATGTATTGTTCACCAAAATCAACTTTTGACAAAGCATTAGGTATTTGCCAAGAGCCATTGAGATTGGTAATAAAACGACTGAGAGGGGTTTGGATGAATTCCCAGGTAACACTGACCAAAGCAGACTTGTTCAATGAGTTTCCAAAGCACTCCACGGTACTAAGAAGGCCCTTGTTTAAGGCAGAATGACCTTCTTTCAGAGATAGATGCTAAGCAATGTTCAGTTTTAATCATTTTAAACTGGAGGCCATGGCCTTTTGTCTGCCTGGAAAACTCTGCTATTGACAGGACAAAATATTGTTGCTCTCCTACCTCAATGATAGAACTGTCTGTTATATTAGACATGTATGGTGTTCAGCAGTGGTTGCTTCAGGACTCCATTGTTTTTTCTGCTCTCACCTGACAGTATTATTAAAAATACTATCATCTCATCCTTGCACATCAGTATTCAGCCATATCTGCCTCTAAAACCAAGTTGTCAGAATACAGTACTGTATGTGGCTTACCTAACCTGGAGGTATTATGTATTAGATGTATCAAAACGGTCCTCAACTGAATCTGAGGTAGTGAGGTCAGACCTCACTAACCCAAAAGGGCAGTTTAATAATGATTTCTCCATCAAAGGAATATGTCTACAGTCATTTACAAATATAGACAAATATGGCTGTGTATCGTAAGCATGGAAAACAAATATGCCAATCAATTATATTAGCGGCATAAAGAATGAAAGCAAAATAGGATCTAGGATAGAACCCTGAGGTACTTCATAGGCATGATGCCACAATACAGTCATATCTACATGTAGCTAATATCATCAAACAAGACTGGTCACATTTAACAAGCTCGCAAAGTTTGATCTAACCTAGCTGACTAAAAACTACATCTTTCCCATTACACGGTGCTGCTAGACGGCTAGCTGATTACAGGTAACAGTCATTACAGGTAACAATAATATTTGATTCCACCAACGTCGAAGTCCCACTGCAAATGAGCTTTAAGGCAGCAGCGCTTTTTGTGTCACAGTGGTCAGTAGTTAAGACTGGTGAAATACACGCTGCCATGTAAACTCTCTGTCATATAACCTCTCTTTTAGAGGGGTCAGCATCTCTTTTAGATGTGACCTCATCTCTTCTCGAAAAGGCAACTTCTGACACCTATGGGATACGGGCAGGTTTGTGATTAATAAAGTCTTGCCATCTAATTCTGAACTAATTGTAAATAAGTACCGTAATCAGCACTTAGCTCTAGATGTTAACACTACTTATAATGTAGAAAATACAGGGTGAAGTAGTTTTTCATGAAATAAAGTACATTAAAAAAGGTTCTGCACTGCTGTCTTCCAGTGCAACCTGGTCTCACCCCATAGCGTACAAATAACACAGGTTTTCCACTTTGGAAATACGTGCAACGTGTACGCCAAAGTCAAAGTCGAGACTGGAGACAGGTGTGTCTTATATACACACGGTTGCAAACCAAAACAACTTTGGTTCTCTTTAGGAAAGTAAAACAACTTGGTCCCAGCTTAGGGTCATGGTTAACCTCACAAGGCAGCTGGACTCACAAGTACGAGATCAGGATCACATGAGAAATCCATCTGATGCTAGATATGTGTTTACTCGACTCCACCAGTGGTGCGGACCAATGAGCGTTTGAGGAAGGAGGAGTCCGTATTAAGTGGTTGAAGTTAGCCGTGATACAGATGGTGATAGACACATGGTACAACCAATCACCTACCAAGTATTTCTTGAAAGTACCTGCCCTTTTTAACCTGTTTCCAAGATTGATCGTTCCCAGATGGTTATGTGAAACAAACCATCTGGCGGCGTCAGGTTAGCTTATGGTTTGGGTTAGGCTTAAACAACAAAAACGTTAAATGCGACTTATGGTTGAAATGTAGACTTTGGACACGCTGGGGAACGAATAGAGCTCCCCGTCATGAAAGGCGAGTGTTTATGCCTCCACTACCCCGAGTACTACACTACAAGGCTTATTTCAATGTCACGCTACTTCCTGGTTACAGTTCCTGACTCTTTGGTATATGCACTGCATGCAATTTGAAAGGCGATAGTGGTGTTTTGTGTACGTAGATTGAAGAGAACGGGCTGTCCAGTGAGCACAAAGTCACATATTGTGTGTTGTGCTTGGAAGGTATTAGTGTAGTGATTATTTGTTATCTGCAGATCAAATGCTCACGTAATAACTTTCTTCTTGTAGAAGTAACAAAAAAATAACCTGGTAAATCATCCTGATCACGTGAACTCATATTCAGTTTCGTTCTGCGGATCAGTCTGGCCTTCAGCCCGCCCCCCAGTGATTTCCAGAAATTAAGAAGTGCATGGACCAATCAGGGTCCTGCCTTGTAGTTGACAACGTAACCGGCCAATCAGGGACGCCGCTAGCAAAACAGTCAACATTATGGTGGTTCCCGAAGCAACGAGCTGTAACCTTAACGTTAGTAGAATAAACACAGCCATAAAGTCCAGTTATTGCAAAAATAGACTCAATAACAACAATTAAACAAGAACAAGTATGCAGCAGAGAATATGTTTTGGATTGGATTTGGCGATGCTGATTGGCTGAAGGAGTTGTCTGTCAAGGCAAGTACTTCCACCACTGAAATCGATGTGGACATCTTGGAGTCCAGACTGATACGAATGTGAGATCACGTTATCAGGATGGTTTTACCAGGCTAACAGAAAGAGACAAAGCAGTGTTGAATGGTGAAACTTATCCAGGTGTTTTTCCTTCTTTCCTCCTGTCAGGACCGAGAGCAGTTCAAGACGGGAGCGGCGGCGCAATGGGAATGCACTCACACACCTGTCTCCTCTTCGTAGTGCTTCTGCCCTTTCTGCTAAGATTTTGAATTGGAATGGATTTGAGTGTTTTGTGTGTGTGTGTGTGTGTGTGTGTGTGTGTGTGTGTGTGTGTGTGTGTGTGTGTGTGTGTGTGTGTGTGTGCGTGTGTGCGTACGTGCGTGCGCGTGCGCGTGCACGCGCGTGTGTGTGCGTGCGTGTGCGTGTGTGTTATTTTTTCCAACTGGAACCATAAACTGATGCACAGAGTGCATGAGGTATCCTACTGCATAATGATGTTGACCCACTAAATAAGTCCGTAACAAACGTTTGTTGATTTTTAGATTTCAAGGATGTACATGTAACAAGTGTTTCATATTTGATTTGAGTTATGTTGGATATTTTTCTCTCTAAATTATATTATTCCGGATTTCTCGTTTTATGTATTTCTAAATGCGATGTCTCTTATTCAGATTGATTTGTCTTAATCTTTAACTGCATTGCATATTCATCTCAACTCCAGGAAAAGTCAAATTTACAGCAAGTATGAGAGGTGAATGTTAAATACCTCAAAGTCAAATGGAGACAGGGAAGCAGAAGGACTTGGGTTACCCTGAGGCTGATAGCCTGGAATTATCATATTTGTATGTATAATAATTAGCCTATGATTCAATGCGGTTGTTGAAAGCAGAAATTGTTTTTGACCTTCAAATATGTGTGTTTCTTCCCAGCAGTATTATGATACATTTTCAGTTGTGTCAATTTTTTTAACACATTTTTGTGAAGGGAAAACTGTGTTATTATTATTATTACTATATTATTTAGGCAAATATCCTAGTTTTATTTCTTTGTTGTTGTTGTTGTTGTTATTGTTGTTATTTTTTACCAGTACAGTTGTACACAAAATGAATGGTGTGAAGAATAATACTGTTATAATTAAGTAGTTACAGATGGAGGGAAAGACTCTTCCACTCATGTGGAGTCAACGTCAGACTTAAGTAATGCAAATGTATTAATGCTGTTGCGACTTGTTGGAGCCTTTTATGTACTTTTTTCCACACGTCGTTTATAAAGCAGTCATTTCAGAAGATGTCCCTGTTTAACCAAACCGCCACTGGTGGGTTAGAGACCGTTCAGTGAAATCACGTTAATAAAAATAAAAAATAAACTTTCGGCATGCGTTTAGACACTCGTAACCCAAAGACTGAAACAGTTTCTACTACGCAGTACTTTCAAAGGACTTCTGTTTTCCAGTCTCAACACCAAACAGATAAAGACATAATGTATATGTTCACAGTGGTGTCTTTTGACTGAAACAGCATACCAAGGGTGTAATAATGTTTTGTTTTAATATGAACGAGGGTACTGTGGAAATTATCTAAAAGAATGGATACCTTTAAACCAAAACTGTATGCGATAACGACTGCAAAATGCTAATCGGAAGATGGCTTTTTCAGCTCTTATAGTCGATAATGGAATCGCAGGCCAACTGTACAGTATGTGCGCCATCTGATTGCCCAGAGGGACCTGGAGTATCAGCAGGTCCGAGCAAACGGCCTACAACTGCTCTTTTCACTTTAGATCTGAACGTATAGGATCACACATGACCGGAAATGTGAGAATACAGCCAGCAAGAAAAATTATGTCCACAAAAATTACTCTTTGCATTGTATTATGGATAAAGAAGTAACATACCAATGCAGAAGTACCACAGTCATTTTGAGAAGCAGCATAATGAAGATCTACTATTTATAGCATCATCATCGAAGACTTTCTGCAATAATCTGCAACCTCTCACAACACGGCGGTAGAATTAAGGCCAGTAATAGTGTCTTTTTCACCATTTTTTTGTTAGCAAGTGACTTCTACCCACTGTCGGTCAGATTTGATATAGGCTATTGATTTGCAATGTGGACTACACAATAAGAGAGCGTATTTTTATGACATCATGCATCGCTTAGAGGATGCATTGCTGTCTGCCTTTGTCGATGCACTTGAAACAGCCATCTATTGACTGCTGGCCACTATGAGAGCCGCGCGGGGAACATCAATGGAAATCTGTGCAGCCCGGCAGCATTTGTGGGCTTTCATTACAAAATAACATCAAATAGGATACATGTATTTAAAGAGGAAAAAAGGGTTGCGTGTATGTTTGTGTGTTTAGTGGTGGGTGGCAATGATGTGCTTCTTGTGATCTTACAGTACAGCTCCGACTGAGTGCTTTCACACAGACGCTTATTTTGAAATGAAGTGCTTCGTGAAAAGAAGAGCAAGAAAGAGCAAAGTGGGCTCTGCTCGCGCACACATTTCCCCTCTCCTCTTCCTGGCTCGCCTCGGCTCTGATGAGCTCCTATAGAGGTAGGCCGTCGTCCAGCTTCTCTTTTGAACTTGGCCCACCTTTCTAGCTGTTTTGAATAACAAGGTGTGTGCTCATTAAATATTAAAAAGTAGCCAATATCCAAATCAAAAGCATTATTGAAGTTGATTAGGGCTGAATCTGACAGGCTAATCATGGTTTGCTTTTCAAACGTAAGACAATGAGACAAAGGCAGACCATTATTCATCTCCAACAGAACCATGTGCGCAGATGACACGGTCATTATTCCCTCCTGTCTTGAAGGATGGCGCTACTGATCGGCCTGTATTCACAAAACATCTTAAGGGAACACTCTGCCCATTTTCAACCAGCTTTGTATCATTAGAACATCAGTAGTATATCAGAAAACTGTAAACTGTTTTGAAGTCTGTCATTTAATTTGACAGTTATTGAGTGAGTTAGTGTGGACCAGTGACATCACTGGTCCACACTAACTCACTCAATAACTGTCAAATTAAATGACAGACTTCAAAACCGTTTACAGTTTTCTGATATACTACTGATGTTCTAATGATAAAAAGCTGGTTGAAAATGGGCGGAGTGTTCCTTTAAGGCTAAAAGTAGCTCCTAACTTGCTGATTTAAGAGAAACTCTTGAAAAAAATGGGTGTGTCAGTCCTAACTTTAAGACTCCTACATTTTAGAGTATTTCACAAAGTGTTTTAGCGCTAAAACCAACTCCTAAACCTTTGACAATTTAGAAGTCCTCAAGAGGACTCCTAAGTCACTAAGAGCAAATCACAAACAATCCTAAAATGGCTGCTGCCCGGAATTGCATCAACATTTGAGAAACATTTAATGATACTGAGCTTTTAAAAAGTACTATGATGATAATCCCATAGTGTGATGATCCTAGTAGAGCTAGTCAAGGATGCAGTGACCTCACCAACCAACAGAAACGACCCAACAACACCAGAGATCACGGTTGTGACAAGGGAGGCAGGGGGTAGGAGGGAGAGGCAAGAGGAGGGAGGGAGGCAGGGGCATTGCCATGATTGGCAACTGAATTGTTGGCCCTGAAAGAGATTTCATTCTGTTATTGCCGTGCTTGTGTTGCTTATTGTCATTATATCACATCATTCTGTGACCTTGAGTAAACATGAGAATGATTGATTGTGTTTGTGTCACTCACAGCTGTGAGTCATTATATGAGGCAAATCTTCAATTAGAGAGAAAAAAAGACACCTGTCAAGTTCATTAAGGAAAAGCAACTGCATCGTAGTGTCAATGCTCCCCTCCAGCCCCTATGCTGCTGTAGTGTCCGAGTGCCCAAGGACACTGTAGCCCACTGAGGCAATAGCTGATAGAGACTTGGGTGCTGAGCCTCCTCCTAATAAATGCAATAAATATTTCCAATTAGAGATGACATCTTAATATAATCTCTGATTTCATGTATTGAAAGGTTAATTTATGTATAACATTTTTGTAAAGGTGAAAAACATTGCATGATAGAGAATAAACATTGTGCCCTAGCAGAGAAAATTATTTGCCTAATGTCGTACCTGTACAGTAGCAGTTGTTTGTCGCAATTTATGACGTTGACTGGGACTGCAAGAAATACCAGCCTTTCTCACACTCGTCGTAGGTTCTGGTCACAAGTGGGAAATCCGAAATTATTAGCAAGCAGATATTTTCCCATGCTTCTCGTACGGCTTTTGAAGTTATCCCAACTCCAAATTTCCCTTAAATAATGTCCTTTTCATTCACAAGTTGCGCAAGAAGTAAAAGTTGTTCCTGCGTCCAGTTTGGCTTCCGTTTGCCCCATCCATGGTTATTTTAGTCTGATAATGACGTCTATAGATAGGCCTACCCGCTAATTATTAATGAGCTGCCAGACATGCCAGCCTTCGGTTTCGTTCACACAGGGCACCTACGCCTCGCCTTGCCTCATCCCACGCCTACACCTACAGTACATACCTTGAGCTGGGCGTGAACCTATCACACGCTTTTGCGATCACACTGGACGCCTATTCCACGCTGAACCTGAGCCGAGTCACAAGCGCTTCTCCTCTCTCCCGAGTGTTTTTTTTTCACGTGTGGTCCCGAATTATCATGGGTAGGTAAAATAAATCTGCTTGCGATGCAGTCAAAAATTGCAGCTCTGATTGCTCGGTCCTTGTTGTTTGGGTCACTGCTGTCATAGAGAACTGAATGCTGTTGGACTAAGTGGATTAACTTTTCATTGTCCATCTTGCTTCTTCGGTCGCTATTCTCTCTCCTGAAGATTTGTTTACTGACGGGGAGAAAGCCCCAGGTGATAGCCACCTGTCAATCTCTCTCTCTCTCTCTCTCTGTAACGCTGTTGTAGTAACACCATTTTATTTTGAAATTCAGTTGACTTTGCCATTTCCCACGGATATTGTCGCGTTTTTCCTTCATGGCTTGACAGGAAAAGTCTGCCTTCACGCGCCTAGTCAGCTTGAAAATAGAACTCACGTCTAAACGATAAAATCGGCCCAGCTCAGGTGAGGCGTGGGTACACGCAAGGTTCACGTTGAGGCGCCCTGTGTACACAGCCTCATTGACTAAAAAAGACGCCCATTTAAAAGCGTGGGTAAAGGCAAGGCTTGGGCGCTGTGTGTGAACGCAGCCTTAAGAGGCTGACAATAAGCTGCACACTTGACTAGTCAGCCTTCATTATGATTTGTTTAAAGTTAAATCAGTGAAAATTAGCCTATATTTTTTAATGGTTTCATGTTAAATTAGTGACACTTAGCCTACATTTCTATTTTATGTTGAATTCACTGACAGAAGCCAAAATGGAACCGAAAACAGCTCAAGACCCAAGACAGCTAATCACAGCTTCCTGAAACCTGACATCATCCATAGCAACGGGGTCAACCACGCCCTTTCTCTTAGCTTAAGAGTTCTCCCAATTCCTTGGTAAAAGTTGGTCTCAGCAGCTTTGTTAATAGGTTTTACAAACAAGCTCTTGGCTAGGAATTTTTAGTGCGATTTAGTAGTCCTAGTGGTAAGATAAAATGCTTTGTGAATACGGGCCCAGACATCTATTTTGTGCGGCAATTTTGACACCATTTAGTACCATTTTGGAAACACGCTTTCATTCACTTAATAAAACATTTGGCGCATTTCCTAAAAAAATATTAGCGCTGCAAATGCCATTGCACAAATCCGGCGCCCTTCAAAGTGGGCTCAAAAACTAGACTGAACTCGAGTCAGCTCAGCTCCCAGGGAGGTCTGTGTTGGGATGACTTTGGAGGGTGAAAGTGTGTCGGGAGTGGCTGCTGTAAATATGCACAAACAATCACAGCCTCCCTGCTTTGAGTTCACTTAAAAGGTTGAAAAGGAACCAAGTGTGAAAACGCCCTGAATTGACTGAACAGTTTGCCTATAAATACAGACCAATTAAGGAATTATTTTAATTTTATAACCAACAGCACTACACGCACGCACGCACACGCACACACACACACACACACACACACACACACACACACACACACACACACACACACACACACACACACACACACACACAAGCAACATATTCTACCTTGGTAAGACAACAATTTATTGTATATTTCTGCCTAAATTTCTTTTGTAGAACAGCCAAGCACACATTGTAAAAACTGGGTAATTTATTTTTTTACTACCTCTGAGCAGTTGTTCTGCAATTTGCCCAATTACCTAACGGCACAGCAATTACCACCTTAAAATAGTCTTTAGATCAGGTCATGGATGCACATGTGTGTGTGTGTGTGTACTGTAATGACAATGTTAAGCAAGGCATGTTCAGAGAAACCACACGGCTGTCGGCATGGTTTCTCTAGGAGTACAGCTATGACGAATATTGAAACTCTGCAGATTTCTTAAAGGACGGTGCAGACAGCGCAATGTTTGCATTTGATTGTTTTCTCTTAAATAATTGTGATATTTGTGTTGGTTTTAATGTCACATATCAAATGCAACAGAGTTTAATTTCATGAGGCAAGCACACCATGAGGACAAGCCCATGTTAAATGCTTGACTGATTAACGGGAGTATCTTTGGAAGGGCGAGGGATTTGTACAAACCAGTGTGGCTGCAGTCAAAATATAGTATGTATTTCTTTGAAGAAGAAATAAAAATTAAGTTTATCGAGGGGCATTATTTGTTTAAAATTCAGTAAGAAATAAGGAGGTGGTTGTATGGCGGACTTTGTAAGTCCATCTAAAAATAGAAACGCCATATGGTCACTATGGCTGTGATTCAGAGTTACCTCTGTGCTGAACAGCAGAGATGCACCAAAACTGTGCGCTTCAATAATCACACATCACACTTATCTTCAGTAGGCTGGAAAAGAGGAATACTGTCAATTTTCAATATGAAGATGGGATTTTTATTACCTAAGTTAGGGCAGATCTGTAGTCCTCATGCATCCGACCGATTGCTGGTGCAGACATGCTTATTTAATCAAATAGTTTCATTATATAGAGAAATAGACAACTTCCATAATGGCAATTGATCATCTCACATAAAAACAGTAAGCCATATCTATAATTATTATTTTTGCCTAAAAGGGAGGCAGAAAACCACATTCAACACACATTGTATTGATAAAACCTAGCAACCCAAGGGGGGGAATGGGAATGGATTACTGAAATAGTTCTGATCCACCACCAAAGTTTATAGTCAAGAACCTGCAGCGAACAAGCTTGAAAACACAACTTTTATTTACCCTCTCACTCCAGTCAGCTAACTCTGAATCACAGCCTACTGTATGAAAGCTTATATTTTGGCTGCAGCACTGCATAATTGTGTTGATATAGACCAACCCCATTGTCTATTTGAAGACTGCATAGGGATTGCTGCACTCATTTTCTGTCTAGCCAAGCAAACATGGGCTAAGTTGGGAGTGGGGAAATGCTATGGGTAGATTCAATAAAAGTTTCAAAGGATTTGTTTGTTCTTTGTCTCCAAAGCAAGAAAGTTTTAACCCATTAATTTAAGAAAAATTACTAAGCTTGTATTGCACCTACCCTATAGTACTATTGATTTTAGGTGTTTTGTGACATTTGTTCAATATGCATTGGAGTGTGAAAGATATTATTTTGTATGTGAACTTGAGTTAGACATGAGAAATCAAACCTTTGTCTCATCTGCCAGGGGTAGCAGATGCATGAACTAGTCTCATGATCTGTTGAACATTGTTTTTTTCTCTCTATTTTGGATGATTCTGCCCTTTGCCTAGCTACAAGTTCACAGGTGTCTCTTGATTTTGGATTGTTCCAAAGTGGAAGGGGGGAAATAATACTAGCCTATTTGACTCCCTGCAATGTAAATGATTGTTGGTTCATATGTATTTTCTTTATGAAAAGTGTGTGCTCATATTTAAGACTGACAATAATAAAATGTTGTATCTTAATGCCATGTTTCGAATCTTCCTTTTTTGTGTGTGTACGCTAATACTATCTTTTGTTTTTCTAGGACTGTTTTTCGTGGGTGCATTTCATCCCATGCTTTCCTGCATTTACAGAGCCAAATAGATCTCCACAGTGACCACACACTTTTTTGCAGCTCCGGTTCCATCAGAGTTCCCCATTCATTTTCTACAAAAAATAAAAGGCACGAAAAAAAAAGTTTGATTTTATTCCCCCGTTTTTGTTTTTTTTTGCTCCAAGTGAAAAGTTTTCTGGTCACTCACGATTCAGTAGCTGCCTGGTTGGCTTGGTCTGGTTCCAGGCTTAAAACGATATTATATATATATATTCCTCTGTTTTAATGTTTGGGGACTGCGGATGGAATCTAGCCTTGTGCTAAATCCGGCACTTTTACACTTTTACCATGTTTCAGGTGACTGTATCTGTTTCATGTTTTATGTCTTCATTAATTGTGCATTGTCCCAATTATCTTAACCCAAATAGTTGGGAGTAAGCAGAATCATGATGTGGAGTATTCAAATTTTATTTACATTATTAAGTTGCATTTTAGACACTTTAACACCTTAATTCCACTGTGACTCTTGGTTGAAAACTTGGTGGAAAAAGATGACTGACATCAGAATAAAGAGGTCCCAATTTGGGGGGGGGGGGGGGGGGGGTGATGCTAAAACTCACCATGCTGTGAGCATCGAAACGTTTGTCTGTTCACACCTTCAAGATCTAACTGTTAGTGTGCCATGTAAACAGGAGTATGAATGGAATAGTTTTTATAAGCAACCCATGTTACAGTGGCAGCATTTTGTCACTGCCAGTCGGCCACCATCCCATGTAGAACTGAACTTGTTACACCATAACAAATGCTGCATTCAGGTGCTGCTCAGATTGTCCCATTTCCCAAGTTGGGAAGGCATTCTTCCTCTGTGTTTACACAAGCTTAAAGTTTAAATCATAATGTGGAAATAACATGGGCGCTATGAAGAAGATGTCCTGTATTTTATTGCTCAGAGTGTTTAAACAACACGTTGATAGCTGTTTGTGACAACAAAGAGGAAAGGAAACAAATATTTTCCCGACATCACATGAATGCAGCGCACGTTCCTTCACTGCCAGAAGGGGGAGACAGAGGTTCTGCATGACAAAAATTACACACCCCAGCTTTAAAGGGACAGTTTACTGTACTCCAAAAATACATATTTTTCCTCTTTTCCTCTACCTGTAGTGCTATTTATCTATAGACGGTTTTAACTTGACAACAAAACATTGGAAATTGAACCCCAGCTCACTGCCTGCTACAGTGTTTGCTATGGACAGAAAAGAAGAAGAAGAAGGCTGAAGAAGAAAGCTGGAATTGTCAGCAGGACTGACAATTCCATGAAAACCATCTATGTAGATCGTTTTGGTGTGAGCCTTCTCTCAAATACAATGGAACTCGGTTTGTGGGGCTCACAGGGCCAACAAAATACACTTGACTCAACGGCAATGTCTCTTTCCAGAAATCATAACCTTCTCAAGAAAATCCACAGACCTTGCTGTGAGCAGTTTCATCCAGGAACTATTTTCTTTTGACCGAACTACACCCGCAGACATCTCTACGGCTGATATCTCCAAAACAACTCACACCAAAACGATTCTAAATAGCACTATGGTAAGAGGAAAAATATGTATTTCTGATTCTGAGGTGAACTGTCCCTTTAACCTGCATATTGTATTATTTAGAATAAGGTCAATAGTGGGCTGATTGCTGTCCATGTGAATATAGCCAATGGTATGATCAGGTTGGACATCCATATTAATATATCCATCCATATACAGTATATTCTTTTGCTGTACCATTCCAAGGCATGTATGCATGCAGCAGAGATGTCCATGGCGGCAACTCTGCAGAAACAAGAGGAACCTATCGATCCTCTCCGCCCTCACAAGTCCTGACCTTGGGGCAGAGCTCGTTGCGGTCTGTCCAGCACATCGCCAGCAACCGCTAACTGCAGTTCCCTAAATGACATGACTCTGTCTCTGAGCACCGCCACTGTGTACTTTAAGGGTTTCTTGGCCATTAATTATGTAAAGCTACAGCAGGGGGTGCAACGTAATGGGCCAAATCTGTTTCTCTGCCTCTACCATGAATGTTAATTGCGTAGCTGCATGGCACAGCGGCTTACCATTCTCATTCACTCGCTGTATAGATATATAGCCTACTGTATGTGAGGAGAACCTGGAGGTTTCCACTCAGAGTTAGCTGTCATCCAAAGCGCCGCTCTAAGATCAATAATTCAAAGCTGATCTGCAACAGTCTATGTGCATTATTTCAGGCTTTTGTGCAATTTATTGCTTTTTTTAAGCGTTGACAAAAAGACAAAAGGGCTTTGCAGTTGATACCCCGCTGCTCCACTTCAGCCTCCACAAATATTTAATTCATGCAAACATCTGCTCTCTGCAGCTGAGAGTCGCTCCGCACACCAGAGAATGCACCTCTCAATAAAGTGACACGATTACCCAAGATTACAGATTTGCTTCTCTTGATTTGGAGGATGAAATAACACATGCCTTCACTCAAAGTTCCCACAGAAATGTACAATTCCATGCTGAGTTGTGCAGTATATGAGAAGTGTCTGAGGCCGTATTGTTATATACAGTTGAAAATACACGGTTACTTTGCAGTCAGCCACTAAAGGAAAACATCTGAACATACACACTCTCACACACAAACCCTTTGACTGCTTGAGCATTCGGGAATTATGCCCCCATTCATGTTTGTGCATCTTCGTCATCAGCTTCATGCGTGCCAAACACCAATGCACCAAATATTGCTACAAGAAGAAAGGAAGAGTCAATTGGGATTCAGCCCCTACAAGTCTGTGAAAGAGGCTTGACTTAGGCAGCTGAATTATGTTGTGTAGAATATTGTACAGCTGTTTTGAATGTAGGCCTACTGTATCAATCCTCCTGACAGCCAACAGAAAACACTTTTGTTTTGGGTAATAAGTTATTTGCAGTAAGGATTATTTTTTGTTATAAATTTGAATGCCCAATCTGCCAGACATTTGCCCAGTTATCCACGAAGAAGAAACATACACCACCAAACAACAAAATCAACCTAAAAATGCAAGTTACTTTACTAGAAGGTGTTTTGAGTGATTTCTTTAAAAGCACATGCATGCCGTAACTCCTTCAGTTCAAATAAGTTGACACTGTGCAAGAGAAACAAGTGCAAAGTTTGCATGCCAATTATTCTAGCTTGTGTGTCATAACCGCCATGCCCTTTTTAAGTGATAAATGACTGTTATTCTTCGGCATGCTGTCTTGAAAAAAGGCGATGTATTATGGATAGCATCAAGCCGATGTCAAATGTGATCCACAGTAACGAGGGCCTGGATATACATGTTAATTGTGACAGGAGTTTGTGTTGCACATCACCCACTTGCTGCTTGCTGCTGCTAGACATTTAAGTGTTGGCTACACATGCGTGGAAGTCATGCTGTCTACCTTACAACTCCCAATAGGAGCAATCTCATCCCCCGCTCTCTCCCTCTCCCTACATTATATTTCAACCTAATTAATGTCAAAATGGAGTCAAAAATTTAACGATCCGTCACTACAAGTTGTTGATTTCTCTTTCTACTCTCTTCGTTTCCTCTCTCATCAAGGCGAGCAACCGATCTTAATGGCTGGTAAACATCTTTTGATTGGCTTGATTGTCCCACAGGAGTGTATGGAGAACGGGAGTGAAAGGAAATGGGGAACAGGCCAGGGACGGCGCAGCGCTTAGCAGAACCAAAGAGAATAGCATCTGCACTGAATGGAGGCAGGCTACAGCTTCTCTCTGCAAGAATTCATTGCTCAGATGAAGTGGCATTCTTTTTTTCCTATACGCTATTATTCACAATTTGAGTGACATTTCCTTCACTTCCGGCGTACGTCGTGTTGTCGGGCCCTAATGATGACAAGGGCCCCCGGAAAGCTGCCGCCATGTATTGGACCTACAGACTCACAGCAATAACAACAACAAAACACTTGAATGAATCATACTGAATTGGTCAAATGGTCAGGATGGGATGAGAGGGCATATATTTACAATACATGTCCGGTATAATCCATACCGCCTTTATGATGGCTTTTAGAGTAACGGCTCCGACTATGTCAATCAGAGCGGCTTCCGCTCCCTCCTCCCTGTGTTTCGCTGTAAATAGTGCCCTGCCGCCTCAGTGAAAACAATAACGCTAACTAGCTAGCAAGCTAACGGCAGAAACCTACACGCTAGCTCGTTGCTACACGCTGAAAACGGCAAATTGGAGGTGTCCACCCACTATGCCGACCACGCGCAGTGCTGACAGCCACAAATACCAACGTTAGGTTTAGGCGTGGGGGGTGGGAGAGGTTAGGTTTAGGGTTAGGGTCTGGGAGAGGTTAGGTTTAGGCATGGGGGGTGGGAGTGGGAGAAGTTAGGTTTAGGCGTGGGGGCTGGGAGAGGTTAGCTCCAGCCGGTCCCCGGACACGCTGCACACCGCCTCGCTCAGCTGGTTCTGCTTGTGGGCTATCGGCATTGTGGACTGTCGGCACTGCGGTCTGTCGGCGCCGCCCATCGCAATCCCACTATGGAGACCTGCGGCGCCAGACTCCTCGGATGGAAGGGAGAGGAGGCTGGCCAGCGAGACTAGCAACCATGTGACTCGGTTGTTGGGTCGGCCATTTTGTCTTTCTGTTTTCCTGTGTATCTCTCTTCACTAAACACAGTTACCGCTGCACTCAGTTGCATTTTGTGATTCATTGATAATCATCCACTTAAACTGGCGTCACATATCATGGTTGTATAGAATCATGAACCCCATATTGCCTATTGGGTTGTATCATCATGAGATACAGTAAGCAGATAATCCCATATATAAAATAGTAGGCTCGTTGAGGGAAGAGTTTGCTTTAGAGAGCAAATGCAATGAACTTCTACAAGATAGTTATGGCCAGGTTTTATCAAAGATGACTTCACACATTTCTCTTCCACCCCAATAATGAAGGTCCTTGGTTGAAATATTGCCACCTGAAAGATGTTAGATGTTCATTATTTTTTTGATGTGCAACTGTAAACAGTGTGTGGGTGTCATCTCCTACGCACCTGCAGCTACAGTATGACTTCATTACAGGGAGCTTGTTTTCCTTCCAGGGTTTCAGATGCAAAGTCAGTGAAAGTTAGAATGCTCATTCTCGACTGGCTAATTATCATGTATCAGTGATCAGGTAGGTGAGGCCGGAAATCAAAATTAATCTGGTCAGTGTGAGTTCATTAGCAATCTTAACATAAGTCGGACAAGTGGGAATTCAAACTCCTAATGAGCCATGAATGGTGGTGAATGGCAAGAGACAATAATTTTTTGATCCCGATTCCCCTTTGAATTGTGTACACATGATGTTTGTCAATCAGATACCTTTGCAAGTTAAGAAAGTCGCAGTTTGTTGTAAAACTGTATAAGTTATGAATCAGAAAGACTATACGCACAACCAGTCGCATAAGTGACGTCTCCCCCGCCAGGCCATGTTGGTGTTGATGTGACGTATAGGCCTATTGTACGACACGAGAGAGTTGATTGAGCAGTTTACAAAACTAAACGTTATGTTTCAGTTTTATGACAAACTGCGACTTTCTTGACATGCAAAGTTATCTTTTAAATTGACAAAATTTACATGTGGACTTCATGGCACAATTCAAACAGGATCAAAAAAAGTATAATCTCTCGTATAGTCTCATTTGCCACCATTCATATTTCAACAGTTCCTCGAATGGCCACTTAAGTCTGGCTGCAAAAGGGAGTCATTCCCCATTCTTCCCCATGTTAAAATGCCCAACTTTACAGCAGAAATAAACATGTTTACAGCCTGGTACAAAGACGTTTTTTGTCTCTATAGCTAATTTCACCGTTCATGACAACTGTAGGCGTGAGGACTTTTATTTATTTATATAACACCCGTTTATACAGTCTATGCCTGCTAAAAGAAGTCAGATTGTATTGAAGTCAATGGGGAAATTAATTTAATTTATTAGCTCCGTAAACACTTTCCTAATGAGTTTATGATCTCAATCGCTAGTTTCAAGTCTTCTTCAATACAGCTACAGCATGATGTTCATTTTGTAATGGTCCATTTCAAGTAAAACAGACGATAAAACGGAATATATTTTGGGGCACCTATCCACTGATCGCGCAGCTCACTAACCAAGGACCAATAGCAGGCGGCGCTGCGGCTCTTCTCGTCCAAATCAGATCAGTTTTGGCTCCAAGAAAATCAAGATAGTGATGGTCACAATGCAAAACTCGGGGGTCAAATCAGGAGTCCCATAAGTCAAGTCAAGTCAAGTCAAGTTTATTTGTATAGCCCTAATTCACTAAACCAGTCAAGTCAAGTTTATTTGTATAGCCCTAATTCACTAAAGCAATTCAAGTCAAGTTTATCTGTATAGCCCTAATTCACTAAACCAAGTCAAGTCAAGTTTATTTGTATAGCCCTAATTCACTAAACCAAGTCAAGTCAAGTTTATTTGTATAGCCCTAATTCACTAAACCAGTCAAGTCAAGTTTATTTGTATAGCCCTAATTCACTAAACCAAGTCAAGTCAAGTTTATCTGTATAGCCCTAATTCACTAAACCAAGTCAAGTCAAGTTTATTTGTATAGCCCTAATTCACTAAACCAAGTCAAGTCAAGTCAAGTTTATTTGTATAGCTCTATTTCACTAAACCAAGTCAAGTCAAGTTTATTTGTATAGCCCTAATTCACTAAACCAAGTCAAGTTTATTTGTATAGCTCTATTTCACTAAACCAAGTCAAGTCAAGTGTACCTGTATAGCTCTATTTCACTAAACCAAGTCAAGTCAAGTTTATTTGTATAGCCCTAATTCACTAAACCAAGTCAAGTCAAGTTTATTTGTATAGCCCTAATTCACTAAACCAAGTCAAGTCAAGTTTATGTGTATAGCCCTAATTCACTAAACCAAGTCAAGTCAAGTTTATATAGCCCTAATTCACTAAACCAAGTCAAGTCAAGTTTATTTGTATAGCTCTATTTCACTAAACCAAGTCAAGTCAAGTCAAGTTTATTTGTATTATTAGCCTTAATTCACTAAAAAAAGTCAAGTCAAGTTTATTTGTATAGCACTAAATCACTAAACCAACAGGTGATGTCACGGTGGCTACATCGATACCTTTAAGTGGTGCAGCCGCTTATAAGTGAGATGTGTATCTGTCCATCCGTGTGAGCCAAGATGTGCGCATGGGATTTGAGATGTGCGTGCGAGATGTAAGCTAGCGTCCCCGTGTTACCTCCGGCTTGGTCGGGCGTCCATACAGGCACAATTGGCTGTGTCTGCGGGTGGGAAACCGGATTGAGGGGATGAGTCCTGGTCGCAGTTTCAGATGAAACCACGCACCAATCTCATTTGATTGGTCCCGCCCGCATGCCAAGTACCTTGCTGCCCTGCCATGCAAGCCACTCCTCCGAACTCATATGCGCAAGCGAGGCGCACACACACACACACACCGTTTCCCCGCCATACGTGTCAGTGTCCCCTGGTGGGAATAGCGTGACGTGCTATGTCCTGCCAGTGAGGCTCCCCGCTGTCAGGTGAAAAGAAGCGACTGGCAACTGTGCATGTGTCGGAGGAAACATGGTGCTAGTCAACGGCTCTCCCCAGATCGGCAGAGGGGGTGGAGCAACGACCGGGCAGCAGGGGGAAATTGGCCAAGTACAATTGGAGAGAAAAATGGGGGGAAACCAGAAAAAAAACACCCGGGTGTGATTTTTATAGTCTATGGGGAAAAGCGGAATCAGACACTTTGAATCAGTGTGAACGCATGCATGCCAAAATGAAAGAGTCCATGCAGTGCAGTGTATGTGGAGAGAGAGAGAGAGAAGCCTTGTCTTATAAGAGGACTCTCTCCCTCCAGAGGAAACTGGAAATATGATAAATGATGTGACAACTATCAACCTTCAGCATCCACACTGCTTTTATCCAAGGCCCTCGAATGCACTTTGAGGCACGAAACACAGAGTCCCAGAAATGATTACACTTTGCACTTTCCCAATTGAATCCTAAACATATTTATAATATCAAAAGGAACTACCCCCCGGGCTAAATGTGCTGCAGCAGCAGAATTACAAAGCAGCGCACATGTACAGGAGAATGCAAATAAATATGTTTGAGGGTTTTACTTGAATGGTTGAGATTTATTTGGTTGGTGGTGATAACTATGCAATGAGCTGTTTGGGAAAACAATCACATTTGATGTAATAAGTGTAATCTTACTTTAACAATTACCCGGGGAGATAGTTAGCCATCTCTTGCTCTCTCCTGTTTTTAATATTCTAAGACAGGACTTAGATACTTTCTGAATTTCCAAAAGGCTTTTTTTCTTTTTGCACTGGAATAGAATGGCAAAAATTACTACCAACTGCTGATGTCAAGATAAAACAGAATAATAGCAAACTGTGATTAAAATATGAAACAAACCGGTTTCCTAAAATGCCGATTCATCAGCTTTTTCATGTTGGAGACACGACTGTAACAAATTATACATTATGAAATCATATTCATTATGGTCATCTAAATGTGTATTATTCAATGCAAGTACAGTGCTTCACTCATATCAGTTCATACATTAACAATACTCACATAAGGGGCATCCGGGTAGTCCAGCGATTATTCCCTGCCTACCAACACGAGGGTCGCAGGTTTGAGCTTCCGCCTTGGTACCACATCCATACAGGCACAATTTGCCGTGTCTGCGGGTGGGAAGTCGGATTAGGGGTATGAGTTGTGGTCGCTGCACTAGTCCCTCTTCTGGTTGGTTGGGGCGTCTGTTCAGAGGGGGGTGGGTTTGGGGAAATAGTGTGATCCTCCCATGCATGTCAATGCCGGGGAAACTCCTTGCGGTCAGGTGAAAAGTTAAGTTAAGTTAGTTAAGTTATCCTTTATTTATCCACATGGGGAAATTCATCTTCTGCATTTGACCCATCCTCTACTAGGAACCTTCCTAGAACTAGGAGCAGTGGGCAGCCGCAGTGCAGTGCCTGGGGACCAACTCCAGTTCTTTTGCCAGTGCCTTGGTCAGGGGCACTGACAGGAGTATTACTCCTAACATACATGTCTTTAGGTGGTGGGAGGAAACCGGAGCACCCAGAGAAAACCCACATGAACACGGGGAGAACATGCAAACAGAAAGGACCTGGGACGGACCGTGGTTCGAACCCGGGACCTTCTTGCTGTGAGGCAACAGTACTAACCACTGAGTCACCGTGCCGCAAAGAAAGACTGTGCCGACTGCACATGTATCGGAGGAAGCTTGTAGTAGTCTACGGCTCTTCCCAGAACGGCTGAGGGGGTGGAGCAATGACCGGGGCAGCAGGGGGCAGGGGGAGAAAATGGGAGAAAATTCAGGGGGAAAAACACTGCTCACATAAAAGGGTAGTATTATTACTCATAATAATAGGCAAAAAGTACATATCCAGTTGTCACTACTGTATACTACATTTAAGCTCATTCTGAACCTTTAAGACAGATTCATGTAACATTACACTGCTACATACTGTAAGAGCCTGTTTAGTAGTAGCCTGGTAAACCAGCCCGTCACGTGAACTCACATTTCATTTGGTTCCCCGTGACGGTCTTGCCCCGGCGCCATGGGGGGTGTTTAGCAGGGGCGGGAGGATGGGTGGGCGTAGTTGCCTTGACAGACAACTCCTTCAGCCAATCAGCGTCGGATCCAATCAAACCCAAATCCACTCGGGAGAATGGCAAAAACATATTTCCCGCCGAGAAACTCTGCGGTTGCGGTGATACTCCTGTACTTGTTTAATTGTTGTTATTGAGTCTATTTCTGCAATAACTGCACTTTATGGCTGTTTAAACTAGACAAACGCTGACATGACTCCTCGAGACGATCAGGCAAGGAGGCGGCCATTACTGTTTTGTTAGTGCAGTGCTAGTGGCGTTCCTGATTGGCCAACTTGCGCTGTCAATCACAGCGGAGTCGCTGATTGGCTCTTCCGCTCTGCAGCTTCTGCTAAACCCTCCCCATGACGCCGGGGCCAGACCGTCACGGGGAACCAAATTAAATGTGAGTTCACGTGGCGGGCTGGTTTACCAGGCTAGTTTAGTAGGGCTGTTGAATCATCGAATAGTCGAATAGTCGAATCATCAGTTGAGAGACCCGTGAGTCAACGGAGATTCCTCAAGTTGAGCAGTCGTTTTTTCCCATTTAAATTCCAATCTTAATTTAATTTGTTAATTTATTCTTGTTTAGATTTACTTAGGCCTATCAGTTTTTGAGAAATAGGCTAAAGAACTGTATAGCCTAGCCCTAGGCATTAGAGATCACCACACCACAATCTAAATTTAGTATTATAGTCCTGTACAACCCCCTTCACACAGTGCCTCCTTCTACAATAATCTACAGGACTTTATCAAACTTCTTGATCCCCGTACTGAACCCATCATCTATGGGGACTTCAACATAAACTGGATGGACAAGAAAACCAAATTAAAACTAAAAACGATCATGTCCAAATACAATTTTCAGCAAATGGTCAACTCTCCATCTAGAATGACCAGAAACAGCAAAACTCTTATTGATCTCATTTTCACAAACAGAGCAGAACAGATAACAAAAATGTATAACCATAATAACAGGACTATCTGACCACAACATGACTCTGGCAGTGAGGAAACTACAGAAAAAACGCCTCCAGGCATTCTCGGGTATGGGACCAGCTGATATAAAGATGGGGATCAGAAGTAAAAAATAAGTCACCTGGAAAATGCTCTGGAAAATGTCAACTGGGACAGCACTCTGGAAATGGATGATGTAAACGTGTTGTAACTCTATAACCGATATTTTCAACAGATTAATCAATAAATATACTGCGAAATTGAAACTCTCACCAAGGAAAGCTCGCCTGCCATGGTTAAATAGCGAGATTTTCACGCTAATGAAAAAACGAGATCTCGCCCTCAAGACAGCGCTGTCGAGCGGACTGTCCACAGACCACCAAGTTTTTAAAAGTCTTAGAAACAAGGTGACTTCAGAACTTAGAAAAGCAAAGACATCATCCTCTCAACTCATAGAGAAGGCCAAGGGTAATTCTGCCTCACTATGGAAACACTTGAATAAATTGACAAATAAAAGTAATAATAAACACAACAAGATAAAGGAACTGAACATCGGTGGGCAGCCTACTACAGACGCTCTGCTCATTGCATCTGAGTTCAACAACTTTTTTATTGAGTCAGTGGAAGAACTTGCACAACATTTTGACCTCATAACGCCAAACGATGATAAAGCGGAAGATTCATCCAGCTCTTTCTTTCTCAGAGAGGTGGATGAATCTAAGATCAGTAAAATAATACAGAAACTGTCAGTCGACAAAGTGGCACCAGGGTTACCAGGGGCACGGCTAATGGTAACTGCAAAATCGCATGCCGCAAAACCTCTTTTGGACAGTCCGCGTTCTCCATTAAGGGGTCTCAAATGTGGAACACACTGCCAGAGGGAATAAAACTAAACCTAGAAATTAAAGGACGGCTTTTCCGTGGGGAATATGAATATATATTAAATCTCACGCCCCTAAGGTTTTCAAATCCATTGAAATTTTTGAAATTGGTTGTTTACAGCCTGAGATATGAACAGAAATCCACTCTGTGTGGGGGGGTGGGGGTGGGGGGGAGGTGCGGGTGCGGGGACTCGAAATCCTACATTTCCCACAATGCACTGGGCTCGCGTGGCCTTCGTTTCCATGCCCACCCCTCAGGCATTTGGCTGATATCAAACTCCAGTAGGTGGCGGTAATGCACATATATGTTTGCCAACCGCCATAAAACTCAAAGAAGAAGAAGAAGAAGGCTTCGACAATAAAACATAGAGAAGAAGTAAAAATCGAAAATAAAATTGCCTCCAAATTGCACCAAATTTAAACCGAAGTATATATGTCGGGAGATGTCTTCATAAAAAAAAAATCATGCATTTTAAGGCATTTTCGTAGGAGTTACGCGCATCTGATGTTGTAACTATTTTATGTAAAAATGTGTAAAAACGGGTACATTGCTCAGCGTTGATTTCGTTACTTCAACGCACCTACTACTAGATGTAAAATTTGACGAGCTTTCCAATGCCGCCAGTCACGTGTCTGTCCGTGCTTCCGTTCCCGAGAAAATCGTCTCTTTGCAAGGAGCTATGGAAAGCTAACCTAGCTACAGCAGGCTAGGTGGTGGAAAAAGATGGCTGCCTTTTGGTTTTGTTCAAGACCTCTGAAGGGGCGTGGAGGACCTCTAGAGGCGGGACCATGGCTCACAACAATTGTAGTTCATAGGTCCTCGACTTCCGCAAGGCGGACTTGGGCCAGATGACGCGAAACGCGTCGGCTGGCCCAAAAAATATGTGAGAGATGCTTGATATCTCTGGCAGTGAACCTCCAATTTCAAAAATTTCAACGGATTCGAAAACCTTAGGGGCGTGAGATTTAATATATATTCATATTCCCCACGGTAAAGCCGTCCTTTAAGGGTTTTAATAAAAACGTCAAAGACTGGTTGAAGCTCCACCAGGGGTCTCATCTATCAAACCTTGCATAGAATCCCTACTAAGGATTCCTATGACTGTGTTGAAAAGAATGACTAACCTATCAGTGACGGCGCGGACACCTGAACGCAATTCCCCGTTACCAGCAGCTGCCACAGTGATTACGCACGGGATCTGCCCCATATCCCATCCCCTGCATATTCAAATCCAACCAATGGTCAATGCAAATCACAACATGAAGTTACAGCGCATATAAATGAGCCTGATTATCAATTCAAAAGAAAAATAGTGGCAACATGTTGCTGGCTACAGTAAATGCATGACTAGCGCAACAGAGGGAAAAAAATGAAATAAAATCGATCCGATTCAGAGATGGAGGGGGTAAAAGTGGGATTTGGTGCGAGAATGTCATGTGTATTATAACATTGCACCTTAAACATGTATTACTCACTGTATTCACTTCAGTCAGCAGCGCCGAGGCACCTTTTGTGCCTTTCATCCCCTCATCTTGCCGCTGTGCCAAATGCGCACACACACAGGCAGCCTGTCACCATGGATTCTCTACTTAATTCTAACCGATTTCTGCCATTAAAAATTCTCCGTAATCTCTGTCATCTGCTTGCTAATTATGTGTCAATTATGTTATTATCACCATTCAATCAAAGAGTACAACATGAAGTGTAAATGTGCATTTTGGCACTCACATCCCATCGCGATCTTGTCCATAACACCAACATGTTATGATAGCCTATTGTAGCCTAGATTTTTTCTTTTCATACCATTGACATTATTATGGAGTTTTGAAGATAAAGCAAGGTACAATGAAAACAATAGCCTATGATGGGTATGTTTATCTTGCCTTTTATTGGGCCTATATGATTTTATTTCATGTATATATTTGTATTGTATTGCATTTTTTATATTTGTTCTTATTGTAGATCATAATTAGGCCTGCAACCTTCACCTAATCATTTTCACTTTGATAGGCTATGGCATATCAGCATGTGTTGTCTATTGGGCTGTTTTTGCAAATGAACTATGCATATAGAAATAAATAAATACCGTAAATCACCATTAACAGCCCATTCATGACTTAGCCCGCTAGCCGGGCGCTTCTCGCTCATACTGAGCATTAGCGCCCGGCGAACGTCAGCGCATTTCCCATCAAACAAAGGTATAAAAACTAGCCCTTACCTGAGCCAAACAAGTGAAGTGAAGACGCTATCCGATGCGCAACATCCTCTTCTTTTAATAACATAGTGGCCTCTTCCAAATTGTTGCATAAAATCCACTTTTCTGTCTTTGCTAAAGATGAATGATTTTCGGTTTTTCAAAGACAGAAAAGTGGATTTTATGCAACAATTTGTAAGAGGCCACTATATGTTATTAAAGAAGAGGATGTTGGCCATCGGATAGCGTCTTCACTTCACGTGTTTGGCTCAGGTAAGGGTTGGCTTTTACACCTAGACGTGAGAGCGCCACGATTGTTTGAAATTGTTTGATGGGAAATGCGTTGACGTTCGCCGGGCGCTAATGCTCAGTATGAGCGAGAAGCGCCTGGCTAGCGGGGTAAATTCATGACCACATTTAAATAATTAATCACAGACATTAAAATTCCAGTGTTGGCTGGTAGACTATGATTTTTCCAATGTTCTAAACATTTCCAATGACTTGAGGCAGGGAGGTGCACGGGGAAAACAGACTTTATTGACACAGGAGAGATCATTAAAAAATAAAATAAAAAATACAACGAGATACATAAGTTAGGTCTACATATATTTTCCAAACTCAGTCACTGCAAACAACCATTATCTCCGCTTGTCACAACAGAGGTAAACCGCGGCGGTCTGGCATTTCGGCTTTGGAAATAATTTGTGTGGGATAAGGTGCTTATGTGTGCACTTCTCTTCTCTCTTCGCCACTAAGCAAGTGGGGGCGTTGGATTTAAAGATGGGTCAGGGTTCACGTAGATAATTTGCGTAAATTGTCTCTTTACTTTTTTTATTATTTTTTTTTTTTACATCACTACGTCTGTGTGGGATACCTTTGCAATATGCTGCTGTCATGTCATGTGTATATTATAATATTGCACCTGAAACATGTAGCCTATTAATCAAGGCCTATTCACTTCAGTCAGCGGTGTGCCTCTCCCCCCCTCCTCTCGCTGCCAAATGCTCACAGACAACCTGCCTGTGATTAACCATGGATTCTGTCGTTACCGATTTCTGCCATTAAAAATTCTCTCTGTCTGCACTCACTAATTATGTGTGTCAATTAGGCTATGTTCTTATCACCATTCAATCAAAGGGGCACTTTACACGAGGACGGTTTCCTATGGAAACGGGGAATTATTTTATCGTTAGTGCCTCCCGTTAAGACGGCGACGGCGAATTCGCGCTTAGGAAACGACACATTTTAAAACCACCCTCCAGAGTGAAATTCTTGATGACGCTCCCCGCTGAGCGCTCCATGTAATCGCTTTGGAACGGCACATTTCAGAAAACTCTGACGTGCCTGCACAGGCGACACACGCCATAGCCGTGCGCGAGTTGGCAACCAAATAAAACGTCAGTATGAATGAAATTTGGCAACATTCAGAATTAAGCTACACTGCGGCCAACTTCAGTTACATGTTCATAACGTTACTGCTGCGAGGAGCCGATGGCTGTACCCGGTCGGCATTTAACGTTAGTTACAAAAGCACGTCGACAGTGTTTTCTCACTGCCAGTAGCAACAGTAGGGTTTGACAGATAGCTAGTCCGACAGCACAGTCTGACTGTGCTGCGCTCACCGGGAGCCTCCCGGTCCTCGCTGCTCGTTAAAGATTTCCAATAGGCGTTATTCTGATAAACTGGTCACATATATGTTACATTCTCACCCGACAAATATTAAAACTTTAAAACAGTTTGTTGTTGTTTTTTACTTGAAAAAAGCTTTTTGGCAAGTCTAAATGACTGCGGTAGGCATACTCTACTTCCGCGTTTAAAACAGGAAAGACGATTACTAAATTACGTCATGCAGAACGTCCTTGTATGGGCAAAGAATAAGGTGATCACACTGCCACTTAGCGACCTGGCATGTACATTACGGCGTTTTAAAAATTCAACAGCGCTCATGTAAACAGGGAGAAAGTGTGAAGGAAAAGGTGTGAAGGAAACGCTATTGTGTCGTTTATTTCAGAAACTGTCCTCGTGTAAAGGGCCCCAAAGAGTATAAAACTTGAAGTGTGAATGTACATTTTTGGCACCTCACTCGCATTGCTTCCGACACCTCTGACACACACACACACACACACACACACACACACACACACACACACACACACACACACACACACCCACACACCCACACACACACACACACACACACACACACACACACACACACACACACACACACACAGCTTCTGCATTAATATGACATAATATCAGGAGGAGCAGAGAGCAGAGGTGTTCACATCACAGGGATTAAATATTGGGAATATACAACCTCTGCACTGGGACGAGTGTAAGCGGAAGGAAATCTGTTGCAGAGCTGTGGAAAAAAAGCAGTGTACATGCATCAAACTCAAAGCCTGCCTCATTACATCGCCTCCAAAATTGTCTAAACACTTTTCAGGGGTCTTGCAAAAAAAAGAAAGAAAGAAAGGAAACAAAAAGGAGCCCATGGGGGGAACTACAGCTATATTTTTCATTGAACAATCACAGATCACGCTATTATGGCATCATCTTGCATAGACCAATCAGAGTTGACGCTGCTATAACATCATTGATGATGTCACAATGTATATGACCTCAACTGTGATGTCATCAGTGATTCCACTTGACTCAAGCCATTATTGATATTTCTGATGACATTACTGATTATGTCACAATGTCGATGACCTGAATTGTGTCCTACTATAATTGGAGAGCTGTCCAATGAAAACATTGGGGGTCACTGATGACTTGCAACGGATACGAGCCATCATACCAGCAGATATGGCTGTGTCAGTGCGGGGCCTGTACTTCGTGGTGACCCTGTTTTTAAGTCGTTTATTTGGAAGTGTCTTCATGCTGGGTCCGGTTCTGCCCATCACGCTTCTCTCTCCTGCTTGGTACCGCTGGATCACTGACCGCATGGTAGCCACTTGGCTCACCCTGCCTGTGTCCTTGGTCGAGTTGTTTGGTGTGAAGGTAGTGATAACGGGTGATGGTTTTGTTCCGGGGGAGCGCAGTGTGATCATCATGAACCACCGCACCCGTCTGGACTGGATGTTTCTGTGGTGCTATCTGCTTAGGTACAGCTACCTTCGTCTGGAGAAGATCTGCCTCAAGGCTTCCCTCAAGGCTCTGCCTGGCTTTGGCTGGGCAATGCAGGTGGCCTGCTTCATCTTCATTCAGCGTCGTTGGGAGGAGGACAAGAGACACTTGGAGAAAATGCTTGACTACTTCTGTGACATCAGGGAGCCCCTGCAGCTGCTGATGTTCCCCGAGGGCACAGACCTCTGCAAAAAGGCAAGAGCAAAGAGTCATGAGTTTGCTGCCAAGAACAGCCTGCCAAAATATGAGTATGTGCTCCATCCCCACACCACTGGATTCATCTTCATTGTGGACACACTACGGAAAGTGGACAACCTGGATGCAGTCCATGACATTAACGTGGTATACACAAAGAACATTCCTCAGACAGAGCGTGACATCATCAAAGGGGTTTTCCCCCGTGAGATCCACTTCGATGTGAGGCGCTATCCTGCCGCCTCCCTGCCCACCTCCTCCTCTGCCCTGCAGGTTTGGTGTCATGAGCGCTGGGCCGAGAAGGAGGCCCGTCTGCGGGACTTCTACTCTGGCCAGCCCCTGGGCTTTGACAGTGAAGGTGTTGCACATGTGCCACCCTGTAAGACGGAGCTGCTTGTGGCTCTGATCAAAGGTGCTTCACTGCTTTACTGGAGCAGCTTCATTGCGCTGTGCTTCACCGGCCTGTGGCTGTGGGCCCCAGTCAGGTTCTACTTTCTGGTGATGGTTCTGGTTTACCTGGGACAGCAGAAGCTAATTGGGGGCCTGGAGCTGCTGGAGTTGGCCTGCCACCGGTACTGGAAGTCCTTGGCTACTAATGTGGTTGGGAAGAATAAGATGCTAGATGGGAAGATGCAGTGAGGATGAAAGAAAGGGACAAATGGACTACTGAATGTTTTCACCTGTGTTCAGCAAGGACACTCGGTTGTCTTATCAGGGCTCAGTCCAGAGGGCCAGAGGATCCTCCTGTAGTGCTCTGCCTTAGACAGGGAGGAGACAGTGAAGGGAGCTTACCTTTCTTTGCAAGAGGTTAGGAGACAATGGTGTGACCAGATTATGCGATGTCAGTCAGAGTGTGACGCAGCCAGGGTAGGAAATTACCTTAAAAAAAAATATATATATATATATATATATATATATATATATATATATATATATGTATGTTGTGAAATATGTTTCATGGGCATTTTGGATAATTTTGAGGGCAATTTTATCAAATGTTGGGAAATACCTTAGTTCCACCTATGTTTCATGACAGACCAATCAATGACTCTTATCCAACCATATTTTATTTCTAAAAGTTCATAAATAATACGAGTAAAAGCGAGCGAGTGGGCAATGTTCTCTCTCAATGTTTCATGGCATTGTGACATCATCAGTGATGCCAGGCATTGTGACATCATCAGTGATGTCATAGGAGGCATTGTGACATCATCAGTAATGTCATAAATCATCTTCATCAGTGATGTCAATCTGCAGGGCCAGCTCAGCGAGGCTAGAAATCGAGTGTGCACAGCGCACGAGATGCCTAGTATACATGTACTGTATATATAAAGACATTACTGGTGGAGGTCAGGCCTCATTAGGCAGGCTTTACAACCCTACCCAACCCAATCAAAATGAAAATGAAAGCCCACTCATTTCCCCACAGCTATCAGTCTGGGCCAAATTGAACTTGGTTGAAGCGGTAAGATCAACATCTGACAGGATAAACAGTGAGGCGGCACTTCTCCGCATGTTAAAGAAGCCAGTTTCAGAACAAGCCTGTGGACGTGGTTTATTTCTGTCACACTGTCACAGTTTCTTTGTAGAATCATCAAGTCAGATGGATAATTATCTCAAACAGACTGGCGAACAGTAAATCTATCCCGCCAAAAGAGAATGCACTGCCAGAACTCTCATTCAATCAAACACGCTCGATAAAATCTGACACAGGCCTTGGATCCTTGGACTTTATCTGCTGCTGGTTCAACTTCTGCCAGCGTTAAGTGAGCTTTCAGGAACTTCGATCAAATCAGGAAAGCTTGGCACCACTCACCTGGCAGGATGAACCGTCAAACGGCTTTGCGCGTACGGGAAAAAACCCTTCGCCCAATCACTCCTCCAATTGCGTGCCCTCTGCTCTGAGGTGCCTCCTCCTCTGCCTTTCAGTGTTCATCGGCTCCATTTGACCCGACCTGTCCCACTATTGGCTCCATTTGACCCCTGTAAAGCCTCCCAAGACCCCTCCCGCCATCAGGTGTCCCGCTGCCAGGTCGGCTCCGGATCCTCGGCCCCCCGGCGGGTGACTCGCACCGAGGCCGCATGGCGGCTACCGCTTTGGCTCCCTCCTCCACAACAATGCCAATTCACGCGCACACTGCAATAGCCTTTTCTCTGGTCTTTCCAAAAAAGAACTTAGGCAACTTCAGCTCATTCAGAATGCTGCTGCTAGAGTTCTAACGAAGACTAAGAAAGCTGATCATATCACTCCAGTTCTTAAGTCCTTACACTGGTTGCGTCATAGAATAGATTTTAAAATACTGTTATTAGTCTATAAATCACTTAATGGCCTAGGCCCAAAATACATCGCTGAATTGCTCCCACGCTACGAACCGTCTAGACCAGGGGTCACCAATAGGCGGACCGCGGTCCGAATCCGGACCGAGACACCGTCCTATGCGGACCCAGACCTATAAGCTGTTATTATACTGAGATTTTTCTTCAATGTTGCAGTGTTTTGTATTTTTAAATTGCGCAGCTTTTCTGGCTATTCTAGCACTTACGGTACTGGTTTGGAGTCCCACGTGACGCTGTGAATGAAATTTACATTCCAGCCTTTCCAAGATTCCTCCGTGCGGCTCATGGCATGTGTCTGTTTTAATTTTTGTCACTGATGATGTCACAATGTCTATGACATCTTCAGTGACATCATTATTGACGAAAATCATCTTCATTGACATCATTATTGACCAAAATCATCTTCATGACATCACTGATGATGTCATAGGCACTGATGATGGCATGGGTGGTGTTAGGATGGGGGGGGGGGGGGGGGCAAGGGAAAATGGGCCATATGGATAGGAAGGTGCTAGAGAGCTGGGATTCGAGGGGTGGGTAGGATTAGTGACTAGTGCATATTGGTGGTGTTTGGGGGGGAGGGTGCAAGGGGGGAAGGGCCATAGGGATAGGAAGGTGCTAGAGAGCAAGGGGTGAGTAGCACACTGTCCCCACATGCTTTTTGGTTTTGCCCTTCACTATCTGGATTCTGGGCCAAAATATGTGACTGGTACTCTAAGGCCTACAAAATAGCCCTTCTGCCGGAGGCGGAACTCACCATCTTCGGCTGCTTGGAATCTTCTCTGCTCCTCCCTACGGCTGTGCATCAATCTCTGACACAGGGGATGACTGTCCCCCTGTACACCTTCTTTCTAGCTGTGGTTGACGGACATGGTTTCAGTTATACAGATGGAGAGACTGAGGTTCCTGGGGACCAATTCACTTAAAAGATTCTCAACTATCTGGGACCCGTTTCTGGCCTACTTTGATGAGGTTAGGGGCGACGAGTGATCCAGTTACTGGCGGCAGAGAGGGAATCGAACCAGCTTCCGCACACTCACAGATGAGATGATTTAGGAGTCTGTGAAACCATCACACCACCAGGTCCTTTCACAACCACAGCTTTCTTCTCTGAGCGTTTTTAAGACTTTCCTCTGGCTGTCACACCTCAAAACTACTGAGTGACCCAGACACAAACAGACAACCTCAAAACTTTCAGGTGGCCTTCCAAGTACTATACACTGTAAATCACTGCTTCACTATGAGCCACTGGGTCTGATCGGTCATGAACCCTTTTTGTCAGAGCGGTTGTTGAGCTGCTTGTGGCTTGCAGCTAAAGTTAACGGTTGCCGGTGGTACCCGGATGTAGCAGGCAAAGAATATTGATGGCAAGAGACCAAGCTTGTGGAACCACTGCAGCAAACTGTAGTCTTTGTGCATTATAAAGCAAAATCCTGCATTCTTGGCTCAATGGGGGTTAATGCATTAAGTCGACCCTTCACAGCAGCCATTGATGTAACCAATAACATTAATGAGGGCCCTACACTGGAACACCTTTAATGGAATGGAACAGCATTACAACAGTGTCATTGGTTACACCTGTGTTTACCCTGCTTTGACACCTCAAAATAGTCGCTGTGAAAAGGGTCTATTGAGTTGACAGCAACCTTGAATTAATGTGTTTTTGTGTTACGAGCCAATTGATGACAGCGGTGGCCCTCAGGTGACCATGGGAAAAGCTCACTTTGGCTAACTAACTGCAAGTTTGTGAGTGTTTGAGAGCATCTGGCTAGACAACACAGTGTGCTGAAAGAGAACAGACAAGGTTATAGTTAACAAGCGTGGATAATTAGCGGCGGAGCAGCAAAACGTAAAAGACAACAAGAAAAATGAGAAATAGAAAAGAAAAAGAAGGCAGACAGACAGGCCAAAACTTGTGAAAAATGTGGAAAACGATCTTGATCTTGTTCAAAAGGACGGATGCCGGCAGAGCCAAGATGACTCAAGGACATTTTAACACTCCATCAGTGACGGCAAGAGAGTCTGAGCTCGTCACAGTCGGATTTTAATGATGTGGTTAAGGAGTTTGTTCAGCTCAAGCTACAGCTGATGTCAGCTGATGTCAGCTTGTCACAGGAAGCCTCTTGTCTGCAAAGTGTATCGATATATCTGTCATAGGCTTATTGGAAGGTCTAAAGTGGAAAAAGTTCCTGGTGGCCTGCTGCTTATATTATTATTATTATTATTATTTCATTTACGGGTACAGATAATACAGTAGACGAAGGACACATACAGACACACAAACTGGCTGCTTGGCGAGATTTATGGGCAATAAATGTGCATACATACTCAGTCCATGCTCCTTGAGGGAACAGATTAAACGAAATAACTAAATATACAGAGAGAAGAAAGAAAAAGAGGAATGGACATATATGTACACCAGTCTAAGAACACCCTATTATAATCTGGATGCCAAACAATGTCAACCCAACCCCCCAATAGTAACAACAACAACAACAACAACAACAACAACAACAACAACAACAATAATAATAACAATAGCAGCACCTCTAAATAATAGTACTTAGGAAAACATATTATGAAATGTGTAAGTGTAATACCAAGATCTCATACACTCACGGTCCATGGAGCAATTCTTTTAGAAACACCATAATAATACTGGGTATCAGCTTTCAGCTCAATGTCAACCGGCTGTACCAAAGTGCCATCCGTCTCCAGGTTGGACATGTTGCATTCTGAGATGCTTTTCTGCTCACCACAGTTGTAAAGAGGTGATCTGAGTTCCTGAAGCCTTTTTGGCTCCAACCAGTCTGGCCATTCTCCTCTGACAATGATCAATCTCAATGATCATATGCATTGCACTGCTGCCACAAAATTGGCTGAATGGAGAATTGCTGAGCATGTGTACAGGTGTTCCTAATAAAGTGCTCGGTGAGGTGAGTGTGTATATATAATATAAAAAAATATTATTTTCTCACAGGACTGCTGTCTTTCACATGAATCCCCAGTATTATGAATGCAAGAATTATTCCAAGACTTGTACCATTCATTCATCCCAATCTTATTTTTCAAGTCCTTGGTCCATTTCTCTTTCAGTCTTCTGCTGGTAATTTCCAAAAATTCATTTCTCCCATTCAAAGTTCAAAGACAGCAGTGCTCCTCTGCCTGAATTATTCTAATGCATTTATAAAGATTATTGGAGCGAATTTTGGAGGCTGGAAAAAGGAGTTTATTTTATTTTGGCCCTTGGTCTTAGAACGACCTGCAGACTCGTCTGGAATTAGTCTCCCTCATCTCTTTGTCCAGTTTTAAACAAAAAATATCTGAAATCCTTACCACAAGCTGCTCTTGTCGCAATGCATAACTATTTTGTCATGTTCTTTCTTATGTATTTTCAGACAGAGGACACAATTCTTTTGATGACAATGATTTATTAACATGAGCAATGATATATGATTTACATGTGATCAATGTGAAACAGATTATGAATGTTCAATGGTTATGAAAAGTTCAAAGTCTTTGGCAATTAGACTCTGAGACAGGCGCGGACTGCATAATCGGGCACGTCGGGCAAACGCCCGGTGGCCTGGCCTGGCCTGGCCTGAAAAAAAATAATAGTAATAATTTTTTTTTGGTGCTCGCAGTCAGGCCACTCACTGAACAGCAGGCCAGGCGCCGCCTACTGGTTTACTAGTGGTTTTATTACTTTATTCAGGGTTAAAGTGGGTGCATCTCATTGTAAAATTGGACTCGGCCCAAATTGGGCTTCAAACGGCCCGAATTGTGCTTCAAACGGCCCAAATCTGGCTACAAACGACCCAAATTGGGCTTCAAACGGCCCAAATCTGGCTTCAAATGGCCCAAATTGGGCTTCAAACGGCCCAAATTGGGCTTCAAACGGCCCAAATTTTTCGCCGCCGCCCTTCGGACGCCGGCACACGCATCTGCCCGTATCGGCCTGGCCTGCTTGGTATCTAATGCCCGGCCTGAATTAGGATCCCAGTCCGCCCCTGCTCTGAGACGTCATGCTGATGTCATCGTGAGACGTCATGCTGACGTCATCGTGATTATGAAGGGGTTAGTGAAGCCGTGAGTAGAATAGGATATCCCCCCTTGGAGTCTAGACCTGGTGGCGGTGAACTAAGAAGGCTTCTGGAGATCTCCGACCTGGAGGAGAATGGGTTGCAGCAGCAAATTACAGCAGATGTATGAGAAGGGAACAGCTCTTAAAGGTTGCCGCTAAAGCTGCGATTGGCTGAATGGGAAGGATGTGGCCAGCTGTGATTGGATTAGCAAAACCTCCTACGCCTCCTTAATCAGGTAGATGCATGACACCTGAAGGAGAGAGGGAAATGTGTAAGTGGGAAACATTAAGGTGACTCTTCCTGAAACTTCGTCATCCAACTTCACGTGTTTTCTTGTGACTATTGTGACATGACAGTTTTTGCTTTATGACTGTGATTGTTGCAGCTTGACAGTTATTTCGAACAGCACCTTTGGTGATCCGTTAGGTGTCATCCCTCCTGCAACTTGAGATTTGCAGAGGGCCTCCCGGCCTTGAATGCAATTTTAGAATATACACTTATGATGTGTAGATGGTAGTCTTTGTCTTACTCTTTTTAGAGTTTGTATTGTTGTTTGTATTATTGTTTTGTTTCTTACATGCCAACTTTGCTGCCTTCTTGGCCAGGTCACAATTGTAAAAGAGATTTTATATCTCAAGTGTTTTTATATGGTTAAATAAAAGTAAAAACAAAAAACTCTCAAAAACGATGCTTGGAGAACAGTTGCTTCTATTGTTGCCGGTATCTATGTTAATTTCTGAAGTAAGGCTGAGTTTTTCCTGCTCATTTTCGATTATAATTAGAGCTGTTAACACATCAAAATGGCATTTGAGTTATAGCCATAATACCAAAGCTATTGGAAAATACATGGTTTGACTGTTCAAAACTTGGTATGACAACACTGCATAGATGCAGTTGGCTTCTCAATCCAACCAAGCTGCTCACAGTGCAGAACTGAAACGATCTGAACTGAAACTATAGACCTTATTCGATTGACGTCACTCACGTACGGGCACGCCCACTGCTGCCATATTGTTGACATTTCGCAGCGCGCTGTTTAAAAGTGACTGACAGCTGTCATAGCTTATGACGCTAGCCAATGTTACTGTTACTTACTAGCCTATTTAATGCCGTTTTTACTGCGTCAGGAGCTATTTCACAACAGCGATAGTGTGCTCTGTAATAATACACGGCTGTAGTAATAGCAGCAATAAAAGCCCGGGTGTTAGCTACTGTCCACAAATGTGAAGGGAAAGAGACTAGAGGCTAACGTAGCAAACATTGGGCTAATGCAAGCAAGCGTCAGATCAAACAGACATTTAACGTTAAGGTTATTTACCTTTGCTGTCATGACAATGTTTAATGATGATGATGATGTTGATGATGATGAAGTGGTTGGTGGCACAAAAGTAAAAATGTCAGACCAATTGCCACAGATTAAATAGTTATAACGCTAGGACACAAGGGATTTGAAAGCCTTCAGCTCCTGAGACGTGTAGCTTATGCCAATACTGTATTCACAATGTCCGGTACGTTATACCTGGCAATATAATGAGTTATATTTACTCTAAGTGTCTAAATGTCCATTTTATTCTCTTCTTTTCTTTTCTTTTCCTGTCAACCATTTTATGTGAAGCACTTTGAATTGCCTCTGTGTATGAAATGTGCTATACAAATAAACTTGACTTGACTTGACTTGACTAAATCCGTTTTTTATAGGAGTCCGCACCTCCGACCAAACTTATTTTTTCACCACTTCTCTTTGACGAAGCCATAACTGTTGCTATAGGCTCGGCCAGACTACATTACGGCTGCGGTTTGTCAACAATATGGCGCCGTCCGGGGTTATCGAATAAGGTCTATACCTCACTCACAATGGAGGACCATGCTTAGGTCAGGTCAGAACACACAGGTTCTACCAGGTAATACCTCGGTTTCACCTGGAAAACCTGATCCAAGATGTTACATCCTTAGTGGTGCCCCCAATTAAACCCTGCAGATGACACAAGTTACAAACAATAATAGTAAAGGGGAGTTTTACTTAATCTACATACATAAAATTGATATAGGCATGAAACCTGGAACAAGAATAGACTCATTCTGTTGTGTTTAAACGGTGAATAATTTTGCCACTGTGCATGATTTATTAAAACTAGGTAACCAGCTAGTATGTAGTAGAAATCTGCAATTATTTAAAACATTGCAGCCCTATATCTCAAAAGCAAAAACCTCCTTCTTCATCTCTGAAATCCAGTCCTCCGCATCCAACCCCAGCAAACTATTTTCCACCTTCTCCACCCTCCTCAACCCTCCCTCTCCCCCTCCTCCCTCTCTGCTGATGATTTTGTAACCTTCTTTACTAAGAAGGTGGATAACATCAGCTCTTCCTTCCATCCTCCAGGTACCATTAACAGCACTCCAGACTCCAATCCTGCTTCTCCGTCTCCTGTCCCCAGCTTTACTTCCTTCTCTCCCCTTTCTTCCGGTGATGTGCTTAAACACATCAGCTCTAACCGAGCCACCTGCTGTCCCCTCAATCCTATCCCTTCCTCTCTCCTCCAAACCATCTCCCCTGACCTACAGTATCTCCCTTCCTCACTACCCTCATCAATTCCTGTCTGTCCTCGGGTCTTGTTCTGGCTACCCTAAAGAATGCTAGAGTGATGCCTCTGCTTAAGAAACCCTCCCTTGACCCTACTGCTATTCAGAACTACAGACCTGTCTCTCTTCTCTCATTTATTTTCAAAACCCTCGAATGAGCAGCTTCCAATCAAGTTTCTCTCTATCTATCCCATAACGACCTCCTTGACCCTCTGCAGTCCAGTTTCAAGGTGTCTCACTCTACTGAGACAGCTCTCCTTGCAGTCACAGAGGCCCTTCATATTGCTAAGGCCTCCATTCCTCTCCTCTGTCCTTGTCCTCCTTGACCTGTCTGCTGCTTTTGACACAGTCAATCACCAAATCCTTCTCTCTATCCTGTCTGACCTAGGCATATCTGGATCTGCACACCCCTGGTTTGCTTCCTATCTCTCTAACCGCTCATACCGGGTCTTATGGAGAGGATCTCTCTCCAGATCCTGCCCTCTTATCACCGGTGTCCCCCAGGGTTCTGTCCTGGGCCCCTTGCTTTTCCTTCTCTATATCAGATCTCTCAGTCATGTCATGTCATCTCATGGCTTTTCCTATCACTGCTACACCGATGACACTCAGCTATACCTTTCCTCCCCCCCCTCAGACACCCAAATCGAGGCACGCATCTCTGCATGCCTCAAAGACATTGGTGACTGGATGTCTGCCCACCACCTTAAGCTCAATCTTGGTAAGACAGAGCTACTCTTCCTCCCAGGGAAAGACTGCCCTCTAGCAGACCTCTCCATCTCCATTGACAATACCACTGTACTTCCCTCCCAAACAGCTAAGAACCTTGGGGTGATCATTGACAACCAGCTGTCTTGCTCTGCCTACATTGCTGCGACAGCACGCTCCTGTAGGTTCTCCTTGTAGAACATCTGCGAAATCCGCCTGTTTCTCACAAGGGAAGCGACACAACTCCTGGCCCAGTCACTTATCATCTCCCGCCTGGACTACTGCAACGTGCTTCTGGCCGGCCTTCCTGCCACTGACATCCGTCCGCTTCAGCTCATTCAGAACGCTGCAGCCCGTCATTCAACCAACGCAAATTCTCTCATGTCACTCCCCTCTTCCGGGACCTTTACTGGCTTCCCATCTCGGCACGCATTAAATTCAAAACACTGGTTCTGGCCTACAGGGCAGTACACCAGACAGCTCCTCTGTACTTACAATCTTTGGTCAGGCTCCAAATCTCTCACCTTTCCCTCCGCTCCTCCACCAGTGCAGGACGCCTCGCCCCTCCTCCACTACGGGGGCTCAAAAGTCACTCATCCCATTCGCGACTCTTCTCGTCCCTGGCACCTCAATGGTGGAACGAGCTTCCACCTTCGATCAGGACGGCCGAATCACTGCCGATCTTTCAGAAAAGACTAAAGACACACCTTTTCAGGCTCGATCTGGGCCCTTCTTGAACTAACTTCTTCCTCTCTTAAAAAAAAAAAAAAAAAAAAAAAAACTTACTAACTACTTACTAACTTAACTTTACCACTATTCCTTCAGAAGTTGTAGTTGTCATAGACTGTGTTGCATAGTTGATTGCTCTATTGCTGACAAAAATGTGTTATTGTAAGTCGCTTTGGATAAAAGCGTCTGCCAAATGACGTAATGTATAATGATCAGAGAAAACAATGTAAACACTGCAGAGTGCTCACACTTGAGTGCAGCCCAAAGAAAAGGTTAGCATCTGAGGCCATTTACGCCTGCACTAACGTGCATTTTCTGTGATCATATTGCAATCGAATAGTGCTTGACCACATTAACCTGATTTAATTTACCCCTGTTATTAATGTGTCTCCAGTGTCCACAGTGTCCGATTGGGATCGGATCAGGCAAACTCTATAGCATAGAGCAGCAGATAAACAGCAGTGACTGTTGTTGTATGTGGATTGAGTGACGGGGTCCACCCGCAGTGCCGACAGCCCACAATGCCGACAGCCCAACACATTTCTCACTCCTCCCAACTCGTCAAGTGTCTGACGTTAAGTTTAGGGGTGGGGGGTGGGAGAGGTTAGGTTTAGGGTCTGGGGGAGGTTAGGTTTAGGCATGAGGGGTGGGAGACGTTAGGCAGGGCCGGATTAATAGTACCATGGGCCCCGGGGCTATTCATTTTCTAAGGGCCCCCCATGCTGCAAGGATGGGACTGTAGAAAAAAAAAAGATAGATGTTTTTTGGACGATTGGATGTTTTTTAGCCATATTTAAAGGAATATCTCATTTTAAATTAACATTCAAAGCCATGTGTAAGATGTCACAATAAGCACTTTTATTAAAACTAAATAAAGTGCAAAGACTGGGTAAAACTTAAATAGCCCACATTTTTTACAGGTTTTCCTCTTCTGCTTAACTAAATACACAGCTGTGCAATAACAATAAAAATGTAAACAGAACAAAATGAACAACTGAGCAAATACCAACTATCAATACTGTGACAATATTGTAGGGATGACTAATGCTTTCACAAAATACAAACACTGCAATTTTTATAAATAATAATCATCAGTAATGTGGAAATAATAACTAAGTGGGTAAAGGCAAATAATAGAACAGCTAGAACAGTCTGGTAAGAAATTACAGGAAACCAGGAATACTAGACACTTATCACCATATCCAACATCTAAGACCATTTCTAGTCTCACATGACCATTATGCATCCAGTCCTACTTAAGCATTCAGTATGCCAGGGGTCCCCAATTACTTTTCACCAAGGGCCACATGTTGCTGAGGGCCAAGGGCCGGCGCCGGCGCCAGCTAATTTAATGCCTGTAAATTTAATGTACATTCAATGTAAATTCTTATTTAACTCCGACTGTAAATTCATGTAAATCCACTGCCTATTTAACGTCTATTTAACTCAGTCTGTAAATCTCATGTAAATTCGATGTAAATTCATATTTATCATCCACAGAACACTTCACTCATGTACACATTGCACTTGCAACTTTGTGATTGTCTTTAGTTATCTTCCTACTTCTTATCTCTGTATATTGATGTGACCGCTACGCTGCATACAGACACTAAGACAAATTCCTCGTATGTAACTTGCATACTGTGGCAATAAAAGTATGCCCTTTTAGGGCGAAAACACAAGCCTTTCCCCGTTGATTTCAATGTAAAATAGCACTACCCCAGAAAATTCTAGAAAAATAACAATCAATCTCATTTATTAATGACCCCAAAACACCATGACATGACAATATATTACAACTCGCCTGGCCATAGAATGGGCAAGATACATCGGAAATATTACTTTGGCCCATCTAAAATCATGTGACTCATGTCACTATTTACATTACAGCCCTGGGTGGTCGTCATAGCGACCGCACATATGCCCTCCGCCCATACCATAGCCCAAGACAAGTAGGCTATAACGTATAACGTTAAAATTTAATCCATACTCCCCATGCTTGAGTTAGAAGGAGGTAGAGGGTTATAGTGTGTGCGATCTGCGTTTGATGTGGTCGCGTATCTTGACAACAGGGGAGGGGTTTTGCGGTCTGAAGGAGGAGGGGGTTTTTCTTTTTTCTTTATATGTGAATCACACTTTGCTCAATGGTTTATACATAATACTTTCTTCAGTAATGTCCGGCAGGGGAACTGACAATAACCAGCTACAATTTGATAATGGCTGATCTCTCGCTTCTTTCAATCAATATTAGGGGGCTCAATGGACCAATCAAACGGGCTAAATTCCTTGACTACTTAAAAAGGAAGAATGTTGATGTGGCTCTCATACAGGAGTCACACTTACGCAAAGTAGATGTTAATCGTTTACAAAACAAATTCTACAAGGTGGTGGCTTCTTCTAGTGAAAGTACTAAAACGAAGGGCTCAATTGTTTTACTCTCTCGAAAATGCAATTTCTCAATAGATAAAATTAGCAAGGATCAAACAGGTAGAATTTACTACATATGTACCACCATGAGAAACAGGAAAATTGCTTTTGTTTCTGTGTATGCGCCCACGGTATTTGATGCAAACTTCTTTCCACACTTAACCAGTGAATTGCTAACACTTAGTCAATATTCCTTAATTATAGGGGGAGACATGAATGCAGTATTAGACCTGAACTTAGACAGATCAAGGACTAGCCACACTAATGTTCAAAGTCAAGCATCAGACATGTTTAAGGCAATGGTGGAATCCCTAAATCTCACTGATATTTGGCGGCTACATAACCCCTCGAGTAGAGATTACACCTTCTTTTCTACACGACATCATACACATTCCCGTATTGATTATCTTTTGTGCTCTGGTGAATTCAAGTCTCTTTTTAAATCAATAACAATGGATCCAGCAATTCTATCTGATCATAACCCGCTCATAACTACATTTGAGTACACTGCATTGGGTGAAAAGTCCAAACGATGGCAGTTTAACATGTCCCTTCTCCAGAACACAGATTTTGATCTGAAATTTAGAGCTAAACTCAAGGACTTTATTTCAATTAACTCAGGTTCAGTCTCTGACCCCTCTTTTGTGTGGCAAGCAACTAAGGGTTTCATCAGGGATTTCACATCATCATTTGCTGTACATTTGAAGAAAAGTAGAGAAGCGAGAATTGTTGAATTGGAGGAACAGTGCCTTTCTTTAGAGCAGTCCCTTAAGACAGGTTTTTCTAAATCCACACAAAATCTTTTTGTGCCAGCCACTTTTGGAGAACGGACGCTCCCAGTGCCAGAGTTTCAGAGCGTTTTCAGTGATTTCTCGAGGCCCACAGAATATTGTGTGATATTACTATGTAAACACCGAACACGCAAAAAGAACAAGGAGACTCTATTGTATCATCAGCAAAAAAAAGTTTATTGATACCATTTTCCGTTCTTTAATTATCAGCCGGAGAAGATAGGTCAAAAACAGCAAATACAGGCATTTCTATCTAGAAGCTGAGATATTCAGCCTTTTGTGAAATGCAGCATTTCAAGCACATTCACTGACTCTAGCTAATATTTTCTGATGTAGTGACGTGGTGTAGTTGTGTGCTGCCCTGGGTGCCCCACCCCCCTCTCCCCCCCTCAGCTACAAACTCCTCCCCACACTAGTAACACACAGCCTCACGCACCCAGCGTCTATTTTTGGAGTGCTTTTTGTGCGCCGCCTCCCAGGCAGCGCGACAAGGAAATGCCAAGCCGGACTGCAGGGAAAGGGTTGGCACTTCGGCGTCGGGTGCTGCCTTTCTGGCGGCTAATCGTGTGAAGAAACTATGCAGACAGACAGACAGAGGCAGAGGAGCTCAGTTGTGTGCGCGGATTGACTGCTGTTGCCAGGCACCGTCAGTTGCAGCCAGAGCAATCTACATGGCTCTGGGCTGCAGCATGAGCGCTTTCTCTTTGATCAGGGGGCTTTTTCAGGCTATATTTCGGACATTTCTCTAATCTGGAGAGCACTGTCGCCACCTGATGAGTCCGTAAAATAGGTTATACACCTTCAATAGCTCCCATATTTGTACAGGAGATGCCTGATGCTTTGATCCACGTCCCACCGTCAAAAAACGCAATTGACGAACATACTCGTCCTTGGCACTCTACGTTACTAAACGAAATGACGAACATACTCGTCCATGGCACTCAATGAGTTAATGACACATCGAACAGAATTGAATGACCTGTTGAGAAGGAGAGCCGAATTCATAATGCACAGAGTGAGGCAAAACTACTATTTCAATGGCTGTAAACCAAGTAGACTACTCGCTCTTAAACTTAAACAAAGTGAATCCTGAGCTGAAATTAACAGCATTCGCACACCCAGTGGTGTTTCAGCCAATCCAAAAGATATTAATGCGACCTTTCAATCTTTTTATTCAAAATTGTACACATCCGACTCCAATTTAGACATGACCCAATACAAAAATTTTATAGAAAACTTGAATCTACCCAGTCTTGACCCCGAGGAGGCAGAAGAAATCGGCCAACCAATTCAACTACAGGAACTCCAATCAGCTTTGCAAGGGGTTAATAAAGGCAAAACACCAGGGCTAGATGGAATCCCGTCTGAGCTGCTACTACAGTACTTTGATATATTAGGGCCAACCCTTCTCCAAGCCATAAACTCAGCTGTAGAGAGAGGCACTTTTCTTCAACAGACGAACACTGCTTTCATTTCTTTAATACCCAAAAAAGGTAAAGATCACTTGGACTGTGCTAACTTCAGGCCGATCAGCCTCCTGGGGGCTGACCTTAAGCTGTATGCCAAGGTGCTGGCACTCCGACTGGAACGTTTTATCCGTAAACTGGTTCACCCTGATCAGTCGGGTTTCATACCTCAGCGCCTGGGCGCGGACAACATACGCAGGCTATTACATGTGATTCATGAGGCTAGCACACTCCAAGTTCCTACTGCAATTCTATCAGTTGACGCTGAAAAAGCCTTCGATCGGCTAGAGTGGAACTACCTTTGGCAAGTTATGGAAACGCTTGGCCTCGGGGCCAAGTTTATTGAGATGGTTCGCGTGTTATATGCCATTCCCACAGCCATGGTCTCAACAAACGGACTGCACTCAAAACCCTTTTCGATTGGAAGGGGTTCTCGGCAGGGGTGCCCACTTTCTCCCATGCTTTTTGCGATTTCTCTTGAACCATTGGCGCAAATGATAAGGCAGAAGGAAATTTGCAATATCAAAATTAAGTCATGTAACAATTCAATTTCGTTGTATGCAGATGATATTTTGTTATATATCTCTGACCTCAAGGAATCTATACCAAACAGTGCTTCAATAGCGAAGTGTGAGACAGTTACTGTAAACAAGAGACCGTGGGGGGGTGGGGGGTGGGGGGTTTGGGGTGGAGAGGGTGCTCTCCTATATTTTATTTATTTTTGTATTTCTTTTTGTTTTGTGGTAATTACAAAATTGATGTCATTCTGCACATGTTCTGATGGGTATTGGGGGGGTGATATGAGTGGGCAGGTGGGAGGAGGGCTCATGCATCCTGGCTAATGTCTGTCATAATGTCATGTAACTATGCTGAACTACTGATATCAATAAAAAATTGATCACAAAATTTTTTTTGGAATCCATACACAGAGCTTTTAAACTGGTTACGAAATCCTGTTGCCTCTATATGACCTAACGTTACAATGAGACCATCGGCCAGGAGAATGGATAGCAATGTGTTTTTTTTTTTTTATTTTTATTTAACCTTTATTTATACAGGTGAATCACCTTGAGACCTGGATCTCATTTTCAAGTGTGAAGCCAAGCCACCACCCCGACTTGCGCTGCGCGGGGGACAGGAGTTACGCTACGGGCCGGGGAGAACATGGGGGAGAAGGGAAGCCCTTAGCCACTAACCCGGCGGCCTCTCACCAGGCAAGACCGCGGCTTCACTAAACCCCCGCCTCCGGCCTAGCGGAGCCGACGTTACACACACAAGGGGTTCCCGAGCAGCTGACTTTTTCTCTATCAAAACAATTGAAACCCGTCATGTTAAAGTGGAGATAAATTGTGGCGAAATAAACACACATAGTATTCATTTGGTATTTAGATATACCACAATAAATAATATGTTATAAAAGTAAGCCGTTGCTACGAAAAAATGGTTTATAATGTCCCTTTATGTTGCATTTGTCAACTAGTGCACCGCCATGTTTGTTCGTGTCAGATGCTGACGTCAGTCGCATTGCGGAAACACAGCACTTTGCCAGATAGCCATAGGAATTAGGAAGAACGAGAGAGTAGTTGCGCGCTATTACAATGGATTCTGAATGTTTTTATGAGGTGGAATTGTGGAAAGACCCACAGATCAGGTCAGAAACCCTTCTGCGTATGCTTTTGAGGCAGTGAGAGCCACAGCAGTGGTAATTATGCTCCTATCGAGTCGGATGACGGCAGAGAAAGTGAAAACATGCCCCGAAGATGAAAGCCAGCGCTGGGAATACAGCGTGCTGCCCCAGTAAAGGGTGGAAAGCGTGTGCTGCCGAGATGAAGATATGGCAAACCTGGAGCATCTCATACAAGAGAACTGTATTACCAGCAATCCGACATTTCAGATGTTGTGTGTCTTGAGAGAGACGTCCTGGAGGTCTCAATGTTGTCCTTGCGGGATGTGCGACCTGAGACACTGGAGCGGCCAATAAATAGCAGGTAAGCGTGGTACTCTACATCCATGGTGGTATGCTAGCTAACCTACATAGCAATCCTAGGCTAATAATAGAAAACCATATGATATATTTGCCACACAAAACTATATGCTCAACCACTGTGTCCATCAAATTGTTGAACCACAATTGTGCTTATCTTAGCTTGCTAAAATGCCTGCCTTGTAGCAACCATGACTGTCAAAATAATTATGTCAAACGTCAAAAATAAATCGACTGGGAGCAAGTCAAGCAGTGTGCGGACTCTATTTCTTTTTATATGTTTCATTGCTTTTGTCCTGCACCTGCAATTTGAGTGGATGTGCGCGCTCTACTTTTTATATGTACTTTAAGCCTCGTGTTTGTTCGCGCTGCACTCCGAAAAGCAGACTGCCCAGATTTGTAAGTCTTCCCAAGACGCCTGTGCAAGATGGCTAGCACCTTTGAATTCAATGAGGCAGACTACACACGTATCATGCTGACTGACTCTTTGTTCAGTGGCCACACCAGCTCCTCCAACATGGCTGACACAGAGACACTGAAAAGAACCATCTCCAAACTCCGAGCCAAAGAGGTACGCCTGTACCTACATGCTGTGTCTTTGAGTGATTATCTCCGCAAGAAAAAGATTCCTCGTGGGTTACGCCTACAAAAAGAACCCATGATTGGTAAGGACAGTGAGACATTCTGTGACAAATGGTGTGAAATCATGAACAAATGCTCTTTTGATCTGATTGCTCTCTCGATACAAGAACTATCTGAACAATTGAACAAAACCAGAGCAGAGATTGAGCATATCAGAAATAACTCTGTCACAGAGACACTTTCCCAAGAGAGACTAGACGCTCTTTTCACAGAGTGTGAACAATACAAACAAGATTTGGAGAAAGAAATTAAAGCCATGAAAGTGAAGAAGTTTGTGCGAGATGAACAGGATTATGCCAACAGCAGAGTCTACACCTGGAGAAACAAGGAGCGTGACACGCACCCTCCTGAGAGAAGGCCTGAGAGAAGGCCTCCTGTACATCGACGGGATAGACGGCCACAGAGACACTGGGCGACTGACTACACCTCAGCCTCCTCCTTTGAGTTCGACTCCGACTCCAGTGGCCACTCCAGCAGGCACCAGCCTTTTTTAGGCCTTCATCACCAGGTGGGGGACGCTCACCTTCCACCTCGAGGAGGCCGCCCAAGAGCAGGTGCAGGAGGGGCCAGGGGAGAATTCGTAAGGGACCCTTACCTGACACGCAACAGCAGACTGAATCAAATGTGTTAAACCTCTCAAGTAGGTCTGTCTCTGACTCTTGCTTATCAGCCCTCAGTAAGGGCCTTTCTTTTGTTCCTACCACATTTTGTAATGATTTTGGTACCATAGTTGACTTTCATAAATTCTTTCGCATTGTTAGACTGAGAGAGTTTTTTGATCACAATACTGATGCTCAGTTGGTCCATTCAGTCAATGCCTCTACAGTGGATTCCCCTGAGGCGATTAGCATTGCTTCCAACGCAGGGAATAAGACCCCTTTTAAGAAAAAATCCTTTTTCATTCCTCCTAAACATAGGAACTCCTCTGTTGACACATATTGCAGATTAGTAGAGAGTGAAGTCTCCCATCTTCTTGGCAAGAAACGCCACTACATGGTTACCAATAATCTTTCTAAATCTCAGCGTTCGGCTCTTTTAGAGCTTAACCAAGACACTTCTGTGGTAGTCCAGTCAGCTGACAAAGGTGGTGCCATTGTTCTTCAGGATAGAGTTAGCTACATTGGTGAAATTAACAGGCAACTTGCTAATCTTGATTTCTATCATAAATTGAGTGGTAATCCGATCTCTACCTTTAAAGAGAACATTGATTCTGTACTGAAGAGCTATCTTGATTCGGGTGACATAAATAAAAATGAATTTGAATATTTGAAAGTGGATTGTCCAGTTATACCTGTCATCTACACATTACCCAAAATTCATAAGAGTTACACTACGGTCCCTCCTGGTCGACCCATTGTTTCGGGTATTGGTTCCCTTACAGAGAAAATTTCTGCTTTTGTTGATCATTTCCTCAAACCACATGTTTTATCACTACCTTCCTATGTTAGGGATTCCACTGATATCATTCAGGTCCTACAAGCTTTGGAATTGGTAGAAAGGGATTCTCTCCTGGTCACTCTTGATGTGGAGAGTCTTTATACTAATATCCCACATCAAGGTGGTCTTGAAGCTGTTGAACATTTTCTCAATCAGAGGACAGTATGTATCCCCAGTACGACCTGTTTAAAACAGCTCACTGAAATAGTGCTCACTAATAATTTCTTTTTGTTTGAAAAAGATTTTTATTTACAAAAACGTGGCACTGCCATGGGGAGTAAAATGGCTCCCAACTACGCTAATTTGTATGTTGGCCTTCTTGAAACTAATCTCATTTTGAATCCTCTCTACAATCCTTTTTTACCACATATCCAATTATGGAAAAGGTACATAGATGATATCTTCTTGATCTGGACTGGGTCTGCTACAGAACTGAGTGCTTTTCACACATTTCTTAATAACAGCAGTGCATCTCTGAAATTTACTTTGGCCTCAGATCAGACTTGTATTAATTTTCTGGATATTTTGATTTGCAAATCCAATGACAGATTGATTACAGATCTGTATAGAAAACCAACAGATCGTAACTCCTTACTTCATGCCGAGAGCTTTCATCCTACACCTCTCAAAAAGGGCATTCCTATTGGCCAGTTTAAGCGGTTACGTAGGAACTGCACTACAGATGAATCCTTTTCTGCTCATTCCAAAGACCTTGAAGCACGGTTCCGACAGCGTGGTTATTCAGAATACTGGATACAACCAGCTTCCACTAAGTATCATGGCTGTACACAACATGATTGTCTCACCACTAGGGAGAGACAGAGTGGAGAGCAACCCATTAATTGTATTATTCAATACTCTCCTCTTGGCCGGCAGTTTGAGAAGATAATAACAAAACATTGGCATATTCTCAGTTCTGACCCTGCCCTCAGCAAAACATTCTCATCTCCACCTCGTCTCGTTTATAAAAGACCTCCCAACCTCAAGACCCTTCTGGTCAGGTCTCATTTACCACAACCTGCCCCTTCTCACTTCCTGTCTAAGATTCCAGATGGAAATTACAAATGTGGTAGATGCGCCCAGTGTAACTTCACTTATAAATGTAACACATTCAACCACCCAGTCACTTGTAAATGTTACAAAATCAAAGGTATTATCAGTTGTACTACAGTCAATATCATCTATATGATTAAGTGTGTTTGTGGGTTGGCCTATATTGGCAAATCTTCCAGAGCCTTGAAGACCAGGATTTCTGAACATAGGAGTGACATCAGGACTAAGGACTTTAAAAATCCTGTAGCCCTTCACTTTTCTCAGGCTCAACATTGTATTTCATCATTGAAATATATTGGCATAGAGCATGTCAAACTGCCACCTAGAGGAGGAGACCTCAACGCTCTACTCCTAAGGAGAGAAGCATACTGGATCTCAACTTTAGACACAGTTGCTAGGGGCCTGAATGAATCATTTGACCTCAGACCGTTCCTGTAGCTACTCTTATTTTAATCTTTATTTCCACTTTTGTATTTCTACTCTTGTAACTCAGATGTGTATTTTTGAACTGCCTACTTCCTGTCTATTAGCAGAGTTGTATGCCCTAGGTGCTCTTTTTGTAACCTATATTCATATTTAATGTACTTTTACTGATTATATGATTGGAGAATAGTCTGTTCTCTTTCTTCGTAACTATTGCCTTTGTTTAATATTTGTGTAGTGCATTGTCCATTGTAGGCTATTGGGGTCTTTGTTTCTCCTACATAGGATTTAACAGGAGTTTTTTTGCCGTTTTTTAGCTCCACCCCATCTGATCTCCTACACTGGGCATATATTGCATTTTCTTAATTGTTTGTCTTGGGTTTGTATACTTAATTGATTTATTTACTTGTGTGAAGCAAGATGCACTCTATTTTCTTACTGGTTGATTGTGCTCACATGACACCCTTTTTTTTCCCCTCTGCCAATTGGTTGTTGGGTGTGACCCATACTGTATAAATTTGAGTGCTCTGTCATTTCCTGCTTCATTTCTGAAGAAGGTCCTTGTTGACCGAAACGTCAAAAATAAATCGACTGGGAGCAAGTCAAGCAGTGTGCGGACTCTATTTCTTTTTATATGTCAAAATAATTATCCCATAACCCCAAAACTGACTTTCTATATTAATTCTAGTCATGCACGATTCCCACAGGGGGAGTCACTTGTTTCTGCAACTCAAAACTAATAACGTTACACATGGCAGTAGAAAAATCTATACTAGGCCATTTCCCATTCAAGTTATGACTTATAATTATATCAATTGTGTAGTCACATGTATGTGGATAGCTTTGACAGTGGTCCAGTGCACATACACTACACATGGTTATGACATTTGCGATAATACTGCAGCCTAACAGTACATATGTATGCTAAGCCTATTCCCTTTCTGTCTTTTCAGGCTGACAGCCTTTGGTCCAGGGCTCATCTGGGCAGGAAGAACAGGATGCCAATTCCAGCGTGTTGTCAATGCCATCAGGAATGTCTTCCCATCTGCGGAATACTTTGGATTTGAGTACTACAATGACTTGTAAAAATGTTCTCTCAGAATGACACGGGCTATTCTTTCTCAAAGAATAAATTGTTTCATATGATCCATATTTATGGCCTCTTTGAAGTTCATGTCCCCTTTACATTACCTTATCATGCATAATATTGTTACACAGATGAAAATTAATACATAAAACAGTTAAATAATAAAATGTATGTTTATTCATTTTCTCTATAAATACCAATGATGATTTATTCATTAATGAACTTTGAGTCCTCTGTCTCTGCCTGCCCACCTTATGTTTAAAACTCATCAGCTGTTCATTCATTTTACAAGTACAGTCTCTCAAATTGAAAGGCAAATAATAATGGGTGCTATTTCAGAGCAAGCAAAGAGTGGGTAATATCTGCTTTTATATCTGTGCACATTTCAATGCCACTTTAGCTGCCAACAATCTCAATCTCTGCTCTCTTTGGAAGTCTCCCAGAGTGGGATTTTCCCCTCTTTTTCCGACAGTGAATTTGGCTGTATTCACCAAAGAGCTTGCTCCGCCATCACGGTTTCCTTTGCCCCATTCAGTGAGTGGAAGGCTGAGTGCAGGGATGCAAACTAGTCACCTTTAGGTGACAAGTGACTTTTTTGATCCCAAAATAGGGCACTTTATTGAATGATTTTGAGTGGTTTTGTGTCTGCCTTATTATCTGTCACCTTTTTCACTCTGGTGAGTTTGCATCCCTGTGAGTGTGAAAAGCCTGGTTAACCTCAGTCAGGTGCTTGGGGGAGACTAGAGCTCTACTGTACAGGGTGCTCCCACCAGAATGTGGTGCAGGACAAACAGCTGGTGAAGAAGCTGGAAAAGAGTAACAGCTACAGAAAGGACGTTGGCAGGAGCACTGAAGCACTGCGAGGCGATCTTCATCTGGGCAGCACTTGGGAGCACTCAACAGAGAAAGCAGTGACCATCACTCAGCATCTATGAGGATAAAAGCCAGACAAAGTACTGTCAATAGCAAAACTGTTGTATGGGCAACACTCCCACCATTCAACAAACTATACAACCATAAAATGTACTACATTACTATTCATAATTATAGTACTGTCTAGACATTATACATGAATAGTAATGTAGTTAATTTTATGATAAACTGCCTATACTGCTTATATCTGACCAATAGTGGATTCAAATGCATTATGTATCCCACACTTACACATTGCATACTGGTTATTCTATGCTGTAGGCTATTCATACTACTCTCTTGTTCATATCTGATCTATGTGTAGCCTACATTATCATACCTCAAACGGTTTACTCTGCATTTTCTAGCATTTAGTCTTTATACAGTATATTAGACTACACATACATTTATATTAACCAAGAACCATACATACACTTCTTTTGCACTTATGTTAGATGCTAAACTGCATTTCGTTGTGTCAGTAGGCTACTTGTGATGTAGCCTCAACGCGAGACTCTTCAGTCATTCTTCCTTCAGAGGGTTATAGTTCTGAAGGAAGAATGACTGAAGAGTCTCGCGTTGAGGCTACTTGTGATGTTGAATACTGTTTACAACTATCAGCTAGTGTGGGATTCGCTGTGCTGTGTTGTAGCATCCCACGAAGGACTTTACCACTGTCTTTTACACAATAGTGCTCATTTGAGCATCCAGGGGCAATACAAAATGATCCTCCTCGGGTCCGTCTTTCGCTGGGTCCTCCTTCTGTACTTTTACTAACGTTAGTATGTCTGTGCTCCATTTTTACCGGCGAGTAAACAACAAGCAGCGCTGCAGCCTGGCTGCAAGACAAGAGCTACAATGCGTGTGCCGTGTGCAGCAGACATTTCAACAGGAGTGGACCTGATTGGCTGAGTACCGCAGCTCCCAGCCTCCCACCCAAAGGCTTCATCTGATTGGCGTGCAACAGACATCACTCAACAGGAGTGGACCTGATTGGCTGAGTCCCGCAGCTCCCACCCAAAGGCTGAAAGGCTTCCTCTGATTGGTGTGGAGCAGACGTCACTCAACAGAAGAACTTGTGTGTGCAGTCGGTTCAGCAGTCGGTTCAAGAGTCCTTCCCGACAAGCCCATTTGTAGCGCCAGCGCTCGCTGGCCAAAAATGCACTCTTGAAGCTAAATAAATCCCAAACCAAACAAGTTAATTATTTACATTTTTACTTCAAACTTCCTCAATGTAGAACAGTCATCTCTTACACATAAGATTACTTTTAGCCTTTTAGGCATAAAGATTATTTAAAGATATTCCATATTCCAGACTGAAATGTTATAACAGAAGTGGAGTATTGGCCAGAATGACATGAACATTTGGACACTTATTCAGCGGGTATTTTGCATGTTGCGTTCAGGTGCACTGTAATTTGTTTTAGTTTTTAGTTTTTTATGGGCCCCCGGGGCCCCTAGACGGCGGGCCCCATTAAGCCCGTGCATTAAACCGGGCCTGAGGTTATGTTTAGGGTCTGGGGGAGGTTAGGTTTAGGCGTGAGGGGTGGGAGAGGTTAGGTTTAGGCATGGGGTGGGAGAGGTTAGGGTTCGAGTCTGGGGGAGGTTAGGTTTAGGCGTGGGGGCTGGGAGAGCTTAGCTCCAGCCGGTCCACCGACACGCTGCACGCCGCATCGCTCAGCTGGTTCTGCTTGTGGCCTATCGGCATTGCGGGCTGTCGGCACTGTGGGCTGTCGGCACATAGATTGCATTGCATTTACACTTGTGATCAATGTGGTCACAATGCGTCCCTGACCACCTCCGGAGGTGGTGCCGATCAGATCGCGATCTGTCCTCAATGTGTCTTGGGGCATTTACACCTGTACTTTCAAGTGGTCCAGGATGGGCCGCAGAACACTATTTCAATATGGAAACATACCACAGGAGATCCTCAGACCACCGGGACTCATGGATCCCTACCTAACGCAGGGGAAGGCGAGGCAGACGGTGCAGGCTGAGGAAACACAGCAGGGAAAGTGAGCTGGTTTGCTACCGGCTAAGCTGCTCCATACAAAACCCCAGATCTCCACAGCGTTTTTCTCAGTTATGTTATGTGGATAAACTTAGCAATGGGCTACATGCACAACTCCACTACTTCCTGAAATTAGTACAGCTTCTTTATTTCCTGTCATCACTATTGGATGAACTGATTAATGTCAGGTGTGCTGCAGTCACAACAATGATCAGGCACACCTGATTCATCAGTTCATCCAATAGTGTAGGACAGGAAATAAAGAAGCTGTACTAATTTCAGGAAGTAAATAAGTTGTGCAAGTAGTCTATTGCTGAACAGCTGCATAACTGCGGGAAGTACCGGTGCTGCAGGTGCGCCAGCACCCCCTGCTGGCAGGACCGAAAAAGACATTTTGCCTACCCAAAATGAAATAAAGTTACAAAATAAATTCATTGTAGACACTAATGGAAACAAATGAAAAGATACAAAGTTTAAATAAAACAGCAAGAACAATGGGCTACATGCACAACTCCACTACTTCCTGAAATTATCTTCTCCCCCTTCTCCTTGGCTGACTGAATCTCTGCGAACTTATCGAACTGAGCTTCGGGCAGCTGAGAGAAAATGGAGAAAATCACATCTCCCTGAAGATCTCTCTTCCTACCACCTTATCCACTCAAACTTCACTGATGCTGTCTCTAAAGCAAACACCTCCTTCTTCATCTCTGAAATCCAGTCCTCTGCATCCAATCACTCCCTCACTAACACTCCCGACTCCAATCCTGCTCCTCGGCCCCCTGTCCCTGGATTTCCTTCCTTCTCTCCTCTCTCTCCTGATGAAGTGCTTGAACTCATCAGCTCAAACCGAGCCACTTACTGCCCCCTCGATCCTATCCCTTCCTCTCTCCTCCAAACCATCTCACCTAACATATCTCCCTTCCTCACTACCTTCATTAACTCCTCTCTGTCCTCTGGTCTTGTCCCGCCTGCTCTAAAGACTGCAAGAGTCAAGCCTCTGCTTAAGAAACCCTCCCTTGACCCTACTGCTATTCACAACTACAGACCTGTCTCTCTTCTCTCATTCCTTTCCAAAACCCTCGAACGAGCAGCGTCCGAACAACTTTCTCTCTATCTCTCCCAAAATGACCTCCTGGACCCTCTGCAGTCCGGTTTCAAGGCCTCTCACTCCACTGAGACAGCTCTTCTTGCTGTCACAGAGGCCCTTCACACTGCTAAGGCCTCATCCCTCTCTTCTGTTCTTGTCCTCCTTGACCTGTCTGCTGCCTTCGATACAGTCAACCACCAAATCCTTCTTTCCACTCTGTCTGACCTCGGCATTTCAGGCTCTGCACTCTCCTGGTTTGCTTCCTACCTCTCGAACCGCTCATACCAGGTCTCATGGAGAGGGTCCCTCTCCAGATCCTGTCCTCTTACCACTGGTGTCCCCCAGGGCTCAGTCCTGGGCCCCTTACTTTTCCTTCTCTATATCAGATCTCTTGCCTATGTGATCTCTTCTCATGGCTTTTCTTATCACTGCTATGCTGATGACACCCAGCTTTTCCTTTCCTTCCCCCCCTCTGACACTCAAATCGAGGCTCGCATCTCTGCATGCCTCAAAGACATTGGCGACTGGATGTCTGCCCACCACCTCAAGCTCAACCTTGGTAAGACCGAGCTACTCTTCCTCCCAGGAAAAGACTGCCCTCTCGCAGATCTCTCCATCTCCATTGACAACACCACTGTACTTCCCTCCCAAACAGCTAAGAACCTTGGGGTGATCCTTGACAACCAGCTGTCTTGCTCTGCCAACATAGCTGCTACAGCGCGCTCCTGTAGGTTCTCTCTCTACAACATCCGCAAAATCCGTCCCTTTCTCACAAGAGAAGCGACTCAACTCCTGGTCCAGTCTCTTGTCTCCTCCCGCCTGGACTACTGCAACGTGCTTCTGGCCGGCCTACCTGCCACCGACATCCGACCGCTTCAGCTCATTCAGAAGAACGCTGCAGCCCGTCTGATATTCAACCAACCCAAATTCTCTCACGTCACTCCCCTCTTCCAGGAGCTCCACTGGCTTCCCATCTCGGCCCGCATCAAATTCAAGACACTGGTACTGGGCAGTACACCAGTCAGCTCCCCGGTACCTGCAATCCATGGTCAGGTTCCAAACCTCTCACCGCTCCCTTCGCTCCTCCACCAGTGCAGGTCGCCTCGCCCCTCCTTCGCTACGGGGGCTCAAAAGTCGCTCATCCCGATCTCGACTCTTCTCGTCCCTGGCACCTCAATGGTGGAACGAGCTTCCACCTTCGGTCAGGACTGCTGAATCACTGCCGATCTTTCGGAAAAGACTAAAGACACACCTTTTCAGGCTCCATCTGGGCCCTTCTTGATCTAACTTCGTCTCTCTCTTTCCTTATTAAAAAAAAAAAAAAAAAAAAAAAAAAACCTAACCAACCTTGTACCACTAACCTAAACTTGTACCACTGTTCCTTCAGAAGTTGTAGTTGTCATAGACTGTGCTCCATAGTTGATTGTTGTATTGCTGACAAAAAATGTGTTATTGTAAGTCGCTTTGGATAAAAGCGTCTGCCAAATGACGTAATGTAATGTAATGTAATGTAAATTAGTAGGCCTACAGCTTCTTTATTTCCTGTCATCACTATTGGATGAACTGATTAATGTCAGGTGTGCTGCAGTCACAACAATGATCAGGCACACCTGATTAATCAGTTCATCCAATAGTGTAGGACAGGAAATAAAGAAGCTGTACTCAGGAAGTAAAGAAGTTGTGCATGTAGTCTTGCAAGTTCAGCATAAGGTCACTATGTCAGGAAGGGAGGGGCTACTGTAATAGCTAGCTGTTGTCACACGCATGTAGCTACGTAGCAGACTTCACAGAAAGCCAGCGAATTTCTGACTTTTTTGCAAAGCCTCAACAAAACAAACGGAGGTTAAGCGAGTTGGCGGGCCAAGCGGACGCAGACTCGGAGCCAAGTCCGAGCACCAGCACTTCCGTAGCGGCAGAGGTGCATCCACCTGCGGCGTCACCTGCTGCCCTCCTCGGCTTGCAGCCGCACTCAGCCGCAGCCTCGGCCTCCCAAGCGCCAGCCCCAGGCCAGGCCCAGCGTTCGATGACGGGGAGCGTATTGAACTGCGAGATGATGCAGTGGTGGATAGGATGCTACAAACTGTAGCCAACATAGCAGCACTGAAAATGCCAGCTGAGCCTGGCCGGTCACCTGTCATGCCGAGTTTTGCACCCCCGCCGAGAATTGCACCCCCACCATATTTTGGGACTGTTTTAACTTAAAAACAGGGATGCAAATCTCGGCAGGTACAAACTGCCGAGATGTGCACCCCCCTCCATAAAGCCAGGAGAGATCCCCAGGTCTCGAGGTCCTCTGTACCCGGATTTTAAGCACCAAAGTCGGCTTCCATGAGCCAGAAGAGAGCCCCAAGCATGGAAGTCACCTCAACGCGGATCTAATGCATCAAAGTCGGTCTCCATGAGCCAGGACAGACCCCCTGGCTTGGAGATCACGGCCCCTATCGTTGCATCGGCGCAGTTTCTAGGCCGAGCGGCAAGCGCAGATCAAAGCAGTGGGCGTGGACAGGCGCACTTGATATCGTCGTGCTGGCGCTAGATGCAGCCCAAAGCATTACAACCACGCCTTTTAGGCGTAAAATTATGCACCGTCATGCTCATTGGATAAGTGCAATAAACGAATGGCACGCTTGCCTTTTTAGCTCCAATTCCACTGGTCCCGCAAAACCAGACGAAACCCAAGCCTCTGATCCCCCCCCCCCCCCCCCCCACCTCCCTTCATCCCGTCTGTCTCCATATTTCGGCTATTATTCCATATTATGATGCTTCTCAAACCAATCTAACTGCAGTTTAAATAGCCTACTGCAAGCATGTAAATACGCTACACTATAGCAAGATCAAAGTGAAAATAATGTTCTATGCATCAGCTAGAAAAATATAGCCTATTAGATTGGTGAAAGTTTGTCCAGAAAGATATCATTTTCTCTCGCCTGCTGCAGGAAGGATGATGCACATAAATATACCCTACATTATGTCAAGTCATTGCATAAATGTGTTTTTATTGTAAAACTAAATGTGAAATAGGGCCAAGTTATTGGAGGGACATCACAGTATAGCAGATGCCATTAGAAGCGCGTTCCGAAGCGCGTTCCGCTGTTACTTCTCTAAATCACGTTAACTCGACAAGGGGTATATATAGGCCCAGGAGGACATATATGTTTCACATAGGGTGGTGTTTTCATTTCGATGTTTTATTTGGTCTAATATTGAAATGTTGACAATGGCAGGCTGTGTTACCATTACACATTAATTTAGAACTACCTTTTATATCTATTTTGGCTCATTTGGTGGCTATTTAGTAGCGAAATGAAGAAACACAATGCATGCTGGGAACTCAGAGAGAGAGAGAGAGAAGGGTGACAGAGAAGAAGCAGTGAAGGCACAGAATAGGCCTGCTTTTCAAAAGCGCAAAGCGCTAAATGTAGGCCAGGTCCCAAGATATCACTAGGCTGGTATTTAGCGCCGACACGCCCACTTTGGGACTGCGCCACGCCCATTCGGCCTAAAGCGCATTTGGCAGCCTAAAGCCTATTGCTATCTTGCCGAAACAGGCGCAAGGCACGTTTTTTTGCGGTTAAGGCCCGTAATAGCGCCGATGGCCTGTGGGAGAATAGAGCCCCACGTCTACCCAGACAGACAATTATATAATTTTTAAACAGTTAAGTTTCCGTATCTACAAATCATTACAATATGCTCCCGGAAGGTGGGGATGCAATTCTCGGCGGGGGTGCAAAACTCGGCATCTCAGAGAGAAGGTTGTTATTAAGGCAGCCAACAAAGAGCAAACGATGGCGATAGCTTCCCTCTCCCTCCCCGCGACAGAGCCAGACTGGAGAACCAACTGAAAATGTTTGGATATTGGTTGGAGTCGTTGGTGATTCTCCCTGTAACACTGTAAAAGACGTAGCCACAATGATGGCTAAACTCCATCCACAAACAAGGTCTCTTTTCAAAGAAACTGAAAACCTCATAAAGCTTTGCCTAAGTCTCCCCATCTCCGCTGCTTCGTCGGAGAGGACATTTTCCGCTCTGCGTCGTCTCAAGACATATTCACGCACAACAATGACGCAAAAAAGACTGACGCACCTCGCTTTGATGCATGTGCATGGCGATATTTTGGACAGCCTGGACACCGATGCCCTGATAAAGACATTCATCAGTGCCAACCCAGAGAGAAAGGCCATGTTTGGAGTTGTGGGAGGCTGTGCTAAAGGTAAGACAATATAACTTTATGTTGATCTTTTGAGACTGGGCTTATTGGCTATGTGTTTGTTTATGTGTATAATATGTTTTTTTTAAGCTGCCGCCGTGCAGCATGCATTTGAGATTGATCTTATTGGCTATGTGTTATGTGTAGGCTATAGAGTTTTTAAAGCTGCCGCCGTGCAGCATACATTTGTGTCTGGCTATATGTGCGCGCCTTCACTTTCTTCTACATCATTGATTGTTTACTGTTGCCATGGTGATCAGCACCGTGGACAGCTCTGTGCTGCACTGCATAGAGTTGCTCAACGTCATTCCTGCTTGTTCATTCGCGCTCCCCTCCCTCATTTTTTTCTCAGCCCCCCCTAGTATAAATTTAGATATTTGTGCATATTTTACTCTGTGTGTGTGTGTGTGTGTGTGTGTGTGTGTGTGTGTGTGTGTGTGTGTGTGTGTGTGTGTGTGTGTGTGTGTGTGTGTGCACGCGTGTGCTTCTGTGCGTGTGTGGGTGTTGCTGCTTATATTGTATTTTATCTTGTTGGCCAGCGGTGCCTGTTCTTTATCTAGATACTTGTAAGTCACTTTTTGCAAAAATTTTTGCACTTTTAGTATTATCATTATTTTGCTGTCCCTTTTTCTTTTCTTAGTACTTGACAGTACTTTTTGTGTGCCTTGCTACATGTTTCAATGTCCTCATGTTTTTCCTGTTTTTGTCCTGACATGTTGAATGTAGCTGCATTACGTGACACATGAATTTCCTGCAAAGGATCAATAAAGTATTGTAGCGAATCGCGTATTCGCCAAGGAACCGGAGACTTGTAGTTGGTACAGGGTTCTTTATTCACCGTTATTATCTTACAACTCTTTGGCGGTTGCTACGCCCCTAGCTAGCTAGCTGCTTCTTTCTTAGGCTGTTCCTAGAAGCCCCTCCACCCATGCTCTGTCTCACAGGAAGTCTTCCCCAATCATAGTCTTCCCCCCCGGTAACACTCCCACACATCAGTTCCTAGCTGCACACGGAAACACCACATTACACGTAATTACCTGGATTACCTGGATCGCTACAGTATCTATCTATCTATCTATCTATCTATCTATCTATCTATCTATCTATCTATCTATCTATCTATCTATCTAGTATAAATGCCTTCCCATGGCTATGAATGGCTGGTAGCTAGATGTATCCGCAAGACAAGTTGCAGATAAAAACACACTATCTGCTCACAGTTTTTCTGTATTCATAGTTGGCAGTCCGATATTATTCTGTGAGAAAACACACAAGTCAGGTTCACCAAAGCAACATGACGTTTGTTGCAGCGCAGGGTTTTCTGTCAACATCACCAGGCACCTGTCAGCAGCCATGGTACTGTAGCAGTTTAGCTTAGTTTAGCTGCGGCAGAAACCTCGCTCTGGTGCTCGCGCGACTCACTTCCTCTTCGGCCTCATAGATGCAGCTTGACTCACTTCCTCTTCTGCCTCATACAGATGCAGCCAAGGTCCCTGACAGGACCCATCCAGAACCATGGCAGATTAAACAAAGATACTTAAACTGAACATAACTTAAACCAATTCAAGCTCTTAATAAAACACATAGATGTTATAGTTTCTCTAGATAAATGTCCCTTATGCTGTCACAAAGTTCAGTTCTTTGGTATGGCGGTCGGCTGCCAGCTGGCTGGGAACACTGTGGGAACACTTGAAGGTGGCTGCCACTGTAAGTTGTATTAGTGGCACCACAAAGCTAGTTGTTACAGAGAAACTCAGCAGCTGAAGTCATGCTGCAGCTGTAACATGACATTACAGTGTAAAGCTAGTTGTTACAGAGAAACTCAGCAGCTGAAGTCATGCTGAGGCTGTAACATGACAACATTACATTGTAAAGCTAGTTGTTACAGAGAAACTCATCAGCTGAAGTCATGCTGCGGCTGGAACATGACATTACATTGTAAAGCTAGTTGTTACAGAGAAACTCAGAAGCTGAAGTCATGCTGTGGCTGGAACATGACATTACATTGTAAAGCTAGTTGTTACAGAGAAACTCAGAAGCTGAAGTCATGCTGTGGCTGGAACATGACAACATTACATTGTAAAGCTAGTTGTTACAGAGAAACTCAGCAGCTGAAGTCATGCTGTGGCTGTAACATGACATTACATGTAAAGCTAGTTGTTACAGAGAAACTCAGCAGCTGAAGTCATGCTGAGGCTGTAGCATAACTTAGCTCTGTTGCAACTCGCTTCTTCCAGACTGTTGTTTCAGCGTCGTATCATGAAACTAGTTTTCTTCCAAATATACAGATAAAGTATTTAGTAGTATGATATTTTAATATACCGATAAAGCATTTAGTAGTATGATATTTTAATATACATATAAAGTATTTAGTAGTATGATATTTTAATATACCGATAAAGCATTTAGTAGTATGATATTTCAGTGGAGCATGGGGCTGAAGTGTTTTGGGAATAATAGAGTGCAGTGTCCAATAGAGCAGATTATGGTGAATAAGCTACAGACCCACATTTGACTGTCCTTGAAAGCTCCACTATCTCTAAACTTCCTGCAATATGGAGGGCAGTTAAACATTGTTCATTTGCATATACTACACGATTTTGTAACAATACAAAGGTGGTTGAAAATCGGCAAAACTTATCTTTAATAATATTGTAGCGGGTTGATTGTGGGCTACTGTACCTGTGTTGTCTGGCATGTGGGTTTGCTGTGGGATGTCTGACTGTCTCTGTGTGTTATGCTGTTCTGTTGTGCATGTGATTAACGTGGTTTTGGGGTGACAAGTGAAGGCAGCGTACAGCCAGTGGGTGGGATAAGAGATAGAAGCTCACCTGGGATTGGCTGGGGTGGTTAGTCGGGGCGTAAGCTCTATGGGAATTAGCTGGGAGGTGAAGAGATAGTTGCAGCATGGGCCTGACAGAGGACGGACGTGTGTCTGAGTGGCTAGGGGAAGCTAGCCAGAATAGCTGAGTGTTTTGGGGGTTTGGTTTGGCGTGACCACGGCCAACAGTGTGTTCGCTAATAAAGAGCATAAAAGAGTATCGTCTCAGTGTATTTCCTGACACGTTACAATATCTTATACCAGGTTTTACATTATGTGTTACTGCAAGCTTTCAGAAAACAGACCTCATTGAATTCAGAAAACAGACATCGGTGAACCTCGATATACAATCAATTCTACAGGACGTGACTTAAATAAAAAGGCTGGGGATACTGTCTTCATTGTATTGAATTGGTTAGGCGGGCTATAGCTATCTATAAACAGCAATAAATCACTCATGTTCACACTCCCCCCTGTTGACTCATGACATCCTATGATCCCAGCAAAAGATTTAGATGCCTATTTTGATCCTGTCTTAAATAGCGTTAGCATCTGACTGTGATTCAGTCATTGTTGGTGTTCGTCATGCTGTAAGACCTTTGGCAGATTTGCATGGTGCTTAAAGGCTCATAATCATGCAGTCATGGTGTTTGAAAAGCTCCCAGTTTTTGCTCTCTTTGAACTGCAGAGACCCGCTCATAAGACAAGTTTGTTTTTCTTCCCACGCATGAGATGCATAGAGCTAGGTTGACGAGTTTAAGTTAATTCTACTGTAGCGCTTATTGTAAAGTGATACACCAGTTATTTCCTTAATGGCATTATGGAAACATGACAAAAACACCCTGTTGCCTTAAAGCGAACCAGCCAATAATGTAATAATTCCACATGCTAGCGGCCTATAATGTAATTAAGGTAATGTAAGTAAGGTTGTCGACAGGTGCAAACTGGTTATAGGGGTGAAAAATCTGAGAAGGATGCGTGAGCAGAGCAGACCTGCAAACTTTCTGTGCTGTTAGGCTGCCTTTACATGGTGAAACGCAATTTTAGTTGGTTGAAACTAAGGTGAAACTAAGTTGCAAAGGATTTGCATGGTCTAAAGCCCTCTGCAACAAACTTGAAACTTGTCTGAAACTCAGCTGCAAGAGTTGCAAAACTCAACCTTGTGAAACTAGTTTCATGCAACAGCCAATCAAAATGCTGATAAGTAGGCTACTAATGCACTGATGGCTCTCTTCCTATTCTCCGGTTCAGCCATAATGAAAGAAAATAGCCAACCAGTGTCAGAAGAAAACCTGATACAACACGTCTGAATTGATATTATGTCCAGCTAGAAAACGATACAAAATAAGATACAAAGATGCAATGACTCCCCACTTGATAGTGTAGGCTAATCTACTGTAGCGAGAGAGAAAAAGGGAAAACAATATGACAGATGAAACATTACCAATCTAGCTAGCTTGTTTTAGTGAAACAAACCGTGTTGCAGGAGACTTGATTATTTTTTAATTGCTTTGTGTAAATGTCAAGTTGTGTGACAATTATGTTTCATGCAATTTGCAACCTGCAACTAGTTGCGTGAAAGTTTCACCGTGTAAAGCCAGTCTTACAGATAACAATGCTTTGTTGGAAGGAGCACACAATTCAACACATGCATACATCAGTCCCGACAGCAGCATTTGACACCGAACGTTCCTATTTATTAAGAAAGGCAAAAACAAGACAAATGAAGCTTATGCCTAAGTTTTTCATTCACTCACTCTCCCTCTCTCTTCCCAGCTCCCCTGCATAACAGCTGATTAGAGGGCATCAGTGCTTTTTCTAAACCAATCAGAATTAGCCACATCTCCCTTTGCAGCCAATCTCACCTTAGCCGGAAACTTTAAAAGCGGTTTTCCTGTCTGCTGTCAATTCAATGCCATTTGCTGCAAACCCTCCTCCACCCCATTCACCTCCATGCCTGAGATATCCAGAAGCCCTTCTCAGGTCTCTGAGTCCATCACCACCACCAGGTCTAGACTCCACAGAGGGATATCCTATTCTACTCTCGGCTTATAGGCTACCCCCTCATAATCACCATGACGTCATAATAGAGTGTCTAATCGCCAAAGACTTTGTACATTTCATAATCGTTCACATGTAAATGAATCATTGTTCACTAAAGAATGAGTCTCTCCTGATTGAACGTACAGTAGGTGCTGCTGGTATGCTACTGTAGCATGGCACTGAGAGGGATTCAGAGGACCCTAGTCTTTTTATGGCTGCTGGACTGATAGCGTTACAAAGTTCAATCGTTAGATCATTTTGCATTCTTTTCAGCAACAATGCGGATTTGCAGTTTGCAGAATGCAGTTCATGAACTTTTAACATGTTTTTGCTCCTCCTCCTATCATCCTTGTCAACTCTTCTATGCTTCAAAATAAACTTCTGACCAAAAAGAAAGAAAGAAAGACTGATTGCTGTGGAGAGAAGAATGACGGTGTGTGGTGTCGCACACCAAATGATGGGCAACTTGAATTAATTCACATTTAACCAGTTTATGGACAATGTTTGCAATGTCTCACTCAAATGATACAGTACAATGATTATATACCACAATAGTAAGTGTATTCTGAACCTTTGCGGACTCAAAGCATCACATCATATTGTACAGTACTGTATGTTGTGGCACGAGGTCAGAAACAAACATGTCAAGAATGCAGCCGTCAATGGGATCATACATTGTAAACTCAGGTAAATGAGAAGAGTTGTGAACATTACCAACTTTAAAATGCCCAGAAAAGTATGCATGAGGAAGATTATAGTTCTTTACATAAAAATAAAAATCCCTAAACCTTATAAAAGCTATTACTCTACAACATAGACTGTTCCTTAGGGTGTGCATATGCAAACCTACACCTTAATTATATTCCAGTATCAATTTAAATTTTTATAGGGATTTAAAACAATATGATTCAAGCTTACTGACATCAATATTATATCATGTTCGTCTATCTGGGATAAAAAGGGTTTGAGGAGTTTCTGCAGGTTATGGAGTTTCACATACTAATAATACTAAATAATAATAATAATAATAAAACCTTCAAAAGTCAAATCACAACCTGTCTCAGTCTGCACCTGACTGGGTCACCATCATTACAAACATGTACTGTAGTATGTGAGTACAACAAAAGCATTTCCACTTACATCAATCACATCCCCTTTGTTTTAGCGTGAACACACTTCTTAACTCGCACGTATAGCCTACAGGAGTGAATCGGACAGAGAACATCACATTATTAATCACTTGTGCCGTTAAGTATAGTCTCATAACTGAAACATTTTGGTCTGTGCACATCAGCTTAGGCAGACCAAAACTGTTGAAAATGCACCCACCAAACCAGAGAACATAACAATTGTTGTTGCAGACTTGAGGAGGGCTAAGCAGTTCATCTCAGGGCAAACCAGGTTGACGGTGCACATTCATATAACACCTCCACAAAAGCTTCATGGCAGCTACATGGTACATTCATTAAAGTTGATGCAATATTATTCTTTCACCAAATTGTCTCGCAACACTTGTGTCATCTGCGGTCAGATTTCTAGTTGAGAATGTCTAAAATGTCATGTCTTCCCATTTCCACAGTACTTGATTCAAGGCAGCTTTAAACCAAGCTCACGGTAATCCACTTTTACCTCAGTGGTCATATAAATAACTACCGGTAACAGGTATTCTGTTTAAAAAAAACTCATGTTTCTGGTTGACTAACATAACGTGTAACTGTGAACCTATAGCATTCTAAAGCTAAGCTCCACATTAAATAAGTTAGTGAGCTAGCTATAGCTGCATCCATTATGAAGTTCTGAGAGGTCACTAGCAAACTAATGTTTGCTAGCTACATACCAAAACTGAAATGAGCAAAGCTAATAACCAGGGTGGCCGGGTGTGGACAGATGTCCTGGGAATATTGAATTCTTTGTGGAGGCGGGCAGATATGAAAACAAAGAATCCTCTCACTGAGGAGCAGCAGAAAATAAACAGCTAATTCATGATGCACTCTGACCTATAGGCTATGGCTCTGTGGAACCAAACACAAAAACCTGATTTGCCGAGCCATGGAATATAAATTATAGTCTGCTGCCTTTATTATTATTATTATTATTATTATTATAATTATTATTGTTATTGTTATTGTTATTGTTATTGTTATTATTGTTATGTTGATGATGATGATGATGATGATGATGATGATTATTATGGGGGAGGGGGGGGGCGTGACAGACTGAACAACCTACAGTGTAACTAAACAAAAAAACACTGATTGCAAATTATTTTGACTCTAAAAGCGGATAACACCAGGAGCTTGTGGTAAATTAGGTTTTAGGAGACATTCTCAAATTAGCATCAGTAACTAATGGGAACCTGTGTCATGGGAATAGGAACAGAGCCAAACTGCTAATTAGACCACCCACTAGCCAGACCTTTTAATGATTTCATCATAGCTACAGGTAGATAACAATACTGTTATAACAATACTGTTAATGTGACAGTTAACTTCATGTGACATCTCTGTGAAATAAACTGTCACACTGTTCAAACACCTTTGTCAGAAATGACATGTTACATGAATACTTAAAGAAATCTGACAATCTGATTTCAGGGTTACATCACTAGTTTTGAATATGCTATGAAGCTGCTATGTCATCTTGGTGTTACAAATCTTGCCATTTAAGTAAAGTATACAAATTTTTAAAACAACAGTGTCGGAATTCTCTGTTCACATTTGTACATTTTCTACACGTACAATGATGGAAATAAAAAATTTGGATGCACTATGCTGTAGGACTTTGCCTGAGAAATCACGGTGTACTGTTTATTATTCAGAACTCTGCATTGTGTATAATGAATGATCTGTTATTCTGTTGCATACAACTGTAAAAATACAGTAAAATTCAACAATCACATTGCATTTTTTCCTTTTTTGTCATTTACTTAAAAAAAGCTCATGGTATTGTACAGAGATCGAACAGGACGTGACACAATAGTAATCTGCATGTACACTTCAATATTGGGCAATAAACAGTCAACTATCAACAATTACATTAACTTTTTGTTTTTCCCTTTTCACATACAAAAAGGTTGGGGAGACACAAACTAGGTAGTTCTACCATCATCAATTAGTGCATGATTCAAATGTTTCCCCTTCCCACACTGACAGCTCTCATCTCTTGGCGGGCTGGCGGAGTGCTGACCCCGACGCAAAGCCAGAAAGAAAGAAATAAGAAGTGTGAACCATTAGCATTCTTGGATTTTCCATTCTTCTTACAGGACTAATAGTCTTTTTGTTGCCGTTCAACGCTAAGAGATGCTTGAAGGTGGACGTGTTCCGCATCAGAACTTGAGCAGGTGCAATAGGGTTACAGTCAGCAGGAGGCATATGGAACAATGGGGCAATACAGCTGCACCCCGGTTGACATCGTGCATGGCGCCTGGACCTGCAGGGCAAAATGAACAACAACAGAGTCATTGCATCATCACGGTTAGCATGTTTTATGGCTCAGATCAATGCAACAGCTTAAACTGTAACCTCACCCTCCAAATTTGAATTGAACTGTTTAGCTGGGAATTAAGTCTCTATCGCATTTAGTTAATGGTGGGATTCCCAAACATCATGTTAAAAATCTGAGTTACGTTAGCACTTCATTTTAGGTGTCACCTCTCCTTTGAGGCCAGAAAAAGTATGATCTCTGCTACCTTTTTACTGGTTCTTGATTACGGCGATCTGTTGTATATGAATGCCTCTGCACATTGCTTGCACATTTTAAATACTGCTTATCACAGCGCACTGAGGTCGCTTTCACATATAAGCTGTTTGGTTCGCTTTAACCGCGCCAGAGTTCGTTTCCTCGGATAGTGTGCTTCGTTTGGGGTGGTGTGAAAGCGCAAACAAACTCTGTTGCAGAACAAACAAGCGGACTCTGGTCCCCTTGAAAACGTGGGTCTCGGTTCGTTTGCAAGTGAACTCTAGCGCGGTTCGTTTGTGATGTGAAAGCAAACCGAACCAAACACAAAAGCAAATATAGGAAAGGCAGTGCATCATGAGTAGATGGCGGTAGAAGGAAGCAAAACACTACGGTGCGCACCGTGCTGCCTTGCTCATCTCGTCTCATCTGCAGAATGATGTTGAACCCAACAGCTCACTGACTCGTCACCTGCTGCTCATATTGGGCGCATTCTTATCAAATATTTATTTGATAGTAACACCAAAGAAAAACCAGAAATCCCAAGATCGTGTTTCTCTAATGGGTTGTGTTTAGCGGATTCACTTGTGTTGTTCGGTCAGCCCTCAGCAGGCAAGGCGGCAGAAGAGGAGAGATTTCCCCTCTATATTCTGTCCAATAGACGAGTGACTGTTTCGACCATGTGACATTGTTCAGAAAGTTTGGTGCGCTTGCCAAATTGCACGTGTGAAAGCAAACCTGACCAAATGAAAAGTGAAACAATGTTGCAACTTCACGCCCCCGAATCGCACCGAGTCCACCAGCTTATATGTGAAAGTGACCTGAAATTTGTCACAAACTGTAACTCATCGTTGTACTCTTTATGCCAGGGGTTGGCCATCTCTAACCTTTCGTAGGCTCGGTCACTGGTACATGTTCATTTGTAAATGGAATTTATAAAGATTTTGTCTCGGGTGTAAGGCTCAAAGTAGGCTAATGGGATTTTGATTAAAAATATAATAATACTAATACTAATCTACACTATAATTGCAGCAAAGTCTATCTCTCTCTCTGTCCCTCTGTCCTGACCGGGTACGGTCCTCCAGTGGTTCAGGTCCTATCTCCAAGACAGGAAGTACTTCGTTTCCATTGGCAATTACTCATCTGACCTAACTACTACGACATGTGGGGTGCCTCAAGGATCCATTATGGGGCCCGTTCTATTCAGCCTTTATATGCTCCTTCTAGGCCCTAATTATGCAAAAAAAACAAAATAGCTTATCATAACTACGCAGACGACACTCAGCTGTATATAACTCTTTCCTCAGCCGACTATGCTCCCATAGACTCACTGTGCCAGTGCATTGACCAAATAAATAACTGGATGTGCCAGAATTTCCTCCAGCTAAACAAAGACAAAACAGAGGTGATCGTCTTCGGTCCCAAAGAACAAAGGCTTAAAATCAGTGCACGCCTTGAGTCTCTATCCCTGAATCCAAAGGATCAAGTTAAAAATCTTGGCGTTATTATTGATTCTGATCTCAACTTTAACTCCCACATTAAGTCTATCAGAAAATCAGTTTTTTATCATCTTAAAAATATAGCCAGAATTAGGGGCTACATACAGGATCTAGAAAAACTAATTCACGCCTTCATCTACAGTAGGCTAGACTACTGCAATAGCCTTTTCTCTGGTCTCTCCAAAAAATAACTTAGGCAACTCCAGCTCATTCAGAATGCTGCTGCTAGAGTTCTAACAAGGACTAAGAAAGCTGATCATATCACTCCAGTTCTTAGGTCCTTACACTGGTTGCCAGTGTGTCATAGAATAGATTTTAAAATACTGTTACTAGTCTATAGATCACTTAACGGCCCAGGCCCAAAATACATAGCTGAATTGCTCCCACGCTACGAACCGTCTAGACCTCTCAGGTCAGCAGGGTCTGGCTTACTAACTGTCCCTAGGATCAAATCAAATCATGGGAAGGCCGCATTCACCCACTATGCTTCTGCTAGCTGGAACAAACTGCCTGAAGACCTCAGATCTGCCCCAACTTTACTTACTTTTAAAAATAGACTAAATACTTTTATGTTTACACATGTGCTATACAAATACACTTGACTTGACTTGACTTCACATATCTCGAGAACAGTTTGTCTCATCGACTTGAAACTTGGGGAGTGCGCTTATGGGGGGTGGACTGAGTGCAGAGCACTGTTTTTGTGCAATTTGGACACGAAACACATTCAATATTAATACAGTTGTGTTCCATTCTGCCCCACCCGCCTCAACAACGAAATGAGCACTCCCTAAAGCCACAGCTCTCTGAAGGTGGGTGGAACGACCAGGGCAGATCACTCTTCTCTGCGCTGTACAATGAATAGCTGCCGCCGACGTTAAACCAAACAGAAAAAGAAGGAATGGCTGTAAGCAGGGATATCCACAGACAGAGTAGCCTTGCGTCCTTTTGACCACCACAACAAAGATCTTGACAGTTTTTTTCCCCCTCGCTCAACCCCTCTCTAATGCCACTGGATATTGCGAGACTATAACATTAATTATGATTTATGGTAGGGTGCACGAGAGTTTTGATCACTCTGCAGAAAATAAACAGCTGCGCGCAGCGCAACGGTTATTGACTAACGTTAAGTTAATTTAACACAAGTAATGTTAAACTTCCTTAATGCAGTCTGATCCTCCACCAGATCTACAGATAGATAGATAGATAGATAGATAGATAGATAGATAGATAGATAGATAGATAGATAGATAGATAGATAGATAGATAGATAGATAGATAGTCTTACTTGCCAGACTCTCTCCCTAAGTCTGGCAACCGAGACTAGATAGATAGAAACATTTAAATTTTCCCTTTCAGGTGAATTTCAATAAAAAGGTTGATGATTGAACATCTAATCATTAGTATGTTTTATTTATGTTAAAGGTAACTTTGAATGATTTTAACTAATAATGTAGAAAAACAAAGATTTTAAATTTGGGGCAGCAACATTTATTTCGAGACGGCTTACGGAGTGCTGTGTGTGTGTGTGTGGGGGGGGGGGGGGGTGCCCACGGGGTGGTGAAGGGGGGAACGGGCACTGCACTAGTACTACTACTACTACTATTCTACTAATAAAACAATTCCAGATTTTTTGTGTTTATTGTTAATTGGGTGTACATTAAAATTTTTGAATTAGGTAACAAAGTGAAGAAGTCATTTTTGTTTCCTTCTGACCTTGAAATCATTTAAATTCTTACCGTAAAGGATTATGCTGGCGTTGGTGATTCCCATGGTGTTCACGGCCACACACGTGTAGTTTCCATAGTCTTCTTCCGAGACATTGAAAAAGACAAGCATGGACTGTTTACCTTGATTCTCTATCTTAACCCCATTCAGTCCATTGGAGAGCCTGTGAAGAAGAGAGCAGCACTGTTCAAGCCAAGGTTGTTGCTTGTGACTGTGCTTTTCTGAAGCGTCTGAGTGCTCAAGTGTCTGGCAGGCCTCATCATCAAACCTTTTGTGTTTAGAATTTATGTCTGAACGCAGTTTAGAAATACATACAGGGTTCCCACAGGTCCTTGAAATCCTTGATATATTGAACTACGTAGGGCTGTCCGTTTGTGATGTAGTTTTGAAAAGGTCAGACGTTTAAAGAATCAAATTGTGTATTATCAGCTTTATTGTATGCATTAAATGTAGTGCGAGCCCCCTTCCTGGCTGCTGGGGCAATGCAAGGTATTGTGGGTAATTTGGTACTGTGGCTAATGATAACAGCTAACGTTAGTTAGGTTACATGGCATTAAACTAGCCTGGGTAAACCCATCCCCCACGTGACCTGCTCTCAGACCTGTTCTCAGTCACTATGGTCTGGTCCCCCGCCTGTGCTAAACGATTTCCTGCGGTTGTTGGCCCCCCCCCGATAGACCGCTCCATTACGCAACCGTCATCCAACCAGCTTTGTGCACAGAGCACATGCGCAGTGCAGCAGATGGCGTCATCGCTCTGCGACCTTTGTTGTTAGCGCTCGAGCTAACTCCACCTAGCTAACTCACTAGGCTACTGCTAGCAACCACAGGTTGCAGGTTGTGAGAAACCTTCGTTCTAAAGGCAAGTTGGGCAGCTGCAAACCACTCGAGAAGGGGGTATTTCTACGCCTGGAGAGGGTTGGTGTGAAACTACACCAACAGGATAGCGAATCATGTCGGATTTGCCAGAGTCTGACTGAGGTATGTACTTATAACCTAATGTACTAGTGCTGCACGATTAATCTCCACTTCCCCCGTGCACTCCCGCAAATAAGTAATGTTATGCGCAGCCAGTTTATCAGATAATTTCGCCGTAAAATGTGTCCAGGTGATGAGAAGCCCCAGCTTGTACAAGCTGTCCTTTGTATGGTCGCTGCCCGTCCGCTCAGACCCGATTTCGATATAGCGTTTGGTGATCTTTTGATCAACAGACCTCATAACGGGGATATACTGTTACGTGTGTCTACCAACATCACTAAAAGATCATAAATGTAACGCTGTTTTAATCGATGGCTACGTTGCTAGCTACTAGCTAGCCGCAGACCAGCTATGAACCCGTTTGGATGATCGCTGCCCGTCCACTAAAACGCGATTTCGATATAGCTTGAGGTGATATTTTGATCAACAGACCTCATAACGGGGATCTATACTGTTACATGTGTCTACTGTACTGACGTCCTCTCTGTTTATTCTTTCAGGTATTAATTCTAAACCCTTCTCAGTCAGCTGCTGCCAACCTGATGAGGAAACAGGCGTGCTTGTTGGACACTGAATGCAAGAGCTTAGCCAGTCTGCAGACTTCATCCTCCGGTGCTGTTCGCCTCAGGACTTGAAGGCCTAACGTTGTACCATGGACTGTATACATTCTGTGCTAATAATGCTAGCATGCTAACATCCTTTTCACACACACACATTGAATATACCGAAATGCTAGATTTGATCATGGACTTAACGCTAATGTTAATCAAAAACGGCCGCAGTCATAACGGTAAGGTGTGTTTGACCTAATTGAAATATTAACGTTAATGCCCTCACATTTCAGCGTGGTTACAGATAAACCTATTTAACGCTAGCTAGCTACCGTAGATTTTTGGAGGCGTTAATGTGAATGTCATGACCTATAGCGTAGTATTATACTGTATATTATACATAATCCAGATGTAACCTAGCTATAGCTAGACGTTAAGAGGTTAGCGTGAATGCGACTGAGACCTGACATTACTGGCTTGATATCATATTCCAGGTGCAACCTAGCTAGATGAGCTTCACACTGCTGTATGAGTAGGCTACAAATGTATCAAGCCTTGATATCATATTCCAGATCCAACCTAGCTAGCTATATGTTAAGAGGTAGGAATATACCGAAATGCTGTATATTATACATAATCCAGATCATATTCCAGATGCAACCTAGCTAGATGTTAAGCCATTAATAATGACATCAGGTGACAAGCTGAAATGTCAATTTTTATAGCAAATCTAGGTAAATTTCAGACTTTAACGTAGTGTCTTGTCTGAAGTGAATACAAGTGACCTATATTTTTCAATCCTGTCTTTGAATAAAAGTTGTACATTGTGTTATACTTGAAAACCATGTCTTTGATCCCTTATTTGTGTTCACAATTACAACAAATCTGTATGGTTTATCTGTTGGCATTAAACCGTGGTATTTCCTTGGGTGATATTCCAGATTTGTCATTAACCTAGCTGTTCACATCTGCATTTTCTACGTGAGATATCACAAGTAGCCTACTTTTATTAAAAAACAAAATAAAATGCAAAGAGAGGTTTCCTTCTCTAACTATTGGTGCGTTCACAAAATATTTACACAATGAGATTTTTTTTATAAATAATCATCAATAACGTGGATAATGACATCTGCAGCTTCTGGACGAGAGAGTGAGCCCACCATACCACTGGACTGTAGGCTACAGTATTGCTGTGATGTGTTACATGTTATGTTTTTATAACTGGCTCACTCTGAATGTAGTTAACACTTGCTTTGGAGAATTGTCTGATTGATGACTGCAGAACAAGTTATGAATGTATAACTTTAACTACACTTTTTTTGCTAAATAAACAAGCACAGTCTAGCATCACATTATTCAGTTTAAGGATCCTTATGTGGAAACATTTTGAGAACCACTGTTTTGAAGTACTATTAATATAGCTGTTTTCATTCTCACATGACAATACAACAGAATAGAGTATCAAACAAAAACATTTTTATTCAGTTCCATTCAAAAAAGTACAATTTGAGTATGAACAGTACAACATGCAGTACAACATGCAGTACAGTATGGAAACAATATGAAGTTCTGTTGGCTGCCATTAACCTCACAAATCAACCATTGCAGCCGGACTGGTCATTTGGTTCAGCATCAACATGGGCTGAGAGATTGAGTAGGCTAAATAAACAATACACATGAGAATTACAGTTAACGTTACAGCATTTAATAACGTTAATTTTCGTGTACCCGATGCCAGGATATTTTGTCACTTTGTTTTCATCAAGTTCTCTGGACTTATATACACAAGCTCACAGCGTCCTAACAGGTTAACGTTATAATCTCAGAAGAGATTGAGTAGGCTAAATAAACCATACACATGAGAATTACCGTTAACGTTACAGCATTTAATAACGTAGCCGGTGCCAGCATATTTCGCCACTTTTTCTTCATCAAGGCCTCTGGACTTGCATACACAAGCTTGCAGCATCCATGTCCTTGTCTTTATCATTCACCCCACCGATCTGCAACGCCTTGATTCCCAGATTAGAAGCCTCGCGTATCTGGTCCTCCATTAGCGCATTTAATGGCGACACAACAATACGTAGCTGTAGCTGTTCATAGCCATAGCTAGTAGCTAGCTCGGGAGCTATGCTTTGGAAAGACCAAAAGCTAATGGCTAGCCGCTGCAGCTGTTATACGTCATTGACAAAGACGCACTCTCTGATTGGCCGATCACGGCAGGACTGATGTTGGCAGTCACGCCGTCACTCATTGGCTGCGGGGTGGCTGCGGGTCTGCGGGAGTCTTTCAACCGCCGCGGAAATCGATTTGAATGGCCCGTTCGCTAGACGATAGTGACTGGGAACTGAGAGAGCAGGTCACGTGGTGGCTGGGTTTACCTAGGCTAGCATTAAACACCACTGAATGACCAGATTAATGTAACTTTTAACCATTTCGAGTAACGCTGTTTCCATAGAGGCCACCAGCGTTGGCTAGTTGTAATAGACGTATTAGTCATAACATTTTTATCGATGCATTGCAGATGAACTGTCATGGTGCCGTTTCAGGTACATATTTCCGGTCTGACAGCAGACAAAGAGTATAGTGAGACAAGAGCAGACGCTCTTCTGCTTCTTTCACAACAGTAAGCCTGCATTGAACAAACTAGCGGGTGGAATTTGCTGCCTTTCTTTTTTTTTATTAAAGGACGGCTTTACCGTGGGGAATATGAATATATATCAATCTCACGCCCCTAAGGTTTTAGAATCCGTTGAAATATTTTGAAATTGGAGCTTCACTGCCTGACCTATCAGGCATCTCTCACATTTTTAGGGAAGCCGGATGACGCGTTACGCGTCACCCGGCTTCCCTCCCCGCTTGCGGAACTCGAGCGCCTATGAACTACAAGTCTTGTGAGCCATGGTCCCGCCTCTAGAGGTCCTCCACGCCCCTTCAGAGCTCTCGACGAAAAGCAAAAGGCAGCCATCTTGTTCACCCGCATAGCATACTGTAGCTAGGTTAGCTTTCCATAGCTCCTTGCCAAGAGACCATGGCCCCTATCGTTGCATCGGCGCAGTTTCTAGGCCGAGCGGCAGGCGCAGATCAAAGCAGTGGGCGTGGAAAGGCGCACTTGATATCGTCGTGCTGGCGCTAGATGCAGCCCAAAGCATTACAACCACGCCTTTTAGGCGTAAAATTATGCACCGTCATGCTCATTGGATAAGTGCAATAAACGAATCGCACGCTTGCCTTTTTAGCTCCAATTCCAGTGATCCCGCAAAACCAGACGAAAGCCAAACGCTCTGCCCCCCCCCCCCCTCCCTTCATCCAGCCTGTCTGTCTGCATTATAGGCTATTATTCCATATTATTATGCTTCTCAAACCAATCTAACTGCAGTTTCAATACTGCAAGCATGTAAATACGCTACACTATAGCAAGATCAAAGTGAAAATAATGTTCTATGCATCAGCTAGAAAAATATAGCCTATTAGATTGGTGAAAGTTTGTCCAGAAAGATATCATTTTCTCTTGCCTGCTGCAGGAAGGATGATGCACATAAATATACCCTACATTATGTCAAGTCATTGCATAAATGTGTTTTTATTGTAAAACTAAATGTGAAATAGGGCCTAAATGTGAAATATTGGAGGGACATCACAGTATAGCAGATGCCATTAGAAGCGCGTTCCGAAGCGCGTTCCGCTGTTACTTCTCTAAATCACGTTAACTCGACAAGGGGTATATATATGCCCAGGAGGACATATATGTTTCACATAGGGTGGTGTTTTCATTTCAAGTTTTATTTGGTCCAATATTGAAATGTTGACAATGGCAGGCTGTGTTACCATTACACATTAATTTAGAACTACCTTTTATATCTATTTTGGCTCATTTGGTGGCTATTTAGTAGCGAAATGAAGAAACACAATGCATGCTGGGAACTCAGAGAGAGAGAGAGAGAAGGGTGACAGAGAAGAAGCAGTGAAGGTACAGAATAGGCGTGCTTTTCAAAAGCGCAAAGCGCTAAATGTACGCCAGCTCCCAAGATATCACTAGGCTGGTATTTAGCGCCGACACGCCCACTTTGGGACTGCGCCACGCCCATTCGGCCTAAAGCGCATTTGGCAGCCTAAAGCCTATTGCTATCTTGCCGAAACAGGCGCAAGGCACGTTTTTTTGCGGTTAAGGCCCGTAATAGCGCCGATGGCCTGTGGGAGAATAGAGCCCCTTATCTCTGGAACGGAAGCACCAAAATACACGGGACTGGCGGCATTGGAAAGCTCGTCAAATTTTACATCTAGTAGTAGGTGAGTTGAAGTAACGAAATCAACGCTGAGCAATGTACCCATTTTTACACATTTTTACAGAAAATAGTTACAACATCAGATGCGCGTAACTCCTACGAAAATGCCTTAAAATGCATGAATTTTTTTTTATGAAGACATCTCCCGACATATATACTACCGTTTACATTTGGTGCAATTTGGAGGCAATTTTATTTTCGATTTATTTCTTCTTCTTTGTATCTTTTATTGTCGAAGCCTTCTTCTTCTTCTTTGAGTTTTATGGCGGTTGGCAAACATATATGTGCATTACCGCCACCTACTGGAGTTTGATATCAGCCAAATGCCTGAGGGGTGGGCATGAAAACGAAGGCCACGCGAGCCCAGTGCATTGTGGGAAATGTAGTATTTCGGGTCCCCGCACCCGCCCCTCCCCTCCACCACCCCCCCCCCTCCACACAGAGTGGATTTCTGGTGATATCTCTGGCGGGAAACAACCAATTTCAAAAATTTCAACGGATTCGAAAACCTTAGGGGCGTGAGATTTAATATATATTCATATTCCCCACGGTAAAGCCGGCCTTTAAGCATCAGGCCGTTTTGCCAGAAATCTGGGGGGGTTAGTTCTAGGGATGGGCATTTCTAGCAAAAACACTATTCGAAATTCGCTGGCCAAAGTCGACTTTTAATCGAAATTCGAAAATAAAAATAAAATGTAAAAAAAATTAAAAATGTATTTTTTTTTTTTTTTTTGTGAGTGAAATGTTGCATTGTCTCCCCTGATTCTAAGTATAGTCGAATCGCTTGGTTTGAGCAAGTAAAACAATTTTTATAAGCATTTTAAGCAAGGTTTATGGAAAAATGAATGGCGGATGAAATCCCATGAAGAGGGAGAGGTTGCTTATAAAAATTGTTTTACTTGCTCAAACCAAGCGATTCAACTATACTTAGAATCAGGGGAGACAATGCAACATTTCACTCACAAAGGAAAAAAAGAAAAAAAAAAAGTTTTTTTTTTTTTTTTTTTTTTTTCAATAAACGAATTTCGAATTTCAATAATAAAAGTCGACCTTGATAATAACAATGATTATTCGAAAATTCGAAATTCGATGCCCATCCCTAGTTAGTTCCCCTTTAAAGAGCATATGGGAAGCCTGTTTTATGCCTGCACACACTTTAAAGAGCATGTGAAGCCTGTTTTATACCTGCACACACGTTAAAGAGCATGTGGGAACCCTGTTTTATACCTGCACACAATTGAAGCTGACAAATCAGAAGAATTGCATACCACTGTTTCACACCCCAGCCAAATGTCTTAATATAACTAGATCAGCAGCTTATTCTTAACTAACAGATGAGTGGCATATTGAAGCAAATTGTGCACTGCATGCTTTAGTGCACCATAAGCTAATGTCGTAACTTTTTTGCTTTCATTATTATTACCAGCGCTATTCCTGCTGCGGTCTCATCGCCTCGTTCCATGTTTGCCAATGCAAGTCATTTATTATATCACCCTTCTCCATCTTTTTGTTCTTGTGGACCGATTTTGTCTCGGGGACTGACGAGCAACGCCGCTGTCACCGTCAAGGACCATTTAACACTGCAACATAGCCTGTGTTTATATCAGCTTACCAGCTCCGGGGCTGCTCATAAACATCTTATCAGGCCCCAGCCTGGAGTTGGAAAAAGCGGCATTATACTATAATACCCTCTAAACCTCCAAGCAATGCACCCCACTGACATAAACCAATTACAGTGTAAAAATAATAATACTTGCCTTTGCTGACCATGGCTGTTTTGGAAATAATTTGACTATGATGGAATCTATTTTTACATGTTCATAATGTGATTAAATCTGCTTATTTTGCCCATAGTAAGAAGAAAATACAGGGCAGCAGGGCAAGGAAGGATTATCTCATTACATCAAAACCTGAATCTTACTTTAAACAAGAACATGGGAGGTGGGGGGGGGGGGCATCACTTATTGATAGAGCTGGGTATTGGTTTGAATTTCAAGAATCGATTCGATTTCGATTCACAAGGGTGCGAATCGATTAATCCCGATTCGATTCATTTCAATATCGATTTGGTTAGTGATACCAAAACGTGTTTTTTGAGCTGTAACCTGAATTACATGACTGTCCAGTTATGTAACACAGGGGTTCCCAACCTTTTTTGCGCCAAGTAGATACATGGGGAAAAAAGTTGCGGACTGGTTGTTTGTCAATTTTAATATATTTACTCACCAGGTGGTGACAAAGGGTAAATAACAGCCTTTTCATCTGTCAATAAAGACACTTTCACAATTATGCACAGTGATTTGATTTCAGCTTATATAATTTCTAAAAGTAGATATTAATAATCAAACATTTCCATTTATGTAGCCTACAGTATTTGTTTTTGTTTCAACTACAAACATAAATAAACGTCAACTTGAAACTATGTTTCAACTACCACACACAGCATAATATTTTAGCCTATGTTTATTAAAAAAAAAAACGAGGATTAAAATAAAATAAAAATCGATTAAAAATCTGAGAATCAATTTCTTGAACCCAGCCCTACTTATTGACACTGATGATCCAATCTTGGTCATTTCAAATAAAAGTAAGTCCACACCACGACAACTCAATAGTTGTGTCTGTAGCCTAATATTGATTGGAAACAAGGCTGGTATGCCGGTATGAAAATCACAGAGCTCAGAGGAGAGACTTGCCTACGGTCTTCTTTGTACCACTCGAAATCTGCTCTTGGGACAGCAGAGGCTTCGCACTGTAGGATTCCTTTTTGTCCCACCGGAGTACCCGTGCCTCTTGCGTTGGAAATGAAGGGAGGATCTGTGGGACGGATCACAAAGACAAATATGTTTTACAAAAGCATAGAGTCATGTGACCGCGGTATTGCGGTATTGCCGTAATGCGCTTAGCGTCACAGCCATAGTATACTCTACCGTGTGGTTGAGCTCATTACCTAACATGTCAGTAATTACATGTGAAATAACTTCACAGGTTTTCATGGCGCTAAGTGGCTGGATGGAAAAAATTAGACGTTCTCATCTGTCTGTCAGCCGCTGCAGTCCATTGTACTCGCGGCTCACACAAGTTGAGGGTGTGTGTGTTGCAGATAGAAAATTGCAAAATAGATTTACAATCCTAATTTGCTACTTATAGGATTCTGAAAACGTGAGCATTTAAAGCAGGGGTTCCCAACATTGGGAATATCAGCAGTGACATGATCAGTGACATCATACATTTAACAGTATCCAGGGGTGTAGTGGTAAATACAGAGGTGGGTCAACTATCCAGGGTGAGTCGTTTCCCCTCATTGGTTGATACAGTTGATCTAAAAATGAGTAAACTCTCTGCCTCATTTCAAAGAGGTGGGTAAACTGCATTATGTTATGTGTGTTATGCAATAGTTTTCACTCTTACAGTTGACGGTGACTTGCACTGTCCTGACATCAGGGGCTGAGATGTCATTGGAAGCGATGCATTCATACGATCCTGACTGCTCTTTGGTGATGGCTGCCAACTCCAGATGTTCCCCCTCAGTGACAAATTTATACGTTCCTGTGGAAAAGGAAGGGGACAGGGGAGGAGATGCATCAGTACTGTAAATGAATGGCAACAACATTCATAGAACATATTGATTCCGGCACAAGTAACACCACATCGTGATCTACAGAGTGGCCTGATGAGGAAGATGATCACATTTACAAGTAACCTAGCTAATTAGAGCAACAGGAACATTGGGACAGAAATAGGTGCAGAGTTTTTATTCCGAACAGAATACCGGTCAAAAAGAGAGCATTGAAAGCCAGAAAAATCAGCACCTCCTCCCTACTCCCCACCCACTTACATGTAAAACACACACACACACACACGCGCATGCACGCGCACGCACTCACACACGCACACACACACTTTTGTCTCTTGTAAAAAAAACTTTTGTAGAGTAGAAAGGGAGCAAACATTAAACATTCCACGGCGACACTGGTCTTTGGGTAGAAAAAACACCAACATGTTTCTGCTCACACAGGAGCCTTCATCATTTTCCAATTGGTGAAATCCCAATCTTTGGTTCAATTTCAATTTGCACAAACCACAAGATATTCACGGGGAACACAATATCCTTTCTTTACCGATGAACTGTTAAGATACCCATACTTCCCTTCATGTGATACATGCACACTGAACAGATAAGGGAAATTTTGCCACTGCCCCTGTCAGAGATCTTGATAATAAGATAGAATCAACAGACTCCAGCAGCAGTCTGTCCCCAAGTATATGGAAACTGCTCTATATGCCTCCAAAAGGCAACTAGCTCAAGGCATGCACATATTATACAAAGAACATCCACTAATTGCGTTGAAACAAGCCCACTTGAGTAACAGCACAAATGAGCCCCGACACAAGCCATGTTAAAAGCATGTTGGAGTGACAGGCCATGTTAAAAGCATGTTGGAGTGACAGAAAGACCTTAAGCTACGGCTGCGTGGGCGGAGCACTAATCCCAATCACTAGAAATGTCAATCCAGCAATATCTCTACATTAGCATAATATCATTATGTTCTCTCCAAATCCTGCAGACTCTATTGCAGCTGGCTGGGGATTCACTGAAAAGGTTGTGGGCTAGGGATAATCAGCTTGTTGCATATAACCATGGGAAGTGCTAGCACAGGTAATTACACATTTTCATCATGGATAACTATATTAGGCAAACTGAGGGTGACAAAGTGGTGTTGAGTTACTGCGTTATTTTATGATTGCAGAGTGTGACTGCTTTAATGACGGCCACGGATGGCAGGTTTGCTTTCAAAACATAATCTCATTCATGATTACATGCCCAGTATTGTCATCAGCATTGTAATATACTGGGTTAACTTTCGCTTCACTGTGCCCCTAAAATCTACACAATATCATCATCAGTAAATAAATGGGAGCTAGGGCTCTGTCTGTCTGTCTGTCTGTCTGTCTGTCTGTCTGTGTTTCTCTGTCTGTCCCTGTCTGATGTCATGAATCCCACTGATGACCTCATCAGTGATTTCATAAATCCCACTGACGACATCATCAGTGATGTCATAAATCCCACTGATGACTTCATCAGTGATGTCATGAATCCCACTGATGACATCATCAGAGAGACTGCGGGAGAGGGAGAGAGAGAGAGAGAGAGAGGAGAGGGAGGGAGAGAGAGAGAGAGAGAGAGAGAGGGGGAGAGAGACTGAGGGAGAGGGAGAGAGAGGAGAGGGAGAGGAGGAGAGGGAGGGAGAGAGGGAGACAGAGAGAGGGGGGAGAGACTGAGGGAGAGAGAGAGGGAGACATTGTGCGTGCGCCAATAGGGCAGGCAAGGCCACACAGCAGCCGAGCTGCGGGCAAGGCCGCGCAGCCGTCGAGCTCCGAATGCGAGCTCGCGAGATGCCTAGTGATATTAAAAGGATCATTTGTTTGTGCTTTGTTTTGCTGCCTTGTGTTACATAATTGTGTTATATGGCTGATTGTTGATCAGTTAGATCCAGTTAGGCTCTTTCTCTGTAAAGCCCTTTGAGCCATGCTGGTGATGCAGGGCTACATGAACAAATTAACTTGAATCATTTATCACATTTCACCATATAAGTAAATAGTATAATAATTAGTTAATGTTCTCTGAAATGCTGACTTTCAAACTCTTTCTCTAGAAACCAACACATGTTATTTTGTTGACACTGTGGCTCCTCTAACATACTTTTTCCTCTATTCACCCTATTTTTAGGCTATCTATAGAGCTAGCCTGAAGTATCGTACTCAACCCATGTTAAATTACAGGGACTTGGGAAAGCTATGGCAGCACAGCTTCAACCATACCGTCATTGAGTCTTTTTCCAGTCAAAAACCAACAGATGCTTCAAAAAAGCATATGGTAATCCTGTTCAGTACTCCTGCAACTCAACTTTAGGTGTCAAGACAGTCAGGAAGATGCATCTGGTTTAAGATTATTTTTGTCTCTGAGACAATTTCGCAATCCAAATGACCTTTTCTCTCTGCGGAACAATCATCTCTTGTCTAGTTTGAATTCAAAAGTGTCTAACCTGATTACAAGTGCCAAGGATGGCGGCAACCTCACAAGGATCCATGTTGGAGTGAAACTCCATCTGTTAGTTTTTGTCACAATAATTGGTGAAGAAAGAAGCTAACAGTGTATGGGTTTTATCAACTTGATGCTGATTCCCACTCAACCTGCTTAGATATGTGCATCTATATGTGCTCATTACAGCATTGTTACCAGTGATAGTGTCAGAGGTCAGCTTACAATTTTAGAACAACCCAGAATTGAATACAATAGAATCAATACTCTATTAATTCCTGAGGATGAACTGTGTTGTCACACAGCAGCTGGTACAGTATTACATCAACAGCATGTATTGTACAAGATGATGCAAGCAATGCAGGTCCAAGCAATGAAACGGTGCCATATGACATGAACAGACGTGGCTACAATGAAACAATCCATTGATCAATCAATCAAAATGACCCTGGTGCCCAATATAAGGAAATACCAGAATCATCATCACACATTACTCTGGACAATGAATTTAAAAACAATCACCATCATCATCAGCACCCACCATCAGTGGCCTGCTATGATGATCATAAGTCCAGCACAACATCAGTGTCAGTATAGCATGACTGGATAACTAATAAGAGAGCCATTAAAGTACCGGATGGCAGCCGGCACAAATGAGCATCTAAAAGCACTCGGTGGAGCACCACGGCAATATTAGCCATTAGCTTAAGGAGCTCTGCTGCCTAGACAGCACTCTGTGCAGTTTTGTAGACAGATTAGTGCAGCTCAATTACAAGCAGGGCAGTAGAAAAGACCAAAGATTTGTGAGTGTAGAAATGTCCGGCAGAAAGCAATCAACAGGTCCTCTTCACAACATTAAAATAACTTATTAAAAACCAGTGTCCAAGACACACTGTTTTGACTTTTCAGGTAGCCAATGTTAAACAAGGTCCTTACATTACGTAATGTGCCACCATAATCACCATGATATATTAAACACAACCCGTTATGCTAATGAGTCCCTTAATTAAGCTAATTCATGCATTAATTAACACATTTCTGTCAAGATAGTCTTCACATAACATGTGGGCTGCATTAAGCAATTTAAGCATTAAGGAGTTATGGTTTCAATAAAATCAGCTTGTCCTCATACATTTTTTAATGTTTGTACGAAGGTGAAAAAGACAGACAGACAGACATAATGAGGCCATTTACACCTGGCATTAACATGCATTTTCTGTTATCAGATTGCGATCAGATTGTGCTTAAACACTTGAAAGTACAGGTGTAAATGCCCCCAAGACACATTGAAGACGCATTGCAATCTGATCGGACAAACCACATCCGGAGGTGGTCACATGTGTACACATTGAACACAAATGTAAATGCAATGCATCCTCTCAATCTGCATACAGCATCTGTATGCGGATTAAGAGGACACCCATTTTGGGTGATCAAATTGGAATCAGATTGCAATCTGATCACCCAAAACGTATGTTAACGCCAGGTGTAAATGAAATCAGGGTAATGTGGTCAAGCACAATCTGATTCCAATCTGATGGCAGAAAATGCATGTTAATGCCAGGTGTAAATCGCCTCAATGTCCTGCATAGCTTGTACTGTACCATCATGGAGGGACACAAAAATGGCTTTTAACTTGGGCTATCAGAGCAGAATGCCTTACACTTCTTTTGTTTTTTTTAATACAAATAGTCCAATATTTTCACTGCCTTGTGATGGAAAGGTTATTATTATAATTGATATGCTTTTCTAAAATGCACACTTTCACCGGCAGGTAAAAGTGAAAAGTTGCCAATTCCAATCTCGCAATGACTACACAGCAACATGCACTGGAATAATGTCTGAGCAACATTTTTCAGAGTATACACAGGTTTTTGCCTCAACCAGCACTCTAAAGAGACTGCTCCAAAAGCCTAACCATGTGTTCGATTTTTCACTTCATTGTTATCCGACACAACTGTGTGCTCTGTGCACAGCAGTCAAATTCTGCTCCAGCATTTTGCTGGCAGAGGCAGGAAAGAACAAGCAAACCCCAACAGACTCTGGCATAGAGAGACTGGCTCTGTGATCTGGGAATGGAGTTACATGCCATTTCATCTGCCTGTGCACTTTCACACCCAAATCCCACATTATCACATTTATCTGTGGAGGCCTATAGACCCATTTCACAGCAACCATTTTGAGGTGGTAAAGCAGGAAGTAAAGCAGTGTAACCAATACCATTAATGATGGTTCCATTCCATTTAGGTGTTCCAGTGCCGGGGCCCTCATTAGTGTTATTGGTTACACCTGCTTTACTTCCTGCTTTACCACATCAAAATGGTTGCTGTGAAAAGGGCCTATCGATTAAAAAGCGCAAAGAAAGAAAGTATGAAAAAAAGAACAGTAATGATCTTATTTTACTAGTTGGAATCTGTTGTTTTAATGGGATGCACATGAAGGTGTTGTAGTGATAGTCCGATTGCAATTCCCATCTAAATACAAAGAGGGTAATTTAGCTTAAAAACACACTATTGCCTTCATGATTGACAGGCAACAGTTCAGGAGGTGAAAATAAAAAAAGCATCAGTCCAAAGTATGTTTAAGAGCTCTCCTTTTTCTTCTTTACTTGCACAGAAAACCGATGAAGCTGTACAAGGCCTAAGCTCAAAAACAGAAACAGAAGTTGCAGGAGGCAGTCATAATCAGAGACATGTAATAACCACCCATAACATGAAATATAATTTGGACGGTACCATGAAGCAAGCAGTAGGGGTAGTCATCAACAGGAATGAGTCACTGACATTCTATAGCTATCATCAGCTATAAAGCTTTCATCCACTGTTTAAATATCTCCAAGGAGAGTTCAAGGTTTGGCAAGACTGTGCAAAACATGCAGGCCGTCCTCACAAGGAAAACAACATTGGTCGATTTTCAAGGTGGTATCGTCCTTATCGCTAGTACAACACAGGACAGTCCGCAGCCAGCCGTCCAGATTACTGGTGTGACCCGGCCAGACTCACTCGTACCGGAATCGGAGTCACAAACAGATGGAATTAAAATGTGTCAGATGGTGGTTTTGTACACGGGAGACAAAGCTACGGCTTCAGCAGAGTTCTGACTAACATTAGGTTGGCTGGCATGACAATGACATCTTAGCGTCTAATGTTAGCATCGCTAGCGGGATGCTAGCTAACTATCAAGCAAATTCTGGCATTATTAACGTTCGAAGGAAAACTCCGCACATCTCTCTTGGGGCAGGTGCGTAGGACAAGGATATAATTCACACAAAAATAAAGAGAGTCCCGCACACTGTCCAAACTTGCAAAAATAAATTTAATTGTAACGTTTCGGTCTCAGACCTTTTTCAAACAAATGGTTATGGGCATTTAGAAGCCATCTTAAATAAGGAGTGGCTGTTTTGGCTGAGCCAATCACAGCCCCACATGAGAGACAGGCTGAGAGGCATCACAATTTACACATCATCAATTAGCACACAGTGAAATACATTAACAATCATGTTTAGAAAATACTTAGATAGTATATAAATAAGGTGAGGTTCACACAGAGTACTCGGCTATGAGTCTGTATCAGGTGGGTCCCTGTGAGCCTCACAGGAGGAGTCAAAAAAGAGAGAGATCAACATTTACATTCAAGAGAATATTATAATAGTCTACAAAAATCAACAACAAATTACGGCTTATGTGTCGTTCCAGAGATTCCTATGGCAAAAAACAAACCCTGCAAGGACAAAATTAGTAAAAGTTATTAGAATACATAGTTCAATATAGAAAATATAGAAATTTTTTAAAAAATTTATAAAAGTAAGGAATAGAAGGGGATCATAGAAACATGTTAAGTAACAGTTCATCGTTTAGTCCTTTTGGTGCCAGTGTTTGAAGTGTGTGGATCCAGTGGGATTCACGCTGTTTTAACAGTCTATCAAGGTCACCGCCTCTGAGTGGCAAGGTGACCTGTTCCATACCACAAAAACGTAACGTGGAAATGTCATGGTGAGAGTCGTTGAAATGGATTGCAATTGGATAGTCCCGATCATTTCTACGTATTGTGCTTTTATGTTCACTGATCCTCTGTTTTAGTTTCCTGGTGGTCTTACCAATATAAGCCAGTCCACAGGGGCAGCGTATCATGTAACGTTACCAACATATAATTCAAGATCGCTAAAATGTGTTGTTGACAATATTGTAGCGTTCCTGGTATTTATGGAATCATGAGGCTTCTTGTTGGTACAGGGTTCTTTATTCACAGTTAGTTATCTTACAACTCTTGGCGGTTGCTACGCCCATAGCTAGCTAGCTGCTTTCTCCTTAGGCTGTTCATGGAGACTGCCTTCACGCATGCTCTGTCTGACACGAAGTTTTCCCCAAGCATAGTGTTCCCCCCCAGTAACACTCTCACACATCAGTTCCTAGCTGCAATCGAGACACTTCTATTGCACACCACATTACATGTAACTCTGGATCGCTACATATTCCCCGCCCAACAATAAGGCCAGCTCCCACGCTGGCACCACAACCAACACATATCCCCCTGTACCAAAACACACCCATAACTCGTCTGTCCCCCACATAGTCTCTCCTTTTTTTCTTAACACACTTTTTTCAAACACATTCCATCCCACCACCATATCTCATGCCATGTACATTTTCTTTCTTTTCTTTACAGCCATTTCAAAACCACCACCATCCTCTTTTTTTTTTTTTTTTTTTTTTTTATATAACTCAAAATCCCCCAAGTGTCCTGGAGCCCTTAGCTCTCTACGCGGCCGTGTTACTCCCTGTGATTCTGCCTGCGGGACCGACCCCGCCTGCAGTGTCTCTGAGACCTCAAGTCCCTGGGTGGTGGCCGTCCGGTCATAGCCGGACGCCCCTCTCCGTGGAAACAGATTCCTTCTCCCAGCGCGTCTAGGTGAGACCGCTGGGCGACTGAGATCTGGGGGAAGGATGCACCCCCCCCGGTACGGGGCCAACCTGTCCCGGTGGAGTACCTTCTTGCCACCAAGTGGCATCTGCACTCGGTACACCACCTCCCCCATTCTCTCCAGGACCCTGCATGGCCCTGTCCAGTGACAGTCCAGTTTAGGGCATCGTCCTTTCTTCCTCCGGGGTGCGTACAACCAGACCGACTCCCCCTCCCGGAAATGGTTTCCCCTCGCCCTCACATCATAGTTCCTTTTTTGTCTCATGCCCGCCTTTTCCAGCTGGCCTCGAGGCGAAGTTATGAGCGGACTCTAACCGGTCTTGCAGCCTCCTGGCGTACTCTCGCCCCGGGGGCGCATCCAGTGCGTCCGGTGGTTTGCCGAACGCCATCTCCGCTGGTGTCCGCAGTTCTCGGCCCAACATGAGCAGAGCGGGTGTGCAGGAGGTGGACTCTTGGGCGGCAGATCTGTAGGCCATGAGGATGAGGGGCAGGTGCGTGTCCCAGTCTCTCTGGTGCTCCTCGGTGAGGATGGCCAACTGCTTCTTCAGTGTCTGATTGAATCTCTCCACAAGGCCATCGCTCTGGGGGTGCAGTGCTGTGGTCCGCGTTTTTTTTATGTTCAGTTTCTCGCACATGGTGGCGAACACCCGTGACTCAAAGTTCCTCCCTTGGTCACTGTGGAGGGTCTCCGGTGCTCCGAACCTACTGAACATGCCCGCCACCAGTGCGTCGACCACCGTTCCCACCTCCTGGTCGGGCAGCGCGTATGCCTCTGGCCATTTTGTGAAATAGTCCATGGCGGCCAGGACATATCGATTGCCATTCTCCGTGCGCGGAAACGGTCCCATCACGTCCACCGCCACCCTCTCCATGGGAGCCCCTGCTGCTAGCTGTTGGAGCGGGGCGCGAGACTGGTTGTACGCTGTGCAGAGGTTGCAACGGTGGCAAAAGTCTTGTACGTCTCTCCTCATCCTCCCCCAATAAAAACCCTGCCTAAGGCGACGGAGGGTTTTATTTACCCCAAAATGTCCGGCCCCTGCAGTTCCATGGCAGCTCCTGCACACCGCCTCTCTCAACGTCGTCGGCACTACTTTCCGCCACTTGCTCTCTCCCGTCGCTGGCTCTTTCCAGGACTTCAGCAGCATCCCCGTTGCTCAAGCTCAGGGTTTCGAACTCTGACCACAGCCCCTTGGTTGCGTCGGTGGCCCCGGCCACCTCTTCCCATGGCGGCTTCTGGCCCTCTTCTACCCACTGCAGGACTGGCCACAACTCCATGTCGTTCTCTTGATGGGCCCTCCAATCTGCCGCTTCTGCCACCTGCAGCGCCTTGCACACTGGTCCGTCCCCCGTATGGTTAGGGCATATCCTCGCTTCCTCTTGGAGCTCTCTCTCCCTTCTTTCTCTCTTCTCACAGTACACACACCCTCTCTCTGCGCAGGGCCGTCGTGACAGGGCGTCTGCGTTGACGTGGCGCGCCCCTGCCTTGTGCTCTATGGTGAAGTTGTAGTCCGCCATCCTTTCTAACCAGCGGCACACCTGTCCCTCCAGCTCCCGGAAGGACCACAGCCACTGCAGCGCTGAGTGATCGGTCCGGATGGTGAACCGAGGCTGTCCCAGGAGGTAGTATCTGAAGTGCCGTAATGCTTCTACGACGGCGAGGAGCTCCCGGCGGGTGACGCAGTAGTTTCGTTCTGTTTTGTCAAACGTTTTGCTGAAGTATGCCACCACCCGCTCCCCGTCCGGCCCCGTCTGGGACAGCACGGCCCCCATACCCCCATTGCTGGCGTCAGTGTCCAGTAGAAACGGCAGTGTGGGGTCTGGTGCTCTAAGCACCGGAGACTCGGTCAGCGCTTTCTTGAGGGATTCGAAGGCTAGGTGGCATTCTGTCGTCCAGTGGAAGTCTGTGTTCTTTTCCTTCAGCCGGAACAGTGGCTCTGCGATTTTACAAAACCCCTTTACGAATTTCCTATAGTATGAGGCTAGCCCTATGAAGCTCTCGAGTTCCCCCTTGTCTCTGGGGGTGGGCCACTCCACGAGCGTCCGTGTCTTCTCTTCCAGGGTGCGGATGCCCCCCGCGCCGATGCCATGCCCTAAGAACTCCACCTTCCTCTTCATGAAGTGGCGCTTATCTGGGTGTAACTTCAGACCCGCCTCGGCTATCTTCTGCAGGACCTTTCGTAACGCCCCCACTGCTGCCTGAAACGAGCCCCTGTGTGTCAAGATGTCATCTAAGTACACGACGCATTCGGTTTGGGGAATGTCCCCCAGCAGCTTCTCCATTAGTCTCTCGAACGTTGCTGGTGCGTTGCACAGTCCGAAACTGAGTACTCGAAACTGCCACAGCCCCCTCTCGGTGGGGAAGGCGGTCTTTGGCTTGGCATCGTCGCAGAGGGGCACCTGCCAGTACCCGCTGCGGAGGTCTAGGGATGAGAACCAGGATGACTCCCCCACCGCATCTAACAGCTCCTCGATGATGGGCAGCGGGTACATGTCTTTCTTAGTCACGCTGTTCAGCCCCCTGTAATCTACGCAGAATCGCATCTTCGAGCTATTTTTCTTCTTTACCAACACCACCCCCCGATGTTGGGGTTCTAAACCCTCACTCTGGCGTTGATGCAATCTTCTCAGCACCGCTAACCTCTCGGTCTCCCCTTCCGCATGTAGCGGTGGCGGAGGGAAAGTGTTCAGAGGTGGGCCAGGGGCATGGTTTTGGGGAGGGGTTTGGTGCGGGGCAGGGCAGGGGTCTGGGTTGGGGGAGGGGCTTGGTGCGGGGCAGGGGCTTGGTTTGGGTGAGGGGCTTGGGTCGCTGGGTGGGGCCCGTGCTCAACCGTGACGTGGTATACAGTGATGCTATTGACGTTTGGTTGCTCCCCTGGAGCGGTGGGAGGGTGGCCCATCTGGACTACTGGCCCCCCTGCGAACGTCAGTGTGCTCTTCCCTAGGTCTACTGTGCATTGGTTTAGCGTCAAGTAGTCCTCCCCTAAGATACAGGGCCCCGCCATCTCTACTACCCATACTGGAAAGTTCACTGTCTGTCCCCCCACGGTTATCATCACGGACCCCCTTCCCCTCATCGGCATCAACTCACCAGATACTGTCCTCAGCAGCTGTGCCGCTGGCTGCTCCAGAAGCGCTCCCTCTGGCATCATGTTGGAGTTCACCAGCGTTGCCGTACACCCCGTGTCCACCAGGGCGACACAGTACCTCCCCTGCAGGTAGACTGGAACATGGCAGCCGTTCATCTTGCGCGGCCCGTTCTGCATGCTGACAGCTCCGGCGATGTCGTCTACTTCGGGGGAAGGCGGAGCCCCACCTCCCCGTCGCTGTCGATGGGCTCCCTCCCGCGATGACGTGGCTACGGGGAATATGACATCGGAGACCCGTCTCGCCCCTTCTAGACGGGCCCTGTGCCGTTTCCCTGGTTCCACGTTCTCCGGCGGCACTCTGCTTCCCGATGTCCGGGGCGCCCACAGCCCCAACAGATCATGCTCCCAGCCCCTCTGGTCCAGTTATAGTTCCGCGGGGTGGGCTGCAGAGCGGGGGTGGGCTGCAGAGTCGTGCTTCGGAGCAGTTGTTCTTTTAACTGCTGCACCGACTCGGACAGTTCTCTCACCATGTTGCCTTGCTCCGCTAACGCCGTCTTCCACGCTGGCTCTTCCTGCAGCGGGCTCTCTGCCGCCATTCTCACCATGGGGGCGGCTCCCCTCGTGCCGCTGCTCACGGCCCAACCCTCCACTGTCTCTCTTTCGAGCGCCAACTCCAGCGCTACCTCCAGTGTCTTTGGCCGTTTCAGCATTACCTGATCGCTTAGACTTCGCGGCACGATTGCCTGGATAAAGTAGTTTCTGGCCAACTCATCCAGCGACTCTGGCGGCAGCTGGCTGTATACGCGCTGGCTGAGGATCTCAATGTCTGTTGCCAGTGCCCGCAGCGACTCACCCGGTCATCTATGCCTGTTACACAGTTCCGCAAACCACGATGCCTTTCTCTTCGCATTGGCCGAAGCGCCTCCGCAGGGCCGCTATCACCACATCTAAGTCTTTTGTATCGGCCATCGCCGCCACGCACGTTATAGCCTCGCCCTCGAGGGACATCACAAGATGGCTGGCTCTTTCCTCTCTCGACCAGCCATTCATGTCCGCTGCCACGTTAAACATTGTGCAATATGGCTCCCACTCGCCTTTACCGTTGTATTTCGGTGGATTCACTTCCTTCTTGCCTCGGCGGGCGCCGTCCCGTGCCGCCTCGGTCCGCGCCATAGCTCCGTCACTGGCCCGCGGGCTAGCCTCGCTGGGCCGTGGAATAGCCTCCATGGCTACGGCGGCAATGTCGTCTGGCTCGGTCTTCACCCTCACCAGCACCCGGCTTTCCACTGCCTGCTCCGCTTCACTGGCCCGCGGGCTAGCCTCGCTGGGCCGCGGAATAGCTTCCATGGCTACGGCGGCAACGTCGTCTGGCTCGGGCTTTACCCCCACCAGCACCCGGCTTTCCACCGCCTGCTCCGCTTGGATCTCTGCAGGAGCGGCTATGTCTGCCTGGTCGTGCTCCTCTTCGGACGCCTGGCTGTCCGCCCGGGCTCTCTCTCTTCCCGCCTCTCGTCTGATTCTTCTCCGCTCTTTCCTCAGGAACTTCTTCACCATCTTGCCGACATGGAGGCAATATTCACCGCTTAACTTCCGACACCAATGTAGCGTTCCTGGTATTTATGGAATCATGAGGCTTCTTGTTGGTACAGGGTTCTTTATTCACAGTTAGTTATCTTACAACTCTTGGCGGTTGCTACGCCCATAGCTAGCTAGCTGCTTTCTCCTTAGGCTGTTCATGGAGACTGCCTTCACGCATGCTCTGTCTGACAGGAAGTTTTCCCCAAGCATAGTGTTCCCCCCCAGTAACACTCTCACACATCAGTTCCTAGCTGCAATCGAGACACTTCTATTGCACACCACATTACATGTAACTCTGGATCGCTACAATATGACTATGCTGTCTGTTAATGTTAGACCATCTAAGAGCAGCTATCTGCTACGGTTTTTCACTGTCTATCATTTCACAACACACTGGGATATGTCACTACACTAGTAATCACACAGTAACGTGAATGTTCACAATCATGACCACCATTACATAATGTTAGGCAAACTACAGATGACTAAATAAATGGTTAATGATAATTTAATGACAACAATAGCCAACTATTAACTCTTATCTGGTAAGACATTCATAGTGCATCATGAGAATGGTAGCCTACTTTAATTGAATTAAACGAAATTGTAATGTATCAGAGATTAATCATTGTGTCCTTAAATGTGCTCCTAACTTTTTCAATTTAGGAGCATAATGTAAGGTGATAATCACATCACAGACACCCAGTTCATAAATGCTGCAATACTTAAAATGCAAAGGCTTCCATCAATGGGCCATATGCTCAATCCCCACTGTGTTAACTCAGTTGGTGATAGTGACTTTAACATTTATTGACATGAAAATCTTTGTGCGTATCATTTAAGAAATTGCCAATATGTATGCAAAATGAAAAAGAAGGTAATGCTTAAAATATTATTGTGGTGCCAAAAGGCGTGGTGAAAAATTTGGGTGCACCTAAATTATGTGCTGGTGCACCTAAATTAAAAAGTAAGGTGCACCGGCGCACCTAGTGTAAAAAGTTAGTCTGGAGCCCTGTGTACATTATTATTACACTACCTGGGTGGTACATAGCTAATTCAATTTTCAGTAAATTATGTAGAGTATTGCAATATATCGCAATATGTATTGTATCGCAATGTATGATGAATGATACAATCGTATCGTGAACCATATATCGTGATATGTATCGTATCGTGAGGTCCTTGCCAATACCCAGCCCTACGGGGTACACATGTTAAATTCTGTCAATTTAAAAGATAACTATGCATGTCAAGAAAGTCGCAGTTTGTGGAATCAGAAAGACTACGCACAACCAGTTGCGTAAGTGATGTCTCCCTCGCCAGTCCATGTTGTTGATGGTGTGACGTATAATGTGTGACACGAGATGTAGTTGATTGACAAAACTAAACCTTTTCAGTTTCAGGACAAACTGAGTGTACCCCGTGGCACAATTCAAACGGGATAAAAAAAGTAACGTTATCTCTCCGTTCACAACCATTCATATTTTTCACACGCTGGTACAGGGAGAAAACCAGGAAGTGACGGTTCACTTTCGCTCTCTATTGAAATAGCTCACTGACAAGGGTGAAGGGCTGGGATTGGCGGACCGGCAACTTCTCCATTTGTCAACTGAGGGAGCAAGAGAGAGAGAGAGAGGCTGGTTTGTCAACTGAGAGAGCAAGAGAGAGAGAGAGAGGTGGGTTTGTCAACTGAGAGAGCAAGAGAGAGAGAGAGAGGCGGGTTTGTCAACTGAGAGAGCAAGAGAGGGGGGTTTGAGTCCCGACGTCGTCAGCTTTTTTTCTTCAATATTTTATTTTTCAATTTTTCTTGAACAAAACAAGAACAAGACAAACAGGCTCAGACACAGGAAAGGAAAGAAAAGCATACATGTAACATCGACACTCAATATTACAGTTTTGTAATATAATATGGTGCTATCAGCTACATAGCGTGCTTATGAGATGTTGCTTTTTCTAAGAGATGTTGTGTATGGGGTCCCATGCAAGAGGTCAATGAGGAACAATTGAGGAGCAAGTTGCCTGCCACGCCTAACCTCATCGAGGTAGGCTAGAAACGGGTCCCAAATAGTTAGCGTTTTTTAAAGTGAGTTGGTCCTTAGGGACCTGAGTCTCTCCATCCTTAACCACAATTGGAAAGAGGGTGAAGAGGGGGACTTCCATTCCTTCAGAATTTGTTTTTTGGTAACAGTTGTCCCCGACGTGGTCAGTTTTTAAACGTAACCCAAACCATAGTCTCAAATGGTCAGACTTACGTCAGCACACTTCCAGTGACGGAGGTCTGAATCATAAGTCAAATTTCCAGGTTCCACCATCAGGAAGCCTGCAGCGAAATCTGATGGGCTATTACGGAAGTACGGCATGGCGTACGTGGTACGGTTGCATCGGTCAATTCATATGTCTGTTGCGCTTTTTTTACTGCGAGATTACCCAACCCTAACCATAATCATAACCAAGTCATTCTAGCTGCCTAACCTTAACCAAGTTGTGTGTCAAGTTGCGTAAACTTAGTCAAGCTGTTTTTCAAATGAGCCACCGTAACGCGTTTCAGATTAACCGTGTCCCATCAGGGCTGTATTACTGAACGGGCCTACCGGGCCCAGGCCCAGGGGCCCGAGAGCTCAGGGGGCCCATGAGCTAGAGTCTCTTCGCAGGCCACCACAGGCGGCCTGCGAAGAGACTCTAACTGATGGGGCCCCTGAGCTCACTTCGCAGCTGAGACTCTAGCTTATGGGCCCCCTGAGCTCACTTCGCAGCTGAGACTCTAGCTTATGGGGCCCCTGAGCTCACTTCGCAGCTGAGACTCTAGCTTATGGGCCCCTGAGCTCACTTCGCAGGCGGCCTGCTAAGAGACTCTAGCTCAGGGGTGCCCAAATTCTTTCCCATGAAGGGCCAAAACTCAATCTGGGTGGAGGGCCGAGGGCCAAAAATAAACGTTGTGGAATTACATTAAAATGTATTGTGTTTTATAGAAAATTAACATTCTAAATCTAAAATAACATTTCAATATAATAATCTACTTTTTATCTGTTTGGTAATTGTAATAATTTGCAATTGGTTATATATATTAAAAAAAAAACATCTGCATTTGTGGGGAGCTTAAACATTTAATCAGTAAACACCCAGTTAAAAACAGTTGTATTTTCCACCTTTGTAATCAAGAGAGAAATTTGACTTAATTCACAACTTGAAAAATCCTCAAGGTACTTTGAAAAGCAGCTTTATTGTCCATCTTTTGTAAACAATTTGCCTTGACAATTTGCAGGGATGCAATCTCAGGAGTGAACACAGTATATATCCGCAGCCACATTCAGACACTGTTTCACAAAGTCACCACATGAAAAAGCGTGTCCATCCTTTGCAATCAGTGCAGATATCTGATAACTTGCCCGAGTTGCATTCTGGATAAAAAAAATCGGGGCAAAAAAAAAAAAAAAAAAAAATTTTTTTTTTTTTTTTTTTTTTTTGCGCTGTGAGGGGGGGCCCGTGAGGGGGGCAGGCCCAGGGGCCCGTGAAGTCATAATCCGTCTATGTGTCCCATGCGAGGCGTATCACCTGCATGCTCATATGTCGTTTTGGGAGTCATTGGAAATCGACTTAGGGCCTGTGTCCACCTGGCGTCTTTTCCTCAGGTCCAGCGTCTATTTTCAATTGTTTCCAATGGGAGGAGAGCGTATGCGAGCGCACACGGACGTGTAGAGAAAGTGCAGAGCGCCCAGCGTCTTTTTTCGGCGTTTTTGTGCGCCGACTCCCAGCGCTTCCAGCTGAAAATATTTTAACTTTTCAGAAAGACGCTGGTGTCGGCTGCTCCTTTTCTGGTAACTAATCATATGGAAAAACTATCGCAACAGAGACAGAACGGCTCAATTGTGGGAGCAGATCGGCTAGACACTTAATATTTCTGGTGAGTGTTGTGCTTACTGCTTTTAATAGCGTAGCCTACCTGTGTTGTTAACTTGCTAGCTGTCAGCTATCAAGCTGAACTAACGTTACTTGCAGACTGCTTCCTTGTATATTGTGCGCTGGGATCAGCATTCCCCAGCGCATTCCCAGCGTTTAACGTCGGAAAAAGACGCTAGGTGTACACAGGCCCTTATTCTGCGTTTTGGTATGAGGACGTGTGGCATGATCAAATCAACACCCCCTCTCCTCCTTGTCCATTAATCACACTGTGTAAGAGCATTCTCAGTGGGGATTTCTCACATGCAGGAACCCGAGTCTCATTCCTGGCCCGCAAACAGTGTGACCATGCAACAACTCAGCCCAGGAAGTACAGTGTTGTTCACAATGCAGCGAGATCCCCTTTAGGTTTCTCTCATCTTTGAAAAACTTGCCATCAGAGATGTGTGAGACAGGAAGTCACTTGCCTGGAAGACACTTGCTGTGAAGCCGTGGGGCTGCGGTGACGGAAGCCAGCAGGTAATTCTGGAGTTTGATGGTTCCTATCCATTGGAGGGCTCCGTGGTCAGACTCAGCTGAATTCTCTACCCAGCTGACAGCACTTGAAACGGTCTACGCTCCATTTGATGGCTAGACACTCCAGCTGCCCCGCCGAGTGTTGCGTCTCCCTCAGGGCTAGTTTCCTGCTGACATCGGCCACTGGCCTTTTCTCTTCTCGTTCACCTTGCCGTCACGTTCCACCAGCACTCCTGCCGGGGGCGTCAGATTGGCTGGTGAAGGGCACACTCAAGTGTGGTTGCATCTGCCATCATCTTTTATCTTTTTATTGATGACCTTCTTGGCCCACCTTCACTCTCCCTTTCACAGCTCCCTCTGGAACCGAGGACACTGCTGCAATATGGAGGCGAGTGTGACCATATCCTCTGGCACTGCCTGGTCCCCAAGGAGATGACTGGGTGCAGGCAATCCTGTTAACTGCCCCCTCCTCCTGACCGAGCACTGGCAACCAACTGTAGATTGCCCAATTGTAGATTACTCCACTTTCCCAGAATGGCACCACTTAGTACACTTCTGACAGTAAATGTAGGGTTAGAGTGTAAAATAGTCAAAGGAATGTAGCCAGCCATGTGACGGTGAAAGTGAAGAGAAAAGACAAAGCTACCTTTTCACCAAATGTAGGTTTGAGAGTCTTTGTTTGTTTCCTGTACTCAGTCACAAATAAAGAACTTGCAGGTGCAAAAGACCTTTGCTCAGCCACAAAAATGTTCAAAAATATTTCAAAATAACTTAATTTGAGCTATTTAGCTCCAAGGAGATAAACAGCCCTCCTCTTGTGTTGTCCACTAACAGAGCCACCTGATTGTCAGCACTGATGTAGAGCATGTGTACAGAGACGTGATGGTGCTATGGTCCAGGAGGCAGAGCTTTATTTAAAAGGTAGGGCAGCCTACATTGCATTGTATGTGCAGCTGTCTTTCCCCATATGCTGACTATGCAGTTGCGTAGGGCTTACCACCATTGTACAGGGCCCCGCATCCTTCTTTTCTCAAATAAATATATATATACAGTATATTTTCTTGTTTGTTACATTATTCACAGACATAAAACCGGTGAATGGTGCTGAGCCATAAGGGGCCCCCATGTCAATGGGTATCTGGTATGAGTGGATGGATTTGATTGGTGCAGCAGGTGCTGCAGCAGCTATCCAATCAATTATTATGTGCTATTTAATGATGACACAATGGTGCCTCTGACAACAAAATAACAAGTCAAGCTTCAAATCAGAAATAATGATTCAGATGTGTGTCATGGTGTTTAGAAGAACGACTGGGTTAGCCTTAGCTTTGTGTAGCTTTCGAAGATCTGCCTAGTTTGGTAATACTACTTGGAGCCTGCATAAACAGGGCATAAGTGTGTACAAAAAATACTAGGTTAGCCTTGTGTTAACATTTCTTTGGAAGTTTTACTTAGAGCCCCGCATACTGTAAACAGGGCCTAAGCATAGCGTGGAAATGCATTTAATTTATTTATTTATCTTCTTAGTGGTGAAGATAGAAGTGTTTCAGTTTTTGGATTTAACATTGCGTATTGATTTTTACTCCTATTGTCCCTGTAAACCCCCCCCCCCCCCCTCCCATTTTAAAGAGTCAATTAATATTGAAAATAACATTCAATAACTGGAAATATGCATAACACCAAAATAACCTTGGAAATATTATAAGCTTTTGAATTATAGCTGTTTCCTTTCCATAATTTAAGTGCAACTTAGTAAGTAAAAACATCGAAAATTTAGTAGTGAATACGGTGGGGAAAAAAGACCAGCTAGTTTTATCTCTGAGATAAAACAACAACAATAGTTTCACCTTTGATGGGCTGGCGGAGGGAGTTTTCCTCTTGTGAGCTCTGCTCTCCTCCAGTCTGTGCCAACCTGTTGTTCTGATACCCAGGAGCCAGGCACCACAAAGATATTCTTTTCTTTGAGTGACTGTGAGGTAAAATGGCACAACAAGAAGCCTAAATATAATAATTACTACATTCTTGATGCAAAACCTCCAGTTGTCTTAGCAACACATGGTGACCAATAGCAACCAAAGCTTGCAGTAGCCTGCACCTTGCACAGGAAGGACGGGATACAATAGCGGCTGTCAAACTATCACCAGTAAATGTTCACCTGTGTCAATTCAACCGCTACTGAACAAAAAGGAGACGCGGCAGTGGCATTCAGCTGACAAATACACATTCAGGGTGAATGCCCTGAATGGACGTTTTACATGGACGTTACGTTACCCCACGGACACTATTCTTACACCCCCCCCCAATATATGTCACCTTCAAGGAATTTTACTTTGCAATTCATAATAATAATAATTATTATTATTATCATCATCATAATATATATAAAATATCATGTTTTCGGCCGCGTCTGTCTGTCTGTGCGTCTGTCTGTCTATCTGTCTGTGTGTTCCTCCTCTCCTCTAGCTTGGCCTTCATGTATCTCGAGAACCGTTTGTCAGATCGACTTCAAACTTTGGGAGTGTGCTAAGGAGTAGGTGACGGAGTGCAGTGATCTGTTTTCGTGCAATTCGGCATAGTGCCACCTACTGGCAAAAAAGTTTATCTAGTAAAAATAGAGGAGGCACGCACATCCAACACAGTTAGGGTGGGTGCTGGATCAAAGAGCTACTTACAAGAGAAACAATGGATCCGCACACCACTGGAGCTCCCGTGTAGTATTTTTATTTTCTTTTTAAATCATGCGTGACGTTTCAACGTTTCGACGTTTTCTTCTTCAGACGCTTTCTTCAGACGCTGAAAGTGTCTGAAGAAGAGCCAACCGGCTCGAAACGTGATGATTTAAATGATTTAAAAAGAAAATAAAAATACTACACGGGAGCTCCAGTGGTGTGCGGATCCAGTATTTCTCAAAAAAGTTTATCTCAAGTCAACAACTTATCTCAACAATCAAGATCCTGGAACACTCAATTCACTGGAAAGTGATTTTAATAAGGTGCAGTGACTAACGTTTCGACACACAGCGTCTTCATCAAGACGCTATTATACCTTCCTGTTCTGAGAGCACCGACCTCCCACTGCGGAGGGACTGACGCGCAAGAGACTCCTTTTACATTATCTCAACAACCGTTTGTCCGATCGACTTCAAATTCGGGGAGTGCGCTGATGAGAACTTGACACAGTGGCAGTGCTGAATTTCGTACAATTCGGCACAGCGCCACCTACTGGCAACACAAAAAGTGGTTTATCTTGAGAACCGTTCATCCAATTGACTTCAAACTTGTTGAGTGTGCTGCTGGGAACTCGACATAGTGCAGTGCTGAATTTCTTGCAATTAGACAGCGCCACCTACTGGCAACACAAAAAGCAGTTTATCTCGAGAACCATTCATCCGATCAACTTCAAACTTGGCGGTGTGTTGCTGCTGGGAACCCCCGAAATTTCAGTGGTAAACTTTGTGCAATTCAACCTATAGACGGTTTTAACTTGACAACAAAAACATTCTAAATTGAACCCCCGCTCACTTCCTGTTGCAGTGTTTACTATGGACATAAAAGAAAAAAAAACATTCAAGTGCAGGACTGACCATTCCGTGAAAACCGTCTATACAGCTGAGCAGCGAAAACAAAAGTAATGATGTCGAGTGAATATTTCTGCAGTTTGCCGAATGCTGAGAAAAAGGAAGTGCTGTGGGGTTGCGCTCTGGTGAAAACCGTCTATAACATCACAGCTTTCACATACCTCCAGGACTGTCTGTCTGATCAACTTTTGTATGTCTGTCCTTCGCGGATCTCGAGAACCGTTTGTCAGATCGACTTCAAACTTGGGGAATGCACTTAGGGGGACCTGATGGGAGTGCAGGTGTGTGTGTGTGTGTGGGGGGGGGGGGGGACCCACAGGGTGTTGAAAGGGGGAAAGGGGCACTGCACTATATATATCTTCTTTATACAATAATTCCAGGACTTTCACTATGTCTGTCCTTTGCGTATCTCGAGAACCGTTTGTTGGATTGAATTCAAACTTGGGGAGTGTGCTTTAGGGGGGACCTGGCGGAGTGCAGTGTGTGTGTGTGTGTGTGTGTGTGTGTGTGTGTGTGGGGGGGGGGGGGGGGGTGGAGTGCACTGCACTAGCAATACATAAATACAGACTGGTTATTTGGCCCAGTGTTATGAAAACATATACACAGGCATACACATCAGTCAGACTGCCCTTGAGAAACCCCAAACCCACCCTTCTATGCGTAACCGCATTCCCTAATAAAAATAAACTAAACAATTATTCTAACACAAACGCACAATAAAAAACTTGACAAAAACACATACTGTAAATACGTGGGTTACAACACATACAATAAACCCATCATGAATACATAAACAAAACACTAAAATAAAAACAGACAATAACAATATATGATTTACAATAGCATCCCAGTATGACAACACTCACTACCACATTGCATTCAGACGATGTCTCTTCACACATAATGGTCTATGGGTCAGCTTGGGGGAAAACACGGTCCTGGCGGAGATCTGCACTCCACCGAGTGCACTTTTCTAGTTTGAGACTGTTTTCCTTTTTGCTCCATCTTCTGCTATTGATGTGATCGCTGCACTGCATAATGCACTAAGTCAAATTCCTCTTTCTAATATGATTACTCACTATGGTTATTCAAATGAATGTTGAATCTAAAATGATTTTTCTACTTACAAAGTAAATAGAAGACAAAATGATGATTTGTTGAATAGGTGTACTATACTCCCATGAGTGGCATTTGCACTGGCCATTTGCACTGGCCATATTGCTTTTTAACCACCATGAAATGCCCTCTTTTTTTTTTTTTCTTTTTTTTCTTTTTTTAATCTCCTACAGCATTTCGACCCCCATAACACATATCCTGAGAAGCACCTATAGCACATGTGTTGTGTGTTTTGGTACTGATTCTAAATAGTCAAATGTATTCACATCCATTTGGGGACAATTCCCCCCCCCCCCCAATACAATCTATTTTTCTTTACTAGAGACAACTAACATTCTTCTAGGGGTGAAAAGTTGCTTTCTCAAGTTTGTTGTGCTTTGATTGCTGACAGGCTGCACATTGTGGTATTGACTTTTATCTTTGTGGACATTTTTCAACGCCCTATCTTAGTCTGGTAGTAGACATTTGATGACAAGTATTTTTGTATCTGTCAGTGACAGTTTACACGGCCTTGTAACACACTAGTGATTACAAATCAGTGCATTTCATTCAGTGACAAAATAAAAGACTTAACATTCAGAAGATGGTGATTTGCATAAGCCATTAAAAGGGCATTGACCACTGTCAGCTGGATATTGGCCTCTTGCTATCAGGAAATCAATCCACCCTGGAGACTGTATCAGTGCTGCTTCCACAATCACATTAGCCCCATACATTACTGTCAGGGCTCCTTTTCTCTGGGTCTGGGCTGACTGCTCCTGAGAAAAAGGAATTCCAAGTTAAATGCCTTTTTCATGAAATAGTATTATATTACTTTACGGTTCAAGACACGTGTGCCAGTGCATTATAGATCCTCTGTTTAGAGTGTGCATGAAGCAGAGGAATGCTTGGTATTTACAGGTTTGTCCAGAAAGTTTGTTTCTTTAGCACTTATCGCTGCTGGAGGACAAACAGGAGCAATGGAATGTGTTCATATCTTTGCTGCTCAACAGATATTTTGCATGATAAAGGTCCTTGCTCGGCAATCAAAAAAATCCTCTGACGCAAGCGAAATGACACAATGCTTCTTATTCCACAAATGGGACATATCTGTTCCTACTTCCTAGCTACAGTACAGTAGCTAATGCCACTATAGGACTACTTGGGGACAAGTTCAACATGTAACAAATCATTTTCAGGAAAGACAAATGTAACACATCATCTCCACTGTATAAACCCCAAAGTCGTCTCCACGGTATAAACCCCTAAGTCATCTCCTCCTTTTGGGGGATTCGGATTCGGATTCCTCACCATGCAAACCCTTCGGATTCCTCACCGTATAAAACCTTCAGTCACCCGATGCAGATGTGTGAGCTTAGATCAATTATAGATTGATCATTATGTGCTTCAGATGAATTGAACCAGCATACAGCATTCCCACTCTTGGCTGTATGCACAAGTTCTCTATATCTTGCAGGCCAGGCTACTGCTACAGTTAACAACAACAATAGACAAACAAGAGGGGGGAATTTGGATTTGGATTCCTCACCGTACAAAACCTTCGGATTCCTCACTGTATATAAACCCCTAATAGCCTTGATACACTACTAGACGACTTTGAAATCTTAACTGATTATGAAAAGACTGGGGAGTTTATACTACACGACTTTTTCATTAAGATTTTTTTTATCACAACTGAAGAACACAAATAACCAGCAAACTTCCATACGGAAGCTAGACAATTTTAGTATCAAAATAAAAGCGCTAATGTATTACTGCATGACTCACTACGGGTTAAAATTGACTTTTCGAATCCACAACATTATGTTAATTTAAAACAGGTTTCTATGCAAATGTGCTCCTTATTTCCTCTTTGGTACTTGTGGTATTAACGGATGACACACACAAACAAAACGTTTGCAATGGTATACTTTTATTTTGAAAATTGTAACAGGAAGTTTCGGTTTTATTCTTTCTGACTTAACCGTGAGCAACCGGCATAGCATGTTTGCTTCCCTGAATTATTCATGTGTGCCTTGTTATCAGAAATATCGATTGTATGAAGACTAGCTATTTGACTGCTTTTGGCTCATTGCCTCCTAGTTTTTCATTGGATATATATTTTTTTCAATATTTTATTTTCATTTTTTTAGAACAATATACGAACAAGACAAACAGGCTCAGACACAGGAAAATAAAGTAAGAAAGAAACATACATCATGAACATTCAACATTACAACATGGTGCTACCAGCCGTACAAAGTCTTTATGTGCTTGTAGGAGATAATGGACACGGGATCCCACGCAAGGGGTCCATAAGATACCAGCTGGGCGAGCCATCCGTCACCCCCAACCTCAGTCACTGGTCATTCTTAACCTCGTCAAAGTAGGCCAAAAACGGGTCCCAGATAGTTGAGAACCTTCCAAGTGAATTTTATAACAGAGATCATGTCCACCAGCCACACCTGAGAAGAAGGTGAAGAGGAGGACTTCCATTCCTTCAGAATGAGTCTTTTGGCGACAGTTGTCCCCAGTGTCAGAGATTGTTGCACAGCTGTAGGGAAGTTCAGAGAGGACTCCGAGCAGCCGAAGATGGCGAGTTCTGCCTACGGCTGTAGGGTTATTTTGTAGGCCTTAGAGTATTTTGGCCCATTTTGCCTAGGGGGGGCACGGTCTCACAGCTAGAAGGTCCTGGGTTCGATTCCCACCTGGGAGGCTGTGAGTGCTGAAGGAGTGCGTGCCCGTCCGCATGTCCTCAAGTGCCCACCGCCCAGGTGGGGTCGTCAAAAGGCCCTTTCTGTGTGGAGTTTGCATGTTCTCCCCGTGCCCCCTGGGGGTTTCCTTCATATAGGAACCCCTCACCAAAACATGCAATATCCTGGTTGCTGAAGTGGTGCCCTCCTCTGGTCGTTCGGGGCACTTGTTCGGAGGGAGGGGAATAGCGTGCTCCTCCCACGTGCTATGTCCTACCGGTGAGGCTTCCCCTGTCAGGTGAAAAGAAGCGGCTGGCTACTGCCCATGTCTCGAAGGCAGCATGGAGCCAGTTTCGGCTCTCCCCAGATCGACAGAGGGTGGAGCAGCAACCAGGATAAATAAATTAAAATGAGCACTAATGGGGGATAAAAAATAGGGAAAATATATATATATAAAAAAAATTGGCCCATAATCCCGTTAGTGAAGAGCAGAACCAGAGGGCATGAGATAGTGTGCCCTCTGACACCAGACACCTGTCGCACAGTGGTGAGACAGAAGGGAAGTTTTTCATTGGATATTGACGGGAGTCCATATTGACTCAACGTGAGAAATTCAAACATGTTTGATATAATCGTTGTGGCTCCGACTGGCTCTGACTGGCTTCGGGAGGCAGTTTACACTTGACGATTAGAAATCTGTACCCAGTATACACTAACAGATTTTGTTATTGTAGTCAATACACTATTATACAGTCATCTCCACTGTATAAAGCCCTAAGTCATCTCCACTTCGGATTCCTCACCGTATAAACCCCTAAGTGATCCTAAGTCATCTCCACTGTATAACCATCTCCACTGTATAAATCCCTAAGTCATCTCCACGGATTCCTCACCGTATAAACCCCCAAGTCATCCTAAGTCATATCCACAAAGCCAGGCCAAGTCGGGAAGCGCCAGCTGTGAGTGGCTGCTGTAAGACGCCAAGTTGAAGGCCAGATATTATAGTCAAATTATTCATCATTTTCTAGTCAAAGTAAGTCAAAGTAACAGATAATTCTCAATTAACACTGGTAATTAGATCTTCCTTTTGGGGGGATTCTCTATCCTAGCCTATTCAGATGCCCTCCTCTCACCTTAAGAGGAGCACCACCTTACAATGGAGTCATACGCCAAAGTAGTTGCCATGCATGCCATTTGGCTGCCAGGTGGGTGCTATGCATCGGTGGTGGATGAGTTGAGTTCCCTCCCCTGATATATTAACCGCTTTGAGTGTCTTGAAATCCAATCAATTATTATTGTTATTATTTGCTAAATAATGCTTGTTAAAGGGACAGCTCACCCTAAAATCCAAAATACATATTACCTGCAGTGCTATTTATCCATCTATATAGTTTTGTGTTATTTGCGTTTTGGAGATATTGGCCGCAGAGTTTCTGGCTTCTCTCCAATACAATGGAACTGGATGGCACTCGTCTTGTGGTGCTCACAGTGCCAAAGAAATGCATTTGATAAACTCAACAGCCTTTTGTCTCTTTCCAGAAATCACGACTTGGTTACTCAAGATAATCCACAGACCTTGTTATGAGCAGTTTCATAGGAACTATTTATATAATTAGTCGACATCTAATCCGTTTAGTCCATCAGTGTCAAGATGAGCTATGTAAATTGATTCTATGATAATATAATTTTCTTTAAACCAGTTGCTAAAAATGTAAAATGAATCACTCTTATTTAGCTTGTTTCAGTGTATGAGATCAATTATTAAAGGTCCCAATTCGTGCAGCTGTAACCTCTTAAAAACGTGTGTCTCTGGTCCATAAAACATGATTCTGGATTAATTTGTCGAAAATATAGCAACCCCGTTTGTTGTGACAGAGTTCTCACTTCCTCATCTCATCTCGTCGCTTCCCAAGAATGGCCTGTTTCTATAATATTGTAACGTGTTTGGGTAATCCAGGTATTACCTGTATGTGATGTGCAACCTAAGTGTCTGGATCGCAGCTAGGAACTGATGTGTGTGGGTGTGTTCCTAGGGGGAAGGGGATGTATGTGACCAGCGGCCGGGGCGGAGGCCAGTCAGGCCAGGGTGGGCGAGCTGACCGGGTGGTTTAGAGCTAGCAGCGAAGCTAGCTGCTAGGAGCGTGTATTGTGAAGACAAGAATAAAGAGCCTGTACCAACTTCAAGTCTCCAGTTCTTTGGACGAATACCTATTTCGTTACATTGGTGCCAGACAGTAAAGCGGTAACGCCTCTGATTCGGCCGAGAGGGGAGAGGGTGAGAAGGAACGGCAAAAGAGACGGGTGGTGCGGCTTTTTGGCTCTAGAAACTAGCGCTAGTAAGTTAGCTACCAGGGGTGCTAACTGCTAACTGCTAGCTGCTAAAACCACGTGCGATGGTGCGCGGAGAATCAAGTATCTCCGGAGAATGGCCATCGGTAAACGGGAGGAAAGGAGAGCTGACGGCGGGGATCAGCTCGATGCTGGCGGGCATGGAGGCCCGTGTGTTGAGAGAGGTCGGACGGCTGGTGCAAGAGACTCCTGCCTGGGCAGTGGAGGTGATGCGGGCGCTGCGAGAAGTCATGCAGCGGGTGGACTTGATGAGCGCGGAGGTAATGCAGCGGGGAGAGCGGCCGGAAGAGCCACGAAAGAGACTGTGTTGGACCTGCAGAGAGCCGGGCCACGTGGCGAGGTGGTGCCGATGCGGTTCCGGGAGACGGACCGGGTATGCGGGACAACGACATGGACAGCAGGGAGCCTGCTGGACATGTAGCGAGATTGGACATCTAGCCAGAGAGTGTCCAAAGGCTGTCGGAGATCGGGGGACAGCGGGAGAAGAGAGACGTGCAGGCGGCAGACAGGTGAGACTCTGCTGGACTTGCCAGTCACCGGAGCACTTGGCCAGGGACTGCACTGAGAGTGTGGAGGCCGGAGGTGAGACGCAGGCTGGGAAGAGCGTGAACAGCCAGAGGGAAGAGAGGGACATCGTCTGCAGCGTTGTTACAGTCGGGAGAGCGACGCTCGTGTCTCCGAGTGAGCGAGAGGGGTTACCGCCGGGGGAACCGGCCCAGCCTAACCGCTATACACCCCCTAACGTTGCACTGCGGAGAGCCGAGGGGAAGATCGACGCCGGTGGTGTTCGCTCTGCTGTCCTCAACCCTGGAGGAGGGGGACGGAAAAACGAGCGAGTGCGAGGCCGGGAGGACGACGCCAGGGTCAGCTGGAGAGTCGACGGGCGCGAGTGGAGACCGGAGGACGAGGATGTCGATCCGGTGCTCGTTCGTGCATTTGCTACTGGAACAAGCAAAAAGGGGGGACCGAAAAGAGTGCTTCAGGGGAATTGGTGAAGCTGGGAAAAAGGGGGATGGAAATGGGGTTTAAAAGAAAAGCTAAGGAAAATGTGGGGGGCTTGTGTTTGAATTGAAATGTGTGAAAAAGAAGGAAATAATGAAAAACTAGACATTATGGAGTGCCTAATGGGAAACTAGACATTATGGGGGTACCTAATGGAAAACTAGACATTACGGAGTACCTAATGAAAAACTGGACATTATGACGGGGGTGCTGAAAAGAAAAGACTGGTTGTTGGGGAATTATAATTTGATGTGGTGATGGGAAAAATGTTGTGTTGGTGTGTTTTGGTACAGGGGGATATGTGTGGGTTGTGGGTGTCGACGTGGGCGTCGAGCTAATGTTGGGTGAGGAGTATGTAACGTGTTTGGGTAATCCAGGTATTACCTGTATGTGATGTGCAACCTAAGTGTCTGGATCGCAGCTAGGAACTGATGTGTGTGGGTGTGTTCCTAGGGGGAAGGGGATGTATGTGACCAGCGGCCGGGGCGGAGGCCAGTCAGGCCAGGGTGGGCGAGCTGACCGGGTGGTTTAGAGCTAGCAGCGAAGCTAGCTGCTAGGAGCGTGTATTGTGAAGACAAGAATAAAGAGCCTGTACCAACTTCAAGTCTCCAGTTCTTTGGACGAATACCTATTTCGTTACAATATATTCAGAACTAACAGTTCCCATTGGCCGCTGAGGGAGAGCCCGCCCCAGGCTCCCAGCGGCCAATCAGATTAGCGTCTGTGGACCAGCACGCTAGGTTGCGAGTTATCGTTAACTTAACGGTTACTACGCTAAAGAGGACATCTCAAAATGCCTAGACTTACCGAATGCACCTCTGCAGTTGCTGGATCACGTACAGTTGGCGTCGCTCCAGCTAGAAGTGTTAATTTTGTGGCTATAGACAAAATGGTGCAGGTAGCTTGTGTGAGAGAGACCCGCGCAGTATGCGTGAGGAAGCTTGTGACGTCCCAAATCCCCCTCTGGGCAAACGAAGCTTTGGGGGTGTGGCTTGGAGGAGACTGCAGGGGGAAGCTGGATAGGGACAAATCCAACTGTGGCAGTTCTGAGCTTGTGACAACTCATTACAGGGAGGGCTGACAGCAGTATATATGCATTTACAAGTAAAAACAGCTTTTGCACGGAATGGGACCTTTAAATAAAAACTACAACAAAAATACTTTGCACAATTGACAAGCGATTATTTTAGAAATTTGGCTTTGGGCACACTGTACATAAATGAATGTCATGTCTCCTGGGGACAAATTCATGAATCTTATTTGATTAGGCAGCATGTTGAGGGATCAGAACAGTATGGTGTTTTGGGCTGCTGTGTTGGATAGAGGTTTATAGATGTCACTTAATTTAGATATGCAAAACTTGTGCCACTTAAGATGAATTTGCCCTGTGTGGTGTCCATTCATTCCAAATCAAGTGTAACTTCACTAGTTTACCTGTGCTTTTGTGCAAGTGTTTCACTGCTGAATGGAATAGACTAATGGAAGGAATGTATCTGAATGCTACAAGAATGAGTGGGAGAGAATTTGTTTGTGAATTTGAAAGGTTTACAAGAGAAGGTCAGAGCAATTTACTTGTTTACGGGAGGTGGAGCATTCAAGGTGACAGCACAGTGTCGGTTATGCGTTTGTGCGTTTAAGTTGTGTCTTTTTTTGGTATTTGAAAGGCAAACTATTAATGAGATAGTGTTTTTGTGCATGTCGAGGTAAACTTTTAATTATGGTGTATACAACTCCTTATTAAATTCTGTTCTAGTGAACGCAATCGAATTTGACCTTTATTTAATCAGGAGATTTTCAGATGCACCCTGTCAAACAGCAACAGAGGGGCAAGCATTCATAAGAATAAACCACATATTTACCTCCGCCAAGGAGGTAATGTTTCCGGTGCCGTTTGTTCATCTGTTAGTTTGTTCGTCTGTTAGTTTGTTTATCAGCAGGACTACAGAGAAACTGCTAGGCTGATTTTCATGAAACTTTGTGAATGGGTGTAGCATGGGCCAAGGAAGAACCCATTAAATTGAGGAGCGGATCCGACTCACGAACAAGCAATTGGCCTGAGATCTGCGCTCTCCTTGTGCCCTTCTAGTTCCAGAGAAGTTCCAGATGGAAATTAGCCTATGGTAAATCTGTTACAAAGCATCTCTTCCCGTATGGGGTTTGTTTTTTTGTCCCTGACAAATAAACGAATAAAAAAAGAATGAAAAAAAAAACGCAAATTAATTGCGCACATGCTGACGATAGGAGAATGCCATCTGTGTCATCACTTTTGCGCAGAAATGCCTAGTTTGGCATGTGGCATGCCTACCCCATGCATGTCCAGTACAATTATAACAGGCATAGAGCTAATAGCGCAGCAGGGAGAAAACAAATGCGCTTGTGCACGCCCCCAATTTGCATTGCGCAGCGTTAAACGAGTGCAACCGATTTTGCGACGATAGGGCCCAAAGTTTTACAAAGGCAAACAAGCCATGAATGTAGTCCTTAAAAGCACATTGACTGACAGAACAGAGTGCAGCAACAAAACATTAACATTATTGAGATGTCCCTGAACTGCTGACCTCAATTAGTGAAATAAGCACAACTGAACTGACAATTACCCAAAATGTCTTCGAATGTCACATTGTGTAACAGTCAAAATACATTTCCCCTCTAGCAATCTCAGTAGGCTACTAAAACTATATATTTGTTAGATTTAGAGTGCTAAGCCGTGTGTGTGATTTGTTTGAGGTAGTGCAGTAACTGTCCATACTATACAACATGTTTGCTCATGCATACGAATGGGATTACTGGGTAACAATACGATCACAATATGATCTACCTGCACTTACTGTATGCTATAATGTATGTAATTGATTCTAACCACGTAGAATTTAAATACATACTGTACAACAAGATATGTTCTGTGGATTCTCCCAGAGCAATCTATCAAGAGAGAATTAAGACAGAGAAATAGGTCCAGATTAAACCGTTTGTTAATTTTCTTTTACCAACATGGTCACTGACTGTTAATACTGCCTAGGCTGCACATCCAAGACATCCCACTCTATTTTAGTCACACATCACACCTCTTTTGTCTTTTTGATCCTGCTATCTAGGAGATTGAATCTTTAGCTCTCGTTGCTCACTAATCTGTTGCTCTCACATCCTGTACTCTTCATAATGTCCCATTATAGAATTATCTTTTAAAGAAATATCTTATTTTGGTGCCAAGCACCAGCAGCCATTGTAATACTTACTGTATAGGGGGGTGCATGTATCACATTTACAAAGCCAGTATCATGTCGTGTGCATCAACGCATGCCCCTCTTTTATCAAACATAAGAGAGAGGGTTATGTGTATTACATAAGCATTTCATTTGATTAGTAGCATATAGGACTAGAAAGCTTTTTTTCTGCCCTTTATAGAAGCAATATCAAAGCATGTAATTCTTAAATTAAACAGTAATCCCCTTTGACATCCCTCATAATTATTGGATTGAAATATGTGACTGTAGGCATAACTGCAGTTTGTACCAGCTATACCTCCCACTGGGAAAACTAATAGTCAGCAAAGTTGTCACCTTTCCTCTGGAACAATGTGGTTTGCAATATATTATGCAAAGGCTGTTTTGTCAGCTTAAAAGGTGAAGAAGATATTGGCCTTCTGTTCCCGCCAGCCATTTAATTCCTGTATGACTTGTGCCATATGCCCTTTAAAGCTGGAGTGGTCGTTTAGCATGCAACCTAAATATTAACCACCATAGCTTCACTCCGTTACCATCTGTGGGAAAGGGACTGATTTAGTTTGACCTGACTTTGGAGACAAAACTTTTCTGATAGATCGTTGTTGTGTTGTTATCATGAAACACCAATCAGACACATGGGATTCAAAAATATAAAAAGCAATTTAATATTTGCACATATTTTGGCTATGAATTAGGCCATGAGGATATGGTTTTTGCAGATTAGACTATAATCAAAGCTAACAATTTAGATTTCCTTTGACAGCTATGAATAACAAAGGAGAAACCCCAAATCGAGCTGAATTCCGGGGGCCTCACCATTATACACCACGACCCAATTTGGGAAAGCCTCCCAGAAAAAAAATAACAGGTAATTTTGGACTCTAATTTGGGGTTTTCTGGATTTGAGCTGAGCGAAGGTGCACCGAAGGGCGAAATGCCCTAGGTGGCGATGGTGTGTTGTTTTTCGAAAAGTGTGCGTTGTGGGTGGTCCGAGGGTGGCGGGCGCCACCCTTAGCCGAAAAGGCCCGCCATGGCCCCGCCCACACCAATATGGGCTGCTTTTTTGGATTTGAGCTGATTTAGCCCAAAACAGTCCCTGTGGCCCGGGGGTGATGTGGCTTGGCCCCGCCCACCCCAATATGGGTTGCTTTTTATGCTTCTGCCGGCGATAGCCAGGCCGGAGGCATTATGGATCCGGGTTGTCCATACGTACGTATGTACGTCCGTCCGATGTTCGTTAACGCAATATCTGAGGAACGCCTTGACGGAGTTTCATCAAATTTGCCTCAAACATCGACTTAGACTCAAGGATGATCTGATTCGATTTTGGTGGTCAAAGGTCAAAGGTCAAGGTCACTGTGACCTCTCGAACGCCATTTTCAAGCTTGTTAACGCGATATCTGAGGAACACCTTGACGGAATTTAATCAAATTTGCCTCAAACATCGACTTAGACTCAAGGATGATCTGATTAGATTTTGGTGGTCAAAGGTCAAGGTCACTGTGACCTCTCAACTAGGGATGCACGATAGTTATCGGACAGATACGTATCGGACCCGATATCAACAATTATGACGTCATTCAGATAAATCCGATAACATTATTAATAGCTCCGATAATATATAATTATTTTTTTTTGGTCAAACAACTGCGGTGTGGGTGGATTGGGATGAGGGCGTTTGTTTTTTTGGAGGCCCCTCCCGTTTTACCAGTACAATGGTATCAGTGATTGTGTGTGGTTTAGGAAGGGGTTGTTTTTCCACAAATCCAGCGCTCCCTCTCTCCAGCGTGATGACGTAATGGCCTGAACGTCCCAGAACAACAGCAGTGCACGCTGGCTGAGCAACAGAGCATGGTAGGAGGGATACAACGAACATGGCGTCGGTAGTTTGGGACTTTTTTAAAGTTTCTGAGGAAAGCGCTTCGCTTGCCATTTGCAATAAATGCAAGTCAGAAGTTCCACGAGGAGGGAAAAAGGCATCGAGCTACAACACATCCAACTTAATAAGTCACCTGAAACATCGCCATCGCTACGATGGTGTGTTAAACGCATACGAGGAAGCGAAAGCGGCTCAAGAAGCTGAGAAGCCTAGGTATAATTCAGAACATAATCATAATCAGACGCCGTTCTTCTGTGCTTTTGTTTTTATTGTTAGCTCCGGTCCTATCTGTTGGAGCCCACCCTTCAGTTGAACCGTTGCCCACTTGAATACTGGAGGAGCAACCAGTCCCGTTACGAGCGACTGTCTCAGCTTGCTCGTAAATATCTGTCAGCACCATGCACCAGTGTTGACTCTGAACGCTTGTTTTCTGCCGCTGGAAACGTGATGACGGAGAAAAGAAACCGACTGCTATGCGATAAGGCAGAGAAGCTCCTCTTCATAAAAAAAAATCTCCCACTGATCCACCCAGAGTTAAAACAAATAGAAGTAGTCGAAAAAGAGTAGCGATGCGGGGCCAAATCCCCCCCCCCCCCTCTCTGTCTCTCTCTGTCTCTCTCTCTCTCTGTCTCTCTCTCTCTCTCTCTCTCTCTCTCTGTCTCTCTCTCTCTCAATTGAGAAAAAATAGAACCGTTAAAACCTCATGCCTTAGGTAAAATGGGTTCACCCACTGTCATATTATGGATTACAATCCTTTGTTCTGTAAAATGACTGTTATACTGTGAGGAATGCACTTTCAGTTTGTTACATAGAAAGTTTCAGTACCTTAAGTTATTTGCTTTTTCTTACTGTGAGGAGGACTGCACTTTCAGTTTGTTACAGAAATGTTTAACTTGTTTCAGTAGCTTTGCTTTTTGTTACTGTAAGTCAATGCACTTTTTCAATTTGTTTTGTTTACATGTAGAGACAGGTCTGACTGTCCTGTCAGTATTTAATTTGAATCCTTGGCTTATTAAGAATTGCTAATTGCAAGTGCAACCGTTCTATAGGCCTTTATTTTTGTACCACTGAGAGTGATGAGCCTTACTATTCGAAAATGTTTACATGTTACACACACACACACACACACACACACACACACACACACACACACACACACACACACACACACACACACACACACACACACACACACACACACACACACACACACAATATAGGATGCCAAGTAGTTTGGTTTGATTTATTTTTTTGCTTTCGTTTGCTGCTCTCCTAGTATAAATAATACCATGTAAAGGTAATACTACATAGTATATACTATAGTTGTTTCATGGACCAAATAGTTGTTGGTATTCTTCATTTATTGTTCAAGGAAACACATTGCCATTGACAATTTGACATATTGCAGTTGACTCAGATTATTATATTTATTTTGAAAAATAAATAGTCACTTTATTTGAAGAGTCAAAACTGTTCTCTTGGCTTTGTTTTGTTCATAGTAGTAATGCTCATGTCATTTATACATCTGGTTAGGTCAAAACAAAAACTACAGGAAAAAATATGTATAAAAAAAAAATATATATATATTATCCGTTATCATATCGGTATCGGCCTTGAGGAGCAAGAAGTTATCGATATCGGTATCGGAATCAAAAATTCAATATCGTGCATCCCTACTCTCAACCGCCATTTTCAAGCTTGTTAACGCGATATCTCAGGAATGCCTTGACGGAATTTAATCAAATTTGCCTCAAACATAGCCTTGGACTCAAGCATGAACTGATTAGATTTTGGTGGTCAAAGGTCAAGGTCACTGTGACCTCTCGAATGCCATTTTCATGCTTGTTAACACGATATCTCAGGAATGCCTTGACGGAATTTCATCAAATTTGCCTCAAACATCGACTTTGACTCAACAATGAACTGATTCGATTTTGATGGTTAAAGGTCAAAGTTCAAGGTCACTGTGACCTCACACACCCAATTTCCAAGCTCTGTAACGCAACATCTCAGGAGTGCATTGACGGAATTTCTTCCAATTTGCCTCAAATGGCGATTTGGAATCGAGAATTAACTAATGGCAGAGGCATAAATCTGCGGTGCGGTCATTCTAGTTTGGATTTGTGCCAATTTAGCCCAAAACATTCCCACTGGCCCTGGGGTGATGTGGTTTGCCCCTGCCCACCTCGATTTGGGCTGTTTTTTTTATTTGGGCCGACTTGGCCCCAAACACACCCCCTGGCCCGGGGGTGATGTGGCTTGGCCCCACCCACCCCTGTATGGACTGCTTCTTTGGATTGGGGCCTTCTTAGACCAAAATGCTACCCCTGCCCCGGAGGTGATGTGATGTGTTCTAATTATATGCAGCCTTACTTCTTGTATTGACAGGGTTTGTGAGCTACAGTTACTTAATGTTGTTATAGCGCCCCCTATAGACGAAATGACAATTGTTTTTTGATCAGCATACAGTACATCCCTGCACACATGTACCAAGTTTGGTTAGCATCGGACGATGCGTTCCGGAGTTATGGCGATTTTTGTGAAATAGGCCGCACCCACAGAAATTAGGAAGTGGATTATATCGCAACGGGGTGGTGTTTTCAAAAACCGTTAAAATCAGTGTTGTGCACGACAGTCCACACATCATGTGTGCTTTGGTTTGGTGAAGTTTGGACAAAATTTGAAGGAGGAATCGCAAAAGGACTGTTTTGGACATAATTCAAAATGGCGGGAAATCTATTCAGACGGAAATATATCAGTAGATGCGGAACGAGCCAAGGAATGCAGAATTTTGAATGTGGACCCTACGGTTCAAAAGTTATGGACCAAAAGGTAAAGAGGGCAGTTTCTGAGATGCAGCTAATTTAATGCAAGATTTTATCACACTTTCTTTTCTTTCTGGGTTTGATCTTTCCGATTTTCACTTAAGGAAAATGAAGCAGTCTGGGCATAAATAAATTGTAATTTTATTTTGAAGGGCAGGAGTAAGTGCTGATTGGTTGTAATTCTGTCCAGCCTTACTTCTTATATTGACACTTGATGCACGCATGCTATTATAGACATAAGTCATCAGACACTACTTATAGATTACAGGTGGTATTTACTCATGGTGTGACTCTATACACGCATGTTATGAGCAGCCTCAGGTCGTCTCTGTGAAAAAGCACACGCAGAAATGTACTGGGAGCAGGAATCAGCTTAGATTTAGCCAGCAAAATCCAGTTTAGACAGCATCTCTGAGCTGCAGCATTGCATGTTGGGTAGAAGAGTGCTTGTGAGACATTCAAGTCCTGTAGCTGTATCTAGCTGTATCTCAGAAACCATAACAGCTAGAGCTGCCAAATTTGGGGGGGAGGGGCCTTTTACTATTAGTGAAAAAAATACACCAATCAAACTGATGGTGGCGCTATAACTGCCCTCTTTATGTCTTGGTCTATAACTTTGGAACCGTAGCTTCTACTATCAAAATATTTTTTCTCCTAGTTTACTTGGATTGCCCCACTTTTACGGGACAGAGTGGGCGGGGCCATGGGGCATCATCCCCCACCCACTGGGAGCCATTAGGGACAGCGTGGACGGGGGTCAAGGGGCGTCATCGACATCGACATTTTGAGCAAAGTAGTCCAAATGGTACAGAGATGACCAAATGGAATGGGCCCACTTGATAATATAACATATAACATAATAAAAGTCTGGAAAAATCAATCGTTTGAGAGACGCCCAAATACATTTTATTTTCCATTTTCCATTTTCTTTTCGCTCACATTTTGCATTAAAGGAGGGGTATGATGAGTCCTTACCCGCTCTTCTTGTAGGGAGCTACCACCTATAGGGGAAGAGGCAGTACCAGTTGTTTGTTCAACAATAACACAGAAGTGGGTAGGAAAGAGAGCTTGAAGCGATTACTCTTGCATCTATTTACTCTGTATCGTCTGCCCGAGGGCAGCAGATCGTAATCACTAAATAAACGGTGAGAGGGGTCATTCAGGATTTTGAGTGCCAGGCTGATGACCTTTTTCTCAAAAATTGTTTGGAGAGGCGCAAAATCTCTCTTGCCAATCACTTTCATTGCTGTATTTACAGTTTTTTCAAGTTTTGTTTTGAGCTGTACGGAAATGCCTAATATCGAATAATTACCACCCAGACTATCAATCTCAAGAAAGAATAGGCTAAGTGCTGATGTTAGCTTGAAACGACCCACTCAGCAGTGCAGAAACCACATGGTACCAACAAAATTTGGCAGAAGGGATAGTTGACCCTGTTGGTCTTCAATGGGCCACACAGCAGTGAACAAACTGAATTGTGCCAGCTAATGGAGCTGACGACAAAGTGAAGGGATTTTCACACTGCATTAGCCCAGAGCTATACGAGTGTATGGCTCGCAGCTGTAATAATGCCCACTTCTGCTACATGGCTACCTCGTCCTACGGTACACAACATCCTATCTTAGTCTTGAGATGCTTTCTATACTTTAGACCCCAACTGGTGTGATGTTGATGTTTTAAACAGAGTCAACAGGCTGCGGTCTCTTCAGTTGCTGCCTCTCTGGCTGACCGTGATTCCCTACAGTAACTCCACCAGGAAGCTGGTAGTGAACGTGGCTCAGAATCCATAGCACTTGACTTCCACAGGGCGCTCTCCAGCCTGGCTGCTCTCCTCCTCTGCTGCTGCTAGGTCAGTCTAATTCATCTTCTTTCTTTCATATGCCTTGGCACCATGCCATGACAATGTACTGTAAACTCTGCAGAGTAAACAGACCACTCAGTGTTCCACAACAGCAGCTTTTTTTGGCCAGTTCTTCTGACTATGGGACTGTGGGACTGTGAGTTTGCTGGCCTTCTGCTCACATTTCCCAACCCCCCCTGACTGCCTCAATGTGCACTACTTAATGGTAATCCTTCGCTAACTTGTTCACCTTCACATACAAAAGATTTCTATGCAGAGTTTGCCTGCAGTTTGTGTGGGAGGAGCTGCAGCGGGAGCAGTAGCATGATGAAAGGATAGGAAGGGGAGTCTATTTATGTGAACAACAGATGGAGATGGTGCAACCCACCTGGACACATTGTTACAGTGGAAGAACGATGTGGGCAGCCCGGACATCAAACTGTAAGTTCATATTACTTCCCCAGAGATTTTTCTCAAGTCATTCAGGATTGTGTTTACATTCCTCACATGGCTAACGTTAATATGTCGCAAGCTGCTGACGTCATCAACTCAGTAAGCCAGGCAAACAGAAACTGATTGGCTTTGCGTATTGAAACTGAGCAGATTGACATAGCAATGATCTGTTATTCCAACATTGTGAAGATCTTTGCACTGGCAGCAAACAAACTCTTTTTGCCAATGTCTGTATTATCCCAGAGAGCTGCCTTGTTGCACAGCTGTCAGAGGAATCTATTTCTTCAGTTAGAATATGTTCACAAGATTTTAAAACATATCTTTGGCCGTGATGGGATACACAGCTGCGTTCCCCAAAAGAACAGATATCAAAATAAATCAATAACAATAATAATGAATAACTTACATCTGAGCAGAACATAACTATTTGCATAGCTCTTACATTAATTAAGCAAATTAATGCATTCATTAGCAAATATTTGTGTCATCATACTTGTCATCACATAACTCAGTTTCAGGGAAATAATTTTTTCCTCATCAATATGGAAATGTATGTGGTATGTATGTGCTCCAAAATATAATCAGCAAGGCGCCTCTGTGGTGATATGAAGATTATTTCATGTATTGTTCTTGAGTTTGTGAGTTTATGAGTTTTATGTTCACAATGTGAGTAGAGACAGACACACACACACTTGCTCACACACATTCACACACACGCATGCACGCACACGCACACACACACACACACACACACACACACACACACACACACACACACACACACACACACCACCATGATAACATGTACCATGGCGGAGAGACATAAAAAGAATACAGCCTACAGTATGTATCAATCAATCAATCAATCAATCAATCAAACAAACAAACAAACATAATAAAGGGAAAGCCTGTAACTGAATCAATCACTGTAAAATAGTTATACTAAACAATTGCTGAATTATTGCAGACAAATGAATATATTTGTAAAAATTCAAATGGACTGCCCATCTTTCCTTAAGAAAGAAAAGAAAAAGAAAGACAGACTTGCACATTGTTATTTGAAAGCAGAGCATTAGCAACCTAGCATCAGGAGCTGCTAGACATGAAATGCAACATAAAAGAGTGGTTTTGCAATTGATTTTTCTTAACCACAGGGTAGGATTCATAACTGCCATCAATAACACCATTAAAGGAGAATTGTGTTTTTTTACAACCTGGACCTTATTTCCAGCTTTAAATATGATTTTTAATTCACCCTGATAACGTTGGTTTGATAAACAAGCGCGGAAACGTTAATCTGTTTTGGCTAAGTGGGTGGGTGGGTCTAGAGATCTGGGGCCGGTTGCACCAACTGGTCTTACACTGGTCTTAAGCTAAGTTGGTCGTAACTTTACGACCTAACAGCTACGCCGGTTGCACCAAGACGGCTTAAACCTTATTTTCACTACGACCAGGCGTAACTCCTACGCCTGGTCAGGAGGAGGCGTAGAGCCTGCCTGTAACAGAGATCTCCGCGGAGACCTTTTTGATCGTCATCGTCGTAACACCGCCAGTTCGCCGTCTTTGAAAGCACGACGTTAGATTATAACTAACTAGTTGTGTGGCTTAGCCTTCCAAAATGTTACCGTTAATTTTTTAGAATGTAATACATAGAATTGGGAACGTTACATTCAATTTCATTCAGACTGTCTTTCTGGCTCAATCGCCGCCATTTTTCCCCCGGAGTGAGGGAGGGTGAGAGGAGGGAGGGTGTTTTACAGTAGTGGCTGAGAGAGCGTAGTGGCACAGTGCTCCAAGCAGGTCGCGAGGCACATTTTTTGCAACATCATCCAATCAGGGTGCATTCCCTGGCAATTCACATGGACGCGCATTGCTACGACCAGCATAGTTAAGACCAGACGTAAGCCGTGTTGGTGCAACAGGCGTAAATCCATGGTCTTAACTAAGACCGACGTAGGAGTTACGACCAGGCATAGTTAAGACCAGTTGGTGCAACCGGCCCCTGATGTGATGTCATCAGACAGTTGTGATGGCTAATGGCCCATTTCCACCGCTGGTATCAGCGCGGCCCCGCCCAGCTCGTTTCGCTTTTTTGTCTCATTCCACCGATCAAAAACGTGCACAGCCCGGGTTGAGTCGGGGTTGAGTCATGCTGCTTTTGGTGCCTGCTCTGTTGAGGTTCCAGCGCTGTGAACCCGGTACCATACCCTGACGTGAAAACACTGCAGACGAGTCGAGACGACTACTGTCTAATGTCTACTGTCAATGCTGGATACCAGTTTAGTGGGGCTTACCCTCTCTTCTGTTATTTCCATCAGTCTTTTGTGTTGCTGCCTTCGGCTCTGGTGAAATAAAATCGATCTCCTTGCTCAGCTTTAACATGACGGTGGTTTTCAATTGTTTTGAGAGAGAAAAAGTCCGCTCCTCGGGAAGCCCTTTGTAGTTGCGTGTAACGTCGGCTCCGCTAGGCCGGAGGCGGGGGTTTAGCGAAGCCGCGGTCTTGCCTGGTGAGTTGCCGCCGGGGTAGAGGCTTCCCTTCTGCCTGTAAAGCAACTCCCGTCCCCCGCGCAGTGCATGCATGTGTGTTTGAGTAACAACAAAGTGATATCCATTCTCCTAGCCGATTCTCCCATTTGCCCATGTACACTGTAGGTCATTTACAGGCACCAGTATTTCATAACCAGTTTAAAAGTTCCGTGTATTTAATTTTAACATTATACGTTATAGCCTCCTATGGGCGGAGGACAGATATGCGGTCGCCATGACGACCAGGTGTGGGCGGAGGCGAGTAAACTTGCTATGGAAACAGTCTATATCAAGTAGAGACGAGTAAGACCAGGTCGAGTAGAGCTGTACTGTTATATGTGGTGGAAATGAGCCATAAGTGTGTGGGTGGCGCAGGCCCGGCGCCACGAGGGGGCCTAAGGGGGCTTTGCCCCCTCAGTTGAATTTTCTGCCCCCTCACTTATTATTATTATTTTTTTAGTAGTAGTCTTTCTTGTGTTGTTATTGCGCTTTTCAGAGGTTATTATGGTTAAAAAGTCCAGAAATAGGCATAGCGGGTATATAACCTATGTTTTACGATATAAAAATATCATATTAACACATTCACTGCCAACAGTTTATCCAATCAGTAGGTAGCTTCTGCCAAGGTTTTTTTTGAGGATTCTGGCTCATCTTTCAAGAGCCTAGTCCTAGCCTTTCTGCTAGGACTTTGTGAACACAAAATATCTCAAAAGAACTAATAGAATGTGTGCTTTCTCTGTCTAAAAGAGTTAGTTTTTATCATGTTCTGTTATGTAGGCATTAGCAGTTGAATACAGCATGGTTTCAGAGCAAAAAAAGCAAAAGCTGAGATAAATGGATTTTTAGAACCACCTCACGTGCCTGTGATTATGGGTGCCCTTGGGCAAGTGTGTATACTGTATTGTGTTTGTGTGTGTGTGTGTGTGTGTGTGTGCGTGTGTGTGTGTGTGTGTGTGTCTGCGCACTGCAGAGCTGAGCGAAGGACAGAGAGAAAGAGAGAGAGAGAGAGAGAGAGAGAGAAAGAAAGAGAGAGAGAGAGAGAGAGAGAGACTAAACTACCGTAATAGTTTAGTCCAATATAACAGCACCCCCCCCCCCCCCCTCCTGCAAACTCCTCCCCTCCGTGGGTGTGTCTCTGGGGCTCTGCAGGCAGAGTGTATGCGAGGCGAGTCTCTGCCGCCTAGATGGCGTTTCTGGGGTTTCGGGTGCGAGCTGGGATGTGAGCCTGGGATGAAGCTGCGTGCGATTCTGGGCTTTTGAGCTTTCTGCTGCGTGTGTTGCACCCAGAGTGTATTTTAGGAATTGCCCACGTTGTGCGCCAGCTCCAGCGTGAAAGCGAAAGCGTTTTCGCCGCGTTTTCCTCACGCTTTTTTCTGCTGTTTTTGCTCCCTTTCTCTAGTCTGGAGAGCACTGTCGCCACTTAGTGGGTCGGTGGAATGGGTTGTACACGTTCGGTGGCTCCCATATTTTTATAGGAGACATAGGGGGCTTGGATCTACGTCCCACCGTCAAATTTTTTTTTTTTAACTCGTCCACGGCAGTCAACCGTTGGTTTCTGCTTGACGAGTTAACTCGTCCACGGCAGTGAACGTGTTAAAAAAAATAATAATAATAATCGAAAAAATCGGAAAAAAAATAAGCCCCCTCCCCAGTTATAACATTACATTACATTACATTACGTCATTTGGCAGACGCTTTTATCCAAAGCGACTTATAACCGCCCCCCTCAGTCATTATCCTGGCGCCGGCCCTGGGGTGGCCCTAGAGGCTGGGCCCAATTGTGCGCTGAGTGATGTCACTCGAGCGCTCCATGATGTGATCAGTGATGGTCACTCGAGCAATTGTGATGTCATCAGTGAGTAAGTGGGTTCTGTCTGTCTGTTTCTCTGCATGCGAACCCGATCTGCAGGGAGGGCGAGGCCACGCAGCGTATGTGAACCTGCGCAGTGGGCGAGCTGCAGGGCGGGTGAATCGAGCCTAGGAATCAAGCGCGTGAGATTTCTCGTGATAAAAATAAAAAGCATGCTAGATTGTGCTTTCTTACAAATCTGTAATCCAATTAAGATTATTTTTACATTGAGGATAATGACAGTAAAAGATATTCATATCTAACTAACTTTGTACATCACTATATCACAGCAGTCCATGTGAAATAATCCATAAATTTGTTCTCTTTTCATGTGCTGGCATTGGAACTCATTGACATACGGATTGCAGTAAAAAGAAAAGGAACAACATATATTTACCCTCTTAAACTTTCACAACAAAAATGTTTTATTAAGAAGCTGTAGTGCTGAGTAAAAGGCTAGGTAGAGCTGATGTGTACATTATTTTTACTTAAATTTATATTATTGCACAAAATATATAAATTCAAGCACTTTCAATGACACATGTCTATTTATGTCTATTCTTAAAAACTTTCAAGGCCTTTTTTTCCTCCAATTCACAAACATTCAACGATTTCAAGGACCCATGGGAACCCTGTGTACTGGATGTTCTGAATGATAGATGGATTCTCTCTTAACAGGGTTCTTGTCCTGGAAATCATAAAGATGTTTTGACTGCAGAGACACTTTTGAGCTGAACTCCTGGTTTGGTATTGGATTGTGGCATGGTAGCGGGAAACCGTCCCAGCATGTCGACGTGTCAAAAACAGCCGTGCCCTTATCAACTGCTGAGCACGGAGCGCTTACATTCTCCAGGAATGCAGCGTGACAGCGGGGTGTGAAATTCCCAGGCTTGTGTTGCATCAGCCCGATAATTCCGCCTGATGATAATTAATAACGATCCACCGGCGAGGCGTTCATGCATGCCATCTCCGCTGCACCCTGGTGGCATTTGACAAAGCCCATGCGGCGGCGGCCGTTACACATGTGAGATGAAAGGAAAAGTGATGTGGAGTGGGAATAGGCATTGCATTCAAGCTTCATCAGGTGTGCGACTGGCTTAATCATATGTAGAAAAGACCGACTGTGCGCAAAATGCTGCAAAGGACGCCTGGGTAATGAGCTGATATATGGGAGCTATAGCCGAGCAGGTTTTAGGAAGCTCTCAGGAGAGACCACAAGCCATTAACCAGTGCTTTAGGCACCAAGAGCAAGTCTATTGAACAGTTCATTCATGTTTTGCTCCTGTGAAACCTACAGGAAGTGCGGTGTTCGGGGGAGATATGCCCCGGGGATTACTGTGCAGGTGGGCAGGATGTGAGAACAAAGGACATTTAGGCTAAAAAGAAAAAGTGGAACAAGCGTGCGGAGTGCTGGATGGAAAGCGAGCATGCGTTACTTTGGATATCGGAGCGTTTATGTAAGTTCAGTGCAGATTGGATGATTGTAAATTGTTCTGAAGGCACGCCAAGTCATTGATGTCACCATGCTTTACAGACAATGGGCAACTCGTGCCTGGCCGCAATTTTTAATTACGTTTACCTGATGGACATAGATGATTTGCTTCATGTTAAGCAGTGTGCTTTAATAAAATGTGATTAAATACAAATCCTGGTCAATAGAAATCCTCCTGATGCCAAGAGGCAGAAGTATTCCACTCCAAAGCGTTGAAGAGGGGGTGCTTAATCACAATATACCCTTTAAGCTGAGCTTTGACTGCTGTGACAGGCAGCTCTACCTATACGGACAAGTGACTGCAGTCTGCTCTCTTGTAACTAACATATGACAGCCACTCAGCGTCTAGCCTTTCTCACCTCTCTGCCCATGCCCTGTCATCTCCGTAGCACTTTGAAAGGCACTACCTGTCAGTAGGTCTGTCATACAGAAACGCTTGCACTTAGCCACACATTAGTGGAAATGGCAATCCTGCATTGAAACACGGACTAAAGCTGCATTACCAACAAATGGAGGCCCACTGACAGATTGATGATGGACTTTTAAGTGCAACTAATGGCTCACAGGATACATTTTATTCTAAGATCAGGCCAATTTAATCAGGCCATGTTCAGTCAATTCACCGCTGGGACAAGGGAAGGAAAAGAGTGATTTTGCAGTGACACAGGTGGTCTACAGATTTATAGCTGACAATGGCAAAGTCAGCATGTTAGTAGCCTGTCTATTTTTTGCACTTTCTTTTAGCTTTTTAGGAAACAGTCAGTCTGTGAGTTTTCCTGACTATGCTACTGGCAACCCTGACTCTTTACGTCCGCGGTTGGTATCCTCTAGTCGGGAGATGTCTTCATTGGACGATCAAAATGGACAGTTGTCAAATGCAATTATGGTTCGGCTGGACTCCCACTACTGGCATATTTGTCTTAGTGTTCAGGAGATATGTTGTTTTTCTGATGCTTGTTACCTATTTGGGTTCTGTAGGGGTCCCTCCATGTCATGTGTTTCTGTACCGAAAATGAAACAGAAATGTTTAATCATTGCTCTTGCTACTGTCTGGGATTCAGCCAAATCCTGGTCCTCCAATCATATGTAACTCATTACATTACATTACATTACGTCATTTGGCAGACGCTTTTATCCAAAGCGACTTACAATAACACATTTTTGTCAGCAAAGAGCAATCAACTATGCAACACAGTCTATGACAGCTACAACTTCTGAAGGAATAGTGGTAAAGTTTTTTTTTTTTTTTTTAGAGAGAGAGAGACAGAAGTTAGTTCAAGAAGGGCCCAGATGGAGCATGAAAAGGTGTGTCTTTAGTCTTTTCCGAAAGATCGGCAATGATTCGGCCATCGTGACCGAAGGTGGAAGCTTGTTCCACCATTGCGGTGCCAGGGACGAGAAGAGTCGTGATCGGGATGAGCGACTTTTGAGGCCCTGAAGTGAAAGGGGGGCGAGGCGTCCTGCACTGGTGGAGGAGCGGAGGGAGTGGTGAGAGGTTTGGAACTGACCATAGATTGTAGGTACAGAGGAGCTGTCTGGTGTACTGCCCTGTAGGCCAGTACCAGTGTTTTGAATTTGATGCTGGGAGGAAGAGTAGCCCTGTCTTACCAAGATTGAGCTTGAGGTGGTGGGCAGATATCCTGTCACCGATGTCTTTGAGGCATGCAGAGATGCGAGCCTCGATTTGGGTGTCAGAGGGGGGGAAGGAAAGGAAAAGCTGAGTGTCATCGGCAGTGATAAGAATAGCCATGAGATGAGATCACATGGCCAAGAGATCTGATATAGAGAAGGAAAAGCAAGGGGCCCAGGACTGAGCCCTGGGGGGCACCGGTGATAAGAGGGCAGGATCTGGAGAGGGACCCTCTCCATAAGACCCAGTATGAGCGGTTAGAGAGATAGGAAGCAAACCAGGAGTGTGCAGTACCTGAGATGCCGAGGTCAGACAGAATGGAGAGAAGGATTTGGTGGTTGACTGTATCGAAAGCAGCAGACAGGTCAACTCGCCAGAATATTTTAAGAGTCTGGCTGCGTTGCGTATCATTCATATCAATGCACGTAGCCTGCTCCCAAAAATGGATTTGATGCGCATTTGGGCAGAGACGACTGGTGCGCATATAATTGTTGTTTCTGAAACTTGGCTTTCGAAATCTATATTGGATAAAGATGTTGCTATTGATGGATTTAACATACAGCGCTCTGACCATCCCAGGAAAGGCGGGGGCGTGGCGATTTATGTTAAAACCAATCTCACTGTCCAAATCTTGCTCTCCAAATCTGCTCCTAAGCAGTTTGAAATCTTAGCATTGAATCTGGAATTGTCTGGTGGTCAATATTGAACTATTGTTGGCTGCTACAGGTCTCCTTCGTCCAATTCAGAGTCATTGCATGACTTAATGCAGCTCTTAGCTCAGCTTAATTTAAATGAGATTGCCCTTATTGGTGATTTAAACTGGGACGCTTTCTGTGTCTGACGATTTTAAAGCTCATTGTCTTTTGATTTTACCCAATTGATTGAAGGGCCTACCCGTCTTAATTCTAAAACGCTTAGACAAATCGTCTCTTCTTGACCTTCTAATCACAAATATGTCTCATAAATTTTCTGCATCTGGAGTCTTTGCTAATGATCTCAGTGATCATTGTGTGATTGGTGCCATCAGGGACACCAAAATCCCCCGCTGTAACCCCGCGTGATTCATAAACGACACCTCAAAAGTTTTAAAGAGCAAGCCTTTCTTCATGACCTACATCAGTTTAGATGGGACCGTACTCTTGATCGGTGAGGTTGATCATGCCTGGAAATATTTTTATGATAGTTTTAGTTATTTTATTAATAAACATGCCCCTTTTTGTCGCTTCAGGGTGAAGGGTCGCGATAGCCCTTGGTTCACTGGTGAGCTGTCAACCCTCCTTCGAAAAAGGAACCAGCCAGGAAGTCCAGCTCTGAGGCTGACTGGCTCTCCTTTCGTCAACTGCAAAATCGCTTTACTGCCTCTGTTAAAAAGGCAAAGAGCGATTTATTATCTTTCTGAGACCACTGAAAATCTGAACGATCCCAGGAGATTTTGGAAAACGGTGAATTCTCTCTCTGCCGGCTCCGCCCCACCTGAGCTGCAGCCTAGCATTGTTGTTGACTCTGTCCCGGTGTATAATAAAACTACTATGCTAAATCATTTTAATGAACATTTTATAGCCTCTGGCTCCTTGTTCGGCAAATTATCTGTTGGCAAAACTCCCCCTGCCCCTCCCCCTGCCAATGCCCCCTGCCCTCTGGTAGTAATTCCGGTAGCTTCTCCTTTTCTCTCTTCTCTGTTAGGGAAGTATTATTCTCTTAAAACAGACTGTCTCATCTACATCCGGCGAATGCAGCTATACACAGTCTGTACGTTACACCCCCAGAACATGCACAAGGAAGTTGGGAAAAAAACCTTCAGACAGGAAAGAAGTTTGACGGAATCCGACCAATCACGACACGTGTGTCCACGAAAAATGCGGCATATTGGATTCTGATTGGACTAATGAGCGGAAGACCCGCCTTTCTGCGATTCTGATTGGACTAATGAGCGGAAAACCCGCCTTTCTACTTCCCATTCCGGTTGGTGCATGATTCTCACACAGACGGTATGGCGGAAGCATTTGAAAATTGCGGAAGCCAACTAGGGCTGCCACGATTAGTCGACTAGTCGGGACTACGTCGACGATTTAAATCGTCGCCGACGAATTTGGTAGTCGACGTAATCGCATGTTTTTTTTGGAGCTGAAAAAAAGAAAAAAACGTTTGTTTTGTTTCCCTGAAGCTGCTGCCATGCCGTCCTCACTGGCTGGCCTGGCCTGTGGCTCCTGTCTTTGATGCACATGCGCAGTACCGGTCATCCGGGGCACGTAGTTTTCCCCGGATGACCGGTACTGCGCATGTGCGTGCGCACATCACCGGAAAAACAATGTCTACTAGCCGTCCGCGTACATCAAAAGTGTGGGAACGTTTTACCCACAATATTGAGAAAAAGAACGTTAAATGCACAATCTGCAAAGCTGAACTCGCCTTTCATGGCAGCACAAGTATGATGCTTGAGCATCTAAAAAGGAAGCACGTTGTTGTGGCGGATGAAGACGATGGGGATGAAGGCTCGTCTCGGTAAGCTAATTAGTTTGTTAGCTCACTACTAACGTTACCTTAAGTTGTATCTGCTAATGTTAGCTATTGGCTAACGATATTAACGTTAAAAGCCTTGCTGTAACGTTGTCATCATAGCGACGATCATGTGCTGCTGAGTCTGACGGTAATACTGGAAATGTGATACTTTCCAAATAGCTAAAATGTTGTCTTATTACGTTACAGTGCCAAGAAGAACCGTTCTATGAATAGCTATCTTACCAAGATGCCAACGTGCACCCCAGCAAGCCACTGTCCTGACCGGATCGATCCTTAACATGCTGGTTAAGGATATGAGACCCTTGTCCATGGTCGATGATAAAGGATTTAAACTAATGATTCAGCAGTTCAACCCTGAATACCACGACAACTACCTTCCAGGCCGAACTCATTTCACTACATTGATGGAGAAGAAATACGCTACAGCCTTTCAGAAGGTAAGTCTCTATCACACACACACACATACACACACACACACACACACACACACGATTTAACACATTTCACAAATAAATAATATTAAGAGCTTGCTGTCTGAGTGATCAATAATTTAATCTTGGTTAAAGCATAAATATGTATTTTATATAACAACAGCATTCATGAATGAATGAATAAATAAAATTAAATCTTGAGTTGATGCATGAACTGGCCACAATATTGTTAATAAAATCTAACTGATCTGTTACTTACTGATACTTTACATTGTATGGGTCTTTTCACTTCAAAATGTTAACTAAAATCACCTCTGATGTTTTTAAGGTAAAGGAGACCCTCAAAGGTGTCAAAGGCTCCCTCACCCTGACTGCTGATGTGTGGACTAGGCTTGCTCTCTTTTGAGAGCAGATGTTCCCTGCTGCAGAGAAGATCCGCTCGGATGGGGTGGAGGTTGCAGGGATGGACAGAAAGGATTTTGCCAGCTTTGATAGTGTGGGGAAACGCCCCACATTTTCACGCCACCATTTGAGAGGGTTGGCCTTTTTGGATATTGGGGCCTCTTTGTGCACCTCTACTTACATTTAAAAATGTGTTTGATACCTGAAAAATGTATTTGTTGATATTTTGGTTGCATACTATGTTTTCAATTTCAATGTGTACTGTTTTGCAATTTGCACTGCACTATTACATTTACTACATGCAAGTATGATGCCAGAAATTAATGCTACATGCTCTAAGCTTTAAGGTTCATTAAAAGATTATTTTTGAGTGAATTATCATCTTAATTGTCTTTATTTTTAGTTGGCAAATGCTTAAAACAACTTGATGATAGCTAAAGTTGCAGCTGACAACTAGGGAAAGACCTAGTGACAGCATGGAAAGACAGCTGACAGGAGGGATTAGACCCCATCGGGGCTGCAATGGGTTAGCTGCTCATTGTGGCAGTAGCCAAGGCCAATAGGCCATTGGTTATACCCAAACTTGCTACGAAACAGAATTATGAAAAAACACCCCTAGAGTCTGCGAGAGCGGGGGCGGAAGATGACTCACCTATGGTTGACACGGTTATTGACTCTGGAACGGACTTGACTATGAGTAGGGAAAACATGTCAGTGGAAGCCACTAGTTCAGATGTAGATGGAAAGAAGCGTCAGGTTTGCTTGTGTGGCTGGCAGAAGATAACAACTTTGAGGGGCCTTAGAATCCATCAAGGCAGGAAGAGGTGCTTGGTAGAGGGAACACAGGGACCCCGCATTGATAATTATTTCTTAAGAAGTTTATCAAGTCAGTCGGGTGAAGTCCAGCGACAGGAAGTAACCCACAGCTCGCAGGACATCAGCACCCCTGATGTTGAGGCAGGTCCTAGCACCGAGGAAAGCAGAGAGGCCAGCCAGCCAAAAAGGGAGAAGATTAGTGGTCAGAAGCCTAGAGTTAAGTGGCCAGGTGCAGCGGAAAGTAGGAAGTGGGAAGATATCAATAGTGATTTGGTTAGGATGTTAGAGAAGCTTAAAGGAACTGCTGAGAGTAAGTTGGAGAAAATGGGAGATTGTATTTATGATTATGGTAAGGAAAGGTTTGGCGTCTTTGAGAAAAGGAAGAAACTAGAGGGTGAGGTAGTTAAATCTAGGCGCCAACAAGAGATAGATAGACTTATCCAGGAGAGAAGACAGCTTAAGAGGCAGTGGAGGAAAGCTACAGAGGTTGAGAAGGAAGGCATTGATTGCTTGCAGTCAGATGTGAGGGATCGGTTGGCAGTTTTAAGAAGAGCAGAGAGCATTAGGAAAAATAGGAAAAAGAAAGAGAGAGCTAGAATAGCATTCTATAAGGATCCATTTAGATTTGTGAAGTCATTGTTTAGTAAGGAAAAGAATGGTAGCCTTATGGTACCTAAGCAGAAGCTTGAGGAATATTTGGAGGAGGTTCACAAAGATAGGGAAAGGTTTAGAGAGATGACAGTCCCAGCTGATATTCCACCTATTGGTGATATAGAGAGCCAGTGTGATGATAGCCCACCAAGGTGGAAAGAAGTTCAAGAAGTAGTGAGACGTGCAAGGGCCTCTTCAGCCCCGGGTCCTAATGGAGTCCCCTACCGGCTGTATAAGAGTGCTCCAGATGTGTTGCAGTTTCTATGGAAGCTGATGAAGGTAGTCTGGAAGAAGCAGGTTATTCCTAAGGCGTGGCGTAGAGCAGGGGGAATCTTTATTCCTAAAGAAAGGGACTCGTTAGAGATAAGTCAGTTTAGACCTATCAGTCTACTTAATGTTGAAGGGAAGGTTTTCTTTAGTGTTGTGGCACAGAGGCTGTCTAGTTATCTAGAAAAGAATAGGCTAATAGATACTTCGGTGCAAAAGGCTGGAATTCCCGGCTTCTCCGGGTGCTTAGAGCACACCAGCATGATCTGGCACCAAATCCAGTCAGCTAGGCGTGAGAAGAGAGACCTGCATGTAGTATTCTTGGACCTGGCTAATGCTTTCGGGTCAGTGCCGCATAGTCTGTTATGGGAGGCCTTTGATTTCTTTAGAGTGCCAGGTAGTATAAAGAGCTTAGTTAAAGCCTACTTCTTAGATATTCAACTCTGCTTTACCACAGCAGAGTACACTACAGCTTGGCAGCAGCTGGAGATAGGCATTATGGCAGGGTGTACAATTTCCCCATTAGCTTTTACCATGGCAATGGAGATCATTATTAGGGCTTCAAAATGGGTAGTGGGTGGAGAAAGGCTGCAGGGAGGGCTGCGGCTCCCTCCAATTAGGGCATACATGGATGACATGACGACTATGACGTCAACCGCTCCATGTACTAGCAGATTGTTGGATAAGTTAAATAGTAATCTGCAGTGGGCTAGAATGAAAGTGAAGCCAAGTAAGTCCAGGAGTATTTCAATCATTAAAGGGAGGGTAGTAGGTAAGAAGTTTGTTATAAATGATGAGGTGGTGCCTACAGTGTTAGAGAAACCAGTCAAGAGTTTGGGAAGATGGTATGATGCAAGTCTCAGTGATAAGGGACAGTTTGAGGAGGTGAGGCAGGAAATGATTCAAGGTATTTCAAGTATAGACAAGTCAGGGCTCCCAGGAAAGTTAAAGTTGTGGTGTTTGCAGTTTGGATTGTTGCCTCGGTTGATGTGGCCACTGACAGTGTATGAGGTTCCCCTTTCAAAGGTAGAAAAGCTAGAAAGGATGATTAACTCATTCATTAGAAAATGGCTCGGAGTCCCACGCTGCCTAAGCAGTGTAGCCTTATATGGGAAAGGCATATTGGAATTGCCATTATCTAGCCTGACAGAGGAGTTCAAGTGTGCTAAGGTTAGACTGGAAATGACTCTGACTCAGTCAAAGGATCCAGTGGTTAGGAGTGTAGCGCCCACAGTTAAAACAGGGAGGAAGTGGAACCCAAAGGAGGCAGTACAGCAAGCACAGTCAGCTCTTAGACACAGGGATATCATAGGTCAGGTGCAGCATGGGCGTGGAGGCTTAGGGTTGTGCACAGGGAAACCTGTGTGGAACAAGGCATCAGTAATAGAAAAGAGGAAGATGGTAGTTGAAGAAGTACATAGGCAAGAGGAGGCAGTAAGATGTACTAAGGCAGTGTCGCAGGCAAAGCAAGGACAGTGGGTGAACTGGGAGAGTGTAGAGAAGAGAAAGTTGAAGTGGAGGGAGTTGTGGAGCATGGAGGCCAGCATAATTAGATTTATTCTAGGGGCTACTTATGATGTGCTGCCATCTCCCCAGAACTTAAATCAGTGGTTGGGCGAGGATGGTGCCTGCCCGTTGTGTTCTAGTGTATGTACATTGAGGCATATACTGTCAGGGTGTAAGGTCAGTCTCTCCCAGGGGCGATACACCTGGCGTCACAACCAGGTGTTGAAATGTTTGGCAGCTGCAGTTGAGGAAAAGCGGCTAGAAGTAAATTCTCTAGTTGCTAGCAAAGAGAATAGACAGATCAAATTTGTACGTGAGGGAGAAAAGATTAGACCAATTAAGGTCAGGCACAAGTTAGGGCAGCTAAGTGTAGGTGGAGCCTGGGAAATGAGGGTTGACTTGAATGAACAGCTAGTCATCCCAGCATATATAGTTAGCACCCGGCTACGTCCGGACTTGTTACTGTGGTCTGAGGTAGAGAAGAGAGTTTATTTTATTGAACTCACAGTCCCGTGGGAAGATCGAGTTGAGGAGGCTTATGAGCGCAAGAAAGCTAGGTATGCTGAAATGGCAGCAGAGGCAGAGCAGCGAGGTTGGAGGGCTCGAGTGCGGCCTGTAGAGGTGGGCTGCCGTGGTTTTGTGGCAAAGTCCGTTATTGCCTTACTAACTGAGTTGGGCATTCGGGGACGGAGCCTGAAACTTGCGGTTAGCAACATGTCTCAGGCAGCAGAACGAGCAAGTGAATGGCTGTGGATAAGGAGGAAACATGCTAGCTGGGGAGCTCGCTAAGGTCAGATTGATTGTTTGTTGTTGGTCATGATTAACGGTCCGCATCAACAGGGCTGAATCATTGACAGTGGTGGTGTAGTTAGGGATTGTTTGTTGTTGGTCATGATTAACGGTCCGCATCAACAGGGCTGAATCATTGACGGTGGTGGTGTAGTTAGGGATTGTTTGTTGGTCATGATTAACAGTCCGCATCAACAGGGCTGAATCATTGACAGTGGTGGTGTAGTTAGGGATTGTTTGTTGTTGGTCATGATTAACGGTCCGCATCAACAGGGCTGAATCATTGACAGTGGTGGTGTAGTCAGGAATGTCATACCGAATCGACCTGGATAGCTAGGCTTAGATAGTGAGGTAATATGCAGTTGTGCGGTGGTAGCATGGAGGGGGGTGTTTCCAGGACGCTGGATTACACCGTTAAGCCTTCTTGAGGTGTCGTGGGCCTAACTTAACGAAACGTCGGTGAAGGAAGGTGCCCACTTGAAAACCCCAATGACATGCTTCATACTGCTGTTGGCTAGGGTAGGTAACTGGTGATTTGTGTCTTGTTTATTAGTTTGTTAGCCTGTTAGCTTGTTTTATTCTGGATTGGGCTTCTAAATGTGTTTTTCCTCGGATTTTGGCACAAGGGATAGTAACATCTTGTCCTGTGTATTAATTAATAATAAATCAGAGCAATTGAGTAATTGTGCGATAAGCTGCAATTTATCCGATTAGTCGACTAATCGTTGAAATAATCGGTGACTAGTCGACTATCAAAATAATCGTTTGTGGCAGCCCTAAAGCCAACTCGTCTGTTCTAAGAGACTAGGGAAGTATTGTAATAATCCGCTCCCGGGATCATTAATGAGGAGGAGAAGAGGCGATACTACGGCGGTACAGTCTTTATTCCCGGTTCACACTCATAGCTCCTAGCTACACACACACAGCTCCTAGCTACACACACGTCTAGTCGGCTTCCTCATATTCTCAGACTCGCTCTCTCCCCAGACCGGAAGTCTCCTACACACTGGCTGGTCCGCTGCCTTCACGCAACGTCGCAATCGCCACCGACATGCCAAACTCTGGGTCGCCACATTACCTCCTCCCTTCTAGGCCCGCTCCCACGCGGGCACCCACAACCCACACATATCCCCCTGTACCAAAACACACCAACACATCAACACTTTTCCCCAATATCTTTTTTCCATCCCCACATTAAATTCTAATTCCCCACAACAGTCTTTTCTTTTCTTTTTTTCCCCACACACCATCATCTACATCATTGACATTTTCCCCCTTTCCTTTTACACTCATTTTCACTCATTTAAACCACCACCATTTCCATCCCCCCTTTCAAAGCTTCTGTCCCATCTGAAGCACTCTAGTCCCTCCCAACCCCCAGTGGGGTTAGTCCTTCGCAGGGTGACTCTCTTCGGTCCCCCCTCTGTGCCCTACAGTCATCACACGCCCTGCAGTAGCTCCGCACGTCCTCTTTTTGTTTGCCCCAGTAGTACATGCTACGGATGCGGCTGAGTGTCTCTTCAGGCCCGAAATGCCTTTTAAGTCTGAAATGACCGATTACGGGGCCCCTGTGCATCCACCGCAAGACCAATTCCCGCAGGTAGCTGGGTACAACCGTCTGGGACCCCTCTTTCCCGTGTCCTTTCCTCGCCAACATCCCCTCTTCATCCAGACGCAGGTCCGAAAACATGTTCCACAGTCCCTTCGTGGTACCGGAAAACATGTGAATCTCCTCTCCAGGGGGCCGGCGCCCGGCCGCCACCCACGCGAGCACCGGACCGATGTCCGCGTCCTCCGCCTGCCTGCGTTTCCACTCCTCCACGTCGACATCCATGATGGTCACGTCGTCTTCCGTCAGCCCCACGTCTACACAGTAGTTCTCCCATCCCCCACCCCCAGGGGGCGGCGTTTTCATTCCAGTAATGAGAACACAACCGACGGCGATCTCCACCTTGGCTTCCTGCACCGCAATTGTGGGGGGTACAGAGGAGCTAGGCTGGGCCGGTTCCTCCGGCGTTAGCAACACCGGCTCCTCCGGAGACCCCATCATCACTCTCCCGACCCTAACAATGTCCTCTTCCCCCCGGCTGCACACATTCTCCTCTGGAGACACAATCGTCAGTCCCCTGACTCTAATAACGTTCTCTTCAGCCTGTGTCCCTCCTTCGTCCTCCACAGACTCAGTGCAGTTCCTGGCCAAATGTCCAGGCTTCTTACACGACCAACAGAGTCTCACCTGCCAGCCGCCTGCGCATCTCTCCTCTCTCGCTGTCCTCTGTCCTCTGACAGCCTCCGGACACTCCCTGGCCATATGTCCAAATGTCCCGCACGACCAACAGACACCCGGGCGCCCCCAGTACCGTTGCTCCGCGTACCTGGTTTGCCCCGAATGAATGCTGTGACACCACCTCGCCACGTGGCCCGGTTCTCCACAGGTCCAACACAGTCTCTGCGGCTCCTCCGTCCGCTTTTCTCCGTGCTGCGTGACCTCCTGCAGCCGTTTCATAAGCTCCTCTGCCCAGGCAGGCGTCGCTTCCAACAGCCGTCTGATCTCCCGCATCAAGCGGTCCTCCACGCCGGCAAGCACCGCGCTGAACTCCTGCTTCAGGCGTGTCTCCATGCCAGCCAGTACCGCGCTGAACTCCGGAGTCGGTAGCTCCTCCCTCCCCCGTCCAACGACGAGGGTCCACCAACGTGCGCCATTCCACGTGGTGTTTGTAGCAGTTAGTACACCAGCTAACCCCCAGCTAGCACACACAGCTAGCCTCCAGCTAGCACACACAGCTAGCCTTGTAGCAGTTAGCAAACCAGCTAATGTCTTAGCAGTTAGCACACACAGCTAACCGCTCACGCCAAGTCAATCCTCCAAGGCGTTAATCTTCACTCGGTTCCGTTCCCCTTCTCTCCGCGCTGTCTCTTCACCCGCCCACTGTAGCACTCCAGCCGACCTACTTGAGGGAAATCCAGCCCGATTAGCTTGCAGCTGGCTGGAACCTCCGCGGCGAGCAGCAACAGTCCGTTTCTCCGTTCCTCTCTTTCCTGATGTTACCGCACGAGGCGAGCGGCAAAGTTCGTAGTTACCACTTCTAGACACCAATGTAATAATCCGCTCCCGGGATCATTAATGAGGAGGAGAAGAGGCGATACTTGGTACAGTCTTTATTCCCGGTTCACACTCATAGCTCCTAGCTACACACACACAGCTCCTAGCTACACACACGTCTAGTCGGCTTCCTCGTATTCTCAGACTCGCTCTCTCCCCAGACCGGAAGTCTCCTACACACTGGCTGGTCCGCTGCCTTCACGCAACGTCGCAATCGCCACCGACATGCCAAACTCTGGGTCGTCACAGTATGTATAGCCTTAAGGGGGCTGGACCCCAGGAAGTCGGCAGGCCCCGACAAACTTCCGCCTTATTTCCTGCGTTTGGCTGCCGATTTTACAGCTGAACCTATAACACATATTTTAATTTGTCTATCTTTAATAATGTAATTCCAGAGGTCTAGAAAACTGCCTTTGTGCTCCCACTTTTGAAAGGCGGTGATCACAGATTTTAAATAATTACCGACCCATTTCCAAGCTCTCTATCCTAACCAAGGATACCTAGTTCTAGGAAGGTTCCTAGTAGAGGATGGGTCAAATGCAGAGGATGAATTTCCCCAAGGGGATAAATAAAAGGATAACTTAACTTAACTTAACTTAAGGTCCTTGAAAGGCTACTAAACATAGGTGTAGTGCCCGTAGAACGCGGGGGAATGGCATTCCCATACATCTCCAAGGGCATGTGGAGCCAATAAAACGAGTGAAACTGGGCAAAGTTGTCATTCGTCCTATATTTAAGGTGGGCTGAATTATTCACACGGCATCAACTTGCTGCTTGAAGAAAGAAGGAAACATTCCACCTTAACTATATTTAAGGTGGGCTGAATGATTCACACAGCATCAACTCGCGGCTTGAAGGAAGAAGGAAACATTCCACCTTAACTATAATTAAGGTGGGCTGAAAGATTCACACAGCATCAACTCATGGCTTGAAGGAAGAAGGAAACATTCCACCTTAACTAGCTACAGCGCGGGGGAAACCTCAGTTTAATAAAAGCTATACTGAAACAGCTTCTGGCTTTTTCAGCATCAAAATATCCCCCCCCCCCCCCCCCCAGCAGTACCTCACTATAACAAGTAAAGATGAAAAAGGCAGCCAAACATCCTTTCATTTGTCGGACCAGCTGCTAAATAGGTACGTTTACAATCATGAAGAAACAATGTTAAAAGCGTGTTTATTTTCAACATGGTTGAATCAAAAGTTAGCGTTAATCACCCCATTGCAATTTGCATCGCCAGAATTCGCCACAAAATTCTAAAAATGCCGGCCGCCGTGCCAAATGATGATCAATGCCTTGTGCAACTTGTGTGATCGCTGGTTGAGAGATTGTTTAGCTGTTTGTGTTGATAACTGACTCTGCTGAGTCTGCTCTGCTGTGCCCATATACAGTACGTCTTTTAGTTTCAGAGCTGCAAATGTCACGGGCTACTTCTGCAATGTTTATAGAGGACACAAGTTAAGTCGTGTGTCAGTGACAGTGGTTTGAGGAATCCGTGAGTTTGCTCGTTTAATTCGTTGATATAAGCGATTGCCCGAACGATTAATTAATGAATAGGCTACGTGAACGTTAGCGTGTGTGCGTGCGCGGGGGGGGGGGGGGGGGGGGGGGGGGCTGCGGGCTGCGTTCCCCCACTTCTCTAGATAGCACTACACCTCTGCTAGTAAATGAACAGGTCAAGGAATTCCTTTGTTTAAATGACATTTTATCTCTTCAATCCGGCTTTAGGAAGCACCATAGCACAGTGACTGCTGCTGCTAAAGTTGTAAATTACATTGTGGAGGCTTTGGACAAGAAAAATCATTGTGCCGCTTTTTATTGATTTGTCCATATCGTTTGACACCGTTTGACCATGCTACCTTATGCCAGCGTTTGTTAGCGTCTGTCTACTCAAGCCACTGGTCGGTTTGTAAATTACCTCTCAAACTGTAGACAATGTGATCTCTCTTCCAGTGTCCTTGATGTCACAAGTGGCGTGCCACAGGGCTCCGTGCTAGGGCCAACCCTCTTTATCATTTATATAAACGATGTGGCTGATACCATTCTGTATTGTTGTGCGAACACTGTTGCCCTTGCTTTTGAATGCTTACAGTCTGCTTTTGATGTCTTACAGTCACACCTGTATTATCTCAAATTGGTGTTAAATGCAGATAAAACACCAATGTTCTTTTTTTTTTAAGAAGGTGCCAGCTGTTCTCCCCTGCATTATGTCAGTGCAGGGTACCCCTTTGAGCTTGTGGCTTCTTATAAATATTTAGGTATTTTAATTGATGATGCCCTTTCTTTTAAACTCCATATTGATTTGCTGGCAAGGAAGTTAAAGTTGAAATTGGGCTTCTTTTCTAGGAACAAATCTTGTTTCCCCTTCAATGCAAGGAGACGACTGGTTGCTGCCACATTCTTGAGATTATGAGATTATGGTGATGTTCTGTACATGAATGCGTCTGCTAAATGTCTCTATCTGCTGGATGCTGTTTATCATGGTGCGCTGAGATGTATTACTGGCTGTAAACCCCTTACACATCACTGCTTGCTGTATTCTGTAGTCAACTGGTCATCCCTCTCCATGCACAGAACCGTGCATTGGTATACTTTCATTTATAAATCCATCCTTGGTCTGCTTCCCACTTACTTATCTGTCTATCTACTTCGCAAACAGTCCAACTATAGCTTACGCATTCAAAACTTCATCACCTATTCCATCCCCTCAGTTCATACTGAGCATGGAAAAAAGGCATTCTCTTACTCTGCCCCCTCCACCTGGAACACGCTACAGCAGAGTCTGAAGCTGTTCAGTTTGATCCCCCTGGCAAGTTTTAAATTATTGTTGAGTAATTTGGAGAGAGCTTCCTTGATCTGCTCCTGCTCTCAAGGCTAAAAAAAATTATCTACCCCCCCCCCCCCCCCTCTTCAGGACTATGTTTTATGTTGTTTTTAAATTATTATGGTTTGACGGTTGATTGTACTGTTGCTGTCTTTACATGTGCAACTGTTGTATGAGCTGCTGTATGAACAGGTCGCACTTGTAAATGAGACTTCGGTCTCAATGTGATTTTACCTGTTTAAATAAAGCTAAATAAAAAAAAGTAAAAAACAATAAATTATCACAATTGTCATAGGAACTAAACCCTATAATCTCACTACTATAATAATTTGAGGGGTCCCGCGCGGTACAGCTCACAGGCGAGCGAGCAAAGCTTACACGCTAACAGGCGAGCACATGAAGCGGGCGAGGCACAGTAGAAGTGAGCGCGCGTATCGCTGGGATTATTTCTAGTCTAAAGCTGGGCTGCGCATACCCTGTACGATTTTATAAATGTAAATTGTTGTTTAATTGCATCTCCTACTGTACAGTTAAATCATCTGCGATGTAAAGTCAACGTTCACGAGTTATGTCCTCACACTGTACGGTCTGACCGTCAAGTCCGAGGTGGTCGGGAATTTCTAAGCACTGTAAGTGGGGTGAATAAGGTACCTGGGCTGCATCTTTTAATGCTCCAAATAATTTATGTCCAACACATATATACCAGGCAGAGGCCACAAAATACACATTCTCAATAGGAATTGCTTTAAAAAAATGTATTGAAGTTCCAACAGGAGACAAAATAAAAGAGAAAGTTAGATTAATCAAATCAATTAATTCCAATGCCTCCAATTTAAAGGCATCTGTGTGGGCTTTCACTTGCTTATGACCCACATTCTCCCTAAGCAAAAGAAGAAGGAGAAAAAAATCCATTCACAGCCAAGAAAGTACTTGCACTCTCTTGGTTTGGTCGCTTACATCTTGACAGAATGGGGACAGTCTAATTTGATATATGGCGATAAAAATCTCGCTTTCTCAGCAGAGCATAACAAATTATATATTGAAAAACGGTTACACTTTATTTCACAATGCCCTAATTACGGCGAGATAACGGCGATAATTATGAAAAAAAATGGCTTCACTTTGCCGGTATATAGGTTGTGTAAATGTTTGATAAATAATGCACAGAGATACAAAAGTTGTGGGAGATTACAGACTCCCAGAGTGCTGCGCAAAAAACGCCCGGGTCTTCCTGAACAGAACATGGCTCCCCGTGTTATTGAGCATGTGGGGAAAATTATTTGCGCACCTGACTCAGCAATCCATCAGACTGGGCAGGCATTTATGACTAAAATACACATAGCTTACAGTACAGGAATGAGGATGAATTGAGCTCCCGCAGCCTCTGTCTTGCTCTTGTAGTAAAATACAATACCATAAGCTCCTGCTGGGGATCTGTGCAAATATAAAGAAAGAGACAGATTTAGAGTCTGGGGCCCACGTGCACGGCTCGAACCTCGAGAATGATTTACCTGCAAATCAATATCTGACTGACACGCGGCAACCTAATGAGTGCTGTGATTACCATATTTATGAGCGACCAGAGAACCTCTTAATATAGAAGAGAAATTCCATATTTCAAAAGAGCACCCTTGCAATAAGTACCAGTGACTCAGAGCCGCTGACATTTTTCATCTGAACAAAAGGTTACCATAACTACTGCTGGCTTGCAACAATCTAATATCCTTTGGTAGTTATCCCCTCGCTCGATGTTTGGCTTCTCTGACACATCCAATAAGTCGCATCAATACGAGCTTATGAAAAATGAGATGTCTTCCGCTGTGTCGGCGCGTGTGTGTGTGTGTGTGTGTGTGTGTGTGTGCATGCCCACGCTCGCACACGCCAGCTGCTCTGTGCAAGCGGAGGTGAGAAAGCAACTTCCCTGGCCCCCCACACGTCTCTCTGTGTACCTTGGTGTGTGTGGTACTGTTTGCTCTGTGCACTTTCTCCCTGTGTTTGTCAGTTTTTTTTCTCTATCTCTGTGCTATTAAATCAGGTACAACAGCAGCTCCGAGTCATGATTACTCCCCCCCTCCCTTACGTACATCAGACAGCAGAATCAGTTTTCCTTGCTTCCCCGGGCCTTTGATGATGGCTCACGATGGTTCACTAAACTGTGCGTTCATTCCGCTCTTTACCCCCCCCCCCCCCCCAACACCTCTATGTGCATCATAATTTAATTGCGGAGCGTTCTCCCACTTCCTCCCAGTTTGCCTCATTCATTTCGAATGCATGACCTTTCCCCGAGAACAATGATCAATCAATAGGTGTTTTCCCTTCATCGTGGCTCTTTCAAATTAAAACCGCTGAGTGAATTAAAAGCTGCCGGAGCTGAAGTTATGAAGTGCCGGGCGGCGCTGTGTGGCCCGTGGGCTGGGGAAGAAAGGGTTTGACTTGTCAGATGCCTTTTACAGTACATGTTTTCAATTCATGGTTCAAGCAAGCTATCCATAAGTCATAAGCTACATTGATTGCACTTTCTTGTCTTAATAATCGACCTGTTTTCCTACAGACAACTACATGCAGGCCTCGCAGCACTTCTAAAAGAATTCCTAAGAAGCCATTATATAATAAAGACAACGCCGGGGTCCGAAGAATCAATCAGCATGTAGAGTTAGTATACTGTACATAATATTGCCTGAATTTACAGTTTATGTTTACCTGAGAGGTTTTTTTTCCAGCTGGGCCCAAAAAAGGATCCTCCAAGGATCTACTGCATTATTAATAAGATCTGTTAAAAACACCTGCTTCTGCATCTGGGCACAGGTAAAGTTCCTACCAGGCCTGGCTGAGGTCTCTGCCACCATGCTGCTGCCACTGTGTAGACAATCTGTTCTCCATCTCCAGTACAATATGGCAAGAGATAGAAAACACGTGTTTTTGCCAAATTGCCCAGTTTCAGAACTTGAAAATTTATCTTTTTTCTTTTTACTGTAGGCCGCAGCCTCTTTTCCACATGTGTATAACAACTTGTGTTGTGCTATGTGGATAGAAACCGCTGCTTTCCAAGCTTCTTCACTTGTTGTGGAAGTGTTTTCGTTAATGAAAGTGCAAGAATGTGAGATCAATCAGACGTTAGCTTCCTCAAATCGCATCACCACCAATATAGTATATAAAAAAAAGTGTAGTGACATAGTGTGACAGATTGACTCTCTTTCCAGAAAAAAAGATAAGGATGGTGATATTTTACACAGTTTGAAACACATTTTTACTATGGCCTGTAAAGGTTTATCCAACTAAAAATAGAAGACCATAATGGAGTCCCAACAAGTAAATTAAGAAAACTACCGAGTGGATCAGTTTGTTTTTCTTAAAAGGTGATTCAGATTATTATGAAACCCTAGAAAGCTAGCGCCTTATTCTACCTGTCTTGGAAGAGTTATGAACGGCTAACAAGTCAATTACTGCAATGGTCTCTATGCTCAAGGTTAAACGCTGAATGTCAACAATGTCAAATGATGAATGGATCATGGCAATCCATTTAGTTCCTAGAAAATGAGCTTCTATTCTTTCTTTGGTAGGTTTCTATGGAAATATTTCTCTAAAAGGCTTATCTTTCAGCTGAAGTACAAGACTGATGTAATAAAGACAGAACAATAGCGGGGCTCTCACAGGATTAACGGTCACACTCCCTTTCGACCCCAAACAAAAGTGTGAGGAACACAAACAAAAAATGACACTAACCCCAAGAAACAGTGATGCGTTCTGCGGGGGAAAATCCACTTTGATTCGCGTATGCCTGGATTAAGAAAGACAAAGCAGTGGCAAAGTGCAACAAGCTGGGGAATGGGGGAGGGGGGGGGGGGGGTTCACAAAAGGGAGGGTATCCTCTGAATCCTAAGAAGAGGAGGATCCTGAGAGTATGCTGAGCAACACACTTGGGTAAAAAACACACTTAACAGGTTTAGGTTTCATAATAAATCTCATGTCCTTGATGCCTAAATTACTAGTTATCTCTACCTGGATATGCTTGCCTCTCTGAGCAAGCAGAAGGAACAGAAAAGATCCAGTAACTGTGTACCTGTGTATCAGGAGGTATCCCAGTAGAGGATTACATTATTGGTATGTCTCTACTATGAAGGCAAAAGTTACCGGACTCACAACCCTATGTTAGAAACACACAGCAGGTTACCCAGTTCACTGAAGCGACCTTGCGATGCCGATATGGCCGACAGCCTTCCTTATGCCCGAGCTTAAAATAAGTGCACACACGCAGTTCCACTCAGTCAGTGTCCTCTTTTCACAGACTGAACGCACCCCAGCCTCCATATTCAAAGCAACATTCTGGATCTGATTTTAGACCTCCTCCAATGCACCTTGCTTTCCATAGCTAAAATTATGGAAGCATCAGTATGCAAAAAGAAAAAAAAGCTTTAGTTTCTAATGTGAATGGCTCACGGTCTCATTCGAACAACCAGTAACCAGTAACCACCAGTACCATTCTCATTTAAATGAGTTAGTACACCCACCCATTCATTCATTCAATAATTAATTTCCTTTATTTTACCAGGTAGATTATTGAGAACACATTCTCTTTTACACCCACCCCTCCACTCGGAATAAAGGCCCTTTAGGACATCAGTGTAAATGAGCAATCCATTATTTTGATGTATAGCAATTAATTAGAAAACACGACGACTCCTAGCCCTCAGTCACCAGATAAGACGGTGCAACCATCCCCCCTTCCCCTCCACCAGGTGCCAGTGCTAATGTCCCCCTCCTATGTTATTAATGAAGAGGGTTCGAGGGGGAATTAGTCGCATTGGTCGGTGATTAATGATGTGGGACTCGGGAGCAGGAGCCACTCATATGGAACAGCTCACCCCTGTCTGAAGCTTTCTGACAGCCCTGATCACACCTGTCTGCTTTCTGATGGCCCTGATCACACCTGTCTGAAGCTTTCTGATGGCCCTGATGACACCTGTCTGAAGCTTTCTGATGGCCCTGATCACACCTGTCTGAAGCTTTCTGATGGCCCTGATCACACCTGTCTGAAGCTTTCTGATGGCCCTGATGACACCTGTCTGAAGCTTTTTGATGGCCCTGATGACACCTGTCTGAAGCTTTTTGATGGCCCTACACACCTGTCTTCTTTCTGATGGCCCTGCTGATCACACATGTCTGAAGCTTTCTGACAGCCCTGATAACACATGTCTGAAGCTTTCTGACAGCCCTGATAAACAGCTCTTATAGTCGCGGGCAACTTTTAACAGGGTCAACCTGAAAAAGAGAATGCCCACCCAGCACATCAACTTCAACACACGAGGCAAAAACACATTGGACCACTGTTACACAAACATCCGCCATTGTTACAGGGCTACACCCCGCCCCCCCTTTGGCAAATCGGATCACGCCTCCATCCTGCTCGTCCCCCGGTACCAGCAAAAGCTCAAACAACAGCCCCCGGCCTTCCGAACCGCCCACTGCTGGTCAGACCAATCAGACGACATCCTGAGGGACTGCTTTGACCAAGTTGCATGGGAGGAGTTCAAGGCTGCAGGAGGCCTGGAAGAATATGCAGTGCCATGCTTCATAAAAAAATGCACCGATGACATGTCCCAACAAAAATAATCAAAATAATGCCAAATCAGAAACCCTGGATCAACAGTGATGTTCGGGATGCCCTCCATGCCCGGACCACCGCCTTCAATTCTGGATCGCCAGAAGAATATAAGCAGACACGATATGCCCTCCGAACCACAATCAGAAAATCACGGAGAGACTATGGCAAGCAGCTGGAGTCCAAACTGGACTCTTAACAACCCCAGACATGTGGAGAGGACTCCATGCTGCCACAGACTTCAAAGAGGAGAAACTGCAAACCCCAAGCACCTCACCCACCCTGCCGGATGAACTCAACGCGTTCTACGCTAGGTTTGACCCCTCTGCCAGAGCGCCCACCCCCCAACCCACCACCTCTCCCCACAACAGCCTGTTCTCCCTGTTACCCTCAGGGAGGAGATACAGGGTCCCAAAAGCACGCACAAATCGCTTGAGGGACAGTTTCTTGAAGCAGGCCATGAGACTCCTTAAACACAAATAAACTCCCAACAATCCAGGCCAATCATGTAGTAGCTGTACTGTAGCTGCTACCAGTATGTATGTTTAATTATGTCTATGCTATTTGCACCTACGTGCAAACAGCATGTTTAATTATGTTTAAATTATGTCTATGCTATTTGCACCTATGTGCAGTGACTATGTCACTGTTTTTGTCTTGTTTTTATTGCTTTACTGCCTTATTGCTTGTTGTTTCTCTTGTTTTCCTGCACCTATATGCCCTGTTATTTTGCACAATGTTGTAACGGAGTCTACAGCACAAGAATTTCACACGTGATACTTGTACGGTGGGGGGTACGGTGGCGCAGTCGGTAGCGCTGTCGCCTCACAGTTGGAAGGTCCTGGGTTCGATTCTCGCCTGGGACACTGTGGGCGCTGTGGTTGTGTTCCCCCCATATTCTCAGTGCCTACTGCCCAGATGGGTTATCTCGTCGTAAGGGCCTTTCTCTGTGTGGAGTTTGCATGTTCTCCCCGTGCTCCCTCAGGGGGTTCCTCCATATATAACCCCCCCACTAAAAACATGCAGAAGATCAGATCGTCATCGTCATCCGACCAGTGACGACAACATCCGAAGTTGGTCCCCGGGCGCTGTACGAGAAAGCGACCACTGCTCCTGGCCTGCCCCTCGGAGGAAAGGACATGCCTGGATGGGTTAAATGCAGAGGACACTTTTCACCGGCCACCGTCAGCATGAGTGTGTTGTGGCCGCATGCATGTATTGTGGTGTTCGTGTGACAATAAAAGACGGGCTTGTCCGTTACGAGTTTTTTTTTGTACTACGGAGTGACAATAAAAATCTTGAATCTTGAATCACACCTGTCTGAAGCTTTCTGACAGCCCTGATAACACCTGTCTGAAGCTTTCTGACGGCCCTGATCACACCTGCCTGAAGCTTTCTGACAGTCATGATGATGATGTCACATTGGGACTTATGGCATCACAGTGGGACAGACAGAGACAGAGAAACAGACAGGCAGAGCAATAGCTCCAATTTGTATACTGATGATGACATCACTGATGATGTCACAGTGGATTTATGACATCACTGGGATTTGAGACATCACTCATGATGTCACAGTGGGATTTATGCCATCACTGGGATTTATGCCATCACTGATGATGCCACAGTGGGATTTATGACATCACCGATGATGTCACAGTGAAATTTATGACATCACTCATGATGTCACAGTGGGATTTATGCCATCACTGGGATTTATGCCATCACTGATGATGCCACAGTGGGATTTATGACATCACCGATGATGTCACAGTGAGATTTATGACATCACTGATGATGTCATTAGTGGGACAAACAAACAGAGCCCCAGCTCCCATTTATATACTGATGATGTCACAATGGGATTTATGACATCACTGATGATTTTCATCAGTGGGACAGACAGACAAACAAACAGAGCCCCAGCTCCTATTTATATACTGATGATGATGATTAAAGGTCCCATACTGTGAAAATCGGTTTTGATTGGGTTTTGTGGTTTGTATAAACTTGAAGGTGTTAACTCATTCATGGCCAAAGACGTCTTTGACGTGTTATCAGGAATAGCCCAGAGGGCCAATGACGTGTTTGACGTGTTTTTGTTTTTATTAGTACAGCGCGTAGTTCAAAGACTTCCCCAGCCTGTGACATGTTATCAGGTCCCTAGCCTCAAAGGCAAGCCGACAACACGTTATCAAACACATACCGCAGCTGTTGTTTTGAAATGGAAGAGGAGGAGAAAACGGAGAAACGCTGCCTGTTGCATAGAGGAGAAACGCCATTGAAACACCCCTCGGCGCGCTGCGCTGGTCGCCTCTGCTGCAGGGCGAACCTGGATTGAGTTGTTCCCGGTAGTCAAACCAACATGATCGATCCGGTTCCAGCGCCTGGTCCCAAAGCCAAGCCGACCCCGTTCCTGTGTCGCAGCATTCGTCCCAGCCCGAACGAGAGGAGGAAAACGATGCAGAGGCAGAGGAGGCTAGACGCTGATCTCAGACCAGTTGGTGTTCCCCTCCTATGCTAATTTGCGGGGCGATCAGTAGTGTTCCCTGGGAAGAGGTGCGATCCAGCAGCAGCTGTGGACAGAACTCTCTCTCTCTGTGTGTGTGTGTGTGTGTGTGTGTGTGTGTGTCTGTGTGTCTGTCTGTCTGTCTGTCTGTCTGTCTGTCTGTGTGTCTGTCTGCACACTCACTCACACTGAGTAAACTGTATTGTTGAATGTAAAAAAAGCACTTCATGTATATATATATATATATATATATATTTTTTTTTTTGTCATTTGTGTCATAACGAATAATATTTACATGTCTGATGTCAATACAGTTCAAAATAAAAGAATTGAGAGCGAGTTCTGCCTGAGATTGTGTCTTTTACAAAAATGGCCTTTTCTCCTGTTTGTCTTCTCAGAGAGACCTTTTTGGTGAAAACAGGGTGTATATAAATGGCTATAAGTAGAGTACAGAACATGCTAAAAGCTCACTTTTTTTTTCCTGGTGAACCCAGAGACGTACATCTTCATTTTGAGGTATTGCAAATCACTTTGGTGCTAATAGATAATTTACTGTGGGTCTTGAAAGATGACCAACAATTATGAAAATCTTTGGCCTGTGCTAAATATTGGCAGTCCTAAACTGGCCATGAATGAGTTAACTAACATCTGTAAAAGTATGAAATCACTTGCTACAGTCATTCCTCTCCCTCCCCTGCCACAAATTGGGAGCCCCAGGAGAGGGTGAATCAGAGTTCCAGAATTTGCAAGGATTTACTACATCAGTTGCCGCCAACCAATTGGCGTCGAGCAAAAAATTCACAGGGCCGTCCAGAGCCCGCCCCCTCACAGCCCCGTCCTCTGAGGCCCCGACAGCTGCCTGCAGGAAACCTGTTGTGTTCGCGTACAATGGAGGTCGGCATGGGAGGCCTGTCTGTTCTGTTAACACATTCACTGCCAGCCGTTTTTTTTTTTACTGTAGGTAGGTTCTGCCAGAGGTTTTTTTTGAGGATTCTGGCTCATCTTTCAAGACCCGAGGATTCTTTTCTGCTAAGATTTTGTGAACACACAATATCTCAAAATAACTAATAGAATGTGTGCTTTCTCTGTCTAAAAGAGTTAGTTTGTAGAGTTAGTAGTTATGTAAGCATTAGCAGTTGAATACAGCATGGTTTCAGCGTCAGAAAAATTATTCTGAGATAAACGGCTTTTTGTGAAATTCGATAGAACAGTCACTTTAACCATTCATTTTTGGCATCAGTAAGACGTCAGACATCTAAACAATAGTTTTGAACAGTAATTTCCTCCATAACAGCAGGAAACACCCCTCTACTTCAAACTCCTCCCTCCGTGTGTGTTCTTCTTGGCTGCAGCGGGCATGTCACAAGCTCGTTGCTGCTGCTGCTGTAACCTCGCGTCACCAGGCTCACTGCTTCTGCTGCTGCTGCCTGTCTGCTGGCGGCCGCTGTGCAAGTCTGGATCGGCTCGCTCGTTTCTTGTGGTTTGTGTTGAGAGCTTTGATGAAGCTTTTGCGATTCTGGTCTTATTTATGCTGCGTGTTTCAAAGTGTGTTCCACCCGTAATCTATTATGCAAATTTGCAATCCCGCACCGCCAGCAATCAGCGCGAAAACGAAAGCGTTTCCATTTTCACGAGAATGGCTTCCTCACACTGCTTTTTGCTTGCCTTCCTCTAGTCTGGGAGAGCACTGTCGCCACTTAGTGGGTCGGTGGAATGGGTTGTACACGTTGTACACGTCCAATACTTATATAAGAGATGTAAAAGGGTTAGATGCACATCCCACGGTCAAAAAAAAAAAAAACGTATTAATACGTCATTGGCAGTCAACCGTTGGATTTTTTTTGATGGATTAATACGTCATTGGCAGTGAACGTGTTAACTGCTGTGTTACTGTAGCATGGAAACATGTCCAGAAAACAATGAACTGAACCCATGGGTAAGTAAGTGTCACCACTTTGTGGTTGTTCAGTTATATACAGCCAGCTGGGTTTGAAAACATAATGGAAGAGATGCATGTTAGTGGTGTAGGCGTATCTGCTGGCCTAGTGTGAATGGAGGCTGTTAGCCACAACAACTGTGCCTTATAGGTTAACCTCAGCTAGCCAAAACAAACACGTTGATCAATGTTAGGGACTAGTTGCAACAAGCTAATTTAGCTAATGCTAGCGTTAGGCGTAAGTTAGCATGCTAGCCAAGCAGCTTCTCTGGCTGACTGGACACATGACAACCGACAACAACTCTGTAACATTACTTTGGTGACCAGGCCACCAGGGACTATTGTCAGTACATTTGACTTCTAACACTAAAATAATGGAAGATAGCCTACAGTAGTTACTGGCTGATTAGATGCAGCCATTGATAGCTTTTCACTTGTGTTTGCACCTCTGGTAAGCCTGCTAGTTTTGTAAACAGTTGTTGTCGCAACCATAAACATGAATGACACTACAAGGAATACTACTTCTCTGGAGGTTATCATGTCCTATGTTCCTTGAGACAGTTGGATACCTTTAGAATACATGGTAATTATTGAGGCTGTAGTTTGTAGGTAATGTAGTTTTAGATTGCAGAGATTGAGCCAACGTTCCCCTTTTGTGCCTCTCTAGTAGGCTACAACCAGTCTGACTTCCACACCTACCAAGAGAGACCATCCAGGAGAGTAAGATCCTGCCGTCTGCTTAGCCGACTTTCCGTACGGTATGTTTACCAACACATTTATTATTGTAAATATGACAATTCAATATATATAGAAATAGCTCCACCTCCTCCACAATAGTCACAAACGTAGGTGCCCGCCAGGGTTGTGTCCTCAGTTCTTTTTTTGTACCTTCTTTTTACCTTTGATTGCTTTGCAAAGCATACTCTGAACCGCTTTATTCAATTTGCGGACGACACCACTGTCATTGGACGGATTATTAACAACGATGAATCTGCTTATAGACCGGAGATTAAAGACCTGGTACAATGGTGCAGTAGAAAAAAGATAGAGGTCCGCACACTGCATAATGCTCCCGAAGTGGATTTATTAAAAGCACAACGTTTCGGATGTCACGTCCTTCATCAAGGTGCAATACAAAACAGGTGTGGGGGAGTGGTATAAATACCTGGGGAAATGGGTGTGTCCCGATTGATTAAAAGATACACAGAATGCACACTAGGGGGCCCTGTTGACCAGAGTAGACAATCAAACAAACTTGGTTGTCCTAGAAAAAAACATTAGGCCTACAGGCCTGTATAACAATGAACAGAGAAAACAAACAGTGTCATACGGGCAAGGCTCAGCAGTGACAATGTGTCTAATGTAGGCCTATATAGCTCTTTAAACATCATACATTCAGCATGTCATGTGTATATCATAGCCTACACACTACACATGTTCAGTATTTCTTATATATGGTAATGAGGAAAAACAATGGTGCAGTGACAACAATCTCGACTTAAATGTCACCAAAACCAAAGAAATCATCGTTGATTTCAGGAAAAATGCCTGTTTGCACACTCCTATTAGCATAAATGGTGCAAATGTGGAGATTGTGGATTGTTTTAAGTTTTTAGGAATGCAGATCTCCAAAGACCTTAAGTGGTCGCTTAACTGTTCTCTGATTGTCAGGAAGGCACAACAATGTCTCTACTTCCTGAGATGCCTGAAAAAGGCTGGTGTTTCCACCAAAACTTTGATTAATTTCTACAGATCTACGGTCGAGAGTCTTCTCACAGGCTGCATTACTGTCTGGTCTGTCACATCGACAGAGTTGTGAGAACAGCCCAAAAGATCATAGGCGTAGGCCTGCCTTCTGTGAGAGACATATATGCAAAAAGGTGCCGCAACAGAGCCGAGAATATAATTGATGACCCCAGTCACCCAGGAAATGGTCTGATCACCCGACTTCCTTCGGGCAGACGCTTCCGGTGGGAGCGCTCCCCAGACAGGAAGGCTAAATATAGGGTTCGTACAAACAGACTGGTGAACAGCTTCTTCCCAGAGGCAGTACGGTTCTTAAATGAAAAAATAGCACAATTGCACCTTTTTGTTTTAATCTGTTATTTTATTTTATTTTATTTATTTATTTTAGATATGCTGCTATTACTGTACTATTTTATTATTTTATCCTTTTATTTTTTCTTATTTTTGCACTATGCAAGCGTGCCATTATGGCATAACAGCACTTTATTACGTCGCCTTCTTATAATCATATTTTATACTTTTACCATGCACTGTGCCGACATGCTGAATGTATCCATGTCTACCATGTTTAGTGTCTGTCATGTGCTCTCTGTATTTGTGTTTCTCTTTTTCATACCACGATGGAGGTGTGGCTTGTGAACAAGAATTCCAATGCATTTTAATGTAAATTTCTATGCAAATGGCAAATAAATAAACTAAACTTGAACTTGTTATTATAAAATAATCTATAGATGAAAATCGCTAATTTGCTACATAATGATGTACACTCTTGTAATGGAGCTGTTTTCCCCCCATTCAGTCATGTCTCCTGAAGCATCATCAGCCATCACCAGCGTCGGAGAGCGCAGCACCACATGCACACACCTGCAACCGAGAAATCCTCCAGCTAGCTAGCTGACAAAGGATCTGTCTGTCGACATTGAGAATAGAGTACACACACTCTTGGTTGGGGCGGCTTTAGCTCAGGAGGTAGAGCGGGTCGGCCAATGACGCAAGGGTTGGCGGTTCGATCCCCGCTCCCTCCCAGCTGCTGTCGTTGTGTCCTTGGGCAAGACACTTAACCCTCCTTGCTCCTGATGGTGTGTAGGCACCCTGCGGTGTATGAATGGGTGAATGTAGACTACCTACTGATTGTAAAGCGCTTTGGATAAAAGCGCTATATAAATGCAGGCCATTTACCATTTTACCATTTACTGTCAAATATATTTAATCTTTTTTTTAATACATAGTCTCGTATAATTTATGTGATTGATACTGCACCACTTCACCAGGGCTGCCGAAAGAAATTTGAGGTTTTTTCCCCCCCTTTTTTAGCCATATTTAGAGTAATATATCATTTTAAATCAACATTAGGATTATACTGTTGTGATGTCATTATTCAGTATATTCTCTTTCATGTCACCACCTGCTCAGCTCTCCTGTCAACATAATTGTAACTAACAAACACAAACTGTTTTAGCCAAATTCATATCAAAATGACACCTACAAACACAGGTACACAACCCAAGCCGTACACAACACACAAAGTCATCATCGATAATAAAAAAACATACAGAGGGACATTTATTTATTCCTGATAGGAACGATTGAAAAATAAAATAAAATATATTATGTTGTTTTTAACTTTACATCACCTCTTTTTGTTACTTATTGGGTCATGAAACTGAAACCATGCATATAGCCACCTGCATACCTGACTTCGGGAGCTTGGCAATTGGCATCATGCATGATTAGCCAGTAGCATCCCAACGTGTCACACAGGTAACATTACTTAACACTTTGAGTGCCACGGCCCTTGGGCAAAAGGTGCTGTACTGTGCCACATAGGCCGCAATGCATTTTAAAACAGTCATATAATTTCTTTAATAATTACTATGTAAACACTGAACACGCACAAATAACGATGAGACTCTCTTCTATCACCTGCAAAAAAAAGTTTATTGATCCCATTTTCCGTTCTTTAGTTATGAGCCGGAGAAGATAGCTTGATTAGACCAAAAACAGCCCTTTTTTTCTACGAGCTGAGATAACGACCCTTTTGTGAAAGGAAGCATTTCAAGCACATCATTGACTCATTGCTAATATTTTCTGATGTAATGCTGCAGCTGCCTGGGTCTGTTGTATGCTGTAGTGTCCTGCGTGCCCCACCTCCCCCCCTCCTCCCGCTCCCCCCCCCCCCCCCCCCCCCCCCCCCCCCCGTTGTGGGAGGAGTGTCTCTCTGCTCTGCTCGGCTCTGCTGTTTGCTCTGCGTGTGCTCAGCACTGAAAAAGTCCGCTAGATCCAGCTTTTTTACAGCCGCGTGTACCAGCTCCCATGCTTCCAGTTGAGAATAATAACAAATCCACGGCTGATCATGGGAATGGGCTGTTGCAGCGGACACGAGGTGCTCAATTGTGACAGCAGATTGGCTGCTGCAGGGGCACAGCTACGTTATGCTTCAATGAAGCAGCTGCATACGGACGGATGCGATGCGATTTCCTTTTCCACAATGACTTCTTCTGTGTGTTTAACTATACTTTCTCTCATCTGGAGTGCGCTGTCGCCACCTAAGGGTTCTGTAAAATAGGTTAGACACATTCAATAGCTCTCATATTGTAAGAGGCGATGTAAGAAGCTGAGATCGACACCCCCCCGTCAAAAAAACAATTTCGAGTTATTGACGCCATTTGGCGTCGCTGGCACTCTACGGTAAATTTCTAATGACGCCATATGGCGTCGCTGGCACTCAATGTGTTAAGAGACAGACTAGACAATTACTTTCTTGGTTGTTGCTAAAAAATCTGTCAGTGTCACTCACTGTCTGTCGTTCACTCGCTCACTGTCTCGCAGCTCGCTCACCTTCAATTATCTCGCCAGGCAGACAGACAGTCATCACTCACCACCATGCTGCTGCTCTCTCGGAATCAAATTACCGCGGACGCGGCGTCAGATGACTTCCTGCCTGACCTGCCTTTGTTTCAAAATAAAAGCGATCCCGTGTTTTTCATGCTTTTCCATGCAGATTGTTTTATTTTTTTCTCTGAAATATTAGGGGAGGTCCGGACCTCCCCGTCCTCATAGCTAGTTACGGCCATGCACTTCACTGCTATAGTGGAACATTCCTGTGATTTTGCAGCATAGCATGGTCCTGCACAAGGATTTTTTTGTGTGTATTTTCTATAATAAAATAATTAGATTCTGTAAGAAGTCAGTGTTACTGTTTATCTACATTGATGTGTAATAAAGTACAACACAATCACTTTGCTCAAATTTATTGTCATGTACGGTATCCATGTTGGCCATATTTGACAAATCAATCATGCACAGAATACACTGTATATATATACTGTAATACCTCTCAGCTGTAAGGGTCCATTATAGTCTGATTTTGTTCATTGCATTCTGTAGTGAGAACTAGGGCTGCACAATATATCGTTTACACATCGTCATCGCAATGTGCGCATGCGCGATAGTCACATCGCAGGACGTGCGATGTCAAAAGCAAATTAACTCGTCATGTTGCTTGATAAACTCTCACTTTAGGGGTAGCCTACTGAGTGAAATGCAGTCTCTCTCAAAGGAGAGAGATGCCCCGCTACTGTACTCACTCATTTAGTGCTTAGCTTCAACACAACAAACATGCACAGAGCTCAATTGAATTATTTTTGCTTATGTTGCGTTGCTGAGAGTAGCCGATGTGATTGCGGAGGCGGACTTGTCCACAGTTTGCAGCGCACTAGCATACAGCAGGCTGGCTGCTGTAACTCATGTCCGTGGAGTGGAGATATTTACTCTTGAAACACCAAAAAGCAAGACAGCAACTTATAATGACACGAGGGCTAAAGTGATTACTGAGAAGTTGTCTGTGTTATCACTGCGGCTGTCTCTCCCCTTCAGTCTCTGATGTTGCATCACATGATAGCAGTAACGTTACGGTAGAGTTAATCATACATAGCGACTCATTTACACAAAACATGTCAGTGAAAATAAAAAGACAAGAGACATATCTGGGCAATTAAATGTATATTTATTATTTTTCACGAATGAATTGTTTGTCACCGGTCGGCTGCATGTGAATCCTCGTCTCTCTGTACTGCCCTGCGTGCGCTCAAAAACCAGAACTCCCCAAATGCGGAGTGTACCACTTGGTAGTTTCTGGAGGGGGTTTCCGGGGGGTCAGACCAAGTGTATAAAGTGGCAGGGGTGTTTCATTGTTGATTTATTGAAACGTTAGAAGAACGAAAGAAGTTGAAAGCAGTGATTATAATCAATTAAATCTAATGTTTTTCTGCAAATAGCATCATTGGGAGGTAGATACTGGCACTCAATATTAGGGGTGGGCAATATAACAATTGTATATCAATATTGTGATATGAGACTATATGGTCTTAGATGTTGGATATGGTAATATGGTGATACAGCATACATGTTGTCTTTCCCTGGTTTTAAAGGCTGCATTACACTAAGTGAAGTGTAGGCTAGTGACATTTTAAAGTAGAATGTCATAACTCACTCACTTTTTCATGTATGTAAGTCATGGAAATCCATTGGTCAAAATGTGTATGCACCCTGATAGATGACGCTCTGAGGCCTACCAGATGGACTCCTCTACAAAATCACCCCAATAATTCTAGAAGTATTATTTTCTTTAAAATAGAGCTATTCTAGTAATCTGGTGAAAATCTGTATTTTTTCATATCGCAATATATATCGCAGGGGTGGGGAATATCGCAATGTCAGTTTTTTCCAATATCGTGCAGCCCTAGTGAGAACACATTAACATGCTCCACACAAAGATGATTCTGAACAGGCTGATTCTTCTGGCAAGAATCAGCAGACTTTATAGGAACATTACAATGACAGTGACGTTTATTATTTTGCACAGGGAATTTAGAGTAGATGTGATGTGCAGACTTGTAACATACAACAAACCATAAAGGTATATCAACTCAAGAAGTAAGATGTTACACATGGGGGACTGACCAAGCATCCATGTGATGCAGTTATTGAATATTTCAGCTACAGTTGTAAAACTGATTAGCTATAGCTGAGTAACACTGGCGATTATCGCTAGCCAAGCTAGACGTTTATTGTTTGTTAAAAAGGATCCCCATTAGCTGCCGTCTAGACAACAGCTAGTCTTCCTGGGTCCAAATATAGGGATGATAATAATATAACGCCAGTGACACACAAGCAAACCTCCTGTAATTCTACCGTTCGCCTACAGCCAAGCTACTATGCTAACGTTAGCTCTGACACAAGCCAAAGCTAAAGTAAAAACACACTCAACTTACCGCAATGAAACAGGGTCAACCGGCAAAGCCGATGGGGTCTGCTCGACTGGTCCTCTTCCTCTAAATACGAATCTGTTTCAAACTGTCTCTCTTTAGCTCAGTGCAGCTAAAGGTTAGCCAGGCCATGGCTGCAGCCATGTTTGCTTTGAGTGACAGATCAGGCGGCCAATCAGAGCGGCGCCTCACTCATCGGCCAATCAGAGCAGGGCCTTTGCAGAAAAAACTGAGTATACGAGCTGCAGAGGGCAAATACAAGAAAAAAATCAAGGTGTCTCCAAATCCCAAACATAATCCATGACCTTATTTTAAAGACCACTGACAAATGTTTAAAACAGCCAAAAACCACACAATATGGGACCTTTAAGTAAAAAATAAAAGTAAATGTACAGTACAAGTAAATGCTGTTAATAAAAAAGCAAACAAGAGATGCCTGGGCTTGAGTGGAAATACTTATTGTTGACTTTTATAATTGGCAAACAAAGTTATGGTGCATTGCATTAGTGCTAATTAGAATGGCATGTGGATCGTGATTAACGTAACTTGCAAGCTCCGAGCGCTGATTCGCCAAACCCGCTTGCTTGCAGGCTACCAAATTTCTTCAGATTTTATTTTGTAGTAATGAGTAACTAATATGCTTTAGGGGTTAATGTAGTGGAGTAAACGTGAAAGATTATAGAAATACCGGTATAAATGCTCAAGTAAAGATACTCCAAAAACATTACACCACTGCATTCCTTCTGCACATTTTCCCCACTCCATCTGTCTCGCTCACAGACTCAGTGTGCTCCAGCCCTCCCTTTAACTCGCACCCAGTCTTTTTTCTGAATGTGTTGCACTTCTTTCTCACAGCCTTTGTGCCTTGTGTGGGTGGTAGGGTGAAACAGAAAGTTTGACTAAGCCCCCCAGCTCCCCGGCAAAGCACACACTCAAGCACCTACTGTAGATCGACACACTGCGCACGCGCGCACCCCCCCCCCCCCCCCCCCCCCACACACACACACACACACACCAGCACATGCTACTTCGCCACCTCGAACAGTCTAACAATACCCTGCACTCCCACACTGTGATTTTGGGAGTATGTTTGGCCAATTAATCTGAAAAGAAAGCTTGCTTGGAGTCTTCCCAAAAGTGCACAGGCCACACAACGGGTCACCGGGAAGTGCTTCTTTTAATCCCACATGCCTCAGTTTCAATAGCCACCACTGTGCTGTGCTTCGGCCTGGCTGGCCAGTAATCAGCGCCTCCATTATCATTAAGACATGTCATTGGCTAAAGTATTTCTGTATACTCGCTCAATGGATTCCTCAGTTTGAGCTGTAGAGATTTGATGTAATAATGTCATTGCCGATCACTCTAAAGCAGTGGTACTCAACCTTTTCCCTACTCAAGAGCCACATTGACCCAAAAAATCTTCCCTTTCCTCCCATTATTTATTCTTCGATTTTTATTTATTTTAAGTAGGACTTAAAAGAGCCACAACTAACCATAAAGGAGCCACATGTGGCTCGAGAGCCTTGGGTTGAGTATCACTGCTCTAAAGTAAGGCTCTATGAGCTCGGTTTTCAATCCTCTTGGTCTTTAAGACAAGTGGATGCCACACAGCCTGTATGAAGAAAAAGCGTTCCCTACAATGGGTGGCTGAATATATCTTATCTTGCCGACCAACTAAACCCTGGTCCTAGGTGATTGTAAAACACATCGTCATCCCACAAAGAAAAAAAATCCAAAAATGCAAAAGAAAAAGTATGCACTTGTACTTTGGATGAAAGTGTCCATTAAATGTCCCATGCATTTTGTGTCTGTCCTCTTGCCTATGCTTGCTCTTTTGTCTGTTTGGCAGTAGGGTGGTGCAGTGAGCAGGAGGACCTTTTTCTCAAATGGAGGACCCTGGTTCAAACCCTTGGCAAGCATCCACATCCCTACCAGCTCCAAGGGAGCTATGCAGCTGATCTGCAATCTGACCTCAGCGTGGAAATAGCAAGCAAATGAGAATTTCCCGATGGAAGTCAATAAAGTATCTTATTAGTAATAAAGTAGTATTAAAATCAAGGGCATGTTCAAATCATGCTAGATGCTTTGTAATAACAGAAATTGCACAGCACTCAGCAGAGAGAAGGAGGCAGGGGGGTGGTGCTGAAACTGAAACTGTGACCAGAGCTGAGGCTATTTAGCTTGTATTGGATATATTAATTGGTAATTACTATCTATTATACTTTTTTTTTTGCCACATTTGCGCTCACACAACTAAGAAACTATCAATATTTTTCCCCAAGTCTCTGTGTATAATAACAAAGCTGAAGTGACAACAATATATCTGACTGACATACAGTTATCCTCTCAAACTCTCACTCAAAAGTTCAGTGGTTCAAATCCACCAATTCTAGTTTTAGTTTTAGCAATTTCTGTCCAAGGCCACAGCTTTGACGTCAGGTCTGGTACCATGTAACTAACTACATTATGAAGTAGGCTATAGTTGAATAGATTCACTTCAATTTAGTCTGGTACCATGTAACTACTTATGAACTACAGTTGAATAGACTAGCACACCAATGTTACTGTGTAATTACATTGGTGTTCATGTCTAATTACAAATATTTCATACATTGTTAGGGACCTGTAAAATAAAGGGTTACCCATTAATATTACTAGCGGAGGTCTGTGATTCAGTGATTTCAATCCTAGTCCTAGTGATCATTACAGAGTGCAAGAGGTGTGGGAGTAAGATTTGCCAGGCAAATAACCTATACAGCTTTTCAGCAGACTCCGACATCCTCTGTCAGTTCTACTACCATACAGATAGATGGTGTGTGGTACCCGCTCCGATTACAAAAATGACTTTGTAGTAGACACCTCTAGTCTGTAATCTCATGGCAATTATCCCCCTCTGTAATATGGTAGATGATGATGAATGCGCTAACTTACATTCCCATTGTTGCCCTGCCATAGAGACACTGCGTAACGCATCATCATTCAGAAACCACGCCCAAGACGGGGGAAAACAGAACCCCCCCCCTCCAATCCTGGCGTTCTCCTATGTCACGTGCATGGTTGCGTGTTGCACAAAAATATCGTATATACGGAAGATGAACACTCCGACTTACTTCCTTGACAGCTAGATCCACATTTTTCTTCTCGCCAATTCTCAATGGCTTCCTTGTTTTGCTCAGGAGTACAAAAAAACTTTAACTGGCGATTTTTTTACATGTGTTGTCTGCGCAGCCCACCACACAACAGCTTTTAGCTATGTTTAATTCAAAGCTTTTCCCCCCTGATGGGCGTGGCCTATTTCATGCAGTGTCTCTATACTGATCTGTCAAGAATAAGAAACCGGACAAGCAAGCTTGTCTTTATTAGTGACACAGCCACACTACAACACTTGCATGCAGTGACCACCGCATGGAGGAAATCCCAGGGGAGCACGGGGAGAATATGCAAACTCCACCCAGAAAGGCCCTTTTCATGAGCTAGCCCACCTGGGCACCAGGCACTGAAGACATGTGGGGCACATGCCCTCAGCACCACAGCGTCCCAGGTGGGAATCAAACCAGGACATTCTAGCAGTGAGGTGACAGACAGTGCTACCATTGCACCATGTCTTTTAAACCTGCCCAGATGAACATCTGGTGTTCCAACTTCCAAGCAATTATTGATGTGTGCACCCGGCATCTGGATTACCAGAGCCACGTAACCAGTGGAGGTAGAGCAGCATCACTCTTTATATTAGGTGAAACTTCCCCACATGGAACTAAATGATCCATGTGGGAATATCAGTTCTTTGCAGCAGCGAAAGTAATGGAATTCAGCAGGGAGGAAGAAAAATAGAATGCAAGCACACAAACGGAATACAAAATGGGCCATAAACGGAGGAGGAAAGTGCATTTAAGCACAGTTTGGTGCCAGGGAAATTAGACAAACTAGTGGAGAAGAGAGCTGCTGCGTCTGGAGTTACAAAGATATGAAAGGAAGATATTTCCCGGCACTGTGACCCCTGCGTTAAATCGCTGGCTTGCTGAGAAAGCTAAGCAGGTGCTCAAAGTGGTGTTGGAGGACCAGTAGGAGGTGCTCTTCCCTCTAGTCTCATGCATAATATCCCTAATCTCAATGCCCCAGGGCAGGGACAAGGACTCTGTGCCGTGAGTGAGCACAGTCCTTCAGATGAGACTTTAAACCGAGGTCCTGACACTCTCTGCTCAATACAAATTCCATTTGCACTCTTTGTAAGAGCACAAGGGCCTTCCTTCCATCATGGCCACCTAATCATCTAACATCTAATTTGTACATTCAGTCCTCAACTCTCCACTGTGATAGCTGATGTGTGTTAACCGTTCTAGTGCATATACCGGCTGCTGTGTATCACCCAGGTGGGTGCCCCACACACACACACACACACACACACACACACACACCAGGGCTCGACGTTAACTTTGAGTTAACGTGGTTGCCGGGGTGGCAACCTGGTAGGAGCTTTTGGTTGCCGAAAATAAAAATATGGTTGCCATTTTTAGTCGCTGTATATTTTGAGTAATTAAGATACGATCATAATGTAGGGAAGTTGTAGCTTCCGCTTAATTTACGCTGGATCCGTTAGGTCGGAACTCGCCACAGGTGATCGATCAGAACCACGGAGATGTCTTTCAAGCTTTATTGAAGTATCACAGGCAGAAGCAACAGAACGAGAGTAAACATAGCAGGGCAGAACATCGCACCAGTCCCTCTCCCTCTGACGAGTTCCCTCCTGCCTCAAGGCAGCAACAATCATCCCCATTCCCAAACAGCAAAAAGTGACCAGCCTCAATGACTGGCGCCCTATAGCCCTCACGCCAATAGCCAGTAAGTGCCTTGAAAAGCTGGTCATATCAAAGATCCGTCCCACACTCCCCCCGGACCACGACCCGCTACAGTTTGCATACCGCCCCAACAGGAGCACAGCGGATGCAGTGGCACACGTGCTCCACACCGCCCTGTCCCACCTGGAGGGGAAGGACACCTATGTGAGAATGCTGTTCGTGGACTACAGCTCAGCATTCAACACCATAGTACCCTCCAGGCTGGTAAGCAAACTCAGGGACCTGGGACTAAACACAGCGATGTGCGACTGGATCCTGGACTTCCTGACAGACCGCCGCCAGGTGGTGAGGGTGGGCAACCTCACCTCCTCCCCGCTGACCATCAGCATAGGAGCGCCCCAGGGGTGCGTCTCCAGCCCCTTCTGGTACGACCTCTACACCCACGACTGCGTGGCGACTCAAACTTCAAACACCATCGTGAAGTTTGCAGACGACACAGCAGTCGTGGGGCTGATCTCGGGGGGCGACGAGACGGCCTACAGAGAGGAGGTGAGGGTCCTGGAACAATGGTGCCAGGACAACCACCTCTCTCTGAACGTCTCCAAGACCAAGGAGATCATTGTGGACTACAGGAGAGGGGGGGGGCACACACCCCCCAATCACCATCAACGGCACAGTGGTGGAAAGGGTGGACAGCTTCAAGTACCTGGGAGTCAACATCCACCAGGACCTGACCTGGGCCGGCCACACCGCCACTGTTGTCAAAAAGGCCCAACAGCGAATACACGGACTCAGGCGCCTGAAGAAGTTTGGGCTAAGGAAAGAAATCCTCAGGGACTTCTAGAGAGGCACCATTGAAAGCCTGCTGACTGGCTGCTTCACCGCCTGGTACGGGAACTGTACCACCATGGACCGCAGGGCGCTACGGAGGGTGAGGCGCGCGGCCCAGCACGTAACAGGAGACGAGTTGCCAGAACTGCACGAACTGTATAACCAGCGGTGCCTCAGGAGGTCCCTGAAGATCATCAAAGACACAAACCATCCCCACAACAGCCTGTTCTCCCTGCTACCCTCAGGGAGGAGATACAGGGTTCCAAAAGCACGCACAAATCGCTTGAGGAACAGTTTCTTCCCGCAGGCCACGAGACTCCTTAACATACACAAATAGTGTAGTAGCCGTACCGTACCGTACTGCAGCTGCTACCATTATGTATGCCTAATGTTTAATTGTGTCTAACAAGGTACATGCTATTTGCACCTGTATGTCAATTACGTTGAATTTAAAATGTCTGAACACGTCTAACGTATGCACAATGCCTAATGTTTAATTGTATGTTTAATAAGGTACATGCTATTTGCACTGTATGTCAAATACGTTGAATTAAAATGTCCGAACACGTCTAACGTATGCACATGACATGTGCACCTATGTGCAATGAATATGCCACTGACTTGTCTTATCGCTATTCTGCCTCATTGCCTATTGCTGCTTAGTATTGCTTATTGATGCCTATTTCTTATTGCTCATTGCTTGTTGCCTATTTGTACTATGTCGTAAACGGAGTCCACAGCACAAGAATTTCACACGTGATACTTGTACCATGGAGTGACAATAAAAATCTTGAATCTTGAATCTTGAATCTTGAATCTTATTATACATTATACTCAGGATGTATGACATCATTGATGACATCACAGGGGCAAGTCTGACATCATGTAATCCTGATCCAGAGGCATCACACAGTCTGACATCACCGATGACCTCACAGCGGGAACTCTGACGACGTCGCCGCAGTGACGTCATCATTGGTGTGAGTCTGACATCACCGATGACCTCAGGGGGAACTCTGACATCATCGCCGATGATGTTGCCGCAGTGACGTCATCGTTGGGTCGCTGGCCTGAATCCGGACCGTGGGCGTTCCCAGGCATGCTCTCATCAGTCGGCATGACAGGGCCTTTCCTCCAGCCTTTTCCACACATACATGTAAGTCGGCTTAATAATAAAGATGTGACAGAAAAGTAAGTATAATAGCCTATATTTATAGTATAATTGTATACTATTAGGGCTGGCACGGATCACGGATAATCCGTGACCCGTACGGATCAGCCCCCACGGTTCGGAACGCGGTTTGGAACGTCAATGGTACCCCCCCCCCCCCCCCCCTTTCGTTTCGTTTAACGTTTAATGTTAGTGTATGAGAAGAACGCCTGCAGCGCAGCCAGACGCAGACAGGCATCATGGCAAGCACAAGTGAGCTTCCTCATCCCTTGTCGTCCCTGTAAAGCAGGGGTGGGCAACTATTTTTCATGGGGGGCCACATGAGAAACCCAGATTGTTGCCGGGGGCCAAACAAATATTGTCATAAAGTCTCTCTGAAGGCTGTGGCTAGTGGCTACTAAAGACAACAAACTTATTTCAACACCTCTGAAAAAGCACAGGAATGCGAGCAGCGTGTTGCGGGCTCCACAAGATAACGAGAGCACAACACACACACACGCGCACACATTTCACGAACACATATCACCGCCGGATGGTGAAATGTTGCCTTGGACACACAACAACAAAACAACACGTGGGGCCACCGAGTAGCTTAACGTAGCATCAACGTTATGTTTCCAGACTCACCCGGTCTGGTCTGTACCCGTGTCAAGTGACTACGTTGGCACGCAACAGCCAGGAAGTTAGGCACAGTGCCACCTAAAACAGGAAGTTGGGTTGTTCTGCCTTCAGAGTAAAAGCATAAATTGTGTCATGAGAAAAAAATATTTTTTGAGCTGTGCAGGGCAACAAAATGGTTAGAGAAGTATAATAGTATTAAAAAATCAAATCGAAAATCTAATTTTGAGAGAAAAAATCTGATATAGCCTATATATATATTTTTTGCTGATCCGAAAAATCCGTGATCCGTGGCTCAAAATCCGTCACGCGATCCGATCCGTGGGTTTTCTGATCCGTGCCAGCCCTATATACTATGTATGCTTGTAATTAGGGAATTGTTTTATCTTAGTACAGCTAGGGATGCAACGATTATAAATTTTGATGTACGATTATAGTCTGAGAAAAAAACCACAATTATCACGGTTTCAAAATTATTATTGTGGACATATAAAAATCACATGAGCATTCTTTAAATAGAGGTTTTATTGTATTTTCCCCACAATTTTAACAGTTGCTGCCTTTCGGTCCAACATAATAAATAAAAATAAACTAAGTCTGATTGTATCTCTCTTTGGAATGAAATCTCAGCTACCTCTTTCGTTTAAACATTCATGGCGGTATTTCCCTTTAGAACAAAACATAGTCAAAGGCTGTCTGCAAGGCTCTTTTGATGAACTATATTACTTTTTTTGTACAGTTTGTGTATTTTTTTTCTTTATGGGAAATATAATGAATGTGGGTAGTACATTTTAGTGTTATCAACTGTGTGATCATGCCTATTCGTTTTATTATTAATTTTTAATCATCTAATGTTATTTGCTCAGTTGCTTAGTGCCTTCACAGTTGGGAATGTAAAGCTGGTGATCACGCAGATGTAGAAGGTTGGAGCTGCGACTGGTTTTCTGCAGGTTTTGCAGATTGAACTCCCTGGTCATCCTTTCTCTATCCGAAATGCTCCCATACTGATGATTTTAGAAGTTTTTTGTGCGGGAACAGATCTTTTAGTTGAGTTGCTTCTGGCATCTGTCATCATTTACTGTTAGCTGTAACGCTAGCGTATGCACGCCAAGGCAAGGGAGAGATAACTAATGTTAGGTTACATCGTTCAATAAACAAATTAAGATAGACGGAGACCACCGTTTGTGTGTCACATAACGCAAATATCTCGGGAGCAATATTTAATGTATGTTGGGCTGATGTCCATGGCTAAGCTTACTGACTGGCTACTGGGAATATGCAGCTGACTGTGTGTGGTGCGCAGGGCCGGCTCCAGGATGAAATGACTTAGGGGGCGGTTATAACTGGGGAGGGGGCTGATATTTTTATATCGTAAAACAAAGGTTATATATACCCGCTATGCCTATTTCTGGACTTTTTAACCATAATAACCTCTGAAAAGCGCAATAACAACACAAGAAAGACTACTATTCAAAATCAAATAAAACATGTATTTCACAGCAGCAGATTAAGGCATCAAGGGATTTGCAATACCTCAAAATGAAGATGTACGTCTCTGGGTTCACCAGAAAAAAAAAGTGAGCTTTTAGCATGTTCTGTACTCTACTTATAGCCATTTATATACACCCTGTTTTCACCAAAAAGGTCTCTCTGAGAAGAGAAATAGGAGAAAAGGCATTTTTGTAAAGGACACAATCTCAGGCAGAACTCGCTCTCAATTCTTTTATTTTGAACTGTATTGACATCAGACATGTAAATATTATTCGTTATGACACAAATGACAAAAAAAAATATATATATATATATACATGAAGTGCTTTTTTTACATTCAACAATACAGTTTACTCAGTGTGAGTGTGAATGTGTGTGCGCGGGGCCCATGTGTGTCTCTTTACATTACATTAGTGGAATCAACTGTGGAACATCATCTACACAGATACACCCTTGCAGCAGTAGAGTAACACACACACACACACACACACACACACACACACACACACAGAGAGAGAGTTCTGTCCACAGCTGCTGCTGGATCGCACCTCCTTCCCAGGGAACACTATTGATCTCCCCGCAAATTAGCATAGGAGGAGAACACCAAACTGGTCTGAGATCAGCGTCTAGCCTCCTCTGCCTCTGCATCGTTGGCAATGCATATATATACTGTAAACAACAAAATGTGTGGCGAGGCTGCCAAGCTTTACGGGCTTCCCGAACTACAATTTTGCGTGATCTGTGTTTGAAAGAGCCTATAGTCACTTTCAATGTAATCCCGGCGGGTCTTCGCACGGCGCAAATGCGTTCTGAAAAATGGCTCCGGTCTGTTGCTGTGTTTTCCTCGTTCTCCTCCTCCTCCTCTCGTTCGAGCTGGGACACAGGAGCGGGGTCCGGTTTGGGTTTGGGACCAGGCGCTGGAACCGGATCGATCATGTTGGTCACGGGTTTGACTACCGCGAACAACTCATCCAGGTTCGCTGCCCTGCAGCAAGGCGACCAGCTCGTGCAGCGCGCCGAGGGGCGTTTCAATGGCGTTTCTCCTACTCTGCAACAGGCAGCGTTTCTCCGTTTTCTGTTATTTCCTCCTCCTCCATTTCAAAACAACAGCTGCGTAGTTGTTTGTTCACGTGTTGTCGGCTTGTCTTTGAGGCCAGGGACCTGATACCATGTCACAGGCTGGGGAAGTCTTTGAACTACGCTAAGCTCTAATAAAAACAAAAACACGTCAAACACGTATTTGGCTGGGAGGCACATTCCTGATAAGACATTAAAGACGTATATGGCCAGGAATGAGTTAATAGAGCTGAGCTTTGCATAACGTGAAATGCGGGACCTGTCTGGAGCACTCTGAACATATATGTCTATGAAAAGTCATAGAATAAACAATTGCTGCAAAAATCAACAAAAACTAAACAAAATAATAGCCAGTCAGTGCCAGGTTCATTAAATTAAAGAAATAAAGTGATCAGATGCGTTGTCTCCGTCTTTCTGCTCATGGCATGCTGTGTGCTTGGGTGCATCTGATTTCTCTCTCTCTCTGTGTGTGTGTGTGTGTGTGTGTGTGTTTTAATCACGTCATGATCACTACAACATGCAGTGAGGTTCAAATTTAATAAATAGCTACATCTCTGACACCTTGTGACAACCGAAGTACAGCAAATAGCGCTTCCCTGCCAATTCTGAAACAACAGAGCTATGTTTATAGGGGGTAGCCTACATTAACTTAAGGTCCTTACAAACTGATCAAATTTGATGAAGACTGCAGAAACAGCAGCCGAAACATGTCAGGTACAAACATTGCCTAACTGGCCTTTATAGATTAACCATTCTGAAACAACAGAGCTATGTTTATAGGGGGTAGCCTACATTAACTTAAGGTCCTTACAAACTGATCAAATTTGATTTTTTTTATTTTTTTTAAGTGAGGCGGCAGAACATTGAACTGAGGGTGCAAAGCCCCCTGGCGCCCCCTCGTGGCGCCGGGCCCGGTGGTGCGCCCGCATAATAGTCCGTGTGGAAACGAAGCGAGAGAGACACGGCATTTTAAACTGACGGACTGTTGTGACAACAAAACACTCGGTGTAGCAGAGCCTCTGTTATATAACGTGATGTTTTAAATCAATATTTATTTTGCCGTTTGCTGCTGTGCCTATTTTTTACATGTTAAAACGTGGTTGCCCCATTGACATCCAAAGGCCCAATGGCCAAGAAATGGTTGATTTTTTTTTTTTGGTTGCCCGGGGCAACCGGGCATCCGTTAATGTCGAGCCCTGCACACACACACACATACACACACGCACACGCACACACACACACACACACACACACACGTAAAGTGCTTTGGGTGCCTTCAAAAGTGCTACAGTATATGAATACAATCAATTACACTTTGAGACAATTTGGCCAGTTCTGCTGTACTGTGCGGGGGTGCCCCTGGATTACCACGGCCCCTCAGAAAATAATTTTACCATCCGGATGACTGACTGATATTACCTGCATGGGTAAAATCTAATTAGCGACCTCCCCTGGTAATACAAAATGCCATCTGGAGAGCACTTATGGGTTACGGATCTCTCTTTTCCAATTTACTTCTCTTTTCTTGTTTGAAATAGCTTTAATTTTCTATATTCTCCTTCAAAAGGGTTTTTAAACCACCTCATGTAGCTGAGCTGCTGTGACATAAGAACTAAATTGCACATTGTTGCTAACAACACATCACTCAAATTCCCCCCTAAAGTCTATCTAATGCGCTGTGCAAAACAACAAAGTCTCACTGCTGCAGCCAAAACCCTGCAGCTCAAATGAGGATCTTAACACCCAAACCATAGAGCTTGAAAACTGTCTTAGACATAGAGGATGTAAAGAGTATCCTGTCACACACTGAATGCCTTGCTAACACCAGACATAAAGAAACAGAACACAGAGTTCAGTCAGGACCACTTTAGTCAAAACACAAGACCACTTAGATCAATTTAAAGCTTTTATTTGCATGAGTTATATTTGGCGTTATGGCTCTGTTCTGGAGGAGAGCGGCAGCAGCAGATTCTGGGAGCTCCTTGCCCCCTCCATGAGCAACATGGAATAGCCTTAAGGCAAGGAGAGCAACAAAAGGTACAGGTACAGAAGAGAGCAAGCAACAATGACAACAGAAATGACATTGTTTAAGTCAGACACAGCATGAAAGGAGGAGGTGGGTTGCAAACAGCTTGCAGATGAAGCAGCCATGTTAGGCAGCAGACTGGAGCAAAATTAAAGAGGGTGCCCTGTTTGAGTTGAGCCAATTGAATGCATCAGCTAAGCACTCAGCTGATGTGGGCTGGGTTTGAGATCAGCTCCTAAACAGCTGTGGGCTGGGTTTAAGCTGGGCTTGACATTCTGCCTGCCTGAACTACCGCGGTGCTCGATTTGTGTGTGCCATTCAGTATTCACCTGTATCCAAGGCCATAGAGAGTGCAATCAAACAACACTGGCACGGAATGATTATTTTATCCCTTGCCGAGTTTGCCCATTTACAAAGAAATGAACGGTCTATAATTTTAATGGTGGGTTTATTTGAACAGTGAGAGACAGAATATCGAAACAAAAATCCAGAAAATCACATTACTGTATATAAAAGATAGAAATTGATTTGCATTTGATTGTGTGAAATAAGTATTTGATCCCCTAGCAAAACATGACTTAGTACTTGGTGGAGAAACCCTTGTTGGCGCAAGCACAGAGGTCAGACTTTTCTTGTAGTTGGTCACCAGGTTTGCGCACATCTCACGAGGGATTTTGGTCCACTCCTCTTTGCAGATCGTCTCCAAATCCTTGAGGTTTTGAGGCTGTCGCTTGGCAACTCGAAGCTTCAGCTCCCTCCACAGATTGTCTATGGGATTAAAGTCATGGACTGGCTAGGCCACTCCATGACCTTAATGTGCTTCTTCTTGAGCCACTCCTTTGTTGCCTTGGCCGTATGTTTTGCGTCATGGCCGTGCTGGAAGACCCATCCACCACCCATGTTCATTGTCCTGGCTGAGGGAAGGCCCAAGACTTCACGGTACATGGCCCCATCCATCCTCCCCTCGATGCAGTGAAGTCATCATGTCCCCTTAGCAGAGAAACACCCCCAAAGCATAATGTTTTCACCTCCATGCTTGACAGTGGGGATGGTATTTTTGGGGTTATAGTCAACATTTCTCTTCCTCCAAACATGGCGAGTCGAGTTGATGCCAAAGACATTGATTTTGGTCTCATCTGACCACATCACCTTCTCCAAAACCTTCTCTGAATCATTCAGGTGTTCCTTGGCCAATTTCAGACGGGCCTGTACGTGTACCTTCTTGAGCAGGGGGAACTTGGGGCGCTGCAGGATTTTAATCCATTACGGTGTAGTGTGTTACCAATGGCTTTCTTGGTGACTGTGGTCCCAGCTGCCTTGAGATCATTAACAAGTTCCTCCCTTGTAGTTCTGGGCTGATCCCTCACCTTTCTTATGATCATTGATACCCTACGAGGCGAGATCTTGCGTGGAGCCCCAGACCGAGGGCGTTTGATGGTCATTTTGTGTTTCTTCCATTTTCGAATAATCACACCAACAGTGGTCTCTTTCTCACCAAGCTGCTTGCCGAAGGTCTTGTAGCCCATTCCAGCCTTGTGCAGGTCTACAATCTTGTCCCTGATGTCCTTAGACAACGCTTTGGTCTTGCCCATGGTGGAGAGGTTGGAATCTGATTGATTAATTCTGTGGACAGGTGTCTTGCAAAGAAGAGTGTACCAAAATCCCTCCTGAGATGTGCGCAAACCTGGTGACCAACTACAAGAAACGTCTGACCTCTGTGCTTGCCAACAAGGGTTTCTCCAAGTACTAAGTCATGTTTTGCTAGGGGATAAAATACTTATTTCACACAATCAAATGCAAATACATTTTTATCTTTTATATAATGTGATTTTCTGGATTTTTGTTTTGATATTCTGTCTCTCACTGTTAAAACACACCCAGATATAGACCGTTCATTTATTTGTAAGTGGGAAAACTTACAAAATCGGCAAGGGATCAAATAATAATTTTGTGCACTGTATTTGAGACATAATTAAGAACTGTTTTCCCAAACTCCCTCGACTGGCCGAGAGTCCCTAACTTTCAAACTCCCTCGACTGGTCTATAAGAGAGTCCCTAACTTTCAAACTCCCTCGACTGGTCTATAAGAGAGTCCCTAACTTTCAAACTCCCTCGACTGCATGGTCTATAAGAGAGTCTCTAACTTTCAAACTCCCTCGACTGCATGGTCTATGAGAGAGTCTCTAACTTTCAAACTCCCTCAACTGCATGGTCTATAAGAGAGTCTCTAACTTTCAAACTCCCTCGACTGCATGGTCTATAAGAGAGTCCCTAACTTTCAAACTCCCTCGACTGCATGGTCTATAAGAGAGTCTCTAACTTTCAAACTCCCTCGACTGCATGGTCTATAAGAGAGTCTCTAACTTTCAAACTCCCTCGACTGCATGGTCTATAAGAGAGTCCCTAACTTTCGCAACATGCTGGTGAAGGCAGACCTTCCCCCTCCGTCACCCTCTCATTTTCCTAGCTCGGTCCCCCCCGGGAAATTACCCATGTGGACATTGCCAACAATGCCAATTCTCACACGCGCGCGCACGCACGCACGCACGCACACACACACACACACACACACACACACACACACACACACACACACACACACACACACACACACACATTCTACCACCCTCGGAGAGAATATGACATATAACATTGTTCTACTGCCAATGTCATCTACATGCTTAAATGCCCATGTGGACTGGCATATATTGGTAAGACCACATGACCTCTAAAAACTCAAACTGCTGAACACTGTACTGTAGCACCATCAGAAATAATGTAACATCCTGTGGTGGTTCATTTCTCCAAGGCAAAACATAACATTTCCACACTCGGATGTGGGGATGGAAGCTTTGAAACATCCATGCCGAGGGGGAGACACTAACTCTCTGCTGCTCAAACGTGAACTGATCTGATGGTGCTGCTGATACATACTGGGCAGTTTGGCCCCAAAAGGCCTGAATCAAGACTTTGATATCAGACCATTTCTGTGATTGCACATTCTACAGTCTGTGTTAGATCTCAAATATTAATGTTGCCTCTTTTATTATGCTTGTCTCTTTTGGGAGTTTTCGGTCTATTTGGTGCAACATTTCCCCTATGTCCAAATAGATTTATTCTTGTAATAGACAGAGGCACCTCTAATGGGTAGTATATGAATGCTATCTAGCCCTGCTATCTAGTTCCTGTCTGCGTTTCTTGGCTGATGTTTTTTTTCTCCATATTCCTATCACACACACACACACACACATACATATATATTAGGCAGGGCCGCAGATTTATCATGCGAAGAGGCTGTTTTAACATGTGTGAGTATGTGACATTAACTAATTCTAATTAGGAGAAAAATGTCTCATTACTTCCAGAGAGAGTGTTACTGAGACTGTTACTGAATAAATCAAACATTTCCTGGTGTTGTTGCTGCTAAGAAAAGAGGAGCATAATATTATTGTCAATAATGACATTAATATTGAAAGTAATATTGACGACATTGCAAACATTGTGGGTAATGTGTTGGAAAATTACCCTCTGTACAAATTAAGCCAGCACAGTCACATGACAACCTAGGATCAATATTCATATCTTATCTACTATAATTCTGTGATGGAAGGATATGCAGGACAGGTACACCAACCAGCAGTCACTTTTCTATTTTGTCTAGGGACACACTTATCCACATGGATAGCTGATGTTTTTTCATGGTTTTGCATTCACAGTGTTCGTCATTACCACCTTTCTGTAAGCAGGGAACCTTAAAAATAAACGTACGGTATCAACAAGTCCTCCTTTAAATGACATGTTTCATGAATATGCAGAGGGCAGAGAACAGCTTTCACTGAACCTGTGAAGTGTGACGCACACTCCAGCCTGTGTGCCAGTGACTTCTTTATGTGGTGATCACACACCAATTAATTTGACCTAGTTCTATAAGACAAGCCCACGTAGGTGCATTTGTACAGCGATATTTTCCTTCCAGTTACTTTGCCCCCCCATCATGAAGTGATGAATTTACACAGGGACATTTCACACATCTGAATGCTACTTTGCCCCATTGTAACTGATTCTCCAAGGAAGATTTTCTTGCTACAGCCTGACCAAAACACTGAACAATTGTAAGCAGGGTTTGATTTGAGGATCCCTGCTCCACTCAGTGCACATACCAGTGTGCCTGGCCCAACTTGAACATTAGCCTACCAATTAATTCATAAAGAACAAGAGGACCGATTGTCAGTACACTCACGGTAGTTAAACTGATCACGATAATTACACTTTTATGACGCTTCATTGAAAACCTAACCATTATGAGTGAACGGACGCGAATCCTAAAGGCCTTTTGAATAACTGAATGTTACAAATAACCAGAATCACTAATAATAATATATTAATTATATAATAATATTCCAAATTATTATAACTAAGGATCTGAAAGTGCACATCAATTGAACTATAAAGTGGACATTACAAATGCAGCATCTTTGCAATTACAATTGAAGTACAGGACATGATTCTGACCCATAATTAGGTTTTACCATGAGCTGTCAAAAGTAGGGACTGAAAGGTTTTTCTGTGTGTGGGAGGAAATCCAGTGTGCACTCGTTCACCAAGCAGTACGGCCAGCATCAACCAACTGGAGGCTGGTGGCCTTATTGTCCCTATTCCAAGAAGGACCTATGGTAGGTTTCTAATAGGGGTGGGAGAAAAAAATCGATTCACCTAAGTATCGCGATTTTTAATGTCACGATTTTTTGAATCGATCTTTTATTCCAGAATCGATAATCGCAAAAAAATAAAAAAATAAATTGGGTCCCGCAGTCAGGCCACTCACTGAACAGCAGGCCAGGCGCCGCCTACTGGTTTACTAGTGGTTTTATTACTTTATTAGTTAGTCTGAAGTAATAATTACACTTCAGGGTTAAAGTGGGTGCATCTCATTGTAAAATTGGACTTGGCCCAAATTGGGCTTCAAACGGACAAATTTCACGCGCGTCGGCCCATATCGGCCTGGCCTGCTTGGTATCTAATGCCCGGCCTGAATTATGATCCCAGTCCGCCCCTGTTTTTAACTATATCGCCCAGCCCTATGAGCCCAGCTCATGATATAATATACAGTCTCTAGTGTATGATTCAACTTTTCCCATGTTCTAATCTAGTGTAAAAAAGCAAACAAACTGAAAAAATAAAATAAAAAAAATAAACAAAAATCGCAATAAATCGTAATATCGAATCGCAATAATCGTAGAATCGCAATACTTAAGAATCGCAATATATATCGAATCGGCACCCAAGTATCGTGATAGTATCGAATCGGGAGATAAGTGAATCGGCACAGCCCTAGTTTCTAATAGCTTTTAGTTAAATGTTTTCCTTTGCTGTTGCCATGATGGCCACTGGCAAAACTCTGGCTATTCTTAGAACCACTCACAGATTTGTCTGTAGCTGTGATGTACTGTATTCTAAGAACCACTCACAGATTTGTCTGTAGCTGTGATGTACTGTATTCTAAGAACCACTCACAGGTTTGTCTGTAGCTGCGATCTATTCTAAGAACCACTCATAGATTTGTCTGTAGCTGTGATGTACTGTATTCTAAGAACCACTCGCAGATTTGTCTGTAGCTGCAATCTATTCTAAGAACCATTCACAGCGCGCAATTAACGATAGGATAATGCCATCTATCCCCACATTTTAGCGCTGAAACGCCTGCTTTGGCATGTGGCATGCCCAGTACAATTATAACAGGCATGCGCTTGTGCCTGCCCCCAATTTGCATTGCGTTAAACGAGCGCAAATGCTAAATTACCGCTTTTGCGAAGATAGGGCCCCAGGTTGGTGTGCTCTGCACTGGTTAGTGTGCAGGGACATTGCATCAAGGTGGGAGACATCGAAAACTTCAAACCTATCTCAATGCAGAGAAATAACCCTCCAAAAACCGAATGGCACAGTACCATTAAATTGAAAGGGGATGTTTCACACATCTTCACGGGCGAAGAGACTCTTTCAGCTCCTCAGCTTCATTTCACCTGCCTTTCTGTAATGGCTTTGTAGTCAGTTAAACTCACTTCTCTGACAAATACTATCTTTTTGTCACAATAAAGATTGCACGCTTGATTGCGAGCGATCAATAGTGCTGCCGTCTATCATGATGGTAACCATCGGACCCGTGCTTCAGCACTGCAGAAAGGATTCTGAGCTATGGTCCTTGCCAGCGTGAGTGACACCTGCAAAATCTACAATCTTACTTTGTCACAGTTCTTTATCTGGTGGAATGTGCATCTGCAAACTCGGTGGCCCTGTACTTAAACAAATGTGTTTTGTCTTTTCACTGAGGCTGTCTGTGACATCAAGCTGCCTTTTGACACATGGAAGGACCTGGCGAAGAAAAGGGGCCATAGGGATAGGAAGGTGATAGAGAGCCGGGATTCGAGGAGATAGGTGGAGTGGCTAGTAGGATATGGGTGGGGAAGGGGCCGTAGGGGGAGTGGTGCCGTGGTCTGAAAGGTTTGCGCTTGTTTGAAAGACAACAGTACACATTTGCAACCCGAATGAACTGATTTCCTCTGCCAGTGGCTGTGCCTGATCCAGGATCCTTTACCTTCTCCCTCACATCACATCATCCAAGTACTGCAATGTTTCAATCCGGTTGCCTCTGCCCGCACAACTTAGCTGCGATTACATGAGACTTGTTTTCTCATTCTGAATGAAATCATTACGAAAGAAGCATTTCCACACAAGTGTTTACATGAGCGCTAAATACTGTATAATGATTGATCACGCTAAGATGTGCGTTTACTACTTACTTTACATCCGGCATGAGCATATAGGCAGATTATGACATGATGGGCCCCTGGGCCTGGATGCATAAAGGGCCCCACCTCACAGCGCACATGTGCACAATTAAGGCCAGAATAATAACTAAGACTCTGGGCCGGATTATCCATATATCGCATCGGGCGAGTGCCCGGGGGCACCAGCCAATTTGCCTTGTTGGGGAAGGCACCACACATTCAAATTAAATTCTTTATAAGCTTTGTCATATTTTCTTTATATATTAGGCCTACTCTGCAGCCAAAATTAATCTTTAATACTAAAAGAATATACCGGTATGCATAATGAGAAAGAATCATGATTGGTGTGTAGATGCCACCCCTCCTCCATCACATTCAAATGTGTCCAGTTCAAGCATTTTGTGCGGTCAGAGAAAACCTGTTCACTGGAGGAACTGCTAAGAAAAGGTAGGCTGAAAATTACTTCCCCAAGTGCACCACACTTGGGGAAGTACTATGCTTGTCGCTTAATGCACTTTTTATGCTCTTTTTCAAAGTTCGGTTGTGATGCTTTTAAATGTTTATTTTATCCTCTTATTTTATTATTTTCTTTTCTTCTGTCATCCATTTCATGTGAAGCACTTTGAATTGCCTCTGTGTATGAAATGTGCTATACAAATAAACTTGACTTGACTTCTATCTCCAAAATTCCTGATAGCCTAAATAAATAAATAAATAAATAAATAAATAACTGTCTCCTTCTCTGTCTCTCCTGATCCCTCCTCCCTCTTTCTTTCTCTCTCTCCTCGTGGCGCACGCCCGACGTAGCCTACAATGTAGGTCTATCAAAATGCATAATCATCAAATCTCTGGGAATTGTTTTTTTTCATCCCGGGAGGATTAGCCTACTGGAATGTTTCCTGGTCAATCCAGGAGGCTTGGCAATACCATTTGGATGTGTGTGTGTGTGTGTGTGTGTGTGTGTGTGTGTGTGTGTGTGTGTGTGTGTGTGTGTGTGTGTGTGTGTGTGTGTGTGTGTGTGTGTGTGTGTGTGTGTGTGTGTGTGTGTGTGCATGCGTGCATATGTATGTATGCATGTGTGTGTGTATGTATATACTGTATGTGTGTGTATGCATGTGTGTGTGTGTGTGTGTGTGTATGTATGTATGTGTGTGTGTGTGTGTGTGTGTGTGTGTGTGTGTGTGTTTGTGTGTATGTATGTGTATGTTTGTTTGTTTGTTTGTACGTATGTATGTGGCTCAGGAGGTAGAGCGCGTCATCCACGGTCGGTGGTTCAATCCATGGCTCCTCCAGTCCGCATGTCGAAGTGTCCTTGGGCAAGACACTGAACCCCAAATTGCTCCCGATGGCTGTGCCAGCACCCTGCGTGGCAGCTGGCCGCCTTCGGTGTGTGAATGGGTGAATGTAGGCACATTGTAGAGCGCTTTGGATAAAAATGCTATATAAATGCAGTCTATTTACCATTTACCATCTATGTATGTATGTATGTATGTATGTATGTATGTACGGTATGTATATGTATGTAGGCCAGGGGTGTCCAAACCTTTTTTAATGGGGGCCAGATTAGATAATGTGGAAATACCGGGAGGCCAGCTCCTTCTCGCATCATATGGGTTATAAAAATAAATAAATGAATCACATACAATACAATTGTACTCTCAGGATTTTGTTTACCTTCTGAAAACATTAGTTCTGCTGTGTTGGTCCTACTTGGTGCTTGTCTACAAACTGTATGATAGTGCTGGCATCATTAGGTGAAGGGAAAAAAGGTTACTTGAACTTGCTTGATTAACCAATGTGTGTAGGGCCACACTATTGAGAGACAAGCCGAGGGCCACTTACAATTGATCCATGGGATGTAGGCTATGTATGTATGTAGGCTATGTACTGTATGTATGTATGTATGTATATGGAACATTTTATCAAGAATATAGGGTTGGGGGCCCTAAGGGTCCAGGCCCAGGCAAGATGGGCAAGATGCTGTATGCGGTGGCCCTGCGAAGAGGCTTGGGATTATTATTACTATTAGTATTCTTATTCTTATTTTAAGGTTAACCTTTATTTATTCAGGGGAGTCTCACTGAGAGCACTCATTTTCAGGAGCGCCCTACATCTGCTGGCCACTGTAGCTCCACTGGAGCAGTTGTGGTTAACTTAAGGGCCTTACTCACCTCAGTGGGTGGGTTATGGGTCCCCTGAGCTCTTGGGCCCCTGGGCCTGGGCCCGGTAGGCCCATTCGGTAATACATCCCCGGGCATGAGCTGACATTTTGAAAAAGATGACCTGCGTCGGCGGCCGCTTGTCACCGTTACTGCTTTGCGTCTATTTTTTGTTATTAAGCAACAGTTTGATCAGAAACAGCTCTATAGCTGCCGTGCCTACTGCAGCAACTACAGCCACGAATAATACACACAATAAAGTTAAGAGAGAGAACTGAAGTTGTGGTGCACAAGTTAATAAACATAGCCATATGCCTACTTTAATCTCTAATAGCCATAGGCCTACTGTTCCAGCAGATATTAAACATAGCCATAGGCCTACTGTTCCAACAGATATTAGACATAGCCATAGGTCTACTGTTCCAGCAGATATTAAACATAGTCATAGGCCTACTGTTCCAGCAGATATTAAACATAGTCATAGGCCTACTGTTCCAACAGATATTAAACATAGTCATAGGCCTACTGTTCCAACAGATATTAGACATAGCCATAGGTCTACTGTTCCAACAGATATTAAACATAGCCATAGGTCTACTGTTCCAGCAGATATTAAACATAGTCATAGGCCTACTGTTCCAGCAGATATTAAACATAGTCATAGGCCTACTGTTCCAACAGATATTAAACATAGTCATAGGCCTACTGTTCCAACAGATATTAAACATAGTCATAGGCCTACTGTTCCAACAGATATTAAACATAGTCATAGGCCTACTGTTCCAACAGATATTAAACATAGTCATAGGTCTACTGTTCCAACAGATATTAAACATAGCCATAGGTCTACTGTTCTAACAGATATTTCAATCAGGAGACTTGATGAATAAACAATGATTTTATTATAATGATGATGAATGATCTTTACAGAATATTATGATGAGAAAAGTTAGTTAGTCTTTGGAGCTTGACACCACAGGGAGATATCGAGATCGAGCTGACCCATTTATTCCCCCTTGTGGAGCCAGGATACTGGTCAGGGGCGTTTCTAGGTCCTGAAGACATTGGGGGCTTTAGCCAGGTCCCCCGACGGGGAGGGGGGGTAAGGGGGGAGGGGACTCCCGTCCCCCCGGCCCCACTCAAAAAAATTTGGTTTTTCCAATCCGTAAATATTTACTAAATACCCATGTTGTGAGTCATTTGAGATGGATACAGAAGAACAAGATTAGTGGGTCTCGAGGTCCAGGGACCACCAGAGGTCCTTGATAGGGTTCTGGTGGGAGTCCACTTAGCAAATTTACATATTTTATTTTATTAAATATTATATGTTAGGATGATGTCATCATTCCTACTTTGACGTCGTCATTCCTACTATGATGTCATCGATCACTGATGATGTCATGATTCATAAGTGTCTCAATCATGCCTTCCGATGGCCTCGCTGGTGATGTCATAACACATGTGATGTCATATTCTTTTATGCTATAAAGGTCCGTTCCGGCAGGCTCTCGCCAGTGATTCATAAACTCACATCAAGGATCATACAATCTCTGAAACCGTTCCCCAACCTCGAACAAGTGCAGACTCAGCTATCAAGTTCCACAACACCCAGCTTCATCAACTACCCGCGAATAGATCCACATGTCTAACACCGATCCTGACAGTATGAATCACTCTAAAGCGGATCTAGCGGACACACTTCCGCCAGTCAAGGAGGAAGCTCCCGAGACCCCAGTTTTCCCGCCGGCCACGTCAGGTGGTCCACCAGACGAGACCTTCCAAACAGCGCTGATTTCTACTATTTCTGGCCTGGGTGCGCGACTCACCGAGACGCGACGGGAGCACGCGCTCATCGCGGACAGCCTTCGGGACGTGCTCGACGGCCAGAGGGAGGCAGCTTTCAAGGCTTCCCAAGCCGATGATCGGCACGCCCTCCTGGTTGGCCGGCTGGATCGTCTCGACGGGCTAGGCCCCCAGGGCGTCATTCCGCGGTCTCCTGCCCCCCCTGCCCCTCCTGCCCCAGCTTCTGAGCGATCAGTCGCCCCAACGCCAGTTACCCGGCCGGTCGCTTCAGCTGACCCACCAGGCGGTCAGCTGGATATCTCCACTCATCCTGATATCTCCACTCATCCTGATGTCTCCACTCGTCCTATCACGTTCGGAGACTTGCCGATCATACTTAAGCGCCTGATTGCCCACCAGGAAGAAGCAATCCAGGCTGTGGCTTCCGAAGCCGCTGATCGGCACGCCCTCTTGATTGGCCGGCTAGATCGTCTCGACGGGCTAGGCCCCCAGGGTGCCATTCCGCAGCCTTCTGCCCCTCCTGCCCCAGCTTCCGAGCGCACCGTCGTTCCGGAAGTTTCCAGACCTGCTACCCCCCCGGCCACAGCGGCCGTTGCTTCTAGCTCTGCCTCTCGGCCGCCTCCAGCTGCTAAGGGCATATTCTGGGGGGGAGTTTGCGTCATCCCAGAGCAGGGGCAGCCACATTTGAGTCCCAGCAGCCATCTGTACCGTGATCTGACCGGCAGGGTTCGCATCACACCAGAGGAGAGGCAGCGCCGTTTGGACACCCGGAGCTGCCTGTACTGTGGTCGAGCCGGGCATTACCTCTCCTCCTGCTCCCGGCGTCCAGTAAGTGGTCCCACCGCTCGCCGGCCCGTGGTACTCTCAGTGGATCAAGACTCTACGTGTCCAGCCAAGAAATCTGTACGGTTGGGTAGCGTTCCCTGCAGGACCCAGGAGTGGCAGTGTGTCTCCAAGAGGGTTAAGGAGTTGGAGAGGACTGTCGATCGTCTCATTGGGAAGCTCAATCGCTGCCTGCAGATCGGCTCCGTCCCCCCGCAGGGGGCCTCCGAGTCTGCTGGCCCTGAGGCACAACCTGTGGACCTGCCCCTCGCCGAGTCTGAACCCGTACCTGAGGCACAACCTGTGGACCTTCCCCTCGCCGAGTCTGAACCCGTACCCCAGCAGCAGCCAATTCCTGTCCTTGACCAACACGTAGGTTCCAGCTTCATGCTGGGAGGTTCCCGTAGTGTCGTCAGCCCTCGGTCAAGAGCAAGAAGAAATAAGAGGCGTTTAAAGGAGGAGACGGTGGGTGACCCCCCCAAACTACAGGTCGGGAGGGCAGGCCTCGCTGAGTCAGATCCCCCTGTGGCTCTGCCTTCGGAGACGGCGGCATTTGACCCTTTTGATGGTCTCCAGCCTCCCGTGTTTGGATCGTGCCCCGGGGGATGGCCGGCCCCAGAGGATCCACCGGACCCGGTAGAAGTTCTGTCTACGTATCGGTATATCTATGGCTTCGATATCCAGTGTTAGGGGGGAGCACCTCCACTGTCCTACACCCCCTTTGGGGTCTAACCACCTGCATCTAACCACCTGCTGAAGAGCACCTCACTCTCCTACACCCCCTTTGGGGTCTGGCCACCTGCGACTAACCACCTGCTGAGGAGCACCTCCACCAGAACCTGCGGATATTTTGTCTCCCAGATGCCATTCTTGATGGCCTCATTGGACGCCAGGTGGCGTCCGTTGAGGGGAGGGTACTGTTAGGATGACGTCATCATTCCTACTTTGACGTCGTCATTCCTACTATGATGTCATCGATCACTGATGATGTCATGATTCATAAGTGTCTCAATCATGCCTTCCGATGGCCTCGCTGGTGATGTCATAACACATGTGATGTCATATTCTTTTATGCTATAAAGGTCCGTTCCGGCAGGCTCTCGCCAGTGATTCATAAACTCACATCAAGGATCATACCAATCTCTGCAACCGTTCCCCAACCTCGAACAAGTGCAGACTCAGCTATCAAGTTCCACAACACCCAGCTTCATCAACTACCCGCGAATAGATCCACATGTCTAACACCGATCCTGACATTATATCTCAATGGTACGAACCCCCCCAGTAACTCCTGTGAAGGTATTTTATTAAGGTACACGCTTCCTGTAAACCTAAATTCTGATGGTGCCGTTTTTGTATCATATGGTACTTTTATTTTGAAACTTAGAGCGGACGTAGTGATGTTATATCTACGCTACTTGACGTAAGGTGTGCTCACCGGCCGGTCGCAAAACACATGTCGCTCTTCAACCTACGGTTCTATCTAATCAAAAGCGCCTAGCTGGAATTGGGAACAACGTATTGTTTGTTGTAATGGTTTAATGAAGCAGTGATGTGTGGTTTTGTTTAATGTAACTGTGAAGTGAAGGCATTGTTATTGTGACAGTCATGCTAACGTTAGCTTCTATAGACATTGGAGTGGATGGCTGTGGCTTCATGCTGATGCTAGCGTTGTAGGTTGTATGGTTAATAATATTCTGTGTGAAGATATTTTCTGAGATAAATGGGCCTTGAGCATCAAGGCCCATTTATCTCAGAAAATATCTTCACAACTAAACAACTAAATAACATAAGATAATTTCATAGTTGTAGCTACTGTGATGCTGTGCATGTTGGCGCATGTCATTTGTTTGAATAATTTCATAGTGAGATGATGAGCTCGTGTGGAGAGGAGGTGGTGAGGAGTGAAGCAGAAACATTATGTAATGACACACTATGACAATAGTAACTGATAATTTGGTCCTGCATAGCCTACTGATATTTTCTGTTTGTTTTTTTTAGAAAACTGTTTAGAACTCTGACTTAATGATTTGGCTCTAGCCCCGGAAGCCAGGGTCTAGCGACGCCCCTGATACTGGTGATGGTGTAACCTCTCTTGATGACTGATGGATTAAGGAAACTTGGTGGAGACGGGGAGGTGGTGGGTGTGCGTTGACCAGCAGGGTTTAGAGAGACTGAATGAGACACAAAAAGGCATATTTATGCACACAGCAACCATGTGATAGGCTGCCTAAGGGGAGTGCCACAATGTGACAGGCTAGCAGTGCAGGTGAGCAAAGGTGTATGAGGTGATGTGCTGCTATGCTATTGGCTTATGGGAAACTAGGAGGCAACCACTGATTATTCAATTATCACCAGGAAGCTGACAGGTTTAACAGGTGAGCAAGCAGGAGTAGTGCAGTGACTGGGGAACCGGTGAGGATCAAGATCGTCCTGTCTGAACCTTCGTTAAAACCCCATTAAACATAGCCATAGGTCTACTGTTGCAACAGATATTAAACATAGCCATAGGTCTACTGTTCCAGCAGATATTAAACATAGCCATAGGCCTACTGTTCCCACAAATATTAAACATAGCCATGTTCCAACAGATATTAAACATAGCCATAGGTCTACTGTTCCAACAGATATTAAACATACCTGTAGCCATAGCTCTACTGTTCCAACAGATATTAAACAAAGCCATATGTCTACTGTTCCAACAGATATTAAACATAGCCATATGTCTACTGTTCCAACAGATATTAAACATAGCCATAGTTCTACTGTTCCAGCATATATTAAACATAGCCATACGCCTACTGTTCCAACAGATATTAAACATAGCCATAGGCCTACTGTTCCAACAGATATTAAACATAGCCATAGTGTTCCAACAGATATTAAACAAAGCCATAGGTCTACTGTTCCAGCGGATATTAAACATAGCCATAGGCCTACTGTTCCAACAGATATTAAACATAGCCATAGGCCTACTGTTCCAACAGATATTAAACATAGCCATAGGCCACTGTTTCAACATATATTAAACATAGCCATAGGCCTACTGTTCCAACAGATATTAAATATAGCCATAGGCCTACTGTTCCGGCATTTTATTCTGATTGAGGTTCTATTCTGATTACAAGTGGAATAGAAAGGCTTTTGTCTCGCTCCAGAACTAAAGAGAGCACTCTATGTGTTTTTGTTTGTTTGTTTTATTCTGTATGGCTAAGCACTCAGCAGCCACTGCAAACAAGCTGTAGTTTTTGAACAACTCCAAAGAAGCCTTTGATATGTATTGACCCTTTGGCTATAACATCAGATTTTAAGTGTGCACGCCACAGGGAACAGAGCATGAGGGTTTTCCTCCGCCATGCAGCCTGGCTGGCGTGCCTTTGTTTCTGCCTTTCATCTTTGTTCCATCAACGTGTGATTGTCCTGAAAGGGTACGTCAAGCTCCTCCAGCCTGTTCTGGATAATGGTGGACAAATCAAGCCCTATTGATTCAGGGGCTACTGAAGCCCAGAAACTGTGCATTGATTTATGGGTGTTTGTCCTGGATGACATTTCATATGATAGCTGACATTTTGATCTTGGTGGCTGCTGACATCTTGGGTGCAGTCCAAAGGGATTGCAAAATACAAGGCTACATTTTTGGGGGAATCATTTGACTAATATAGCTTGACTAATATAGCATCACTGTTCTGTATATTTTTTCCAGGTATTGGTTTGTAATAATTTGTTTTGCTTTGAATTCCTACAAATCCCTATCCACTGCTGTCAACAGAATGCTATTATGAAAACTTCCGTTTCCCAAACAAAATCCACTTACTGCGTGGCATGAGTGTCCTCTCCACAGCATCACTTGGAATGCAAATTTAAATTCACTCTCAGTAAATCTCCACAAAACAATGTTCGCACGAGACAGTTTATAGCATCATGTGTTTCATCCTGTTGAGTGGAGTGAGCTCATAACACACTGGTCCAATGCACTGCTGGGCATTTGCCATACCTGTTTCACAGCTGCCACCACATTGTACCCCATGCCTCGATGCCTTGATGCACAGAGCGGGTGAATACTCTATGTATATTTGTACAGTGACAGTCTATTGCTGTGGCTGCAAGGCACATGATACGGCAGCAGGTTGTTTTGGAGCTTGTCAGTAGGCTATGTATCAGCCATTTCAAACAACACTTTCTGTATTGTAATTGGTAAATGCAGTTATTGCCCCAGCATATTGTTCTATATTAGGTTGGATTATGAAAATAAATGTTATTTTTCATTATGCGCCACTGCGACGGCCCGTGGAAGGAGAGCAGAAGACGAAGCGTCGCGTGCGCCTGGACGCCCAAGAACGCGTGTGAGCGTGCCGGAGGGGGAGGCCGCTCGGCGTGGACGTGCGAGAGGCCGCAGACGAAGATCAGCAGAGGCAGCTGCCCCGAGAGCGGGGAGACGCCGGGGAAATGCAGGCCGCCGGGCCGCCATGTCCTTCCTGGTCGCACTGACCTCCAGGCCGCCGCCCCGGAAGCGGAAACGGCCCCATTCGTAGCTCCGCCGAGCCGACAGGGGTCGTCAAGAGCCATTCTGCTGTCCCTGCTAGATGCTAGCAGATCAGTAGATGCTCGTCTGAGGGCCCTGGAAACCCCCCCCCCCCCATTCCCCCCACGTTCGCCGCAGCCCAGCTGGCGCAGCAGCCGATCCTGCCCCCGCCCGTGCAGCAAGCCGACGTGCTCCCCACCACCACCACCAGCGGGTCCTCCCAGGTGCATGCCCATACCCCCGACTCCCTTTGCAGATATTTCAATGAAAACGTGTGCACATATCCCAAATGCAATTTCCTGCATGCATGTAGCACCTGCGGGGACGCCCACCCCCGCTCCCGCTGCCCGCAAAGGACCCGCCCCCCACCAAACAAGAAATATTGATTTACATTGCTTTGAAAACACCACATGTACTGTAGGTGTCCCTTGTGTTTTGATTAAATAAAGCGAGTTGATTGACAATTTACCTGGTCCGTGATCCGATCATCCTATCATTAAACGCCCACTAATAACAATAGTAATAACACAACTAAGAGGAGGGGGAAAAAAAACAAACAAAAAAAAACAAACATACATGTTAAAAGCCGACAACCTCTGGGGGGAAGATCCGGATCCGGATTCGGATTCCGGACCCCTCATCGTACAATTCGGCTCACCATACAAACCCCTAAGTCACCCAAGTCCAACTCCAAGTCAAGTCACCCAGGCCAAGTTGGGAACCCTTAAGTCACTAAGTCACCAACCCCTAAGTCAGGGGGAAGATCCGGATCGCCATACAAACCCCTAAGTCATCCAAGTCCAGCGCCAAGTCAAGTCACTAAGTCACCCAGGCCAAGTCGGGAACCCCTAAGTCACTAAGTCACCCAGGCCAAGCCGGGAACCCCTAAGCCACTAAGTCACCAACCCCTAAGTCATCCAAGTCCAGCGCCAAGTCGGGATATCACTAAGTCACCCAGGCCAAGTCGGGAACCCCTAAGTCACTAAGTCACCAACCCCTAAGTCATCCAAGTCCAGCGCCAAGTTGGGAAGTCACTAAGTCACCCAGGCCAAGTTGGGAACCCCTAAGTCACTAAGTCACCAACCCCAAGTCGGGAACCCCTAAGTCACTAAGTCACCCAGGCCAAGTCGGGAACCCCTAAGCCACTAAGTCACCAACCCCTAAGTCATCCAAGTCCAGCGCCAAGTCGGGATATCACTAAGCCACCCAGGCCAAGTCGGGAACCCCTAAGTCACTAAGTCACCAACCCCTAAGTCATCCAAGTCCAGCGCCAAGTTGGGAAGTCACTAAGTCACCCAGGCCAAGTTGGGAACCCCTAAGTCACTAAGTCACCAACCCCTAAGTCATCCAAGTCCAGCGCCAAGTTGGGATATCACTAAGTCACCCAGGCCAAGTCGGGAACCCCTAAGTCACTAAGTCACCAACCCCTAAGTCATCCAAGTCCAGCGCCCAGTCGGGAAATCACTAAGTCACCCAGGCCAAGTTGGGAACCCCTAAGTCAATAAGTCACCAACCCCTAAGTCATCCAGCACCTCAAGCGGACGCTCCCGCTGGTCTTCATCAGCTCTCCAGCTACACCCGCCCGGAGCAGGCGGCCATACCGTGGCTCAAAGAACCCTCCTTCCTCAATCGGCGAGCATGGCAACAAACAGTGTCCCGGGCTCCGTGCCAAAATGTCTCGTTGGTGGTGGCTCCCCGAAAAGCACAGCGCCCAGTAGGCGCAGTAAATCTCCCGGATCATTTTTGGGGGAGAGAGAGAGTCGAGAGAGAGAGTCCGGCGCGCAAGGCCCGACCGAGCTGGGAAGCGCCAGCCGCAAGTAGCCATAAGTCGTTAAAAAGGTCGAAGGCCAGAAAAGTACAATCAATTACTAATGTACCAAGATCGAAGGCCCGACCGAGTTGGGAGCGCCAGCCGCAAATAGCTGTAAGTCGCTAAAAGGTCGAAGGCCAGAAAAGTACAATCAACTACCGGTGCCCGCAGATCTCAATTAACCTCCGGTAATCAGATCTTCCTTTTGGGGGATCTCCTAGCCTATGCAGATGCCCTCCTCTTGCCTCAAGAGCAGCGCCACTGGCTAATGGAGTCATGCGCCAAAGTATTTGCCATGCATGCCGATTGCTAAATAAAGCTTGTTAAATCCTACCAACCGGCCTCTCATGATTGAAGTGAGGTCTCTAGACCATATTTCAAGCAGAAGGCCATTCGTGCATAATCTAATCCGATCACCCCTGACGTCAGTCAAGTTCTAGTATGACGTGGTCAGTCAAAGTCTTAGTATGACATCCGTAATGACGTCAGATATGACGTCAGTTAATTCTCATATATATAGCAAGGGTTCTACGTCACCTCTCTCTCTCTGGCCGATCATAACAGCAGCTAGCTTCACGGCAGTCCATCTCCCCTGAAGCCGTCCTCTGAAGCGTTGTGTCGCCCCACCCACCTCCCCAGTCCGCCACCAACGAGTCGTGACTCCCCCACGGGGGGGGGGGGGATCTCCTAGCCCAGGGGTGCCCACACTTTTTCAGCTTGCGAGCTACTTTTAAAATGACCAAGTCAAAGTGAGCTACCAAGCATATTTATTTATATATATATACACTGAGTATACAGTGGAAAACAGTGGAACAGTGGAAAAACAGTGGAAAAACAGTGGAAACAGTGGAAAAACAGTGGAAACAGTGGAAAAACAGTGGAAAAACAGTGGAAACAGTGGAAAAACAGTAAAAAAAAAAAAAAAAAAAAAAAAAAATTTTTTTTTTTCTTCCTCAATGCCATGCGATCGACCACACTACCTTCGCGATCGACCGGTCGATCGCGATCGACGTATTGGGCACCCCTGTCCTAGCCTATGCAGATGCCCTCCTCTTGCCTCAAGAGCAGCGCCACTGGCTAATGGAGTCATGCGCCGGGGGATCTCCTAGCCTATGCAGATGCCCTCCTCTTGCCTCAAGAGCAGCGCCACTGGCTAATGGAGTCATGCGCCAAAGTATTTGCCATGCATGCCGATTGCTAAATAAAGCTTGTTAAATCCTACCAACCGGCCTCTCATGATTGAAATATAAACCAGACTAATTTGTTGAAACAGTGGTTTTGGTTTTGGTGAACGCTATGATTAGCATATTAATAACAACCTGTAAATAGGATTATGGAACACTTTGTGAAAGGGACGGAACAGGAATCATGGGTCTTCAGCTAACAGTGCGGGGGGATGTGGTAACAAAAAAGCTTGGAGAGGTTGATGATATCCATTGATCCATTGACTGAACCTGCAGAGTAGCAGCTTTTATGGATGCATGCATAATACGTTGTCTATGCACCGGCATTGAACAGATTACTCAGAAATGTAACCTGAGCTGGCTAGCACTCTATAAAACATTATAAAACGGCTCTCTCAAATCAAGCAATCTGATTGGTTCACAGCCATTGTATAAATCCAATAACCGAGTCAATAACCCATGGCCATGGGTTATTGGACTCGGTTATTGGTTGCCATGGCAACTCTCTTACTAAAAGCCTTTGGTTTCAAAAAAAACAAATGGCGGAGACAGCTGTCAGATCCTTGTGAATCGATCTTCACTTATAACTTTACTAATACTTCGCAGAAAATGATGTTTTGTACAAGAATAGACGCGGGCTAATGTCTTAACCCCTCTCTCGCGCGCCCTCACTCTTAACCCCGCATTTCTAAATAAGACGTAATGTTACTTGGTGTCGGCATACGGCTCTGGTGTCGGGCTTTGCAAAACGCTCTCAGCTTCTCAGCAAGCGCCAGGATTGGCCAATGTCGACTTCAGTCTCCAGAACGATCCAATCAAATCACCCGCACGTCTATCTTCTTGCTAGAGGTCCCGCCTTACAGTAGTGTTTCAACTGACTCTATCAGAATACAATGCCAGTCGGACTTATAGTATTATTATTATTATATTATTATACTTGGAAACCGTTTTATAAAAGCAATATAGCACTCGAGCTGCGTGGTGTTGTGGAATATATCCCGCTGATAAGCTGTTATCCCACGAGGCCGCAGCAGGCTCTCGTGCTATATTGCTTAATTATCTGTTAATTACTATTTTTTTTATTACTTCTGATTTTACTTTTTTTTTTTCAATATTTTTATTCAATTTTAAATTTTACAAGACAAGACAACGACAAAGACAAAAAACAAAAACAAAATGACAAATGAATGAGAATATGATAAAATAAATTAAATTAAATTAGATGTACAAGGCAAAAGGCAATACTCAGGTGGCAATATCACTTCGGTTGAGGTATCCAATAGTCAGTGTCTCTGCTAGGTTAGGGTCAATATATTTCAGGTAGGGCTCCCACACTTTATAAAAGACATCGGTTGTTGAGTGCAGCATACATGTCATGAACCCCAGAGGCATAAGCTGCATAATTATCTGGTGCCAGTTCCTCTTTGTTGGAGGTTTGTCTTTAATCCAAAATAAAAGAATATTTTTTCTAGCAGCAAAAGTTAATAAATTAAATAGCCGTTTGTGATGTTTATAAACGAGTTTCTTATGGGGAAGACCAAGAATAAGGCTGACAGGGTCTGGGTCCAACTCCACACCAAAGATGACACTCAACTGCTGCACTATGTCTGACCAGTATCGTTCTATCTTAGGACATGACCATATGCAGTGAGTGTAATCTCCCACCTCTATCTTACACTTAAGGCAGAGGGGAGACAGGCTAGCGTCCATTTTATGGCTGGGTGATATTTGCAATCTATGTATAATTCTTAGCTGCATCGACCACAGTCTGTTGCACACAGAAATTATTTTGGCATTCTCAAATATATCACACCAGTCCTCGTCATCAATCTCCACCTCAAGGTCCCTCTCCCATATCTGCTTGGTGGCCAGGGTGTTCAGAGTAGAGGTAGACCTTAATAAGCTATAAAGAAAACCAATAAAACCTTTACTTGGACCAAGTGAGAGTACCCTTTCGACCTCAGAGGCTTCTATATTTGTTGTTAATGTTGTACGCCGGAGTATGAAGTCCCTCACCTGCAGAAACCGAAAGAAATTTTGGTGTGACAAATTATATTTTTGCTGTAACTGGTTAAAGGACATCAGGGTAGGGCCATCAAATAAATATCCTAAAACTAGCAGCCCCCTATCCTTCCAAATGTTAAAACCAAGGTCACTAAGACCTGGAGGGAAGTCAGGGTTCCCCTGAATTGAAGTAAGAGGTGATGTTAGTTTGGTTCGGCCCTCCATCGATCTAACCAATTTCCATGCCTTTAGAGTATTAATAACAATTGGGTTTTTACACAGGCTTTTTACTGAAGCAAGGTTTCTAAGAAATAACAGGTTTCTGAGCAGACAATCACACTGAGCGGCTTCAACATCTAGCCATATAGAGGACTGGTGTCCCCTCAGCCACTCAGCCATAAACCTTAAATGTGCAGCTGCCTGATACCATTTCACATTTGGGAGATCTAAACCACCAGCAGCTTTAGGCAATTGTAGTTTTGCCAGTTTCAATCGAGGCCGTCTTTTGTTCCATATAAATGAGCTCAACCAACCTTCAATGATCTTAACCACCTTATTTGAGAGAATAATGGGCACCATCTGGAGTGGATATAAAATCCTTGGTAGGGCGTTCATCTTGATGAGCGCGACCCTACCCAACCAAGACAGCGGCAGGGACGCCCAACGTTCAAGATCACACTTAATAATATCTAAAAGAGGAGTAAAATTAGCGTTGTACATCTGTTCAAATGAGGGCGTTATGCGTATACCTAGGTATACGAAACCAGAAGGGGACCAGCGGAATGGGAATGGTTCAGGGGCATCGGGGACTGTCTGAAGAGAACCCAGTGGCATAACCTCAGAAAAATGTATCTTATACCCTGAAAAGGAACTAAACAAAGTAATAGTATCAATGAGGCATGGGACAGAAATATTTGGGTTGGTTAAGAATAAAAGTAAATCATCAGCATATAAATTAATTTTATGCTCCTTTTCTCTAACAAAAACTCCAGAGAACACGGGTGACTGGCGTATAGCCTGGGCGAGCAGTTCGATGGCGACGGCGAAGAGAAAAGCGCTGAGAGGGCAACCCTGGCGGTTGCCACGCCCCAGAGCGAAGTTTTTTGAGCGCAAACCATTTGTAATGACCGCCGCCTGTGGGTCATTATAAAGAATTCTAACCCAGTTGATAAAAGTATCACCCAGGCCGAAAACATTCATGGTATGGAAGAGGTAAGACCATTCGACACGGTCGAATCCCTTCTCCGCGTCCAAAGAAAGCACCAGACCGGCCCCCCTCTGTTCATGCTGATTTTACCCTGTTAACTTGCAAAACTTGGTTTGGTAGTTTCTATTTACTTGGCCCCCATAGTTCAAACACCAATATACTGCATGCCACTTAACATAGTAAACTGGGGAGCAAAAAACATGCCAAAACAATGTCCCAAATCTTACTCAGAAGCATAGCACTGAAAAGGCCAATGGATTTTGGGGGCGTTAGAAAAAAATCTAACAAGCTGTCAATGTCAAGCTGGCCTTCCTAGCATTAATAGGCAAAGAGATGGTAGTCATTTAGACTTGGCTTTCAGTTATTCTGCTCTTTCCAGAGCAGACAGTAAGCTGATGACAGTTAATACAAGGAGTATACAGTATAGTTTGCAGTCGCTCAGCAGCACTAGTCACTTCTGTATAAAGATAAATAAGGGAAGCATTACAGATGTTACCTGTTTGGAAATACCCTATTGCCGCGAATAGGGATGGGTACCGTTCACATTTGAACCGATACCGGTACGGTACCGGTACCTGGAATTCGGTACGGTACCCAAAACGGTACCATTTTCGGTACTTTACACACTCTATTAACAAAAAAATTACAGTTGTAAAAAAAAAAAGTCCAAACTTCTCAATTTCAACATTGTTCTTTATTTAGCACATTATTTATTTAGCACCAGACAAAATAAAACTCCTCCCTACAATACCTCCCTACCTCTCCCCTCCCAAACCAAGAGTTGTAGCAGCAAGGTTAGTTTAGTGGGGTTGGGGAAATAGTACTTGATGTCCAACACAGCTTCCAGCAGGGCCTGGTCTTCATCTTCAAAGAGCTCTCCAAGTGCTGAAAGTTTCTTCTGTTTATTGAGTGGTATCTGAAAATAAAAAAAGGCATCGTGATTCATCAAGCATTATTTGTGTTATCAATAGAAAGAAGTGTCAGTGCTATGCACATCTTAACACATTCACTGCCAGCCGTTTTTTTTTTTTTTACTGTAGGTAGCTTCTGCCAAGGTTTTTTTTTGAGGATTCTGGCTCATCTTTCAACAGCCGAGGATTATTTTCTGCTAAGATTTTGTGAACACAAAATATCTCAAAAGAACTAATAGAATGTGTGCTTTCTCTGTCTAAAAGAGTTAGTTTGTAGAGTTAGTAGTTATGTAGGCATTAGCACTTGAATACAGCATGGTTTCAGCGTCTGAAAATTTAAGCTGAGAAAAATGCCTTTTTGTGAAATTCGATAGAACAGTCACTTTAACCATTCATTTTTGGCATCAGTAAGACGTCAGACATCTAAACAATAGTTTTGAACAGTAATTTCCTCCATAACAGCAGGAAACCCCCCTCTCCTTCAAACTCCTCCCTCCGTGTGTGTTCTCCTCCTGCCTCCCTGGCTCTGCAGCGGGCGTGTCACAAGCGAGTTGCTGCTGCTGCTGCTGCCTGTCTGCTGGCGGCCGCTCTTTGGGCGAGTCTGGATGGGCTCGCTCGTTTCTTGGGGTTTCGGTTGAGAGCTTTGATGAAGCTTTTGCGATTCTGGTCTTATTTATGCTGCGTGTTTCAAAGTGTGTTCCACCCGTAATCTATTATGCAAATTTGCAATCCCCCACCGCCAGCTCCCTGCGCGAAAGCGAACGCGTTTTCGCCAATCCATTTTCATGAGAATGGCTTCCTCACGCGGCTGTTTTTGCTTGGCTTTCTCTCGTCTGGAGAGCACTGTCGCCACTTAGTGGGTCGGTAAAATAGATTATACACATTCAATACCTCCCATATTTTAATATGAGATGTAAAAGGGGTTGATCGACGTCCCACCGTCAAAAAATAAAAATAAAAAATTTGGACGAGATATCTCGTCAACGGCAGTCAACCGGTTTTTTTTTAAGACGAGATATCTCGTCAACGGCAGTGAACGTGTTAATAGAAATGACAATTTATTGTTAGTAACATAGCTTAGGCTACACTATGAATAACACACCCATTATCACTCGTCATTATGCAAAATAATAATTTACCTGAACCATATCCACCGCTGAGAAGAGGGTGAATCGTGTCTCCTCCTGTGCGGCTGTCACTGGCACATGGTTACCTAGCAATGAAAGCAAGAGTGCAACGTTAAAAAACACGTCTCACGGTCGGTGATACGAGCTGATGATAATTATTATAGAACGTTAACAACGCTAAGCTATAAAGCTAACTCAGCCAAGAAGACAGTGAAAAGCCCTGTTATCTAACAACCACAACGGCAGTGAAACAACTTATCCAGCTAACGCTAGCAAATTAAATAACGTTACCTGATGTTGTAGAAGTCGATGCCTCTCTCAAGTTCCGTCATCATCCTCCTGCAAGACTTCAGCTAACGTTACAGCTGACGAGCTGAGGAGGTGGCTAACGTTAGCTGCCGTGCGGTGCTGCTTCATTCACTCAGGTTATCTAACACGTTACAGTCTTCAGCATTTAGCTAAATACATCTTGTGTTTGACCATGCTTCCTCAAGTTTGAGGTGTTTCCCTAGTCAGCTTTGCAATTCACATCACAAATGTTGCAACCAGTGTTGTCTGAGTCTATCTTGGTAAAGTGTAGCCACAGCTTTCGGCTGGCCCTGTTTTGCTTTCAGGATCTTCAGGTAGAGTGACGTATTGACGTAACGCGCTCTCACGTGTTGCCTTAAGGTTCCGTCGGAATTTCTATTTTACCCACTCTCTTTCTATTACTCAGTTGCGTTCAAGTACCGAAATTTGGTACCGTTCGTTTATATGTGAACTGGTACGGGGCAGTACCGACGTATTTCGGTCGGTGCCTGTAAAAGTACCGAGTTCGGTACCCATCCCTAGCCGCGAAAGTAGTCACGGTAATGAATTTCACAGATTCCAAAGGTATCAGTCTTATCACTCTACAACTCCCTGACTCACTCTAAGGCCATGTCCACACGGAGACGAGTTTAGGTGTATCCGCTAAAGTTTTTTGTCATATAGACGTTTCGTCCAGATGGAACCGCGTTCTGGGACTATACGTTCTGGGAGTATACGCTCATTTTTCAAAACGGGTCCCAGAGTGATTAAATCTGAAGACGCCACCCTTGCATTTCCGTGTTTACAACCCATACGCATCTTTCCTGAAACGATGACGCCATAGCCCCACCTCTCTCCACCAGCAACAATAACAATCATGGCAGTAGCTGCTGAGCATGTTGGAGATCTTGCAGCAAAATATAATGCTCCTCTATTACCACCGTCAGCAACAAGTGGACACGGAGAACAGCGTGTAGCCTACAACATCCTCAGGGCTCCACACAGCTGACTCTACCCATCCACCCCTCCCCTCCCTTCATCGGATATTTCCCAGAAGGCTTAGCGGCGGCTACATTTTTACAATAACACAAACAAAATCAGGCTTAACGTGTTAGATAGAAATTATATTTATTTTTAATACAACATGCAATTCTGGAATATTTTAATATTGGACAAAATGAAATGAAATGAAATATAAACCCTGAGTGTAACCAACATACTCTCTTGCCCTATATATAGCCCTCGTAAATACAACGTGAATAGGGAAGTGAGAGGTTTGAGGAACACGCGGTTGCACTGTGATGTCTGTGATATCCGCTCGTGTCCACTCCAACAAGACTTTAGCTTACTTGACGCAACTTTTTCCAATAAAAACACATTTATGCCATGAGTTTATATAATGTATATTTATGTTGCATCATTTAGCCTGTGCTGTGATGTGCAGGAGCGGCCAATACGCTGGGATGTGTTTGCAACATGTCTAAAGATCATGGAAGTGGATGATATCAGGAATGTCACCGATAGTTAACGTTCTATATTGTAGGCTACAGGGAGACCATCAGCCCTGCTGAACAGCTCTGCATTTGCCTGTATACTGTAGGTTTCATCATTTTATTCATCGACATGGCAAACCTCCCCACAAAGCCAAGGGTTTAAGCTGCTCGCTACAGTGAGATACACATTATAGACTGTGCGCCCCTAGAGGTTGTATGCCATTATTGACGAGATTGTCTTTCTCTGTTATTCTACAGCGGTTTCAGTGGTTTCATGTGGATACACACATTTCTTGAAACGTTTCCATGTTTATGGAAAACTTTTCTGAAACGAAAAAAAAAAAGATAGCTTCCGTCTCCGTGTGGACATGGCCTAAAACTCACTGAGCTAGCAGCCAAATAAAAACACTTAGCCATATCATCCTTTGCGCAGCCGTTTGCGCACCTCTTATGCTATCTTCCCTGCATCTTAAGCTATCTTCTGCCTCCACCATTCGGTTTTGCGCTGTAATCTAAGCACAGACGCAGTTGTAGGCGTGGCCCAGGCATGTCCGTGTGCCTCTTAGCCTATCATCTGCCTCCCGCAAGTGTCATTTTGCGCTCTGGCGAAGATACCATCGCCATGTTCCGAGCGTAAACACAGGTTTGGGCGTTGCCCATGCCAAAATAGGCGTTCCAGTGCAATGTGTTAGAAAAAAGGGCCTTTGATGCTCTCAATTTTAACACCACCAAATAGCAGGTCTTAGCGCAAAAAAAACACTACGCCAGGCGTACGCCTGAGTGCACACAGTATTCTTTCCGTAGTGCAGGAAATCCTTGCTTGGATACATTATGCACGGCATGGATGTTACTCTCTCTCCAACACCTCGCGCGCGCACACAATCTTCCCTCCTCAGAATGCCACCAGTAGGCTATACAGTAATCTCCTTTCCCTGCAATTGCACCATGCAACAATAGCTTAACCCGAGTGGACAATTCTGATATAGGCTATTGAAATGGATAGGCTAGAATTAAAATCTCACACATCCCTACCCTATTAAAGAAACTAATATTTTTAAATGTGTGTTATAGCCTACAGTATATGAACGAAATGACTAATTACAGTAAGCGCACGCTTTGGGACATGGGGATATTCACTGCGTAGCTGCGCGGCAGCCCTTTGGTGTGTTTCAAATGGATCGTTCCATCAGCATCAATTTTTGTTACGAATCCGAACTGGTTCATCCTCCAATTCTCTCCCTCTCTCCTCTCTTTCTCTCTCTCTCTCCCCTCTCTCTTTCTCTCTCTCTGCTTGCCCACGTACGACACTCAGCAAGAAAGAAGCTGCTGTCACAGACGTGACGGCGGTGATGCTGTGGCTTTTAAGGGGATTGATCTCATACTTGTGAATACTGTTTTGGGCCTATATGGAGGTTTGCCTGAGATGACGCCAAGTGCAGCGAGCCGACACGCCCACAATTAGGGCTTTGCGCGGCGCTAACGCAAAATCACCTTTGCGACAATAGAGCCCTTAGTGCCATGACAGGCAGCAGCAAAAGGCTACTTTGAAGCAGGTAAGATCTATGCACTATTTTTGGCAGAAATGACAACTTCTATTCAAATGGTTTAGAATTGTTCCTGTATGAAAGCTTCCTAGAGTAGCTGCCCAAAAAGGGCCTGCATATGTTATACAGTACATCTGCAGAAAAAAGGTACAAAATCAAACACAGAAGGATTCCCACAATGGGATTTTTTGCAATGCTGCAATGTTCAATTCATATTGTGACAAATAAGTATATTTCTTGTGTATCCTGTGGGTACTCACAAATGTGAAATGTTGAGCGTAATTTCTCTAAAGTGCAAAATGGTTCAATGTCAAGGCGAAGGGACAAACCAAATCTTCCAGATGCTTCAGATGAAGGCGCTGGCAAATTAGAACATCTGGCTAGCTTCTTGAAAAATATTGTTTTACTATCATGGCTCTAAATCAATTTGGCTTTAACTAATTGGGTGATAATTATGGATGGTAAGCCTGAGGTAATTCTGCATGAATACATAAATGCTTGCCCATGCATGTACTGTATGAGATCTACAACCCTAATTCAGTGCTTCTATGTCATCACCTGCTGCACAGAGAGTGTTTGAAACACTAGCCTAAGTCACAGTCAATAGTCCCCGGTCAAATTCACTGTGGTACACATCAGTGAATAGAAAAAGAAAAAGAAAATCCGCACTCTGTTCTTTAAGCTCCCACGGTGCAAATGTAATGTTTCGACCCTCACGGGTCGAAACGTTGCATTTTTGTAATTAAAAACTCACCGTGGGAGCTTAAAAAGCAGTGTGCAGATTTTCTTTTTCTTTTTCTATACGTGTATTTTTTCCAGCACCTGTTGAAATAGACTCTTGGATGTGCGTACACTCTACTCTTCTACATATCGGTGAATAAACATAATCATTTCTACAGTGTGTTGAACACTGACAGTGACTTGGTGGGATAATAGAGAATATCTGTGCTCAGCAGCATCTTGCACTGCTGACCCACTGGCATCTTAGGAAATGTGTGCATGCATTTCTCTCCCTCGGCTGGCATCCCAGAATTAGTCCAGTCTCTCCGTCCTATTATGAAAAAAAGCTCAAATTGAGTGAGGAATGTCACATCACATTTGAAAACCAACTACCGCATCTCAAGCGTTGGCTTACACCATACTCTCTCAATATGTAATTGTCAATGCCCTATGGTCAAATACCGAATCCAAGAATGCTACGTCGATAACTGTGTCCTTGTAGAGAAAGTTCTTTCCAAGTTGTGCTGGAGACAGCAAACTTCTCATGAAAGTAGGCACGGAGAAGCATCTTTATAGCACTGTTTGGAAGTGATGTGTCATTCTCACAATAAATCTTTGGGGCTTTCCGTTCGCTCTCGTCAGCCAAGTCACCATCCGATGCGTCCTTGGGCTGGCAAATAAACTTCCGGGACATCATCCATCCTCCATCCCCCTCTTTTTTTTGAGTCACATTCACATCTAGAATGATAACTATAAATACAGAGATAAACTACAATGAGACATTGTATTTTTATTTCGGTGCCGAGTAGAGCAAAATGGTGGTCTCGACCTAGTTTCAAGATGGAGACTAGTCATGTTAACTCATATCACAATAGCCATCAGCTCTCAGCATAAGTCAAGTGTAAGTCAAGTGTGACGTCTGTTATGACATGTGTCTCCGCAGTATGACGTCGGTTATTACGTGTGTCTCCTGACTCATCACCCCATCCTCAATAGCCAATCAGCCCTTGTCAATATGACGTCTGTTATGACGTCGCTGCCGAGCCTATGACGTGGCAGTACATATAGCCATGGTCAGCGCGTCATCATCCTCTCTCTCCCTGATCGTTCACCTCAGTGGTTGCTGTAACTGGGCTGATCGTATCCTCTGAAGCTATGTTTCGCCCCACCCACCTCCCCAGTCCAGCAACTTCTGTGTACCACTGCAGCAGAAACAAGTATTTTGATTGATTGATTTATTTATTTGGTGAAATGTCAACAAAGATACAGGGTACAGACAATCACGAGGATAAAAACACAATAAAGCCTGGCTATTTCAAGCACTGGCTTGTTTCCATTGCGGTCCTCAACGAACAACATAGAGACAAAAACACACACGAATGGGAATCACCTTCTATACTCAAATTAAGACTATTACATTATTACTAGATTGGATAGGAATAATGGCACGCTTGAATATTATACAATACATAAACATTTGTTGTTACATGTAAGGAATTAACATCCGTTGAAAACAAAGAAAACGAGGGGGGGGGGAGTGGGTTTGCGGGGGTCGGGGGTTTGCAGTGGGAAGTGGAGGGAGTAGCTCGTCCACAGCAACACTGGAGGCTATGCTATCATTCATAGCAGATCCATATATCTATGGCTCCAGTAAGATGTATCCGATCGAAGGAGGGGGGGCGGGGTGAGCGTGGTGGGAAAGGGTGCAAGAGCAGCAGGGGCTGATGGAGACGGTCGGACGTGGTGGGGGATGGTGGAGGACGGGGTGGTGCTGGGGGAGTGCGTGCGTGACCATGTGTGATTGGCCTATGAGTCTAGGGTCCATGAGTGTGTGTGTGTGTGTGTATGTCTGAGCCTCCTTCGTCTGAACACAGCGTTGCTGCGGAGATGGCCTCAATCTAATCAGTCCAAAGTTCATGGCGTCAGATGTCAGGGTAAGGGGGGTGAATAGATGAGCTTAGTTGCATACGAAAATATCAGGGGAGGAATTTCTGCTGCGTCCTTGGCAGCTCCGGGTCCAGATTAGAATGAAAATGTTTTGGTTGCCTGAATTCCTTTCAGGTCACACAGACCAAACAGAACAGGTCTCAAGTCTCTGAATCCCAACATTAGTTAATTCTTATGCAGATCAGTGGAAATTTCCATGATATAATCCAGCCTTGGGTCAATCGCTGTTGTCTTCCCGTACCCCGCGGCGAAAAGATCCGTCTGGGCAGAGGGTGGGGGTTCCCCGGACCTCGCATTCCTCAAAGTTTAGTTGATTTGCGTTGAGATACCAGCTTAATAAATCCAATAAATCCATGTTTGTCATTTCGAATAGACAAATGCAAGTTTGCTCCGGCTAGGGTGGTGTTGCAGGCAGAGGGAAAGGTGCAGGAGAGGAGGGGTGGAGAGAGCGAGCAGAAAAGCGTCCGTCTCCCTCCAGAGCTGAAGTAGGAATTTCAGTGTATGAAATACACTGAAAAGCTGTACCAAACAAACTAGTATGAAATATACTGTGTGAATTAGTCAAAAGTACAGCCTGCTAGAGGGAGCTCCTGCTCCAGGTCACGGTCGACAAGCGGATCCGGGTTTATCCAAACCGGAAACCTTGGATGACCAGCAACGTCCAGGCACTCCTGAGAGCCCGCAATGCTGCATTCAGGTCAGGAGATCAGGCCCTGTACAGCGCAGCAAGAGCAGAGTTGCGGAGAGGCATTAAAGGGGCCAAGGAGGTGTACAAAAGGACGGTGGAGGACCACCTTGCTGACAACAATCCACAACAGGTGTGGCAGGGTCTAAAACACCTCACAAACTATAACACCTCGTCGGCGGGCAGCGTCGATGCCAGTCGGGCAGAGGAGTTGAACCATTTCTTTTCCCGCTTTGAGACAACTCCACCTCACTCAGCTGTTCTGCCCCCACAGACCACGAGCCCACTCACCCTACAGGAACATCAAGTGAGATGCGTGTTCAGGTCTCTGAACACGAGGAAGGCTGCAGGGCCGGATGGGATTCCCGCCAGTGTCATCAAGGCATGTGCCAACGAGCTCTCGGGGGTCTTTACCAAGATCTTCAATCTCTCCCTCGCACAGGCCTCTGTCCCACCCTGCCTCAAGACGGCTACTATAATCCCGGTCCCTAAAAGCAATACCATCACGAGTCTCAATGACTACAGGCCCATCGCACTTACACCTGTGGTGGCTAAATGCTTTGAGAGACTGATGTTAGCCCACATCAAGGACTGCCTCCCCCCCTGCCTTTGACCCCCATCAATTTGCATACAGGGAAAAGAGATCCACAGACGATGCCATCTCCTTGGCTCTCCACACTGCTCTGAGCCACTTGGAACATCCAGGGTCCTCCGTCAGGATGCTCTTTGTCGACTACAGCTCGGCATTTAACACCATCCTTCCTGACATCCTAGTGGACAAGCTGGTTGCCCTGGACTTCCCCTCATCCACCTGTGCCTGGATCAAAGACTTCCTCACAAACTACCCACAATCTGTCAAAATCAGGACACACAGCTCCTCCACCCTGACGCTCAGCACTGGCTCCCCACAGGGCCGCGTGTTGAGCCCGCTCCTGTATGGCATCTACACCCATGACTGCATTCCCACCCACCCCACCAACACCATCATCAAATTCGCAGATGACACCACCCTGGTGGGGCTCATAACGAATAATGATGAGACGACGTACAGGGACGAGGTGCAGCGGCTGGTGGAGTGGTGTGCCAGGAACAATCTCTCCCTCAACACCAAGAAAACCAAGGAGGTGGTCATTGACTACAGGAAGAATAAGACTGCCCCTGCCCCGCTCTACATCAATAGGGACTGTGTGGAGAGGGTCCCCCACTTTAAGTTCCTGGGGGCACACATCTCTGAGGACCTCGCCTGGTCAGTCAACTCTGCAGCGGTGGTAAAGAAGGTCCAGCAGCGACTCCACTTCCTGAGAGTACTCAGACGGAACAATCTTGAGGAGAAGCTGCTGGTAACCTTCTACCGATCCACCATCGAAAGCGTACTGGCGTATGCCATCACAGTATGGTACGCTGGCTCCACCGCAGCTGACAGGAAGAGGCTACAGAGGGTGATCAGGACAGCCGAGAGGATAACTGGCTGTCCTCTCCCCTCCCTAGATGACATAGCCAGCTCCCGCTGTCTCTCCAGGGCAGAGCGGATCATCCGCGACCACCTCCACCCTGGTCATCACCTGCTCAGCCTGCTGCCCTTGGGCAGGAGGTACAGGAGCATCAAGAGTCGCACAAACAGACTAAAAAACAGCTTTTTCCCATGGGCCGTCCGGACTCTAAACAATCACAGCAGCAGCCGTTAATTCTCTGCTAGTGCAATACATGAACTTGTGCAATAAAATATATCAACGTGCAATATTCTCTTACTACCTCAGCAGTATTTTATTAGTATTTTATTATTGTTTTGTTCCTGCTTTTTTGCCCCGCGTCTAGGTGTCAAGTGTCCTTATCTGTTCTTAATGTTGTTGTTGTTTTTTTTCTTAAATATTTTTTTAATTATTTACGTCTGATTTTAATGCACTGTCAGCTGAAGCACTCTTAATTTCGTTGTATGGGTAACTGTGCAATCATGACAATAAAGGCTATTCTATTCTATTCATAGGGTCCCATTATAAATGTTGAAAAAAGTATCAAACATAAACTGCGATTTCTCAAACGGTACCCTACAAAAGATAAATTAAAGCTGAATTGAGGTGATAGGTGATAGGTGAGTAGGTGATGATTTCCCCTATAGGCCTAGGATGGAGGTTTATGTGTCTGCTGACAGAAGTGCTCTTGAGGACATTTGTATACAGTTCTGATAAACAAGCTATTAGTTTATGTGTGACCATCACCCTCTGGGCGACCATTTATATCCACTCTGTATTAGCTAGAGCAGTCATTCTCAACCTATGCTACGCATACCACCGGTGGTACTTGCGCCCCCTGCTGGTGGTACTTGGAGGGATCCCTGGAATCTCAATGTTTTTTATGTGAAATAAACCCAACTTTAAAACATGTAGCCTACAGTAATACTATCAAAATACTAGGCTACTGTTATGAAAATAAGCTTGAGAATTTAAATGGGGAATCCACAAACAGTGCGGGCTGAGCAGGAGAGTTTAATAGAGTTGTCTTGTGACGAAACACTGAAGCCTGCTTTCAGAAAGTTGTTGGAATTTTGGATAAAGCAACAAAGAGAGTACCCTGTCCTGTCTGACAAAGCTGTGCGCTTTCTCCTTCCTTTTGCGACCACATATCTGTGCGAGAAAGGCTTCTGTTCACTTGCTGCCATCAAAACCAAATACAGAAGCAGGCTGGAATCAATCAATCAATCAATCAAAATTCTCAGAGACAGGCACAACCTTCACATTAGGCTTATGTGAGTTGTCAATGGACATCAATATGCTCTGTATGTGTGTGTTTGAATGTTTGAAGTACAATTGTTTGCTGTGTGTGTGTGTGTGTGTGTGTGTGTGTGTAGTACATTTGCTGAAATAAAGTTCTCCATTTTATCACTTGCTGTGTGAGAATGATACGGTTATGTTCTCATTTACTGATGTGCATTGTATGAGAATTGTGTGGAAGAGTTTGCTAGTTCTAGTGCTACCCCTTTGTACAGTACATTGTGGCTGTGGCTGACAAAAGTTAACAATAAATAATGTTATTAGGAATAAATGTACCTCCTGCGTAAACTGTGCAGCTGAATAGACTGTATTTTAATGTCGGTCATATGGTGGTACTTGGAGAGCCAACTAATTTTTCACGTGGTACAGTACATGGTGTAAAAAGGTTGAGAACCACTGGAATAGACTGTATTTTAACGTCAGTCATCTGGTGGTACTTGGAGAGCCAACTAATTTCTCAAGTGGTACTTGGTGTAAAAAGGTTGAGAATCACTGAGACTGAGCTAGAGGTTAGCTAGCTGCCGTTCATTCTTCCAGTTATCCATTCTTAACTGTCCTTTTCCCCAGAAGTAACTTGAATCACCACACTGTGTTGTTATCAGTGTTAATTGATAACCCCCGCACGCACTTTTTTTGTGTGTGCTCCAAATGAAATGTTTTATGGTCACTCACGATTCAATACGCCGCCGGTTGGGTTGGTTCCAGGCTTAAAACTCGTAAAAATAAGGATTTTTCTAAATGTCTATGGAGAAATTGAATGGGGAATTCTCTTCCGGACCGGGAGACATCACGGAATGTTACCTGACTGTTGAGCTCTATCCACCTTATTTTTGGCTGCCATTTTGCCTTACGTTAACTATGGGTTCTATTTCCGGTGTAACCAATTTAGATAACCCCCCAGCCCCCGACAAAAAAAACGTCTATGAGGATTTTACCCTTTTACAGCAGATCCATTCTGCTCTACAGCCGTGTCGTTCGGGTGCTCGGATAACGTAATGCATTGTGGGTAGTCGGCTACTAACTGTGGCTAATGTTAGCGGCTAGCTAGCTATGTTACATGGCAGTAAAACGCCACCAAATTGATTTAACTTTTAACCATTTCGAGTAACACACATTTCGAGTTTCCATACGGACCTCCAGCGTTGGTTAGTTGTTTATAACGTGACTATATTTATAACTTTTATAACGGACTCCAGCTTCCGGTTTATAGTATAGCCAGAGTATAACAAAGGAAATGGCAAGCGGCAACAATGAGTCACGTTAAACCGGACCTTGTACCCACGCTTCTTTTTTTACAGTGGGGCATTCAAAAATAAGGTGGATAGGGCAACATTTGTAACTAATAGATATCACCATGAAACTTCCCCAGTTGAGACAATAATTTTTTGTATTACAAGTTTTCTGAAATGTTATGTTACATGCAAATGAGGCATTATTACAAATATGTGCTAATTTGCATACATTTCCAGATCAGAAATCTGAACATTGGATAAAGCCAGGTTAAAAATATTCTTTTATCACTCCATAAATCGAAAACTCTGTAACAGTCACACTTTTTTAAATATAATTTTCGCCATGTTTTTAGGAATCAAATGTTCTATTAATCAGACTATGAATGATATATAAACAAACCCCTCTGGAAAGTTTGATGTAAGTGCTACGTAAGTGGAGACCAGGGTATGAGAAAGGGAAAACATCCTTTTTACCCTCTTCACCTGCCGTGTCTCGCCTTAAATGTAATGACATTTTAAATGATAAAATAACTTACATTTATGAGGTTTATTTAATTGAATCCTATCAGGAATCTGTCAGTTGTCTTTGAGATTGACAGCCTTCGTGCATCAGGGTGGCCCTCGCGCATAGTAAGGCCTGCCTCCAGGAAGAAAACAATCAGTGCATGTGGAATACCTAGGCTACTATATTTGCATCAAGATGGATCTTCCAAATGTTGTTTATTTCACAGATGTGTTTCTTTGCGTATTCCTATCAAATGATTGTTTGCTGTAATGTTACTGTGCAAAATTCACGTGAAGTTGCAGGACTGTTTTCCCCTCAGCAAATGTGCTGACATGATCAGTTTCTCATTACAGTATTATGCTTTAATCACAGGTGTGTGAATTGACCTGGATATGAAACGTCTGTAAACATAAAGGGTGGGGGAAGGTGGCTGGCCATTAGGGATAAGGTGAAAAGCGCAGTCATCCGTGTGGGAATCGGAGTAGAGTCCCTGCTCCTTTGAGTGGAAAGGAGCCAGTTGAGGTGGTTCGGGCATCTGGTAAGGATGCCACCTCGTCACCATAGGGAGGTGTTCCATGCACATCCAGCTAGGAGGAGACCACGGGGCAGACTGAGGGCTATAGTGGAGAGATTATGGGCCCTATCGGCCTATCGTCGTAAAAGCGGTAATTTAGCACTTGCGTGTGTTTAGCGCCGAGCGCAGTGCAAATTGCCTGTGCGCTCGGTGCAAAAAGCTCCAAATGGGCGAGTTTAAGTCAAGAATTATTCACAGGTGTGGCCTGACAATGCCTGGGCGTTACGTCAATCTAATCAAACAGATAGCCGTCTTGCATTCCCTTTAATACAGTTTGCGTGTTAGACATCTCACAACAACCATTGCATCATATACCTGTTAAAAATATCTGTGATTAGAAGTGTTGCAGGGGGAACTTGGTATTGATTTATCTGACATTATCTGGGAAAGGAGTCTGTCTGTGGTACAACTCTGCTCAGTTAATAGCAGACACCAGCTGATCCAGTTTAAAGTCGGTCACCGTCTGCACTATTCTAAGCATAAGTTGCACAGGATCTACCCTTCCATCTCGCCACTGTGTGACAGGTGTCAGAGGGCACTCTGTCTCATGCCTTCTGGTTCTGCCCTTCACTGACAGGATTCTGGGCCAAAATATTTGACTGGTACTCTAAGGCCTTGGCCACACTGATCCGTCAGAAAATGGACAGAACAGATAGACGGATAGATTTATGTCCGTTGCATGTACAAGTAACCTACTTGTACAGCAGGTGGCGGTAAGCACCTTGAAGGTGTCAGCGACCCGCCTATAAACCGAGAGAAGAAGAAAGCTGGCGTCAGCTAGCTGTTAGCTCTGTGCGCTACGTTACTTATGTGGCAATAAAATGCCACTGAATGACCAGATTAGATGGTGAAATCAGACGGTGACACTGACTATCACGTTGTACAACAGCGTGATGGTGTACACAGCATTAATTATAGCCTCTTTCACCGCCTCGGCCGCCATCTTTGAAAAGTTGAAACAAATCTCGGAACGCCTCCTCTCGAGACCTCGACTCTGATTGGCTAAACGGACAGTGACTATCTGACCATCCGACCATCCGATACGTCCATCCAGAAAAAGTTCATCCCTCTTCAACTTTCTGTCCATCAAAACGTATGCAAATTTTCTGGATACGTACGCTTCTGAGTGCTCCACGGACAGTCGGACAGCTGTCATTGAAAATGAATGGAAGTGAACAGAGAAATGAACGCACACGGACAGACACCACGGATCAGTGTTGTCCTCTCTGAACTTCCCTACAGCTGTGCAACAGTCTCTGACACTGGGGACAATTGTTGCCAAAAAACTAATTCTGAAGGAATGGAAGTCCCTCTCTTCACCCTCCTTTTCAATTGTGGTTGATGGACATGATCTCTGTTATACGGATGGAGAGGCTCTGGTTCCTGAGATCAACTCACTTAGAAAATGTCTAACGATCTGGGACCCGTTTCTAGCCTACCTCGATCAGGTTAGGGGCGACGGGTGACTGGCCTGGCTGGTTTCTCATGGACCCCTCACGCGGGATCCCATGTACATTTCTTTTAAGCACATATGTGCCTTATGTTGCTGGTAGCACCACGTTGTATTTAATGTTGATGTTTGTGTTTGTTTGTTTTTTTCTTTTCCTGTGCCTGAGCCTGTTTGTTTTGTCTTGTTTGTGTACTGCTCTATTAAAGAATTTAAAATAAAATATTGAGAAGAAAAAAACATCTGTGATTTGCAGCTTTTAATTGATGCAATTCGGGTTATTTTGTTGACTGGAAAATATGAAACGTTTGATTGACAATAATATTCATCCTGATAGCGACTCTTCTTGTCCCTGGCACCACAATGGCATCACTCCGGCTGCGCATAATCAGGCAGCAGTGGAGATCAGGAGAGAGAAAGGTCGAAAATGGCAGTAACACACACGCACGCACGCACACACACGCACACGCACACACACACACACACACACACACACACACAAAATAAAGATGCAAGGTTATTCTCTTTTACTTCCCTCTCCTGCCATTTCCCTCCTCCACTCCTGCCTACTGTCATCTTATGCACTGGTCCGTCCAGGGATAGAACATGAGTACTATGGTGTATTGTTTGTTTGTTTTAGGGCACGCCCACACCTGCGTTTGGGCACAGATCTCGGCGTAAAAATTTACACTTGCGCGAGGCGCACAATAGCATAAGAGACAGGGAAGATAGCATAAGACCCGCATTAAGGCACACAAACCAGGGCGCAAGCGCACAAAGCGGATAACGCTTGTACGACGATAGGGCTCTATCTTCACGCTGGCCTGGGAACGCCTCGGGATCCCCCAGTCAGAGCTGGCTAATGTGGCCAGGGAAAGGGAAGTTTGGAGTGTCCCCTGCTGGAATGCTACCTCCGCGACCCGACCCCGGATAAGTGGTTGAAGATGGATGGATGGATGGATGGATTTCCGTAGCGCAGTTAGTTTATAATGAGATAAGATGGAGACCTCTCCTTTCCTCTCTCCTCTCGTAAGAAAATGATAATAATTCAGCAGCGATGGTCATATTATAGGGGAAACACTTACATCTATTTTTGATATGTTAGTTATCTTTATAATCATTGTTGTATATGTGAATGGGCCTTTAGATATTGGGCCCTATCTTCCCCCTGGCCTTAAAATAGCGTTTAGCGCCAGGCCAAGCGCTATTTAGTGGGCGTGGTCAGCGCAGTCCCTATTTTCCACTCTGCGCTACACCCGGCGTTAACCACTTAACCATGCCTTTTAAGCATAGAATTATTCACAACGTGCTCATTGGAGAAGTGCAGTAAACGAATCACAATGTGTCCCTTTCATGTTCCAATTCCACGGAGCGATCCAATCCGGTCAGAAAAGCTCGACCAAAGCGCTCTGAGCTCCCCCCCTCCCTCTTTCATCCCCGTCTGTCTCCATATATATTATTCCATATTATTATGCTTCTCAAACTCTCACTGCAGTTTAAATACAGCAAGCATGTAAATACACTACACTATAGCAAGATCAAAGTGAAAAGAATGTTCTAAATGCATCGGCTAGAAAAATATAGCCTATCCCTGGATGTCATGATGAGATTAGATTGGTGAAAGTTTGGGCAGAATGATATCGTTTTCTCTCGCTACCTTTTCTTCTCCCCCACTGCACAGGTAGGATGATGCAACAGCCTCTGAATGACAGGGGCTCAAAACTACGGTATAACAACTTTTTTCCATCTGTCTTTGTGCCTGTCTGACGCGCAAGAGAGAGGGAGTGAGAGAGAGAGAGGGGGAGAGAGAGTGAGATCTGCAGAGAGAGTGATTGAATAATGTGGGTGCATCCCCGGGGCCAGCACGCTGAATCTGCATCTCTCCTGGATCTCCGCTGCATAATTACGCACAGTAATATCCCCGGCGCACTGAATAAGGCCTGGTTTTGAAAAGCGCTAAGCGCTAAATTAACGCCAGGGGGGAATATAGCGTTAGGCCGGTAATTAAGGCCGAAACGCTCATTCTGGCCTATTCTGGCACTGCGCCACGCCTCTTCGGCGTAAAGCGCATTTCGGGGCCTAAAAACATGATGCTATCTTCCCGAGGCAGGCACAAAACGTGTTTTTTTGCATTCAACGCCAGTTTAGCGCCTAAGGCCAGGGGGAAGATGGGGCCCATTATGTGTACCACATCATGGAAAACAAGAATGTGCAAGAATGTAAATTGCTAGTACATTTAATAAGAGGCCACATAATTCCTAATTAGTCTGTATTATTTGACTCCTGTGTGCACGTATTTCACATTAACTTCCTGCATGATTCAGTGATCAAAATGCTCTTCTCGACCACTTAATACACATGTACAGATATTGTATAAAACATAAATGCAGTAGGAGTGGGCCAATCATGCTGTTAAATTTAATAACACTGGGCTAAATTGCTGTTGGTTAAATTACTGTCAGGGGGGGCAGATGTGGCTTGTGTTCATGAATGAAAAGGAACACGCACATCATCTGGCTGGCGAACACTGAATGCCTAAGGCCAAATAATCATTTAGACTGCACTCATCAGCATTTGTTTCAAAAGCAGGGCAAATGCCCCGATGCCGCAAATGCAAGGCTATTACAACTCTTCCATGACCTGTTGGCAACCCGTATCAAAGCAATAACGATACCAATCTTGTATTCCACATGATATTGACAAAATATACAGTACAAAATGCCTCGGGTGCTTATGGGTTGCATTTGAATTATTATGTTATTATGTTTTGGAAAACGTCTTGGTTCTTAACTGGTACATCGTTTTGTGCTTCAGGGTAGCCATAATGCCACAAACGGAGATGGTCTGGCAAGTGAAGCTACCCAGCAAACATCGTCTTGACCGCAACGTCACCAGACGATAGAATTGTGGTTTGGCATCTACCCAGAAAGCCATGCCGCTGCCGGCCACAAGATGACGTTCGCTCCACGTTCCCCCATAGTAGCGTCTATACTGTCTCTTGTAAAACACGTACTATTGATCTCATATTGCTTTGAAAACAGCACATGTAGGTGTCTTTTGTGTTTTTGTTGAATAAAATGACATTTGATTGACAATTTACCTGTTGTGTGATCAGATAGTCACAGTGTGACGTGCCCTCCACGTGCAATGACGACTATTATTGAATTAGGGGTGTCAAAAAAATCGCTTATAAGATGCATCGCGATGCAGACGTGCACGATTCTGCATCGATTCACAAATGTCAAAAATCGATTATTAATTTTTTTTTTTATAATCAAATAAAACATAATGGAAGTACATGCAGTTGTTTATTTTAATTATGGATCATAATACAATGCAATTCCAAATGCACTTTTATTTTAAAAGTAGCCACACAGTGAGAAAAAAGAAAGTGAGAAAAAATAAATAATGTATTGCGGAAAGAAGTGATGCATCGATTTAAGATGCATCGAGATGCATCGATAATCGTAATCGAATCGTAGCCCTCTGAATCGTAATCGAATCGAATCGTGAGGCCAATGAAGATTCACAGCCCTATATTGAATGCCCTTTTCTTTTTTAAATATGAAAACACGTTTATGTCATAAAAGTACCCATAGCAAGTGTCTCTTATTGTATTTATCACAAGCTTCCTGAATCCTGTGGTGTATTGTCCCATTACACTTGCCGTAACTGAACGCAGTGTGTTCTGGGTCTTGGATGTTGTGCTATGGTGCTGTCTGCTAAATAAATGGTCAAGTCACATTGGGTACATTATCGTAAATGATATAAAATATATACCCGTCTCATGGCTGGTTGGAATCATGCAACAGAATTAGCCAGGCAGCCTAGCAATGCAAGTTCCAGTAGGGACCATCACGTCAAAAGCGAAGTTGCCAATATGAAGGACTCTATATATGACACAATTCAGAAAGTATTTCTAACATACTCCATAGCCTAATGGTTAAGATACGGGACTCCGAAGCGGGCGCCGCAGGATCGAATCCCAGACGACGTCATATTTCGATGTAGCAAAAGTTGAATCTGGACATACAGTAGGCTATATGCAACGCTGCTGCATGCACACTGTGCAGATTTTTATCTGAATATAGCCGTTGTGGGAGCTGCATATTTCAACGTTGTGGGGATGTAGACGAATTACGTCGCTACGATTTCCATTCTGGATATATAATTAGACCCTGACTAGATGTAGTGGTTTGACGTACAGCACACGGTCGTTATACGTGAAAATGTTTGCTGGTTAGTAACTCAGATCACCTCTTTACATCTGTGGTGAGCAGAAACATCTCAGAATGCAACACATCCAACCTGAAGGTGGATGGCATTTTGGTAATGGACTCAGTTGACAATGAGCTGAAAGCTGATACCAACCCACTATAGAGTACCGCAGGGATGATGACGTATTTTGTAGGCTTACGTCCTCGCACTTCCTGGTTCTTAGCTGTAAAATGCAATGGGATTTTTGTATGGAAATGTCAGTTAAATGCATGAAATAAGGTCCATGGTTAACAAAAGTTTATGAACTGAAGTTTGTGTTCAGCAAGATAATCTTCACAATGAAGAACACTTGTATGACTTTTGAAGCATAAATGCATTTTTTTAATCTGATTTTCAGAAAAAGTCATAAAGGTGTTCCTCATGTGAAGATGATCTTGCTGAACACAAACTTCACTGTTTCATAAACGTTGGTTAACCACAGACCTTATTTCAAATCCACATACAAAACTCCCATTGCCTTTTACACATAAGAGTAAGTGCTAGCGTCCAGGTCTTCCGGACTCATTCCTGCAGTAATCTATATGAGTAAGGTGTTCCTCATAAAGTGCTTGATGAGTGTAATATTATGCATTATTGAACTTTATTGAAGGAAACTCCCTTGAGATGAATCATCTTGTTTCAGAGGGGGACCTAGGAACACAAATGCATCAAGAATACAACAAAAGAGAATTACAGGTACACATAAACACGTACGAATACAATACTCACACATTCACAACCCCCAGCCCACTGACAATTCATAAGAATAAACACAATTAGAAACAGGAACAAGTTGTTCCTGTTTTCATATTGTGCAGGTAGGAGAGCAAGCAACATTCAATTGGCAAGCCTTGAGAATGGCAAATATACCCATATTTGACTGCAAATGAGTACAGAAATTATTATAAGCCTTTTTTCTGTAAACTGTAACAACTTACTTTCTATGAAGGTCGCATCTATAATGCATTATGAGCACATTCATAAGACAGAACATGAGTTTTGGTGTGAAGAAAAGAAGTCTAACTATTTTTATAAATCACGTTTCGACAAGTCTTCATTTATATCTTTTTGAAATGCAATGTGGCTACGAGTGTGCGACTTCCATTCTTCACACCCGTCTTCCCACCCTTGTCAACACCTCTCCAATACCGATGTGCCATTCCTCCTCTCTTATCCTAGAATATGTTGTCAGATGTTCGTTCACAGGCTATCTACAGTGCTGTATCCTCAACCTTATTTTAGCCCCTTCTTTGGAAGTGTTGACATCAACAATTGATTCATCTACTTGTGTTTTTGTGTGAATGGACCCTATAGCATATTCAAGCTGTCTGTTTGATGCAGACTGGAAACCTGTTCAGCACTGCGTGGGGCGGCTGTGGCTCAGGAGGTAGAGCAGGTCCCATCCCCGGCTCGTCCAGTCTGCATGTCGAAGTGTCCTTGGGCAAGACACTGAACCGCAAATTGCTCCCGATGGCTGTGCCAGCACCCTGCGTGGCAGCTGGCCGCCCTCGGTGTGTGAATGGGTGAATGTAGGCACATTGTAAAGCGCTTTGGATAAAAGCGCTACATAAATGCAGTCCATTTACCATGTACCACTGCCTCCAACTTTGATGAATATTGGAGCTTACAATCTGAAATGGTGTCATCTATTCCCCATGCAGACAGGCCTAATGCATGTATGGCTTTCTTTCCGGTGTAGGAGGCACGTTGTCAAGTGTCATACAATCCAATTTTCTGAGGATCCTTTCTCCTCCTGTCTTTATGAGAAACACCTGCACGCATGCAATTTCTCCTTTTGCAGCGATCACTAGGAGGAGAGAACCAACCTTTACCAGCATCAGCGGGCGATGCCGCCGCATCGTTCTTACGAGCAGGCATATCGTATAAAGTGTGAATGGCACTCTTGAGGAGACTAATCCCAACTTGACGTCTGTCTGCGGTGCAATAGTTATGTCAATCACACTTTGATACTGCCAATTTGGTGAGCGATTGGCCTTCGGACTTATTCGCCTTATGATTTCTTTGCAGGGCCTCAAACTCTGGAAAAACAACAACAACAACAAAAACATATCATTGCAAAATGTCAACTTTCCAGGAACTGAGAGATGGCCTCGTGTTCCGCTTGATGACGATGAATTTTTGACTTTATCGAACGGGGTTTCGAAAGGGTTTCATCAGCCTATAGGATTCAGAGGATTTTCTGAACCGATAGAGGAGCATGTAATCCTTTAGTTGAAGTCAAAATCACCAAGATCTCAGACTCTGGAGTTACAAGATCTTCCCATGACAAGCAGCGATGTGCTAACCCCCCCCATTTTTTTTAAATTAAGGGTTTGATTGATGCCTGCTGTCAGCAGTCAGTGTTACTTTTTTACTACTGTATATAAGAGCCCCTCTGGCCTGTTATTATAACTGATAGGCAATTACAAACAAGCAAAAACACTTGTAGAGCGTGGCACACATTACAACGATCTGTCAATGTGTCCCGGCTCCAGACCCAAATTACAGAGGGGGCATTTAATTAGCATTAAATATTTATTAGCATTAAATATTTTTCCCATCCCCCCCCAAGGGGGGGATGGGAAAAATATTTTATTTTTCAATGTTTCATTCATAAGAACAAAAACAAGCTCAGACACAGGAAGAAGAAAAAAAAACCATTCATATATTATCAACATTCCAACACCAAAATGTGGTGCTGCTGTACCAGCCACATAAGGTGTTTATGTTATGCGCTTATACGAGGTGTTGCACATGGTATACCACGCAAGTGGTCCATGAGAGAACAGCTAGGCAAGTTACTTGTCGCTTTTAACCTTGTCAAAGTAAGCCAGGAATGGGTTCCATGATAGTTGAATTTTTTTTCAGTGAGTTGGTTCTCAGGAACTAGCTGAGTCTCTCTACATACATCTAACTGAGACCATGTCCATCAGCCAGAGCTGAAAGGAAGGTGGAGATGGGAATATCTAATTTTAAATTACTAGCTCACTCACTCAGCATTGCAATCTGGGTTTGCTAAACCCTGACGTCATCTGCTATTAATTTATGTGTTTACTTTTGCTACTAGCACATCCAAGCAAGTTCTGACAGGGAGCAATGCCATTGGAGCGTTGGACAAACACATTTGCATATTTCTCCCAGCATGCTTTGTTCCTTACAAACTTTTGACAGGAAAGTAAACCAAATTAAATAAGTGGTGGGTGGAAATAATCATTAGCTTATTCTTAGACTATGACTCGACACCCTAAGTGATACACACATGTTATGAGAGTGGTATATATACCCATCACATCAATATCCATTTCAGTGTAGAATGGTTAGTTCCTTGCTCTGCTCCCCCATAGAGCCTGCGGAGTGGAGTTGAGTTGAGTTAGTTACCGTTATGCAGTAAATCTTGTTTTCTTATTTGGCCGGGCAAAGACAGGGAATGGGCGGGCCCGGCCCGGTCTGGCCCGCCCCCAACGCCGGGCCTGTGTTGAGCGCCAACAGTAATTGAAATGGGAAAGGCCCAAGCTCTGACATGTGACTCTGGGAACATTGGCAACCTATTCACTTGAATGAGTCGCAATGGCTTGATGGGATCCATATAGTATTGTCCTCTGAATAAACACTTTCCCCCCACCCATATATCTTCTAATCCTTTTAGTGGCCAGCAGCCAGAGATTCAGTGGACAGCGTTGAATTATTTATGTTGTCTTCACTGTTGAAATCAGGACAAAGGCTTGTAGCACACAGAATAAAGCGGAGACCTAAATTGACATGGCACATAGATTAAATTAAACGGCCATAGGAGTTAAGCATTTGTGGGCATTACTCTCCACACAACTCTTACTGTCACCACCTCTATTGACACGTTGTTTATTGACATATGGGGCTCTATTCTCCCCCTGGCCTTAGGCGCTAAACTGGCCTTAAACGCAAAAAAACACGCTTTACGGCGGGTTCACACATACGCCTAGAGCGCCGCTTTAAGCAACGCATAAGCAACGCATAAAATGTAGGCGTCCTTGTTAACAGATGAGAGCGTTCACACAGAACGCGTTGTGTTTTTGTGTGAATGGACCCTATAGCATATTCAAGCTGTCTGTTTGATGCACACTGGAAACCTGTTCATACGATAAATGCAGCGCATTTATCGTTTAGGCGTCTGTTCTATTTTTCAGCATCTAGGCGCGCTGAACTGTCAAGCTATGCAGGAAGTGAGCAACAAGAATGGCAAAGAGCGTCCTGTTTATTTTCAAAATTGAACCAATTTCAAATTAAAATATTATTAATCACATTGTTGGCTGTTGTTTCTGACGGACTTGGGCCATATTTTCTACCGAGTTTGCCCAAAAGGGAGGGTGGAGCGCGAATTAACGAGTGCATAGTAGGAGAGCTGTCCTTCATGTGTTCCTCTATATTAACTCATTCATGGCCAGTTTAGGACTGCCAATATTTAGCACAGGCCAAAGATTTTCATAATTGTTGGTCATCTTTCAAGACCCACAGTAAATTATCTATTAGCACCAAAGTGATTTGCAATACCTCAAAATGAAGATGTACGTCTCTGGGTTCACCAGGGCAAAAAAAGTGAGCTTTTAGCATGTTCTGTACTCTACTTATAGCCATTTATATACACCCTGTTTTCACCAAAAAGGTCTCTCTGAGAAGAGAAACAGCAGAAAAGGCCATTTTTGTAAAAGACACAATCTCAGGCAGAACTCGCTCTCAATTCTTTTATTTTGAACTGTATTGACATCAGACATGTAAATATTATTCGTTATGACACAAATGACAAAAAAAACAGACAGACAGACAGACAGACAGACAGTCAGACAGACACACACACACACACACACACACACACACACACACACACACACACACACACACACACAGAGAGAGAGAGAGTTCTGTCCACAGCTGCTGCTGGATCGCACCTCCTTCCAAGGGAACACTATTGATCACCCCGCAAATTAGCATAGGAGGGGAACACCAAACTGGTCTGAGATCAGCATCTAGCCTCCTCTGCCTCTGCATCGTTTTCCTCCTCTCGTTCGGGCTGGGACGAATGCTGTGACACAGATACGGGTCCGGCTTGGCTTTGGGACCAGGCGCTGGAACCGGATCGATCATGTTCGTCACGGGTTTGACTACCGCGAACAACTCAATCCAGGTTCGCCCTGCAGCAAGGCAACCAGCGCAGCGCGCCGAGGGGCGTTTCAATGGCGTTTCTCCTCTCTGCACAAGGAAGCGCGTTTCTCTGTTTTTCCTCCTGCTCATTTCAAACAACAGCTGCGGTATGTGTTTGTTCACGTGTTGTCGGCTTGTCTATGAGGGCAGGGACCTGATACCATGTCACAGGCTGGGGAAGTCTTTGAACTACGCGCTGCACTAATAAAAACAAAAACACGTCAAACACGTCATTGGCGGGGAGGGCTATTCCTGATAACACGTCAAAGACGTCTTTGGCGGTGAATGAGTTAACGTCTTTTCTGTCAGATGTATATATACCCCCCTGTCTCAATGCATGTATCACTCATGGTGTTGACTCATAGTCACATGATTACCCGAGGGAAAATAACAATTACAGCCGGCCAGGAAATAGACAGACATCGTCACTTGCACATTACAATAAAAAAGAGGTTTATATTACTCACCCATGCTATAAATCAGATCTGAAAAGTGTAAAAAAACGCTGCTCATGTGATCAGCGTAGCGCAGAGTGGGGCTTCAGTGTGGCGTCCTGTGTGAACGCAAATAGGCGCCTAGCGTGCATGAAGCGATGCCTATATGCATAGGCGTAGCTTAAAGCGTAGCTTTAAGCGCCGCTCTAGGCGTATGTGTGAACCCGCCGTTACACCTGCCTACCGCTGACTCAGGAAGATAACGTCATGTTTTTATGCCCCGAAATGCGATTTACACTGAAGAGGCATGGCGCAGTGTCAGAATAGGCCAGAATGGGCGTTTCGGCCTTAAATACCAGCCTAAAGCGATCTTTCCAAAGGGTGTTAATTTTGCAGTTAACACTTTTCAAAACCTTTTTCAGTGTGCCACGGCACGTTGTGTACCTCCCTCCCCTACCAAACGCCACACACAGACACACATTTGCATCTCTCCCAGCATGCATTGGGGCTTAATACATTTTGACAAGAAAAAGCAACCAAATCAGCCTAAGTAGGCTAAGTGGTAGATAGAAATAATATTTACTGTATGTTAACACAACATGCAATTCTAGAACATTTCAACATTGGACAAAATAAAACATAAAAATCTAAACACAACCCTATGTGAAACATACATGTAATCCAGGTCGTACGGTATATCCGTCGCAAATACAACGTGTTATAGTCAAGTTTGACAATGTAACACGGTTGTACTGTGATGTCCGCTCCAGGGGCGTATGCAGAAATTGAATTATAGGTGGGCCTAGATCAAATTGGGTGGGCCTGGATAGGAAGGGGTGCAGATGCCCGGCCAAAGGCCGGGCCCTCTCGGGTGGCCGGCCAAAGGCCCGAAAAATTTGACGTGTTATTTTACTAAAAATAATGCATTTGACCATCATTTCAAGTAGAATGATACCACCCAAGCAAGAATATTTCAAGTGTTTCAAGTGCTTTACTGAAATATTTGGACCATATAATGATAATACAATTATCTCAACCTTAAAAGGTTACATATAGGTGCCAAATGTTGCATACATGAATGCTTATACTTGTGTGTATACTGTTACTTTATACAGAAATTAGAACCACTGATCCATATACTGCTGTGAGTTTAAAAAATAACAACACTGAGGCTGCTTCAAGTTTGAACAAGACGCCCTCTGGTTTATTTATCCACAGAGAGAACAAAATTCCTAGATGTCATGAAGTTGTCATGCATTAGACTCTGGAGATGATGTGCCCTGCGTTTTTACAAAAGTAACAAAACCATTGGCTAGCAATGCAGCAGCAAGTTTGCCTCTAGAAAACAACCAATTAAAAAAAATTTTTTTTTTTTTTTTTTTTTTTTTTTGGGTGGGCCAGGGCAAGAAGTGGGTGGGCCTGTGCCTACCCAGGCCCACCCGTAGATACGCCCCTGGTCCGCTCCAACAAGACTTAGCTTACTTGACACGTCTTTTTTCAATAAAAACACATTTAGGGGAAGATAGAGCCCATAGATCCTTCAGTGCCTTTTTTCCCCATTCAAATCAGGCAGCGGATATGATAGTAGAGCGGATTAGCTTCCAAAAATTGGAAATTGGAATAGGAATTGTGCACTTTTTGAGAAAAACGTGAAATTTCACACATAGCCTAGTTAGGGAATACCATACGATTTATTTTAAGATTGGGAGGGAAGTCAGATTTGACCAAAATTACAAGATGGCCACCATTTCCCCACATCTAATGTACAAATGTGCTTAGGCTATAACAATTGTGCACTTCTTCAAAAAAGCATGAAATTTTTCACATAGTGAGTGAATACCATAAGGTTTATTTTAAGATTGGGAGGGAAGTCAGATTTGACCTCAAATCCAAGATGGCCACCATTTCCCGAGTCCAATGTACAAATGTGCTTATAAAAATGTTGCACCTTTTCAGAGAAGCATGAATTTCTCACATAGTGAGTGAATACCATAAGGTTTATTGTCAGATGTGGAGGGAAGGCGGATTTGGCCTCAAACCCAAAATGGCTGCCATTCCCCCGGGTCTGCTTAAAACACTTGTGCACTGCTTCAAAAAAGCATGACATTTCTCACATAGTGAGTGAATACCATAAGGTTTATTGTCAGATGTGGAGGGAAGTCAGGTTTGGCCTCAAATCTAAGATGGCCGCCACTCCTCCCTAGTCTAATGTTCAAGTGTGCTCATACCATGATAAAGGTTTCACAAATCTGAAAGTATTTATTGGTGAGAGTGTAGGGTCCCCTTGGTAATCTAGAACAGATTTGAAAGGTATAAGTGTAATGGTCTTTGAACTAGACCTGGTTTTATGTGGCCTAGATGGGGCAAAAACAATTAAATCTTCCATTTTTCCATTTTCACAGATAGGATAAAATTTTCACAAATCTCAAAATGTTTCTTGGTGAGAGTCTACGGTCCCCTTGGTGATCTAGCCCAGATTTGAAATGTGTAAGTGTAATGGTCTTTGAACTGGACCTGGTTTTATGCAGTCTAGATGGGGAAAAACAATTAAATCTTCCATTTTTCCCATTTTCACAGATAGGATAAAAGTTTCACAAATCTCAAAGTGTTTCTTGGTGACAGTCTAGGGTCCCCTTGGTAATCTAGCCCAGATTTGAAATGTGTAAGTGTAATGGTCTTTGAACTAGACCTGGTTTTATCTAGATGCGAAAAAACAATGAAATCTCAGTGAAATCATCCATTATTTTAGTTTTCACAAATAGGATAAAAGTTTCACAAATCAGATAGTGAGTGAATACCATACGGTTTATTTTCAGATGTGGAGGGAAGTCAGATTTGACCTCAAATCCAAGATGGCCACCATTTCCACTGAGATTTCATTGTTATTTTTCCGCATCTAGACAGCATAAAACCAGGTCCAGTTCAAAGACCATTACAGGTACACATTTCAAATCTGGGCTAGCTTTTATTTATATTTAAGATTCATATCTGGGGAGGTTGTTTCCAGGATTGCCCCAGACTTTCCAGGTGTTTCCAGGACTGTTACAACCTCCGGGGAACATTGGGCCCTGGGAACATTGGGCTGACCCCGGAAAAAGCCTCAGGTTCCCATGTTGTTAACAAGGCTCGGATTAGGCAGTGCAACTTTAATATAGATTCCCATGGCCAGTTCTCTGTAATGTCATTGCCATTTTCATACCGCAAAAGGTGAGGCATCTTCTTGCATCATTGGCTGATGCAGTACATGTGCTCATGTTCCTGGCACCAGCGAGTATGAACATCTCAAATCATATGCCGTGCACAAACAACTATCCTCAGTCCATTATCGATGGAACAAACATGAAAAGCAAACGGTGAGGAGCTAGTCAGGAAAATGGCACTCCGTAAGAAAAAAACAAAGAAAAACATTAAAGATTCTTGCTGCCAGTGAACATTTCTCTGGCTGCCCAAACATCTTCCCGTATCTCCTGGCTTTTCATTAGTGCTACTCAGAGACATGTCAAGTAAGATAAGCCATTATCTTCTCTGTTGACAATAACACATACACATGCACACGACAGTCTCCCTGGCTACAGACGGCCTGTGTATGGCTTTTCAAGATAGATTCTATAACTTAATTTGCCACTGCATGTTGTTGTCGTGGTGAGTGTCCAGTATTTGTGCTGAGAATTGACTTTTTTCTCTCTCACAAGACCTCACATGGGCAAAGCAGAGGATTATTTTTCAGTCTATATAACAAACAACCTATTGACTTATTTTCTGAATAATGTTTCACTTGCAGAAACAAGCAGAAGATGCTCATTTGGTGACATTATAGTCTTTGTTGACTGGGCGTATTTGTGTCCTTAGAGGAGCAGCTCTGTAGTCTCTTGAATACTTGAGGCTGAGTTTGTACTCAAGAGTATCAGCATTAAAGACTTATTGATCTATTGGTGAGTGGCGACAAAGGCAGTGCGACACTGCTGTCAGGTCTCTGGCATAGATTGTATTAGAAATAAACAATTTCACAATAGAATGAGAGAGCTATCTCACTAGAACAACTGAAACAGAAACAACTGTTGAAGAGGTAATGTTTCACAGCTTTGCCATTTGCATTTTTTTTAGCTTGAGAACAAAATGTGGTCAATAACCCCATCAAACTACCACATACTGTACATGTACAGTATGTATATTATGGTCATGTTGTGCTATGGAGCAGTATAAACTTCATTAAGGCACCTTTTAGGGATATAAATAATGGTTAAAAAGTTTCAATGTACTGTATACCAAAATCAAAAAAATTGACTGCAGAGGGTGAAAGTACACTATTTTTACAGTCAGCATGCAAGGCTTTCATTCAAGTTATCCTTTTTAAATGTGATTACAATGCGCACGTCAGATGAACAGTCTGCAGGGAGATCATGATATTCAGAGTAAATATTGGGGAACCGGTAGGCTACATCGGGGGGTGGGGGGGGATGGAAATGCTGTTGATGGCCGCGGTGGTGGAGAGCTGCTGGGCCGCGAGGAGCCGAGTCTGGTGGCTCTGTGTAGATACTGTTTGGGGAGGGAGAGAGGAACAGCTGGGCCGTAAGCATTCATGTCATGTTGGAGGCTGAACGTCTGATCCTATAGAGAGGCAGTGCATGACTCACACTGCTGAATGCTCAGTGGGAAGCACGCCGCCTACATAATTAGAACACAGGACATGCACGCCCCCACGCACACGCCGAGGCACACGCAGCTTACTTGGCGCTCCTTACAGGCTGTATGGTGCCAGCACAACAACCCTATACTAACTGACAGTGGCCTCCAGCCAAACGTCTGATTGGACCTCGGGCCCCCAGTCATGCCACAGGCCGCAAATACTCGGCCTCACCCAATGAATGTCCCGCCGTTATTCATCGTAAACCCAGCCGCGGCTAAGCTGAGACAAACGCTACGCATTCACATCCCGCTGGAGGTGATCAGCTGCGCTTCATGTGGGCGACCGCTCAAGTGAAGCGTGTGTCAGGAGGAGGGAGGTGTATATGGCAACCATTTTAGGGCATCCTCCTCCCTCAGGGTATTGGCTATCATTCCTCAGTCTAAGCGTTGTCAGTTCTTGTGTATCATAGTAAACCGTATCGAGTGTGTTCTGAAACGCCTTCAGTCCTCACACGAAAACGCTGTCATTCTTCCTGCAATACTGTTTCACTCCTCACACGTCAGTCATCGCACAATATGGCGTCACTCCTCAGTCATCAGTCCTCACTCGTCAGTCATCAGTCCTCAGTCCTCACTCGTCCGTCATCAGTCCTCACTCGTTAGTCATCAGTCCTCAGTCCTCAGTCATCAGTCCTCAGTCCTCACTCGTCAGTCATCAGTCCTCAGTCATCAGTCCTCACTCGTCAGTCATCAGTCCTCAGTCATCAGTCCTCACTCGTCAGTCATCAGTCCTCAGTCATCAGTCCTCACTCGTCAGTCATCATCAGTCCTCAGTCCTCACTTGTCAGTCCTCAGTCATCAGTCCTCACTCGTCAGTCATCAGTCCTCAGTCATCAGTCCTTACTCGTCCGTCATCAGTCATCAGTCCTCAGTCCTCACTCGTCAGTCATCACTCGTCAGTCCTCAGTCATCAGTCCTCAGTCCTCACTCGTCAGTCATCAGTCATCAGTCCTCACTCATCAGTCATCAGTCCTCAGTCATCAGTCCTCACTCGTCAGTCATCATCAGTCCTCAGTCATCAGTCCTCGTTAATAACAATACGACGAGTGACGTCGTATTGTGCGATGACTGACATGGACATGTTTGTAATGGGAAACTTCTGAAATACCTCTGACAATTGCAAAAAAGAATAATGAAAACAATATAAAATTGACTGTAGCAGGTTATAGAGCTGATATGGCAGGTGTAGTTTGACATACAGATCATAGAGTCTGATAGGACAGGTGTATTTTTTTATGTATTTTGAAGGGTTATTTCGTAGGCCTTAGAGTACCAGTCAAATATTTTGGCCCAGAATCCTGCCACTGAAGGGCAGAACCAGAAGGCATGAGACAGAGTGCACTCCGATACCTGACATCTATCACAGAGTGAAGAGACAGAGGGGTAGATCTTGTGCAACTTTTGCTTAGAATAGTGAAGACGATGGATGACTTTAAATTGGATCAGCTGGTGTCTACTATTAACTGAGCAGAGCTGCACCACAGACAAACTCCTATCCCATACAATATCAGATAACTCAATGCCAAGTTCCCCCTGCCATGCTTCTCTAATCCTCTCAGGAGAGGCCGTGATGCAGTTGTCAAACAAACATATACACCTAGAAATTAGATGCTTGGAATGAGGAGGGCTCAGCAAAACATCGAAGAAAGCATGTTCATCTGGGATTGTTTCAAAGGTATTAATCTTGGATCGAACATGATCCCTGATTTGCAAGTATCTGAGCCAGTGCGTGCCAGGCAATTCAAACTTCATCTTCAGCTGATCAAAGGATGCAAATTGGCCATCTATATATATATGTAGGTCTTTGATGGAAACCTGCCCCTTCTCACTCCAAACACGGAAGGTTCTGGACAGGTGTAGTTTGACATACAGATCATTGAGTCTGATAGGACAGGTGTAGTTTGACAAACAGATCATAGAGTCTGATAGACAAGTGTACTGTAGTTTGACATACACAGAGCATTGAGTCTGATAGGACAGGTGTAGTTTGACATACACAGAGCATTGAGTCTGATAGGACAGGTGTAGTTTGACATACACAGAGCATTGAGTCTGATAGGACAGGTGTAGTTTGACATACACAGAGCATTGAGTCTGATAGGACAGGTGTAGTTTGACATACACAGAGCATTGAGTCTGATAGGACAGGTGTAGTTTGACATACAGATCATAGAGTCTGATAGACAAGTGTACTGTAGTTTGACATACACAGAGCATTGAGTCTGATAGGACAGGTGTAGTTTGACATACACAGAGCATTGAGTCTGATAGGACAGGTGTAGTTTGACATACACAGAGCATTGAGTCTGATAGGACAGGTGTAGTTTGACATACACAGAGCATTGAGTCTGATAGGACAGGTGTAGTTTGACATACAGATCATAGAGTCTGATAGACAAGTGTACTGTAGTTTGACATACACAGAGCATTGAGTCTGATAGGACAGGTGTAGTTTGACATACAGATCATAGAGTCTGATAGACACGTGTACTGTAGTTTGACATACACCGAGCATTGAGTCTGATAGGACAGGTGTAGTTTGACATACAGATCATAGAGTCTGATAGACAAGTGTACTGTAGTTTGACATACACAGAGCATTGAGTCTGATAGGACAGGTGTAGTTTGACATACACAGAGCATTGAGTCTGATAGGACAGGTGTAGTTTGACATACAGATCAGAGTGCAGCCATAAGAAAAAGAATGTGTAAACAGCAGCTAGCTTACCTCTTGGTGAGTGATGCTTCCATATGATGTTAGCCTCGGGCCGGCCGATCGCCAGGCACATGAGATTGACGTTGCTGCCCTCGTTCACCGTGACGTCCTTGGATATGTTGGTGATCCTTGCAGGTACTGAGGGGGAAAGCAAAGCATGATTGATGTTTTCGGTTTAATTAACGACACGTGAGTAAGGCGCTTGCTATTCCACGTGGTAAGTACAGTGATGAGGTTAAAAATAAGCCCGAGTCGGGGACTCAATTAGCATGAAATGAGCTGACAAATTTGACAATCCTCTGGCTCGCTGTGGTGTTACACATGATTGATTTTCTTCATGATGTATCTTTGCTCATTAGACAAGCATCAGCCAGATTTGGAGTAAGACATGATTTCATGTTTCTGGCTGGACCAGCTAAGTGTGTGTGTGTGTGTGTGTGTGTGCGTGTGTGCGTGCGTGCGTGCGTGCGTGCGTGCGTGCGTGCGTGCGTGCGCGCGTGCGTATCGCGCGCGTGTGTGTCGTGCGTGCGTGCGCATCGCGCGCGTGTGTGTCGCGCGCGCGTGTGTGTGCTCTGTGAGGCTGAGGGAGCAATCAAGTGTCAGAAGTTAGCCTCCTTCGCTCTAATTTAACTCACTCCTGACAACTTGAACTTTAGGCTCATTAATGAAACAAGCAGGATGTGTTTTCAGCTGTCTTCTCATTATCATTTTTACTGTACAGTAGGTTTACTATCAAGGGTGGGCTATATATCTCACAAGGTTTGTTCCCTATAACAGTGGTTCTCAATGTGGAGTCCGGGGACCACCAGGGTTCCTTAAAGGAGATCCAGGGGGTCCCCATCAAACTGATAAATTGTTAAATTCACGATTATTTCACTTACAAGAACATAAATTAGAGAATGTAGAAGAATGGCTATTTTAATTTCACTGTTATATATACAATACAGATAGTCATGGAATTCTGGAGAAAGTCATGTAACAATAAAAAAATATTCTCAGATTTGGGTATAAAAAAAGTAATCAAATGAGGGTCCATGGCTCTAATGTAAATTAGGGGTCCTTGGTATCACTGCCATATAAATCACATTGATCTTATTTTGATATGAATATATCACTGCCCTATCAAACACATGGATCTTACTTTCAGACTTGGGCCTGGGAAACAGAGGGGGTCATTATACTGTGGAAGCAGACATAGCTGTAGGCCAGTAAGAAATCTGGACTGGAACATTAGTTTGTTTTGGGGAAAATTCCAGCTACCAGGCGAGAAGGCCTTGTCACATAACACTATACCTGATTCAATTGGGCCAAGTTGATGATTGATTCTTGGTCTCCACTGTTTTGTACAAAAGCTCTGCAATGATTTGTCGTCAGCCTGTTGGAATTTCAATTCTGAATGACAAAGAGAAGATCAATGCATAGAGTACTGTAGCAACATCATTGGGTACTCTGGAACTTTACTCTGTCACTCTGCCTGTACTTAATAAATGATAATCTTAATTGTATTAATAATTGATTCACAATTGTCTTGGTCCAATGACTGGACTACCAAGGCATTATTCAACAGTCAGTCTCACATTTGTCAGACATCTCTGCGATTATAATGTTAAATTGCATTATTAAATATTGATCTTAAAACTATATTTAACTCTCATTTAATCGGTCCTAATTAAGACAGCCTTTTACTAATGTACAGTATCGTATTAAATCTCATGAAATGGAAGTGGATTCAGTATTAGAGTGGGAATTGTAAAAATGATTTTTTTTTAGCACATACAGTATTCCACATAAATAAAAGGTAAATGAATAATGTGGTCATAATGTGTGGCCTGTGCCAGGGGATCAGAGGTGGAGTAATGCTACTCTCCATCCCACTGACCTTTGAATGTACTGATTCAATTAGTATGCATTCCTAAAGCCAGCTCTATTGGTTCATTTAGGACCACCTGTGCGGGGACTGCCCCCTAGTCCGACACCTCACGAGTCCGACATCTCACGAGTCCGAAAAATGTCCCATTGGACAGACATCTCATTAGTCCGACATCTCGTTAACCCGACAATGAAAATCTCACTAAAAATCTCACTTCTCCGCTGGTTTTCTCTCCTTTCTCTCTCACCCCCTCCCTCCCTCTCTCTGGGGGGGGGGGGGGGGGGGGGGGGATACGTTTTAACCCTTAATTATTTAATTAATGTTAAATGTTGTGTGCGTCATTCCCTCCCTATACCCCTGTATGTCGTGCGTAAAATGAGAGGAAGTGTCGGAGGTTTTACTGTGGGCGGCCAACTTACCTATAGGAGTCATCTCTCCCCAGCAAACATTTTCACGTATAACGACCGTCTGCTGGACGTCAAACCACTACATCAGGGTCTAATTATATATCCGGAATGGAAAGAGAGAAAAAAGACATCCTCGAGCGGCGTTCAATCTCGGCACGCCTGCTTCAGAGTCCTCTCTCTTAACCACTCGGCTAATGACTTATTGGAAATACTTTCTGCATTTTGGCATACATACTAGCAAGGAAGGTTCCTACTGGAACGTGCATGCAAGGCTACCTCGCTAATTCAGTTTCATGATTCCAACCAGCGATGAGATTATTTCATTTTATTTATTTTAGATCATGTAATGTAAGACTTTATGTTGACTGTGCGTGTGTCTACTCTGTATGGCTTATACTGTCCTCAATGTTGAAGGTTCATACTAGAACTTGCATTGTGAGGCTGCCTTGCACTTAATGCTACATTAATTCAGTTTGATGATTTCAACCAAGATGAGACAGGTATATATTTTATATGATACGCTAATGTAGGTTTACCCAGAACACACTGCATTCAGTTACGGCAAGAGTAATGGGACATACACCACAGGATTCAGGAAGCTTGTGATAATAAATACAATAGAGGCACTGCTATGGGCACTTACACAGACACTACAGGTTAAAACTATACTATATGACATAAACATGTTTTCATATTTAAACAAAATTGGCGTTCAATAATTGTACTCATTGCACGTGGAGTACACGTCACACTGTGACTATGTGATCACACCACCAAATAAATTGTCAATCAACACTTATACATGTGGTGTTTTCAAAGCAATATGAGATCAATATTTCTTGTTTTACAAGAGGTATAGACACTACTACGGAACGTGGAGAGAACGTCACCTTGTGGCCAGCAGCGGCATGACTTTCTGGGTAGATGCCAAACCACAATTCTATCGCCTGGTGACGTCGCGGTCAAGACGATGTTTGCTGGGTTGCTATGGGCACTTACACACATACTACAGGTTAAAACTATACTACGGTATACTATATGACATAAACGTGTTTTCATATTTAAAAAAAATGTGCGTTCAATAATTGTAGTCATTGCACGTGGAGTACACGTCACACTGTGACTATCTGATCACACCACCAAATAAATTGTCAATCAAATGTCGTTTTATTCAACTAAAACACAAAAGACACCTACATGTGGTGTTTCCAAAGCAATAAGATCAATAGTATGTGTTTTACAAGAGACAGTATAGACGCTACTATGGGGGAACATGGAGAGAACGTCACTTTGTGGCCGGCAGCGGCATGACTTTCTGGGTAGATGCCAAACCACAATTCTATCGTCTGGTGACGTCGCGGTCAAGATGATGTTTGCTGGGTCTGTCCCAGTTTGACGTGTGTAACCCGGATGTTTTGGGGTAGCCCCTCTTAGTGTGGAATCGTTGCTGTGTATTTATTGCATGCTTTGCGTGCCATCCTTTCACGTGTGCCATGCTGTGTGTAATCCTATTACCATTTGATCTATCTGCATTTGCAGTGGTTCGCCTAATCAGTTTCTCGTGGTTTGCCTTAAAGTCGAACTGAACCTGTTCGTCACGTGCATAATGAGTCCGTTTCAGACTGAAAACATAGTTTGTCTAAGATGACCGGTTGAGAGGCGGGTCATAGTAGCATGTCGATGATTTTATTTGACAATCCTGGGGACTGGATTGGGCTTTGGCCAATCCTGGCGTGTTCCGCCTCCAAATCGAGTGGGATTCAATGTTTCGTGGCGCTCCCCTCGGGAAGAGCCTTTTGACGGGAGGAGTGGATGTCAGCGACCCGCAGGCAGCCAGCTGCCTTCGTGTTGCCGAGCGGAGAGTGCAGCATGTCGGCCTGGAATCTCCGAGGTGCAACCCCTGACAACCAAGCGTCTCGGATGCGCGCGCCATTATCACTGCTGTAACGATATGATATCCCTGGAATGCGCATTTTAACGAGCCAGTTACATTTCTTTGCATTCTCAGAGATTATAGTTTTTGTTTTGTGTTCATGTTTCTAACATTTGGCCAAGTTAGTAGTTAGTAGTTGATGTGAAAAAGTGTGAAAAATTAAAGAAATTAGATTGTTGTGATTTGTTTTGCATATAAAATGGGTGCACTGCATACCCAGGTATTTGAACTAAAAGAAAAGAAAAGTCATTCTTGGGTTCAGCTCGACTTTAACACAGGGGGGATAGACAGTCCCTCGGTAGTCTCGCTGGCCAGCCTCCCCTCCTACCGTGAGAGGAGTCTGGCGCCGCAGGTCTCCATAACTGGGATAAACCCTCCGCTGCTCTACTCTGCTCTCCCATTGGAGCGACTGTTTCAGTCGCTGCCGGATGTCCGCTCCCGGCTTATTACAAGCTCTGTCATTGGCTCCGACCATGTCAATCAGAGCGGCGTCCGCTCCCTCCTCCCTGTGTGTCGCTGTAAATAGTGCCCTGCCGCCTCAGTGAAAACAACAACGCTAACTAGCTAGCAAGCTAACGGCAGAAACCTACACGCTAGCTCGTTGCTACACACTGAAAACGGCAAGTTGGATTGTTGGAAACTATTTTCCAAGGACACTGCGGCACTAAGCGCCACCCATCGCAATCCCACTATGGAGACCTGCGGCGCCAGACTCCTCTCACGGTAGGGAGGGGAGGCTGGCCAGCGAGACTAGTCCCTCGGTGACAATTGGAACCCCGTAATTCACCTGTGATTCCCTCCATGTAGGCTATTTTAGCCTTGTTACATTGATAAAAAATAAAGCTGTAGGCCTATCTATTTTCCATATTCGCATGTTGTTTGGTCTCCAACAGAGCCCTTTGCGGGCTGGTTTATTACAATAATGTTTTTGATCATTCAATAATTCCAGTAGGCTATACTGGCCTGATGACAGGCAGTAGGATACGTCGAATGCAAAAAATGCAAGGTGCTCTTCAAACACGACTCCAAGAAGACCTCTTCCCTCAGTCGCCATACATGTGTGTGCCACACACACACACACACACACACACACACACACACACACACACACACACACACACACACACACACACACACACACGCAAGACAAAACTTGATTACACAAACCGAACCGATCAGAAAATGAATTGTAAATTGTATAAGGACAATTACACTGAACATAAAAAAGGAGAAAATCAATGCTGGGTTTAATTATTGTGAGCCATGAAACATTATTTCCCTTAATGTCAACTGACTATCTCATTAGGATGACCTTTATACCTGCTCACCAGAGAGAAGTGGTTTGAGGAATAGAATTTATAATACTGTATACTGAATAAGTATCAAATAAAACATAAATATATGCATACATATACTGCACACATGTACATAAATAGACTGGCCTGTTAGCTGTGACCATGGTTTATTAGTCAATGATTTTGTATGCAATTTACTACTGTACAGGATTTGCATTATGCAAGATTCTATACTTACTCTACAGCCTCTAAACTGAAAAATAGTTGTGCAAGCAAGCACATTTATTCATATAGCACATTTTCATACATTGAATGCAATTACAAGTGCTTTACAAAGAGAGATAAAAAAGAGATGCCATATAATAAAAATGCATAAAATAATTCAATCATTGCCATGCATGACATGCAGCATACATTCTGGATGGCCTCTCCAGGAACATACAATGAACTGTTAACAATAGTCCTGTTTCTCCACTCATAAATGTTTTATGTGCTGCTTGCTGCTAAGCACGTCATTTGCACAGACTGACTGCACTGCTAAGTGTGAATGTTGTGAATGTGTCACTCTTATGTTTGATGTTGTGGGCTCTACACACTACTGGCTCTATCTTCCCCCTGGCCTTAAATTAGTGTTTAAGGCCGGGCGCAGCGCTATTACTGGGCGTGGTCAGGCGCATTCCCTAATTTCCCCTCGGCGTTAAAGCCGGCGCTAACCATTTAACCACGCCTTTTAAGCGTAGAATTATTCACAACTGTGGCCATTGGCGATCTGCAGTAAACTAATCACACTCTTCCCTTTCAAGCGCCGATTCCACGGAGCGATCCAGTCCGGTCAGAAAAGCCCGACCAAAGCGCTCTGAGCTCCCCCTCCCTCTTTCATCCCTGTCTGTGTCCATAATGCTCCTCAAACAAATCTCATGGCAGTTTAAATACAGCAAGCATGTAAATACACTATAGCAAGAGCAAACTGATAACAATGTTCTAAACGCATCGGCTAGAAAAATATAGCCGTAGGCCCCTATTCTCCCACAGGCCTTCGGCGCTAAAAAACGTGCCTTGCGCCTGCCTCGGGAAGATATCAATATGGCTTTACGCTGCCAAATGCGCTTTAGGCTGAATGGGCGTGGCGCACTCCCTGAATGGGCAAGAATGGGCGTTTCGGCGTTAAATATCGGCCTAATGATATCTTCCCACCTGGCGGAAATTTAGCGCTTTGCGCTTTTGAAAACCAGGCCTATTCAGTGCGCTGGTTGCGTGGAGCGCTCCCCTCTGGCTCCCCTCTGTCACCCTTCTCTGTGTCACTCTCTCCCTCTCTCCTCAGTCTGACAGGCACAATACGACTCTCTCTCTCTCTGACTCCCTCGCTCAGACAGACACAACACACTTCCCATAGGAAAAATAAGTTGTAAGTTCACTGCCTGGCATGTCCCAGCATGCATTGTGGTACTCCATTTCGCTACTAAATAGCAACCAAATGAGCCGAAAACCTATATAAAGGTAGATCTAAATAATGTGTAATGGTAACACAACCTGCAATTGTAGAACATTTCAATATTGGACCAAATAAAACATCGAAATGAAAACACCACCCTATGTGAAACATATATGTCCTCCTGGGCCTATATATATCCCTTGTCGATTTAACGTGATTTAGATAAGTGACAGCGGAACGCGCTTCTACTGTCATCTGCTATACTGTGATGTCCGCTCCAATAACTTGGCCCTACTTCACATTTAGTTTTACAATAAAAACACATTTATGCAATGACTTTACATAATGTAGGGTATATTTATGTGCATCATCCTTCCTGCAGCAGGCGAGAGAAAATGATATCTTTCTGGACAAACTTTCACCAATCTAATAGGCTATATTTTTCTAGCTGATGCATTTAGAACATTCTTTTCACTTTGATCTTGCTATAGTGTAGGGTATTTACATGCTTGCAGTATTTAAACTGCAGTTAGATTGGGTTGAGACCCAGGTGAAAAAATAGTATACTTTTGTATATTTGAAATATAATTTAAGTATACAAAAGTTATTATAATTATACTTTTACTTTTTGTGCTTAATATAAAGTATATTTAACATGTACTTTTATAAAGTGTACTTCAGAAAAGATGCCATTAAGGTCAATTTAAATGTACTAAAAATAAATATACTCATTTTTCCAATACTTAAAGTGGTATTTTAGTTTACTTTTAAAAAGCGTACTTTCTTGCAAGTGTATTATAAATTGTACCTAAGTATACTTTTAAAATAGTATACGAAATTGTAAATACTTAAAGTGGTCATATAGTGTACTTATAAAAAGTATACTTATTTTTAAGTCAATTTTAATAAAGTATTAGTATACTTTATCATAGTACACTTTAATTGCTATTATTTACACGTGCATTTAAGTGTACTTTAAAAAAGTGCACTTTAATATAAGTTCATTCTAAGCTGTATTTTAGTGTACTTTTAAAAAATATACTAATTTGCAACTACGTAAAGTGGTAATTTAGTATACTTATGAAAAGTACACATATTTTCAAGTCCATTGTAATACACTATGAGTATACCTTATTCTCATACACTTTAAGTGGAATTATTTATAAGTGTATTTAAGTGTAATTGCAAATAGTACACTTTAATATAAGCTCATTCTAAGCTGTATTTTAGTGTACTTTTAAAAAGTATACTAAATTGCAACTACGTAAAGTGGTCATTTAGTATACTTATGAAAAGTACACTTATTTTCAAGTCCATTGTAAGACACTATTAGTATACCTTATTCTCATACACTTTAAGTGGAATTATTTATAAGTGTATTTAAGTGTAATTGCAAATAGTACACTTTAATATAAGCTCATTCTAAGCTGTAATTTTAGTGTACTTTTTAAAAGTATACTAAATTGCAAATACGTAAAGTGGTAATTTAGTATACTTATGAAAAGTACACTTATTTTCAAGTCAATTGTAATACACTAACAGTATGCTTTATTGTAGTACACTTTAAATTGAATTATTTATAAGTGTATTTAAGTGTACTTGCAAAGAGTGAACTTTAATATAAATTCATTTTAAGCTGTATTTCAGTGTACTTCAAAAAAGTATACTAAAGTGCAAGCACTTCTAGTGGTAACATAGTGTACTTGTGAAAAGTACACTTTTGTTAAAGTCCTTCTTAATACACAACTAGTATGATTTATTGTAGTGTACTTTAATTCCACTTCATTAGAAGTGTATTTAAGTAAACTTATAAAGAGTGCACTTAAATGTTAGTTCATTTTAGCTGTACTTTAAGTAGGATAAGTTGTAAATACTTACAGTCGTAATACAAGATGGAAGGAAACTAATTACTAGTACTCAAATGAGTGTAATTGATTAGCTTTTTGTGTACTTGTACTTTTTTGAGTATGTCTTTATTCAGTCATTTTACTTTTTATCTAGCCCTAGCACTAATTACTATTTTTTAAAGTGTGACCCTATAGTTTTTAGACAGTGGGGACAAAAGTTGCTCCAAAATCATTTATTTTTTTATTTCCTACATTGAAGTAAAAAGTAGTGAGGTCTCTAGACCATAGTTCAAGCAGAAGGCCATTCGTGCATAATCTAATCCGATCACCCCTGACGTCAATCAAGTTCTAGTATGACGTGGTCAGTCAAAGTCTTAGTATGACGTCCGTAATGACGTCAGATATGACGTCAGTTAATTCTCATATATATAGCAAGGGTTCTACGTCACCTCTCTCTCTCTGGCCGATCATAACAGCAGCAGCTTCACAGCAGTCCATCTCCCTTGAGCCCTCCTCCGGAGCCTTGTTTTGCCCCACCCACCTCCCCAGTCCGCCACCAACGAGTCGTGACTCCTGATCCCCCACAGGGGGGGATCTCCTAGCCTAAGCAGATGCCCTCCTCTTGCCTCAAGAGCAGCGCCACTGGCTAATGGAGTCATGCGCCAAAGTATTTGCCATGCATGCCGATTGCTAAATAAAGTTTGTTAAATCCTACCGACTGGCCTCTCATGATTGAAATTATATTACAGTTAGTAATCCAAGTAATTTCAAGTTACTGCATTACTTTCTCCAGTGCTGGCATAGTGTTGAAATGAAAAGTGGAGATAGGTCTGGCTTTGCAAGACTAGTGTTGCCAGATCATGATTAGTTTTTGTCCTATATAGGCAAATAAATAAAATGTATGACGTTTGGCTGATTGTTGACGTAACAAGTACTTTTGAAACCAAGTAATAAGTAAAGTAATTGTATTACTTTTTAAATGAATAATCAATAATAAGTAACTAATTATACTTCCCAAACACTAATTCTGAGAATGTTTGTAAAGCTAGCTGGCTCACATTAAAATAACATGTCTGTCTGTCTGTCTGTCTGTCTGTCTGTCTGTCTGTCTGTCTGTCTGTCTGTCTGTCTGTCTCCGTCCGTCCGTCCGTCCGTCCGTCCGTCCGTCCGTCTGTCCGCCTGCCTGTCTGTCTATCCGTGTGAGAAGGTAGCAAGGTGACATTGACATTTAGGATCTTAAAATTTACTTTTTCTCTCTCTCAGCACTGATCCCTATTTGTCTGAAATATTCAGCTCTTCAAATAAGATCAGTAAGATCAAAATTAGCCTGCCCTGCACAAACACAATCATGTGTCTCAGACTCAGTGATCAAATTCAAGTATCAGCTCCATTTAGCCTACTGTATTCAGTTCTCAGATAAAATAGATACCACTAAGCAAATAAAACAAGGGTAAACAATAAAATAAGTAGTGAAGTTATTAATAGCCCATACAATTTTTTTTTAAGACATGAAAGCGAGGTACTCCCGGTTCTGCCTATAAACGCAAAGAAGAAGAAGAAGAAGAAAAAGAAGAAGAAGAAGAAGAAGAAGAAGAAGAAGAAGAAGAAGAAGAAGAAGAAGAAGAAGAAGAAGAGACACTATTATGTTTTTGAGCACTTTGGGTGGACATCGTTTTTGTTTTTCCCACACTGTGAATAATATTGTGTAACTGCTCAAATTCAGAAGGTGGCGGTATTGCACAAAATGCTGTTTGCCAACCGCCATTAAACATCAGAAGAAGAAGAAGAAGGTACTTCCGGAAGTGATCAGGGCCAGCCAACATGTTTCGTTTGAAATTCGAGCGGGCATCCTGCCGCCTGGGATACGGTAATATTGACAAAACTAGTTAAAACTGTATGTCTTGTATAAGCAGACGGTACCAAAGTATTTTGGTGTACCCCGAAACGCAACATTATGTGCGTTTTTCTATTAGCTAGCATACGTTAGCTAACGCTAAAGCAGATTAGCTTGCGTTAGCGCTTATTCTCTGTATAGACTGCTTTACACAACGTTACCAGCGTTAGTTAACGCTAGGTTAGTCTGTGAGACTGATGTAACGTTATGTTACGGTAACAGTTGAATCGTTTTAGACTTATTTGTGAATTACATTTACTCAAAGGGTGAACAGTATGCTACAAAACAATGCTAGCTGACGTTAGTGTGGGGAGTCAGTCTGCTTAGCTAGCTAGCAGCCAGAGACAATCAAGTACTGTATAACGTTAGCTGCTAACTCGATGCTAGTTACAACTCTCTCCTGTTCACAATATAGGCAGTCATGTCGGGAGGATTTTGTCTGTCTTGAAGGGGTGATCATGAAAGGCAACGACAGAAGGTAAGAGGAATAAGGTTACTGTTCTTCCTCACACACCCTAAAATAGTAAATGGTCATGTTAACCTGTCTATTTTGTCATGGTTTATCACAGAACAGATATTATTTTCTTATATATATATTGCAGGGGATTCATCCCCCGGGGAGCAGAGTGAGAACTGCAAATTCCACACAAACTCCTTTTTGATGAACCCACCTGGGCAGTAGGCAGTGAGGACATGGGGACAGTTAGCCCCATAATGTGACACTGCTACAGTAACTGTACTCCGATAATATTCTCGTACAGCAGTCATCGTCACACAGCCTTTGAATCCTCACTAGGTAGAAAACCGTTACACCCTGCCTTTTCGAAACCCCCCCACTCCGAAGATCGACCTCCATTCTTCGTAATGGAGGGGTTTTCCCATTTTTTTTAAAGGCACCCCTATTCCAAATGGGGACATCCCCTCCATTTCGAAACCCCCCCACTCCGAAATTGATTTTCAAGTCCATATTTCTCAGAGTTTCCTGCATCAAACACTGCAACTCATTGTTTTTTATTGAAAATATGCATAGGCGGCGCTAGACCATCGGGAATGGGGAAGCTAAATTTCCTCAGATTTTCATAAAACAAAATCAGTTCAACCCGACTGGCATTCACAAATAAGAACGTCCACATCTTGCTAATATGACTCAATGAACCTTATTCAACTGTGAGCATTTGACTCAAAGTTACAATTCATTTTTTTCAAACACTTGTCAGGGTATGAATGTGGGCGTGTGTAACAGCTCACCTTTAGATGTGTAGAAAACATCATTTATGATTAGATCCTGTCGGCGTAAAAATAATCAGTTGAATATGCTGCTGTGGAACAGATCCTTGCGCTCTCAGATTACGCATTTGACAAATTTAACAAACTGTATGGCAAGACAACATAAATTAACAATGTTTAGTGATTGTAGAGAGATATCTCTGTGCACCTGCAGAAAACTGCGAGCCAGGAATGCGCAAGACCACACCTGGTAGGCTATTTAGACCAGCAGAGTGGAAAGTCTGTGTGCCAAAAAATAAAAATAAAAACACTGCTCCGGGCCCGATACGCGGTTAACTAGAGTGTGCGTTGTCAAGGTGTAGCCTATTTCTTTGCGGAGTGGGGGAGAAAGCAAGCAGGACAGCTGTGCCCAGTCCCTGAGCAGCGGCTCGCACGATTCTGAACAACACAGAGTGCAAACATGTCTGTGATCCACAGCTGATTTTAGGATGTATCCAACGTTCACATTCCTGTATCTATCTGAATGCAGCAGGCTCGTGTTTACTGCTATAGCGAAATTGTATGAAGACAGTGACATATAATAAAAAAAACAATGAGTTGAAACATTTATTTCAAGCTGCAGGAATGCAGGAAACTCGGAGAAATATGGACTTGAAAATCAATTTTGGAGTGGGGGGGTTAAATCAATTTCAATTTCGGAATGGGGGGGTTTCTGAGTGGGGGTGTGTCGGAACGATGGTGTTTCGGAATGGAAGGCGGTCCCCGCTGAAAACGCTGTTAAAAAAGCTCTCCTACCCGTATCCGACCTCCGATTGCAGATCCGAAGATATGATAGTCCGCCTAGTGAAGCCAGTAATTTAACCGGCGCTGTTAAAATGATACTGCTTGCGTGAAACACCCATTTAGAAGCAGTCTTTGCACAGCCTGTGCCGTATTGAGGACAGGAGAAGCTTCCTAGTGCCGACAGGAACCTATTTCATGACATGTTTTGCTTCCCAGGTGCGCTGGATTTGCGATGATCACTGACAGACGCCGTCTCCGTGTGACTGCATGTGTTGTTTGCTCGCCATGTGCAAGCGGTGCACCATGATAGTGAGATCAAACACACCCTGCTGTAAATTCAGCGCAGGCTGTACAAAGACTGCTTCTAAACGGTTGTTTCACGCAAGCAGTATCATTTTAACAGCGTCGGCTAAATTACTGGCTTCACTAGGCGGACTATCATATCTTCGGATCTGCAATCGGAGGTGGGATACGGGTAGGAGAGCTTTTTTAACAGCGTTTTCCACCTATTGAGGATTCGAACGCTGTGTGACGATGACTGCTGTACGAGAATATTATCGGAGTACAGTAGCAGCGTCACGTTATGGGGCTAGGGGACAGTCAGCTTCTTAGTGTATGTAAAATTCTGACACACTGGAATAGTGAATTACAAGTGAAATAATAGACTGTAAACTCTCAATTTCATGGACGCTCTCTTAATGCAAGTGTGTGTGTAGAGAGAGCTATCTCACTCTCTTTCTCCCTGCAGAATCATATTAGCTTCCCCGCGGCGTGGCAGCAAATGCTTTATGGACTGGGGCCCGGTGGGTGGGAACCACTGGTGTAGAGATAAAAGCACTTGCCTACCACCGCGGAGTCCCAGGTTCAACTCCTGCCAGAGGTACCTCTGGCTTGGTCAGACATTCCTAAAGATTGGCCGTGTCTGCGGGTGGGAAGCCGGTAGGGTATGAGTCCTGGTCGCTGCACTAGCGCCTCATCTGGTTGGCCGGGCCACCTGTTTCGGGGAATGGGCACTGGGGGGAATGGCATGATCCTCCCATGCGCTACGTCCTGCTGGTGAAACCCCTCTGGCTGGCGCAACGACCGTTATAACGGGGAATTGGCCAAGTACATTTGGGGAGAAAATGTGAGAAAAATCCACAAAAAGAGATTCTCCAGAAGATGCTGAAAAAAAATTACACTCATGAGTACTACAGATAGAAAATGAAGTTTTCTCACTGCAATCTTATCTGACTTTGTTGTCCAGCTTAAGGCAGTGTGTCCAGAGGCTGCTCTGTGTGCGCTGCATCGTCACTACCCATCTACTCCTCGTAGAAACTCAACATCACTCCATCGACAACAGATACAGCTGCCCAGAGGTATGACAGTACAACTGTATTTTATTTAAAAAAAAAGCTGAGGGACCTGGTGCTTGCATGTGGTTGGAATACAGTATATATAATATGTTCCTGTTTGTGATTCCCAGAGCGGTCGTGTCACCTGTCAAGGGCCTGTACCAGCCACCCACCCTCTGCTGGGATACCAGCCAATCAGCCGCTGCTCAGCGCTGCCCTGTGTAGAGCATCCTGCCCACTCTCAGCAGACTTTCCCCAAGTAGGGCTGAAATAGGAAGAGACTAAGGTAGAGTCCTGCTCTGGATGTCTGTTTTTATTTGCACAGCTCCCCATGTCTTATCTTAATCATGGAATATTTCAAATGTGATACAGTTGCCATACTCTTCAGGTGCTTCTAAAAGCTGTTGGGAGTAATTGTTGGTGTGGGTGTGTGTTTCTAGATGTGCCCGCTGGTGTGTTTGCTCCAACCTCATCTTCACTGAACATCAGATCATCCTCAGTCTGACTGACCTCACTCAGCCTCAACGGAAAGCACACGCCACTAACGGACTTGTCAACATCAGTAGGTGGGTTATCCCTTTTTATATTATTATTTTTTCTCATTTCCCCCAATTGTACTTGGCCAATTTCCCTCTGCTGCCCCGCTCGCTGCTCCACCCCCTCTGTCGATCACATTTGCCAGCTGCTTTTCACCTGATAGCGGGGAGCTTCAGTGGCTGGACGTAGCATGTGGGAGGATCACGCTATTCCCACAGTCCCCTTCCGCCCCGAACAGGCGCCCTGACTGACCAGAGGAGGCGGTCGTACAGCGACCAGGACTCATGCCCTTAATCTGGCTTCCCGCCCGCAAACACAGCCAATCGTGTCTGTATAGACGCCCGACCAAGCCGGTGGTAACACGGGGGCACGGACCTGCGACCCTCATCTTGGTAGGCAGGGAATCTACCGCTACACTACCCGGACGCCCAGTAGGAGGAAATATTAAGCAGGAAGTACAGTATATGCTCATTTATTTGTCTGCTCATAGTCATCTAATTCCAGGGCTGGCCCGAATAAAAACATTTGGGCTCCGGATATTCGGTGGTAATCAACAGTGAATATTTGGATATTTGAGATGCAACACGCATCTTGGTCTACTTTCGGTTTCGCGTTTCTCCCCCAGACCATGCTGCCGCTGGGGAAGAAAACGCGCACACACAGTGGTTATCCTATAGAAAATGACTGAAAGATTATGTAAATATATTAGGCTATACGCTGTGTTGTGTTCTGTGTGCTGTGAACATGACTCTGGAAGGAATTAACTGCAGCCACACCGATCCATCAGAAAGGATAGATTTCTGTTGTTTTGGAATGTCAACGCCATTTAAAAATAAAATAGAAAATGCCTCTAATTTGCGGTGACAAATCTGTCCATCCAGAAAGAAGATGTGGCCTGTGTGTTTCAGTAGCAAGCAGACTACTGTCTCTTCACACCCAGCACGTTCTCATTCTCATCCTAGTTTGACGTATAGTCAGGATCCCATGGCCCACTACCGATGTTAACAGTTCCATTCCTCCGCCGTTAAGAACTAAAGTAAACACGTGGGCCTCTATCTTCCGACAGGCGCTATCCCTAAATAGCGCTTTGCGCACTGTTTGCGCGTGCATTAAGGCACGGACGATAGCGTTCCGCCTTGCCTCCCCCACCGAGCAGCAAAAAAAAAACATCCCCACCTCACGGGAGCTACTGGTAATGATTTATACAGAAATTTTACTGTTTCAAAGTGATATAATTGTCTGGTAGACGTGACCTCCCTGATTTCTAAGTTAAAACAGCCCCGAAATATGTTGGGGATGCAATTCTCGGCGGGCATGCGGAAACAATTCTGCCAAAAATCATCTGCGCCCCAAAATGGTAACTGTCTGCCTTTCCGAAGCTCTGCCACTCCGAACGTTAACTTCCAGTATTCGGACTGGCGGTCGTTCACCTTAGAAGCCGCAATGCCGACCTTAGGTTTAGGCGTGGGGGTGGGAGAGGTTAGGTTTTGGGTTAGGGTCTGGGGGAGGTTAGGTTTAGGCATGGGGGGAGGTTAGGTTTGGCGTGGGGGCTGGGAGAGGTTAGTGAAAAACGGGGAATATAGAACCCTTTCTGAGTGCCGATATTTCGGAGTGGCAGAACGTCGGAGTGGCAGCACGTCGGAGTGGTAGCATGTAACCCCCCAAAATGCCCGCGCAAACGGGATTTGGGCGGTCTTAACTACCAGAATTATTCACAGGCGTGACCGGGCAAGGCTGGCATACGTCAATCAAAACCAATCAGATTCCCGTCTCACAATGGTTGTTTGCGTGAGGTTGCCTCACCGAGGCATGCAATATGCTGTAATTATCTCCATGCGTAATAGAGTGTACTCACTCCTGCGAGGACAGAGAGAGCTTATTGACAGATCGTCTGTGGTGCCGACCCTTCGTTATGAAGGTAAATAGCCTATGTCCATTGTCCCACAAGTGTTCTCAATTTATTTCCCTCTTTGCGATGTGATAAAAGTTTCTCAGTGAGTTATAGTTGATTGCCTCACTGAATTATCTGCTGCTAATACCCAAATATATCTAAATATCCAAAAGTAATTCCACTTTCCACTCCGCAAATACCCCTCTGCGCTCGGAGCGCAGCCGTAATCTCTGTGCAGAGCGCCCAGCGCAGAGAGGTATTTGCGCGTAAGAGGTCCTTTTCATAGCTCTTAGCGCAAAGTAATTGCGCGCTGCTGACGATAGGATAACGCCATCTATCCCACATTTGAGCGCTGAAACGCCTGCTTTGGCTTGTGGCAGCCAATGCCCAGTACACTTATCTCACAGTCATGCGGTTGTGTCCGCCCCCAATTTGCATTGCGCATGGCGTTAAACGAGCGGAAAATTAGCGCTTTTGGGAAGATAGAGGCTAGGGCTGCACGATATGAGGAAAAGCTGCGATGTGCGATAACTGTTCAATATTGTGATGACGATATGACCTGCGATAAATAAAAAAATGCTATAAAAAAAATATTAATGGGTAGGGGTGCTCCGATCCGGCTAAGCCACGATCCGATCCGATTCCTATTCCTGGGGTCACGATCCGATTCCAGAATCGATTCTCGATTCCAACGATTCTCGATTCCAGAATCTAGAATCGATTCTCAATTATGTAGTTTGATATTGCAATAACACACAAAGGTAAATCTAAGACAAAAATTGACAAATGTATTAATGCTGAACTTCAAATTCAACTTCTGAAGTATTACAGTGAGGGCCTAAATTCATTTTGCAATACGAGTGTGTTAATTTAAGCATATGTATCAGTAAGTGGCACGGGATTCTCAAAGCCTGTGTTGAGGGTCAAACGAACAAAAATGCACTCTTGAAGCTAAAAAAAAATCCAAAACCAACAAGTTAATTATTTACATTTTTACTTCAATGTAGAACAGTCATTTCTTACACATGAGATTACTTTTAGTCATAACGATTATTGAAAGATATTCCATATTCCAGACTGAAATGTTATAACAGAAGTGGAGTATTGGCCAGAATGACATGAACATTTGGACACTTATTCAGCCGGTATCTTGCATGTTGCGTTCATGTGCACTGTAATTTTTTTTTTTTTTTGCGATAACACGTGACTTTTGCGATGTGTTCATCGCGCATTTTCAAAATACGATAAATCGTGCAGCCCTAATAGAGGCCGTGTAGTGCCGTTGGTTAGGTTTAGGCAACAAAGCCACATTGTTAAATTTCTACCTCTTCTCTTACAGTTTCTTGACCTCTGCGTTCACTATAAAAGCTTGTCTTGCATTAATTTGTCTTTTTCTTTTCTCATCCCCTCAGCCTTGTCGGCGGACAGGTCTTCCACTCCGGTGCAGAAGGACAGCAGCCTATGGGAGCAGATCACAGCCTGCGTTGTCAGCCAGCCTGCGTTGTCAACCAGCCTGCCTTCAGGACTGTGGCTTCATGGTTTAACATTTTGGTTATTTGGCTCATCGGACTTACTTATGTCTACTACCCCTCCTGGGGTATAGGCCACCAACAAGGGCTTTCCAGCCATCAGCTCATCGGACTGATACCGATATATTCAAGATCAAACATCAGCTGATAGCCATATGATTGCTGATATATTGTGCATCGCTACTGGTAACTGTTTTAATTTCTTACATACATTTGTATTACCATAATATTTTAATGTAAATAAAATGTGTTTTTCTCATAATTGAAGTGCAATTGGTCATTGAACAAAACGGCACATTTGGAGTGTACTAAAATGGCACCATGTGAAGTGTAATAGTGATGTATTGTGAGTATACTTCAGGAACATTTAATACAGTACTTAAAGTATAACAATGTTCTATTTAAAATACACTTTTATCCTGACGCATAAGCAATGATGGAATACACTTCAGATACACTTTTAGTCAATTATAGTACACTTTAAGTACATGTCTTTATTATGTTTAAATTGTGATAGAACTTCACTATAAATACATTTCTTAATAACAATAGCACACTTTAAATGTACTAATTAAAATCAAAAAGTGCATTTGAAGTTTATTTGAAATATTACTGAGGCATGCTAGAAGAATATTAATAGTATGATAACTGTATTTAAAGTATACTTGTAGACTACATCAATTGATCTATAATGCCTTTTTAAGTATACTTTCAACACACTGGTGATATAATACAATTGTACTGAAAGTGTGTTTTGAATGCTCACGAATCATGCTTTTCACTGGTGTACTTCAGTACACTTAAAGTTTATAAAAAGTTGTTCCAAAAAAGCATACAAATTACACTTAAAAGGTGCTCAAGGAGTCCATAAGTACTACTAAATGACTACTTAAGTACACTTAAGTATAACTTAAGGGTGCCAAATTAACATATGCTAACTGAAAGTGTACTTAGTACATACTGTGAAAAGTATAATTTAAGTATAATACTTTTTCACCTGGGGAAGCATAATAATATGGAATAATAGCCTATATATGGAGACAGACAGACTGGATGAAGGGAGGGGGGGGGGGGGCAGAGCACTTGGCTTTGTCTGGTTTTACCGGATTTGTCCAGGAATTGGAGCTTAAAAGGCAAGCGTGTGACTCTTTACTGCAATTCTCCAATGAGCGGACTATGCATAATTTTACGCTTAAAAGGCGTGGTTATAATGGTTGAGGCTGCGTGTAGCGCCGATACCAAGATAGCGAGTGCGCTGGTCCACACCCACTTACTGCGCTAGGCGGCCTAGCGCTAGGCCTTAAACGCAGTTTCTACGCCGATTGCAACGATAGGGCCCTATATCCCTGGATGTCATGATGAGATTAGATTGGTGAAAGTTTTGACAGAATCATTGCATCTTTTTCTCTCGCTGCCTTTTTCTCCTCCCCCTCTGCACGGCAGACAGGTATGAGGTAGGATGATGCAACAGCCTTTGAATGACGGGCTCAAAACTACGGTATAACAACTTTTTTCGGTCATTGTGCCTGCCTAGTGCCTACATATAAATTAGTACTGTGGACTTTCCCCCAAAATAGTGATGGTTCTGTCATTCTGTGGTGTAGCCTACATTTCAGATCTGATGCTTGCAGTGCGTTATAGGGGCAGAAAGTGACGCACGTGAGAGAGAGAGGGGGGAGAGAGATAGCGGCAGAAAGAGTGATTGAATAAGGCTGTGGGTATATCCCCGGGGCCGGCGGACTGAATAAGGCCTGGTTTTGAAAAGCACTAACCGCAAAATTAACGGCAGTTGGGAAGATAGCGTTAGGCTGGTATTTAAGGCCGAAACGCCCATTCTGGCCTATTCTGGCACTGCACTACACCTCTTCAGCGTAAAGCGCATTTCAGGGCCTAAAAACATGATGCTATCTTCCCAAGTCACGGGTAGGCAGGCGCAAAGCGTGTTTTTTTGCGTTTAACGCCAGTTTAGCGCCTAAGTCCAGGGGGAAGATAGAGCCCTACATGTCTGCTGTGATGAGCTATGGAATTTCCTTCGGGACAATATTTACAGTAGTATCATATTGTAGGGTAGGGTGACCAGGTGTCCTTTGTGCAGGACTGCACAGCCTTTTTGTCCCGTGTCCTACGTCCCACATATGAGACGATGTCCCGCATTGTGATTTTGGCTCTAGTTTTCAAATGTCAAATCACTGCAGGTGGGACGCTTTTTCTCAAATCTGGCTTTTATCTAATGGCTGTGAAGAAAGCAGGAAGGCTGTCATCACGGGGCTGCAGCACACGTGGGCTCAAGTGCAGGTTAACCTGTCACCGTCTATGCCCAACGATGTGATTCTCAGAGCCCTTTTGTTTTGTTTTTGTTTTTGTTTTGTTTTTTCAGTTTCACACTCAGGAACATCTTACGACGTAAGGCGACACAACAATACACGTGGATCTCACAAGAAACATGAGATGTGCCGATCTATGGATGCATTTCCTACTGAAACCCAAAGGTGATTGCCAGACAGATAAGGTAACAGCCAACATAACTAGTGTTTATCATGTTTGCCACCTGAGGGAGACCGAGAGATGGGTGGTGGTGGTGGTGGTCAGGGTGGCGTGGGGTTCAGTATAGGGTTGAATAACTGTCTCCGGCCACGGCTACAAAGCAGCTACTTTTTTGTGGGCCAGCCATTTGTAACAAAGGTGACGGCGTTTGAGCCTATAAGCAACCAATTTGCTCCTCGACTATAAAAAACAAACCAGTGGTACATTCACCAACCATTCATGTATCTATTGTTTGTTTCTTGCATCTATTTTTACCATATATGCCATATATCATCATCAGCTGAACAGAGTGTCTGCATGGTGTTGTCGGAAACAAAGGACAGGAATGTGACACATTTTTTCATATTGTTAAATATGGATTGAAACTACTTATTTTGTGCTAATACATTATGCAACATATTTATATTTTACCATTTCCAGAAGGATAAGTCTGCCTCCAAATATTCTTATGACGGTGAAAAGGAGTCACAAGACCATCACGGGACACTAACACTATTGAAACCCAGACTGAATAAATTCTTGTTTGTGGGTTAGCTGCTGCTGAAGGCTAGACTGGTAAACCAGCCCGTCACGTGTACTCACATCTCATTTGGTTCTGTGTGACGGTCTGGCCCCAACTCTTCACCCAGTCCTTAGCAGGGGCGGGAGCATGGGCGGGCGTAGTTGCCTTGACAGACAACTCCTTCAGCCAATCAGGGTCGGATACAGTCAAACCCAAATCCACTCGGGAGAATGGCAAAAACAAATGCCGAGAAACTCTGCGGTTGTGGCGATACTCCTGTACTTGTTTAATTGTTGTTATTGAGTCTATTTCTGCAATAACTGCACTTTATGGCTGTTTAAACTAGACAAACGCTGACAGTACTGCTTGAGACGATCAGGCAAGGAGGCGGCCATTATTCTTTTGTTAGTGCAGTGTTAGTAGCGTTCCTGATTGGCCAACTTGCGCTGTCAATCACAGCGCAGTCGCTGATTGGCTCTTCCGCTCTTCCGCTTCTGCTAAACCCCCCCACTGGCTTTGGGGCCAGATCGTCACGCAGAACCAAATGAAATGTGAGTTCAAGTGACGGGCTGGTTTACCAGGCTAGCTGAAGGCAGGGTGAGGCAGGTTTTACAAACTGACACATCTAAAGCTCTTGAGTAAAATCCTCCCACGCTACAGACTCCTCTGGTTGGCCATCTCAAGTCAAAATAATCAAACAAACATATTGACCAGCTGTGGCCAGAACCTCCATCATATCACACAGATGGACCAAAGTGACTGGCCATTGGCCAATATCGAGGTTTGAATAACAGGCCAATTAACACAATATGGTGGCAAAGCGGTCTGATATAGAATGGAATTTCACCACTCCTCATCCCGCTATGTAAACAAGAACATATTTTCTGCCAATATGAGACAAAATGAACAGAAGCCTGGAGTCAGGAATAGTACGATAGTTGTATTTAAGCCATACATGCTTTGGCAAACGTCATTGCCAAATGACTGAAATCTCAGTATGCCATCATAAATATGTACAGAGTCCAAATATTCAGTAAAGTCTGACAGTTGACATGTATTCTTATACTGTAAGGCAGGAAAAGAGGAGGGAGAGAGGAGGGGTGAATATGGTGCAGTCAAACTGAGAGGCTATCACGGTCTGACCCTAGTCTGACCCTATAATATCAACACAAATCATAACTTATTCTGCAAAAAGAAGGGAAAAAAGCTGAATAGTATGGAATGAACTAGTGCAAGCTACTATGGTTGGCCTCAAAAACAAAGACTTTTGCCGCAGGAGTAAGAACCAGAGGCAGAGATGCTCACAACTCATATTTTCAAGTCCAAGTCAAGTGTAGTGGAGGAAAAAATATACATTTCCTTTGAAATTTTGACAGTAACAGTTAAAAAGTAAGTAGCCTAAATGTTTCTGACGATAGAAATAATGAACAGCCTAAATACAATTGTTACAGTATTATTATCTGGAACTGGAATAAAGTATGTTTTCCCTTTGTGCTGTAACACAATCCAGTAGATTTCAAATCCAACCCAACACAATCACACACAATGTAAACTGAAGTGTAGAGGCTAGCAAAGGTGACCAGTCTTGCACTGTGGTAATGATTTATCGATTCATCGCTAAAACGCAACACATAGCACCTTTAACAGGCACTAAATAGGAAGTGGGGAAGAGAGGAAACAGCAGGCAAGACTCTCTCAGCCATTTTGACCTCCGGCAGAGATGAATGAACAAGCATCTGTGAGCAGAGCAGGTGACGGGTCCTCCAGCTTGATAATGCCAGTGGCCAGGTGATTAAAAACACAGCTCCCCTGCCACACAGGCTGGCGTGACATGTGACTGGGGGCCCAGGGACGCGTCACTCTTCATGTCGGCACAGCCAAGGTGTCGCAGCCAGTAATTAATTAGAAAATGGAATCAAGAGGCCGCCCAAAGAGGAAGCGGATGCTGTCTTTGGGTGTTGATTTAACAGTGGGGGGGGCTGGTCTCCGGTGATGCGATTATTTTTCTTTTTAATAATGTTTTCCTGAGGTTCGCCCTCATTCTGTTATTACATTTTTCTTCATTCAGAGCAAAAGGAGCGCAGACAGGTCAGAAGTGCAACGGATGTTTTGCTAACTGCAGGGCACAGCAGCATGCTGGCAGAGTAGGTTGATTCGTTCCATTTTCCTGTCAGGATAGGAATTATTAATTTATGGCCAATCTACAGTCCGACAATGCAGCAACAGTACACTGTGCGGGGGATTTTCTCACTCCAATTTTTCTTCTTGAGTATGAGAAAAGACATCAACAAGGAACTGCTGGGTGGGGTTAATACATTTCAAAACAAAAGCTCTCAGAGTAGACTGAGCAACAACACCCTGCATTTGTCCTGGGAGTGGGGGAAAAAAAAACCTGTTATCTCAGTTTTGTTTTGTTTTTATCCCAAATAAAAAGTTATCTAGCTAACCTTACCTTACTTTATTATGTATTCATTACTCTGTGTATGTGTGTGTGAAAGATAGTGAAACAAAGACTACAGTGGTATTGCTATGAATATAGCCCTAATCTTAATGAATTGAGGTTCCAGCTGCCTTGCGAGGGAGCTGGATTCGCACAAGCTCATGCGATCAAGGCATGAAAAAAGGCAGATTTTTTCACCTTTTTATTGCAGTGTAAAACAAAATACTGGTACTGTACAGTACAATCAAATGAAATAAATGCATTTTTGTTGTAGGCCTAGCGTCTGCACTGTATATCATCCAAGGTGTCAGGTATTTCTCCAGCCATATAGCTCGTAGTGGAGGTGTTTATGCATACAGTACTAACCGAATTGCCCACTCGCTCTATACAGTAGGCTGCCGCATCTGGTAGTTGCACACTGGTGTCCTCTAGTATACGCCATGTGACATCCTTGCAACATCACATGAAAGTGTGCAAATGAAACTGGAGACCACTGTACAAGCACAAATAACTTGAAGCCCACGGCCCAGTGGTGTGGCCATTCAGCCTTATGGCACTTTAGGCAATGTTTGAGGGCACCTCAACAACATGGCTAATTGTTTTCAACATGGAAAATATTGTCCTACCCCTAACCTCCCACCACCCACATACCCCTAGCCACTCTCCTACCCACCCTTCGAAGCCCGACTCGCTACGACAGTCCTGTCCCTTAGTACAGCACATTTTCCTTAGCCCTGCCCCTTACTTACCATGCCCCCTCCCACCACCCACATCCCCCTAGCCACTCCCTTTACCCACCACTCAAACTCTGACTTTCTATGACCTTCCTATCTCTAGCTATGGCCCCTTTTCCCTAGCCCTGCCCCCTTCCACCACCCACACCCTTAGCCACTCCCCCTACCCACGAATATCAACTCTCTATGACCTTCCTATCCTTCCTATTCCTAGTGCTCTAATGTTTTGGTGGCAACTAAGGGACTCCTGACAATTTAACTCTCGGGGCCCCCCTGTGGCTGAAAATGGAGGCCAGCTCTATTTGCTAACTCCTCTCTGACAGCCATGCAATTTGAGCTAGAGAGGCCCGGGACTTTACAAAATTTAAGTTTTGTTATGAAAAACTCAGAATTGTCAGAATTCTAAACCAAGTTAGGAGTGTTTTGAGTCTACCAGATGTTTCTGTCCACACACCCATTTTGTCAAATTTTTGGCCTTCACAGTCAAAAACGTACCATGCCTGGAGTGAGACGGGGCTGTTTCCATCAGATACCTATACATAGATGGTCATTTTGCATCCTTTGATCTACTGAAGAGGAAGTTTGAGTTGCCCGGCACGCACTGTCTCAGATTCCTGCAAATCAGAGGATATGTTCAATCCAAGGTTCATACCTTTGAAGCGTTCCGAAATGAGCATGCTTTTTTATGTTTTGCTGAGCCCTCCTCACTCCAAGCATCTAATTTCTAGATTTGTATATCTGTTTAGACATTGTTTAAGCAATGCAAATTGGGGGCGTGCACAATCGCATGCCTGTTATAATTGTACTGGACATAGGCATGCCACATGCCAACCCAGGCGTTTCAGCGCAAAAATATGGGGGGATAGATGGCATTATCCTATCATCAGCATTTCTGGGAAGACTATCGTTTCTAACCGATTACATGGAGCGCTCAGCGGGAAGCGTCACCAACAATTTCACTCTAGAAGGTGGTTCCAAAATGTGTCGTCTCCAAAGCGCAGAAACGCCGTCGCCATCTTAACGGGAGGCACTAACGATAAAATAATTCCCCGTTTCCATAGGAAACCGTCCTCGTGTAAAGTGCCCCTAAGGGGCTAAAATACTCCCGCTTGAGCGCACCATAATCTCCGCGCTGCGCAGCGCAGGAACGTCATTACACAAGGACGTGCCACGCCAGGACAGGACATCAAATTCTGCTGCTAAAATTGGGTAACCAGCAGATTATTCAGTGAGGCAATCGACTATAATTCACTGAGAAACTTTTATCACATCGCAAGGAGGGGTTATGGTAAACTTGTACATTGTAGCCTACTTGCAATAGGCTATTCACCTTCACCTGCTATCCCATAACCCGGAGGGTCGTTGGCACCACAGCCGATCTGTCACAAGCTCTCTCCATCTCTCTCTGTCCCTTGGCATGAGTCGGCAGCTCAATGTTTCGCCCAGTTTTAATTGAGTCCACTGTAAATTCTCAAATCTTTTCTTTTGTGTCTACCGTTTACCCGCTGCAAACACATTTCTATTGTCCCACCCCAGTCAACAAAATAACCTGAATGCATCAAAACACAGATGTTTTTAACGGGTATATGATGTGATGGTGTCGTTATGAGATAGGGATAATATATATAGTCAATAGGCCTGCCCTACACCTATCCAAATTACGCATGGGGAGAATTAAAGCATGCCTCACGCAAACTGTATTACAGGGACTGCAAGACTGGAATCTAGTTTGATTGATGTAACGCCCAGGCATTGCCAGGCCACACCTTTGAATAATTCTGGTGGTTAAGACCGCCCAAATCCCGTTTGTACTGTGCATAAATGATTTGGCACACCTCTAATCTGCGCTTGCGCCCGTTGTGATCAGTTATGCTCCCCCACGAGTAATTGCATCCCCACCATATTTTGGGGCTGTTTTAACTTAAAAACAGGGAGGTCACGTCTACCCAAACAATTATATAATTTTTAAACAGTTATGTTTCTGTATAAATCATTGCAATATGCTCCCGTGAGGTGGGGATGCGTTTAGCTGCTGCCGGGCGGGGGTGCAAAACTCCGGCATAACACCTAGACACTAGCGCAAGGCGGACTGCAATCTTGCCTGCCTTAAGGCACGCGCAAACAGGTGCGCAAGCGCAAATAGGGGATATCGCCTGTAAGATAGGGCCCAATGCCTCCGGCCACGGCCATCATGTTTGTCATACAAAATTGGATGTTGAGAAACCAAATTGATGAGCCGGGTTCCCCCATTTTAGCAGCATTTTAGTCGGGGCATCAAGGCAGTTTGACGCGCCTCATAATGCTTCTAGTGCGTGTTCGGCCATTTAAAACAACAGGTGGACTTCAAAATGCAAGCGTCAGATGCTTCCAGTGCATTCCGGGCTTAAGCCATGATGTACGCTACAGATTCCGAACCACTCCATTGACACCAATAACTTGCAAAGTAACACACTTCTCTTCTTCCTCATATTCCTCTGACAATTATTCTACCTCCACCTAAAAAGGCACGGGAAACCATGTGTTGCAGTGACTTCAGGATAGTTACGAGGCCCAGCTCTGAATGTGCACCGTAAAGTGCAGCATCAAGTGGCTTTTATGGAACACCCCACTGTATTAAAAACACAAAGTGCCTATAAATCTTTTATTTTTAGCATTGTCTAATGGAGTTTAAAAAGCAAAGCAAGTCAGCAAAATGTTTCGCCCCCCCCCCATGACTGGAATTGAGGAAATGAAATGTCGGTTTGCATACAGGTGATCATTCAGTGGTGCGTCAAACCCATCAGAAATTGTTTAATTTCACCTTAAACTTGATTTGAGCGAGACGGGGATATAAAACGAGTTCAAAAGCAACAAAGAAACTTGCTCTGGGGATTGTTTTCGGTTGGAGTTTGAACCATTTTCTCACATGAAAGCTCCTAGACCAATATTTGCCAAATCTATAATAGATCCTCTTTCATAACAAATTGCTATGCAGCTACAACTTCAAAGGTTTGCTGTCAGTAAGTTTTCAAATGTGCCATCTCATCTCAGCGCATCAGACGTCTGTGACAGATATCTCGGCAACATTCAGTGGTCCTGTCAGCGGGTATTGGTAATTCAGAATAGTGCTTAACTCGGAGAGATTGAACAAGGAAGATATCCAAACACTTGGAGGCGGGGAGGTATGATCGAGCACTCGGGGGCCCAGCCGATGCTTTGAGAGGTAGAAATAAACTAGGTTAGTAGTTGGTTGAAGGCAAAAGCGGTGACACCTGCCTTCAAACTGCAAAGCTTTCTCAGTTCAATGGGAGCGTATTATCGGGGGACCTATTGCATCTCATGTTCCAGGCTTCAGTCCAAAGTAATAACAGTGCCATTGAAGTGAAACCAAATGGCATAGTATGATCATGAAATATCATCAACATATCAAATATATCATCCTGTGATCAGCATGAGAGATCCACTGCACACACATTGGCTGCCATGCCCGCTTCTGTAATTCCTCATGTTTACTTGTCGGGAAGTGAAAGGCTTAAAATGTATGAAGAGAAACACGACATGGTAACATAAGTATAGTTGCCAATGTATTACTTTTCCTGATGAGTTGACTATAGTGACTGACAAGTAGCAATGTTACTAACCTGTTGTGAAATCCCCCAACCCCCAGGGGGGCATATTATGCTTTACAGTAATGTTGCAATGGCGGATGTTCATATTAAACCTAAAATATTTTCAAATAATGAGGTAAAAGTATGTGAAATGTATCCTCTTGACCAAAAATCTCAGGCTTAAAGCTGCATTCAGCAATGTTTTTGTGTTAAAATAAGTGTTAAATGGCTCTATATTCTGACAGCAATCACTGAAATAGAGTGTTTGGTCAGTGACTTGAAACCCCCAACCCCCCACTGTCCTCTATCTCTTTCCTGTAGTCCTGCAGGCAGGGCGGATGTATCTCTGCACCCGTAACTCGTAGAGAGTCACTGATTCTGGATTTGGGGTGAAAAAATACATAGTCCTTTATAGGCATCGCGATCTGACCTTTGGTTTCCCAGAAAATGTCAACATTTCTCTGATTGGATGCAATTTGGCGTCGACCTCCCACTATCCATTACTCCCTCTACCTCCCACTACTAACAAAAACATCGCTGAATGCAGCTTTAAGACTGCTCTGAGCGAGAGGTTTCGAGAGGTGAACGAGAGGTTCAGAGCAGTCTCTGAATGGCCTTTCCTACTAACGGCTCTAGGTGATGTCAGATGGGGCCTGATTACCTTATATGGTCATTGCTCCATGCACAGCGCACAAGTTCACTGCTCCGTCCACTCCATAGAGTAGCGCAGGGATGACGTATTTTTGTAGTCGGAAGGCGGAAGTCCCAGACATGTTGGATCTTCAGGGGAAAAGTGAATGGGGTTTTAGAATGGGGATTTCGCTTAAATGCATAAAATAAGGTCTGTGGTTAACAAAAGTTTATGGGAGTGGTAATTTGTGTTCAGCAGGATCATCTTCACAAACATGAATCACTTTTATGACTTTTGAAACGTTTTCTGAAAATCGCGTTTAAAAAATGCATTTATGTTTCAAAAGTGATAAAAGTGATTCAGGTTTGGAAAATTGTATTTTACAAAGCGGATGATGGAGCAATATGTGAAACTCCTTGTTGCTTTTTTAATGTACTCTATTAATAAAAGGAAGTGTCAATCCTGATATCCTGGTGTGCGCTGGATTATAAGTGTTATTATAAGTCACGCTTAAAATGCAACACAATTTTATTTATTTTTAAATCGTAGGGGGTCCCTGCTCTGTTTCTCTATCAACCAAGGGGTCCTTGGGCTGAAAAATGTTGAACACCCCTACCCTGATCTACCGATTTCTAGTGACTTTCTGAGCAGCCAATGGCTACTTTCCTTGGAAAAGAGTTGGCAACACTGGGCTGAACTGAGGGCTGCATAAAAGGACAGTACAAGATAGATACAGAGATTTTTTTTAACTGTGAATTATGCAAAGCTACTCTAGTGGAGTCCCAAAATAAAATAATAATAAAATATAGATCTGGAATTAGCATAATAGGCCCCCTTTAAATAAGCTTTTTCAATGTCCTACACGGCATTCAAATTTGAAACCTTGAAACGCACTCACCCATACTGCCTGTGATGGAGATCTGCGGCTTACTTTCTCACAACCCTTGCCCATTTTAATTGACCAGAATAAGGACACATGTTTTGCAGAGGCACATTGAAACACAGGCAGCATCTCCGTAGAAGGAGAGGCCTACAGTATATATTCTTACTTTTTCCGACTTACTCCGGCATTCAGAACTCACACTCCTATTTGCAAGAAATCTTTTGTGGGCAGTCAGAACTGATATTTTGAAAATAACTTTTGGAATGGGAACGTGAATGTGAAGACGTAGCGGCGGTGAAGTGGAGGGCAGAACAGCACGATCAACCAGCACTGTTGCCTCACAGCAAGAACGCCCCGGGTTCGAACCCCGGTTCATCCCAGGTCCTTTCTGTGTGGAGTATGCATGTTCTCCCCGTGTTCGTGTGGGTTGTCTCCGGGTGCTCTGGTTTCCTCCCACCATCAAAGACATGCATGTTAGGTTTAATACTCCAGTCAGTGCCCCTGACCAAGGCAATGACAAAAAAGAACTGGAGTTGGTCCCCGGGCATTGCACTGCGGCTGCCGACTGCTCCTAGTTCTAGGAAGGTTCCTAGTAGAGGATGGGTCAAATGCAGAGGATGAATTTCCCCATGAGGATAAATAAAGGATAACATACAGTATAACCGTATTACATTGTAAATCAACACTGCTATTAACTTACTGTATCTGCAATTTAATTTACTCGTTTCTCAATTCCTAATGAGCTGGCAGACGGTCACAGGTTTTAAACGCTCTCGCTGGAATCCATCTCGCTGGAATCCATCTCGCACATGCACCTGACAGAGCTTTATTCTCTGACAAAATATTTGGTAGCAGTGTAATGCAGGAAAACACAAGTTCCAATCAAGTGAAACTGATAGAGGAAAGATAACACAATACAAAGCAACTTCTCCTCCACTGATAAATCATGTTAGGTTGCATTCACACATAACCTTCTTCCTCCAACCATCAGCGCCCTTTTCCCAGCAAACGCAACAGGGAGAAAGGCGCACAAAAGGCGGCCACTCCCGAAAAGCGCTGCAGCCGTGAAATGTTTCCTCAGAGCGCTGTGACATGAACAGCTTTTTTCCCAGCCGACCAATCGCAATGACAAAGACGCTGGCCGTTTCCCATAGCAACAACACTTATTCGACTGATGTAACTCACGTACGGGCGCGCCCACCGCCACCATATTGTTGACATTTGCGTGACGCTCACTGTCAATAGTGACTGACAGCCACTGAAAACTTTCTGGCAATTAATTATAACCTGTCTTACAAACATCTTCCAAACTAAAAAGGCATTTGAACCAAAACATATCATTTTAGGAATACCACCACCTGAACTCACATTAGAAATAGATAGATATCTTTATAGAATACTTAGAATCGTAGCCATGAAGCAGATAACAAGGAATTGGTTAAAACCTACTCCACCCGTCTTTAATAAATGGAAGTCAAATATAAACAACATTCTAGAAATGGAAAAAATAACTTACAGAATCCAAAACTTAGAGGTAGAGTATTTGAAACGATGGAATAAATGGATGAACTATACAGAACACACCTGAAAATGAAGTTTTTCTGTGCAGAGGAGTCACTGAAGAGTTAAGGGGCGTGTGTGTGTGTGAGTGTGTGTGTGTGTGTGTGTGTGTGTGTGTGTGTGTGTGTGTGTGTTGTGTCTATGTCTGTTTTTTTTTTTTTTTTTTTTTTTTTTTTTTTTTTTTTTTTTTTTTTTTTCTCTCTCTTTTCTTTGTGTGTGGAAGCATGTGTGTGTATGACTGTGTGTATATGAGTAGGCATGCAAGTTTTTCTTTTTTTTCTCTCTTCTTTTTTTTCTTTTTTTATTTAAAGTATTTGTTGCTGTTTTGTTTGTTTTTTTCAATACAATTACCATGGCTGTTGTATATTATTGTCCTTTTTCTTTTCTCACATAAAAAATATATAAAATATTGTAAGTATGTTACGTAGAAGTATAAACAGTTAATGTAGATCTATGTAAAAAAACAAACTGAAATCTTGCAATAAAGTATAAAAAAAAAAAAAAAATTGTGACTGACAGCCTGGTGATAGTAGCAGCAGCCAGCAGCAGGAGTACGCTAGCCACCGTTACCAGCCTATTTAATACTGTTTTTACTGCGTCAGGAGCTATTTCACAACAGCGATGGTGTGCTGTGTAATAACACACGGCTGTAGTAATAGCAGCAATAAAAGCCCAGGTGCTAGTTTTTAAGCAATCCCTACTGTCCGCAAACGTGAAGGGTAAGAGACAGAGGCTAACGTTAGTAGCAAACATTGGGCTAACATGCAAGCAAGCGTCAGATCACATCAAACAAACATTTAACGTTAAGGTTATTTACCTTTGCTGTCACGACAATGTTTGGTGATGATGTTGTTGGTGGCACAAAAGTAAATATGTCACAGACCTTGCCACAGATTAAATAGTTATAGGACTCACGGGATTTGAAAGCCCTCAGCTCCTCAGATGTGTATGCCAATACTGTATTCACAAGGTAGTTATACTGCCCTGCAAAGCCAAAAGGGGGTAACTAAATTTTTGTCAAAAATGAGTTTTTGTCATTTTTGGAACATTAAAGATCTGCTTTATCATGTGGAAAAATATCTTGAGTCAATTTTGTTGTTTTTTGGAGAAAATAGGGGGTCATATTTACAGTAACTTCCAAAAGCCCTAGAAAAGCCAAGCCAGACTGAGGTAACATCAGTTATGGTTGTTCGGTTTGGTTTGACTGCACTCTGAATGCTCTGCCCTGCAATGCCAAAAGGGGGTAACTCACTGGGCAGGCCTAATATCATGATTATGACATCGGACCGATACCATGCCACCCCCACCCATCACAGACACCCACCCCACCCACATTAACCCCGGAGGCGCCAGCTCATCATACATTAACCCCCGAGACACCAGCTCATACATTAACCCCCGAGGCACCAGCTCATATGACATTAACACCCAAGCCGCAAACTCATACGACATTAACCGCAGAGGCGGCAGCTCATACGACATTAACCCCTGAGGCACCAGCTCATACGACATTAACCCCTGAGGCACCAGCTCATACCACATTTACCCCCGAGGCGCCAGTTCATACAAATTTAACCCTCGAGGTGCCAAATCGTACAACATTAACCCCCAAGGCGCCGCTCATATGAAATTAACCCTGGATGTGCCAGCTCATACAACATTAACACCCGAGGCACCGCTCATATGAAATTAACCCGAGGTGCCAGCTCATACAGCATTAACCCCTGAGGTACCAGCTCGTACATTAACCCCCGAGGCGCAAGCTCATACGACATTAATCCCCGAGGCCCTGCTCATACGACATTAACCCCTGAGGTACCAGCTCATACGACATTAACCCCTGAGGTACCAGCTCATACAACATTAACCCCTGAGGTGCCGCTCATATGAATTTAACCCCAGAGGTGCCAGCTCATATGACATTAACACCCGAGGCGCCAGCTCATATGACATTAACCCCAGAGGTGCAAGCTCGTACAACATTAACCCCCGAGGCATCGCTCACGGCCCATTTGGTTGAGAAACACCGCTCTATCCACCTTATTTTTGAATGCCCCGCTGTAAAAAGATATGGGTGCAAGGTGGTCTAGAACGTGACTGACCTTCTACAGTCACGCTGTAGAAGGTCAGCGTTGGTTGGCCAGCAGCTGGTTGTTAACATTGCTTGTTGGCAGAGGGTCTGCGGCGCTCGTACTGAGCGCATTTCCAACGGTGAAAAAAGTTTGCTTGTCACAAAGAAATAACTAATTTGACGACTTATTTGAGGGAATGTAATTATGTTATCTATCACATCCGCTAACCTGTTGCTCTTTGAACAAGTTGGATATTTCAAATGGAGAGGAAGGCTTATAACCAAAAAGGCATAGAAAATCCAGGTCCAGGCACTTAAGGAGGTTTGAAAAATGTAAAAGGCCTTTAATTTAATGGGCTAGAATCATTAAAATACACTAACCAAAATACACCGTCGGCTTGCGCCTTCTTCAGGATGTAATGACATGTTTGGCCAAGCTGGACGTGATTGGCTCCCTTCGCCTGCAGCTTTGAAACATCGTTTACAGATGCAGACGGGCTATGTTGTGTCCGTGTCAGCAACGAAATGGTGGGAGGGGGCTGGGAGGATTACACGGGAAGAAGCGCCCATATTTCACATAAGGCATCATGGCAGCTAGGAATAAGGTGGATACCAATATAGCGTGTAAGTACTTTGTCGAGTTGTCTTGAAAGGTAGAGCAACAGGCCTGCGTTTATCCCCATTCCTCGTTCTGATTGGTTAATCAGCGGTCTGTCATTTCTGTATAACAGACCGCTGCTAGGTATATCAGACCGGTGACATGCACAGAGCCCACGTCAGTCATATCAATCAGCATAAAGGAGTCCAGTCAATTTAACAAGCTCATTTGCGACACCCTGTGGCAACAAATGTTAGCTAGCAACAGTCTGTTAAAATGGCAAGGTGGCCTACCAAACACCTCTCTCTTGGATAATTGCTTTCTTCATTACCCTCGGTTCACACCAGGCGCTATTCAGAAGCAGCTCTTAACAGAATGCTGAGTGCCACGCTAAACCGGTCACACCAGAAGTACTCTCTTTTCCTCAGCGCCTCGCTTGGCTCGCCCTCCCCCCGCTCACAACTTGCATTGACTTCATGCCTGGCAGCTCGGGTGCAGCGCGCTGCATGCTTGAAAAATAGAACAGAAGCTGAAACTATCGCTGCAGCATGGCTTCAGCATGGCTTCTGCGTATGGTGTCAACGAGGGCTTAGGAACATTTCACACTTTCTACCCGGCTGGTGTGTTACATGTAGCAGCATGTCCACGCAACACTGGTTACTGTAGCAAATCTTTCTTGTTTCCAGGTGTGTCAAGTTAACTGTGAAGACCCGCCGGCAAGAAGGAAACGGAATATTCATTTTCAAATCAATAAAATCGTTGTCATATTTTATCTCAAATAATTGATTTATTTAGTAAGTAGGCGTGTAATAAGCGGGATAATGTACAGCGAGATGGTTATCATTGGAAAATAACAGCCCGACAGGCTGATCAGATCACCGACGCGCAGCGGAGGTCCCTTACTTGCTAGTGGTATACTCGGTAATACTTTATGTAGCCCGGGCTACATTTACTTTTTTATTCCAATGATTGAAGGATGTGCATACAAATCTACTCCTCTAGTTAGAGGACACGCCCATAAAACCTCTAAGTCAAGTCCATGTAACTCCCAGCCTCAATAACCGCAATCAACTCTTTTTCTCCAGTTCTGAATCCATGACCTTGGCCACTGAGTGCTGTGCTTTGTGTTCTGTGGCCTGACGTTATCTCGAGCAGATGTGAAGATTTCTCACTCGACAGGCACATCGGAGAGAGAAGGACAAACAACCCGGACACAAACACCAGTGCTGTGAGCCGTAATTCTGAGGTTTGAGACAATGTGGAAATGTTTGATGTAAAGGCTTCAAAGGCCATTTGGGAAGTTTTGGCAATCAAGTCGGGAATCTGCAGCAAGCTTCATCGTGATGAAGACATTGATCCAATGACGCCGACAGTTATGACCTGCTGTAGATGGAGCCAGTTTTGTGTTAGCATTGTTGTGATTGCCTAAAGCCTATTTGTCATGCACGTTCAAAGAGATCCCACCACTGATAATGGCATCAGTTTACGTACAGTTTAAAAACACCCTGATTTGCTCTGGTCTCGGCTGTGCTTAGCTGTGATGACGTTCCCTCTCTCCTGCAGGACACTGGTGGGCAGGGTCATCAGCGCTGATGGAGTGCACCTGGGCCCGGTGTAGGCCTTTAAAAGCCTTCACGCCATTCAGTGTCTCTCTCCTCCTCACCTATGCACCATTAGTTCTGTGCTTTTGGTTTGATGTAGCTGGGTTGTAACATAACGAGCCCCCAAGGAAGCAACAAAGGAGGGAGTCATATGCCAAAGTAAAAGTTATAATAATTTATTATCTAAAAAGGGAAAATAACGCCAACACAAACTACATCAAACCAAAAGACCAGAACAAATGGTGCATAGGTGAGGAAGGAGAGAGACACTGAATTGTCCAGGTGCACTCCATCAGCGCTGATGATCCTGCCCACCACTCTCCTGCCAGGCAGAGAGGAGGGTCATCAAAAGCTGTGGTACACCAGGTTCAATGTGCTCATGCTGCGTTCTCACACAGCGGTTTTTGTTGTGGAAAAAGCGCTTCTAGCAGACAAAACAGTATGCAGCAAGCAAAGGCTTACCAGATAGTTCCAATACATGTCCAGTATAATCCATACTGCCTTTAAGATCGCTATTGTGGTAACAGAAATTCACATTCTTCCAATTTCTCTAGCTTTCTCACTTTCTCAATAGACCTTATTCGCTAACCCCGGACGGTGCCATATTGTTGACAAACCGCAGCCGTAGTTTAACTGAACGTATATCAACAGTTATGGTTCGTCAAACAGAAGTGATGAAAAAATAAGTCTGGTCGGAGGTGTGGACCCTTATAAAAAAACTGACTTAGCCACCATGAGTAAAGATAACTCATTATATTGCCAGGTGCCCAGGTATAACGTACCTGACATTTATACTGCCCTGCAAAGTGTAGAACTGAGAAAGATTACTTTAGTTTTGTTGTTGTCCAACCAAATGTATTGTAGGGGGGGAATTGGAAATGTGTTAATTATTTGTTTTTTTTTATGTACTTGTTTATCTACTTTTTTTTGTTTTGCTCAAACTTGACCTTTGACCCTTATTTGGAAGTTACCTTACTCTGTCTGGCTTTGCATTGTCTGCAAAATAATAAGGGGTGATGCCAAGCGAAAAGACAGTAACTTCAATTTGATCCTTCACTTGGTTGCTTATAACTATATAAAATAACAGTATATGATAATAATGATAACATAGACATGAAGTATAATGTTCATGGCACAATTAGGCTTAATATAATATAGCCTATGTATAAACAGTGTTGGGAAGTAGCTTGCTGCAAGTAGCGAAGCTACATAGCTTAACTACATTTCTCAGTAGCTTGGTGGTAGCTTCACTACTTTTGAACCAAGTACTGTAGGTTTTTCAGTAGCTAAGCTATTTATAGACCCAAGTAGTTTGTAGCTTCCCACAAAAGCTACAAGCTACTCGCCAGAGAAAATCCATGAGCAAAGCACGCAGTGGAGATTTCTGCTGCGGTTTGGATTAAACAGGAGCAGACATTGCATTGCATATGTCAAGTGTGCCTGTGTAGCCAATAAAGCACTTCCAGTTCCATTATGACGGACAACAAGTGTTGTTGTCTCATCCTTGCTTTTTAGCATCCTTGCCTCTCTTGCCGGAAGACCCGGCACTACTCTGCACTACTCTGATGACATCATCACTGATGACATCACTGATGACATCATCAATGAACTATAGCCTCAGCCTTAGGGCAATCAGCCTTAGGGCAATTAATCTTCCCTAATTAAAAAATCCGGCTCCGTCATGTCACCCATACGGGTGCTCTTTACACTTCCTGAATGTTTCAGCCCGATCGCACGTAAAACGGCATAGCTGTGGCCGGACAAAATTCTTGAAACAGACAGAGCCCACATTGCCAAATTTATAGATAGATGATAGATAGATATATAGATAGATAGATAGATAGATAGATAGATAGATAGATAGATAGATAGATAGATAGATGTCTGACATAATGTCAGCTACATACGTAGGGTTTAAGAGCTCCAAAAATATATACTTAAGATACGTAAACCTATCAATTCACCCATTTTGTGTCTAATGGCAGGAAGTAACAGGTGCAAGCAGAACATTAATGAGGGTTTCCAACTTCCAATCCATTTGGTGATCCAGTGCCGGTGCCCTTGTTACTGTTCTGCTTGCACCTGTGTTACTTCCTGAATTTTTTACACAAAATGGGTGAATTCGGTGGGAAGTGAAAAAGGCTAATGGTGTAACAAAGTTCAATTCTTTGGCATGGCAGCCGGCTGGGAGCAGCAATTCAAGGTGGCTGCCACTGTAACCTGCTTCTACAAATGGGAGGTATATTGGATGTACTACCCTCTCTGGCACCGACTGCTATGAAGTTTGATGTCTCTCCTGACTGACAAAGAATTATGAGAGAACTGTTTCTATATGGTGTCAGATTTCTATCATAAGTTGGAAGTAGAGGTCTTCACGGGTCCAAAATCACGGACCCGGACCCTAATGGACCCGGGACATTTGTGCCCGGACCCGGAGTGGAGCCGTCTATTATTAGAAATCTGAGACCCGGCCCCGTTCAGAACCGATAAATGTCGGACCCGTGAGGACCCGTCTATTATTAGAAATCTGAGACCCATGCAGATGCATGACTGAAAAGCCACATGGCTAACGTTAAATGCGAAGGGACACGCCGCCAACATCTTCACTGTGCGTGGCGTGCATTAGAAAGTGCGTTTCACAGTGAAACATGGGGGCTGCTACTGTTAACGCTAGTTAGATAGTAGCCTACTACAGTGGCAGTCTCTCTATGCTACCGCCATTCATTCGCCCAAAAACACACACAACAGCGCTAGAAACAATCACATACATGTTGTGACTTGTGTACTCACCATGCGATCATCAAATAATAATCCAAAGTACGGAAACTGTCATTTTCAAAGTAAATCCATAGCGAGAGGAACCAGCAAGACTCCAAGAGGGTTACCTCTCTGCAACGAAAATCACTTCCTTGTTTGCCTGAGACGCATGTGTACCCATGCGCTCACAACATGCGCCTCATGTAAACGAGGAAGTAATGTAATTTTCGTTGCAGATGGGAACGCTCTTAGCTACTTATTTTCTCTATGGATTTACTTGCAGTTTGTGACAACAAGCCTCACGTGCGCTGTTTTGATGCGTTTCTCTCGTGATCAGCGCTGATCACGGTTCTTCTCGGATCCACTCTTATTACACATAAGGATAAATAGACCCGGACCCGTGGGGACCTTAATTGACCATAAGAAATATGGACCTGGCCCCGTACGGGTCTCGGGTCGGGTCCCGGGTCCTATGGGTCCGAGTAGACCCGTGAAGACCTCTAGTTGGAAGCGCAATAAGACGATGGGCTCTATCGTTGCAATGGCCTAAAAACTGCGCTTAGTGCCAGGCGCAGCGCAGATTAGTGGGTGTGGACCAGCGCACTCGATATTTTGGTGTCGGCACTACAGGTGGCCTTAAGCATTATAACCACGCCTTTTAATCGTAAAATTATGCACAATCTGCTCATTGGGGAAGTGCAGTAAACGAATCACAAGCTTCCCTTTTAAGCTCCAATTCCACGGAGCGATCCAGTAAAGCCAGAAAAGCCAAGCGCTCTGCTCCCCCCCTCCCTTTCATCCCCGTCTGTCTGTCTCCATAATGGCTATTATTCCATATTATTATGCTTCTCAAACCAATCTAACTGCAGTTTAAATACTGCAAGCATGTAAATACGCTACACTATAGCAAGATCAAAGTGAAAAGAATGTTCTAAACGCATTGGCTAGAAAAATATAGCCTTTCCCTATGTCATGATGAGATTAGATTGGTGAAAGTTTGTCCAGAATGATATTGTTTTCTCTCCCCTGCTGCACAGGTAGGATGATACACATAAATATAGCCTACATTATGTAAAGTCATTGCATAAATGTGTTTTTATTGTAAAAGAAAATGTGAAGTAAGTCGTCTTATTGGAGCGACATCACAGTAGGAAGTCACAGTAGAACCGAGTTACGGCTGTCACTCATTTCCTAAATTACGTTAAATCTGCGAGGGATATATATACCACCAGGATGACATATATGTTTCACATAGGGTTGTGTTTTGATTTCCAGATTTTATTTTGTCCAATATTGAAATGTTCTACAATTGCATGTTGTGTTAACATTACACATTATTTCTATCTACCTTTCTATCTATTTAGGCTCATTTGGTTGCTATTTATTATCGAAATGTATTAGCCCAATGCATGCTGGGAGATTTCACATGTGTGGCTTTGTGCCTGTCTGCTGTCTGATGCGCCAGGGAGTGAGAGAGAGAGAGGGGGGACAGAGAGTGAGATGGCAGAGGAGAGTCCGCGCAATTACGCACAATAATAGAACCGGCAAACTTTTTTTCCATCAGTCATCAACCGGCGCACTGAATAGGCCTGGTTTTGAAAAGCACTAAATTAACGCCAGGGCGGAAGATATCGTTAGGCCGGTATTTAAGGCCGAAACGCCCATTCTGGCCTATTCTGACACTGCGCCACGCCTCTTTGGTGTAAAGCGCATTTCGGGGCCTAAAACCATGTTGCTATCTTCCCGAGGCAGGCGCAAGGCACGTTTTTTTGCGTTTAACGCCAGTTTTTGTGCCTAATGCCTGTGGGAGAATAGGGCCCAATATGCTCACTTTGTCATGATCTCAGCTCTTGCCCTGTTGTGTCCCTACTTCCTGCTCCTGAGTCAGCACATTACACAAACCTGCTCATCATCTGCAATCAGCACACCTGTCGCAGATCTAGCCAATCACCACTCCTCTTCGCTCAATATATAAAGATGCTGTAGAAAGAGTCGGTCCTCCCCAGAACTCGCCAGTTGTTGGCCGTGCGCATGCTGTTTGCTCTGCCTGCCTGTCTGCTCTTTCTCACAACCTTACGTCTGTCTCCATGTCTACAGGAAAACCTGTCTGCCTGTCTACAGGAAAACCTGTCTGCCTGTCTACAGGAAAACCTGTCTGCCTGTCTAGGTAAACCTGTCTGCCTGTCTAGGTAAACCGGTCTCCCTGTCTACAGGAAAACCTGTCTGCCTGTCTAGGTAAACCGGTCTCCCTGTCTACAGGAAAACCTGTCTGCCTGTCTAGGTAAACCGGTCTCCCTGTCTACAGGAAAACCTGTCTGCCTGTCTAGGTAAACCGGTCTCCCTGTCTACAGGTAAACCTGTCTGCCTGTCTAGGGTAAACCGGTCTCCCTGTCTACAGGAAAACCTGTCTGCCTGTCTAGGTAAACCGGTCTCCCTGTCTACAGGAAAACCTGTCTGCCTGTCTAGGTAAACCGGTCTCCCTGTCTACAGGAAAACCTGTCTGCCTGTCTAGGTAAACCGGTCTCCCTGTCTACAGGTAAACCTGTCTGCCTGTCTAGGTAAACCGGTCTGCCTGTCTACAGGAAAACCTGTCTGCCTGTCTAGGTAAACCAGTCTGCCTGTCTACAGGAAAACCTTTCTGCCTACAGGTAAACCTGTCTCCATGTCTACAGGTAAACCTGTCTGCATGTCTACAGGAAAACATGCCTCCTTGCCTACAGGAAAGCCTGTCTGCCTGTCCAACCTGTCGGCCTGCCAAGCTCGCCAGCCAGCTGGCGTCCTCTGGATCCCCTCTGTCAAGCCACACCACGCCAGCAGCCAGTCCACCTCCTTGCCATTCCCCCTCGTCATCATTCCCTTTTCCCCTTCAATAAATCCTTTAAACCACATCCACCTTCTTCTGTCTGTGTCCTGTGTTTGGGTCCTCACCTCACCCCCTTTGTGACACACGCTCCATTATATTATTTTGCATTTCAAAAATGTGCCTCCGGGCTTCCTGTGCTGCCATCAAGGGAGGTCCGTGTGGGTGTGATCTGTGTCATAAGAGGGCCAGTGCCTCCCTTGGTTTCCGCCCCCAAATTGTCAAAAGTCAGGTCGATTCACGCGGACAGAACTCAACAGAGAGGCACAGTCGCCAAGCAGAAACTCTAGCCTGTCGTGGCTGCTGTGTGCTTGCTGCTTAGTTTTATACACACAGGTGCCATTATATGCCTCTCCCTATGTTTGATTTCTTACGCGCAGCTGCCTGTACAACTCTCGGTTGTTGCATTTGTGCACAAGGACTTACAGTATGTAAGGGTTAATGCACGACGAGGTGTCCATTAACTGAAATTATTGGACGACGTGGAGGCGTAAACCGTCCGAGGCAAAGCCGAGGATGGTTGCCTCCGCGAAGTCCAATAATTTCAGATAATGGACAGACACCTCGAAGTGCATTAACCCGCTTATATCATGGTCACTTGCTAAAGAAACAAAACAAGTCCATTTATATTTTCATGCATTTTGCAATCAAAATCTAGTTTTCATAACCTTGGATATGAGTTGAGAACCGGCGAGACAAAATAGTCCCCTCGACTGCTCAAGATTATCATTGGAGAAAATGGCCGATTAGTGCCTGCACCTGGCAGAATTTCTAGCCCATAAACTAACTAATAATTTGGCCAATTGTATGTAACATACAAAATAAAGCAAACGGCAATGTCTAAGAATACAAAGCCATGTAACTGGCTGGTTAAACTCGCATTCCAGGGAATTACGTTAACGTCTGCGGGTCTTATAAGACGTAATGGCGCGTGCTGCGCTCGGAGTAGACTGAAAACCATCTGAAGCTTTCTATGTTGGAGTCCAGATATGTCTTGTACAAGGACGTCTCTCAGTGTGTTGCTGTTTAGGGATGGGCATTTCTAGCAAAAACACTATTCGAAATTCGCTGGCCGAAGTCGACTTTTAATCGAAATTCGGAAAAAAAAAAAAAAAAAAATTGTGTGAGTGAAATGTTGCATTGTCTCCCCTGATTCTAAGTCTAAGGCTTTATTAACTCATTGAGTGCCAGCCACTTTTGGAGAACGGATGCTCCCAGTGCCAGAGTTTCAGAGCGTTTTTCAGTGATTTCTCGAGGCCCACAGAATATTGTGTGATATTACTATGTAAACACCGAACACGCACAAAGAACGATGAGACTCTCTTCTATCATCTGCAAAAAAAAGTTTATTGATACAATTTTCCGTTCTTTAGTTATGAGCCGGAGAAGATAGGCTGTTTTTTTTTTTTTTTCACATTTCTGTTTATTGAAGTTTTCAGGGCATAAATGATACAGCACATCAGTATTTAAATTTCACTGCCTGTTATAGGACTGGAAAGACAAGAAAAACAAAAAACAAAAGTAAAGATATGTGTATACGGTCGTAGGAAAACAGGTTTACTGGAAAAGAGGAGGAAAAACAAATACCTATACCATACCCTCCCTAACAGCAACAGTACACAAGTAATATTCTCACCCTGAGATACTTCCTTTTTCTTATTAACAAAAACAAAAACAAAACAAAAGTAAAACAATAATTGACATAGTCCGATCCGATCACCCATCAGAAACACAGTGCACAAGTACATGATCAAATATCCATAATCTACACAGCCCACCCACACAAGAGAAAAGAAGAGAAGACAGCACAGCAGACAGACATCATCAGGCCCAACACATCACAGAGAAACAGAAATCAGTCCTTTGGGATCTCAGGAAACTGCAAACCCTTCACCACCCTAAAAAATAGTCCCCATGTTTTCAAAAATCTAGTTGACGAGCCTCTCATCGTACACCGAATTCTTTCCAATTTAATAAAATAAAGAATATCTCTGATCCATAAGGAATGAGAAGGTGGGCTAACGGATTTCCATTTTAATAGAATTAGGCGCCTTGCTAAAAGCGTTGTATAGGCCACAAAGCCTGCTTGGTATTTTGATAATGATACTGTGGGGGGAGGGACTCCGAAAAGAGCTGTTAGAGCGGTAGGCTCAAGTGTCACTCCAACACTTTCTGAGATAGTATTAAAGATTTCTGTCCAGTACTTGTGCAAAGAGGGGCATAACCAAAACATATGAATGTATGTGGCAGGGGCCGAGTGACATCTGTCACAAGTAGGGTCGATGTCATCATAGATCCTAGCCAGTCGGACTTTGGTCAAATGCACCCGGTGAAGAATTTTACACTGAATTAGCCCATGCCTCGCACAGATAGATGAAGTATGAACAAGATGTAAGATGTCGCTCCACAGCTCCTCCGGGATCTCCTCCCCCAAATCCTCCTCCCATTGATTTTTAATCTTCTGAATGGAGGTAGGACGCAGAGAATGAATAAGATTATACATAAAAGATATCATACCCTTCATGAATGGCCGTGGGGTCAAAAAAGAGTCTGCAGGTGTAACCTCTGGAAGATTGGGAAATGTGGGATTAATAAGATAGGCTGTTTTGAGCAAAAAGACACATTTCAAATTAGAAGCCGAGTTATTCCGCCTTTTGTGAAATGCAGCATTTCAAGCACATTAAGTCTGAAGATAATATTTTCTGATGTAGTGACGTGGTGTAATTGTGTGGTGCACTGCGTGCCCCACCCCCCTCTCCCCCCCATAGCTGCAAACTCCTCCCCACACTAACACACAGCCTCACGCACCCAGTCTATTTTCGGAGCCTTCCAGCCCTCCAGTTCCCAGCGCGACACGGAAATGCCAAACCGGACTGCAGGGAAAGGTTTGGCCCTTCGGCGTCGGGTGCTGCCTTTCTGGCGGCTAATCGTGTGGAGAAACTATACAGCAGAGACAGAGGGGCTGAGTTGTGGGCGCGGGTTGACTGCTGTTCGCAGCCAACGCCAGATTGCAGCCAGAGCCATCTATATGGCTCTGGCTGCAGCATGAGCGGTTTCTTTTTGATCACGGGGGTTTTTCCTGCTGTTTTCCGGACCTTTCTATAATCTGGAGAGCACTGTCGCCACCTAATGGGTCTGTAAAATAGGTTATACACATCCAATAGCTACAATATTTGTACAGGAGATGCAGAAGGCTTTGATCCACGTCCCACCGTCAAAAAACGCATTTGACGTCGATCGACGTCCTTGGCACTCTACGTCACTATTTACTTTGACGTCGATCGACGTCCTTGGCACTCAATGAGTTAATTAATAGAAAAAGCTTCTGCTGTGGATTTTTTAGCTCAAACAAGCATTGCACCACTGAAGTAAAGAACATGTTACATGACATTGACATTTTCGAAAATAAAAAACAGTTTTGACAATCATGAGTGGTTCATTAAATATTTAGTAGGCTCAGGTCTGAGTGCCAAAGGGGTGCCAAAGTCACCCCCTCTCCCTCTTCATGGGATTTCATCCGCCATTCATTTTTCCATAAACCTTGCTTAAAATGCTTATAAAAATTGTTTTACTTGCTCAAACCAAGCGACTATACTTAGAATCAGGGGAGACAATGCAACATTTCACTCACAAAAAAAAAAAAAAAAAAAAAAATCGAATTTCGACTTTCAATAATAAAAGTCGACCTTGATAATAACAACGATTATTCGAAAATTCGAAATTCGATGCCCATCCCTATTGCTGTTAACTGCCCATTTCGTTGTTTTCTTTTTGTTGATCTCCTCTTTTTCTTCTTTGACTTGATTTGTATAAGTGATACAGGCAGCGCGGGCTCTTGCAAAGCGCCTGGCTGGCTTTCTGCAAAGTTATAAACAGAGCTGGTTTGACAGTTGACAGCTGAGAGCCGGCTTCTGTCAGCTGACATTACAACATCTCCGAAAACGACAGATTTCTAAATAGCCGTTATTTTAATAAACTGAGCACACAGGGGTAATCTAAATAGTTACTTTGACCGACTTTTTTTTTTCTTCTAAACTTATAAAAGTGCCATATTAACCCTTAACGATGGTATAGAGCTCAAATGGCTCTGTCGAGACCATGGCGCATGGCGCATAGCTAAGCGCTAAATTAACACCAGGGGGGAAGATAGCGTTAGGCCGGTATTTAAGGCCCGAACGCCCATTCTGGCCTATTCTGGCACTGCGCCACGCCTCTTCGGCATAAAGCGCATTTTGGGGCCTAAAACCATGATGCTATCTTCCTGAGGCAGGCGCAAGGCGCGTTTTTTTTGCGTTTAACACCAGTTTTAGTGCCTAAGGCCAGTGGGAAGATAGGGGCCATACTCTCTTCATACACGCAACTTTCCATTTCAAGTGACACGTAAAAGGGTTTCCGGAGCTTTCCACTCTACCGTCGTACTTCCTCTTTGGAGTATATTGCTCAGATCCTGGGGCAAGTAATCTATTAGGGGCTGCCATATTTTCATAAAGTTGTTTTCATTATCTTTTATTCTGGCACTGAGTCTCTCCATAGGAAGTACTCTCAAGATTTCTCTGTACCAGTGCGTTACAGATGGGGTTTTTTCTTGGATCCAATTTACGTATACATCTTCTTGCCAGGAAGAGAAGTTTGTTTAATAACTTAGATCTTTGCGGATCTAAAACCCCTGATTTGGGAGGGAGCCCCAACAAAAACTGCCCAGGATCTAAGCAAATATCACATTCTAGAATTGAACTCAACTCCTTTCTTATGCACAACCAGAATCTAGCTATTTTCGGACATTCCCAAATATAATGTATATAAGTTCCATCCGCCACTTTACATTTGGTACAAAGGGGGGATTTGCTGGGGTCAATTCTATTCAGGAATTGAGGTGTTCTATGTTGGCTGTGTAATATTCGATATTGCATCTCCTTGAATCATTACAGAAAAACAGACAATGACAGGCTCTAATAGATTCCCCCCAGCTCTCTTTGTCGTATTCAATTTGAAGATCCTTTTCCCATCTTTCTGTCTTATTTTAAATGGTTTAAAGTAGCCGCCCTGACTTCATGACATTTGTCATGACATTTCATATTATTTTGAAGCAGCAGGGGCCAAGATTTAGCACCAGGGGATCACTGATGTTAAATGTATAGAGGAAACCCTAGTTTGAGGCCTTATGATATTTAAAGTGATGCTGAACTTTGGTGGTACATTGGGGATTGGAGAATTGTGTTTTTCCCCTCTCTTTTCCTTTAAAAACACGATTTCAGATGGAAGCCCGTCTTTATTGTCACACGAACACACTACAACACATGCATGCGGCCACAACACACACTCATGCTGACGGTGGCCGGTGAAATATGTCCTCTGCATTTGACCCATCCAGGCTTGTCCTTTCCTCCGGGGGGCAGGCCAGGAGCAGTGGTCGCTTTTTCTTTCCAGCGCCCGGGGACCATCATTGGACCATCATTGGACCAACTTCAGATGTTGTCGTCACTGGTCGGATGACGATCTTCTGCATGTTTTTAGTGGGGGGTTATGTACGGAGGAACCCCCTGGGGGGTACGGGGAGAACATGCAAACTCCACACAGAAAGGCCCTTTCGACGAGATAGCCCACCTGGGCAGTAGGCACTGAAGATATGGGGGGGTCACAACTCCAGCGCCCACAGCGTCCCAGGCGAGAATCGAACTCAGGACCTTCTAGCTGTGAGGCGACAGCGCTACCGACTGCGCCACCATACCCCCGTACCCCTTTAGTGCCATTGTAGGGAGGAGCAGGTCTGAAAATCACACTTTTACCACATAAATGAATGTCAGCAAAGCAGCTTCTGACATCATAATTGAATTGTGTAAATCACTTTCTTTATGTTTATTATCCTTTCAGTTTGAACGTGTAACACCAAAATCTGCTGGTGGTCAGAGGAAACTTAGGCCGATGGAATGAAGAATATAATGTGTTCACCAAAAAAGGTGATTGACAGGACTTTGACAAAGAAGATTCTGCCAATAACAAAATTTACACTTTTTTTCCTTCTGGATTTTGGGTTTATATCATAGCCAGAAAGCTACAGTACACAAAGCCAAAATACTACCAGTTCAAAGATATTCATTGTACTGTATTGACATGACTGTGACTGAAAGATGTGTGAATCATTTGTGAGCCTGTGTTAATAACCGGTCCACATGCTTTGTATCACCTGAAGATCCCTAGCGAGATTGAAATGTTATTAAAAGTGTGGAACAAAGTAAAAATGTGTTGCGGGCTATTTTTATTTATTTATTCTGCAGTCCTCTAACCTCTTCTGATTATAATTAAACTCAGACTTTCAAGAAATCCTATACTAAACCCATTGCAACTAAGTATGATTGACTTATTAATTTGCTCACAGGAGCTGACTGAAATTAGCAATTGCTGTTGAGCGATATACTCACATTATAAAAACTGTAGACTATCGCACAGCTTTGTTTATATTCTCACCATGCTTGCGGACACTTGGCCAGCCTGCAAATGAAGTGATTGACAGTGTAGTAAGTGTCCACTTTGGAAATTGAAAGTGCCATTATCTAGATAACATTTTCTTACATTTTCTCAAAGGCTTCTCTCATGTTTATTCTCTTCCTTCCCTTGTCCATCAATCTCTTCCACTCTGCATCCCTGTCAGCCTGCGGCTTCATCTTTTCGCACAGCAGATTCTATGGCCTGTGCCAAATTAAAATGTAATGCATTCTGGGACACTGGCAGACTAGCATATTGCTGGATAGTTTAGATAAATTCTCCATGTTTCCTGAGGCAGGTTGAGGCACTTGAGCTATTTAATTTTGGGCAAACCTTTAATTTATATCTTAACCACAACCTTGAGATTAGTTGACTAGTTGTCGACTATTAAATTAATCGCCCAACTATTTTGATATCCGATTAATCGGTTTGAGTAATTTGTTTGAGAGAAAAAGTCAAAATGATCTGATTCCAGCTTCGTAAATGTGAATATTTTTTGGTTTCTTTACGACTATATAACAGTAAACTGAATATCCTTCCGTGGGTTGTGGACAAAACAAGACAATGAGGATGTCATTTTGGCCTTTGGAAAACACTGATCAACATTTTTCACCATTTTCTGATATTTTATAGACCTAAACAACTAATCGATTAATCTAGAAAATAATCAACAGATTAATTGACAATGAAAATAACTAGGGATGCACCATATGGATTTTTACAGCCGATACGATAACCGATAATATGCTTCTCCTGGCCGATAACCGATACGATAAACCGATAATTATTTCACATTTTTGTATTAAAAACATATAAGGGTAGCACTTTCTATGAAGCCCATGTCTATAACGCATTATAAGCATACTTATAATGCATTATAATGCGCTTATAATTAAGCAATATAGCATGAGAGCTAGTGTGTTGTGGCAAATATATCCCGCTGATCAGTTGTTATCCCACTCGGCCTGCGGCCTCGTGGGATAACAACTGATCAGCGGGATATATGCCACAACACACGCTGCTCGAGTGCTATATTGCTTTTATAAAACGGTTTCCAAGTATGATAATAGAAATATAATAATAATACTATATGTCCGACTGGCATGGTATTCTGATAGAGTCAGTTGAAACACTACTGTAAGGCGGGACCTCTAGCAAGAAGATAGACGTGCGGGTGATTTGATTGGATCGTTCTGGAGACTGAAGTTGACATTGGCCAATCCTGGCGCTTGCTGAGAAGCTGAGAGCTTTCTGGAAACCCCGACAGGCAGCTCGAGCGCAGCGCTGCATTCTCAGCGCTTGCTGAGAAGCTGAGTGCTTTCTGCAAAGCCCGACACCAACTAACGTTACGGGGTTAAATGCGGGGTTAAATGCGGGGTTAACAGCCTTTTTTTTGCAAAGAAGACATTAGCCCGCATCTATTCTTGTACAAAACATAATTTTCTGCAAAGTATTAGTAAAGTTATAAGCGAAGATCGATTCACAAGGATCTGACAGCTGTCTCCGCCATTTGTTTTTTTTGAGGTAACCAAAGGCTTTTAGTAAGAGAGTTGCCATGGCAACCAATAACCCATGGCCATGGGTTATTGGAGTGGGTTATTGGATTTATACAATGGCTGTGAACCAATCAGATTGCTTGATTTGAGAGAGCCGTTTTATAATGCTGTATAACTCTCATAACTATTCATAATGCTTTATAACTATAATCATAACACACTATAAAGCCTCTGAATATAATAACTTATAAAGTCAAGTGTTATAATACATTATAACTGTGGGTCATTCATGGACTTTTTTCCCACATGGATCATAATGCATTATAATTCCCACAGTTATAATACATTATAATCATTTTATAAGGCATTATAATCATCGTTATAATGCATTATAATGTGATTATAATGTAAACTAGCCTCCGGGCTAGTTTACATTTATGGTGTTTGTTAACACACACTGTTTATTAATATGCACTGTCCCTGTGAAATAAATAAATAAATGAAAAATGAAATTATAGGGGGTAGGGTGTCCCTCATCTCTTTGAAAGTTTTAAGAAGTCACTTGTTCATCAAACTTAATTTTTTTATTCCCTTACTTCTTATGAGTCACATGTTGATCAAACAATGTATTTTTATTTGCATTATTATTGTTATTATTGTTACAAATTGTTAAATGTTGAAAGTTGGGGGGGGACTTAGAGTCACTTGTTGATCAAAGATTATTTATTTATAATAATAATAATAATTATTATTATTATTTACAAATGTCTTTATCTCTTAAAAGTTGAAAGTTGAAACTTTTTTAAGGAGTCACTTGTTGATCAAACATTTTTTATATACAAATTCCCTTATCTTCTATCTATAAATGTGGCAATGTGGACTCTGTTTGTCTGTCTGTCTGTCTGTCTGTCTCTCTGTCTGTCTGTTTGTTTCAAGAAATTTGGCCGGCCACAGCTATGCCGTTTTACGTGCGATCGGGCTGAAACTTTCAGGGGGTGTAAAGAGCACCCATGCAGGTGACTTGACGGAGCCGGATTATTTAATTATGGCAGATTAATTGCTCTAAGGCTGATTGCCCTAAGGCTGAGGCTATAGTTCAGTGATGATGTCACTGATGACATCATCACTGATGGATGATGTTGTAACCTGGGTGTTCAACCCTAGATCTGCATGCAACCAATATGGCTTTTGGGGTGGTGTGTGAATAATTCTGGTCAGAATTTCCACATTTGAGAACAAATTTATAATATTCTACAATCTTTATCATTTTCAACAGCATAAGTGCCCTCTATGGGTTCAAACCTGCTTTTTTTTGCCCTTCAAAATGCCCAAAATGTGGTTGCATCCTATGTGACGGCCAACTCCCGCCTTCCCCACTCATGTGAAAAATGTTTTTTTTTCATGTGATTATTACTGTAGTTCACTCCAGGAGTTGCAACATCTCCATTCACTCCAATGGACCTGTTTTTAGCGCAAGGCCTTTAATAGCGCAATGCATCATGGGTAATCACCTACTGTGGCTAATGTTAGCAGCTAGTTAGTTATGTTACATGGCAGTAAAACGCCACTGAATGACCAAATTGATATAACTTTCAACCATTTCGAGTAACACTGTTTCCATACGGACCACCAGCGTTAGTTTGTTGTTTATAACGTGGCTATATTTATAACGTTCTCTATCTCTGATACACTGAAAATACTGGGAGGCGGGCCAGAGCGTCTCTGTCGATGATTTGATTTGACAGTTCTGGGCGTTGGCGTGGTCATCTTTCCTTGTAGAAGATCTTTGATATGCTCTGCCCAGTGCCAAATTCAGCCTCCCTCTTTTTGAAGCCAATGCGGAAATTGCATTCTTTCAAATGGCCAGTGGGGGGCACAGTTTGTGTAGCACTCCCCAGGAACATCCATGCAACTCTATGGGAAACGAGCCAAAAACAATTTCAAGTCTTTTTCATGCTCTCACGTGCTCCGTTTTCTAAATTATAGCCCCATTTTGAGAAAAATTGAGACAAACATCGGATAATAAGAACAGTAATTCCGACCGGTAGAGGCAGCAATGTGCTGCAAGGCATCAGGTAGCAAATAGTAGTTAAGCAAATTTTCAGAAAATAGCGTTACTTTATGATATTTTAATAATGTTAGTAGACACACGTAACTATATAGATACCATACATCTAACGTTCATAACATGCAGACCATTTAACGTTATCTATACCGTTAGATAAAGCCTTAAGCCTTCTGTATTCAGACCATTGGATTCAGATCAGAAACCGGAGTACATTATAAACGTTATAAATATAGTCACGTTATAAACAACTAACCAACGCTGTATGGAAACAGTGTTACTCGAAATGGTTAAAAGTTAAATCAATCAGAAAATCCCAATCAGCTCGCTTTATCCAGATCTTATTAACTATCAATGGCTCTGCCTCAGCGCGCAGAGAGTGCTACCGAGTGGTCATCTTCATTTAACAGATTATCTTTTTTTCCTTTGTCAGAGGATCAGTGCATCGCAGTTTTGGCACTTGCTAAACAAATTTATAGCTTGAGACATTGAATTTAGAGCTTGATAATCACTTTGAGATCACTTGATTTGAAGGCTGAGGAACAAGGGTACAACTTCGCCCAGGGAAGTCTGAATCTTCGCGGAAGCAACCGGTCCTCGGCTGGCGCCTCGGACCGGTTCACGCTTCTCGCGTCATCCCTTAAAAAGTGATAATGGACACCTCGTCGTGCATTAACCCTTACTTATAATGTGATTATAATGTATTACAACTATGGGAATTATAGTGCATTATGATCCATGGGGGGGAAATGTCCTTGAGGGACCCGCAGTTATAGTGCATTATAACACTTTACTTTATATGTGATTATAAGATGCTTTATAATGTGTTATGATTATAGTTATAAAGCATTATGAATAGTTACGAGTGCTTATAACTATAGTTCCCTGCTGAAAAAACCAGCATAGACCAGCATGAATTTCTTGCTGGTCTATGCTGGTTTATGCTGGTTAGTGCTGGTCTGATGCTGGTCTATGCTGGTTAGTGCTGGTCTGATGCTGGTGGACCAGCATTACCTTGCTGGTCCACCAGCTAACGCTTGCTGGTGAAGCTGGTAAACTACCATGGCCTTGCTGGTGAAGTTGCTGGACCAGCATGGTGAAGCTGGTGGACCAGCATGGTGAAGCTGGTGGACCAGCATGGTGAAGCTGGTGAAGCTGGTGGACCAGCATGGTCATGCTGATGAAGCTGGTGGACCAGCATGGTGAAGCGGGTGGACCAGCATGGTGAAGCTGGTGAAGCTGGTGGACCTGCATGGTGAAGCGGGTGGACCAGCATGGTGAAGCTGGTGAAGCTGGTGGACCTGCATGGTGAAGCTGGTGGACCAGCATGGTCATGCTGATGAAGCTGGTGGACCAGCATGATGAAGCTGGTGGACCAGCATGGTGAAGCTGGTGGACCAGCATGGTGAAGCTGGTGAAGCTGGTGGACCTGCATGGTGAAGCTGGTGGACCAGCATGGTCATGCTGATGAAGCTGGTGGACCAGCATGATGAAGCTGGTGGACCAGCATGGTGAAGCTGGTGAAGTTGCTGGACCAGCATGGTGAAGCTGGTGGACCAACATGGTTGTGCTGGGGATTGCTTGACCAGCATGGTCATGCTGGTGGAGGAGATTGTGAAGTGCTCCACAATGGAAATGACCTCCTCTGTACCCTGCTGGTCCATGGCATGGATTTAATTTTAACTTTCGTGTCCAGGCCAAGCCCAGGTCCCTTTTTGGGGTGTTTTACAAAAGTTAATTGTGTTAGTGTGTGTTAGAGAAGCAAATGAAAATGTAATTAATGTAATGAGAATATAATTAGGCCTATCAAAATCTTGGGGACAATTTTTGCCCCTTGATCATGTTTTTTTGGTGCATTCTGAGATTTATTAGAGCATATTTGGCCTTGCCCCTGGCTAATTTCCTACACTGGATCATACCATGAAAACATACAGTAAGGGGTAGACATCACCTTTTCTGTCATCATGTTTGGTTCAGGAGATTTGATGCAAAAATAATTAGGTTATAGTGGAAAGTAAAATGGCTGCCATGGCAACCATGAGGAAAACATCTAAAAGCAAAAGTTTTATTGGATGGGGGACCCTGGCACAAAATTGGGGGTCTGTGGTCTAGTTTAGGGGACCTTGATGTGAAAAAGTTTGGGAAACAATCTGGCCCATCACCCATCCCCTATGGGTTATAGGGTGGGTTATATTAGCCTGGGTAAACCCAGCCTCCACGTGACCTGCTCTCAGACCTGCTCTCAGTCACTACGAGAGCAGAGCAGGTCTGAGAGCAGGTCACGTGGAGGCTGGGTTTACCCAGGCTAGGGTTATATGCCTTCTTTTTTATATTTTGTATCGTCTTCTGGCCTCCATTGACAGCTTGCCAGATAAAATAAATGGTACAGGGCCAAGTTATAACATAAGCAACAAATAACGCAACACACAAGAAAAAAGTTTTAACCATGCCCAACAAAACACCTTACAGGGTAACAGGCTAATATAACACAATACAAGAGGCTAATGCAATTCTATATCAAGCATAGTCCTTTAAAATAACATTACACATGAATGTATTATTATTATTATTATTATTATTGTTGTTGTTGTTGTTGTTGTTGTCATTATTATTACTATTATTACTTTCAAGCTATGTTATGTTTTCTACTGTAACAGAGGCTTTAATTAAACTCTAGGTGGCCGTGGGTCAGACTCATTTCTGAGGCCAGTTTTCCCATAGAGGGTATGCACGTGATGTCACAGGCAGAAGTCACTGCATGGTCACGCCCACTGAGTGACAGCAAGACTGATTTTGAATGCAGTAATCAGCCTAGATTAATGACACCTACTGCTCCAAACAACAGAGAACCTGCTGAATGTTTTGCCCATAGGTTTTAGGTTTTGCCAGTCCCGATTGAGGGGGCATGTTCCAGTGGGAAAGTGACGTCCGTGCTGCATACCCTCCATTCAATTGGAACTATTTTATGGAACTGAGTATCACTACGCCTCTGATATGCTGCGCGAGACCATCTCCAAACTTTCGCGCGGCTGGACCTGTCTGCACCATTTGTCAATTGTCAGTACAGCACTCACTGCTCCGGTCTTCAAATAAACTCCAGAAACAACGAACCGGCGGCTTGAAGCAGATTATTTGTGGAGGTGAGTGAAGTAGGCTTAACTTCTTACAATAGGGCCGCTGAGGGGGGAACACTTTTTTACCGATAGAGCGCTGCTCTCACCTTCAGCTCTGTGTGTGTGTGTGTGTGTGTGTGTGTGTGTGTGTGTGTGTGTGCGTGCGTGCGCGCGCGCGCGCGCGCCTGTGGTGGCGTGGCTGGGTGATAATTCTATATTGTAACAGGTTAGTATTTTGGTTTAGTATTTAGTTTAGTATTTTGGTTCAGCTGTCAATCAAATCTTCATTACAGGATCATTTTCTCTTCCAAATGAAGGCGAAAATGGCGCCTAGTGCCTGTCATCTGGCAGAGTTTCTAGCCCATAAACTAACTACTAACTTGAGCAATTATGCAAACTAAATCAAACGGTAATGTCTAAGAATGCAAAGAAATGTAACTGGCTCGTTAAAACACGCATTCCAGGAATATTATTTACATTTATAACGATAATGGCGCGCGCCTCCGAGCCTGACAGCCTCCCTGGCTGTCAGGGGTCGTCTCTCGGAGATTCCAGGCGGGCGGGCAGCACCTATGAATCGGATTGTCCGCTCGCCCCGCACGAAGCAGCTGGCTCCCTGGTACTCTGCGGATCCCACTCGTGTAGCATGACAACAGGCTGAATCCCACTGGATTTGGGGGTGGAACACGCCAGGATTGGCCAATGCCAAAGCCAGTCCTCAGAATTGTCAAATCAAATCATCGACACGTATATGGTCCGCCTCTCAATTCGTTTTCAGTGTCTGACGCTCGCGCTGGTGCATTCCGTTCCGGTTCACTTCGACTTTAATGGTGGAGCTGATTTAATTACTGTATAAATATGAAAACAGGGGGAAAGCTCTACCTTACCTGGTATTTGTGATGTGTAAAGTAAAGCTAGAGAAACTGACCCAGACCTTTTTTGTTGGGTTTCACTTTTCAATTGTGCAAATATTACACTCACTAAACTGTTTCCCTGTAATGCTCTGTAGATCTTGGATGTAACCATATTGAGATTTCCATCTCTTTTTCAAGTGGGCCCTGCTCGCACTCACACACACATTAAGGGGTTAAGGGCCTTGCTCAAGGGCACCTCAGTGGTGGTAATGAGGGAGGGGCAAGTGCTGCTTTTCACACATGCTTTTCTAATTGACACTGTCTCTTTGTCTATGTGTAGTCGCAGACTGAAGTTCAATCATGGAAGACCAAATAAGGCATTACTAGAGCACCCCATGCTGTCATAACCCTCAGCCCAAATCTCCGACGTCACCTTCTCCATGACGTCCCAAATGACATCAGTTATGACATCATAAATGACATCATAAATGACATCAGTTATGACATCATAAATGCCCTTCTCCCAAATGACATCAGTTATGACATCATAAATGACATCAGTTATGACATCATAAATGCCCTCCTGGTACTATATAAAGCCCCCATCACCACAGCTTAAATCACACTTGTGCAGTCATCACTCACCTTGTGTCAGCATCACGCATTCATCCAGCATCTCCAGAGCAAAAAGCTTCATTCAGTCCAGCACCATGTCCGAGTCCGAAAACGAGCAGCAAAGTTTCAGCTCCACCGTGGACGCTTTCCTCCAGAGCACATTCAACGCCCCGGCCAGCCTCGGGCAAATCCCCAATCCCCAGGCTCCATCTCCGGGCGTCACAGGCGTCTCATGGGACGCTCCCCTCACCAGGGGCCGCGGCCGCAAAAGAAGATCCAACGTCAAGGAGGTCCTCGTCTCGCCTGGATCTCAGTCCGCACAGCACTCCGGAGGCGCGGCCGCGGCAAAAGAGCCCAGAAGTCCACCTCCCCCGGATCTCAGTCCGCACAGCACTCCGGAGGCCGTGGCCGCAGCAAAAGAGCCCAGAAGTCCACCTCCAAGAAAGGCCCAGCGAAGCGCACCACGACCACCGGGTCCTCGGCGGACGCGCCAAGGCTCCAGCCCCTCCAGGCCTCCAAGATCCCCTGATCGCAACGATGTCTTCACTGGTCGGGTCCCTCATCGACATCGATGCCCGGCTGAGGACGCTCGCGAGCCCCACGCTCCCCACGGCAGCAGCCCAAACAGCCCTGCCCCAGGTTTCAGGTCGTATCCCCCCTTTTCAGCCGGCATCTCTTCCGGCGGCCGCACTCATTGCAGGCCGGGTGCTAATCCCCGAGCAACTCTGCCCTGTTGCATACGGCCGCTTCCCTCTCCCGTGTCCGGTCGGGTATTATCAAACATGCATTTAGTCCCTGGTTTCAGTCAACGTTGCGGCATTGCTGCTGCCTCATTTCAGGCCGGGTGCCAATCCCTTAGCATACGGCATACGGCATACGGCCGCTTCCCTCTCCCGTGTCCATTCGGGTTTTTAACAACATGCCTCTAGTCCCAGTTTCCAGTCAACCTTTTCTTTTTCATAGCATGTTTCCTCTCTTACGCATCCAATCCATCGATCCAATCCCAGTCATTTAGATAAAGTATAACCCTTGTAAACTTTTCCGGCCATGCTGAGTAGCGCGCTAGCTACCTGGCTAGCCACCGGCCTTCCATGCTATACTGCGCATGCGCGTGGCTGGTCTAGCGTTGCCAAAGATGCGCATTGCAAACGCAAGATGCGACACTATCGTCTCCCGTCGCATGCTTCAGGCAAAATGGCGATAATCATCAGTCCTGCTGTTGCCTGTCCTTCAAAACATAAGAAAATGTATAGCTCAGCGCTAGAGCGGACTGGCTTGAATGTGGGAAAGCGGGGTTCGAATCCCGTGTGCGCGCTGATATTTTAATTTAAGATCCTGGTGAAATATGGTCTAAATCTGAACGTTCAATAAACGTCTGCAAATAGTGGGTGAAAAAACTTCACTTTCAAACCTTCCTTATTGACCCTAAACGTTTTTTTTTTTTTAAACGTCTTTCAACCGAAAAATGCTCGCGGGTGGTTCTGGCTTCAGCATATGCTTGAATTAAGTTTTTTGGGGGGTATTCTAGAGGTGAATGGTTGCAGAAAAGAGGCACCATGAGTTCCCTACTTTCTCCCAGTAGGGAATCGATCTTCCTCTACGAGATTTACTCTGGTATCGCAAATGCATACGAAGCTTCAGTCTCGATCATAAACAAAAGGTGCTCCTCCCAGTCCACCATGGCTTTAATGTGCAGTGCAGCATCACCCGGCTTTCCGTTATGCATAACTCGTCAGGTCAGCAGAGCTCATTCCCCGGTCACGGCGCAGTAGATTCAGCAGAGCACATCCCTGGTCACAGCACAGTGGCTACAGCAGAGCATATCCCGGCAGCGTTGCCAGACGTACGATAATTATCGTACCTGTACGATAATTTTGACCTCTGTACGATGTACGATCAATAATCCCCAAATCCCCCAAATGTACGAGAATCTCATCATTTCGTGACACTTAGACGAATCCTACGTCTATCACTCTATCTGTTTATACAATCATCTCTTCAAACAAACATATTTGCAGCTAATACGTGCAGGGTGTTTCGTTGTTGTTGCAACGCAGGCCGAGACCACAGTGTTGAAAAATCATGCCAAGTCCAAAAAGTAGCCTGTGATCAGCCGCAGCCCCCCGACATAGGCGCGCCGAAGGCACGCCGCGCTGGGGAGGGGGCGTACGATAATTTCACTCCAAAAACGATAATTTTGACCCTCTGGTACGATAATTCAACATTTGCCATCTGGCAACACTGTATCCCGGTCACAGCAGTGGCTCAGCAGAGCATATCCCTGGTCACAGCTCAGTGGCTTCAGCAGAGCTCCTCCCCGGTCACAGCACAGTGGCTTCAGCAAAGCATATCCCTGGTCACAGCACAGTGGTTTCAGCAGAGCTCCTCCCTGGTCACAGCACAGTGGCTTCAGCAAAGCATATCCCCGGTCACAGCACAGTGGCTTCTGCAGAGCTCCTCCCTGGTCACAGCACAGTGGCTTCAGCAAAGCATATAGCCGGGCACAGCACAGTGGCTTCAGCAAAGTATACCCCCTGGGCACACCTCTTAGAAAATTGGAACGGAATCTCATTTTCCTACGACGAAATCGTCTCGTCTGCCGACGACTCAAAACTTTTCACAGATGCAGCACATTCACTGCTCCCCCTCCCGCTGGACGTCAAAACTAATCAAAAAGGTCACGGCACGAAAACCACGTGTCTCCACAGCCAGTCTCTGCCTCAACTGAACTAAATCCACCGTACAACAGCTCAGCCGAGGGTGCGGGTGCAACTCTCCCGAAGTGACAGTACACGACTGTCAAAACAAATGAAAAAGGCCCATAATAGACATACTGTAGACACGCAACTTAAAGTCAAATCCAAGGGGAAAACGTACTTATTAACAATGGTCAGCCCACCTTTAATATTCCAAATGTCAAAATGCACAAATCAGCTTTTGGGGGGGGTGGTCCCCTCCCGGGGGGGTCCTCCCTTCAACAACTGGGCTGCTGTCCTCATCAGCCATGCGTCCTACATCCATCCAGAGCAAGCTGCTATATTATCAGCCCAAAGATGCCTTCTCCATGATCGGTAGGAAGCATTAATGCATTTCGTTGGTGGCGGTCTTCTCTCCCAATCCCCGTTTGGTGCCCATGCCCGGGCAATTTGCATATAACCCCATAAGTGTCCCTGCCATTGCTTAACCTCAGTCAGCCCACGTCCTGACAATTTGCACAACCCATCATCCCTGCATTCTGCTTAAACATCAGTCAGCCCATGTCCTGACAAGTCAGCCCCCGTCCTGACAATTTGCTCAACCCATTATCCCTGCATCCTGCTTAAACTTCAGTCAGCCCACGTCCTGACAAGTCAGCCAATGTCCCGACAATCTGCATAACCCATCATTCCTGCATTTGCATAAACCTCAATCAGCCCTTGGCCCCCTTTTCCTCATCTCTCCCCATCATCACATGACAGGATCCTGGTTCATCCTTCACTTCAAGACCACACTCCAGAAATGCAACATCCCTGCAGAGAACTATTCCAGTCACTCCTTCAGGATCGGAGCAGCCACATCAGCAGCCATGCAGGGGGCGTCCTCCGCCTCCCTTCAACAACTGGGGCGCTGGTCCTCATCCGCCTATGCACCTTTCATTCGACCAGAGCAAGACACCATATTATCAGCCCAAAGATCCCTCCTTCCATGACTAAAGAGGCAACAAGCACTTCGTTGGTGGTGATCAAACTCTCCTTTTCCTCATCAATGCGCCCATGCCCGGGCTATCCACATCCACTCCCTTGCATCCCCGCTTTGCCTTAAAAAACCCCGGTCAGCCCCTCATCTCCCGACATGCCTAAATTCTCCCCCCGTCAGCCCACGACCTGACTAAAGCATACCCCAGGCGAGCTCCATGACCCCCGTTTTCACTCTCCCAGTTCCTGAAATAACTTTAAATTCCTTTGGGGGATGTCCTATCTCATACAGCACTGACGCCCCTCTCTCATAAGCAAGAGGAGCGTCACATCATGGAGTCATACGCCATACTCAAACTGTCTATTCTGATTCAATAAAGTTTGTTAAAATTATATTAAGAGTCTCTCATGATTGAAGTGTAGTCGCAGACTGAAGTTCAATCATGGAAGACCAAATAAGGCATTACTAGAGCACCCCATGCTGTCATAACCCTCAGCCCAAATCTCCGACGTCACCTTCTCCATGACGTCCCAAATGACATCAGTTATGACATCATAAATGACATCATAAATGACATCAGTTATGACATCATAAATGCCCTTCTCCCAAATGACATCAGTTATGACATCATAAATGACATCAGTTATGACATCATAAATGCCCTCCTGGTACTATATAAAGCCCCCATCACCACAGCTTAAATCACACTTGTGCAGTCATCACTCACCTTGTGTCAGCATCACGCATTCATCCAGCATCTCCAGAGCAAAAAGCTTCATCCCACCACCTCCCCAGATCACCACCAATGTCATGACTCCTGTTGGAAACAAATCCCCTTAGGGGGGATGTCCTATCTCATACAGCACTGACGCCCCTCTCTCATAAGCAAGAGGAGCGTCACATCATGGAGTCATACGCCATACTCAAACTGTCTATTCTGATTCAATAAAGTTTGTTAAAATTATATTAAGAGTCTCTCATGATTGAAATACTGTGTGTGTGCAGGTTTTCGATGAGATATCATACATTGAGGGAGAAACAGCCAGTGGAGGACACACATTAATCTGTTAAGTAAGTTGAGAACTTTTCTTTTCTCCAAAAACATATTCCTGTGGTCCTCTAGGCCTACTTGCTTTTTATCCTTTCTGGAAAGGATTTTATTTTATTTTATTTTTATTTTTTGTGTGTGCTTTGAGCACCACAACATGGCCGGTGTCTCCAAAACTCAGCAACTCACACCAAAACGATCTAGATGGACATATCCTGTGGGTGGCTGTAGTTTTAATTAAAGGTGACTGGCTTGTTAAATAAATGATTTGTGCACATAGCTGATGCCATGATCCCATGGAACCTAATGCATGTGTCACTGCATTTGGACTCTTATTTACCAAATTGTAATGTGTCTGGAATGGATGAGCTGTTTTACCAGGTTCCAAGGTGGATCAGAAAGGTGCGATTTAACGCCCCCACTTACAGTATCTGACTTATCAACTTCAAGATGAATTTTAAAATGTGTTGGGAACTTGGGACCAATCGGGCTGTGAGCCAGAAAGGTCTTTGTACAGCTAGACCCTGGGCAGACAGTACAGTGAAATAATTTTTAAAGTAGCTCATGTGTCACTTTTGTGTAGCACTTTTTCAAATGGCAGTTGAAATATTGACCAAAGAACAGTGTTACTCTGCCACTAATTTATCTCTGTTTGCTTTTCAGTTTGATACAAAGAATGGCTCCAGAACCAAAACCTGGGTGAAGCAGATGTGGAAGCTCGAGTGGGGAAGCCTGGATGCTACATCACAGAGAAAATAATGGACATAAACAAACAAGCAAAGAATAGCACTTGAAGGGACACTCCACCGAAAAACAATGCTGATTTATTTTGCACATAATCTCACACATATCCAAAAACTGTAAACCGTTTTGCAGGCATTCATTTAGTTTGACAGTTATTGAGAGTTGATTTAAGTTGTGATTTGTGAATGACATCACTGGTCCACGACTGAACTCAAATCAACTCTCAATAACTGAAATTAATTAATTACGGTAAATGAATGCCTGCAAAACATTGTTTTTTTCCATAAAGTTTTTAGGATTGTGAGATTTTGTGCAAAATAAATCTGCATTGTTTTTCAGTGGAATTCTCTACTTCTGATTTGACTTAAGGCCTTTGCTCCTCAAGGGAGCATAGGCTATTGACAAAATGTCGGTGGTTGGCGGTTCTTCCCTGTTCTCCCCAATTGAGCCTGCTCCCAGACATTTCTGCCTGCACACCTCTTCTCCAGCTGTTCCTGGGGTGACCTCTTTTCTTGTCGGGTGATGTTGCCTGTTTGTTGTGTTATTGTTAATTAGTCAGTAGTTTTATTATTTAATTGAGTTTAATTGTAATGAGTCTTTAATTGCCTTCAGCACAATAATTGAGTTGAGTCACACTTTTACTTTTAATACTTTTGACATAAAGACAGGTACAGGCTGACTGTTCAGGTGCACTGCTGTATGTGCGGTTCTCTCTCCCACTCCCTCTCTGTGTTGCTTTTATTTAATAAATAATTATATTGTTATGTAAACCTGAAATAGTCTTCATTTAACTAGTTCAAGAAAGATTACTTTTGTGATGTTTATCTGGTCTGACTACTCTCAGCATGGGGTGCTGGTTAACAAGCATTCAACCATAGACCAGCATGTTGTGTTTTGACACCAGAATAGCTGGTGTATGCTGGTCACACCAGCACACCAGCATACTGTAGGTGTACTGGTGTATGCTTCCCATGCTGGTCACAAGACCAGCATATGTGACCAGCATCCCATGCTGGTCACACCACCAGCATACCAGCATCATTGCATGCTGGTCACACCACCAGCATCCCATGCTGGTGGTGTGACCAGCATCCCATGCTGGTCACACCACCAGCATCCCATGCTGGTCACACCACCAGCATCCCATGCTGGGATGCTGGTACACCAGCATAATTTGTTGTGTTTTCAAAACACAACAAATTTACCAGCATCCCAGCATGCGATGCTGGGATGCTGGTACACCAGCATAAAAAGCTATGCTGGTGCATGCTGGTTTTTTCAGCAGGGTTATACAGCATTATAAGCGCATTATAAGGCATTATAAGTATATGCTTATAATGCGTTATAGACATGGGCTTCATAGAAAGTGTTACCAAAATAGGTTCTTAACCTGTATTTTATGCACACCTGTGGTAAGAAAGAAAGAAAGAAAGAAAGAAAGGGCATGATGTAGTCAGCAAAGATGGATGATTTAATATTCCATAGCTCTGACCTAACCAAATGTGACATCACTATTGTAAACACAAAACAAACACTTCTGATATAATATGATTGTTTTAGTAAAGTGTATCACTCAATAGTCAATACAAAAAATAACGGCATTTATAGAACCGAAAGCCTATAGCTGCTTAGTCTGCAGATAAAACAAAAGAAAAGAGGCATAGTAATTTAGAACCTTATTGGCATGTTACTCTGAATTTTGCATTGGGACCAGTTCTATTGGGGACAGGCATGCGAAGCCTCACTATAAGCCATTATATCTGTGTTGTTTCACTTTTTACTGAAAAATGCTCCCTCTAGATTAAAGAAAAGACACTATGTGATGTTGACTGGTGTGTTTTTATGTAAATGTGCACATTCGTTTTCCTTATTATTGTTACATCATGACTGCCCCGCAGCTAGCTACGTTAGCTTCACGTTAGCTTACATGTAACATTAGTGTTAGTTGCTTTTGGAGACACAAACCCTGGATGTTTAATTTTGGGTAAAGCATGAGGTTCCCTATAGTTTACGCCAGCTCTGGGAGTATGAAGTGCTTTAAATGCGGGGATGTTTGGTCACAACAAGCTTGAGGACCGCTGCCTGCTGAACAAGGTATGCCACGGATAGCTAGCTAACGTTAGCCACCACAACAGCTAACGTTAACACCATTGACTTTATGTTAACGTTAAACAAATCCCCTGCCTCCTCCCCACGTTTGGTTTAGCGTAACGCCAGCTCAGATTTCCCCTAATCTCAGAAACCCATGTATGACATGTATTGCAAATTGCAACACCGTTGTTTTGTTATCATTTGAAACTGTCAACAGCCACACTGGACACTTAGCAGCCATGTTTCACGCAGCTGATTGAGACGTCACGAGCACGCGACAACAATGCTCCGCTTCCAATGCAAAACAAAGCCAAGTTGGCGCCGTATTATCGGGGGCTATTTATCGGCTAAAATGTCATTATTGGAATAATAAATAATAACGCAAAATGGCCATATCGGCCGATAATTTATCGGACCGATAAATATCGTGCATCCCTAAAAATAACCGTTAGTTGCAGCCCTACTGTCAACTGCGTGGATGATCCAGCTGATGGACACGTGCTTGAAATTTTACATGGGCTGACCTATAGCTAATTGCAGCTAAGTGTCTTAAGTGAGTGCCATGAAATGTTGTGTGTGCTGATGTTTGTGGGAATCTGGTTACAGCAAACAGAGATCCAACGACGCCTACTCTAGTCTCACGTTTGGACTCCACGGATGTATTGCAAGTGGCCCGCAAAAAGAATAGATTTTTATTTTATTTTTTACATTGAACAAAAAAAAAAAAAACTTGCTGATGGACAGCTCTTTGAAAACTATAACACTGAAAATGCTGCAACATGTTTCAGATGCTGTGTTAGTGACTGTGAAAAATAGAAAGGGCTCTAAAAACACATTATTTGGCCTCTGTATTTTTTATGGGGTCGGGGGTGTGAAGTTTGGAGATTTTCAAGTGGGCCCTGAGGTCAAAAAGGTTTGGAACTGCTGTGTAAAATGTACATCAAGACCTTCACAGTTTAAACTAGAGGGCACTTGGTAGAGTTCATACCTCCGCCACAGCGTGGTGTTACCTGAATCTGTTTGGAACTTAGGCACCTTTTTGTGATTGGCTACTCCCATTGCCACGTTTACTTTTGGCCAGTGGGTGTGGGAAGTTAATCAGTTCGTCCTTGGCCCATGACCAACCTTTCTACCAAGTTTTGTGGCGTTAGGTGAATCTGTTTGGATACGCATTACGCACCTTTCTGTGATTGGACGCGCCCATTGCCACACACCCTTTGGCCAGTGGGTGTGGAAAGTTGACCATTTAGTTGGCCCATGAAGAACCTTTCTACCAAGTTCCCTGCAAATCCGTTGATAACCTTTTGAGATATCGTGTTGACAAACAGACAAATGGGCGAAAACATAACGTCCCGGCAACTCCCTTGGCCGGGCCAACTCCGTGGCGGAGGTAAAAACAAGCTGTACTTTATCCAAGCCCAATGCACAAAGACACAACCTGATGTAAAGAGCATAACACTTGGACTAATAATGGTGTCAGATGCCCTATATCTGGGCAGGTTTACAGGTTGAGAAAGTCAAAGGCCATCTTCAATACACAATGTTGTCAACTGTTCAACTTGGTGGAGGATCTAATTCTATATGGGCAGCCACCTCATGGAAGTCAATAAGTCCAAAGGTTACTCTGAATGGCCATATAATGGCCAAGAAATATGAGGCCATTTCACAGCACAAGATGCACCGCAGGGTGCAAACACTGCTCCCTCATTATATTTCCCATATTTCAAGATGATAATGCACCACCCACAGAGACTGCTAAACAAATTCAAGAGCTATTCCACAAACACCAGGATTCAGTCAGACACCTTTCTCGCCTCTCTTGCTGGTGTGTCCGTTATGTTGTCTGAACCGATGTACGTCTGCGTACAGAAGTGGAAAAGCTTGGCACTTGAACACTTTGCGGTGTATGTGGGCTCTTCTAGTGTGCCTACACTTGTTTTTACTGACCACAATCCTCTCGTGTTTCTTAACCAGATTCAGAATTCAAATCGGAGACTAATGCGGTGGTCTCTTTTCCTTCAGGCCTTCAATTTGGAGGTCAAACATGTCCATGGCAAAGACAATGCCCTGGCCGACACTTTGTTGCGCTCATTTTCTGACTGCTGAATGACCTCATGTTGCACTCCAGGTATTCGCCATCATAGGGTGGGGGTGTTGCGTGTGGCCATGGACAGTGCATACACTTCACGCATGGTATGTATCATGTTGCACATTCATGTGTTTACCTTCTGTATGTTTGTGCTGTTTCTTGATTGTTCTCCTCTGCTCCTCCTTGCCTCAGGCTGAAACACCTGCAGCCAATGAGCCAATTGCTGCTGCAGCTCCTGCCTGAGGTATAAGCTGGCTTGCTGCTGGCACACAGGTAGTCTTCATCTGAATCCAGCCCAGCAGCACCTGCATTTTTGGTTTGGTACTCAGGGATTAAAGCAAAAAAAAATCTTTTGACTGAAAACTGATCTCGCATTGGGGGGGGGGAGGATACCGGCAGCAAAAATTTCGGCGGCGCCATCGGTGCCCTTGAAGCCAGATTAGAGGACTATTAACATTAAGATTAGACTGTTTTTCAGTCTTAACCATCAATTTGCTGAGTGAGTGGCACTGCTCTGCTCCAGATGTAGCTATATAGGGGAAACACTAATATTCGCTCATTTTCTCACTCACCACCACCTGCTGATGTTGATATCATTATTCACTCATTTGCAGTTGATATTTAATTTTACAAATAAGACACACAGTTCCCCCCATGCACTACTTGCACAACTCCACTACTTCCTGAAAGGAGTAGGGCATCTTGGTGATCCTGTTCTACACTATTGGATGAACTGATTAATGTCAGGTGTGCCTGATCACTGTTGTTGTGACTGCAGCAGTCAGGCACATTAATCAGTTCATCCAATAGTGTAGGACAGGAAACCAAGATGCCCTACTCATTTCAGGAAGTAGTGGAGTTGTGCAAGTAGTCATGAACATTTATTTAACTCTTGTCTTGGTTTCCTTACTCTATCTGCAATGCACTTCTAAAAACAAACATCAAAACTAAGGACGTACAATGAAAAATAAAAGGTTTTACTGCACTTATCAGCACATGACAGAATCTATTAAATAAAACTGATACTTTTTGCACGGCTTGACTCAGTTTGTAATGTAGTCATACAAATAATCAACCATCTACTGTATGTATCTTTCTGACCAGAACATTAAGGATCCTGTCCATGTTTGCATTTGTTGACTCGTCAGCATTTAAAGAGAACATCTTTGTTTGCAATTTGTCTGACAGTTGAATTTTGTGCTGGGCAGCAATGAGCAATGCCATGTGTGCAGAGGTAGGAGACGTGTGCATTCGAAATTGACAATCTGGAGAGTGCGCTCTTATCTTCAGCAACCGACTTGACGAGCTCGACTAGTGGCTGCGACATAATGGAACGACAGGTCGTGCTCCGCTATGAACGCACACACGCGAACTTTCAGGTTGCCCCCACAAATTTAAGCTTTTACGTGTAAGGGAGTGGTTTCCACTCATAAAAGTGGTCCTCATGTGTGAAGATTATCCTGCTGAACACTGGTTCGTGTTTTATTAAGCTTGCGTTGCCCAGAGACCTTATTTGAAGCATCGCGCCAAAAACCCATTAAAAAATCCCATAGGTGAAAACAGTAAAGAACCCGGAAGTTTAGTTTAGTTTACCCTAAATTATTCTTTGAACGTTTTCAATTGTTAGTTTAAGGAGAGGGGCTGGCTTCGACGGCCCTATATGGGTCAGCCCAGACTCTCCCTTTTGCCTATTTTTGCCGAACTGTCAGGTTATTTTGTTTTATGGTTTTAGGCCCTTTTTCTTAAATATCTTGGGGAAGGAGAATAAAACCCAATTCTTTTGATTATTGTGTGGCGTCCTTTTTATGTTGTGGTTTCCACTTGAGCCTTGTTTTAGTTATATGTGTGGAGGCCGTAACATCCGTTATGTTGTCTGAACTGGGGGCTGTTGTGTCCGTTATGTTGTCTGAAGCGCTGTACGTCTGAGTACAGCAGTGGAAAGGCTGGTGTGTCCGTTATGTTGTCTGAAGTGCTGTACATCTGGGTACAGCAGTGGAAAGGCTGGTGTGTCAGTTACGTTGTCTGAAGTGCTGTACGTCTGGGTACAGCAGTGGAAAGGCTGGTGTGTCAGTTATGTTGTCTGAACCGCTGTACATCTGGGTACAGCAGTGGAAAGGCTGGTGTGTCAGTTATGTTGTCTGAACCGCTGTACGTCTGGGTACAGCAGTGGAAAGGCTGGTGTGTCAGTTATGTTGTCTGAACCGCTGTACGTCTGGGTACAGCAGTGGAAAGGCTGGTGTGTCAGTTATGTTGTCTGAACCGCTGTACGTCTGGGTACAGCAGTGGAAAGGCTGGTGTGTCCGTTATGTTGTCTGAACTGCTGTACGTCTGGGTACAGCAGTGGAAAGGCTGGTGTGTCAGTTATGTTGTCTGAAGTGCTGTACGTCTGGGTACAGCAGTGGAAAGGCTGGTGTGTTCGTTATGTTGTCTGAAGTGCTGTACGTCTGGGTACAGCAGTGGAAAGGCTGGTGTGTCAGTTATGTTGTCTGAACCGCTGTACGTCTGGGTACAGCAGTGGAAAGGCTGGTGTGTCAGTTATGTTGTCTGAACCGCTGTACGTCTGGGTACAGCAATGGAAAGGCTGGTGTGTCAGTTATGTTGTCTGAACCGCTGTACGTCTGGGTACAGCAGTGGAAAGGCTGGTGTGTCAGTTATGTTGTCTGAACCGCTGACGTCTGGGTACAGCAGTGGAAAGGCTGGTGTGTCAGTTATGTTGTCTGAACCGCTGTACGTCTGGGTACAGCAGTGGAAAGGCTGGTGTGTCCGTTATGTTGTCTGAAGTGCTGTACGTCTTGGTACAGCAGTGGAAAGGCTGGTGTGTCAGTTACGTTGTCTGAAGTGCTGTACATCTGGGTACAGCAGTGGAAAGGCTGGTGTGTCAGTTATGTTGTCTGAACCGCTGTACGTCTGGGTACAGCAGTGGAAAGGCTGGTGTGTCAGTTATGTTGTCTGAACCGCTGTACGTCTGGGTACAGCAGTGGAAAGGCTGGTGTGTCAGTTATGTTGTCTGAACCGCTGTACGTCTGGGTACAGCAATGGAAAGGCTGGTGTGTCAGTTATGTTGTCTGAACCGCTGTACGTCTGGGTACAGCAGTGGAAAGGCTGGTGTGTCAGTTATGTTGTCTGAACCGCTGTACGTCTGGGTACAGCAGTGGAAAGGCTGGTGTGTCAGTTATGTTGTCTGAAGTGCTGTACGTCTGGGTACAGCAGTGGAAAGGCTGGTGTGTCAGTTATGTTGTCTGAACCGCTGTACGTCTGGGTACAGCAGTGGAAAGGCTACTAAAAAAGATTGACTTGTAATCTGGCAGGAGCAGGATGTAACTCACAGGGCACACAGGTGGTAGTGTTGTTTATGCTCTGAGAAAAGACCAAGATTATTGATGTGTTCCCGAGCTGTAAGCAAGGTGTCCCAATTTATTCCCCCGACCACGGCCATCTCCTGGTCACACGAAAGAGCGTGTTGTTGCTGCGTCTCGTAAAGGCCTGCATGAGTCTACATTAATCCAACCCTGCAGTAATGAAAGAACACACTGTTCAAACCGTAAAATAAGCTTTTTTCCTTGGAATACAACATACAGTTGAAGGGCCTGAACACTACGTTAATCATCTTACATCTATCTATATATCATCATCATCATCATCATCGGTATATAAATGGGAGCTAGGGCTCTGTTTGTTTGTTTCTCTGTCCCACTGTGATTGTCCCACTGTGATGTCATAAATCCCAAATCCCAGTGATGTCATGAATCCCACTGACATCATCAGTGACATCATCAGTGATGTCATAAATCTGACATCATCAGTGCTGCTGGTCTCATTGGACACACAGCAGCCGAGCTGCGGGCAAGGCCGCGCAGCGGCCGAGCTGTGAATGCGAGCTGCAGGACGTTCGAGGCCGCGTAGCGGGCGAGCCTAGGAATCGAGCACGAGATCCCTAACATAATATATGTTATTATATATCCCTAACATAAATGGGAGCTCGGGCTCTGTGTGTCTGTCCCATTGTGATCGTCCCACTGTGACATCATCCATGAAGTCATAAATCCCACTGTGACACCATCCGTGATGTCATAAACCCCACTGTGACATCATCAGTGATGTCATAAATCCCACTGATGACATCTTCAGTGATGTCATAAATCTGACATCATCAGTGATGCTGGTCTCATTGGCCACACAGCAGCCGAGTAGCGGGGAAGGCCGCGCAGTGGCCGAGCAGCGAATGCGCGCTGCAGGGGCAGCTCAGCAAGCTGCATGTGAGCGCGCGTATATATTATAAAATTGAATAAGGGCATTGTGACATCATCAGTGATGTCATGAGGTTGTGATGTCAAATCAGTGATGTCATAAAAGCAGTTGTGACATCATAAGTGATGTAATCATCATCCCCAACATAAATGGGAGCTCGGGCTCGGTCTGTCCCACTGTGATTGTCCCACTGTGACATCATCCGTGATGTCATAAATCCCACTGTGACATCATCAGTGACATCATCAGTGGTGTCAAAAATCCCACTGTGACATCATCAGTGATGTCATAAATCCCTCATAAATCCCACTGTGACATCATCAGTGATGTCATAAATCCCACTGCGAGTTGCAATGCGAGTTGCAGAGCAAAAAGAAGTGGGAGTCTGGCTTCAGACATGGACAGCTGTATGTTGCCAGCTCCAGGACAGGTGATCCAGCATCCCTGAAGTATGCCATCAAGGAGCAGCCAAGGTGAGCTGCATAAACGAGCAGCAGGGTGGGCGAGGCCACGCAGCGGGCGAGCCTAGGAATCGAGCGCGCGAGATGCCTAGTTATGTTTAAAATCTAGGGGCTCTATTCTCCCCCTGGCCTTAAATTTGCGTGGCGCGGCGCTATTAGTGGGCGTGGTCACGCGCATTCCCAAATTTTTTCTGCCAGATTGCACGCCGCTAACCATTTAACCATGCCTTTTTAAGCGTAGAATTATTCACAACTGTGGCCATTGGTGATCTGCAGTAAACCAATCACATTCTTCCCTCTCAAGCTCCGATTCCACGGAGCGATCCAGTCCGGTCAGAAAAGCCCGACCAAAGCGCTCTGAGCTCCCCCCTCCCTCTCTGCCCATCATCCCGTCTGTCTTCATATGCTCCTCAAACAAATCTCACGGCAGTTTAAATACAGCAAGCATGTAAATACACTACACCAGTTGTTCTCAACCTTTTTACATCAAGTACCACACCAGAAATTACCACCATATGAACATAATGAGAGGGAGGGAGCCCCACGTACCACCAGTGGTACCCGTACCACAGGTTGAGAACCACTACGCTACACTATAGCAAGAAGAGCAAAGTGAGAATAATGTTCTAAACGCATCGGCTAGAAAAATATAGCCTATCCCTGGATGTCATGATTATATTAGATTGGTGAAAGTTGTTTGGACAGAATGATTGCATCGTTTTCTCTTGCTGCCTTTTCTCCTCCCCCTCTGCACGGCAGACAGGTAGGATGATGCAACAGCCTCTGAATGACAGGGGCTCAAAACTACGGTATAACAACTTTTTTTCATCAGTCATTGTATAAAATCATTGTATAAAATCATATAAATTAGTGGCCTTTCCCCCAAAATAGTGATGGTTCTTCATTCTGTGGTGTAGCCTACATTTCAGATCTGATGCTTGCAGTGCGCTATAGGGGCAGAAATTGACACGCGAGAGTTGAGTTGAGTTCCCTCCCCTGATATGTGAAGCGCTTTGAGTATCTAGAAAGGCGCTATATAAATCCAATCAATTATTTTTTATTATTATAACCATAATTATAAGCAGCCCAAAATTGGTGCAAATGTCCATTCTAATATCCCTAACTATACAACAGGCATTTAAGAGTAATAGAAGCGCTAAGAAGTGAGTTAGATCGTTTTTTAGAGCAATTATAGTCAGTCAAGAGTTGATTGTTCAGGTGACACAATAAGGCAAATTAGGCAATTGATAAAAAGTTGAGTTCTTGGTCAACAGTGGAAGACAAGAATAACTCTTCCATTCTACATTAACTGGAGCGAGAAGCTCATTCCAACCATTGCGGAGACCACGAAGGTTGTTGTCGTTTAGAATTATGCTAGTTATGATTTATCATGACTCATCATTCATACAGTGGCAGCAATCTTCAGCTGGTACTCCCAGCTCAAGGCCTTTCAGCTACAAAAGGAAAATAGCCCCCTGGCTACCAGCTGGCTGCCAGCTCAAAGAACTAAACTTTGTTACACCATAAGGAACATTGCTTTAGAGAAAGTAATGATATCCATACTGTTTACTAAGAGGTTGAATTGTTTAGGTCATTGAATCCTAAACAGTGTGTCAGCTGTGTGTCCACTGAGATTCTTATCCCCAGCTCCAGCTGTGTGTCCACTGAGCTTCTTGTCCCCAGCTAAAGCTGTGTGTCCACTGAGCTTCTTGTCCCCAGCTAAAGCTGTGTGTCCACTGAGCTTCTTTTCCCCAGCTCCAGCTGTGTGTCCACTGAGCTTCTTGTCCCCAGCTAAAGCTGTGTGTCCACTGAGCTTATTTTCCCCAGCTCCAGCTGTGTGTCCACTGAGCTTCTTGTCCCCAGCTAAAGCTGTGTGTCCACTGAGCTTCTTTTCCCCAGCTAAAGCTGTGTGTCCACTGAGCTTTTTGTCCCCAGCTAAAGCTGTGTGTCCACTGAGCTTCTTGTCCCCAGCTAAAGCTGTGTGTCCACTGAGCTTCTTTTCCCCAGCTAAAGCTGTGTGTCCACTGAGCTTCTTTTCCCCAGCTAAAGCTGTGTGTCCACTGAGCTTCTTTTCCCGAGCTAAAGCTGTGTGTCCACTGAGCTTCTTGTCCCCAGCTAAAGCTGTGTGTCCACTGAGCTTCTTGTCCCCAGCTAAAGCTGTGTGTCCACTGAGCTTCTTTTCCCCAGCTAAAGCTGTGTGTCCACTGATCTTCTTGTCCCCAGCTAAAGCTGTGTGTCCACTGAGCTTCTTGTCCCCAGCTAAAGCTGTGTGTCCACTGAGCTTCTTTTCCCCAGCTAAAGCTGTGTGTCCACTGAGCTTCTTTTCCCCAGCTAAAGCTGTGTGTCCACTGAGCTTCTTGTCCCCAGCTAAAGCTGTGTGTCCACTGAGCTTTTTTTCCACAGCTAAAGCTGTGTGTCCACTGAGCTTCTTGTCCCCAGATAAAGCTGTGTGTCCACTGAGCTTCTTTTCCCCAGCTAAAGCTGTGTGTCCACTGAGCTTCTTGTCCCCAGCTAAAGCTGTGTGTCCACTGAGCTTCTTGTCCCCAGCTAAAGCTGTGTGTCCACTGAGCTTCTTATCCCCAGCTCCAGCTGTGTCCACTGAGCTTCTTATCCCCAGCTAAAGCTGTGTGTCCACTGAGCTTCTTATCCCCAGCTAAAGCTGTGTGTCCACTGAGCTTCTTTTCCCCAGCTAAAGCTGTGTGTCCACTGAGCTTCTTATCCCAAGCTAAAGCTGTGTGTCCACTGAGCTTCTTTTCCCCAGCTAAAGCTGTGTGTCCACTGAGCTTCTTATCCCCAGCTCCAGCTGTGTGTCCACTGAGCTTCTTATCCCCAGCTAAAGCTGTGTGTCCACTGAGCTTCTTTTCCCCAGCTAAAGCTATGTGTCCAATGAGCTTCTTTTCCCCAGCTAAAGCTGTGTGTCCACTGAGCTTCTTTTCCCCAGCTAAAGCTGTGTGTCCACTGAGCTTCTTGTCCCCAGATAAAGCTGTGTGTCCACTGAGCTTCTTGTCCCCAGCTCCAGCTGTGTGTCCACTGAGCTTCTTGTCCCCGGCTCCATCTGTGTGTCCACTGAGCTTCTTATACCCAGCTAAAGCTGTGTGTCCACTGAGCTTCTTGTCCCCAGCTCCAGCTGTGTGTCCACTGAGCTTCTTTTCCCCAGCTCCAGCTGTGTGTCCACTGAGCTTCTTTTCCCCAGCTAAAGCTGTGTGTCCACTGAGCTTCTTGTCCCCAGCTCCAGCTGTGTGTCCACTGAGCTTCTTTTCCCCAGCTCCAGCTGTGTGTCCACTGAGCTTCTTGTCCCCAGATAAAGCTGTGTGTCCACTGAGCTTCTTTTCCCCAGCTAAAGCTGTGTCCAATGAGCTTCTTGTCCCCAGATAAAGCTTTGTGTCCACTGAGCTTCTTCTCCCCAGCTAAAGCTGTGTGTCCACTGAGCTTCTTTCCCCAGCTAAAGCTTTGTGTCCACTGAGCTTCTTACCCCCAGCTAAAGCTATGTGTCCACTGAGCTTCTTTTCCCCAGCTCCAGCTTTGTGTCCACTGAGCTTCTTATCCCCAGCTAAAGCGGTGTGTCCACTGAGCTTCTTGTCCCCAGCTTCAGCGTTGTGTCCACTGAGCTTAATTTCCCCAGCTAAAGCTGTGTGTCCACTGAGCTTCATTTCCCCAGCTAAAGCTGTGTGTCCACTGAGCTTCTTGTCTCCAGCTCCAGCTGTGTGTCCACTGAGCTTCTTGTCCCCAACTCCAGCGGTGTGTCCACTGAGCTCCTTATCCCCAGCTAAAGCCGTGTGTCCACTGAGCTTCTTACCCCCAGCTAAAGCTGTGTGTCCACTGAGCTTCTTGTCCCCAGCTCCAGCTGTGTGTCCACTGTGCTTCTTGTCCCCAGTTCCAGCTGTGTCCACTGAGCTTCTTATCCCCAACTCCAGCTGTGTCCACTGAGCTTCTTGTCCCCAGCTAAAGCTGTGTGTCCACTGAGCTTCTCTTCCCCAGCTTCAGCTGTGTGTCCACTGAGCTTCTTGTCCCCAGCTCCAGCTGTGTGTCCACTGAGCTTCTTATCCCCAGCTAAAGCTGTGCGTCCACTGAGCTTCTTATCCCCAGCTAAAGCTATGTGTCCACTGAGCTTCTCTTCCCCAGCTTCAGCTATGTGTCCACTGAGCTTCTTGTCCCCAGCTCCAGCTGTGTGTCCAGTGAGCTTCTTTTCCCCAGCTAAAGCTGTGTCCACTGTGCTTCTTTTCCCCAGCTAAAGCTGTGTGTCCACTGAGCTTCTTGTCCCCAGCTAAAGCTGTGTGTCCACTGAGCTTCTTGTCCCCAGCTCCAGCGCCCTTTCCTCGTTAAAAGTGGAAGCATCCGCAATATGCACAAAAGGCAGCCCCCTGCAGGCAAACGCTGCAAGCAAGCGCTGCAGCGTTCATTGAATCATTGAATTTATGTTACTCTAAAAACGATCATAAAGGCAGTATGGATTATACCGGACATCTATAAATGCCATCTGGTAAGCCTAGCTTGTTCTACAACACTGTATTGTTAGTACTGCTAGAAGTGCTACTGTAACGTTACGTTACGTTAACCAGCTGGTTAGTGCAGCTGCTATGCTGCTATCCATTGTGTTACGGGGGTGGTGTGTGTTTGTGGCCTGTATTAATGTTTGTCTCTGCTCACTGATCCTCTCCAGGCCCTCCCCCCCCCCCTGCTGTGAGAGCACAGGTGTACACACTCTGCCAATCAGAGGCTGCAGCTTAAAACCCTGGAGAAACACAGTCAGGGCCAGTGGGCCATTTGACAGCGTGGTGCTGTGTGTGTGGTGAATACCATTTTGGTATTGTGGACTGGTGTTCAGTCAACCCTGGACTCTTCTAGAGAGTGAACTTTGACTCTCGGACCAAGAGTGGGCAGCCTTTGACTCTCTTTGAGAGTGTGTTGGTTTGATCCTTCTAGACTTGTCCTTTGTGTTGTTGATCACTCTTCCTTCGTTTTAGGAAGCAGTCCTCAGTTGGTGTTCCTTGTACCTTTATCATTTGGACTTATTTTGGTGGTAAAACCTGATTATTGTGAAATCTACTCCCTGTCTCCTTTGTCCCCCGGTTTGTGTTTTTGTATGTTGCATCCTTTCTCCCCTGGTCAAACTTGGGAATGTAACATATTTGGGGGCTCGTCCGGGATTTGACAAAGGAACTTTGAGATTGTACAGGTAATCAGTGTTTATTGGTTTGTATTCAGGTGCTCTCTGGTGGTGCGTGGTGAGTATTATCTTTGATTGTTCATTGTCACCTTCTTGTTTTAAATGCTGTTCTCTCCATATAGTCTCCCATACTCCTCTATACTCTCATACTCTTCCTTACGCTCTCTCCTCCCCCACATTTCCCATTCTCTCCCCACCTCCTCCCTCCCCCTGCTCTCTTCTCCCCCACACCCCCCCTCCCCCCCCCTTTCCCACCCCTTTCCCCTCTCCTGCTCTCTCCTCTTGCTCCTTCCCCACCTCCTATACCCTCCAACATCTCCCATTCCCTCCCCACCCCATCACTCTCTCACATTCCCCCTGCTCTTCTCCCTTCTCCTGCTCTCTCCTCTGCTCTCTCTTCATTTCTATATTATCAATTGTTCAAATGTTATCTTTATTCTGTATATTCTTGCTACTGTTGTGTCAGCTAGAATTAGCTAGACATACTTTCTGTGAAGCCCTCTGAGACATGCTTGTGAATTAGGGCTATATAAATAAACTTGACTTGACTTGACTTGCCTCAGCAGAATTGGTGGGGCGAACCCTGGGGACGGGGCGGATAGCCTGCATCGCCTCAAGCCCGGCAAGCCCTGAAGATAATTAAAAGTAGGAGCTGAGGTGGTTTGTTTGAAGGCGTGACTTTGATTTCATGGTGAACATCAGCTGTGGTACTCACTGCGATCATTGCCACAGGTAGAGGTGAGTTAGCTTTAGTGTGTTTTGTGTTTGATTACTTATTACTGTTTACTGTTACTGCCTGGTGGGTTATACTGGTTATGGCATTTGACCTGGCTGAGTTTGTAGCCAATCCTACCTTGGCTGAGCTTAGATAGCTGTAAGAAAGCTAACTTATAGGATATTGCTGGGCCATTTTGACATCACTGTTTCTCGGGCACTGCTCAAGAAGGACCTGAAAGCCGTTCTGTTGAAAGCATTGGTGGAGAAGGATGTTTTTACGTCACAAGCCTTGACACATCCTATGGCACATCCTGTTCAGCCTGTCCTTGGCGGTGCCGGCGAGGGGCCCTCTTATCAGGTGGGAGAGATGGTCAAGCAAGTTCCTCTTACTCCCGGGGCAGGAGTGGGGTGTAGTGAGGTGGAAGTAGAGCCTTTCACGTTGCATAAGGATGACCCTACTGCTAATCAGAACTACAGACCTGTCTCTCTTCTCTCATTCCTTTCCAAAACCCTCGAACGAGCAGCGTCCGAACAACTTTCTATCTCTCCCAGAATGACCTCCTGGACCCTCTGCAGTCCGGTTTCAAGGCTTCTCACTCCACTGAGACAGCTCTTCTTGCTGTCACAGAGGCCCTCCACACTGCTAAGGCCTCATCCCTATGCTCTGTCCTTGTCCTCCTTGACCTGTCTGCTGCCTTTGATACAGTCAACCACCAAATCCTTCTTTCTACTCTCTCTGACCTCGGCATTTCAAGTTCTGCACACTCCTGGTTTGCTTCCTATCTCTCAAACCGCTCATACCAGGTCTTATGGAGAGGGTCCCTCTCCAGATCCTGCCCTCTTACCATCGGTGTCCCCCAGGGCTCAGTCCTGGGCCCCTTGTCCTTCTCTATATCAGATCTCTTGCCTATGTGATCTCATCTCATGGCTTTTCTTATCACTGCTATGCTGATGACACCCAGCTTTTCCTTTCCTTCCCCCCCTCCGACATCGAGGCTCGCATCTCTGCATGCCTCAAAGACATTGGCGACTGGATGTCCGCCCACCACCTCAAGCTCAACCTTGGTAAGACAGAGCTACTCTTCCTCCCAGGGAAAGACTGCCCTCTCGCAGATCTCTCCATCTCCATTGACAATACCACTGTAGTTCCCTCCCAAACAGCTAAGAACCTAGGGGTGATCCTTGACGACCAGCTGTCTTGCTCAGCCAACATAGCTGCGACAGCACACTCCTGTAGGTTCTCCCTCTACAACATCCGCAAAATCCGTCCCTTTCTCACAAGGGAAGCGGCTCAACTCCTGGTCCAGGCACTTGTCATCTCTCGCCTGGACTACTGCAATGTGCTCCTGGCCGGCCTACCTGCCACCGACATCCGACCGCTTCAGCTCATTCAGAACGCTGCAGCCCATCTGGTATTCAACCAACCCAAATTCTCTCATGTCACTCCCCTCTTCCAGGACCTCCACTGGCTTCCCATCTCAGCACGCATCAAATTCAAGACACTGGTACTGGCCTACAAGGTACACCAGTCAGCTCCCCTGTACCTGCAATCTATGGTCAGGTTCCAAACCTCTCAGCGTTCCCTTTGCTCCTCCACCAGTGCAGGACGCCTCGCCCCTCCTTCGCTACGGGGGCTCAAAAGTCGCTCATCCCGATCTCGACTCTTCTCGTCCCTGGCACCTCAATGGTGGAACGAGCTTCCACCTTCGGTCAGGACAGCTGAATCACTGCCGATCTTTCGGAAAAGACTAAAGACATACCTTTTCAGGCTCCATCCGGGCCCTTCTTGATCTAACTTCTTTCTCTCTCTTTCAAAAAAAAAAAGAAACTACTAAAATAAACTTGTACCACTGTTCCTTCAGAAGTTGTAGTTGTCATAGACTGTGCTGCATAGTTGATTGCTCTATTGCTGACAAAAATGTGTTATTTAAGTCGCTTTGAATAAAAGCGTCTGCCTAATGACGTAATGTAATGTAATGTAATGTAATGTAATGTAATGACCAACTTTCCTCAGGCGAGACCACACCTGACACTAGTAAACTAGGTGCCCAGCTAAAAATCTGCCTAGCTCGTCTCCAGACCGAGACCCAGGAAAAAGACCGTGAGTTTCAGCTCCAGAGGGAGTTGGAACTCAAAAAGTTGGAGGCAGATAAAACTGTTCGGCTGTGGCAGCTTGAGTTGCAGGACCTCTCTGTAGCCAGTTCAAGTGTGCAGTCTCAATCAGGTCCATCTAAGGTTGGTAGCACAGCATTTCATGCGAGCAAATACATTTCCCTTGTCCCTGTATTCAGAGAAGCTGAGGTTAAGGCTTATTTTGGTGTGTTTGAACGTATTGCTACGGCTCTGCGTCGGCCACGTGACGTGTGGGCAATACTGCTTCAGTGTAAGATGACTGGCAAGGAGGTTTGCTCTTCTCTCCCCATGGAAGATAGCCTGGACTACGAGAAGGTAAAGAGTGCCATCTTCCGAGCATATGAGCTAGTACCAGAAGCTTACAGGCAGCGTTTCAGAAGCCTTAAGAAGGCAGTCACCCAGACCTATGGTGACTTTGCCAGAGAGAAGGGGATCATGTTTGACAGGTGGTGCTCGGCCTGTAAAGCTGATGACCTTGCCTCAGTGCGTGAGCTTATGTTGCTCGAGGAGTTCAAGAACTGTTTGCCTGAGCGAACTGCCATGTATTTGAATGAGCAGAAAGTAACATCCCTGCACCAGGCTGCTACACTAGCAGATGAGTTTGCCCTCATACACAAGAGTGTTTTTAACCATGCTTCTTCCTCCCATCATGATGCCTCACAGAGCTCTGATGACATAGATATCCCTCAGACCAGCAAACATGTGAATACTAAGCTTGAGAAGTTGTGTTTCTTCTTCCACAATTCTGGTCACACTGTCACAGAGTGCAGGGCGTTGAAGAGGAAGCAGCAATCCTCAGGGTCAGCTTCAAAACGGCCAAAGCCATTACCTAAAGCAGCATCTCCTGGTGGTCAGCCCACTGGTCAAAAAGTGCCCACGCAGGTAAAATCTTCCCTCCCTCCTAAACCTGCATTTCTCGTACGGAGGCACCCAAATGGCATTTTGACGAGGAAGGAGGCGGTGCCAGTTAAGGTGACCATTCCTAAGGTTACAGGGTGTTGGCGGCATGAGGGACTCTGGCCTTCATGGACCCATGCCTGCGCGGCGGGCGGCACCCGCACACTCTGAAGGCGTGGCCAGGAAGGACCATCCTTCACAGTCAAGTGGGACCACACTGGGGGCATATTATCAGTTATGTGGGCACTAGTGGTATTATACCTTGCACCTTTGCTGGACATTCTGGACTTCTGCCTTACAACCATTTTTACAAACCATATGTTTGCTCTTATGGAGGGGAGTGTTACGGGGGTGGTGTGTGTTTGTGGCCTGTATTAATAGGCTCGTTTAAGTTGACTGCCGCCTCGCCTGGAAAGCAGACGAGAGCAGCTGAGCGTAGTCAGGCGAGGCGTCAACAAGTCGAACACCCCCGCAGCACACTCACTGCTGCTTTTCTTCTTCTACAGTTTTGTTTAACAGCAGTTTGTAAACAAATTAAAACATGCATTAGCACCACCCACACTCACTGCTCAAATGACACAGCCCTTCAGATTCCTTATTTTTATTTTTATGTAGGCATTACAGGTGGTATTTATGTAAAATATGGAGTGACAGCTTGGAATGGATATAAAATTGAAGTTTCTACACTTGTTTTGGTTTGTGATGCACCTGTGTTGAACCAATAGGCGCTCAGCTTGATGCGTTTCTCATCATCCTCTGTCATCCGCAGTCGGGCGCAGTTGGTGGGGAGCAACTGCGGCGCCGCGCTCCAAATCTGCGCCCGCCTCGCTCTCGCGAGAGTCCCGTGGCTCACAGTCGGACAACTTTTCTAACCATCAGGCAACGGGGCAAGCAAGGCGCTGGTCGAATCTGCACAGAATTTGCTCATCTCAAACGAGCCTAATGTTTGTCTCTGCTCACTGATCCTCACCAGCCCCCCCCCCCCCCTCCCCCCTCCCCCTGCTGTGGCACCTGTGCAGGAGAGCACAGGTGTACACACTCTGCCAATCAGAGGCTGCAGTTTAAAACCCTGGAAAAACACAGTCAGGGCCAGTGGGCCATTTGACAGCGTGGTGCTGTGTGTGTGTGGTGAATACCATTTTGGTATTGTGGACTGGTGTTCGGTCAACCCTGGACTCTTCTAGAGAGTGAACTTTGACTCTCAGACGGAGAGTGGGCTGCCTTTGACTTTGAGTGTGTTGGTTTGATCCTTCTAGACTTGTCCTTTGTGTTGTTGATCACTCTTCCTTCGTTTTAGGAAGCAGTCCTCACTTGGTGTTCCTTGTACCTTTTTCATTTGGACTTATTTTGGTGGTAAAACCTGATTATTGTGAAATCTTCTCCCTGTCTCCTTTGTCCCCCGGTTTGTGTTTTTGTATGTTGCATCCTTTCTCCCCTGGTCAAACTTTGGAATGGAACACATTGGCTGACCAAAACCAGATCAGTGAGCTAGCGGCTAGTGTCTCCCCTAACACGCGAGGGTTCAATCAATGGCTGAGTGATACCGTAGAATAAAAAAATGGAGCCAATGCTTCTCTGCTTGGCAGTTAGTCTTATTAGGGATAGATGTGGGATGAGCCCCTGTGATGGACCTGCTTCCTGTCCAGATGGACGGGCTTCCTGTCCATGGGGTGTACGGCTAAGCTGCTTCACGCCTCCAAAACAGGAGATAATCTCCTTAGCAATGAGCCACATCAGCTCAATAAGGCTTACTTTTAAAACAGAATGACTATCCAGCAGATGAATGTATCATTGTTCAGTTCAGATTGAGCAAAATAAAACATCTTAGTGAAATCAGATGAAGCCATTGGGATGGTTCCATAAACAAGATACCGCAGGGTGCACAGCACACACACACAAAGGCACAAAACTTTGCAAGCAATTTAACATGAAAGTCTGGATGAAGGCCAGGGGAGCTAGTTTAATACCCCTGCATGTGTTCGCCATGAAAACCCTGCCAATAAAACGGGGAACAGAAAGCAGTGCAAACCAGGCCAAATAGCCACGGAGCTCAGTAGGTGAGAAATTGAAAGTGAAATCCCCACCAGCCTCTGGAAAGAACGAACGAACACTTTTTAATGTGTTACACAAGCAAAGCTTATAGGGCTTACTCTCCAATTTCAGTTATCCTAATGTTGTGGAATATTTCAAATGCCTCATTACTTGCATTTTGCGAGAAGGGAAGAAGCTTCTCTTAATGAGCCCTGAAGCTTATTAGACCAGTGTGCACTGAACTGAAGGGACCAATGCTTTCTCTTCTCTTTCCATTATGGCAGAGATGGCTTGGGGACCTAATCAGAGAAACACAGAGTCACATCATTACACTTGACGAAACTAAAGAGGATCATCCATGTAGTCCGTCTAGGGGTCTTTTATAATTGATTGAATTACTCTTGCCCCCTAACACATCACAATGCTTGTGGCATTTTGTTCAAGAGATGGCATATGTTGTCAATGTTTCCCCCGAACGGATGCCCTGGAACATCCAGAAGAATCAAAGGGCTCCCCACCAGTGGAAATGTCTGAAGCATCGGCCATGCAGAGGCTCCCCACAGTCCAGGCCCATGTCGGCAATGTCTGCCATTACTGCTGGGAAAGGCTAAACGGATTAACAAAGTCTCAATTCACTTTTTTCTTTCTGATCCCCCCCCCCCCCCCCATTTTCTCCCCAATTGTACTTGGCCAATTTTGCCCCTGCTGCCCCGGTCGCTGCTCCACCCCCTCTGCCAATCTGGGGAGAGCCATAGACTAGCACCATGCTTCCTCCGACACATGCACAGTTGCCAGTTCTTTTCACCTGACAGCGGGGTGCTTCACCGGCAGGAGGTAGCACGTGGGAGGATCACGCTATTCCCACCAGTTCCTTTCTGCCCAGACCAGGCACCCCGACCGAACAGAGGAGGCGCTGCTGCCGCGAACAGGACAAATACCCTCAATCTGGTTTCCCACCTGCAGACACAGCCAATCGTGACTGTATGGACGCCCGACCAAGCCGGAGGAGACACGGGGGCGCGAACCTGCGACCCTTGTGTTCGTAGGCAGGGAATCTACCGCTACACTACACGGACGCCCTGAATACTCTTTTCTGATTGGCCGGCAGGTGTTCTAAATTAATCCACTACCCAACCTGCACACCTGTTTAATTAAACAGCACAACACTGTGCCCCACACAAACTGCAAGAAACATGCCCTCTGACTAGATCAGTGGTTACAGTACTTACGTATCATAAGCGATCATCTGACATCCCATTCACTAACGTTATTCAATTCGCTACTTTAGGCCGACAGTCAACCGTATGCAATGTTATTAACTTTGAAAATAGCTAGCATAACTATTAACCTTAGCTTTCTGGCTTTAGCTGACCAAAGGTTTCGTAATGAGCTGAGCGGACTAGAATTACCTCCTGGTCCCCGGCTCGTATCCAAGGTTCATCTTATTTTCTGAAGTACTGAACATCATTTCCATTGCATTGTGAATGCGTTTATTTTATATAATTGTTGGCAAATGACCATTGTATAAGCGGGATAATCAACTCCTAGGTGTGCGTGAAACAATTTTAATGCTATCGCGTCGGGTGCATCTTCCGTCTTCGCCTCCACGTCGTCATGCGTTAAAATCGTTTAACACACACCTAGGAGTTGATTATCCCTTACTTAGCTTGCAATGGAAGCCATCTATTAAGTCATCTAGTAGTCTAATGTAGGTTTAGAGTACCAGTAGCCTATATGGAAAAAATGCTTTTTAGTTTTTAGCTAGTCTGATTGGATTGAAGCAGCATGGTGGACTTAGCTCTCTCATTGGTGCTGACCATTTCAGTCGGTGCCGGATGGAAATCACATTCCCCCCCTGCAAGCTCTGCATTGGCTCCGACCCACTCTGACTGTGGCTGCGACCAGATTTGGATGTCTCCGTGTTGAATCTGTATGCCTCTGCTGCTGTATGTGTCGAATCTGCCGAGCTCAAATGCTTGCCTTTGAAACAGTAGCCGCTTTCACACCGGCCTTGAAAGCCGGAAAATGCACGGAAAATGGGATCAGCGCCTCCGATGTGAAAGTTGTGAAAGCGGGTTGGTGGGTAATTGTGTTACGCCTTTTGTTCCACCAGTGGACCTAGTCACAGCGCCGGAATACCCTCCAACCCGTCTCCATCTGAAAGCGTAGGAGCGGCAACACGGAACGGTGCGAATGGTCAGCTCATTCATAAAAAAAAAGATACAGGGAAAACCACCTCATGCAGCCTATACAATCATGACTGCACCCCACTGCCAGGAGGAATGCTCCGTGCCTAGTAAGTAGGTTAGGCTTAACGATGTTGACATTAGTAGGTAAAATTAACTGATATAATAATTATTATTATTTATATAATAATAAGCTTCAGAGGACGTATCTTAGTTGTCTGTGGCGAGTTGGTCTGAGGATATTCCCTCTGGAAACCAGCTCCAGAACTGCAATCTGTCTAGCTAGCCAGTTGTGCGTTCCCTTACAAAAACTACTAACATTATAGTAGTCATGTGCATTTATAGCCTATACTATTCCCCCGCGGACATTATGCAGACTGCATCTGTTTGATATGCAGGCGTCGTCTTTCAGAACGGACACTAATTAGGATACTTCATGGGAATCTTTTGCTTTACAAAAAACTGGAACCAAAATATAAGAATTAGCCTTGTACCTAATAGGCTACATGATGATCTGTGATCCATAAAGTCGATCAGATGAATATTGAAAGCCTTGTTACTGTAACCTGGGTAGTCAGACCAAGATCTGCATTATGTTACTGTCCCTTTAAATGAAGTTGTTGACACGTTCTGCACACTGTGTGATCACCTTTCTCTTGTTAGACGATCTTTGGTATGTTCTGCCTCAGTGCGCAGAGAGCGCTACAGCGCTACAGAGTGGTCATCTTCGTTTAACATTCTTTCTTTACATCTCTTTTGTTAGAGAAGTCAGTGCTAACAGCTACGTTGGCGCTGGCTAACCGAACTGAACAGCCTGAAAAAAAGAGTTTAGAACTTGAAAAGAACTTGGAAAAGAACTTGAAAATCGATTTAATCTAAATAACCTGAAGTTGACAAGGAGCTGCAACTTCGCCCAGGGATCATTAGGAACATAAACATCGGATATCCCGGTGAGTTGTGGTTGTAGCTCAATGTTCTTAGCATGTTTAGGCCTTTAGTAGGCATGCAGATTAGAAAGTTGGACAGACTCTGTACTATACAAAAACCAGTCGGGATAACTTGAAAATGATGAGATGATTCATGAACATGTGAAAGTGTGCTATGAGTCTGTGCAATTGCTTATCGGATGTACTGTGTGTGTTATGCTTGATGCAATTCAACTTGCAGCCTAGCTAGCTGCCACATGTGGTGTTGTTAATGTGTTCAGGCTAACATCACTTCTCATGCACTAGCTTCATGTCAAATATATACGGAGCCTGATAATATCTATATGTTGAACTGTATAATGATCTGCACTGAAGAATGTATGTAATTATTTTTTTGAGATGTTTATATTGAATTCACATTTGTTCTACTGTGAGACTGAGTTGAATTGATACACTACAAGTTACGAGTTATTGGAAAAAAGAGAAGACATTGTGGGAAATATATTTTATTTAAATAGATTCAATGGACATTTGTGAAGATGGACTGAATAGTAACTGTCCTGCACTTGTGTAGGCTGGTTTTTCTTGGAGAGCTACGTCTACGTTGGAATTGTGAATCGCCATCTACCATCCCCATCCCCTGCCCCATCCACTGCCCCATCCACTATCCCGTCCACCGCCAACCTCCACCCAAGTCACCATCAGGGACATCTCTGTCTCATTCGGCCTTGCGGTCATCGTCTCGGGACGTCTTCAGGGACAGTGATTATTGAGGACGGTTTGAGTGCACTCACTTTATTATTTTCCATTTTATTATTTTATTTTATTTACTTATGTTTGTTGTTTTCTGAGATCTCAGGGTTTATTTTGTTTGGTCCAGGAAAAAGGAAAACGAACGAAAGGAAGAAAAAAGAGTTAAAAACTCTGAAAAGGTCTTGTGAATACCGAATTGTATTTTGCTCGTTTTAATGTATTTTTTTCTATTATTAATACACTTTCCCTATACCACATTATTGTATTCTATTCTGTGTGTTTAATTGGGGTGGTTTCTTTCTCATGTCTATTTAAGTGGCCAGACAAGGAATTTTCAACCAATCTCCTCAGAACCTAGATTAGAGGCCAACCCCTGGTTCTTAGAAAGAGAGATTTGTCACTAGCATTAGTGACAGACAGACCAGGGAGGGGTTACATTACCATGCTGCATGTGGACAACACTTTCGTGTTTTATCACTTTAATCCTTAACGACCGCAGCACGTTGGCTGCCGTACATCGGCGATGTTTGGTTGTTGAATTAATCTGTTTATCATACAGTAGCCTAGGCTACACTAACCTATGAAAATATTCATTTGGGCTACTAGGAGCTGGGTGGAAATGCCTCTGTTCACCTTTCAATCCAGGAGGGGTGGGTGTCACTTGAAAGCACACCCCAGGATGGGAATGTGGCGGTGCTGCTTGGCTCTGTGTGAAAGCAATTTCTGTGGCGAGGCTGCTGGCTTTGCGGGCCTTCTGAACTGCAATATTGCGCTATCTGTGTGTGAAATCGGCTAATAACAACGGGGTCAGCTCGCCATTCCGAAGTGTCAGCATTCCGATCATTGACTTCTATGCTTTCGGAGAGGCGGCCCTTTTTATCTCCCAAAAATGTTTCGCCGAGAGGTTAGGTTCTGGGGGAGGTTAGGCTTAGGCGTGGGGGGTGGGAGAGGTTAGGTTTAGGGTTAGGGTCTGGGGGAGGGTTCTTTCACAATGGCGAGACAGATCTCAATTTTGTCGGAATGCCGGTATTTCGGAGTGCCGACATTTCGGAATGCCGAGGTGTCCCCAATAACAACAGCAGCGCTACTCGCTAGCTCGTTGCTACACGCTGAAAACGATTGATGTGGATTATGCCAGAGGTTCCCAAACCTTTTTTAACCAAGGCACCCCTGAAGCTTTCCTCCTTCTCCAAGGCACCCCAACTCTTCGAAGATTAAGAAAATGCATCAGAGCTTAAATTAAAAACAATACACAATGAATTTGTTTGAAAATGTGTGTTTACAACTGCTAAGTGAGTTACTACAATTGCAATGAAGAGTTAAAATCCATTGAACAAATAATCATATTAATGTAAAACTGAAATAACAAGACTAAACCATGAAACGTCAACACCATTCTATTTAATTATTGATGAATACAATATTATGAATAGGTAGGTTATTTTGTTTTGGCTGGAAATAATGCCTTTGTCAAAATGAAACAATGCATATCGTCGCTGTTGTGCTAGGACCTCGAATGTCGCTTTTTTCACTTTTTTACTTTTTGTCATAAATCAGTGCCATTGGTCACCCTTCACGTCTCTGTGTGGTTTTTAACAAATGCAACCAATGGAAAAGCATTAAAACGAGCTTGTGAGTAAATCTCGTAATGCCATTCGCTCAGAGGTTTGATCTGTCAGTCAAACCTCGAAATTCGTCCCCTACCTCCGTCTGTACCGGCAGACGTGCTGTGTATTTCTCATATCGTTTTGACTAATCCTGGCTTCCTCTGACGTTAATATATCAATCAAATGTTTTCCAGTTATTCCTAGGCTGCAAACTTGTTTTAACATGCAAATCGGAGTGTTTTCTGACGAGAATAAAGTAACGTTAACGCTACGTCAGACTATTTCTCACCCCATGCGAAAGCCCCCGCCTCGGCCATGAGAGGCGAGGGGCAATGCTGTTGCTCCTGCGCGCGCCCCTGGGGCTCGGAGCTTGGGGCCCGTGCATGAGCATACGACTCTCGGACTGATAATATAAACAACATCATTTGAGCTTATCCAGGTAAGATATTAATAAAGTAATGACACATTCAGCGGGAAACTAACTATAATTAAGACATGTGCCAACTTTGACAACGTTTGGTTCAGTATTTTAAGAGCAAACAGGTTTTTTTAACTTCCTGAAAAGTTGCTGTTTTGGAGATTCGAGGTCCTGGAACGACAGCGACGATATAACAGTTTTGAGTTTGAGTTTGAGTTTTAACAGGATAGTAAAAGTGATAAATGAACTTCCATGCATGCGCAAGAATGCATTAGTTCAGTTAAACTATCATTAAATTAAATTAAATTACAGCCCTCAAGGACTGCACAATATGGGAGGAGACTCAGAGGGAATTCTTCACACAAATAAAAGGCAAAGGCCTATATCTGATCAATCATAAATAAGAAGAATAAGCTAATACAAATTCAAATGCCATTTCATTGAAAATGTATTCATATAAAAGAAGTATGATGTTTTTGCTGAAAATAATGCCTCTGTAAAAATGAACCCTGGGAAGCGAGACTAGTTTTTAGCGTAACAAAATAAATCCAAAATGTGACTAACTTTGTCTTTTTGTTTGTTTCTTTGTTTGAACAAATATGGCTGCAATGTAAACTTCTTCAAGTATGATCCATCTAAATCAGGGGTGTCATCAATTTCATTCCATGCCACATCAACATTATGGTTACCCTCAAAGGGCCGGTTGTAAATGTAACGCCATTTAAATGTACTGTATCTAGCCCAGAGGTTTTCAAAGTGGGAGGTGGGCCTCCCCAGGGGGGCTCCAAACTGGTTCAAGGGAGACTGAATGGAAGTGAAAAAATATTACATTATTTATCAAAATGAGATCACATAGATGTGTGTGATTTGATTAATGAAAAATACAGTTGTTTTTTTTATATATTTGGCGTAGACTGAAGTATGTCCAACAGCAATATTAGGCCATCTTGGCTCAATTGTTGAGTGTCTGTGGGATGGAGGGGGTTCGCATTTTTCCAAGCCTTGTCTGAGTCTCAGACTTTGAAAACGCCTGATCTAGCTTACTTCTTATCATATTAAACACACACACATATATGAACGTGTACATCAGTAAGGCCACGCTGAAGCTGGCTAACAAGGAGTACATGACACTGAAGAACGATTACGAGATGACGCGCCATGCTAATAGCTCCATCGTGCCCTGCGGTGACAGCCAGAGCCTTCCTGCCATGCAATGCGACTTTGTGCCCATCGCAGAGCTGGAGAACAGATACAAGGATGCCATCATTGATATGAATGGAGTAGAGTGCTGAGGAGGTTTCCCGTATCACCACAGACCAGCAGAGAAGTCTCCAAGAGGCCTCCACTTAATGGACACCACTGGCAAAGTAGTGACAGCCACACTGTGGGGAGAGGAGGCGGAGAAGATTGATGGCTCTAATCTGCGTGTGGTCGCCATCAAAGGAGTTCGCCTGTCTGATTTTGGGGGCAGATCTCTCTCTGCTTGGTCAACCCAGACATACCTGAGACCTTTCAACTGAGGGCCTGGTATGACCAGGAGGTAATAAACAACCAATGCCTGACAGAGGGGAGGGCAGCGGGCAGCGGATCAAGGGTCAACTGGAAAACACTGAGCAACGTTAAGGATGATGTCATAAACACTGACGATGTCATGTCATGCCCCACAATCGTCAAGTAATGTCACACCCACTGATGGTGTGGCTGACGTGGCATGAGTTGACATGTTTGGTCATAACAAAACAATACAAATAAATAAATGCACCCGTGACACATCGTCTCCAGACTCTCCGGTCACCTTAGAAATCAAGCACGTGCAGCCATGTACAAATACCGTGGCTATAGTACACAACGTCACCTCAACTCAGATTCTGCACATTCTCTCAGTAGGACACTGCAATGACAGCATTTGTTTTATTTTGTTGCTCTAACTGGGACATGTACATGTAAGTGCTAAACTATGTAGCTTCAAAATGGCCACTTAGAAAAATAAATGGAGTGGAGTTCACAGGGCTAGCCAAAGGCAAATATGTTGAGTGGTGCTGTTTTGCAGAGATGGGCACGAAAGATGCTTGCCCGATGTGCCTCAGTATGGGGCCACACTGCCTTTGCTGGAGCCTGGAGGCTTGTGTGCATTGTCGACCATGCAATGGCATTTGACTCTGCTAAGCCACATGACACACTTCTCCCTGCAGCTATGACATCAAAAGCATTTGAAACGAGTCTGCCTTTCAAAGAGCAAACCGCTTCTTCCTTCCGAGCTGCCGGAACCCAGAGGTTTGCCCCAGGGGGGACTGCCCCCTAGTCCGACACCTCACGAGTCCGAAAAATGGCCCATTGGACAGGCATCTCATTGGTCCGACAGCTCGTTAACCCAACAACGAAAATCTCACTAATCCGACAGTTCGTTAATCCGAAAATAATGTGCTCTGACTGCAGTGCAAATGGCACATTTCTCCGCTGCTTTTCTCTAGTTCTTTCTCTCTCACCCCCTCCCTCCCTCTCTCCCTCCGACTCTCTCTCATGAACGTAATGTGGTAAACCTGTGGGAGGAGGGAAGGGGGAGGCATTGCGCAATCATAGACTGATTGAAGTCTATGCACTGTCCGTGCGCCATCAGCACTGACCAAAAGCCATTGTTTTTATCCGGGGGTCGGGAGCGGGGGGGGGGTGGCTCTCGCCAGCTGGTTAAGTTTAAACTTTTAACCCTTATTTCATTAATGTTAAATTTTGTGTGCATCATTTTCTCACTACCTATGTCGTGCGTAAAAGGAGAGGAGTCTGAGGTTTTACTGCCAACTTACTTGTGGGTATAGGAGCCATCTCTCTATCCCAGTTTGACGTGTGTAACCCGGACATTTTGGAGTAGCCCCTCGTTGGTGTGGAATCGGTGCTGTGGACTGTATTTAATGCATGCTTTGCGTGCCATCCTTTCGCATGTGCCATGCTGTGCGTAATCCTATTAGGCTACTGTTTGATCTATCTGCGTTGTAGTGGTTCGCCTAATCAGTTTCTTTGCCTTAAGACAGGGGTATAGACAGTCCCTCAGTGACAAATGGAACCCCGTAATTCACCATATGATTCCCTCCATGTAGGCTATTTTAGCCTTGTTACATTCATAAAAAATAAAGCTGTTAGGCCTCTATTTTCCATATTCGCATGTTGTTTGGTCTCCGACAGATCCCTTTCCGGGCTGGTTTATTACAATAATGTTTTTGATCATTCAATAATCAGTAGGCTACTGCACTATAGGCTATATATAATGGCCTGATGACAGGCAGCAGGATACGTCCAATGCAATGAAAATGCAAGGTGCTCTTCAAACACGACTGCAAGAAGACCTCTTCCCTCAGCCGCCATACCGACACACACACACACACACACACACACACACACAGACACACACACACACACACACACAGAGGGGGAGAGAGAGCGAGTGTGTATATGTTTGTAGCTTAATTTGGGAGCGGATTCTGATCTCCACGCGCGCATCCAAGCTGATCACTGCTGAGCTGATCATGGGTTTTCAGGATCCACATGCAGATAGCCTAATTAAACAGACCGCAACCTGCCGTAATAGAAATGGGACCAGCGCAGCCATACAGTTTCCAAGTTTCTACAGTGAAATCATCAGGAATAGGCTACAGGATTTTTTTTTCAGTGATCGATTTAGGGAACATCAGCTGTCCGAGGTGCTGAACCGGCCAGAGCGCGAGTAGCCAGGACTTGCGGGCCCAGGACGTCACTATCCATGGTGCTGAATGGAGATCCCGCGCTCATAACAGCAGCGGGAGACAATAGCCTATAAAAATTGCCATGACATAACCTTACTGATTTACTGTGATTTTCTGCACCTGGTTGGCAGTCTATATAACCACTTCTGCTTGCAGACCCCGTTGCCTTGCTGTTGTTGTGCCCTGGCTCCTGTTCGAGATATACAGTAGCCTACTGAAAGACTTCAGTGGACTTTTTCCCTGTGTAAACTCTGCCAAGAAACTTTAGTTAGTTGTCGGCCGTCCGGCATCCAGTATAGGCTAGATTTAGCTGAAAGCTTAATTGCTGTTCTTTGTTTATTTGTTCATTTTGTTCAAGTCTAAGTAAAAATACATTTATCTGATTCCTGCCTCTGTCGTCTCTGCTCCTGGGTCCAAATACACTCTCACAGCCTAACACCAGCAGAGACATTTGCCGTTTTGTAGGCTACATTCAGTCTAGACTGAATGAGAAGTGACTCTTGCACTGCTGTCAGAGCCATTATTTTCGCACTAAGGAGCGGTCGGATTAGTGAGATTTTCGTTGTCGGGTTAACGAGCTGTCGGACTAATGAGGTGTCTGTTCAATGCGTCATTTTTCGGACTCGTGTGGTGTCGGACTCGTGCCCCAGGTGAGGGCCTCGGCCTGGCAAGCCAGACCAGACTCCCAAGTTGATCACACTGAAAGAAAGTCCTGGCCCACTTCTACTGCAGTTAGTGCTTTCTCTCAGAATGCCTTTTGGCCCCCCAGAGAATATGCTTGGACTTGTTGTATTCAGCTGTTGATTTTCTCCCTGTATGACTGTTGAATGTCGGTGTAAAATTGTGTCAAGAAAGAAGCCTGTGCTCCTTTATTCTGGGGGACTGACACAAAAAACAGCAAGATGTTTGCCACGGATGTTTTAGATTGTTAGTTTGATCTGATTAAACTCCACTGTAGCGGAACTGGAAATACTGCATGTACAGTATATTGTATGTGATTTTCCTTTCAGATTTTTTTTTTTTTTATGTTTTTTTTCCCCGATTTTTTGATCCCATTTTTATCCCCCATTAGTGCTCACTTGATTTCTCAATCCTGGTTGCTACTCCATCCTCTGCCGATTGTTTTTCCTTTCAGATTTAAGTAACACTTGCAGAATGCCTGCACAAGAGCTTCATAGCAGATATAGCACATTCATGATTACGGATTTATTCATGATCTTAGTTGTCATTAGGTGTTGTAATATTTATGCCATTTGTGAAACAGTGAGTCAATGAGTCAGTTAATATAGTTATTTATTAAGGCTGGGCCATTTTAAACTTAAAATCTTTCCTTATGGTCATGTAAATGTAGGCTATCCTACTGTATAAAACCATCCAGAAATCTGGTCCAGCTAATCTGCTCGCTGTCGGCCAAGCCAAATATTGTGCAGGTAATACATTCTTAAAGATTTTTTGGGCATTTTTTATGCTTTACTTGAAGACAAGCAGCAAATGACTGCAGGCCGGCGCCCCAGGTAGGGATGAGCGAGTACACCATTATCTGTATCTGTATCTGTTTAACAAACTAAATTATCTGTATCCGTATCTGTACTCGGAGGGGGCGTGGCTTAAATCTAAAGCGTGCGGGGTTTAGACTGAATGTGGATGTGACTTAAGTACTCTATTTGTATCGGTAAGGGTACTGGTATTAGTACTGGTATCATAATTTTTTAAACGATACCCAGCCCTAATCATGAGTACAGATATTGACACATAGTACTCAGATGATACTCGTACTGGTAAAAAAAAGTACATTATCTGTACTGAATACTCGTTTCATCTGAGTACTTGGCTCAACTCTAGCCACAGGTAATTCATTTCTTAAATGGCATTCATCATTTGAGAAGATGTGAGGCTTTTTTGTGGAGTTCTCAGTCACAATATTATCCATTCTCCAACTTCTGTTACTACAAAAGCTTTAAAAGGGAATCTTGAGGACAATCATGTAAGGTGAGATCAGATGTGTACAGCACCACAAGAGCCTGTAGAATATTACAAGACTGTTTGTTAGCCTGTTTTGTATCAAGTTGGAAGGACGTCTTGTTTTCACCCATCTGTTGATTGTTAGCAAGATTAACTCAAAAGGTTATGAACAGATTCATGTCTGGAATTTGTTGGACAGCTATTGGCCCAAAGATCAGTTGGAGTTGATTGATCAGTAGAATTTGGTGGTGAAAGTCTGACATCCAGGACATCCAAATTGGCTGATGAACAGCACAGTACTCATACTATTTTTTAACATTGGTTTGAGACTACCTACCACACAGATTTTGGAGCACCTGTACAAAGTTGTTTTAGTAGCCTCGAGATACTTAATTTGATATTTTAAATCCAATTGAGAGCACGTTGTGTAGGCTGCTTGTCCAACCTCGTTTTTTTCTGACCCCCCCCCCCCCCCAATTTTCTCCCCAATTGTACCTGGCCAATTTTCCCCTGCTGCCCCAGTCGCTGCCCCCCCCCCATCTGCTTATCTGGGAAGAGCCGTAGACTAGCACCATGCTTCCTCAGACACATTCCCAGTTGGGGGTCAGCCAAATGTTCCCAGGGCTCAATGTTCCCCAGAGGTTGTAACAGTCCTGCAAACACCTGGAAAGTCTGGGGAGTAATGCTTTATATTAAGGTTCTATTAAGCCTTAATTGATAGGTAATAAGGCTCTTATAAGGTGCTTATTAACACTATTATATGTTAATAATACTATATACGTGTTAATACTCGTATTATAAACATATTTATTGGTAGCTTATAAAACATTTATAAGCACTTTATAACCACCTTTACTAGCTGGTTTTGTTACTTCATTAAGCGTAATACATAGTTTGTTATTACCTTATTAGCAGTTAACTATGCACTTATTAACAGTTAACTATGCTTTTTGCAGGTACTGGATCTAAAGCAAGAACAGTGCCTTAGTAAGGTTAATAAATCCTTTATTATGCACTTATTATGCTTTTTGTAGGTACCGGATATAAAGCGAAAACAATGCCTTATTAAGTTAAATAAATCAAGATAGAAGGTCTCGGCTGACCTTGAACAATGGAGGCAGATGTCTGAATGCCCAAACGGCCAGGGGGGTAATTCTGAGAGATGTGTGTTTCACTCAGCGTTTTGTCAGAATAAGAGGGTCAAAATTGCATGATGGGACACAAATGCAAATTAAGCTTCCCAGAGCCAATAAACAGCCAATAAGAGGTTTTTCTTGAATAACTCTAGAACCGACGTTCGGATCTTTCTGAAATTTTCATTGTTTATCCAAGAGGCATGGGCTTTCGAAATAAAATGTCCATGAGTCTCTACGACCTCGGGAAGTGGGTGAAATTGACATTTTTGTGTATTTTTATAGGTTTTTAAGTGTCAAAGGTGTAATAATTATGTATCCCTAAACAGGAGATGGGTGGGATTACTCCCCTAAGGGTTTGCGGATGGGGCGGTTCACTTGGGATCAACTGTGAGTTTCTAGGATTTGGGGAAATAGGATAATTGGGGGGGGGGGGGGGGGGGGTTCAGTTTGAAAAGTGATCATTATTACTTTACTTACACTTTCTAAATGATCTTATGAACCATTAACAACTCATAAATAAATGGTTTATAATTGATATAATACTTATTTACAAATGGTGAATCTATCATTTACAAAGTATGAGAATACAATCAAACACATTACAGATTAGGTTATTAATCGGGAATCAAACGTTTATAACGGTGTTTATGACTTACTTACTAATGCTTAGTAATGGATGAATAATGCTTTATAAATGATGAATTCATGGGGAATTAAGTATTTACTAATGCTTTACTAATGCTTTAGTGTATAGTTATTATAAAGTGTTACCAAATCAATTTATTATACACCTATTAACAGTTAACTATGGTTTTCACAGCTCACCTAGTGGGCAGGAACACTAGTGGTCAAGGTTGATAAAATGTGAGTAAAAATGACAATGTTTTAGCAGGGAACGACAAAAACACACTTTAAGATGGCTCTTTAAAACTTTTTTTCCCCAGGTTGCTGTTAAAACATTTCGGTAACCCTTTATTTTACAGGTACCCTAGTTACATATGAACTATTTGTAATTACACATGAACACCAAATGTAATTACACAGTAATTACCAATAGTTCTAAATTACGTTCATATGTAGTTACATTGTAAAATAAAGGGTTACCAAAATGTCTTGCAATGCAGTGGGGAGCAAAGCAGTGGAGAGGGGCAGCATGTATTTGTAAGCTGAATAAGCAGCGTCAATATCAATGTGTCATAGTCTGCTTTTTTTGCTTTTCCGGGTCCATATCAGATGGCATTGGATTTGTGGCGTGGGTGGGAGCACTAGTGCAGCGACCAGTACACATACCCTTAATCTGGCTTCCCACCCGCAGACACAACCAATCGTGCCTGTATGGACGCCCGACCAAGTCGGAGATAACACAGGAGTGGGAACCTGCAACATGTTGGTAGGCAGGAAATCTACCGCTGCACTACCCGGACGGCCCAACCTTTGCTTAGTTGAAGCAGAATCTAATCTGGTTTCTGGTCTTTTTTTCCCAATTTGAAATATATCACCCATATTCAGTGTTGGGGGGTAACCCATTACAAAAGTAACATATACGTAATATATTACTTTTAGCAGTAACTTACTAATATAACTTATTACTTTTAGGATTTCAGTAATATTATACTAGTTACTTTGTCAAGTAACTCAAGTTACAAATTGAGTTAATTTTTTTTTATCAAGGCACATATTTAAATAAAGATACAATCAAAAAAAAACATGATGCTATCTTCCCGAGGCAGGCGCAAAGCGTGTTTTTTTGCGTTTAATGCCAGTTTAGCGCCTAAGGCCAGTGGGAAGATAGGGGCCATAATGTACACACATAATATAATGAAATGACCAATTACTTTGTAAAAGTCCATATAATTTTGAATGACTATTTTTATTTGGTTCTCAGGCTTACTAGGATCTATATTATGTCTGGTATTGCATGTGGGTACAATGGGATAGGAAATATTGACAAATCGATGGTGGCCATTTTGAAAAATGTCTGCCACGCAAATTTGTGATGCCCCAATATCTTTTTTGTTTTGTTTTGTTGTTTTGTTCAGAATATATATCTGAACTAGACATGGAACGATATGAACATTCCATATCACGATTATAGTGACCAAAATTATCACGGTTATCAGTGTTATCACGGTTGGTTAAAATGTGTTGAAATTTTGAAAATGTTCAAAAAGTACTAATACACTGACAGAAATCATTTCGCCAAGTTTTATATTGAAAACTCAGACCCAAAAAGGCTTGATACACTTACTGAAATCATTTCTCCAAGGCTGCACGTTTGCATCTGGGAGACGGTTGCCAAGTTTGGTTGATGATGGACAGTATGTACCATGTTTTTCAAACCACTGTAATCGTGGTAACATGGTAATCACGGTACCACGGTTTTAATGATAATGAAAATTTTAAATGGTATGGTTATCGTAAGGGATTTTATCACGGTTATCATTAAAACCGGTTATCGTTACATCCCTAATCTGAACACATCTGCAAAATTTGGTGCTTTTATCACAAAACGATTGGTCCCACTATTTGTCTGTTTTGATTAGCACTATTTTGTAAAATGGAAAAAACGTTTTGAAAAATGCTACACTATTATGATTGTTGTGATAATAATAATAATAATAATAATAATAATAATAATAATAATAATAAGAAGAAGAAGTCATGCTATAAGCTTAATTTGTCAGGCAGGGGCAGCAACTATGCTAAAGAAGAAGCAAAGGATAAGAAGTTAATTTACCCTCTGCTCAATGAGTGAGATAAATTAGCCATATTGATGACTCCGTACAACAAATTTCATTTGTTTCCGCTAAGTTAATGATCCAGTTTCTAACAGCGACTCAATTAGTCTAGTAGGAACGGGGGGTCCCCGCGCACCCAAAATATATATTTTCTAACATAGATTTTTGTACTCCTCAAGGTGTCTAATAAACAAATTTTGTTGTTACCCCGTTGAAATAGTGTCCAATGGGTCCGTTTGGCGGCCATCTTTGCGGGCATATTGCGATGTCTGATGAAAATGGATAAGGGTCATAACTTTTGAACTAGACGTCATACAGAGACAAATGACACCACTTTTCTGTATGATTTCTGCATGAGGAATTGATTGAGAGGATTGTTTTAATGATTTTAACAGGTTTGGTATAGTAAAACTCAAAAACATTTGAAAAAAGTGTCTAATTTACTCTCAAAATCTTGCAAAAAAAATCTATCTACATATTAGTCCATGGGCCAGAAGGGTTGGGAATAATGCTCATATTGATTTTTGGCAAGGTATACATCTCTAGAGTTAGAAAATATGTGAGAGCATTGCACCAATGGTAGCTAAATGTGTGTTATCACTCGATTTATAACACCATGCAAAACATAATAGTTGTGGGACTTTTAGGGACATTTGAGGCTAAGTTCATGCAAATAAAGTCTAAAAGCACCAGATTTTGCCCAGAATTAGCCCAGGGCATGCTCTAACAATTGAGCCAGAGTGCCCGAGCCGGTGACCCCCGGGGTCACCATGGTGGCCAGATCCAATATGACCACTGTCCGAAAAAGATTTTGGCTATAACTTTTGAAAGAGATGAGCTAAAATCTGAGGGAGGGCCACCGCTCGACCCAGCCAAGTCTCGGCCAAGGTGCTGGAAAAATAACTAGAGTTACAAATATAAAAGGAATTTCCGCACACTTGAATCTGTACAGATTTCACATTTATTAAGCTTTCGGTCGACTAGACCTTCATCAAAGCATCAGAGAAAGAGATGAGCTAGAAATACAGACTTGGTGTCTATCTTATGTTTTTTGACCATTAGAAAGGTGTTGGAATGCTTATCTTTACTAATGAAGATGTGTGTGGACCCCTAATCTGCATATTTCCAAGATGGCGGATACCTGAATATGAGTTTTACCATAACTGTTGATGCTTTTAGTAAACTCGGTGTCCATTTTATGGATTTTGAGTTTTAGAAACACATTGTAATACTCAGATTTATGATGGAATCTATCTATAGCACTCTACTTTGCATAGTAAGTAGGCTACCAATATGGCCACTAACCAATTTTTTTTTTACATACACTTTCACCCAGATTGAGTGTAGACTTGTAAGAATAAGTTATCATCAAACTGGTGGAAACAAACAATCTACAGTATGTATCTTACAGATTGTATTGAAACAATTAGACAAATAGAGTATAACCCATTCCCATTGATACAGGTAATAGCCAGTCTGTGCATCAATGCTCTCCATAAATGTGAAATGCTATCAATACTGATCAAAGGTGTTTAGAATTTGAACAAAATATTACAATATCAGAAACAAAAACAACATAACAAAACATATATTGGTGCCTATATGTACAAGTGAGTAGTAGCCTACTTATGTCCATAGGTTGAATTGAGTTAGAAGTGCTCAGTCCTTTTGATTTACCAGGGTGACTGATTTTTCATAAAAGACTTCAGATGACAAGTGGGTTTTGTTTATATCCTTATATCCACAGCCAGGTTACTAAAATATTGTTGTCTCGACCCTCATTGTTGGTACAGGCACTCTTGCATCCACATTGAGGTGCCACGGGCTCCAGCTTTACAACATTCACAGCACACACTACATTACTTTTTGCAGACACAGCAGAGAATGATTGCTCAGGCTTTACTGGCATCTGGAAGATGGGTCCAGTAAGGTTCCAAAGTCTTGGTCATGGAGTCCCAGTACCAGCCCCACGTACTGAACTCTCGATATTTTGCTGGACAGAGGTTGCCTGATTCCAGTAGAAGCTGGCCTGCAGCAGTCCCCATTTGACATGCTGAATCAGTGCATCTTGGGTGGGAGGCAGGTTCTCTTGATGCATTTGAAAAAAGCCAATGTCTAGCATCATCTACTTGGCTGGAGCCACAGCTTTTGCTGTACATGACAACCCCAAGGTGAGGGCGACCAGGGTTTTGGGATGAACTCCTCCTTTCTACCAAGAAGGATGTTGTACTTTCCAACAGATCTGAATATGACATATCTGCACTTCAGCCTTGTAACCATCCTGAAGCAGACACTACAGTAGAATGATTTATAGCACCTGGCACATGCTGCGGCCAGTAGCCATAGAAACTCAGGATCCATACGTCCGACAGTGATGTTGTAATACTTGCAATACGCTTCTTCTACACATTAGGCCTCACAGAGCACTTGATCGGCTTCACATGTGGAAAGTACATTTATGTTCACAAAATCTGCAATGTTCTTGGTCCCCAGAGATCACTGGCATTACATCTCCTCCATGTGCTAAAATGATGTGATACTACATCAGCCTTCCAGGGCTATGGGAAAAGGAGTGGATGGGCAGCTTGGGAAGCAACATCGGATCTCACTGAGACCGTGGACGCCTTCACCTTGGAGCCTGAACCGATCAACTCAGATGTCGATGTCCAAAGACTGGAAGCATTATGGTTGTTGTCATGTCCAGCAAGAGCTGTGTCTCCAGCCAAGTATGAAGCCAGACATCAGCTTTTCTCAAATGGTACCAAGTCCCTTGAGAACTTGCCTCCCACCCAAGATGCACTGATTCAGCATGTCAAATGAGGACTGCTGCAGACCAGCTTCTACTGGAATCAGGCAACCTCTGTCCAGCAAAATATCCAGAGTTCAGTACGTGGGGCTGGTACTGGGACTCCCATGACCAAGACTTGGGAACCTTACTGGACCCATCTTTCAGATGCCAGTAAAGCCTGAGTCATCATTCTCTGCTGCAGCTGCAAAAAGTCATGTAGTGGGTGCTGTGAATGCTGTAAAGCTGGAGCCCATGGCACCTCAATGTGGATGCAAGAGTGCCTGTACCAACAATGCGGTCAAGACAACAATATTTGATTAATCTGGCTGTGGATATAAGGATATAAACAAAAAACACTTTACACTCAATCTAACTTAACCCCCCCAACCCATGGACATACCTAAGTGTTACTCACTAATTGTTTCAATAAAATATGTAAGATAAATACTGTAGATTGTTTGTTTCCACCAGTTTGATGGTAACTCATTCTTACAACTACAAAAGTGTATGTAAAAAAGAAATGGGATAGCAGCCATATTGGTAGCCTACTTACTCTGCAAAGTAGAGTGCTATAGATAGATTCAATCATAAATCTGAGTATTACAATGTGTTTCTAAAACTCAAAAACCATAAAATGGACACCGAGTTTACTAAAAGCATCAACAGTTATGGTAAAACTCATATTCAGGTAGCCGCCATCTTGGAAATATGCAGATTAGGGGTCCACACACATCTTCATTAGTAAAGATAAGCATTCCAACACCTTTCTAATGGTCAAAAAATATAAGATAGACACCAAGTCTGTATTTCTAGCTCATCTCTTTCAAAAGTTATAGCCAAAATCTATTTCGGACTGCAGTGGTCATATTGGATTTGGCCGCCATGGTGACCCCGGGGGTCACCGGCTCGGGCACTCTGCCTCAATTATTAGAGCATGCCCTGGGGTAATTCTGGGCAAAATCTGGTGCTTTTAGACTTTATTTGCATGAACTTAGCCTCAAATGTCCCTAAAAGTCCCACAACTATTATGTTTAGCATGGTGTTATAAATCGAGTGATAACACACATTTAGCTACCATTGGTGCAATGCTCTCACATATTTTCTAACTCTAGAGATGTATACCTTGCCAAAAATCAATATGAGCATTATTCCCAACCCTTCTGACCCATGGACTAATATGTAGATAGATTTCTTTTGCAAGATTTTGAGAGTAAATTCGACACTTTTTTCAAATGTTTTTGAGTTTTACTATACCAAACCTGTTAAAATCATTAAAACAACCCTCTCAATCAATTCCTCATGCAGAAATCATACAGAAAAGTGGTGTCATTTGTCTCTGTATGACGTCTAGTTCAAAAGTTATGACCCTTATCCATTTTCATCAGACATCGCAATATGCCCGCAAAGATGGCCGCCAAACGGACCCATGGGACACTATTTCAACGGGGTAACAACAAAATTTGTTTATTAGACACCTTGAGGAGTACAAAAATCTATGTTAGAAAAATATATCTTTCGGGTGCGCGGGGACCCCCCGTTCCTACTAGACTAAATGTTGTTACAAGGCTCAGATCAAATTTCTCTGCTAGAATAGTTACGGGCTGTAGAAGATAATGACTTCACTTTCCCCATGTGCTGAAATTGTGCAATTAAATGCACATCTGTAATGCACAATTTCACTGCACTCAGTAAGTACAGTGTTAAACCAAGTCCCCACTTATTTTGATGGTTATACAATATAAATTATGTATTTAATGCAAGAGTGATATGTGCTGCGGTTCCCTGATCTGCAAGCTAGTGCTGAACGATAAATCGATTTAATCAATGAATTTGAATTTGTAAGACTAATTCTGAAGGAATGGGAGTCCTCCTCTTCACCTTCTTTTCAAGTATGGCTGATGGACATGGTTTCTGTTATACAGATGGAGAGACTCAGGTTGACAGGTTCCTGAGAGCCAACTCAATTAGAAGGTTCTCAACTATTTGGGACCCGTTTCTGGCCTACTTTGAGCAGTGACTAAGGTTAGGGGTGATGGACGGCTTGCCCGGTTGGGTTCCCGTGGACCCCATGGGTGTTATCCTATGTGTAATGTCTCTCACAAGCACATAAGCACCTTTTGTGGCTGCATGGTAGCACCACGTCACAATGCCAAATGTCAATGATGTATGTCTTTTCCTGTGTATATATACTGTATATATATATATATATATATATATATATATATACAGTATATATATATATATATATTTTTTTTTTGTGGTTTGGGATGATGTGTAAAAATGAAAGTCGAGATTCACTTTAACCTGGGTAAATACGGCACGGATTGCTCTCTGTCAATCAAGCCCCACCACTTCCCTGAGCTTCCACAGTCGATCACAACGCCCACGAGATTTCCCCTCAGACAAACACAATATCAAGGTGTCAGCACAGGCCTCTACAAATGAGCAACTTGGAAGTGGTTCAGTTTTATTATGTCCGACGTTGTGCGAACCACTGTCTGTTGTAAGGTTTGTCTAAAGCCTGTGGCAACTCAAAGTAGCAGTGCAACAAATGTATTCCAATACTGTAACACAAAAAAGTATTATTATTATTTATGAATAATAATACATATTTATGTATCTAGTATTCATATTATTCATATTAATTATTATTCCGACTGAGGCATAGCCGAGTGGAAGAAGTGTGTGGCACTGCGAGATCCACAAGTTAGTGGCAGCTAGGGCTGTCACTTTTTATTCGAAATTCGAATTTAACTTCGAATGTGGGGGAGGAGGGCATGTTCGAATGTATAATTGACCTGTTTTTTTTTTTTTATTATTATTATTATTATTATTATTATTATTATTATTATTATTATTATTATTATTATTATTATTATTATTATTATTTTTTATTAACCAAAATTAACCAACTGCTGCTTGCTGGTATTGTTAATCCCATGTCAGAAAAAGTCCAGCCCGGTGGCCTGGCCTGCAAAAAAAAAAAAAAAAACTTTGAATATATTCGAACATTTTGCGGGCAATTAAAGTTCGTTCAAACTTTATTTTGGGAAAAAGTGACAGCCCTAGTGGCAGCTGCCCTAAAATGCAGGTAGAGTAACGCAGCATCATTTTCTCCTGCATCCCATATGACAAGAGGAGCCCTGATGGAAAGACATTACAGATGCCCTGGTGTTTCATATGTTTTTCATACACTTAGTTTGTTTTTAAGAAGGGAACACAATCTATTCAAATCGTAAATCGGGTGTGGAAAAAATAGCCCATATCATCGGGCAAGCCTTTCTCCTGGTGTTGCAGAATCTCCATCCTCTATCATTATCTCCCTCTCACTTTTCACTCACGGTTTTTTGGCGTTGGATCCAACAGGGTTATTCATAGACACACCTGCCACACCGTGTGTGTGTGTGTGTGTGTGTGTGTGTGTGTGTGTGTGTGTGTGTGTGTGTGTGTGTGTGTGTGTGTGTGTGTGTGTGTGTGTGTGTGTGTGCGTGCGTGCGTGCGCGTGTGTGTGTTTCCACAACTCAACCCACCACCCAATCTTAAATTCCTAATAATTTTCTGCAAAAAGGAGTCGAATCAGTCAAACTTAGGCTTGTATAATTATGTGCTATCTCTATTATGACAAGCATAGGTGCTACATTTTCAAATGCTGGATCTGATTTAGGAATGAAACATGCAATTCTGAGTACAATTCAATACAATTCTGAGTAACTAGTCTAGTAACTAGTCTAAATTTGTCTGATTTGACTTTAATACAAAACTACCACAAACTTCTAAAGGGGATGGCAATCTGTGCTTGCAAGGAGGGCAAGAGATCCCAGGGTATTCCCAACACATTGGTAGACTAATGGTGAATAATACAAACGCCTAGGTTCAAAATGAACTAACCCTGAAAGTCAGGATGTCAGCGTAAACACAATGTAGGCTACACCTACAAGGAAACATACCACCAGCACTCTGCTGTTACAGCCTGCACTCTGCTGTGACAGCCTGCTCTTTGGTTCATGCTCTTGTGTTGTCTGGTCACTAGTAAATTAATTAATCCATTTGTTATGGGGATTGGGTTATTGTAGGTCAAACAAGTTTACCGATTGGAAACAATATTTAATTATGAAATAACATCTAGTTAAAATATGTTCCATAGGTTAATTGCACACACTGCAAGCAGATTGTAAGTCTCAATTTTAGACTTAACTGATGCAGGAATATGGGAGGCTGAACAATAACATAACAAAAAATAAAATAAAAAACAACTCATGCATAGAGTACACACACAAACACCACAGTGACACAAATATTTTGGAGGAAATTGGGGGCATGTTAATTTCCCTCACTGTGCCTGCTGCTTCCACAAAACTATATGCAGAAATATTCTTGCATTTGCCTTACAATGTAGCGCAGGGCTGTCAAACTCAATTTCATTCCAGGCCATCCAACAACATAAATATTATAAATTGAACCCCAGCTCACTTCCTGTTGCAGTGTTTGCTAGTACAATTAGGACAGAACTGCTAGCACAGGACCGACAATTCCGTGAAAACCGTCTATGTATATATATATATCAAGTTTATTCATATAGGAAAAACCCCATGTATATATGTATTAGTGATGTCACGGTACCAATAATTCAGTAGTCGGTACCGGTACTAGTGAATTTCCACGGTACTCGGTACCAATTTCGGTACCACGGTAAAAAAACATTTCTTCAACATATTCTCCTTTATTAAATTATGCAACCATTTCCAATTAACAAATGGCATGTAGCCTTCAACTTTAAAACAAAACAATGTGCTTCTGCTTACTTCTTACATTCAACTCTGTATGGCAGTGAGTGCAGACAGTGCAACACCAGTGGCATGTAGCCCTCAAGTATTGTTTATTGAATAAAAAATAAAAATAAATCGATACCCTCGGTACCATGCAAAAACAGGTACCGAAAACAATGTAGTACCGACTAAGTACCGAAGTACCGAAAACTGTGACAACACTAGTGAGGTCTCCAGACCATAGTTCAAGCAGAAGGCCACTCACGCATAATCCGATCATCCCCTGACGACAGTCAAGTTCTAGCATAACGTGGTCAGTCAAAAGTCCTAGTATGACGTCTGCTATGACGTCAAATATGATGTCAGTTAATCCTCATATATATAGCAAGGGTTCTACGTCACCTCTCTCTCTCTGGCCGATCATAGCAGCAGCAGCTTCACGGCAGTCCATCTCCCTTGAAGCCAGCCTCCGAAGCGTTGTTTTGCACCATATCTGCAGACCGAATCAGCACCCCCAAGTCCTCTCTACCCGTGGACAATCGCGGATCTCTCAACGCTCCCCACTCCTGGTTGTCGGATCCCGAGCCAGAACAGTCCATGGGCAGCGACGGCAGCTCAAACAACGATACCCTGTTCCGGGTCGGCACGGAGCGCATTGGCCTTCCGAGACGGCCGGGCCGCAGGCTGCCAACGCGGGGCGCTCCACTGCGAGGGGCCGCCGTGAGACGCCATGTCCTACGCTGTCTTGCACGTCGTCAATCTTTCCTTGCTATCTCCATTCACGGAGCAAATCGGCTCAAGCAAAGCGGCCATTTCCCTCCAGCCAGGAGTCCGCCCCAAGTCAACAACAGACTTTCAGACTGACAATCAGTGACTAACATTTTCGTCCAGCAAGCAGCTGCATGCAGCCCCAGCCCCACTATTCTTCATCGGACGGGTGTCTAGGTGTCCAAGCATCCAGGCTTCCGCACCGCGATCATCGCGTTCCCAGGCTCTACCAAGGACGGGGCTGACGACCACAGCACACCGAGCATACCCCGGAGGACCAGCCACCCGTGGACGCGAAAGGACCCATGAGAGAAAGTATCATTACTTCAGTATTTAAACGGGCAATCTACCAGTCCAGTAAAATTCAGACGTATTCATCTACTTAACACTCCGTCCGCCCGCAACGGCCCGCCTCACCAAACAGAAATACTGTCTTACACTGCTCTGAAAACACCACATGTACCGTAGGTGTCCCTCGTGCTTTGACTAAATAAAGCGAGGCTGACTGACTAGTTATTCGGCCGTGATCTGACCATTCTATCCAGTGGGCATCTCAGCCTGCCATTTCCGACGCCTAAGCGGAAATCAGTGTTGCCAGATGGCAAATGTTGAATTATCGTACCAGAGGGTCAAAATTATCGTTTTTGGAGTGAAACTATCGTACGCCCCCTCCCCAGCGCGGCGCGGGGGATTTTGGGATCGTTGATCGTACATCGTACAGAGGTCGAAATTATCGTACACATACGATAATTATCGTACGTCTGGCAACGCTGGCGGAAATCGCTTTCTGGCAAATGGCCAGCGGGAGTCACAATTTAATAATAATAATAATAATAATAATAATAATAATAATAACCACGCAAGGGGCCATTCTAACACCCCTGGCCCATGGAGCTCGTCTGAGCATCAGCTAGAATGAGTGTTACTGCACAACTCCCAGACCGAAGCCAGGAGCAACACTGGAGGGCACGCAGCCCAGCGATTTCATGAACCAACTGAATAGCTCTTGAGAATGGACAGCGATTTCGAGCGTGGACATTGAGAGCGGACATTGAAATGAATTATGGTCACCTACCTTCCTTAGCATAGTAATAATAATAATAATAATAATAAGTATAATAATTGTAATCTACACAATGTACACAATCTACAAAAAACATGCAATAATATAAACGGCGTGCTGTGTTCACGTTCATAGCTCATATAATATAATGTATCATATCGTTAATTTCAAGCTCAATTCTTACCCAGAGAAAAGGTACAGCACTGAAAATGTAACAAGCAATAGTTTTAAACATCTTTATTTTAAAAGATGAAAAAAAAAAAAAAAAAAAAAAAAAAAAAAAAAAAAACCCAGGTGCTTTAGTCCCAAGCTTCAATGCTCCCGGCCAATCCCAGCGCCACAGGGCGTGGTTATTGCTTATCCCATGTGGGGTTAGAAATCACGCAGACGGCGTAGGGAATGCTGACGTCTTTTCCGTGTCAAGCTACCCGGTCTTAATACACCACTTCCTGTGCTCAACGAATTTCAAAGTAAAATGCCTCCGGCATTTCTTCAGAAGCAGAATCAGAATGACTCTAATGATCCCCGAAGGGAAATTGGGACAAGTTACAGTAGCTCGCTCACAGAACACACATAGCTTAAAATAAAATAAACAGTAGTAAATGCAATGCAAATGCAGTAGTAAGCAATAAGCAGAAAAACACAACATAGCATAGAATAACTAGTAAATGCGCTAGAAGCAAAAATAAGTGGAATGTCTAAGTAGCAAAATACAAAATACGTCAGGCAAGTATACATTCCGTGTCAATTACCATTATTGCACCCTGGACTATATTAAGTCGGCTTGCCCTATACGCTACACGTGGCTCAGCCAGGCACAGTTGACCTATCGGCTGGCTCAGTCTCAGGGAGACTGAGCGTCTCCGAGGTGCTCTTTTAAGAGAGGCATTAAATAGACTGTTACGGCCTTGGTCAGAGCCGGGCCTTGGGTTGGTCTGTGTTGCATTTTCTCACCTCTGTCTCTATTCCAGACACGCCCCCCCCTCTAATTGACTGATTACTGAGGAGCCCTCACCTGGAGCTGGTTCCCAATCAAGCCAGCATAAGAAGCCAGGGAGACTCGAGTGCTGTGCCTTCTGCCACTTCGACAGCCAGCACTTGCTCTGTGTACACTTGAGACTGCAGCTCTCTCTTATTAGCTGTTAGCTCATCTGCTGTCTATTCTTTTTGCTCTCAACTTGATGATCTTGATTGGCCTTTCTTGTTAATACCTGTGCTCTTAGAGGCCTATTGATAGACCTGGTATTGACCCTGTAGCTGGTTTTCTGGCGTCTTACCACTAGCTACTGTTTGCTGTATTCCTTAACCCTGGGTTCGATTTCAGTTTTGTTTTCTTTTTGTTTTGTTAACCACTAACTCAGGAAGCCCTGTAGGGGTGTGCTGCCCTTTATTTTCATCCCCCCTTTTCTCCTGTTTTTTGTAGGCTAGGGAGGGTAGAATTGTGTTTTTGTTTCAGTGTAGTTTGCTTTATTTTCTAGGTAAATTTGTTGGGCTTTTGGCCACCCTGAAGCTACTGGCTTACCTGTGACTTAAATCTTTTGTTTCAAATAAATCATTGTTTGATCATTTTTCAACTCCGTGCATCTCGTTTTGTTCCTAGACCTTTCTATGTTACACCTGTTGCCCTAGACTTCTTCATGGTCGTAACATAAATGGGGGCTCGTTCGGGATTTTCTTTGTAATCTGGGTTATCGTCTAGGAAATTTGTAGTAGCCTGGTGCTATTGTTGAAAGTTTGGGCCAAACTTTCTGCTTTCTGTGTGCACGAGCTGTGTTTTGGCTGTCTTGTCTTCTCCTCCTGCCTTTGGCTGTGTTGCTAAAAGGTATGGCTTTTAATTTGGAGGAGTTTGTGAGTAATCCCACTTTAGACCTGATTGACACATGTAGGAAGGAGGACTTGTGTTCAATTGCTACACACTATGGCATTGTGGTGTCTAAATCTCTGGTGAAAAAGGAGTTGAAAGCTCTAATTGTCGATGGCTTGGTGGAACAAGGTGTAGTTAATTTACCTGAGCAGCAGGGAGCTTCAAATGCTCCTGTTGAGGAGGCCCCTGAATCTCCTGGAGAGGAAGTGAGTGGTGTTGTAAAACTCCAGTTTAAGTCACCACCATCTCATGTACCTCAATCACTTCCACGGTTCGATCCCTTCTCTGACGGAAGCTCTCCAGGGTCCCAGAAGGAGGCCCGATTAAAGGTGCGTTTGGCTCGCCTTCAGCTTGAAGTTCAGGACAAAGCAGAAGCTCGGAGAGAGGAGCTAAAATTCCAGTTGGAAGTCCGTAGGATTGAGGCGGACACTGCAGTTAAAATACGCCAGCTTGAATTGCAGTCCAAGGTGAGCGCTGGGTCTGGTGTGCTCCAATCATCAAGCACCCTGGCTCCACCGCCTGCACCCTCTCCATCGGTCCCAATTCCCCCCGCTCCAGCTTTTGATGTGAGTAAAAACATTGCTTTGGTTCCTCCATTTCGGGAATCTGAAGTTGAGTCATACTTTAGTGCATTTGAGCGCATTGCTGCGGCATTGCACTGGCCTAAAGATGTCTGGCCCTTATTGCTTCAGTGCAAATTAACTGGTAGAGCACAGGAGGCCTGTGCAGCCCTTTCCTTAGAAGATAGCCTACAGTATGATGCTGTTAAGTCTGCTATCCTTAGAACATATGAACTTGTCCCTGAAGCATATAGACAACGTTTTCGAAATTTGAAAAAATCTTACTCCCAAACGTTTGTTGAATTTGCCAGAGAAAAAGGCACACTCTTTGATAGGTGGTGTCTTGCCAGCAAGGCCAATGACTTCAGTTCTCTACGTGAATTAATTCTCTTGGAAGAGTTCAAGATTTGTGTGCCAGATCGCACTGTGGTTTACTTAAATGAACAAAAAGCAACCACATTACAGGAAGCAGCGGTCCTGGCAGAGGAGTTCGCGTTAACACATAGAAGTGTGTTTGTGGGAAAACGTGAACCCTCCTTTCGTGACAACACTCTGAGTAAAAATGGTTCTCAGCCCATGCGTTCTACAGTGTTTTCTTCAGGACCCAAGTCTGACACAGAATGTAGCTACTGCCACAAACTTGGTCATGTGATTAAAGACTGCTTTACATTGAAGCGCAAACAGCAGCCCCTGCGGTTTCTTCCACCAAAAGGTGTGAGCTTGGTCAAAACAATCCCCCCTGTCTCCCAGATACCGCCTGCCAAGCCATTGGAGGGGCCTGATGAATGTTTCAAGCCTTTCATCTCTGATGGGTTTGTGTCTTTGACAGGGAAGACTGAGGATCAGCAGCCTGTCCGGATTTTGAGAGACACTGGTGGGTCACAATCTTTTATCCTATCTGATGTTCTGCCCTTGAATAAAAACTCTGCTTGTAATGCCAGCACTATAGTCCAAGGCATTGAGATGGGTTTTGTGCCTGCTCCCCTCCACCATGTGTATGTACAGTCAAAGCTGGTCTCTGGTTTATTCATGGTGGCTGTCCGTTCTTCATTTCCCATACGGGGAGTTGAGTTTATCATGGGGAATGATATCGCAGGAGGTAAGGTGAGGCCAGTCCCTGAAATGGTAGACATTGCAAATACTGATCTAAATGATGAAGCCTCACATGCTTATCCTGATGTGTTCTCTGCCAGTGTCCTCACCAGAGCCCAAGCCCGTAAGCAAAAGGAGGAAATGGATGGTGCAGACCTTGCTGACTCTGTGCTCGCTACTGCGTTTATGGAGGATAAACTTCCACCTACTGCTGACCCTCTAACAGAGGTGCCTTGTCGGTCTGAATCCAGTCCTGCCATGGAACCGGTGGTTCAGGAGGCCATCATGCAGCTACCTGTAACTCGTGAGTCTCTTATCAATGCCCAAAAAGCTGACACTTCTCTCACAAAATGCTTTGCTAATGCTGCTAACGTAGCAGAGGAAAAGTGCAGGCTGCATTCTTTCTACTTAGATGATGGAGTATTGATGCGCTCCTGGGTGCCGTTGGCCAGGCACGGTCTGGGTGAGACTGAAGAGGATTGGGATACAGTACGTCAGGTGGTGGTTCCCACTGTATACCGACAACATGTCCTGGAGTTGGCCCATGAACATCCATGGTCTGCTCATTTAGGGGTTACAAAATCCTACAACAGGATCCTGAGACACTTCTTTTGGCCAGGTTTAAAAGCTGATGTAGCCAAATTCTGCAAAACGTGTAGCATTTGTCAGCTTACTGGGAAGCCCAACCAGGTAGTTCCACCTGCCCCTCTCTGCCCCATACCAGCTGTGGGGGAACCTTTTGAGCGTGTGATTGTAGATTGTGTCGGTCCATTACCAAAAGCAAAGTCTGGTAATCAGTTTCTGCTAACATTAATGTGCACTGCCACTCGTTTTCCTGAGGCTATTCCTCTACGTAAAATCACCGCTCCAACAGTTACCAAAGCTCTGATTAAGTTCTTTACCACTTTTGGTCTGCCCAAAGTAGTACAAACAGACCAGGGAACTAACTTTATGTCCAAGGTGTTCAAACAGACTCTACAGTCCCTGGGAATTGAGCATGCTATTTCCAGTGCATATCACCCTGAGTCACAGGGCGCATTGGAACGTTGGCACCAAACATTAAAATCTATGTTGAGAAAATACTGTCTGGAGACTGGAAAAGACTGGGATGAGGGTGTGCCCTTTGTACTGTTTGGTATTCGGGAGGTCAAGCAGGAGTCCCTCGGCTTCAGCCCGGCTGAACTAGTGTTTGGCCACAGTGTGCGCGGCCCCTTGAAGGTACTGAAAGAACAGCTACTGTCAGAAAAGTCATCACCTACAACTAATGTCATTGACTTTGTCACTCAGTGCCGGGAGCGCTTGCACAGAGCATGTTCTCTAGCCAGAGAAGCCCTCTCTTCTTCCCAGGAGAACATGAAGAAGCAGTTTGACAAAAAGGCGGTGGAACGTAGCTTTCAGCCTGGAGACAAGGTGTTAGTACTTCTACCTATCCCTGGTTCTGCACTTACTGCCCGTTTCTCAGGTCCCTATGTAGTTAAAAGTAAAATAGGTGACACAAACTATATTATTAACACTCCTGAACGGAAACGCCAGACACGTCTTTGTCATGCTAACATGCTGAAGCTGTTTCACTCTAGAGAAGCTGTGGAGGACAAGCCAGCAGAGCCTGAGTCCACTGCTGCTTCCATCTCTCTGGTGTCTGGTCTGTTTACGTCTTCAGATGAGGATGGTTTGAAGACCCGTGATGACACTCAGCAGTGTGGTAGGCTGCCAAATTCAGGAATTCTATCCAAATTGGATTCCCATCTGCCTCATCTTTCTGGTGTTCAAAAAGAGGATGTGACTAACCTTATTCATGCTTTTCCCTCACTCTTTGGTGATGTGCCTTCACGTACTACAGTACTTGAGCATGATATTGATGTCGGTAATGCCACTCCCATAAAGCAGCATGCTTACCGTTGTCCCATGTTAAAGCGGGAGATGATGAAAAAGGAGGCAGAGTACTTGCTTAAAAATGGCCTAGCCAAACCGAGCTACAGCTCCTGGAGTTCCCCTTGCCTGTTAGCTCCAAAGTCAGATGGTTCTGCTCGTTTCTGCACTGACTTCCGCAAGGTGAACGCAGTTACTGTGCCTGATTCTTTTCCATTACCTCGCATGGAGGATTGCATTGACAGCATTGGCTCAGCTGTTTTCATCACCAAGCTAGACTTATTAAAAGGTTATTGGCAGGTCCCACTCACTTCTAGGGCATCAGAGATATCTGCTTTTGTCACGCCTGACCATTTTCTACAATACACTGTGATGGCATTCGGGATGCGTAACGCACCCGCCACTTTCCAGCGGCTAATGAACACTGTACTCCGTGGTGTCCCCACATGTAATGTGTACTTAGATGATGTCGTTGTATATTCCAACACTTGGTCTGAGCATATGGTCACCTTAACCTCTGTCTTTGTCCGATTGGTAGAAGCATCCCTGACACTAAATCTGGCCAAATGTGAGTTTGGTAAAGCGAGGGTAACTTACCTGGGAAAGCAAGTTGGCTGTGGGCAGGTACGCCCAGTGGAGGCCAAAGTAGCTGCCATCGTTGCCTATCCTGCACCCACTACCAGACGTGAGCTCCGGCGCTTCCTAGGGATGGCCGGCTACTACAGGTGTTTCTGAAGGAACTTTTCTGTGGTAGTGGCCCCTCTAACCCAACTGAGCAGCCCAAAGCAGCCGTTTGTGTGGGACAGTGAATGTCAATATGCTTTCCGCTATGCAAAATTTCTCCTCTGCAGTGCTCCAGTGTTGGCGGCCCCGGATTTCTCCCGGCCCTTTCAGTTGGAGGTGGATGCGAGTGGCTCTGGAGCTGGAGCGGTGTTGCTACAGGATGGTACCGATGAACTCAGCCATCCTGTCTGCTACTACTCAGCCAAGTTCAAGCGTCACCAGATCGGATACTCTACCATTGAGAAAGAGACCCTCGCCATGCTCCTGGCCCTACAGTACTTTGATGTTTACGTTGGTTCCAGCCCAATTCCAGTGGTGGTGTACACCGATCACAACCCATTGGTGTTCCTGGCCAGGATGTATAACCACAACCACCGACTGATGCGCTGGGCCCTGATGGCACAGGACTACAACCTAGACATCCGACACAAGAAGGGGTCCGAGAACATAGTAGCGGATGCTCTGTCCCGACAGTGGGCGTGACCGTAAAAGTTACGTAACCTTTTGTAAATTGAACGTGTAATATTAATTATGTTTTTGATTTTTGATCTATTTACTATATGTAAATTCTGATGTGAGGGGGTGTTACGGCCTTGGTCAGAGCCTGGCCTTGGGTTGGTCTGTTGCATTTTCTCACCTCTGTCTCTATTCCAGACACGCCCCCCCATCTAATTGACTGATTACTGAGGAGCCCTCACCTGGAGTTGGTTCCCAATCAAGCCAGCATAAGAAGCCAGGGAGACTCGAGTGCTGTGCCTTCTGCCACTTCGACAGCCAGCACTTGCTCTGTGTACACTTGAGACTCTCAACTTGATGATCTTGATTGGCCTTTCTTGTTAATACCTGTGCTCTTAGAGGCCTATTGATAGACCTGGTATTGACCCTGTAGCTGGTTTTCTGGCGTCTTACCACTAGCTACTGTTTGCTGTATTCCTTAACCCTGGGTTCGATTTCAGTTTTGTTTTCTTTTTGTTTTGTTAACCACTAACTCAGGAAGCCCTGTAGGGGTGTGCTGCCCTTTATTTTCATCCCCCCTCTTCTCCTGTTTTTTGTAGGCTAGGGAGGGTAGAATTGTGTTTTTGTTTCAGTGTAGTTTGCTTTATTTTCTAGGTAAATTTGTTGGGCTTTTGGCCACCCTGAAGCTACTGGCTTACCTGTGACTTAAATCTTTTGTTTCAAATAAATCATTGTTTGATCATTTTTCAACTCCGTGCATCTCGTTTTGTTCCTAGACCTTTCTATGTTACACCTGTTGCCCTAGACTTCTTCATGGTCGTAACATAGACCAATGGCCACAGGCAGGAATGATTTCCCGGGCCTCTCCGTACTGCATCTAGGCGGAATCAGTCTCTCACTGAACGTACTCCTGTGTTCGACTAGCACGCCGTGGAGCGGGTGCGAGTCATTGTTCATGGTGGAACGTAGCCGGTCAACGTTCTCTTCTCTGACACCGCAGTCAGAGAGCCCAGATCCAGCCCCACAATGTCCCTGGCCTTACGGATCAGTTGTTGAGTCGTCGGCATCCGCTGCCTTCAGCCTGCTGCCCCAGCACACAATAGCATACAGGAAGGCACTAGCCACTACCGACTCATAGAACATCCTCAGCATGGTCCGGCAGACGTTGAAGGACCTCAGCCGTCTCAGAAAGTAGAGACGGCTTTGCCCCTTCGTAACCATAAACAATACCAAAGCTAAAATAATTGATACAGTGTCACGCTAGTCAGGTAACAAGAGGCTGCGAACCCCATCGCTATATGTGGCCAACCATAACATATCACTGCGAGTTGCAACTAGCAGTCCATGGTGCACTTGCAAGGCGGTGAAACCATCGCTTTCTCTCACTTGTTTATTAACCAGTTTCTTTATATCTCATGCATTAAGCACTACATTTCAGCTGCTGCCGCCAGAATGAACCGTTCGCCCCATGGACCTTTCAGTCTGCCCAGAGTGCCCGAGAGGCTACGGCACTCCAGCTTCAGCGCTTCTCCAAGCCGGTTCCCGTCAATCACCGTGAATCTGCCCAGACTCCCCCGTGGTCTGGCCCCAGCTGCGCCAGCAGGGCTATGAGCAGTCCGTAGCAAACAGGCGCTTGCTCAGGGGGAAAAGATGGTTGCCATCTGATGACATCATCACCGGCCGTCACCGCCCCGGACCGGCCCCTCGGCTCCCCCGTTCCTCATCACCACATGACAAGATCCTGGTTCACCCTGCACCTCAAGCAGACGCTCCAGCAATGCAACCTCCCGACCAAGAACTACTCCAGCCACTCCTTCAGGATCGGAGCGGCCACCTCGGCCGCCGAGCAAGGAGTGTCCTCCGCCTCCCTCCAGCAAATGGGCCGCTGGCCCTCATCGGCATTCTCCAGCAACATCCGCCCGGAGCAGGCGGCCGTACTGGCGGCCCAAAGAACCCTCCTCCCTTAATCGGCGAGCATGGCAACGAACAGTGTCCCGGACTTTAAAATGTCTCGTTGGTGGTGGCTCCCCGTAAGCATGGCGCCCAGTAAGGCGCAGTAAATTCCCCGGCTCATTTTTTGGGGGGGATAGAGAAAGAGAGAGTCGGAGAAAGTCAGGGTAGTCGCGCCAAGGCAGCCAAGTAGGCCAAGCCGGGAAGCGCCAAGTCAAACATTAGTGTACCAAGATCAAAGGCCCGACCGAGTTGGGAGCGCCAGCCGCAAATAGCTTGTAAGTCGCTAAAAAGGTCGAAGGCCGGAAAAGTACAATCGCGAAGCGCCAAGGCGGCCAGGTGAGCCAAGCTGGGAAGCGCTATCGCGAGGTGCCCGACCGAGTTGGGAGCGCCAGCCGCAAATAGCTTGTAAGTCGCTAAAAAGGTCGAAGGCAGGAAAAGTACGTACCAAGATCAAAGGCCCGACCGAGTTGGGAGCGCCAGCCGCAAATAGCTTGTAAGTCGCTAAAAAGGTCGAAGGCCGGAAAAGTACAATCGCGAAGCGCCAAGGCGGCCAGGTAGGCCAAGCTGGGAAGCGCTATCGCGAGGTGCCCGACCGAGTTGGGAGCGCCAGCCGCAAATAGCTGTAAGTCGCTAAAAAGGTCGAAGGCAGGAAAAGCAAGATCGAAGGCCCGACCAAGTTGGGAGCGCCAGCCGCAAATAGCTGTAAGTCGCTAAAAAGGTCGAAGGCCGGAAAAGTGCAATCAACTACTGGCGCCTGCAGAACTCAATTAACCTCCGGTAATCAGATCTTCCTTTTGGAGGATCTCCTAGCCTATGCAGGTGCCCTCCTCTTGCCTCAAGAGCAGCGCCACTGGCCAATGGAGTCAAGCGCCAAAGTATTTGCCATGCATGCCGATTGCTAAATAAAGTTTGTCTAATCCTACCAACTGGCCTCTCCTGATTGAAGTGAGGTCTCCAGACCATAGTTCAAGCAGAAGGCCACTCACGCATAATCCGATCATCCCCTGACGACAGTCAAGTTCTAGCATAACGTGGTCAGTCAAAAGTCCTAGTATGACGTCTGCTATGACGTCAAATATGACGTCAGTTAATCCTCATATATATAGCAAGGGTTCTACGTCACCTCTCTCTCTCTGGTCGATCATAGCAGCAGCAGCTTCACGGCAGTCCATCTCCCTTGAAGCCGGCCTCCGAAGCGTTGTTTTGCCCCACCCACCTCCCCAGTCCGCCACCAACGAGTCTTGACTCCTGATCCCCCACGGGGGGGGGGGATCTCCTAGCCTATGCAGGTGCCCTCCTCTTGCCTCAAGAGCAGCGCCACTGGCCAATGGAGTCAAGCGCCAAAGTATTTGCCATGCATGCCGATTGCTAAATAAAGTTTGTCTAATCCTACCAACCTGGCCTCTCCTGATTGAAATATATATATATATATATATATATATATATATATATATATATATACGCAAACTTATATTCACCTTATGTTGACCCGCCCACTCTCTTCCGTGTCAGACGCAATTGTATTTGTTCTTCCGGTTCAGCGTTATAGCCAGCCGGCCAGTTGCATTGTAAACTGTAAACTATGAATGAAGTTTGGCAACATTCAGCAGCTAACGTTAGTTACAAAAGCACATTGACAGTGTTTTCTCACTGCCAGTACAGTAGGGGTTGACAGATACTAGCTAGTCCGACCGGTCACACAGCCAGCGCTCTCAGTCCTTACTGCTCGTTAAAAATGTCCAAATAGGCGTTATTCTGATAAATTGGTCACATTTGGAATGTTACGTCATCTGAAAAAATATTACAAGTTTATAACGTTTTTTTTTTTTCCTTAAAAACTGCTTTTTGGCAAGTCTAAAAATTATAAAGGTAGGAGAGGTCTACTTACGGGTCTAAAACGGAATAACAATTACAAAATGACGTTATGCAGAAGCGTCCTGATATGGGCAAATGATAAGGTGAATACCTTTATCAATATTATACATGTACACATGTATATACCCGCACAATTAAACATTCACATGTCGGCATCACACAGTAATCATATACTGTGTATATATATATATATATATATATATATATATATATACACACACACACACACACACACACACACACACGCACACATATACATACATATATACATAATACATATATATATACACACACACACACATAGGCTACACACATATATATAAACATCTATATACATATCCACACATACACACATAATAAGGCTAGTTTCAGATACACGTGTTTGCATATATATAATACTACGCATACATACATTCATGCATACACGATATACATAGACACATACACACACACTCTCACACACGTATCATCGAAAGCAAGAGCACGTTGACTCAAAACAAGAAGACAGACCTTTTTAAATATGTGAAATTATGTAATGGTCCGTATGTTTGGGGTTAATTTATTCCAGTCAGAAGGGGCTTTAAACATAAATGCTCTTTTTACAGATGTTTTTCTGACTATGGGAATGGAGAAATAGGGCCCTATCGTTGCAATCGGCGTAGAAACTGCGTTTAAGGCCTGGCCTAGCGCAGTTAGTGGGTGTGGACCAGCGCACTCGCTATTTTGGTATCGGCGCTACACGCAGCCTCAACCATTATAACCACGCCTTTTAAGCGTAAAATTATGCACAGTCTGCTCATTGGAGAAGTGCACACGCTTGCCTTTTAAGCTCCAATTCCAGGAGAAATCCGGTAAAACCAGACAAAGCCAAGTGCTCTGCTCCCCCCCCCCCTCCCTTCATCCCGTCTGTCTGTCTCCATATATAGGCTATTATTCCATATTATTATGCTTCTCAAACCAATCTAACTGCAGTTTAAATACTGCAAGCATGTAAATACGCTACACTATAGCAAGATCAAAGTGAAAAGAATGTTCTAAATGCATCAGCTAGAAAAATATAGCCTATCCCTATATGATGAGATTAATTAGATTGGTGAAAGTTTGTCCAGAAAGATATTGTTTTCTCTCCCCTGCTGCAGGTATAAGATGATGCACATAAATATACCCTACATTATGTAAAGTCATTGCAGAAATGAGTTTTTATTGTAAAACTAAATGTGAAGTAGGGCCAATTTATTGGAGCAGACATCACAGTATAGCACATGACAGTAGAACCGCGTTACGCTGTCACTTATCTAAATCACGTTAAATCGACGAGGGATATATATAGGCCCAGGATGACATATATGTTTCACATAGGGTTGTGTTTGGATTTCGCGATTTTATTTTGTCCAATATTGAAATGTTCTACAATAGCATGTTGTGGGAACATGACACATTATTTAGATCTATTTCGATGTACCTTTCTATCTATTTAGGATAATTTCAATGCCATTTATTATCGAAATGGATTAGCCCAATGCATGCTGGGAGATTTCACATGTCTGGCTGTTGCAGGGAAGCCGCAGTGAATGTTTGCCCAGAATGATCTCGTTTTCTCTTGCCTTCACTGCACAGGTAGGATGATGCAATAGCCTCTGAATGTCACTGGCTCAAAACTGTCATGTTAGAAAAAACTGTCATGTTGTTATACTATGTACGGTAGAACAACTTATTTTTTCTGAGAGAGAGAGAGAACCGGCAAACTTTTTTTCAAGCAGTCCGTATTGTGCCTGTCTGATGAGTAAGAGAGAGGGAGTGACACAGAGAGAAGGGACAGAGGAAAGGGCAGAGGAGCGCTCCGCGCAACCAGCGCACTGAATAGGCCTGGTTTTCAAAAGCGCAAAGTGCTAAATTTACGCCAGGTGGGAAGATATCATTAGGCCGGTATTTAAGGCCGAAACGCCCATTCTCGCCCATTCTGGGACTGCGCCACGCCCAGTTCGCCTAAAGCGCATTTGGGGGCCTAAAGCCATGTTGATATCTTCCCGAGGCAGGCGCAAGGCACGTTTTTTTGCGTTTAAGGCCAGTTTTTGCACCGAAGGCCTGTGGGAGAATAGGGCCCACAGCCTTCTTCGGCTGTGTCATTTTGGGTTTTGACTGCTCCACAGCGCTGCCGCCGGAAGTATCGGTTCTGGAGCGTATACTGCACTGTTTACAATTGTGCATTTATTTTCTATTCAAGATACATTTTGTAGACATTGTTACCTCCTGTCTACATTGCACTTCTATTGAATTGAAAATAAATCTAAAATTCAAGATCACAAAGTACATTTATTTGCATTCATTTGATTCCCAATCACGACACACTGGTAAGAATTATTAATATCTAATTAAGAATGCTTTGAAATGCAAAATAATGGCATTTTAAACATGCGATACAAAGATGCGATTAATCACGATTAACTATAGTTAATCGCAAGATTAATCGCGATTAAGAAAATTAATCGTTTGACAGCCCTAATACAAATCCCTCTTTGTCGGTGTAATAACTACATGTAAATAGAATAAATAGGTTTACAAACAGAGGGGTTAAGATACAAGGTCAAAGATTAACACATTACACATGTACGCTACCATACTTTAAGTTATATTTTATTAGGGTTAAAACACCACATGACATAAATAGGGGTTGGGTTTTACATAAAAGGACCCAGGGCGCTTACTCCCATCCTAGTATAGCGCAAAAAGCGCTACAGAAGAATTTCAGAAACGTTTACAATGGCAGCGATCTTCAGTTGGTGTCCGGCTGCCATAACTGAACTTCGTTACGCCATAAGGGGCATTGCTTAGAGAAACTAATGATATCTGTTTATTAACACATTCACTGCCAGCCGTTTTTTTTTTACTGTAGGTAGCTTCTGCCAACGGGTTTTTTTGGTGATTCTGGCTCATCTTTCAACAGCCGAGGATTATTTTCTGCTAAGATTTTGTGAACACAAAATATCTCAAATGAACTAATAGAATGTGTGCTTTCTCTGTCTAAAAGAGTTAGTTTGTAGAGTTAGTAGTTATGTAGGCATTAGCACTTGAATACAGCATGGTTTCAGCGTCTGAAAATTTAAGCTGAGAAAAATGCCTTTTTGTGAAATTCGATAGAACAGTCACTTTAACCATTCATTTTTGGCATCAGTAAGACGTCAGACATCTAAACAATAGTTTTGAACAGTAATTTCCTCCATAACAGCAGGAAACCCCCCTCTCCTTCAAACTCCTCCCTCCATGTGTGTTCTCCTCCTGCCTCCCTGGCTCTGCAGCGGGCGTGTCACAAGCGAGTTGCTGCTGCTGCTGTGCCTGTCTGCTGGCGGCCGCTCTTTGGGCGAGTCTGGATAGGCTCGCTCGTTTCTTGGGGTTTCGGTTGAGAGCTTTGATGAGGCTTTTGCGATTCTGGTCTTATTTATGCTGCGTGTTTCAGAAGCCCTTTTCCCACATGCGCTTTGTACCGCAAAATGACCGGTACGTGGTCTAATGCCTGCATGTGAGAAAGGCGCCGTGCCGGTATAAGCGCGACCCCGTCGTCCCCGACATTTCACCAGTTTCGACCCAGTCAGAAGAGCGGTATGCTCTTAAGGAGACGCAAGTGGAAACGGTTCCAGTCATTTTCCGCGACAGCGGTCCTTCAATCATGGGCGAGGAGTAGCCTACACACGTTGCTTAATGTTCCAGCGGGCATAATCTAATCATTCGCGCACATTAAAGCAAACTGGCGAAATGATCTTGTGATAGCCTAATAAGAGCAGTATGTCAGCTTGCTGATTTCCGAAGGCAACCCCGGACACATCAAACAAAGCCAGTCTGTAAAAAGTGCTTCAACGCGACGCAGGTGAACGGATAAACATCGAACCAGCAACTATTTCTCTCAGACACGGATCCCAACTTCTTCAAAGTGCATCAACTAATCATTCGCGCACATCAAAGCAAACTACTTCCACATTTCGCTTGTGCATTTGCTGTGTCATTCGCTGTGTCTGTCCGTGGCTGCTGCTCTCGAGCAGAGAGGGGAGGGGGAAATCGGCTGTGTTGATTACGCTGGCGGCTTGACGCTGCTCTTAAGTCAAACGAGTGTGATTTATTGTGTGACAACTGACAAGCGAACTTATTTCGAGTTTTGCCGACGCCCCAAATAAGCTCCCCCCTCCCCCCGCCCCCCCAACATACAGGAAAATTCGCTGATAGATTCCCACATGCGCGAGCCGAAGTGTGAAGGGAAATGTCCGATATTGACTTACAGGTAATTTTCCGGTACGCATGTGGGAAAAGGGCTAAAGTGTGTTCCACCCGTAATCTATTATGTAAATTTGCAATCCCCCACCGCCAGCTCCCTGCGCGAAAGCGAAAGCGTTTTCGCCAATCCATTTTCATGAGAATGGCTTCCTCACGCGGCTGTTTTTGCTTGGCTTTCTCTCGTCTGGAGGGCACTGTCGCCACTTAGTGGGTCGGTAAAATAGATTATACACATTCAATACCTCCCATATTTTAATATGAGATGTAAAAGGGGTTGATCGACGTCCCACCGTCAAATTTTTTTTTTTTTTTTAACACTTTCACTGCCAATGACGAGTTGACTCGTCAAACACAATCCAACCGTTCACTGCCAATGACGAGTTGACTCGTCAAAACATTTCTTTTTTTTTTTTGACGGTGCTACGTGGATCAATGCCCCCCACGTCTCCTATAAAAATATTGGAAGTATTGAATTAGTATAATCTATTTTACCGACCAACTAAGTGGCGACAGTGCTCTCCCGACAGAGAGAAAGCCAACCAAAAACCAGCCGCGGGAGAAAGCCATTCTCAAGGAAATGGCTTGGCGATTTTACAGTCATCAGTCACCAGACTCGCCTGAGAGCGGCCGCGCCAGCAGAGCAGCACACCGAGAGCGGAGAGCGGTGCTGGCGTGGGGGATTGCAAATTTGCATAATAGATTATTGGTGAAACACACTTTGAAACACCCGCAGAAAGGCCAGAATCGCACGCATTCCGAAAACCCAGAAATGAACGAGCCTCATTCTCATACTGTAGGCGAAAACGCTTTCACGCTGCTGCACACGGGCGCACAAGGGTGGGGGTTTCCAAAAATAGACTGGGTGGGCAGCATAAAGCCTAGAATCGCACAAAGCTTCATCAAAGCTCTCAACCGAAAATCCAAGAAACGATTGAGTCCCATCCACAGTCCACACTCGCCACACTCGCCGACGAGGGGCCGCCAGAGAGGGAGGCTGCTCACTGCTCAGACAGGCAGGAGAAACTGGCTTGTGACAAACGCCACCAGACACGCCCACGGAGGGAGGAGTTTAAGGGAGAGGGTGTTCAGAACTATATTGTTCAGATGTCTGATCTCTCACTGATGCCAAAAATAAATGGTTAAAGTGACTGTTCTGCCTGTTTGATTGAATTTCACAAAACTGCGATTATCTCAGCTTCCTGTCTCAGACACTGAAACCATGCTGTACTCAACGGCTAATATCTACATAACTACTAACTCTACAAACTAACTCTTTTAGACAGAGAAAGCACACATTCTATTAGTACTTTTGTGAACTTCGTGTTCACAAATTCCAAGCAGAAAATTATCCTCGGCTCTTGTAAAATGAGCCAGAATCCTCAAAAAACGGCTTGGCAGAAGCTACCTACAGTAAAAAAAAATGGCTGGCAGTGAATGTGTTAAGACGAGATATCTCGTCAACGGCAGTCAACCGTTTTTTTTTTTAAGACGAGATATCTCGTCAACGGCAGTGAACGTGTTAAGCGGTTTAATTGGTTTAAAGCAGCTACGAGCAACTTTTTCGATTGTTATTAAACAGTATAAATTTAATATCAATGCATCACATCTTACCTCTAATAGTCGACGAGATCAACGCAGAGTAGTCTCGCTTGAACCCCGAGTGAATCGGCCAGTGTTAGTGTGTCTGTAGCCAGGGCAGATCAGGAATTGAAATGAAACGGTTTGCAGCAGCCACTTCGGCCATAACCACAAAATAACTTCCAAAAACCTGTTAGAATATAACGAGAGATGTTCCCGCGAGTATGCGTGGCGTTCACATTGTTTATGTTATGTTGCTAGGCAGCGCAAACGGCGAGGCAGGCAGCTGCGTTTCACTTCCTGGTTTCACTTCCGCGTTTCACTTCCGGGTTACCCGGTCCGGTCGCTCTAGAGAGCCCCCTGTTGGCGCGAGTTTAGACAGACTATAGACTTAATAATCACCTAAGGGAGCAATCTCAGATACACACGGCTTTGGTCTCGTCGACTATTAGAGGTAAGATGTGATGCATTGATATTAAATTTATACTGTTTAATAACAATCGAAAAAGTTGCTCGTAGCTGCTTTAAGTTATGCTATGTTATTTTAAGTATGTTAAGTTAAGTTTCTGTTTTATCTTTGTTTAATCTGCCAAGGAGCTTGGCTGGCAGCCAGCTGGCCAGACGCCAATTGAAGATTGCTGTACATCTACTAGCTTTTAGGAGTAAAGGAGTGCATTGTGACAGTAGGGGTGCAAATCCTCCTCTCCCAGCACAATAAAACAGAGAGAGTGAGGAGGACTAGAAGACGCTGCTGCAGTCTTTCAAGGCTAGAGGATGAGTGTTAAGCTGCCAGCTTATTAAAGAAACAGATCCAACTTATAAAGTTTGGATCATAGTCTAACTAGCGCTCTGTGTTGATTCAGCCCGCTTGGCTGCCACCAGCTCCACTCCTCGCAGTATAACCTCTGCTATGCATTACAAAAGCACTCCCAGATATTATTCTTTTTTGTGCTGTGGCTTAACCGCAGTCGGTCTCCTCCTTCTGTGCAGTCGCCATGGAAGCGGCTGCCCTATATTCCTGGGGGTGCTGGTTGACAAGGTCACTGTGCTGATTGATGTTAGCCTCCAGAGTCCTTGCCTGTGCACAGGTTCAACACCATCTCCATTTCTGAGGTGCCAGAGAGGGGAGCGCCTGCGGGGACGCCGGGCACCACGAGCATCCCCCACGGACTTCCTGGGCTTTCTTTGCCATGAAGGTGGGAGCATGTGCTGGATTCATTTGTTCGTTCGGAACTCCGAGTCCGAGTGTGAGCGCTGGTCACGAAGAGGAGAGAAGCACTGTCGAGACACAGGATTCTCATCGAGTTGAACAAAGGGCAACAAATTGATACAAAACTAAGCTCTGCTTACGCCATCGCCCGGCATTATATACAAGCATCTTTGAAATTCTGGGGAATTGAAAAAATCTCCTTACCATCTCCTTACCCTTGAGAGGTGGTGATAAAACTAAGAGAAACACATTTGAATCTACACACTTGACACACTTATGTCTTTTCTAAGAATTCAGCCTATCCTGTTTTTACGTCCCTGGCCCACATTTGTTTGAAGTCGCTGGTGTCATGGCTGGTGTGATCCCATTGAGATTCAGGAAGAATCTGTTGGTAGCTCCCAATATTTTTCTGATTTATTTTACATTAAAAATTACAGCGTTTCGAGCCCTCACAGGCTCTTCGTCAGGTCAGGTTTGCAATGATCAAACAGGTTCAGTAGCCTGTACTACGAAGCTAGTTTAATGCCTTATCCGAGTAAGTTTGAGTTTAAACCTGGTTTAGCCGTACTACAAAGCAAGTTAACTTTTAATCACCATGGCAACTGACGCTGCAAAGCTAACCTGGTCGCGACCAGGTTAGCTTCAGAGGATAAGATCAAAATCCATGAGAGACCCATATAATATCGGCTCTCTGGAGTCACTCACCATTCATAAGATCGCCATATGAAAAATAGATTGCAGTCATAGAACAAGCAAAACATTCGTGGCTCTGTAGGCTACATAATTAAATTAAGCCTACTTACCACTTTATGTCTTAACAGCTCAACGATGCGTGGAGAAATATGATCACTATTAATCACCGCGGCGCATATCATGAACGGACCCTCAAATGGAGTGAGGGTGATATTCTCCTACATGCCAGAAAAGCCTATACATATAATATAGATATTAGTTTAAATATGGGATAGCCCCAATACTAAATATGCAGGCTATTCTTGCATCTTTCAGCTGGAACTGTGTCCTGTAGGCTGTATGCCAATATATGAGCAAAAATAGGCTAGTTTTTATCAATGATAACTATGCCCGCATCGTCTCAATTCAGTTCAGCAGTTTTCTCTTTTATAGTAGGCTATTAGGCTTTATACTAGGCTATTTTATATATGAATTATTCGATCAGTGCAACCACACACATGAGTGATAGAGATCATTATTCATTGAGCATGCATTTCTAAATCTATGGTCTAAATAGGCTTACAGATTGTGGAAATGTATAGACTGAGATTACACTTTTACATTTTTTGCTGCTGCCTGTATCAATGCAGCTGTATCAGACAGAAATCGCTGATCAAAGTAAATCAAATGACTGATGTGAATACAAGCTGCTGCTTTAGACAGCCCTTCAGCAGACTATCCAACGCGGATTTTCATTCTGACATTAAATCGCAGATACATTAAATATCCGCAAAAATCTCTGATCACACTGTGGCTGCGCTGAATGAGGAAATGGGTGTGGAAATGGGTGTGGGCGTGGATCAACTCAGCTGTTCATAATGTGATTGGCTAGCGCACCTCTTTCGCGTGGACGCGCGCCTGTGCACGAGCGAAAAACGTGCGCGTGCACAGGCAGATCCCAGCTTCAGTTATCGACTACAAAACCAGCGTCGTAGTATCCTTAAACTAGATAGCTTTGATCCTGTTCAGTCAAACCAGATCAAAGGGACTTATCACGGATCTGTTAAACTAGCTTCGTAGTACAGGGTCCAGTACCCTGTACTACGAAGCTGTCTTAACAGACCCGCGATCTGTCACTTTGATCTGGTTTGACTGAACAGGATCAAAGCTATCTAGTTTAAGGATACTACGACGCTGGTTTTCTACTCGATAACTGAAGCTGGGTTCATCTGGGATCTGCCTGTGCACGCGCACGTTTTTCGCTCGTGCACAGGCGCGCGTCCACGCGAAAGAGGTGCGCTAGCCAATCACATCATGAACAGCTGAGTTGATCCACGCCCACACCCATTTCCTCATTCAATGAAAGCGCAGTGGGATCAGAGATTTTTGCGGATATTTAATGTAGCCTATGGCAGAATGAAAATCCGCGTTGGATATAGTCTGCGGAAGGACTGTCTAAAGCTGCCGCTTGTATTCACATCAGTCATTTGATTTACTTTGATCAGCGATTTCTGTCTCCTACAACAGCTTTGTGCGAGTGTAAATGTACATTAAATGTGTAATCTCAGTCTATAAATTTCCACAATCTGTAAGCCTATTTAGACCATAGATTTAGAAAGCATGCTCAATGAATAATGATCTCTATCACTCATTATGTGTGTGTGGTTGCACTGATCGAATAATTCATATATAGGCTATAATAATGATATCCTAATATAAAAGAGAAAACTGCTGGACTGAATTGAGACGATGCAGGCATACTTTTTATTGATAAAAACTAGCCTATTTTTGCTCATATATTGGCATACAGCCTACAGGACACAGTTCCAGCTGAAACATGCAAGAAGCCTGCATATTTAGTATTGGGGCTATCCCATATTTATCCCATATCTATATTATATGTATAGGCTTTTCTGGCATGTAGGAGAATATCACCCTCACTCATGATATGCGCTGCGGTGATTAATAGTGATCATATTTCTCCACCCATCGTTGAGCTGTTAAGACATAAAGTGGTAAGTAGGCTTAATTTAATTATGTAACCTACAGAGCCACGAATGTTTTTCTTGTTCTATTCTCAGTTGACTGCAATCTATTTTTCATATGGCGATCTTATATGAATGGTGAGTGACTCCAGAGAGCCGATTATATGGGTCTGTCATGGATTTTGATCTTATCCTCTGAAGCTAACCTGGTCGGGACCAGGTTAGCTTTGCAGCATGAGTTGCCATGGTGATTAGAAGTTAACTTGCTTTGTAGTACGGCTAAACCAGGGTTAAACCTGAAGTTACCTCGCTAAACCACTAATCTTGCTTTGTAGTACAGGCTGCAGGTGTTCCTCATAATGAATCGGGCCCACCAGTGGGTGTGGATATGTCATGGTAGACAATTAATGTGATATCTACTGTAACACATCAAGTATCAAAAGACAAGACAAAAAGTGGGAAATAACCCTTATAATACAATCTGACATTGCTGAATATTAGTGAGTGAAAAGTAGCGTTATCATAAACATGGATCCAAAATACACAGTAAAAGGGCCAATTTTATTTTATTTATGTGGCCTATAAACTCTGAAATTATTATTAGGGGTAGGTTACTATAGTCTCATGATGTAATGGTCATGGATGTATTTAAACTCTACCCCCCCCCCCCCCCCCCCTCCCCAAAGGAAGGGAAGGCAAGCAACATTAGGCAACCAGAACAACAACAATAAACAATAATATTAGAAAAGATGTTGTCAATAGACTTATCAAAAAATATATTAATCGAAAGGGGAGAGAAGCATCAAGAAAGGTAACCTTCTCAGAGGCAAAAGGTATAAGCCCATACTTGGACTTAATATATTTGTTGATACGATTTTTTTAATGAGTTTATAGGTCACATAAATAAAATACAATTTGCCATTTTGTGTATTTTTTACCCATGTTTATGATAACACTACTTTTCACTCAATGTCAGCAATGTCAGATTGGATTATCAGGGTTATTTCCCGCATGCACTCCTAGGATGATGTCTTTCCTATGGGTGACAGTTATCACTCATAGGATGATTATGTCTTTTCTATGGGTGTACCTGTTTAACTGCAGTTATCACTACTAGGATGATCATGTCTTTTCTACGGGTGGCAGTTATCACTCCTAGGATGATAATGTCTTTTCTACGGGTGGCAGTTATCACTCCTAGGATGATAATGTCTTTTCTACGGGTGGCAGTTATCACTCCTAGGATGATAATGTCTTTTCTACGGGTGGCAGTTATCACTCCTAGGATGATAATGTCTTATCTACGGGTGGCAGTTATCACTCCTAGGATGATCATGTCTTTTCTACGGGTGGCAGTTATCACTCCTAGGATGATCATGTCTTTTCTACGGGTGGCAGTTATCACTCCTAGGATGATCATGTCTTTTCTATGGGTGGCAGTTATCACTCCTAGGATGATCATGTCTTTCGGGTGTACTTTTTAAATGCAGTTATCACTCCTAGGATGGTAATGTCTTTTCTATGGGTCGCAGTTATCACTCCTAGGATGATCATGTCTTTCGGGTGTACTTTTTAAATGCAGTTATCACTCCTAGGATGGTAATGTCTTTTCTATGGGTCGCAGTTATCACTCCTAGGATGATCATGTCTTTTCTACAGTTATCACTCCTAGGATGATCATGTCTTTTATACAGTTATCACTCCTAGGATGATCATTTTCTATGGGTGTACTTATATGCTGTAATTTTCTGTGGTAGATTACTGATATTGGCTAAGTGAGTGGACTGACCATTTACTCACCTGTAGCCAGGTGATTTCTGGTTAGCTTTAGATGACACCACTGCCTCTGTACCGTATTGTCTCTGAAGAAGATGTACTGACATCAAAACATTAGTCTTAGGGATGCACGATATGGATTTTTAGAGCCGATACGATAACCGATAAATATATTCGTCTTGGCCGATAACCGATACGATATAACCGATAATTATTATAATAAAAATAGATATAATTTTTTTTGTTTGTTTTTAACCTGTATTTTATGCACACCTGGGGTTAAAAAAGGGTTAGGGTAGATGTATGGATGTAGTGAGCATAGCTCTGACCTAACCAAATCTAACTAACATCACTGTGAACGCAAAACAAAGAAAACTTCTGATATAATATGATTGTTTAATAAAGTGTATCCCTCAATTATAGTCAATACAAAAATAAAGGCTTTTATAGAACGGAAAGCCAAGCTGCTTAGTCTGCAGATAAAACACAATGACAAAAGGCATAGTAGTTTAGACTCTTATTGTCATACTGATCTGTTCAAATTTTGCATTGGTTCCAGTTCTCAGTGAATTGTAGCCTGGGCCCAATGAATGGGGCAGGCATATATACAGTCCATGGGCAGGCACTATAAACCAATAAAACCATCTGTCATTTCACTTTTTACTGAAGAATGCTGCCACCAGATTAAATAAAAGGCACTATGTAATGTTGACTGACTGATGCTTTTTATGTAGCCTAATGTGCGCGACTGCTCCTTTGTTTTCATTATTGGCTCTGTCCCGCAGCTAACGCTAACTAGCGCGGTTAGCTTAACGTTAGCGAGTGGTTTTTTGGAGTTAAATACACAATCCCTGGATGTTTCATTTCGGGTAAAGGGGTTTCCATTAGTTTCTATAAGTTTACGCAAGCTCTGTGTATTAAGTGCTTTTGTGGGGCTGTTTGATCACAAGCCACAGACTGTAAATGTCACAGTTTGCCAAGCGGACGAGCCTGCAGGGTAGGCCGCATGACGAGCTAATGCTAACTAGGGCTGTCACTTTTTCCCAAAATAAAATTCGAACGAACTTTAATTGCCCGAAATTCGTTCGAATATATTCGAAGTTTTTTGGTTAATTAAAAAAAAAAAAAAAAATCCCAGTCCAGCAGCCTGTTGCACCAGCTGAATGTAAGTTCTGTCTTAAGTTAGGGTGTAAAGTCCACACTAACTGCTACGTTCAAACTAGTTAGTTTGACACTAAAGTTGTGTCTTTGTTTGGTTGCACCACGGAGACGTAAGGTACATCTTAACTAGTAGACCCTAAAGTCCATACTAACCAAAATAGTGTCGCAGACAATGACGTGTACAGTATCTGTGACCAATCAGTGAAAAGCACGGTGGAAACGGTGTTTATTTACGGTTGTTTAAGTAAGTGGAGTGAAAACAGGACATGTTGCCCACCGCAAATTAGTGCTTTCATATTTCATCAACACTAATCAAATGAGAACGTTATTGAGTAACGTTCGTTTAGGTTCATATTACTGTTAACGTTTATCTGTGAGCTCTTCATCAGTATTGTAGGCTATACCACCATCCTGCCTCACTAAATTGTTGCGGTTATTTTAATTTGTATGCAGTGCTGCAGCTTGTGGGAAACAAAAGCGTGAGTCATAAATATCAAAGGGTGTAATTTATCACGGAGAGCGCGTTGCGGACGCAAAACAACGATGCGCCACGGTGCCAAGTTGCAATCCGTGCCAACTGCTATTTTACGGAGGACTTTACACCTAGTAAGATGTAGGTGTAAATTTTAAGTTCTAACTTATGCCTACGTTGTAACTATTTCACTTACGCACAGCTGGTGCAACCCACTGCAGGCCACCGGGCATCAGCCCGACGTGTTAGCTTGGACGCTCACAGTCACAACACTGCCTCACAAACTTGGCTGCATCCAACTCGAGACAACTTTTCAGACCCTGGAGACAATCTTTCTCAGAAGAGACTAACGCAACAAATCTGGAGACTTTTTCTGACATGGGATTAACATTACCAGCAAGCAGCAGTTGGTTAATTTTGGTTCATAAAAAAAAGAAAAAAAAATATATATATATATTTTTTTAATTAAAAAAATAAAAATAAAAATCGAACAGTCAATTTACATATCGAACACGAACCCCTCCCCCACATTCGAAGTTGCATTCGAATTTCGAATGAAAAGTGACAGCCCTAATGCTAACGTTAACACTCGCTAACAAAGACAACAAACATATCCGCTGCATCATCGCCAGCTTTGGTTTAACGTAATGCCAGCTTAGAGGTTTCCCCTCCCCTGGGAACCTGTGTGGGACATGGATTGCAAATTACAGTAGCTTTCTGATCATTGTGAAACTGAAAAACAGCAACACACTACACACTGGCAGCAGCCATGTTTGCGTCGCAGCTGTGATGTCACGAATGTGCGACAACAAAAAGCTCCGCTTCCGAGGCAAAAAATAAACAGGATTATTATCGGATAATTTATCGGAAAAAGGCCATTATCGGAATAATAAATAATAACGCACAATGGCCATATCGGCCGATAATTTATCGGTCCGATAATTATCGTGCATCCCTAATTAGTCTCTCCTATATTTGCACCAGAGGCATTCAGTGGCTTTTTCCTGTGCTGCTGCTGCTGTGTGTCCTGCTCCTGAGAGGCACTGGGCTGCCTATCTTAGCTGAGGCGCGCTGCAGTTCCCTTGCTGCTCACTATGCTCTGCTTATTTGGGTGGTGGTGTGTGTGTGCGATCAGACGAAACCATGGCACCATTACTGGGCCTAGAAGTATTGTCAACATGGGAGAAATATTGGGCCACGCTATCTCACGTCACGATCAGGGGTGTAGTGGAGGGTAAACAGTTTACCCTCTCTGAAATGAGGCAGAGTTTTTACTCATCTATTTTCAGATCAACTGTATCAATCAATGAGGGGAAACAAACAAGGGGGGTAAAATACTCACCTTGGATACTTTACCTCTGTATTTACCACTATGATTGTCCCTCCACCCAAATAGCCAGTAGGATTGCCTGCATAAATATGACCAAGTCTGATCCACTGCTGCCATGGTGACTTCCATTATGTATTAAAGTCAAGTCGTAATATATAGGGACCGCACTAAAATATACAAAAAAAGCACTGGAGAACATTTTTTTCTTTTTTTCTCTCTTCCTCTGCCTCCCTCCTCCATCCCTTCCTTCCTCCTTCCTTCTTCCACACTACAAGTCTTTAACAAGGCTGAACTAGCCACTCATAGGAAAAGTCGTCAACTGCAACTGTTTGAAAACTCATTTTCACATCTCTCTGAATGGAAACAACATTTTCCCTGCCAGAGCATAGCCAATCTGAAACCTCATCTGAAGGTGATTGTAGTCCACAACGTCAAGCAGAGAACTGAGAAATAGATTTTACAGCTGGCTTTCCATCAATAGCCGGAAAAAAAACACATTCAAACAATATCTGCCCAAACATCCGTCATATTTTAATCCATTTTCGACTTTTGTGTTAACAGCCAAAGTGGCGATGAATGCAGTGCTACTAAATTCATGGAGGACAAGTGCTAAATCGTTGATATTCTGATGTTTTATGCCTCAACCCAACATGAAATATTGAGATGATATGACAAGACTTGAGAGTAGGGCTGGGCGATATGACGATATATTTCGTCTGGACGATAGAAAATGTATTTCGTTTAATATGAAGCTCTATCGTTTATATCGCTGTGTCGCAAATCACATTCTTTCTTTACAGCAATTGTCCGTCATTTGGATGACGCTGTGCTTTCCTCATTCTGTTTTCTTTTTTACTCACGTCCACACACGTAGTGGGATGGGACTGATCCAATATGGGTATCGGGTGACGATACTGACATAATTCACAAATCGGATCGGAATGGGGGGGGTTTGCAATTCCACCGTGGGCCCACACAGGTGGCCGTAATTTGCCCATGTATGGTTCTTTGCCTTGTATATTTTCTTAATTTTGTCTGCTTTTTGCAAGGCTCTTAAAAAAAATCTTTAATTGGCCAAATCTTTGCCTATACTGTATATTCAAGAAAAATATCGGTATCGGCATAATATTGGTATCGGCAGATATCCAAATTCAGGTATCGGAATCGGATCGGAAGTGAAAAAATGTGGATCGGTGCATCCCTAACACGCACCCGACTCTGTGTCAACAAGCCCCTTGCGTCCCTTTATAAGTGGCACAAATCAGCCGGTGAGTAGGCTAAAGAGCAGGTAGATGTTACCTCCACTCTGTCCGCCTAGTCTACCCAGGCATTTGCGCTGTGTTAAGTCCGCGTTTGATCCATATTTGCGTGTGTCCTCCGTTAAACTTGGCAAAATGTCTCCTCCCATCGTCTCATCATCCCAAGGAAATCCATTGAGGAGCCGACAACAAAACGTCTATCGTTAGCTTTAGCTTATAGCTTTCCCTGGGTTTAAGAGTTGTGTTGGATAACCGTGAAATCCCGGAGTGGAGTATTTTTGTTGAGTGAACTGAACTGGTAACATGGAAATCCCGAAGTAGAGCATTTTTGTTCCTTTAGGCTATAAACAAACTGAGAGAACTGGACTGAACTATAGGCTAAATAACTTTTATTCTACCCGTTTTGCTCTAATGTAATCTTTGAAAATCGAACTGGTGGTGTGATTCAGTTTGTTTCATTCAACTGCGCTGCAACTAATTATTATTTGTGTTGTAAATAATAGCCATGCTTATCTGTATTCTGAATGCATGTATCCTTGGTGAGGTTTGACCACATTTTAACTGGTTTAACTGCTACATAAATAAATGGCCATGTGGTCATTTTATAGAAACTATAAAATGAATTTACAGAAAATATGCTATATCGTGATGTATATCGTTATCGGGATATGAAATGACCTATATCGGGATATGAGATTTTGGTCATATCGCCCAGCCCTACTTGAGAGTCCTCGCACTAATTATGAACAGTTTATTTCTCATGTACGGTGATTGTTAGAACTGAACATTTAGCACACTTCATACTGTAGGAAATACCGACATATATCGTGTATCGTTCGTCATTCAGCCTAAAAATACAGATACTGTATATGATTTTTGGTCCATATCGCCCATCCCTAGAGCAGATGCACCCCAGGTTTCTTTGGTGTGAACGATACACACCAGTGTTTTCTCGGTGTATCAAAGCCTAGCGTTGCCATTTATGTGGCTCTTGCAGCTCCATTGAGTTTGAAGTATGAGCAGCAACCAGGTGGCAAAGTTGTACAAGGTCAGGAAAAAGGACCGATCAAATCAATCGGAAAACATAATTGGAAACGTGCTTCCTTTTCTATGCAATAATATGCTTGACAATAATTGTTTGTTTAAAATGGTGGCCTGTGTAAAATGTCTGCATCTCAGCGTCAATAGTGAGATAGAGTGCTTTCTCATTGAGGACCTGAGAGCGGAACCGAGCACACTTGTCCCCAAATTGACCCCAGGTTCGTTTCATGAGTGTGAACGTTGCATTCCGTCCCCGGGCGCAACAGCATACCGTGACAGGGTCCACTTGAATAGGTGGTCTGGGAAAGGCTTTGTCGTGCCCCGGGACAGAACACTTGCAAATGTGAACACCAACCGTACCGAACCACATAGACAACACAAAGGCTAGGATACACTCCAGGCATAGTTGATGACGCAGGTGTACTCTGCAAGTGTTCCGTTCCGTTCCTGAGCACAAAATACATTTTGTAATGTGAAAGCTGACCAGCGGGGGAGAGGTGAGGGGGGCAATCATACTCGGGCACGGAACGGAACGGAGCGAAAGCAATCATTCCCGGTGAGTGCTAAGTTTCACGTGGTCAGACCCTCTGTACCGGAGGGTCTGAATCAGGGTCTGAGTCAGCATTTCCGGGTTTTTCCATAGCAATTCCTGTGGCAAGCCTCTGATTGGCTGGGCTGAAGTCCGGCTCTCTGCGTGCATTGGTGCATCGTTAAAATGTACCACCCCACGAGTTGCGTCACACGGTGGTCACTTCATATGTCTGTCACGCATTTTGTATTGGTCTTAGGGGGGCGGTCCTTAAACACCTTTCAACAGATGCACCAGACATAGATATCTATCTATGGCTGGCTACTAGAAGACTAATAGTGACGAGTTAATCATTGTGAACTGTACAGTGTGACAAATCCTCAATGTTAATCATGATCTGAAAAAAGTCAACAGCAGTACTTCGTCCAATCTTTTCGGTAAGATGTGCAGACTAGTCCGTACAATAGGCAGTGGTGGCCTAAAGGTTAGAGAAGCGATTGGTTCAATCCTCGGGACCGGCAGGATAAATTTGGGTGGGGAAAGTGAAAATGCAGCGCTTTCCCCTCTCTTATTACTACCACTGAGGTGCCCTTGAGCAAGGCCCTTAACCCCAACCATTCTAGTTGAGCTGCTCAGTGGCCAGCAGATAAGACTGTGGTTGTACTGGTCACTTCCAGGTGTGAATGTGTGTGTTCATGTGAACAGTGCACTCCTGAAAAAGAGAGCATCTAAATCAGGGGTGCCCAAATTATTTCCCATGAAGGGCCAAAACTCAATCTGGGTGGAGGGCCGAGGGCCAAAAATAAACGTTGTGGAATTACATTAAAATGTATTGTGTTTTATAGAAAATTAACATTCTAAATCTAAAATAACATTTCAATATAATAATCTACTTTTTATCTGTTTGGTAATTGTAATAATTTGCAATTGGTTATATATATTTAAAAAAACATCTGCATTTGTGGGGAGCTTAAACATTTAATCAGTAAACACCCAGTTAAAAACAGTTGTATTTTCCACCTTCGTAATCGAGAGAGAAATTTGACTTAACACATTCACTGCCAGCCGTTTTTTTTTTTTACTGTAGGTAGGTTCTGCCAGAGGGTTTTTTTGAGGATTCTGGCTCATCTTTCAAGACCCGAGGATTCTTTTCTGCTAAGATTTTGTGAACACACAATATCTCAAAAGAACTAATAGAATGTGTGCTTTCTCTGTCTAAAAGAGTTAGTTTGTAGAGTTAGTAGTTATGTAAGCATTAGCAGTTGAATACAGCATGGTTTCAGCGTCTGAAAAATTATTCTGAGATAAACGGCTTTTTGTGAAATTCGATAGAACAGTCACTTTAACCATTCATTTTTGGCATCAGTAAGACGTCAGACATCTAAACAATAGTTTTGAACAGTAATTTCCTCCATAACAGCAGGAAACACCCCTCTCCTTCAAACTCCTCCCTCCGTGTGTGTTCTTCTTGGCTGCAGCGGGCGTGTCACAAGCTCGTTTCTGTTGCTGCTGTAACCTCGCGTCACCAGGCTCACTGCTTCTGCTGCTGCTGCCTGTCTGCTGGCGGCCGCTGTGCAAGTCTGGATGGGCTCGCTCGTTTCTTGTGGTTTCGGTTGAGAGCTTTGATGAAGCTTTTGCGATTCTGGTCTTATTTATGCTGCGTGTTTCAAAGTGTGTTCCACCCGTAATCTATTATGCAAATTTGCAATCCCGCACCGCCAGCAATCAGCGCGAAAACGAAAGCGTTTTCGCCAATCCATTTTCATGAGAATGGCTTCCTCACACTGCTTTTTGCTTGCCTTCCTCTAGTCTGGGAGAGCACTGTCGCCACTTAGTGGGTCGGTGGAATGGGTTGTACATGTTTGGTGGCTCCAATATTGATATAAGAGATGTAAAAGGGTTAGATGCACATCCCACGGTCAAATTTTTTTTTTTCATTTTTTTGACGTACGTCATTGGCAGTCAACCGTTGGATTTTTTTTGACGGATTAATACGTCATTGGCAGTGAACGTGTTAATTCACAACTTGAAAAATCCTCAAGGTACTTTGAAAATCAGTTTCGTAGTGGCGACGTATATTGTACTCTTTCAAAACAGCCACTCTCTGTCTGCAAATGAGACAAACCGCTGTTGAATTTACTTCGGGAAAAAAAATACTCGTCTTGCCACTCCGTCCTAAACTTTCTTTTGTCAGTGTGCCACTGCCGTGATGATGATCTGTCCATCTTGCTGAGCTGGTGTAAAGCCAGTGACTGGGGAGGGATCAAATATCAGAGCTCACCCCCCAACCAGGTGATTCAGCCAACCAATCAGGAGCAATCAATCCTCAGATAGCAATGCCTCACATGATAGAGTCGGGGAGAGATAATACCAGCTGCACAAAATTAACGTTAATCGTAGATAGAAGAGTCCCGACATCTCCATTCAGGCGCGGACTGCTGCTGCATAATCGGGCACGTCGGGCAACTGCCCGGTGGCCTGGCCTGCAATTTTCTTCTTTTTTTTACCCCCAATCCGTGGCGGGCCAAAAAAAAAAGAGGCCAAACTTGGCCCGCGGGCCCCACTGATCTAAATAAAGGTAAAAGAAAGAAAAATAATTATCTTTCTTAAACTGCTATTTTAATTTTTGTTTCCAAAACGGCAACAAAATTACTCTCTGCAGTCTCAATTGAAACCAAAATCTCAAGTGAGGCAATCTGGTTGGACTTCCATTCCAGGAGTCATGAGCAGTCAATGATTACAATACTTTGTCTGTTGAAGTATTTTCCCTTTGTAAACGGATGATTCAACATGAAGAATCTCTAACAGCTAGTTAATCTAACTTTTAATTATATGTCAATTTAGTGCGGCTATGATCTAGACCTTGAACGCTGACTTGGGGCAGTGGTGTTAATTGTTTTTTGGAACCTGACCGTGAAGGAAATTGATTTCATCATAAAAGATAACAAAAGTCTGTGTGCTGACAGTTGATTTAGTGAGCCTTTTGCACTGAAACTGAGCCAGGATATTTCTCAGCGCACTGTGTCCTAAATCAATATCTATCAGCCATCTCAAATTAAATCGAGATTGAATCCCAGTTTCATCACCAGGTCTAATGTTTGGTGAATTCCATGTTATTATACCATCCTGCCAAAGAAAAGGTATAATTTCTCATTTGATTTCACTGAACACAGACTGTGTAACACAATAACTTTAAGCTAAATGAATATCAAAATTGGAAAATGACAGCTCTAAAATTACAGCTGGATAAAAAGCTGTTGACATTGGCCTACTGTAGTGGATAGCTACAAATATTCTGGTATTCTTCTTGTGTTTCAAATCCCATGTTGATGTTACCTCTAAAAGTCCAGCAAAAAGGTCCAGCAAAGCCAAAAGGAACTCCTTTAAATCTTTTCTGAGATGATAACTTTCTTTTACAGAGGTGTCATTGAATCTGTTTTAACCCTTTGTGTTTTTGCTTGGTTTGGAAACTTACATTTGTCCAGTAAAAAAGAAAAAGCCAGTAAGATTTCAGGGAGGACTCAGGCCAATCCAAGGACATTTATAGGCAGGTCCTTAGAAGGGCTAATCATGCTATATTGGACTGTCAGGAAACATCCACTCCAGAGGGAGTTTAAGCTATCGGCGTCAGGTAATCGTTTCAGGACACCCTTAAAGAAGGGCCGTCAAAGGGGTCACGTGACCCCTGTGAGTTAAAATAAAATATATCTTTGCACTCGAACGAGTTCCAAATCCCTACTTTCTTGACTTTTCCTAAATATGTCTGTTGTACGACCCTGTGTTCATACATTTTCAAAATCAGACCGATATCATGCGCTATCTACGCTTTGATGACAAGAGCACAAGGGCTGCCGGCCTTGTGGAGGACAAATTTGCCATGATAGCAGAGACACCTCCCCTCTCCCCGGCCAGTACATTTAGCATTTGAATAGAATTCATTTCGCATTTGAATAGAATTGACAGGGAGACTCCACACAAGAGGTGCAAATGCACAGCCTCTCATTCAAATGACTAGGGGTCAGTCGACCCCTCTTCTGGCCCTTGTGGTAGGTAAAAATGTCCCAGCTTTGCTAGTGTTAAGGCCAAAACAGACTCGTCCATCCGCCTCGAATTGGAGCCGTCTCGCCGTCTGCTGGCGCCAGCGAGCCCTACATGCTAGGACGTCACTACACCCTCCCTCCTCCTGTGAAAGCTCCGTGGGAAAATGGCGGCGATTGAGTGCAGGCAGTCTGAATGAAATTGAATGTAACGTTCCCAATTCTATGTATTAAATTCTAAAAAACGACCCTCAACATTTGGGAAGGCTAAGCCACACAACTAGTTCGTTATAATTTAACGTCATGTTTCGAAGGCGACTTTACGACGATGAGCACGGTAAGGACTCAATCAGATCAGGTCTCCGCTGACTACCTCGGAGATCTCTGTTACAGGCCCAAGGCAACGGCCAATCACAACTCTCGTGCAGCTGACGTCACGCACGTATCGTCGCCGCTGAGTTACATTTTGGAGCAGCCCCCGTCAGCCGATGGCGCCCCCTCCCCGCATGACGGCGTCCACCCCCCGTCATGCGGGGAGGGCGGGGCGAGGCTCTGACGGACGAGTCTGTTGTGGCCTTTAGGAGGACTAAAAGAGTCCATGTCTCCTTCATCCCTAATGCTATAGATATGCTTGATGGCAATTAGCTCTCTGGCTGCAGTTCTCACATTTTGCACTTCTCCACTCCTGCACATTTGTGTGTGTGTATATTTGATGTATTTTGTATTTGGAATGAAGTTCCCTTTCCCTCTTGCTCTCTGTTTTATTGTGTTATGTCATTGTTGTTGTCTTTTCTGCATTCTGTCTTATGTGAACCCTGGCTCCCAAACTAATTTCCCCTAGTGGGACAATAAAGTAAACCATGAACCTTGAAACAAAGTCTGACACACAATGTGATTGCAGCATAGATCTTGTTTGACACCTTCACCAACTTTTTTGCAGCAGACAAACACAATCAATGAGCAGAGGTCGGAGAGGTAACCGCATTTTACCTTGAACGATGAGATGCACTTTTGTGGATTTTGGTTTCTTGTTTGTGAGGATGGAGCAGACGTAGGGTCCCTCGTCATGGACGTCCACGTTCTGGATCTTAATGCTGTACTCTGTCACTGCTGTGTTTTCCATTAGGACCACGCGGGGGTCCAGAGACCATTTCTCATTTCCTGCAAATAAAATGGTGGTGCGGTTGAGCCACGCCACTCGCGATACCTTGCTGTCCACATTGCATCTGGTGGGAAGAAGCACAACAAAAATACAAAATACATTAGAGAGGTTAGGAATGTCTTCAACTATACCCTTTAATGGGCGGAGAGTTTTTGTTCAGGCCAGAAAGTGTACATGGCTAAATAATCATCGATTCACTGGTATTGATCAACAACCCTATCAAACTACCTAGTCATTTTACGCTATGAGAGAGAAAAAAAAAATATTGCACTTTTAAACCACCTTTATTGGACTGCTCAAGTAAAAGAGCATTCTGACTAACAACACTACACACCAACATTTAAAGGTAAAACAACTAAAATGGGTTGTTTCCCCAGAAATGTATAACATGACCGCATAATTCTAGCCCGGTAAACCAGCCGGTCACCTGAACTCACATTTAATTTGGTTCTGCGGGACCGTCTGGCCTCAACTCTGGGAGGGCTGTCTGCAGAAACTGCAAAGCGGACGAGCCAATCAGCGACCCGCCTCGTAGTTGACATCGTAACCGGCCAATCAGAACGTCACTAGCAAAACAGTAATGGCTGCCTCCTTGCCTGTCCGCCTCGAGGAGTAATGTGAATGTTAGTCTACTTTAACCAGCCATAAAGTGCAGTTATTGCATAAATAGACTCAATAACAACAATTAAACAAGTACAGGAGTATGCAACAGCGAGGTTTCTGGGCGGAAAATATGTTTTTGCCGTTCTCCCGAGTGGATTTGGGTTTGACTGGATCCAACGCTGATTGGCTGAAGGAGTTGTCTGTCAAGGCAAGTACATCCGCCCAACTTCTGCCCACTGTAAAGACTGTTGTGAAGGCTTCAGGCCAGACGGGAACGAAGAACGAAAAGAAATGTGTATAGGCTAGTATAATTCAGCATATAACCATATATACAAATTGATGATAATCAGATGTTTCTTAAGATCATCATGTCAGGACTAGTGCCATCTCCCTAATTATGAAAAACGATGCACTAATTATATATGTATACCAAGGTACAACGCTATAAATAACTTGAGAACATCTGAGCTCAACATGTAATGTCAATAATCCGGCAAGCACAGACACTGACATTTCCTCCCACCCACCTCCGTTCTCCTGAAGATCAAACAAAAGAAAACATTGCATGCTGAGGAGCTCCTCTGCTTGCCATACCGTACCATCACACGCACCATCCAAGCACACACTCACACACACACAGACACAGACACACACACACACACACACACACACACACACACACACACATGCATGTTCAATCAACAACTCGAACAAGTAATGGCTGCTGTATTGATTTTTGCTCGTACACACATGTGCACACCCACACGTTGACTGTGGATATTAACCTGGTAGGCCCGCTTACAGGATATTATATGACATTTGCAGTGGCGGTTCTTGAACCAGGCACAAGAGGCAGTCGCCTGGGGCCGTGTCCACTAGAGGGCCTCGCAGACCAGAGCATTTTATTTATTTATTTTTTTGCGAGGAGCAGTCGGCTACCAGCGGTATGTTGCATTGTCAGAGATCAATTCAAGTGTGTTATCAGAGCAGGCAGAACAATGAAGAAGCGTTTCAGAGTGGTGCAGAGAAGAAAAATAGGCAAGTGTCTACTGATGGAAGTAGCTATATGCTGTGATCCATCTCACCAGTCTTGTGTCTTTGGTTGAGAGTCGCACATGCACATTTCAGACACAATAGGAAGCATCCGCTCCCAGGCATGTGGGAAAACGGCATAACAACAACATTACTGATGGGGTCAGAGATTTAACTTGCACACCACACATTAGGCAGTCCCACAGAGCTTTGCAGTGTCTCGCCAATTATTCGGTCTGCAAATGGTCCACGTGACTGACATAAAGAGCTGTTACAGCGTGTCGTGTTGCTATGCATCAAACAGTTGTGTTTGCCTGTTACCGCGTTGCACGTTTCCCTATGAAGAAGAGTGACGATCGTCCATAGTAAGTAACTAGCCCGTACATACTATCATGTGTTTAACGCTAGTACTTTCATACACATTCATACCTGTTTTTGTTATTTCTATTGAGCCCGGCTGCTTAGTGCTTAGTAACTAGGTGATCAGGCATGATGATGGTGTGTGTGTGTGTGTGTGTGTGTGTGTGTGCCTGCCTGCATGTTCGTGCGTGTGCACGTGTGTCTGGGAACATTAAGAACTTTTTTTAGTCAAATTTCAATGTAATAACTCAAGGAATATATATTTTATGAATTGCTAATTTGCAGAGTCGGTCAACAATAGTAGTAGTAGTACTAGTAATAATCATAATACACAACTCAACTAATAAATAATATACATTAAATTTTGTCAGGTGACAGAAGCAGTCCAGCCAGGTAGCTCAGACAGAGGAGAGGCTGTTGATGGAGGTTCTGGGTTGTGGGGTTCAGTATTGTGACATGTGTGAACAGAGAAGCTTCCTGACAGTTCCAGATGGACTGTGTGTGATTAATGGATATCTTATTTGTTATTATTACCTACATGTTTACAGATCACTGGTTTCAATAGGCAACAGTACAGTAGGCTACCTGCCAGTCCATTCAGCTGGACATTTTGAGTAAAGGATTCATTAATGTGCTACAGCCTTGGTATATGTGTGTTAAACACACTCATAGTCATGTTAACTATGTATAAATTAAGCCTGTAGATGACATGAAGTGGCGGTCAGAAATCTATCATAAATGCAAAATGTTTCTGGATGTGTCCCTACCAATGTTAAAATCCAACCTACACCGTTGTCAGGAGCTATATGATTGCTTTAAGCAAAATGGGGGGTGTCACACACCGGTCTTCGCCTGGAGCCTCCAGAACCCTAGAACCGCCACTGGACATTTGTAGAACGTTATATGCAGCCTTTTGTTAAGCGTAAAGAACCGGCTGCACAAACGCCATGTGAGCGTTCACCATGTAGCTGAAAGTAGAGAGCGCACCCTAGAGCTGGCTATCGGTACTCGATAGCTTTAATTTATCAACCGAAATAACCCACTACCAAGTAGTATTGAAACTATACAGTCAGATGATGCTTGCATTTGATGCTTTTAGTACACTATGCATGCAACGATATGAAAATTGCATGTCAAATTTCATTGGCCAAAATAATTGTGATTCAGGATAATCCCGATAATCATCGAAATATACGCTTAATCTTAAAATGGCACTAAAACATACTGAAATCACTTTTTCACCATTTTGTTAAGAAGCAAGTAGTTAATATGTAGTTACATGGTACCGGACATGTAAAGTGGAGTGAGTCTATTCAACTGTAGTTCATATGTAGTTACATGGTACCGGACCTGTAAAGTGGAGCAGGCACGTGCACACATAGACATGAAAGGGGACTTGAGCCCCTGCCTTTTTTTCAGTCTGTAAAAAGTGCCTTTTTTTTTCTTTTTTTTTAAAATTATAATACATTTTTCATTTTCATTCCAACAACACATGAACAAAACAAACAGCTCAGACACATGAAAAAATAAAATAAAAATTGCCCTTTCCTGACCATGAATGCATTTCTAATGATGCTTTGTATGGAAATTGCCCTTTCCATGCCATCACTGAAGGCAGCATTCAAAGAGAAATGCCTTTTCCGAGCTCTCTTGGCCTTGAATGCACCATTTGTAATAGGCCTCTGCATGGAGCAGTGTTTTTCTAAACCGCCCCTGAAGGCACCAACCCAAAAACGCACGTGGCCCGTCCCCACCCACTCCAGCAGTGCGCACTCCACTCAGCCAGAGCAACCATGCAGACGGACAGCAGCAGCACAGGCGCACACAGTTTGACAGATATATCAGTCAGTCAACGTGAATCAGGTATGTATGTTTGTCAAAGTCTCATCCTAAAATGAGATATTCCTCTAAATCTGGTTAAAATCGGAATATTTAAAATGAGTTATACCCCTAAATTGGCCTTCAAATTGCCTCAAATCCAGACGGCGGCTGTAGTGCCCCTTTATGAATTTGAGCCCCTGCCCCTCTAATGTTCTCTGCACGTCCCTGAAGTGGAGTGAGTCTATTCAACTGTAGGTCATATGTAGTTACACGGTACCGGACCTGCTGGCACAGTCACACTGCAGAAATGCATTCATATTAATCAATATTGCCTGTCTTTCAAGCTACAACTAACAAAGTATCAACATTTTCCCCCAAGTCTCTGTTTATAATAACAAAGCTATGAAGTGGCAACTACATCTGACATACAGTTATCCTCTCAAAATCCACTAAGAAAGTTGGAATCACTCATGGCTGAGTGGTTAAAGCCGCCTTCTTTGCAATCTGAAGTTCAGTGGTTCGAATCCACCACTGGGTTTTAGCAATCTCTGTCCCAGGCTGGAGCTTCTTTACAGGTCTGGTACCATGTAACTACATATGAACTACAGTTAAATAGACTCACTCCACTTTACATGTCCGGTACCATGTAACTACATGTGAACTACAGTTAAATAGACTCACAGGTACGGTACCATGTAACTACACATGAACTACAGTTGAACAGACTCACTCCATTTTACAGGTCCATTACAATGTAACTACATATGAACTACAGTTGAACAGACTCACTACATTTTACAGGTCCGTTACAATGTAACTACATATGAACTTTATTTATAACTATTGGTAATTACTGTGTAATTACATTTGGTGTTCATGTGTAATTACAAATAGTTCATATGCAACTAGGGTACCTGTAAAATAAAGGGTTACCCTATTTTTATTGCATCATAGGAGGACACATATCTTATCTTTTTGTGAACATTATTTTTAGTGAAAAACAAAAGACAATAGAGCCGGATGGTTGTTGTCATCAGGAGATGGGTGTGTAAACTGGTGGTGTTGGTCCCAACACCACCAGAAGACACCTTCCTCCGCTCAGGCTCTGCAGGTGGGTACCTCATCTCTCTGTCTTTCCTTAGTTTTGAGTACAGTAGATAGTATTTCCATGATACTGACCAAACACTCACTATTCAGTGATGGCTGTCGGAAAGAAGCGCTATTTAACACGATTTTTATTTTTAAAATGTTTATATTTAAGGGTACTGGTATTGTAATTTTTTAAACAATACCCAGCCCTATAGTGCACATGTCTATGCATATCTAAACACACCATAAACATACACAACACAGAATATGCCTTACACTTTGTTTGCACTTTTAAAGCTGCACTAGGCAACTTTGCACTTTGGTGATAATCGTTAAATCTGCAGTGTCTCAATTAGTAGAGATGGGACGATCTTCTCTGTTGCAACCCCGTTTTGTGATTTAGGCCAGGAAGACGCATGCATTTTTTTATTTTAAATAGCACAGCATTAAATAAAGCCCGGCTTCTCCTTAGGGACACTGGTATCTCAAATCCCTGCAAAAACACTGCATAACAGGGGGATGTGTTCAAGTCAAATTCAATTTGACAGATCACAATGACATTTAAGATCATGTTCCACAGGTCACCATTTAAAATGAGCTCTTTGTACCCAAGTGGAGATCAGATACATTTCAAAGATGACAAAGTGGCTGAACCTGCAACAGTGTTGTGATAAGCTCAAATGAATTCAACATTTAAATAAATCCACATTCACTCTTTGCATAGATACCATCAGCTGTGCATCTCGGATTGATGTCGCAGTGGATTGTTACAATATACATTATATCCACGGGGCAAAATGACACTTAATCTTTATAATCGCAATGTCCATTATTCAAAACGATGTATCTCCTTATTTGATGTCATCCTGTTACAGATTGTTGTCATGCTATTTCAGGTATATCAACACCATCTAATGGCACATTGTACTATGTTTTCGCACCATGTGACCTTCCAACAGGGATCCCCAGTTGCTGCGATATTACAATGAATACTTTCTGATCTGATGCCTGGTTTATTCAGCCTAGGTTAAGACTATAACCTCATCAAAGTCATGTTTTTGCAAGTGAGCTGCATACATTTAAATAAATATAGTCTAGACTAGAGTGAGAATTCACAGGGGGATTTATACTATTTAAAACCAAGATTTGGCAGCACATTTCCTCTCTGTATATGAATGGTGAGATATTTTACTTTTGCGTGCCAATTCATTCTATTTTAATTCATGGATGTTATAACTTTGGCATGACTTTGCAGAGATTGGAAAATAGTCTTTTAAATCCAAGACACTGAAGTTTGAGCGAGCTCACAGATGTATGCAGGTGAATTAATTGAAAAATACATTGTTGCTTGCCCGATTAGTCTGCAGTCTCAGTGAGTGCAACTTATCACAGACAGTCCACAAGATGTCGAACAGGGTGCTTCACACACCCAACAACATTTGCTAATAAATCACAGGGAGTAAACAGAGCAAAACAAGAACTTTCAGTGTCACTGATTAAGACATTCAGGCCAAGTTGCAATTAGTGTGGGTGTGTGTGTGTGTGTGTGTGTGTGTGTGTGTGGGGGGGGGGGGTGATAGTGAATGGAGGGCAAGAGGGGTGTATGTGTGTGTAAAAATGTGAAGGAATGTGGCTGTGAGTGGAGGGGGAATCACTATCAGCAGCCAGGCTGACAGTGTAAGGCTTTGGTGGGGCTTACTGTATATGATGAGATGCTGTCAGACGAGAGACACTATAGCAACTATGAGTCACACTAATGCCATAAAACAAAAAGGAAAACTATCAAGAGCAAACACTTGCCATCACTTGTGAGGGACAGGACATGCGGAAGTACTGTACCAAAAACTGCAGTTCCTCGAATGGCCACTTGAGTCTGACTGCAAAAGCGAGTCATCCCCCATAGACCCCCATGTTAAAATGCCCAACTTTACAGCATAAATAAACATGTTTACAGCCTCGTACAAAAAATGGTCTACAGTGTTTATACAGTGTACGGCTGCAAAAAGAAGTCTGATTGTATAGAAGTGTGGAAATTACCTGAATTCTCACTTGATTTACTACCTCAGTAAACACTTTCCTAATGAGTTTATGGTCTCAATCGCTAGTTTCAAGTTCAAGTCTTCTTCAATACAGCATGATGTTGTGTCCTGGTGGCTCACCTGGTAGGATGTGTACGATGGAGGCTCGGTCCTTCGCGCGGTCTACGTGGGTTCGAATCCGACCCGAGGTCCTTTGCTGCATGTCATCCCCTCTTGCTCCCCACCTTTCCTGTCTGCCTACTGTCCTATCTAAATATAGGCAAAATTGCCCAAAAGCTCACCCGGCCGCGCCACTTTATGCAAATTTTACCAAGCGTTTGCGGTATTATTAGGAGCACTATTATTCTGCTATTCTTTGACCACGCAGACAAAATTTCATGCAAATCAAAAATCTGTCGCCCAGCTCGCCGATCACAGACCAACAGCAGGCGGCACTGCAGCTCTTCTCGTCCAAGATGGCGATAGTCAAAAGGCCAAACTCGCAGGAGACCTCAAACCAATGGGTGACGTCACAGTGGCTACGTTCATATTTGTATACAGTCTATAGTCTATAGACAGTCTATAGTCTAGTCTAAAGTATATAGTTTATACAGGCTGCCGCAATTACCAAAATACCACAGTATTTATGGAGCTTATCATGCAGTTGCAATACTACTCACTACATAAGTTGAGCTAATCATAATAGCTTTGTTCTCTATGTTCTATTCACCAGTCAGTGCTGCTAACATACCTGGCAGACGAGACACTAAACATATGAAAATCACACATCATCACAACAAGATCACATCTTTCACTATCAAGCTAGCTACAGCACTTCAGTGGCCTCACAACAAGTGAAACCTAAAATCTTAATTTTTGAAAGCAAAGTACACTGTCTTCAAAAGTGCCTTGGTTGGGGGGTACAGTGCAACAGTGCAGTCTCCCAAAAAGCATGCTTCCTCCAGCTAGGTTGAGGGAAATGATTTATATTTGCAAAGCACACTGGGGAAATGTTATGTGGTGGTTATAAAGCACCCCAAATAGAGCTTTCTAAACGTGTTTCAACGTGTGTGTCTGCAGGCTGTAATAAAACAGTTTTCCTCAACTGAATGATTTTGGTTTTGTTAATTATTTTTGCACCACTTAGGCTATTTCAATCATGAGAGACCAGTGGGTAAAATGTAACGAGCGAGCTGTATTCACTCCGGAGCAGGCGCCGCCACATTATGCATCATCGGCGGACGTCCGGAGCAGGATGCCCGGCGCAGGCCACGGCGGAGCAGGCTGTGGGGGGTTTTCTTCCGGAGCAGGTCGCCCGGAGCAGGCGCCGCCGCATTATGCATTATCAGCATCAGACTGGCCGAGGTTCTTCTGGAGCAGGGTGCCCGGAGCAGGCTGCCACATTATCGGCCTTGGACTGCCCTCTGTTCCTCAGCATCCCCTGTTCCTCAGCAGCCCTCGGACGGGCCCCGTAGCCCCTCTGTTCCTCAGCATCCCTGGTCTTCGCCAGCCTACGTGGCCTACATCCGTCCGGAGCAGGCCGCCATATTATCGGCCCGAAGTTAAGATCCCTCCCTTCTCAATTGGGGGGAGATCCTGGGTCATCCAACTCTTCAAGCGGACGTTCCAGAAACGCAACCTCCTTAAGCAGCATGGCAAATGCAAACCCGTGCAGAAGCACCCTTTCATCGCATTTCGTTGGTGGTGGTCCCCCCGAAATCATAGCGCCAGTAGTAAGCCGCCGTAAGTCGCTCATTGTGCAGGGGCGAGTCTAAAGTCATAGCGCATCAGTAGCAATGCTCCGAAGTAAGTCGGTGGAACAAGTGTTCCCTTCCAGCGCTCTCCCCGAAGTTATAGCGCAAGTCGCTCGATGCGAGGACATGAATTCAGTGCACCGAAGTAAGGCGGATGGCTGGCCATCCAGTTTTGGGGGGTGCTAAAGTTATAGCGCCAGCAGTAGTAATGCTCCAAACAGTGGCGGACTGCATAATCGGGCACGTCGGGCAAATGCCCAGTGGCCTGCCCTGGCCTGGCCTGCCAAAAAAAAAAAAAAAAAAAAAAATCTTTTTTTTTTTTTTTTTTTTGCAGGCCAGGCCAGGCCACTCACTGAACAGCAGGCCAGGCGCCGCCTACTGGTTTACTAGTGGTTTTATTACTTTAATCAGGTTTAAAGTGGGTGCATCTCATTGTAAAATTGGACTTGGCCCAAATTGGGCTTCAAACGGCCCAAATCGGGCTTCAAACGGCCCAAATCTGGCTTTAAACGACCCAAATAGGGCTTCAAACGGCCCAAATCTGGCTTCAAACGGCCCAAATTGGGCTTCAAACGGCCCAAATTGAGCTTCAAACGCCCCAAATTTTTGCCGCGCCGGCCCGTATCGGCCTGGCCTGCTTGGTATCTAATGCCCGGCCTGAATTATGATCCCAGTCCGCCCCTGGCTCCAAAGTAAGCAGGTGCAGCAGTAGTAATGCTCCGAAGTAAGCCGGTCGAACAGGCGTTCCTCTTCCAGTGCGCTTAAGTCACTGGAGCCGGTCTAGGTTGTGGTGAGTCCAAAAATGTTAATACAGCGCGCCGCAGTAAACCGGTGCGGCTCCACCCAGCGCCCGCTGTATTGCTGAGGCCAAGCCGGTCGGTGGTTTCTTAAGTCGCTGAAGTAATTAGGGGTGGTTTTCGTAAGTCGCTGAAGAGACTGAGCACGCCGACGTAAGCCGCTTGGCAAACAAGTGATTGTTGTATCCATCGCCCGCTGTATCGCTGAGGCCAAGCCGGTCGGTGGTTTTCGTAAGTCGCTAAAAGCCTGGAGTTGTCTCTAAAAGTGAGTCCTTCCTTTTGGGGGATTCTCTATCCTAGTCTGAGCAGATGCCCTCCTCTCTCACCACAAGAAGAGAGGCATCTTACCACGGAGTCATTACGCCAAATAATCAGTTGCCATGCTGCCATGCCATAGAATTAGTTGCCATGCCATTTGTGAATAAAGCTTGCTCGTTAAATTTTACCCACTGGTCTCAAATGATTGAAATGTTGGTCTCGACCAGTGTTGGGCACGTTACTTTAAAAAAGTAATATATTACATATTACTCGTTACTATTTTCAAAAGTAATATTATTACTTTACTTATTACTCCATGCCAAAAGTAATTCGTTACATACACGTTATATTACTTTTCCGTTACATTCCACACAAATGGCAATAGGCCTTTTTCACTGCAGCGATTTTGTGTCTAAAAGGCAGGAGGTAACACAGGTGCACCAAGATGTTAATTAGGGCTTCCAACTTCCAGTCCATTTAGGTGTTCCAGTGCCGGAGCCCTAATTAGTTAGTTGGTTGCACCTGTGTATACTCTGTCTTCTAGACACAAATGGCCGTTGTGAAAAAGGCCCATAGCGTTTTTCTCATCAAAATGCAGACTTTGCGGTGCGAATGTGTGAACTAGGTCTATTATGTGCCGTTCCATTTAAACTAATCGCTTTGCCAGAGCACAGCTTCAGTTCCTACAGAGATGCTTGATGAAGAGCACACCTGGCTGATGACAAGATGCAATCTTTTAAACAGCTTCTGTTTTATAGAATGCAGTATAATGCACGGCCAATGCAAACTCAATACGTATAGGCTACATCTTTGCGTAACAAGTTTGTGTCACAAATAACATTAGCTCTGCAACATTAACATTAACCTGACAATAATAACAGCAATGTTTGATGTCCACCAGCTTGTGAGTTTTTACGTTATCTCTGTATTTTAACAGTTTTCCGGTTTCTGTTGTGCTGTCCTCTCGTCTCGTAACGTTAACGTTAGGAAGTTTGAGCTCGTATTTTTCACAGTGGAAAGAGTGTTAGTAGCCTACCTGTCCTGGACACCGTTTACATTTGACTTTGATGTTCGTGTTACCTTTCTTCCCGACAAAAACAAAGTCATGGGAATATATCCAGCCACGGATTTTCCTCCTTGGTTCAGCAGGGCAGAGAGGGTGCTCTGAATGTGCTCTGCGGTGACGTCACCTTGTTTTGGGAGCGTTAAAAGCCATGCTGCTTGTGATCAGTGAATGCCGACTGCGTGTCGTTTTGCAGCGCAGCGGCATCACAGAATGGACTCAACAAAAGATGTAACGAGTTGTTTTATCTTGAAGTAACGGTAATATTATTACTTATATTCTATTAGTAATTCGTTACACTACTCGTTACTTGGGAAAGTAATATTATTACAGTAACAAGTAACTAGTAACTCGTTACTTCCCAACACTGGTCTCGACCTAGTTTCAAGATGAGAACCAATCATGTTACCTCATATCACAATAGGCATCAGCGCTCAACATAAGTCAAGTGTAATCCAAGTGTGACGTCATTATGACATGTGTCTCCTGACTCATCACCCCATCCTCAATAGCCAATCAGCCCCTGTCAATATGTCACTCCGTGGTAAGATGCCTCTCTTCTTGTGGTGAGAGAGGAGGGCATCTGCTCAGACTAGGATAGAGAATCCCCCCCGTAGGGAATTCTTCAGGAGTCAAGACGTTGGTGGTGGACTGGGGAGGTGGGTGGGGCGAAACGCAGCTTCAGAGGATGGGATACGATCAGCCCAGATACAGCGACCATGAGTGATCAGGGAAAGAGGATGATGACACGCATGGCTATATGTACTGCCACGTCATAGCCTCGGCAGTGACATCATTACCAACATCATATTGACATATTGACAGGGGCTGATTAGCTATTGAGGATGGGGTGATGAGTCAGGAGACACACGTCATAACGGACGTCACACTTGGATTACACTTGACTTATGTTGAGCGCTGATGCCTATTGTGATATGAGGAAACATGACTGGTTCTCATCTTGAAACTAGGTCGAGACCAACATTTCTAATAACTGCCTGAATGCTGCTGATTGTGTGTAATAGGAAATTCAATTAGCGTAACATTTGATCTCACTCTTTGCCTCTACTTTTGACATTTTCGCAGAGGTTTTCAATGGGAGAGGAACGGGCGGCTCCAATCCAAATTCTGGTGACAAAATGAAAGAAAACATGACATTTAGGCTATAAAACAGGCTGTCGAGATGCACTTGACAACACATGCACACAGTTCAGCTGGGGGGGAAAGCACTCATCTACATACTGTACATGTACAGTATTTCTGTATGTAGCTCTCAGAAAAATAGAAGTATACAGATACGCTAGGTTTAGTTACAACAGTCTCTAGAGTTTAAACAGAATGGTGTGAAGAGCTGCAGTTCTGCAGACAAAGAAAAACAAAAATGCTTTGTTAATGATAGAGGTAAGAGCAGGGTTGCCAACTCACACCTTTCTGGCGTGTGACACTCTTTCACCTTGGTTAGAGACTCTAACCAAATTCCACTCCAAGGAGAAAATGTGAATCAAGTGCAATTCCTTTGAAGTGGAAAGTTATGAATGAACAGTGTTTCTCCTAGAATGGAGTTGTAGCAGTGGTGCTGGCTACTTTTTAAAAGGCTGATGGTGAATTGAGTCCTGATTAAGTGCGCGTACGCATGATTAAGCCCATGCTATCAAAATCTCACTCCAGCCAGGTATCCAAAGTTGGCAACCCTGGGTAAGAGGAGAATGACCATGATGGTTGGAGCTGACAGAAAGGCTTCAGGAACTCAGATAGCAACATCTCAGAATGCAACATGTCCAACCTTGAGGCGGATGGCACTTTAGTAGCAGTTGACATTGACCTGAAAGCTGATACCTACTGTACCAAGTACAGGACTGGGCCATATGGCCTAGAATAAAATCTTTTTGTTCCACACCTACACCCAATTTATGATTTGAATCATCCCCCCCCCCCCCTGCAAAGCAAACTATGTACTGTATATCGTTAGCCTCATAGCATAATTGCCTATATTGCCTAATATGCAATATAGGCAATTATGCTATGAGGCTAACGATATGCAAAATATATGAAACGCCAGTACATCTGTACTGTCTTTCTACTTGATAGACAGAGAGTGATCCGTGTAACAGTAGGGCGTCCCGTCTGCTTCCTTATACAATCCGTGCTGTATTTTTTATCCAGGTTAAAGTGAATCTCTTTTTTTTTTATCTTTACACATCATCCTAAATCATACATTTTAATTAATTGATCTATTTATCACCCCGGCTTACTACCATAAGTAGTAAGGTGTTGCTAATAAACTGCTCAGTGAGTAGAAATATACAGTAATAGAGCACCGCAGGAATGAGTCTGGAAGTAGCATGTTGAGTTTACGGAGTACGTTTACTGAAGATTATCCTGCTGAACACAAATTACCACTCCCATAAACTTTTGTTAACCACAGACCTTATTTTATGCATTTAAGTGAAATCCCCATTCTAAAACCCCATTCACTTTTCTCAGTAAGCTCAAACATGTCCGGGACTTCCGCCTTCCACCTACAAAAATGCGTCATCCCTGTGGTACTCTATAGGCTATCTCCCTCCCCCGCTACAGTATCTCCCTGGTCTTCAGCTGTAGATGCCGTGTGGCCGCGGCCAGGAAAAACTTTTGCTTTTCACTGAAAAGGTTAAGTGCCTTTTAGATAAAAATCCATGTGTAGGAACTGTATTTCTTGACCTCAAGAAGGCTTTCGACACTGTCAACCATCAGGTTCTACTATCTAAACTCTCTTATTTCAATTTCTCAGCGGATGTTTTGTTATGGTTCAAGTCATATCTTTCTAACAGAACACAGTGTGTTTCTGTTGATGGTGTTAAATCTACTTACCTTAACAATCATGTCGGTGTCCCTCAAGGATCCATTTTAGGGCCTTTACTGTTCTCCTTATATATAAATGACCTCCCAGATGTTTGTAAGGAATTAGGCGTCCTGATGTATGCTGACGATGCAGCCATCATTGCGCATGGTAAGGATGCCATGATAACTGCATCCAAGCTAACTAGTGCATTGGCCCAGGTACAAGCATGGTTACGAGACTCATGTCTCATGCTCAACACAAAGAAAACTGTATGTATGATGTTCACCAAGCGACCGAATAAGTTGAGCAGATCCTATGTCTTCCTGGAGAGAGAAGAACTGGAACTAGTATCTCAGTTCAAGTACCTTGGAGTTATTTTGGACTCTAACCTCACTTTCAAAAAACATGTAAAAAAGGTGTCCAATACAGTTAGATTTAACATACAGAATTTCAAACAAATCAGGCCTTCTACAACAGCATGAGTGAATACTGGATTCTGATTGGCTAGCAACAGTGGTAAATAGGCCAACAATCTACAGTTCGGCTCCAACCGCAGTATCACTCCGCTCCCTGATGAATGAAGAACACCTGTGCTGACTCCGCCCACTGTTAGCCTGTCAGTCTACAAATCTCTAACAAGGAAATGTCCGATTTCGTAGTAACGTTTGATTTACTGGGTGGATTGAGTTTTGAGCAGTGGTTAGATGAAGATGAAGGTGAAGTGAACAAAGAACGACATGGTGAAATTGGGGAGAGAGAACTGGCTGAGCTTGAGTTGTCACGGAGTGAACCTGGGACTGTCAAACAAACAAATTGGGCAATGCGATGTTTCCAGACCTGGTGTGCTCAAAACGGGCTGCTTTAGATAACTGTTTAAATAACTGTACTTTTACAGGCAATGTATCAATAACTGTGAATCCCGTTAAGGAATAGGTTAGTTGTTTTTTGGCTCAAAGGCAACTAAATGTTTAGTGCAATCATTGATCTTGTGTATGGAACTATATTCTGTGGCGGAAGGATAAATGTATTCTGAAACCAGTAATGATTGTAAATAAATGAATTGAATGTTACAATTGTGTATTTTTTATATTATGTGGTAGCTATTGTAGAAAAGAAATTTACCACTCGAGGAAGGGGGTTGTGGCCACATTTACCACTGGTACAGGGTTTATGGCACTCGGCTTCGCCTCGTGCCACAACCCTGTACCAGTGGTAAATGTGGCCACAACCCCCTTCCTCTAAAGTGGTAAATTTCTTAACTTTATCACAACGGATGCGGCTAAAGCCTACCTCCACTGTATGATTCTCTCTCACATAGACTACTGCTCCACTGTTTGGTCCTTCGCTGGTGTCACTGTGCTCAAACCCCTTGAACAGCTCTATAAAAAAGCCATCAAGGTGTTTGACAAAAAACCACAATCACATCATCACTGTGAAATCTTAGAGAAATATCAGCTCCTTAGCTTTAACAATTTTAGAACATTTAAAAGCACGTGTCTAATCTATAAATGTTTACACGGCGTGGCTCCTCCTCCTCTAGGGGAGTTCATTAGAAGGAAGAATAGAAATTTGAGCACAAGGGCAGCAGCTAGGGGGGACTGTGAAGTCCAAGCTAGAAAAACCACGTTCTCAAAAAACACCTGGTCGATCAATGGCAGCACTAGCTGGAACACACTGCCTATGGCTATTAGGGAAAGCCCCACTTTTGCGTCATTCAAAAGCCAGCTCAAAAACTGGCTTAAAACAAACCAATTTTGTGAACACTAGCTTAATAGCTGCCTTCCAAATCTTCTTCTCTTCCTGCACTAGGCACTTCACCACTTAAGTGTAGCACTTAAGAGAGAGTAGAGTAGCCTTCCATATTGTATTTATGTATTGTTATCATGTAACCTGTCGAATGTAAGGTGCAGTATTCTTCTTTTAGCACTGACATGCTGCATGTACATCCTGTCTGTGTTTTGCTGTAATTTTGATGTCTGTAATGTTGTGGTATCTCTTGCGATGACACGTTACATGTATATCAGTTTGTGCGTTGAATGAATGTAATGAGTGATTGTTTTGATATTTATTGGGGGGGAGAGGGGGGGGGGGGGGGGGGGGGCACGCAGGCTGCACAGAAACCACACCACGCCACCACATCAGAAAACACTAGCCAGAGTCAGTGAATGTGCTCGAAATTAGAGTGCAAAAGGTATTCATAAAAGTGACTATATCTTGGAAAGTAAAAAAAAACGACAGAAAACCCTTGAAAGTGCACTTTTTTGAGAGGCTGTCATTTCATAATGGAACTGTCTAGAAACAAAATTTCTTCTTTGGAAGAAGCAGGAGTGTTCAATGTTTCATTAAAGTCCAGTCCCGTCAATATAGCCCTAATAGCTGTTTTCAACTGAATGGAAGTGAATCTGGCACAGGCTGCAGACAATTTTACTGAAGCGCTGTGGCACTCAATGTGTTAAGATGAAGGTTAAGTACAAAAAACTTTAGTGAAAAATGTAAACTTCTAGGTAAGAGTTGCGCTAGTTCAATGTGAAACTACGTACATGGAGCACATTTGCATTTTACAACATTGTGTTTATTTCATGAAAATAAAATTATGGCTAATTTTGTTATTTCATATAGGATTTATTGACAGTAAGCAATGCGTAAAAAACAGCTTTATCCTTTAAGTCAATAACTCAATCACACTGAAATAGCGGATGGAATGATATAATATCGTGACCATTGCACTTACTAGTGGGCATCTGTCTGCGGTTCAGACAAATTGTACTGAGCTCTGTCCTTAGCTGGCGCTTCATGTGAGGTGTTTAGTTCATAGTTTTGACAGAGCTCCCCCCAAGGAAGGCACCTTGCTGACAAGATGCACATTAGGTCTCAAACCTTTACATCAGACACCAGGCAGTCTCAAGCCTTTACATCAAACACCAGACAGTCTCATACCTTTACATCACACACCAGACAGTCTCATACCTTTACATCACACACCAGACAGTCTCATACCTTTACATCAAACACCAGACAGTCTCATACCTTTACATGCTACACCAGACAGTCTCATACCTTTACATCAGACACCAGGCAGTCTCATACCTTTACATCAAACACCAGACAGTCTCAAACCTTTACATCAAACACCAGACAGTCTCAAACCTTTACATCAAACACCAGACAGTCTCAAACCTTTACATCAAACACCAGACAGCCTCATACCTTTACATCACACACCAGACAGTCTCATACCTTTACATCACACACCAGACAGCTTTCAAATTGGCTGCACTTCTGAGATCCATTTGGAGAGAGGCCAACAATGGGTGGCACTGTCAAAAAGTCTCCTGCCATAACGCTCAAGTGACAGTTGATATTAGGGCTGGGTTAAAAAAAAAATCGATTCTCCGATTTTTAATCGATTTTTATTTTAATCCTTTGATATCGATTCATATGTCCAGAGATCAATTTTTATTTATTTTTATTTTCGGCCATGAACGCACCACCAGCCTGCCTCTCGTTCTTCGTGCATGCGCAAAGCAATCTCTCTTGGTGAAGTCAAACCATTCAACATGGCGGACGCCGGCAAAACTAAAGGCAGATATGTCTGGAACAATTTCGGATTCAAAGACAAAAACGAGCTTGACAAAAGCAAAGTGATTTGCAAGATCAGCCGACCGGCTCCCTGTGTGAACTCACTGTTGTGAGCCAGATCTCCTGCTATCTGAAGGCAAGTCGTCCGGACTGAAACAAAATAGACTGAACGATTCATTAGAATTACCAGCCAACTCTTTCGTATGCAAGGATATACGCCCATATTCCGTTGTGAAAAATGAAGGCTTCAAAAGGCTCCTGAAGGTACCCCAACGTGAACTACGTTATGGTGCGACGCAAACATCTGAATGTAGACCGCTGCTATAGACATACCGTAAATTCCGGACTATAAGGCGCACCGGTATATAAGCCGCAGCACCAAAATTGACTGTTTTTTACATATATAAGCCGCACCGGACTATAAGCCGCGGGTGTTTTGATGTTTAATTACCATATGTAAGGGTTCGTGCACAGAGAGGAATGTCGGGAAAGAGATGGCTGTTTGGGGAAGCTCCCATTTATTAACATTTCAACAAAACAAAACAAAAGTCAGGTCACTAATCCCCAGACAAAATCACACAACAATAGGCTATATGTGCAGCAAACGGCTGTAACCAGAGAAGTCAAGTCACTAATCCTCGTCTTCCTCTTCTTCCTGCGTACTGAAACCACCAAAGTCCTCATCTTCAGTGTCGGAAACGAACAGGTTCAGGGTGGCTTCGTCAACCACTCTCCTCTCTCCTTCATTGTCACTCAAAACCAACGAACTCCTCTTCGTCACTGTCGGCATCGAACAGCCTCTGAAGCCTCTGACGGCCCTCAGCGCCAGCTGTGGCGGCGTCATCCTCTTCATCCCGCAGCAGTCCAGCGTTTTGGAACCCGTTGGTGATTGTGGATGTTTTCACACTCCTATAATATTCCGTGATCTTCCTTTGTGTGAATTCGCCGAAGTTTGTGATTTTCTCCTGGTAGTCGGGAGGGAGTTGTTCAGTAGTTCTCGCCCGGACGGACAGTCCCTTTCGTCTCATGAATCGGAAGCACCAAGATGGGCCACCTATGAAATGTTCAATTTTCATTTCGGTGGCGACTGTTTTGGCCTTCAGTCGGATCTGCACCGTGGAAACGCCTCGGCCGTCTGCTCTCTGGGTCAACACCCAATCTTCAAGGGAATCTTCAAGTTCGGGCCATCTGCTTTTATGACCTCTGAAGGACTTTTTGGTCTTCTTGCACTGAGACAGTTCCTCCTGCTGCACCTTCCAACGCCTCACCATTGACTCGTCGATGCCCAGGTTACGCGCTGCTGCTCTGTTTCCCTCTTTTAATGCGAGATTGACTGCTTTCAACTTGAAAGCTGCGTCGTGTGAATTTCTGCGTACCTTCCCCATGGTAAGTGAGAGTGTTGCTTCTACTGCTCGTCTTGTTGTGAATATTCCTTGATCTTCCTTTGTGTGAATTCGCCGAAGTTTGTGATTTTCTCCTGGTAGTCGGGGGAGGGAGTTGTTGGCCGAGTGGCCGTTTGCTTACCGTAATTACCATATGTAAGGGGTCACGCACAGAGGGGATTGTCGGGAAAGAGATGGCTGTTTGAGGAAGCTCCCATTTACCGTATTACCGTAACATTTCAACAAAACAACATAACACAACACCACCTTTGTTTATTTTTACAGTGCACACAGTGTCCGCGGTGTGGTGAAAAGAGGGCAAGAGAGGAAATTAAAACAGAAGTGGATTTATAGTTAGAAAGAGTGCTAAAAAAGAGAGATTTTATTTGTATTTTTTTTTTTTTTTCTGAAAAAATCCATAGATAAGCCGCACCGTTATATAAGCCGCAGGGCCAAAAAACGGGGAAAAAGCCGCGGCTTATAGTCCGGAATTTACGGTAATCCCCAACATGTATAAATCTGTGAAACAAAGCATCAAAATGAAACTGCAGTCAGCAGAGAGTCGGCAGCATCTCACTATATAAACAACGACGAGTGGAGCCGCCCTCAGCCTCATCTCTTGTTTTGATATCGAGTAGTGACTGACTGCATTACTTTACTAAAGAAAGCACTGATGGTGTCAGTCACTCTGCTTGTCACACTGATGCTGACTGGAGAGTCTGCACAACTTGCAGCACATATCACAGTATTGTGTTGTTCAGGGCTGTAGTTTGATTGTGGGCCAAATGGTCATGACAAAAATAAAATAAAAAGTATATTTGTATTTTGTAACTGCTTTGGGGTGAATTATTAATGTAATATTTTTGAATGATGCACCAGGTTAGAGTTCCTAGTACAATTTACAGCTTTTGTTCTGAGAATCTTTTTCATATCCAAGCTAAATTTGTATTTTAACTTAAAGAGTAACTAAACACTCATTTTGAAGCTATTTCTGCCCACAGCATATTTTTGAAAGATGCAATACTGTCAACATTCTGGGAGGGGTCTTGGTCCTTGCCATTTTCAACAGTTCCAGCCATTAAGTACTGATATTTCATATTCATTTGCTGTCAAATGTCAATATTAATACCAGTATATGTGTTACATAACTGGACAGTCATGTAATTCAGGTTACAGCTCAAAAAACATGTTTTAGTATCACTAACCAAATCGATATTCAAATTAATCGAATCGGAATTTAATCGAATCGGGATTAATCGATTCGGAACCTTGCGAATCCGAATCAAATCGATTCTTGAAATTTGAGCCAATACCCAGCCCTAGTTGATATACTGTACTTTTCTCAATTGCACTTAATGCCAAAGTGCTTCTTTCCAGTTTCAGTTGTGCCTCTAATTAAATTGTTCACTTTAGACTAACTGTGCCAAAACCAAGTGACTCACTATCAAGACTATCATATATTTGATTAAAAGTTTGACACAACACTGCAGGGGATTTCATATAGGGTGTGGGTGTTTGAATGAATGAATGAATATTTGTAATTGCATTTATTGAGTGAAGTATTCAGTTGGGTAAATGTATTCCTTGAATGATATAATCAGACATTATTTTTACAACAATAAAATATTCAAGATTTCATTGATCATTCAGGATTCATTCCAAATATGCAATGTGATCAGTTACGTTTTCAAGGATTCAAGTAACCTCTTGGAGGATCATTTATACTAGAACATGCTCAAGCAATTGTGCACCGCACAGAACCGCCAGCCACCTTATTATAGTAGTGAGATGTGACTTTTCACAATTTAAAATGATGAAAAATGGCAGTTTATTATAGCACATTTGAAAACCAAATGTCAATGCTGATACTGAATCCTTCCTACAGCATAGCAAAATTAGCATCTACTGAAACCCAGTGTTTATGCACCTAGCAGCCAGTGGCGGTACGCTGCTGCTGAAATAATGACTGCCACTGCTGAATTATTGAGAAGAGGGCTCTGTCTTATCTCTTTAGAAACTAACGTTATATTATTTTGTGCTATGGACACTTCATATCCAGGTCAATTCACACACCTGTGATTAAAGCATATACCGTAAACAAGAAAATGTAATGTTCTGCGCGTTCACGAGCCCGCCTCTCTTAGTGGCTCCGGCCGGAAATACACCAACAAAACTCTACGAAAACCTTCAGGTTATAAGTGTCGGATACTCCTTCTGGAGTATGTAATATCAACTAGATTCATGAATAGAATCTGAGGAAATTTATTATACAGTAGTACTAATTTGGTTCCTTATTAAGTAATTATGATTATAATTTTTTTTAATTTAAAATGTATAAAAGTAAAAATGTATTTATAAAACACGGGTGGCACGAAAAGCCAGACAAATTGTGTCTGACCCTGTACATCCCCTTTTTAATGAGTTCACAAAACTGCCCTCGGGACGACGCTACAGAGTTCCTGCAGCAACCAAGAACATCTCCAAAAAATCTTTCATACCAAACGCAATAAATCTGCTAAATTCATAAACGTCAGACTCATCCACATTAGAACCATGTCCGTTATCGCTGTCTGTAATGTGCTGTTGTCCTGTTGTCTTGTTATATGTTGTATTATGTACCCTATCATTTCCTGTGCTGTGTACTGTGTCTGTGTACTGTACTTTTCATGTGTGCAAGCAAACCTGTGAAGCCAAAGACAAATTTCCACATTGTGGACAACAATAAAATTGAATTGAATTGAATTGAATTGAATTGAATTATTGTGTTTATTGTGTGATAGGAATTAATTGTTGGTGTCCATAGAATCACAGAGAGGATCGATTGTACAGTAGTCCACACTCCAGATCAGTGAGTGAGTGGCGGTAATGCACCTTAAAGTTGTTTTCCAGCTGCCATTAAAACCAAAAGAAGAAGAAGAAGAAGAAGCAGAAGATAAACCAACGAAGAAGAAGAAGGTTACGTTCGCTAGCGAATGAATGTCAGCAACCAACAACACAGAGTCCAGTGAAAAGTCCACACAGACAAAGAAAGAAATGTATCTAGTGTGAAGCCCATCTGGGGGAAGTAGAGTTGGGGCTGTGTTTTCGGTTCATGGAGAGACCTTGTATTAGCTGCTGTGATGTGGTTTTGGCCGGTTAGATAATGTTAGCTGCTTGCTAATTTGGAGCTAATGGATGTCCCACCCAGTCATTTACTTAATGTTAGCTTGATGCTAAAAGCAGCTAATGAATACAGATAATCGAGTAGCACCAAGAAGCTGCACTAATAACGTTACCGTCTTGTATGGATAATGTAACAGTCCTAAATGTGGTGAACGTTACTACTGTTATGGAAGATTGTTTGACTGTTAGTTTGGTCGCGGGACTCGCGGCCAGCTCAGACTGTAGGGGTATCAGGCTATTTGCTGGCTCATGCTAACGTGAGTATATCCAGTTTCCACTTCCCCGCAGCCAACGCAAGCAAAAACATGCATGACCAAACATGCCACAATAACATCCGCTAATTCACGCAGCCATATCGAGGCCGATCTGGCCGATAAATTGTCCAGGTTGCCGTTTTTAAGTGACTTATCACCAGCTAACGTAAAGGCCACCACAAGCAGGCAGTCTGGCTCGGCTCAGTGCAGATAACTCAGTTTTAGACCCACGTTGAACCTGGTTTGTGGATGAGGAAGGCGTGAATTGGGGGGACTGAGATGGAGGGGAGATGGTAGAAAGGTTGGGAGGGCCAGAGTTGTGAGCGATGGGTGGAGGGGAGGATTGTGATGGGGAATAAGGAGGGAGTGAGAAGATGCAGCTTGAAAGCATAGACCTTTTGGATTGTTGCAGTAATTGTGTTTTGTGTGTCTGTTTTCCCACGGTGCTGGCCAGCAGGCCCGCCTGGGTCAGAAGATGGCAAAGTCAGGACACTCACTCACACACACACATGGACGTTTAGTGAAGGGGGAGGGGCTAGGGAAGAGGGGCCGTAACTAGGGATAGGAAGGTCATAGAGTTGGGATTCGAGGGGTGGGTAGGGGAAGTGGCTAGGGGGATGTAGGTGGTGGGGGGAAGGGCAATGAAGGGGGAGGGGCTAGGGAAAAGGGGCTGTCACTAGGGACAGTAAGGTCATAGAGAGTCAGGATTTGAGGGGTGGGTAGGGGGATGTGGGCAGTGGGAGGGTGCGTGGTGAGGGCAGGATGAACTTTCTTTCATCAAAACCAAATCTGAAATCATACTTTTAATATATTTACAAAGAAACGTTTATCTGTGAAATAATAACATCTCACTTTGTATTGTTATTATGAGTGTTGCATGGTTGAGGAAATGTCTCATGTTTGGAGGGAAAGCCTTCAGGACTGGGTTATATTAGCTGGTTTGTTGTCCTCAGTTATCATGCTTGTCCTCAAGCATAGTATGAAAAAATAAATGGGTGGTGCTGTTCTTAGGTTAGGGTGTGAAGACATACTGTAAAACTAGTTACTAAGCAGTACGTAATTAACTATAATAACTACGTATTATGCATTATGCATTGAGGTCTTACCCTCTTTAAATCAATTTTCTTTGTAAAGTAAAATAAACAAATGCATGACTTTTCACCCATGTCCATGATCTTGTTCTTATTATTAGCTTCAGGCTCTGCTCCTCTTCAGTTTGCTGCTGTCCTCCTCTAGCATAGCACACAAAAGGCGTGCAGTGATCTCAGAATCATAATGTAATAGCATTGGTTTTTAAATCCTGCTTTTCTCAAACCAACTCACAACGCAGATAAGGTGCTTTCCACAAGAATCTAAGTCCAGGCATGGATTTCTTGATAACAGTGAAATCCCAAGAATGACAACCTCAAACACACTGGCGATATTCTGCTCACCCACACAACCCGCACCCTGCCTCCTATCGTAGCACAATACTATTTCCCAGAAACCAGAAACCTGAGAATCCCAGCTTTGATATGCAGCATGTCACTGTCACATTAATATTTAAGGTGCCAGACTCCAAAACGGTAAGTAGAAGAAGCCGCTGCTTTACTAGTATTGAGAAAGACTTTGATAAAATAAGAAAATAACAAATGCCGATGACTATATGGCCGTTATGGCTATGAGGACTGCATTGAATTGAAAATAGACACATCGGCGACTCAGATGACCCCCCCCCCCCCGACACACACACACACACACACACACGACTCCCTAGAGCCCATGAGTATAAAGTAACACGGGCTCTCTGTATAGTAAATGGATGAAAACACTCAATATGGCTGTATGCTACTTTCCAATTCAGGCCCTTGCAGTCCTAAGACCCCCAAGTAGTCACAGGAAAGGAATATGCAGTGTTCTGTGAAGTGCTGTGCATCTGTGATATGATATGAGGATTACAAAGAGGATTTTTCACTCATTCATAGGCTTAAAAGTGATAGAAAAGCAAACAAACTCCTAATGTGAATGTGTTTTGTAATGATCATCACGATACACTAACCTAAATGTCAGCACCTATGGAAAAAGGTCAATTTGCCGGTACTACAAGCCAAGGTGTGATTTGCATATCCATCTGGAAGTGTTTGAGAGAGTCTGGCTGCAGAGAAGGTTAGGACACCTTGAGCTCCCTGGGAAAGTACTGGTGACAAAAGATTCCTATTAAAGAAAGATTATTGTTTTCTCACCTCGCCATGCCGAGCCTTCAATCCAATGGAGCACACTGGATGAATATCATAACTCATACTGCCATTTCCTATGGTACTACAGGGTCAGAGGCGGGAGCCATAGGGAATCCAGTTCTATCAAAGTGCTCCATCAAAGTCAAGAGGTGAATCAGGAATACTGGAGAAATACTGTCCATTTGAAATGTGTGATGGGCATTTAAAGGCCCGGGCCCAGTTGCACAAAGCACCTTAGGTTAAGATTTCCCTTAGGGTCCAAGGTAAGGTGTCCATAAAATAGAATCGGCTGCACAAAACACCCTTAAATCTTGTGCTTATGTTTTCCTTAAAATGTTTAACCTTATGGAGAAGATTTAAGGGTGTTTTGTGCAGCCAATTCTATTTTATGGACGCCTTAACTCCGACTAAGGGAAATCTTAACCTAAGGTGCTTTGTGCCACGGGGCCCCGAGCTCCAGTCACAACTTCACTGTTGAGTGAATGTTGACCCACTATTGGCTTTGGTCCCAGGTCATTAATTTGAAGATGTTGTGCTCAAATTGACTGTGACAGCTGAACATGACTTTTTTTCATCCATTCTGAAACTGTAGATGGTTCATGGTTCACATGTGCATGTATTGGCTGTAAACAAGAGCTTACAAATTCTAGAACCCACCCTAATAGGGGTGGTGGGGGGGTCGATACAGCATAGCATCGCAATATTTTGTGTGGCTACTGTATATATCGTATCCCACCAATGCCAAGTATCGCTATCCTTTAGCATATAAATTGTCAATTACATGCAACATTCATGACAGGTGTTTATGACAGTGTTGGTCTGTCTGCTTGACAATCCCATTTTTCTGCAGTAAAAATGATTGAAGTGAGATGAACAGACTGGAACCTTCCTCTCGTTAGATAAAACAGATGTTGACCAAGTTTTTTCCTTTGGGGACATAATTTGCAGTTGAAAAAAGGTAATAAATAGCTATATATCACAATATCGCAATACTCAATATATCACAATACTAGCATATCACAATATTGCAATACATAGTGTTAGATGTTTCATCCATGTCATTCAAATGAGGGTGGCAGAGTACGATCTCCTATAATGGTTTGGAGAAAAACAATGCTAAAAAAAGACATAAAAACATGAATGTTTAACCCCTCCCCTTTACGTTTAACCCCTCCTCTTTCACAAAACTTTCCTTCATCAACATACCGGTATTCAGCAATGCCACTTGGAAGGCTACATATACTGTAGTTGCAACAGCTAAAGTGCTTGTGTTCTCTGAAGTGAACACAAGACATGCAATAATACAACAAATTATTATCATACATTATTCATAATTACCCGTTCAGTATTCATCTATTCAAGAGCAAGGTCATAGTGGATATATGCACCAAATGGATGATACTGCCTTGTCACAATTAATCATAAGATGTAGATAACTGGTGGGCTGCCTCCAAGCTCATGTCAAGGAATCCTCATCATTACAATGGTGGGAGTAAGCACAGATTGCTCTAAGTGCACACTGCCAGTTTGATAATGGCCAGCATGCAAATATTACACCATTAAAATTGCACTAAAATATCTCAAAAGTCTCTTCCAAGAAAGTGCTGGGAACAACAAAATAACTAATCCGGTTTGTAAGTGATGTCGGATAGAAACAAACAAATTTAACACATGCAGAAATGGGGCAAATGCCCAGGGTCTCACGGCTCACAACATGGACTATTAGCTTCCTATCAATTACATCTCCAGTCTCAAATCTAATTCAAGTCAGTTCATAAACACGTTATTGGGAAAAAGGGATAGCTGCCATGGGAGTGAGTGTGACTGACTTCTCCATTACCCTTGTATAAATTGAAGCATCACAGAACAACTCACCATGTTAGACATAAAACAAGAACGTCTGTTTCACTCTTGAAGGGTTCAATGAAGCCGGGCTCTCACTGAGGGCTAACACTTGAAACGATGATTGTGACAAATGTATAATAATCGTCATCATCATCATCATCATCTGTATTTGTATAGCACCTTTCATACACGAGATGCATCTCAAAGTGCTTTACATCAACAGAAGGCAGATAAGCGAAAGATAAAATATAAAGTTCATATAAAATATTTACATATTCAAATATTCATATTCATGTAAAATAAAAACAATACATTGCATTAAAATAACCAAATCAAGTAAAATAAATAACACAACAAACACAGCAAATACTCTCACTTTTAGATGCACATGTGAACCCATACATTTTAATGTCTGAACAATAGTTTGTTAGCAGCTTTATGGCACAATGTATATCTATACACATTGTTTTCAACATTGATACAAAATGGTGCATCAGTTTAACTGATGGGAGTGGAGAGTGGTGGGAGAAGGAATGTAAGCTAGCTACATTAAGATGCCATTGCCTAGCCATCGACGGGCTCGGTAAGTCAGATATCTAATGCGGCTAATGTTGCTAACACAGCTGTGTGACAGTGCCAATCCCCATTTAGCTAGCCTAACTCTTTTAACTCATTCACCGCCAATGACGTCTTTGACGTGTTATCAGAAATAGCCCTCCCCGCCAATGACGTGTTTGACGTGTTTTTGTTTTTATTACTGCAGGGCGTAGTTTAAACACTTCCCCAGCCTGTCACATGGTATCAGGTCCCTATCATCTAAGACAACACGTGAACAAACACATACCGCAGCTGTTGTTTTGAAATTGAGCAAGAGGAAAAGCAGAAAACTGGTAACGCTTCCTTGTGCAGACAGGAGAAACGCCATTGAAACGCGCCTCGGCGCGCTGCACGAGCTGGAGTCGCCTTCCTCTGTGCCAGCCGGGAGAAAGTAATCAAGAGATGTGTTTGATCAGCGGAGGAATGAGGAAATGATCGATCAGTTTGCGAGGGCGGTGAGGACGTGTTGAATAGCCGAGGGGAAAACGGGAACGATCAGATAGCAGGATGATATGACAGGGAGACATGGACGAGGACGGGTGCAAAATAAACACACAACAGCAAGGCACAAGGCAGAAGCGGCATTCAGCCCGCTGTCCTTTCTCAAGAGCTATTCAGTTCATGAAATCGCTGGGCTGCGTGCCCTCCAGTGTTGCTCCTGGCCAATCCCAGCGCCACAGGGCGTGGTTATTGCTTATCCTATGTGGGGTTAGAAATCTAAAAGGGGGATCGGGGATCGTGTGTGTGTGTGTGTGTGTGTGTGTGTGTGTGTGTGTCTGTCTGTCTGTCTGTCTGTCTGTCTGTCTGTCGGTGTGTCTGTCTGTCTGTCTGTCTGTCTGTCTGTCTGTCTGCACACTCACACCGAGTAAACTGTATTGTTGAATGTAAAAAAAAAGCACTTCATGTGTATATATATATATATATATTTATTTTTTTTGTCATTTGTGTCCTAACGAATAATATTTACATGTCTGATGTCAATACAGTTCAAAATAAAAGAATTGAGAGTGAGTTCTTCCTGAGATTGTGCCCTTTTACAAAAATTGCCTTTTCTCCTGTTTATTTTCTCAGGGAGAACTTTTGGGGGAAAACAGGGTGTATATAAATGGCTATAAGTAGAGTACAGAACATGCTAAAAGCTCACTTTTTTTTTCCTGGTGAACCCAGAGACGTACATCTTCATTTTGAGGTATTGCAAATCACTCTGGTGCTAATAGATAATTTACTGTGGGTCTTGAAAGATGACCAACAATTATGAAAATCTTTGGCCTGTGCTAAATATTGGCAGTCCTAAACTGGCGGTGAATGAGTTAAAAGTACATTCTGTGAGGAGGAGCCGGAGCTTCTGTGAGGAGGAGCTGGAGGTTCTGTCTGGTTATGATGTGACAATGCATCTAACCCTGCAAAACACTGTCATTGTGGTTTGGCTGCCCTTGTTATGAAATCAAAGTTGTATCTGCTTTGATAGTACATATAATTGATTTAATTATCGATAATTAATCATTAATTTTGCATGTTTTGATCTACTGAAGAGAAAGTTTGAGTTGGCCAGCACGAACTGGCTCAGATACCTGCAAACCAGATCTAAGATTCATACCTTCGAAGCACTCCCAAATGAGCATGCTTTTTTCGTGAGCCCTCCTCACTCCAAGCATCTTATCTCTAGATTTGTATGTCTGTTGGACAACCGCAATACAGCCTCTACTGAGAGGATTAGAGAAACGTGGCAGGTAAAGGTAAAGTCCCACTGATTGTCACACAATGTGTGAAATTTGTTCTCCGCATTTGACCCATCCCCTGGGGGAGCGGTGAGGGGGAACTTGGTATTGATTTATCCGACATTATATGGGAAAGGAGTCTGTGGTACAACTCTGCTCAGTTAATAGCAGACACCAGCTGATCCAATTTAAAGTCGCTCACCGTCTTCACTACTTCAAGCTTAAATTACACAAAATCTTCCCTTATGTCTCACCACTGTGTGACAGGTGTCAGAGGGCACACTATCTCATGCCTTCTGGTTTTGCCCTTCACTAACAGGATTCTGGGCCAAAATATTCGACTGTTACTCTAAGGCCTACAAAATAACCCTGCAGCCGGAGGCAGAACTCGCCATCGTCGGCTGCTCGGAGTCCTCTCTGAACTTCCCTACAGCTGTGCAGCAATCTTTGACACTGGGGACTATCGCCAAAAGACTAATTTTGAAGGAATGGAAGTCCTCCTCTTCACCTTCTTTTCAGGTGTGGCTGATGGATATGATCTCTGTTATACAGATGGAGAGACTCAGGTTCCTGAGAGCCAAATCGTTTAGAAAGTTCAGAAACTATCTGGGACCCGCTTTGGGCCTACTTTGACAAGGTTAAAAATGACTAGTGACTGAGGTTAGGGGTGATGGACAAGTTGCCTTGCTGGTTTCCCATGGATGCCTTGTGTAGGATCCCATGCACAATATCTCTTACAAGCACATAAGCACCTTATGCGGCTGGTAGCACCACGTTACAATGCTAAATGTCAAAGATGTATGCATTTGTTTTATTTTTTGTTATTTTAATTTTTTCTCCCTCCCACTTCTTTTCCTGTGTCTGAGCCTGTTTGTTTGTTTGTTTGTATATATATATATATATATATATATATATATATATATATATATATATATATATATATATATATATATATATTAGGGCTGTGGCGATTCACTTATCTCCCGATTCGATACTATCACGATTCTTGGGTGCCGATTCGATTTATATTTTGCGATTCTTAAGTATTGCGATTCTACGATTATTGCGATTCGATATTACGATTTATTGCGATTTTTGTTTATTTTTTTCTTTTCTTTTTCAGTTTGTTTGCTTTTTTACACTAGATTAGAACATGGGAAAAGTTGAATCATACACTAGAGACTGTATATTATATATCATGAGTAGGGCTGGGCGATATAGTTAAAAACAGGGGCGGACTGGGATCATAATTCAGGCCGGGCATTAGATACCAAGCAGGCCAGGCCGATATGGGCCAACGCGCGTGAAATTTGGGCCGTTTGAAGCCAGATTTGGGCCGTTTGAAGTCCAATTTTACAATGAGATGCACCCACTTTAACCCTGAAGTGTAATTATTACTTCAGACTAACTAATAAAGTAATAAAACCACTAGTAAACCAGTAGGCGGCGCCTGGCCTGCTGTTCAGTGAGTGGCCTGACTGCAAGCACCCAAAAAAAAAAAAAAAATTTTTTTTTTTTTTTTTAATTTGCGATTATCGATTCTGGAATAAAAGATCGATCCAAAAAATCGTGACATTAAAAATCGCGATACTTAGGTGAATCGATTTTTTCCCCCACCCCTAATATATATATATATATATATATATATATATATATATATATATATATATTATGAGAATATATATATATATATATATATATATATATATATATATATATATATATATATGAAAAGAATGGCATGAACCTAGCCTGTATTCCACAGTATGTATTGAAGAGCTTGTTATGATATACTGTAGACCAGATTTGGCAAGTAACAGTTTAAAAAACTCCTGCCACCAGCCTAATGATGATGCCTGAACAGCATATGATATTAAATGTTTTGTATAACATTTTCCCCGGAGGGATTTTAATCCAACTGACACATGAGAAGTTAACACATTTTCAAATTGTATTTTTTGGGTATTTTAATTTTGGGCTTTCGTGTTGTTTTTTGAAAAGTGTACTTAGCAAAGCTGCCTGTTTTACTTCGTTTCGAACTCAAGCTCTCACTCTAGTGCCATCTCGCTGCGCACGCAGCCATTGGAAGAATATTATTTTTGCTCCAAAAATTATCTTTAGATAAAACCATCCACCTACCGACAGGTGGCGTGGTAACCCTGGGACTGAGGCGGCCACCCACATTCCTTTCCCCGTGACAACATCACGTCGCCACGTATTATTGAAAGCTCCGTGTGCTAACTTAGTTTGCGCTCTCAAGCTGAGCTAATTCTGTCTTATTGCCCGACTAAACAAGGCGTTCGGTGGATGAGATTCTTCAGGCTTCGGGGACCCGTTCCTGCATCTCTTCACCAGCGGCGACGGCCAGCTCATCAAAGCTAAGAGTGTCTCGCCTTTTGTTGTGTTAGCATATTTTGCTTAGGCTACCGCCGTGTAGCTTGCATGCGTTCACCCCGGCTGGGGTAACGATTGAATCTGAGAGTATTAGCTTAGCGATTACGCTATCTAAGAAAAGAGAGAAGATAGCCTACTGTATGAAGAGGGGAGAGCTGAATATAAAGAAATTACTTGCCTTTTTTTCAAGTGAGCTGCACAAACATCATATTGCATCACTGGAAGAAACAAACACGCAGACACAAACTAGTCCCTAATTACCGTAAAATACCAATTAGAAGCCGACTTCCAAATTGCCGCGGGTCCCATATTTAAGCGGGGTCTGGATACATATTTTGTACATAAAAGCAGGTCCCAATTTGACGCCCGGTTAGTTTTTTGAATGTTTTCTTTTTACCTTTGCGACATCCTGTTGAATGCATCTCCCAAACACAACGAAGAAGAAAAATCATCGGATGAAGAAGACGAACAACGAGGAAACGAGGAACAACGAGGAAAAAAAACACATGCACGAAACTTGCTGATCAATGATCATCATAACCCTAACCCTATCATCATGAACTTTTAAAAAATTCGTTTTCCATCAACATCTGATGATTCTGAAAATTGTGTAGGCATTTCCTGAAGATTTTTATACACTAAAACCGACATCTCTGGTGTAATAATTATTTTGAGAAATGTGCCTATGGTATGTTTCCCTGCCAGCGGGCATAGAAGTCGGCTTCTAATTGGTATTTCACGGCACTTTCACATGTGCGCTGCTGAAGAGGGTAGGCTCCGTGAGTGATGAACTTTTTAAAAATTCGTTTTCCAGCAACACCTGACAGTTATGAAAATTGTGTAGGCATTTTCTGAAGATTTTTGTAGGCCTACAAATCCGACATCTCTGATTGAGAAATGTGAGTATGATAGGCTATAATGTTTCCCCTGCCAGCGGAGGAGGCAGCGCATGCAACAAATAATCTGCTCACATGATGATCATGTTCTCTCACCTTCAGCGGAGAAAGTTTAGTGGTAAATACCGGTAGGTCACAGTTCAGCTCAAATTTTATTTGATTTCATGTACAGGCCAGAACTGGCATGCAATGCTCTGCTGCGCTGAGAGGGAGGCGCGGCTCTCCCCATAGACAAGCAATCGTGTGGGGGGCTGTAGCCAACTGATTAAAATAAATGGTTTAAATAAACAATTTCATACTATTTACAATCTTTGCTGAGCAATATTTTTGTACAAAAATAATTAAAGCAGGTCCCAAACTGCCGCAGGTCCGATATTTACGCGGGGTCTGGCTACATATTTTGTCAATTAACGCCCGGGCTAATAATTGGTATTTTACGGTAACACAGCACAGGCAGGGGGAAATCCAGACCATGTACAGACAGACGCACCGTGCACCTCACTCAACAGGCAGGGATTGATTGACATGTGTTCCCGCAGGCTAAAGGTGGATATTTTATGTAAATAGGTGCGGCTTATTGTTATACTGTATGCCCAATTGAACAGTCTCTCCTAATGATTCCTAATTAGCCCCTTATTGTTCTATCAGGCTGTAGGCCTATCGTTGCCGACAATGAAGGCAACATTAAACTGACAGATTTTTGAATTAAGTTTGGCGTAACATGCACTCCATGCAAGTGACAACGCTCCCTGTGTAGCTGGCATTCTTTGTTCAGCTTTGGATGGCAGTAGCAGTCTATAGGCTATAGCCTCCTCATGAATTGACTTGAAATGAGTGGCGTGAGTCAACCTCCAAAACGCTGTTTCATATGACAAAGAAAATAGGCTACCTCACTGCCTCACTCAGTCTCATGCATTTTTTTACTGCGATAATAATAAGCGATCTTCTTATTTAAAGTGAGAAGAAACATTTCACTGTATTTATAATACTACACAGTATTAGGAGTAGCTTTGTGCAAGCATACATGTTCTGACTTATAGGAAGAGACCAAAGCCACTAAAAACTTATTTTCGCTGGCATTGGCAAACAATACTACTTACAGTATCAAATAAAAGTATAGATCTCATATGTTAATATATATGTAACCCCGGGTTAAATTGAGGTGCAATCTATCTCTAAGCTTAACACTAAACAATTATCCCTCTTATCCCTATTTGATTAAAACTAGAATCCCCGTCTTGTTAAACTAAGTCCCCATTATCATTATGGCCTAATATAATTCTATGCCCTGTCCCTTTAATTCGTTCCTGTAAAGCTTGTATGAGAATACAAACATTTCCTCACGCCAGGAGAACAACCAAATGTTGCTCAGCATGGCGTCGTGTGATTGGGTAAAATAGAGAGACTACTCGTCTCTCTTGTTACTATTGGATGGTGGGTGGAGAAGGCGGAACTTGAGAGGCCGGCCGGTCAGTCTGCTGGGGTCTGCGTGAGGAGTGGACGTTCGTCCTGCGCTCCGGTAAATTGTAGCTGTTGTAGCTAACATTATAGCTTGGTGAGTGACTAACAGTCACTTACAGGGTGAAAGCCAGAAGCCTTGTCCTGAGCTCCGGTACATTGTAGCTGTGTAGCTAACAATATAGCTTAGTCAGTGGCTAACCGTCACGTTAAAGGTTTACAGCAGCGGTGGTTTCGTGTGATCTCCGACGAGGAGCAGCTCCAGACAGTGCACTGTGCTCGTGGGGGCTTCACACAGTTGCACCTCTGGCTCCGGGGGAACCAGATAGCGCCCCGTGCTACCTGGGCAGCACACGGTGGCACCTCTGGCCACGAGGGAGCTCCACATCACTACCTGGAGGGAGACAGCCGTCTCTTTTCTTTCCCTTGTCCTCCCGTTCCTCCGGAAGTGGAGGTTGAAGCGTGAAGAGGAGTTCCTTGCTTAAGAAGAGGATTCCTTGTTTAAGAAGAGGATTCTGGTAAGCGGCGATGTCAGTGCTGTAGAACTGTGGTGAGCAGTCCAGTGCTGAATCCCTTTGAGCGCTCAACTTATCAGGCCTGCACCGGGGGGTTTATTTTATTTATTTGTTTGTGGTACCACTGTTTGTGCTGTTGTTATTTTCTAGTTCAGGTAACCTTATTGTATTTTTTATAGACTGTATAAAATATATGGACATAGCCATACGTCTGTTTTGACGAAGAGGTATTTAATTTGGGTTTTTCAGTGCTCTAGTGGGTTTAGGAGGTAGCTACCAGTGCTATCACCTGGTCAGTGTGATTTTCTTTCCTAATTGAGGTGAAAGGCTAGTAGCCTATATTTACTACACTGTGTGTGACCAAAAGCCTGAATAATAACAGTATTGTTACGGTGCCCTACAACCTTTTTATTTTCATTGAAGAGAATAAATATTGTCATTTTTGTATATCACAAACCATCTTTGTCGGCGTAATTAATAAATAGGATAAATAGAATAAATACATGTATATTAAAAGGGGTTAAAAATACCAGGTTAAAAGATTAAAAACAGCAGGTCATTTAATAGTTAAAGCAGTAAATAAATTATTTCAAAACCATACCACAACAGTTATATAGGGGGTTGGTCATATAGAAGGACCCAGGGCACTTACTCTCATTCAACACCATGGGAAAAGCGCTACATAAATGGAGGCACCGCTGGGATATTATGCTAATTAATGACCTGCATTAGCATAATTAATAACTGAAATAGATCCCTATATATTTCTGTGGTTTAATTCTAGCTTCGATAAAAAACGCTATTCCCCAAAAAACCTTGTTTCCTGAACATTTTCACGAGTTTGAATAAGCAAATCGAACCAAAGCCAAAAGTTAAACGCCGACATGCCCCTACTACAAAATTGGTGTAAAGGGGAGGGTTTAGATCCAGCCCACGTCGTCATAGTGAAGCGGATCCCCACCGATGCTACAGTGGACCACATTGAGAAGACTATGGAGACCATAAAAGCACTGGGGAGAGTGAAGGTCCGGGGCCGGCTGTACGACCCCAAATCACAGTCGCTAATGGTGCTTTGTGAATGCAGAGAAAAGGTCTACCCCAAAACCCTTCCCCTGGATGTGCCCTCTGGCGACGGAGATCAGCTTTGGACGCTTCATGGACTGCCAGAGAGAGAAGAGGATGAAGGAAATGGGGAAGAAAATGACCAGGGAGAAGAAGAGGAAAGCCCCCGCCATTCCGCAGAGAATGGAGCCACAGAAACAGAGCCACCATTCCCCGACATAGCGTCAGGTAACTCAGCTGCGTCCATAATCCAAGCAGTGGGAAATCTGTTGGCCCAGACAATGAGACCCACACCAGAAAGTAATGTCTTCCGACGCCTGCGATCATATTCAGGCATAACTCCCACACTGGCTGGTGAGGAGAATTTGGACACATGGATGGAGCAAGCACGCCTGATGGTGGAAGAATGCGACTGTTCAGAAAGAGAGAAGAGGAAAAGGATTGTGGAGAGCTTGAAAGGACCGGCTCTGGAGATAGCCCAAGCAGTGAGAGCAAACGACACTGACGCTACCCCAGAGGAATATATTGAGGCCCTGGAGAGTGCCTTCGGGACCCTAGAGACCCCAGAAGATCTCTATTTCTCCTTCCGAGCTCTACGCCAACGCACCGGTGAAAGACTCTCTGACTTCCTGAGACGGATGGAGCGGACTCTGACAAAAATGATGCAGAGGGGAGGATTACCGCCTGCCCGAAGAGACACTGCCAGAGTGGAGCAGCTCCTCCGAGGAGCCACTGAGTCTGACATAATGCTTCTGCAATTGAAGTTGAGAGAAAGAAAGAGTAACCCTCCATCTTTCCTGACATTATTAAACGAAATTCGAGAAGAAGAGGAGCAACAGTCAGTCAGACGCAAAACCACACCCAGCACCGCAAAACCTGTGGTCCGACAAGTGCGTGTGGGGGGTGAAGCTAACCCAAATGAAGAGGAAAACAGAGACTTAAAAGCACAACTTGAAATGCTGCAGACTCAAGTAGCAGAGCTGACCGCCGGGCTGTCCAAAAACTCACCTGCGACTAAGCCCCCTAAATTCGAGCAGCCTGAGAAAGAATCTAAAGCAAAGTCCGACTGTGAAGTCAAGGCGTTAAAGAGACAAGTGGAAGACCTGCAGAGTCAGCTCAGTGTGATGGCAGTGACATATGCCGCGGACTCATCATGGCAGCTTAAAGAGCCTGGATGGAGAACAGACTCCAGAGAAAACAAAGAAAGAAAATATGGTCCAGTCCGGCCAGCCAACCGCCTCAGACCCCGAGCCAGCAATGATGGAGATGACTTCTTCTGCTATCGTTGTGGCGCAGACGGACATATGGCCACGCACTGTACAGCTCTGGAGGACCCTGCAAAGGTCATTCAAAAACTGATTCATTCTTTAAGGAAACACAAAGGAAGCAACAAAGAACAGACAAACCAAAATAATAAGCCGCTAAACACCAACTGTTCTTCGACACGGAGTGATACAAATGTCAAAGAGGACACAAACCTCCCTAAAGGGCTAATTGGAGAATCTTCCCTGACGAAGGTCAGCTGACCACTGCACTGATGGACAGTGGCTCATGTGTCACCATAGTATTTGAAAGCTGGTATGCAACACACCTGTCCCATCTGCCACTTCATCCCATTTCCAGTTTGGCTATTTGGGGCCTCAGTGAATCCAGCTACCCCTACAAAGGATATGTAGCCATGACTGTGGAGTTCTTGGATGATGGAGCTCCTCACGAGCCAAAGACAGTGTTGGCCCTGGTGTGCCCTGACCCTAACGGCCCAGACCAGACACCCGTCATCATTGGCACTAATGCACGGAGTTTCCACCATGGACCCAAGACCGGAAAGAGCTCAGAGAACAAAGGCCCGGTCCAGTCATGGCGAGTGAGTGCACACGCTCCGGGCCGGATTAAATCAAAACCTCCAGCTTGGCCTAGAGATGACAAAGTTGGACTGATCAGATGGGCTGGACCCGGTCCACTCCAAATCCCCCCTGGCGGTGTGATCTTTGCAGCAGCAGAGTGACGGCCATGGAGCCGTGGGAGGAAAATGTGCTCCTAGTGGAGGCCCCTGTTCAACGCCCTCTTCCAGCTGGGGTTGTCGTGCCCCCAAGCGTTCTCCTTCCCTCTGATATGAAGGCAGACCATTTCTCCGTGCTAATGAGGAACGAGACACTCAAAGCCAAATCTCTCCCCAAGGGCACAGTCGTTGCTCATGTCCATAAAGCCGACGTGGTAACCCAACTACAGAAAGATGAGGGGTCTAACAACACCCTAGATCCTGGACTGTTCGACTTCGGAGAGTCCCCCATCCCTAGTGCATGGAAAGCCTGACTGGCTAACAAGCTGGCAGAGAGAGCTGGAGTATTCTCCATGGGAGAGTGGGAGGTGGGATTGGCCAAAGGGGTTGAGCATCGCATCCGCCTCAGTGACACGCGACCTTTCAGAGAAAGACCCAGACGGCTCGCCCCAGCTGATATAGACGACGTGCGGGTTCACCTGCAAAAGCTCCTTGCTGCTGGAATGATCAAGGAGTCCCGCAGCCCCTATGCATCGCCAATCGTCGTGGCTCGAAAAAAGAATGGCTCGATCCGGATGTGTATAGATTACCGCACTCTCAATGCCCGTACCATCCCTGACCAATACACAGTCCCCAGAATCGACGAAGCCTTAGACAGTATGACCGGCAGCCGCTGGTTCTCTGTGTTGGATTTAAGGAATCGCTACTACCAACTCGCCATGGCCAAAGAAGACAGAGAAAAAACAGCCTTCATCTGCCCGCTGGGGTTCTACGAGTTCGAGCGCATGCCGCAGGGCATCACCGGAGCCCCAGCCACATTTCAGTGGCTTATGGAGAAGGCTGTGGGGGACCTGAATCTGCTCCAGTGTCTGGTGTACTGCACACTGGAGGAACACGAAAGACGCCTCCTGAACGTGCTCGACCGGCTGCAGGAATACGGCCTGAAGTTGTCTCTCGACAAATGCCAATTTTGCCAGCCTGAGGTCAAGTATGTCGGCCACATCGTGTCCGCCTCTGGTGTAGCCACCAACCCAGAGAAGATCAGAGCAGTCACCCACTGGAAGCAGCCGACTGATCTCGCCACCCTGCAATCGTTAGGGTTCTGTGGGTACTATAGGCGGTTCATCGCCAACTACTCTGCTATAGTGAGACCCCTAACAGATCTGACCAAAGGCTACCCCCCAGCCCAAAAAGAAAAGAACAAAAAAACAAAGAAAGAATGCACACCGAAAGTCCCGTACTTCAAAAAATCGGAGCCCTTTGGAGAACGGTGGACTCCAGCCTGTACGGATGCTTTTAAGCAGATAATCCACTCTCTCACACATGCTCCAGTCCTGGCTTTTGCCGACCCCACAAAGCCATATATACTTCACGTGGACGCAAGCTTCAGTGCGTGCTCAATCAGGAGCATCCTGAGGGGCTGCGCCCTGTAGCTTTTGAAAGCCGGAAGTTGAGGAACTCTGAGAAGAACTATCCAGTCCATCAACTCGAGTTCCTGGCGTTAAAATGGAGTGTAGTCGACAAATTCCATGACTACCTCTATGGGGCAAAGTTCACCGTGAGAACCGACAACAACCCTCTGACCTATGTTCTAAAGACTGCCAAGCTCAGTGCACATGGTCATAGATGGTTGTCAGACCTGTCCACGTATGATTTTGGAATCCAGTACCGGCCTGGCAGAGAAAATGTCGACGCGGATCTGCTCTCCAGAAAGACAAGCACAGAAGAGGAGGGTTGGATAGCGCCATCAGGAGTAAAAGCTCTCTGTAACAAAGTGATGGTCACTGACACCCAAGGACCACCCAGCCGGTGTGTGGATCAGCTCAGCGTTTCCCCCTCTGCCATACCCGACCTGTACGTGTACCCTGTGCGACTAAGTAACAGTCCTGTTGAACAGCTGAACAACTCAGAGCTACAACAAGACCAAGACTTAGATGAGGCCATTGGAAGGGTCAAGCAGGAAATGAGAGCAGGAAAATGGCCTTGCGCTATTCAGAACACCCATCCAGAGACCCCTCTTCTACAGTGAGAAGGCGACAAGCTGCAACTGAGAAACGGACTTCTGTACCGGAAAATACTGAAGCCCAACGGCAAAGAAGTGTTCCAGATGGTACTTCCAGAGAAACACAGGGGTCTGGTGCTTAAGTCATTGCATGATGGATGTGGGCATCTTGGTATCGAGAAGACCACCGAGCTGGTGCGGGACCGTTTCTACTGGCCCAAAATGGCCATTGATATCGAGCGGTATATCAAGACATGCGGGAGGTGCGTAGCACGCAAGACCCTGCCACAAAGGTCTACTCCTTTGCACCAGATCACCAGTCGGGGTCCACTGGACCTAGTATGCATCGATTTCTTATCCATCGAACCTGACTCTCGGGGAGTGGCTAATGTATTAGTGGTAACAGATCATTTTACCCGCTACGCACAGGCCTTCCCCACGAACAATCAAAAGGCCGCCACCATCGCCAAAGTACTCCTAGAGAAATTCTTCGTCCACTATGGTCTGCCAGCACGCATCCATTCCGACCAAGGACGGGATTTTGAGAGCCGGTTGGTAAAAGAGCTCTTGAGCACGCTGGGGATAAGAAAGTCCAGGACTACTCCTTATCACCCACAGGGAGACCCCCAACCTGAGCGTTTCAACCGCACACTCCTGTCCATGCTAGCCAGCCTCAATCCAACACACAAACAGCGCTGGAGTCAGCATGTGGCATTCATGGTGCACGCCTACAATTGCACCCGTAATGAGGCGACTGGGTATTCACCTTACTACCTCATGTTCGGCAGGGAAGCTCGCCTGCCCATTGATGTGTGTTTTGGAGTGTCTGTGGATGGAGAGGATGCGACACAACACCACCAGTATGTGGAGAAGCTGAGGAAGGAGTTGCGCCACGCTTACAACCTAGCGTCAGAAGCCTCTAATAAGAACCACCAGAAGAACAAATGAGGATATGACGTCAGAGTCCATGACCTGCAAGAAGGAGACAGAGTGCTTGTCCGAGCCTTGGGACTTCCTGGAAAGCACAAATTGAAAGAAAGATGGAATGTACAGCCCTACAAAGTCATTGGGAAACTTCCCAACCTACCTGTCTATCGGGTGAGACCTGAGGGAGGAAGAGGAATTGTGAAAACCCTTCACCGAGATCACCTTCTACCCATAGGGTTTCTGGTGAGGATGCCAACAGTTCAAGAGGAGGGAGATAATTCCCGGAGACCCGTCACCAGAGCATTCCGTGCCCCTAAGCAGACACGAGCACAAGGGAGAGAGGGACAAGCAACGGAACAAGAGCCAGATCCAGACAGTGAAGATAAGGAACCCCGCTATTCCTCAGGTGGAGTCACAGCTGGAGACTGGTCAGTCTTCTACCCTTCTTTGCAACCCTTGATGCCGGACAGAGACACGATTGATCCCATGGGCACCAAAGACCTCAGTGCTCCTGGTACTCCAGTCAACGAAGAGGTTGTGCCTGACCCCGCTCCTATGGAAGAAGAGGAAGCCGATGGTGTCATACTCCCATTGGAGGAACCTGTGCTGGACGCAGGACTAGAAGGGGGAGACGTCCCACCGACTAGTGAGCCCGAAGATGGAGTGGTACCTGACAGTGTCCCTGCTTCTAAAAGAGTGATCAAGCCAGTCATTGGTTGAGCTACGATGAACCAGGAAGGCCCACTGACCAGCCCATTGTCCTAGTCCACCGAGGGATGAGAATCTACATCACCCTTGACGGCGGAGAAGACCATCCTGCCAGGGTCCAGTGAAGTCTGATGGGGTCATCAGACGTCTAGAAAGGGGAGGGTGTAACCCCGGGTTAAATTGAGGTGCAATCTATCTCTAAGCTTAACACTAAACAATTATCCCTCTTATCCCTATTTGATTAAAACTAGAATCCCCGTCTTGTTAAACTAAGTCCCCATTAGCATTATGGCCTAATATAATTCTATGCCCTGTCCCTTTAATTCGTTCCTGTAAAGCTTGTATGAGAATACAAACATTTCCTCACGCCAGGGGAACAACCAAACATTGCTCAGCATGGCGTCGTGTGATTGGGTAAAATAGAGAGACTACTCGTCTCTCTTGTTACTATTGGATGGTGGGTGGAGAAGGCGGAACTTGAGAGGCCGGCCGGTCAGTCTACTGGGGTCTGCGTGAGGAGTGGACGTTCGTCCTGCGCTCCGGTAAATTGTAGCTGTTGTAGCTAACATTATAGCTTGGTGAGTGACTAACAGTCACTTACAGGGTGAAAGCCAGAAGCCTTGTCCTGAGCTCCGGTACATTGTAGCTGTGTAGCTAACAATATAGCTTAGTCAGTGGCTAACCGTCACGTTAAAGGTTTACAGCAGCGGTGGTTTCGTGTGATCTCCGACGAGGAGCAGCTCCAGACAGTGCACTGTGCTCGTGGGGGCTTCACACAGTTGCACCTCTGGCTCCGCGGGAACCAGATAGCGCCCCGTGCTACCTGGGCAGCACACGGTGGCACCTCTGGCCACGAGGGAGCTCCACATCACTACCTGGAGGGAGACAGCCGTCTCTTTTCTTTCCCTTGTCCTCCCGTTCCTCCGGAAGTGGAGGTTGAAGCGTGAAGAGGATTTCCTTGCTTAAGAAGAGGATTCCTTGTTTAAGAAGAGGATTCTGGTAAGCGGCGATGTCAGTGCTGTAGAACTGTGGTGAGCAGTCCAGTGCTGAATCCCTTTGAGCGCTCAACTTATCAGGCCTGCACCGGGGGGTTTATTTTATTTATTTGTTTGTGGTACCACTGTTTGTGCTGTTGTTATTTTCTAGTTCAGGTAACCTTATTGTATTTTTTATAGACTGTATAAAATATATGGACATAGCCATACGTCTGTTTTGACGAAGAGGTATTTAATTTGGGTTTTTCAGTGCTCTAGTGGGTTTAGGAGGTAGCTACCAGTGCTATCACCTGGTCAGTGTGATTTTCTTTCCTAATTGAGGTGAAAGGCTAGTAGCCTATATTTACTACACTGTGTGTGACCAAAAGCCTGAATAATAACAGTATTGTTACGGTGCCCTACAACCTTTTTATTTTCATTGAAGAGAATAAATATTGTCATTTTTGTATATCACAAACCATCTTTGTCGGCGTAATTAATAAATAGGATAAATAGAATAAATACATGTATATTAAAAGGGGTTAAAAATACCAGGTTAAAAGATTAAAAACAGCAGGTCATTTAGTTAAAGCAGTAAATAAATTATTTCAAAACCATACCACAACAGTTATATAGGGGGTTGGTCATATAGAAGGACCCAGGGTGCTTACTCTCATTCAACACCATGGGAAAAGCGCTACATATATAGACAACGTACAACTGAGCAGTGAACTGTATATGCCTTGCCCACTATCTTCAGCTAGTTTTTTTTTTGCTAAAATGTCCGCTGCCCTCTTGCCCACACACTGAAAATAGCCTACCTGTGGATGATGAATGATGATGGAAAGCAGAGAACAAATCTCACAAGACTCAAGGAGACAATGTTAGACGAATTGACAGAGATGCACACGGACCTCTGTTAGTCTGTCAGTGCCAACGTCGCGGCCTGCGAGAGCGAGGCAAGGGCAACTGGGAAAATGCGGCGTGGAATGTGGGAAGGCAATGCAAGACGCTCCCAAAATGCCATCTCATATGTGCCAATGCTCCTGATTTTCACAGGAATCTCCTTATTTTTAACCCTTTCTGCTGCTGTGCTCCTGATTGGTGTGATACAAATCAAATGGGTGTTCCTCAGTATAGGTAGCACATCTCGATAGGTTAACTCATTGAGTGCCAATGACGTCGATCGGCGTCAAATCAAATAGTAACGTTGAGTGCCAATGACGTCGATCGGCGTCAAATGCGTTTTTTGATGGTGGGACGTGGATCAAAGCCTCATGCATCTCCTGTACAAATATTGGAGCTATTGAAGGTGTATAACCTATTTTACGGACCCATTAGGTGGCGACAGTGCTCTCCAGATTAGAGAAAGGTCAGGAAAACAGCAGGAAAAAGCTGTGATGAAAGAGAAACCGATGCATGCTGCAGCCAGAGCCATATAGATTGCTCTGGCTGGAGCTAACGTTAGCTGCGAACAGCAGTCAATCCGCGCCCACAACTGAGCCCCTCTGTCTCTGCTGCATAGTTTCTCCACACGACTAGCCGCCAGAAAAGCAGCACCCGACGCCGAAGGGCCAAACCATTCTCAGCAGTCCGGTTTGGCTTTTCAGTGTTGCGCTGGGAGCCGGCGCACAAAAACGGAGCGCTCCGAAAATAGACGCTGGGTGCGTGTTAGGCTGTGTGTTAGTGTGGGGAGGAGTTTGCAGCTGAGGGGGGGGAGAGGGGGGTGGGGCATGCAGGGCACCACACAACTACACCACGTCACTACATCAGAAAATATTAGCTTCAGAGTCAGTGAATGTGCTTGAAATGCTTCATTTCACAAAAGGCTGATTATCTCAGCTTCTAATTTGAAACGTCTGTTTTTGCTGAAAACAACCTATCTTCTCCGGCTGATAACTAAAGAACGGAAAATGGTATCAATAAACTCTTTTTTGCTGATGATACAATAGAGTCTCCTCGTTCTTTGTGCGTGTTCGGTGTTTACATAGTAATATCACACAATATTCTGTGGGCCTCGAGACATCACTGAAAACGCTCTGAAACTCTGGCACTGGGAGCGTCCGTTCTCCAAAAGTGGCTGGCACTCAATGAGTTAACTGTCTTTCAGGGGCTTAGTTCAAAAAAAGTTTCTGGTATGAAACTACATGACATCCATTGGCACCAACCATGTCATGCTAGCTTGTTGGGAAGGGAGCTAAATAATGCTCCAAATCTAGGCAATATTTTGGCGAGGGGTAACCCATTTTGAAAGGGGTCCCTTCACCTCTCACCTCAAAATATCTGAATGAAAATGGGTTATATGGGTACCCACCAGAGCCAGATTAACACCCCCAGGGGCCCCTGGGCACTGAAGCTCCCAGGGGCCCCCCTACCCATCGTCCCCCCCCCCCCCGAACATTACACTCGGACACAAGAAGGGAGAACACAAGATAAAGACAAAACAATTTTTTTTGTCCAAGTAAAATGCTGATTCTAAATATAACTGTATCGCTTTGTTTGACCATGCAAATCAATTTTTTTATAAGCATTTTACAAAATGTCTATGGAAAAATTAATGGCTGACCAGTCACCACCAGGGACACTGGAACTGTTTTTAAGTAGGGGGTGCTGCAAGGAAGGGACTGTGAAAAATTTACTTTTTTTGGACGTTTGGATGTTTTTTAGCCATATTTAGAGGAATATCTCATTTTAAATTAACATTAGGATTATACTGTTATTATGTCATTATTCAGTTTCTGAGATTCAGTTTCTCACTCACTCATAGGCGATTCTAGGCTTTGCCGTGCCCCCCCTGGACAAAGAAATTTTGTACATTTTAAAGTAAAATGCATGAATCTGATGCACTCTGAGAGCAAAATGAAGAGGCTAATCTTCACATTAATATCCTCTTCACTGTGCTGTGGCTTTACAATGATGAAAAAATAATTGTCTAATAAACACAGGTGCAAGCAAAACACTAATGAGGGTTTCCAAATTCCAATCATGGAAGTTTGAAGCCCTCATTAGTGTTTTGCTTGCACCTGTGTTAACCCTGCCTTTTCGACAAAAAAGACCCCATGAGAAGGGTCTACTGTCCCAACTCCCAGGCTATGTAAATAGCCTACAGTAAGCAACACATGTGTCTAAAGTGTGTAGGCTACAATAAAACAGAACAGACAGGTTGCTGATATGGGATTCATGGCTTCTGTTCAGATATCAAATGCATGGCATGTTTGTGCCTTCCAACCATAGCATTAAAGTTAGTCAATCTTTTCTAGTAGAACAATGTACTAATAGCTTATACTGAAGTAGAACCATACTGTAACTGTAGTAGGCTACATTACTGGTTCATTTGAACAAAACATTAAAGGAACACTCCGCCCATTTTCAACCAGCTTTGTATCATTAGAACATCAGTAGTATATCAGAAAACTGTAAACGGTTTTGAAGTCTGTCATTTAATTTGACAGTTATTGAGTGTTAAAGTGTGGACCAGTGACATCACTGGTCCACACTAACTCAAATTAATAACTCATTAACTCAAATCAACTCTCAATAACTGTCAAACTAAATGAATGACGGAATGTTTGACACTTATTGAGAGTTGATTTGAGTTAATGAGTTATTAATTTGAGTTAGTGTGGACCAGTGATGTCACTGGTCCACACTTTAACACTCAATAACTGTCAAATTAAATGACAGACTTCAAAACCGTTTACAGTTTTCTGATATACTACTGATGTTCTAATGATACAAAGCTGGTTGAAAATGGGCGGAGTGTTCCTTTAATAATAAGAGCAGCTTATGGAATTTATAAATGTCCTTTGTAACAGCAGTGTTGAGAAATATTTGAGGCTGTCTTCAATTGTGCTAAAACAACATTGGAATGCTTTGTACAAAGAAGATACAGGCCCACTGTTGCATTAATATTGGTATCCTATGTTATGGTTAAGCCTATATTTGCACGCTATTGGTATTGTTATATTTTTTTTTACTGGGAATAGCCTACTCACGAGTCTCTCAGGCTGCAGTAGTGTCGTTCTCTATCGTTATCGGGGTTTACCCTCCAATACAGAGATATGAATATATCTTGTATGGGAAGCTGATTACCAATGGAATCAGGTGACGTGGATAATTACTTTAAGACAATCCACCTGTGGACGTGGTTACACCCAAGCCTATAAAGCCCCTGTTAACCACGCCTACTTCGACTTTTTCGATTTCACTGGAGCAGTGTGACGTGTGGTCGCTCTGTATGAGACAATCAAAAATCTAATCTAACTTCTATTCTGACTCTCTCGTAAACAGCCTTGCCTCTTACCTTCGGTGGTGGGAGAGAGAACGATTGCCTCTCGTGGCGGCTGTTGTTGGGGTGAGCACAAACTTTCTCAGCGCTGACATATTGTCTCCAGGTCTCTGGAGGCTTCCATGTCTTGGGGCGCTAGGTCTTGTTTCTCGGCTCCGTAACTGGACAGTGAGAGCAGGTCCGCGAGTGTGTTGTCCGTCTCCTATATAACGCTAAACACAACTTCCTCGGCGCTGACATATTGTCTCCAGGTTTCTGGAGGTTTCCGTGTCCTGCGGCGCTTGGTCCTCTCTCGGTTCCCTAATCAGGACAACGAGAGCAGGTCCGCGGGTTCGTTGTCAGCTTTCTCTCTATCTCTCTCTCTCTGGCCGCGGCTTATGTCTGGCGAACAATTAGCCCGGGCATTAACAACGGTACACAAAAAACACACCAAAACACACAGACTGGAGCTAAAACTTTTAGAGCTCTTCCGTGTTGTTAGTCTCGCGAGGGCGGGGCCTATCGCGAGGTTTGGTGGACTGTGCATGCGTGTCAAGTTGGCAGCAAGCGCAGTTACACTGGCTTAGCACTTCCTCTCTTCCTTCAAAATAAAACCATTAAAAGGAAAGGAAGCTATGGCATCTATGAGCCATGTCTGTGTGGTGTGTGGAGTGCAGCTGCCCACTGAAGATGGGCATGATGTGTGTGTGCGTTGTCTGGGAGAGGAACATGCCTCTGAAGCGGTTGTTAATCCCTCCTCCTGTATGGATTGCTTCATTTTGCCAGCACGATCCCTGGAGGCTCGGCTTGGTGTGTTTGTGGTTAAGCGCAGGCGGGTTGCTGTAGCACAGTCTGCTCCGCCCCAGCAAAGCCCAGTTAAGCGCCTTAAAGTGGTGGGGAGTGGGGGTGGTTCCTCAGTGGATCCCCGCCCCTTTCCCTTACTTAGGACATTTTTACCTGATGACAGCATCAGGATTGAGGCTGGGGATCAGGAGGATGTCGAGGAGGATGTCGACATAGAGGGGTTATCAGATGAGGGGGGCCTCACTGAGGGGTCCGTCGCAGAGGGCGAACAGACCAGTGAACGCAAGCGATTCCAGGGTCTGATGGTCAGGGCTTCCCAAGCTTTGGGACTTGAGCCCGCCGCGGGCCAAGCCCCTCCTCCCTCGCGCTTCGATGATGAGGACGCGCCAGGTCCGGAGGTGCCATTTGAGGTGCCTCTCCTCCCGGAAGTGGAGAACCTAATGCAGGCTGGGTTTGTAACACCCATGGCTGCACTCTCCTTTACCTCTACCAACAGACGGATGTCTGCCATGCAGGATAGGGGTAAGGTGGGCTGTGGCCAATTGCCTCAGCTGGACCAAGCCATATCAGCTCTTTTGTTCCCGGCCAGCCCAGGGCTGGGGCCGGCTACTCCAACGGGGGACTGTAAAATGCTCGATGCCGCACTGGCTAAGGTGCATAGGCCGGTAGCAGTTCAGGCACGGTTGGCAAATACTGGGTCCATACTAGCATTGTATCAGAGGAAGCTGGTCCGCGAGCTGAGCACCGGGTTCGATGCTCATCTCATCGCTGAGATACAACTGGTTTCATCAGTCTTATCACAGCTGATGAAAGAGCAGGTGTCGACTGCCGGTAAGGGTGTGTCAGCACTCTGGGTTGCTAGGCGCCAACTGTGGCTGTCCCGGTCCAAGTTGCGATCAGAGGACCAGAGAGCCCTCTTGAGGCTGCCGGTTGCGCCATCAGCCATGTTTGGTCCTGGTGCCACTGCTTTGTTGCAGCAGGCCCAGGAGGCCCGTCGTTGTGCTAAGGAGGTTTCTGATGCACTGACCCCCAGGTGGTCCAGACAGTCGTGGGGCAGGAGGAAGGAAGCCCCCGCACAGACACAGAAGTCGGGCTGGGGCCCAAATGACCTGAGGGCCACTCTGGATGCGCGCCGTGGGCACGGCAACGCAGTCAGGAGGGCAGTCAGAGGCAAGCAAGGCAGAGGCGGCAGCAAGCCTAGTCCTCCGCCTTCTTCCTGAAGCCAGTTTACGTCCAGCCTGCCTCCAGCAAGCCCGGGTGGGTCTTGTGGCTTGGAGGTCACTGCAGACGAGCCCCGGGGGGGTTTCGACCATGACCCAGGGGTATCGAATTCAGTTTGCTCGTCGTCCTCCGACCTCGAGGACCCCAACGGTTGTCACGGTGGGGGGCGCGGAGCACAAGGCAGTGCTCCAGGCCGAGGTTTCTACCCTGTTGGAGAAGGGAGCCATCAGGGAGGTGCCTCAGGGCAACAAACAGGCTGGATTTTACTCCCGGTATTTCCTCATCCCCAAGAAGGATGGGAGACTACGCCCCATTTTAGATCTAAGGGGTCTCAACAGACATCTCAGGCGTCTGCCTTGCAAGATGCTGACAGTCCCAAGGGTGCGACAGTCCATCGACAGAGGGGACTGGTTTGTCACCATAGATTTGAAGGATGCCTACTTCCAAGTTCCGATCTGGGAAGGGCATTGGCGGTTCCTCAGGTTCGTTTTCGACGGCAAGGAGTACGAGTTCCGGGTCCTGCCGTTTGGGATCTCCCTAGCTCCCCGCACCTTTACCAGGTGCATGGACGCAGTTCTGTCGCCTCTGCGACGGAAGGGGATACGAATCCTGAACTATCTAGACGACTGGCTACTGTGCGCACGCTCAGAAGTTCAGTGTCGGGCTCATCTGTCCATCCTCTTGGAGCACGTGCAGCAGCTTGGCCTGCGGCTCAATCCGGGGAAGTGCAGGCTGTAGCCTTCACAGAAGACGCAGTTCCTGGGCCTAGTGGTGGATTCCCAGGCTGCGCTGTTGTCACTGACGCAGGAGAGGCAGCTATCCCTAAGGGAGTGGACGCCTTGGCTCACCCTTGGCCACGCGTCCTGCTGTACGCTTTCCCCCCATTTGTTCTCCTCCCGGCCCTCCTACAGAGGGTACGGTTGGAGGTGATGAGGCTGGTCATGGTGGCCCCGTGTTGGCCACACATGACCTGGTTCTCGGACATCCCGCCACTGCTGGACGGGACCCCATGGGAGCTTCCAGTGCGGCGGGACTTGCTGTCCCAGGCACAAGGTGCTCTGGTTCATCCCTTTCCCCAGGGGCTCAAGCTCTGGGCGTGGCCCCTGAGGGGACCGAACTATTAGCCATGGGGCTGTCTCCTTCGGTGGTCGGTACAATGCAAGAGGCTCGGGCACCATCGACGAGAGCACTCTATGCTTTCAGATGGAGGGCCTTTGCGGCCTGGTGCAGGGAGCACCAGATTGACCCGCTTACATCCTCTGCCCCGGCTGTTCTGCAGTTCCTACAAGGGCTTTTGGAGGCCGGGAAGTCGCCGTCCACCCTCAGGGGTATGGTGGCGGCAATTAAGGCAGCTCGGGTTGGGAAGTATCGGTTGTCTGAGGAGGTAGACAAGCTGATATCCCAGTTCCTCAAGGGCGCTAGGAGACGCGTCGGCCTACGCGGTAGGCCGTCTCTCCCACCATGGGATTTGGAGCTGGTTCTAGGGGCTCTGGAGGCACCTCCATTTGAGCCCCTGGAGTCAGTGGACCTGAAGTGGCTGTCCTTCAAATCTGCCCTTCTGTTGGCGCTGGCCATGGCCAAGAGGGGGGGGGAGCTCCATGCTCTCTCAGTGCATGAAGGCCTGTGCAGTTTTTTGCCTGAAGAGGCAGGGGTAGTCTTGCGACCAAACCCTGCATTCCTTCCTAAGTCAAGTCAAGTCAAATTTTATTTATATAGCACCTTTCATACACAAGGCAATTCAAGGTGCTTTACAAAAAAATAATCGAAAAAACAAGCAGCAAAGCAATGCACATATAAAAAAACACACATAAAAAACACAGCCGACAGTTTTAGTTAAAATATATACTCAAATTAACAAACATGAAACATTATTTCTGTTTTAAATAAGTTACAAGGCACTCTTCAGTATTATTATTACATGTACAGTCCATTTGTTGGAAATGTACAGGAATCTTTTTTTTTAAATTACAGGCCGAGAGAGGCAGTAGTTTAGTAGCAGTTAAAAGCAAGAGTAAACATAAAGGTCTTTAGCTTGGATTTAAAAATAGGCAGAGTAGGGGCAGATCTAATGTGTTCAGGGAGTTTGTTCCAGTTATGAGAGGCATAGTGGGAGAACGCGGCTTCACCATGTTTTGATTTGGTCCTCGGGACAATTAGTAGACCAGTGCCTGAAGATCTCAGGGATCTGGATGGTTCATAGTGTAGAAGCATTTCAGAGATGTAGTGTGGGCCTGACCCGTTGAGAGATTTGTAAACTATTAGCAGAATTTTAAAGTCTATTCTAAGATTTACTGGCAGCCAATGCAGGGATTTGAGAACTGGTGTAATGTGTTCAGCTTTCTTGGTTCTTGTTAGAACTCTAGCAGCCGCATTCTGAATGAGCTGTAGTTGTTTAATAGCTTTTTTGGGAAGACCATTGAAAAGAGTTCAATGGTCTTGTCCATCCCTCAGCCGAGCCAGGCCATAGAACTCCGGTCCCTCTACTCTGCTCCGACAGAGGAAGGGGAGCGTAGGCACTCGCTGGTTTGCCCGGTCAGGACACTGAGAGGGTATCTGGACCGGACACAGGGCCATAGGCAGACGGACCAGTTGTTTGTCTGTTTCAGGCCAGACCGCCTGGGGCAGCCGCTGTCTAAGGCCCGTCTTTCCCACTGGATTGTGGAAGCTATCCAGCAGGCATATGTGGTGGCTGGGATGCCCTTCCCTTCGGGGGTGCGGGCACACTCGACCCGGGGCATGGCTACGTCCTGGGCGGCGTGGCGCGGTGCGTCTCTCGGTGAGATCTGCGAGGCGGCCACCTGGTCGGCCCCTTCCACATTTGCTCGATTCTACCAATTCAATGTGGCTGCAGGCACGTCGTTCAGTGAACGAGTGCTTGGCGGAGCCCGGCGGTAGTGACTTATGGTTTTGTTTCCCTGTCAGTCAGCCCAATGAGGGCTGGTCTGAGTGGCCTCTTGACCCCTCTTGTTGAGCCTTCGCGACTTGCGGGGCCAACTCGCCCTCGGTAGCGTCTGGCGCCAGGGCTCGAATCGGCAGCATCCTGCGTCTGGCGGAGCTGGCCGACTTTGGGGGGGGTTTGTACATAGTGTACAGTTGTTTATACTGTAGTTGTTGATGCACTTGTGGATTTTGTAGAGCACTCTTGGTGGTGGTGACGTCTCATTCGAAGCTCCCACGATTCAGCCTCCTGGGGGAGCTGGTGCTGCTCTATCCCTCACGGTGTGTCTTACAGCGGTTCCCATACAAGATATATTCATATCTCTGTATTGGAGGGTAAACCCCGATAACGATAGAGAACGTAAGGTTACATGATGTAACCATGGTTCTCTGAGTAGAGGGGTTTACCCTCCAGCAGAGGCCGCTCGGGATTCGTTCCATCGAAACTTTAGTCGAAGTAGGCGTGGTTAACAGGGGCTTTATAGGCTTGGGTGTAACCACGTCCACAGGTGGATTGTCTTAAAGTAATTATTCACGTCACCTGATTCCATTGGTAATCAGCTTCCCATACAAGATATATTCATATCTCTGTATTGGAGGGTAAACCCCTATACTCAGAGAACCATGGTTACATCATGTAACCTTACGTTAACTGAAGTTAACAAGCAGCTGGGTGCCAGCCGTGGCTCTCTCTCCCTCCCCCGCTCTCATGTCTCGTCTCTCTCTCTCCCTCTCTGTCTCTCGCTCTCTCTCTCTTTCCCTCTCTATCTGCCTCGGTCTCTCGCGCTCTATCTCGCGCAAATGGGGGACATCTAAATAGTTTATTATGTAGAAATAAAATAAAAAAAATTATCTGGCCACTAGGGGTTGCACATGCATCCGGTGCACCAACGTATAATCGCCAGTGCACTCACTTTCATGTCACCACCTGCTCTCCCTTTAGGTCGTTTTACACTACAACAGACAGCAACAGAGGCAGAAACACTGAAATTATTTAGTCTTATATTTTATTATCTTATTATTATAAACCAAACCTCAAAAATAACATCACCCTCTTTGCTTTGCTCATAGTCTTCAACTAAACCCTAAATATCGCAGTATAAAACATATAAAACACATTTTAATCATATATATATATTTTTTTTAATTGACATTACATTTCCAATACAAAACAGCAGAGGGTGCTGCAGCACCACAAGCACCCCCACTTCCCGCACCCCTGGTCACCACTTGCCCACAGGCATCCAATGACACTCAATCATCAGACTTAATCTTCTTGGAAACACATTTTATTTTGTCCTGATTGGTCTTAGATTTGTGTCATAGTTCTGTGGAGCCCAACATGAGCCCGACCATTCACACCGAGGGCCCCTGGGCACCTGCCCAGGTTGCCCATATGGTTAATCCGGCCTTGGTACCCATGAGTCTCCCCTTTACAGATACTGTAAGGTAGTATTTTTCGATAGGGTAGCGCAAGCATTTTTCAGAAAATCTCCTTTTTTCACAGGTTTGTTGGCAGGTATGCCATTTCATTGTGGCTTTAACCCATTGATACCTGATGCAGCATTTGCGTGTATATCCCTCATTTGTGTGTGTATCCCTTTAAGACCGGTTCGCAGTCTTAAAGGGATACACACACAAATGCTGCATCAGGTATCAATGGGTTAATAAATGGCAAAAAAAAATTACACCCTCTCATAGATAAAAACATATTTTTAAAAGTGTTACCATTTGTACCATAGCACATCTTGTATTCGGTCTATACTCTCCCTGTCATCTCATCTGGCATTTCTAAGCCTGCAAGGACACTGACACAATGTATCGGCAAACAAAGGAGTGTGATCATAAAGAAACAATGAGAAAATATATGCAGCGGATTCCAAAGATTTCAAACACGCACGTTTCGTCACTAAGGCTGGCTTTACACGGTGAAACTTGCACGCAACTTTAGTTGCATGAAACTTAGGTGAAACCAAGTTGCAAATTAATTGCATGGTATAAATCCTTCTGCAACTCACTTGAAACTTCTGTGAAACTCAGCCGCGACAGTTGCAAAGCTCTCAACTTTGTGGAACTAGTTTCATGCAACAGCCAATCAAAATGCTGATAACCAGTCAGCTGATCACGTAGGTTCTGGCTGTCTGCATCAGTGCGCAGTCTCAACAAACAAGTACATGCCAACACCATGGCAGGACGGGACAGGCAGCGAAAATGCACCAAATAAAACCGAAGACGGTCTCTTGAAAAACCGATACATCACCTCCGAGTCCGAATTTATATTTTCCAGCGAGAAAACGATATGAAATACGATACAAAGATGCAGAATGACAATTCTCACTTGAAAAAAGAAGAAAACGATACAATAGATGAAAAATGACCAATCTAGCTAGCTAGTTTTGCTGGAAGAAACTGCCAAGTTGCACGAGACTTGATTATTTTTTAATTGCTTTGTGTAACTGTGAAGTTGCATGGAAATTGGGTTGCATGCAACTTGCAACCTGCAACTAGTTGCATGAAAGTTTCACCGTGTAAAGCCAGCCTTAATGGAAAAAACACCTAGACACGAGAAAAACAGCTTACAATGGGGTTAATTTTGTTGTTTGGTGGTGTATTCAACTTCTTCTCATGGAAAACTGGCTAAACGTCTCTCAGAATCAAAGAGCGAGGGCTTCTTTCCTGACTCACCATTTGCACCAACGTTTATCAATCATACAGGAGAAGAGGTAGAGAGACCTATTTCTCCACTGACAGCAGCCAAAATGCAAGGCAAATCCACAAAGCCAGAGCAATTTCTAACATTCTAAGCAAAGTATATGGAATGCGAGAAGCATTTCATCAGAATGAGAGCTGGAAACATCTCACAAGCTCTACCCTCACTCCAGACCAGAGGGAGGAGGCTGCTGTGAACTTGATAAGGGACATGCAGAAACCACAACATCCTCTGCATGACCTGTTAACTTACCATCAACAGCACCTGCACTGCCAGACCAGACACTCAGAAACCAGCACAAGCTGGCTGAAATGAAGGCCAGAACCAACAGGCTGAGGAACTCAATGCTACACACTGCAGTTAGGCTGTACAATGAGACAGTTTAAACTTTGACCAGTTAACTAACTAAAAAAATAGTTTATTTCATTTTTACTTTGGAGCGTGTTCTTATTTTTATACCTGCCTCTTGCTGCTTTGCATAGAGCCCTCATACTGTATTGCTTGCTGCTCTGCATAGAGCCCTCATACTGTATTGCTTGCTGCTCTGCATAGAGCCCTCATACTGTATTGCTTGCTGCTCTGGATAGAGCCCTCATACTGTATTGCTTGCTGCTCTGCATAAAGCCCTCATACTGTATTGCTTGCTACACTGATTGATTGCCTTGCTTACTACCTTTATTTTCTGTAATTGTCTTGTTTACAGTTGTTTTACATGACTGTAAAATTCTGTAGTTTTTCAGTGGGCCTTTTGGTACCACTGCAAGCATGAATTAATAAAATCAAATCAAAAATTTTAAGAAACACAAAACTTAATAAATATTAAATTCAAATGTAAAATCTGTCCTCGTGTATGGTTCAGAAAAATGAAGAACCAAAGCAATGTTGACAAAACTGCAAAAAAAAAAACTACTGACTGAGGAAAATCATGAACATCAGATGGATTGACTAAGTTAAAAACAAAGACATATGGAAGAGAGCTGACCAAGAGCCAATTGACTTCCAAATGAAAAGAAGAAAATGGGTATGGATAGGCCATACACTGTGTAAACCACCACAAGCAGCATCACCAGGCAGGCACTTAAGTGGAACCCTCAGGGATCATGAAACACCTGGCACAGATATGGAGGTGGAAATGAAGAAGAGGGAGTACACCTGGAACACGCTGGCAAAATCTATCTCTGGGGGTTGTTTAAAGTGATTCTGGGACATGTAGGAAATCAATAAGTGAAGTTTAAACCGGCGATATGCATGTATGTCTTTATATACACAAATCATGAGGTGTGAACTGTATGTGAGGAATGTTGCTCTGTGTTTATCTCTGTGTATTGTACAGAGCATCACAACACATTTCCCCTTGGAGGACAATGAAGAAATTATCTATATGTTCCAATATGCAAATTAATACATTGTGGTCCTTCTTATGGTAATGTTTTAATTCTTCGACACTTAATGTGATGGAGTAGTCTAATGGATGGTTTGATTGTGCAGGTGATCCGAAAGACTATCGCTCAGTATATCACACCCGAGGAAGGTCACAAGACCAAAGCATTCGACAGGTTCCTACTCTCATTAAATGTTTCCCAGCGGTTAGATGAGATTAGCTGACACTTTAATGAGACCCATGAGGAAACTGGATGGGACGTCAGTCTTAACAATCTGGAGGAACTTCTCAATGATTTCATACCTTGGGGCATTTGATAAGAGCCGTTGGATGGCAGCAGGTCAGAAATGTGCCATAAATTTGCAGATTTCAATATTTAACTGTGACTATAATTTTCCTTCAAAGCGCTGACGGCGGTGACCCAAAGTGGGTTACTATGGCTATGAAGGACTGAGTTAAAAAATTGTCCTTCCTTTTGTATTTAGGATTAGGGGTTTTTACGTTTTACTATTGCGTCATTTAGGCCAGTGGTTCCCAACATGTGGTCTGGGGAACACCAGGGGTGTTTGAGATTGTTTCAAGGGGTCCCCAGCAGCATTTCAGTTACTACAAGTATATAATGTAGAAGAATGACTGTTTCTCTGTTATTTCTCTACCTACAATACAGATAGTCATGGAATTCTGTGCACACTCGTATCTAACAATAAGCATATTCTCAGATTTGGGTGAGAGACAAAATCACATCAAATGTAAATTAGGGCTCCTTGATATGAAAAAGGTTGAGAATCACTGACTTAGGCTAATACTTCCAGTTGAACAAAAGGCCAAGGTCACATGATCAAAACTCAAAATGTACTCCGAACCAATAGTCAGGGCCCTCCACCAGCCCTCCTAAAACGCTAACACTTCCCAGCGAGCACAAACCGTTTTTTCAACGTTGATTTTTAGTTGAAATCTGGGTGATATTGGGTTTGAATGTCTAAGACAGGGGGTGGCCATAACTCATCACAACAACAGGCGCAAGCGCAGATTAGAGGCGTGCCAAATGGTTTATGCACGATTTGGGCGGTGTTAACCACCAGAATTATTCACAGGTGTGACAGTCCCTGTAATCAGGGCCGCGGGAAGGGGGGGGGGGCTGCAGGTGCTGCCATCTTGACCTGACATCACCTGAAAACAACCTATTGCTAGCATTGATGTACCCTGAGCGCCCCACGCTGGTCGAACTGTTGAATTTACTGCATATAGCGGCACTGCAGGGGGATTTCAGAGAGGATGCAAAGATAATTTTGGTCATGAAAAAGTACTTACTTACTAAAGTACTTACTTAGTAAAGTACTTAGTAAAAAAAATTACTGTAATTTACCTGGTACTTGCCCAATAATATACTTTACTTTCATTTCACTTTACTTTATAATTGACCATATATTTACCGGGTAAATACTTATATAGCTGGTATTTACTGGTGCTTATAGTATTTACCAGTGGTAATTACAAACATACTAATCATTTACCAGGTAAATGCTTAGTGACTCTTCCTCACAATATAACATGCAGAAGTAACTTTTTTTACCAGGCTATTATATTACCAAGCATTGTTTACAGTCTTGTGCTGCTCGTAATGTCACAACCTCGTGTAACGTCACACTTTGCTCCATGCCCCACTTCCACGCCACAGCAATCACACCAATATGTTGCTTCTATAATATTTCATTATTTATTTCACACATATCATTATATTCAGTGTTGCTCCCTCATGGGACCAAAGCACTGTAGGGTATTCAGAACTCATGCTCCACAGCTGTAGCCATGTTGTCTGCCGCCCACGCCGCTCAAGTGCATATAGACGGTGCTGAGTGCATGCAGCACTGTTGTGGGAAATGAAGGTAAACTCTGACCTCCGGCCGGTGATCCTCATAAACCTCCGCCTGTCAGGCATGGCTGTGGGAAATGTGGATCTATTCGCGGATAGTTGATGGCCAAGACACACTTGGTAAACTGAAGTCTCGAGAAGTAGGGAAGTTGAGGAACTTGATAGCTGGGTCTGCAAGGTTCGAAGATGGGGAACTGTTGCAGAAGGTTGTCGCGAGATTCGTTTATGAACAACTGCTCAGGGCCTGCAGAAACGGGCCTTTATAGATCCCGAATATGACATCACCTGTGTTATGACATCACCAGCGAGGCCATCCGAAAGGCATGATTGAGACACTTATGAATCATGACATCATCACCGTCTGCGACGTCATCAGTGATCCATGACATCATAGTAGGAACGACGACATCATAGTAGGAATGATATCACAGTAGGAATGATGACATCATCCTAACAGTACCCTCCCCCTCTACGGACGCCACCTGGCGTCCAATGAGGCCATCAAGGATGGCATCTGGAGAACAGAAAATCTGCAGGTTCTGGTGGAGGGGCTCCTCAGCAGGAGGTTAGACCCCCAAAGGGGGGACCAGACAGTGGAGGTGCTCTTCAGCAGGTGGTTAGATGCAGGTGGTTAGACCGCAAAGGGGGTGTAGGAGAGTGAGGTGCTCTTCAGCAGGTGGTTAGATGCAGGTGGTCAGACCCCAAAGGGGGTGTAGGAGAGTGAGGTGCTCTTCAGCAGGTGGTTAGATGCAGGTGGTCAGACCCCAAAGGGGGTGTAGGAGAGTCAGGTGCTCTTCAGCAGGTGGTTAGATGCAGGTGGTTAGCCCCCAAAGGGGGTGTAGGACAGTGAGGTGCTCTTCAGCAGGTGGTTAGATGCAGGTGGTCAGACCCCAAAGGGGGTGTCAGACAGTGGAGGTGCTCCTCCCTAATACTGGATATCGAAGCCATAGATAGACCGACAGACTCGGTCTGCCGACTCCGGTGGGTCTTCTGGAGTCGGCCATCCCCCGGGGCACGATCCAAACATGGGAGACTGGAGACCATCAAAAGGGTCAATGTCACGGTCTGGTGGGGACCAACAAGAACTGTTCTCCTGACGCAACACCTCAAACTCCGCGGGCTCCGAAGGTGGGGCCCCAGCGGGCGCTCCAAACTTGGAAGGAGCCAAAGGGACTGCAGGGGGGGGTGTCGCAAGCTCAGAGAGCGGGGCTCCAGAAGGCTCCGCACAATCCAAAGGCTGAGCCCCAACCAATGCCGCCGTCTCCGAAGGCAGAGCCACAGGGGGCTCTGACTCAGCGAGGCCTGCCCTCCCCACCTGTAGTTTGGGCAGGACACCCACCGTCTCCTTCTTCGAACGCCTCTTCTTTGCTCCTGACCGAAGGCTGACGACACGACGGGGACCTCCCAGCATCAAGCTGGAACCTACGTGTGGGTCAAGAACTGGAATTGGCTGCTGCTGAGGTACGGGTTCAGACTCGGCGAGGGGAAGGTCCACAGGTTGTGCCTCAGGGCCAGCAGACTCGGAGGCCCCCTGCGGGGGGACGGAGCTGATCTGCAGGCAGTGATTGAACTTCTCAATGAGACGATCGACAGTCCTCTCCAACTCCTTAACCCTCTTGGAGACACACTGCCGCTCCTGGGTCCTGCAGGGAACGCTGCCCAACCGTACGGGTTTCGGAGCTGGACTCTTAGAGCCTTGACATCATCCTAACACCGCCTTTTAAAATGAAAATCAATCAGGGGTCCCACGGTCCTTGAAATTCTCAAAAGTTTGTGAATTTGAGAGAAGAAATCAAGGCATGGAATTTTTTTTAACATATGTACCAACATGGGTCATTGAAAGTGCTTGAATTTAGCTATCTGGTAAATGGTAAAATGGCCTGCATTTATATAGCGCTTTTATCTAAAGCGTTTAACAATGTGCCTACATTCACCCATTCCCACACACATTCATACACCGAAGGTGGCAAGCTGCCACGCAGGGTGCTGGCACAGCCATTGGGAGCAATTTGGGATTCAGTATCTTGCCCAAGGACACTTCGACATGCGGACTGGAGGAGCCGGGGATCGAACCAGCGAGATTTTGATTAGTGGACGACCCGCTCTACCTCCTGAGCCACAGTTGCCCCTATTTTGTGCAATAATAGAGAAATTGAGATGCTTTTTCTTTTTTTCCCTCAACATGTAATACCTCAAATGTTCATCCCCCCCTTTTAATTACCACTGGGTCAGTACATGACAGGATCTGTTTCAGTGACCCAGTGGTGCACCAAGCATAAGATAGGGCGACTCATAACGTACAGTACATCAGTTTCATTCTCTTTACTATGACACTATACTATGAATCTACAAGATAAAGATTTATATTGGCCTATAAAGGTAAGAAAACAATTCTGTAAATAAAAAGATTAGTAAATTGAGTTTTAGGTGGGTTTATCCTCCACTACATCCCTAAATACGAGTATGGACTGTAGAGTTTAAAGTCTACTTAGACATTTCTAAGTGGTTTCTATGTGTTTGCAACTTTGCAAACTTCTGTATTGGCATCAAAATGTCTTGAGGCCACATCAAGCTGTAAATCTGACTTTACATTGAATATGAGAGCTATTATTCAGTTGTTTGCCCGCTCCAACATCATTATTCTATCTGCATTAAAAAGCTAAGCATTAGTGACAGTGCATCAATCTGTGTTCATTTAGTCCATCATAGTCACTAGAAACAAATCTGCAACTCATTTGGTCATCTTTAAATTCATATTCCCCTGCCAGTTTTAGACATGGACAAACTGTGTGCCAGCACTGCTTGAATACCCTAATGGGGTGAAAATGACTTATAGGAAAAGATAAGCAATTTCAGACAGAGCAAAGTATTTTTTCTTCGTCTTAAAGCAATTTTCTTAATCTTAAATAGCCTTGACTTCATCCTTGATGAGAAGGGGCGGTGGGCACTACAGTATGCACTGGAGCTCTTTCTCTTTACCGATATTCCAAGTCCTGCAACAGACCTAAGATATACGGTAGTCCAGTCAGTGTCAAAGGTGTCGGTATGCAACAGACCGAAGATATAGACAAGTTTCCTGGGCACTTCCGGTTTGTTTCCGGACTCGGCCGCGATATGTCTGTCTCTTCCGGTGTTTGTGAATACAGTCAGAGAAGCGTACTAGCGTAGAAGCCATAGCGACCGCCGGAAAAATGCAAACTTGGGATCATTCTCCGAGTCTCCTGTCTAACGAAAGAGTGTCTATCCCACACCCGTTGACAGTGGACACATGGGAAGATAATATGTGTAAATGGCCGAACGTAACTACAGGCAGGATTATAGCGTATTTTGAGGAATCAATGGCGGTGGACGGCAACGCGATGAACAATCTCAAAAGCTCCGAAGCGTCAGCCAGACTAACGTTAGGTTACAGTCCTCTCCTCTGTCACAGTCAGTCAGACTAACGTTAGGCTACAGTCCTCTCCTGTCACAGTTAGTCAGACTAACGTTAGGCTACAGTCCTCTCCTCTGTCACAGTTAGTCAGACTAACGTTAGGTTACAGTCCTCTCCTCTGTCACAGTCAGTCAGACTAATGTTAGGTTACAGTGATAGTACTCTCCTCTCTCACAGTCAGACTAACGTTAGGTTACAGTCCTCTCCTCTCTCACAGTCAACCAGACTAACGTTAGGTTACAGTCCTCTCCTCTGTCACAGTCAGCCAGACTAACATTAGGTGTCTCTCCATTCAAAAACAACACAGTTTGCCTTGATCACTGCAAAACATGACATGCCGTGTGTAGCCTCCACACAATGGGGCTACACATGGTAAATTATGGTAAATACGCAGCACAATACCCGCCGTGGTATACAGAGGAAGACTGGGATATTAACTTTAAGGCGACTCACTTCTAGACTTGAATGAAATTGTATTTACTTACTATCTGCTCCATGGATTACCATTTTACAATTTCGGAGCCAAAATTGTAACATAGCAACGTTGCTATTTAAAAAAAAAATTGGAGATCGGGTTGGGATTATAATGTTAGTTTGCTGAGTCGCACCTGGTAATCCAGAAATGGCGTTATGGTACCTTTGTCTACTTGTAGATCATCAAGAAACTTTAAATTAATAACGTTAGATGTGTTTAACAGAGCTGTATATCGGGTCTAGCAGCTGATCAGCAGCTCAGACAGCCTCAAACACGAGGTGATTGACAGCTCTATAATTTGCAAAATAGCAGTGGATGGAAACGCGCATTGTATTTTATTTTGCCGACTTTCTGAAAATTCGATTAAAAGTTGCGATACATTTGGATGGAAACCCAGTCACACAATCTAGTTGCTGCAACTTGAGATGGTATTGGATTATGCATCATGTGTGCTGATGCTCAAAACACTGTCGATCCAACCACTCGTTCAGGCGTTTCTGTGTATTGTGACAGCCACGCACGGCACAATGTGTTCCAGAATAACCCATTGTTAATAACGTCTGCTAACGTTAGTGTAGCTGATGTTAGCGAACGTTGTAAAAAAGTTTGGATATTTCGGCTGCTGCCTTCTGATGTGCTCGCTGCTGTGGACGCAATGTGGACTTATAAGGCTGCTATGACGCCCCCCTAGGCCAGTGCTGGGAAGCTTGTCTATACAATAGTAAAGTCAGTGCCAAAGACAACAGACCAAAGATATACAGTAGTAAAGTCAGTGCCAAAGACAACAGACCCGAGATATACAGTAGTCAAGTCAGTGCCAAAGACAACAGACCCAAGATTTAGCACACACAACGTGCTTATTTGAGCTGCCAGCGCCTTTCTGCAATTCATTCCCTATGTAAGGACCTGATAAGCGCGCTCCTCTTTCAAGGAACGCACCTGACGTTTAAGCGCTGGTGGCGTCTAGTTTTTTTGGCGGAGTGCTCTGGGCGTTTTAGCTGAAAATGTTTTGAACATTTGGAGGAAAAGCGCGCTGCTCATCTTTTCACTCCTACCTCTTCTCATTCCAGAGGGATCTTCAACCTCTGCTGCTCCCAGAATTGGCAATAATCTGGCTTTCATGTTCACAGTAAACAACATCAAACAGACAAAACCAGCTGGCTACAGTCCGTGTGATCGTTGTGTCCTGAACTGTACTGCACGTGACTGCAGGGGAAAACAAAACAAAGCGGGGGGGAAAAACGCTCCTTGTACTGTGTTTTGTGCACAATGGAAGCGCTCTCGACATGATTTCCAAAGCGTTCACATGCGTTGTGTGCGCACGCCGCCATACAGTACTAAGGTCAATGCCAAAGGTGTCGGTATCGGTAGATCAATAAATAGTTCGCCAAAGAAATCCAAAAGTGCTAATTATGTACTTGGAAGGGACAAAGGTATTTTCTTTGGTATAGCTCTCATCCTACAAAAGTTTAAGCACCCCTGGTGTAAATCATAGCTGGTAACACTTTGCTACAAGTGTATAAAACATGTATAATGTCTGTGGCAACATGGTATATAGAGACAGTCCGCATGTCTGGCAACGCCCACAAAATGTTAAACGGCTGGCGCGCAAGTGGGGTAAAACCACCAATATATCTCATGGGCTGACTCACCAAAAGACGGTGCTGCGGCTCTAAACTACATGTTTGGGGGTTCTAGAGCAGAACACAAGACGTCTGCTCAGATGTGCGTTTACTGCGGTGGTTAAATCCCCGATTGTGTCTGCCTGGGCTGGGCTATCAGCTAAATTCTAACTTTGCTGAATCGATAGAACGGGGGAAATTACCCCACCCTGTCCCCGCCCCCAGGCTAACCCAGCGTCTATTGTGGGCATTCCTAGACATGCGGACTGTCTCTATTCAGCTTTCACTCCTGTTCACAGTAATTTGTGGCATAGCAGTGATATCATGTGCCAATATACTGAGTGAAACTGTTTGAAATTAAAGTCCTCCTGGCGATACACCTACACAATAAGAACAATAAGCCAGCAAAGCCACAGATGAAAAGTTTACCATGAACAAGCTTAGTTTGCAAACCAATTATTTTATTTTGTGATCCTAAAACTGTTTTTGTTATACTGAGTGTGTTCTTCAACATCTAAACTTGAATAATATAAATATATATAATAATATGGATTTATTTCTTTAAAAAACAACCTTTTATCTTGATTTGTGCAATTTCACGGTTGCCTACTTGTTACTGTACCCATTTCACCGGATACATTTCATATCTAATAAAGTCATGCTGTCAGTTTCTGGCTCATTGCCTATTCAGGATATAGCCCAGTGACCTACTACTTTGCAGGTCCTATTTTAAAAATGACATGTGCCATATTTTGTCCTGCTCAATTCTGAAGGACAAAACTCAATTGAAACGTGAAATAAAATTCTAGACACAGAGACACGGTTACTTTAAGTCAATTAAGGCCAACAAATCAAACAAGATGAGTTCGATCTGTCATTTCACAAGCCCCCCGCTGTTTGTGTTAAATCTCTCCAAACTGGTGTGCCACTGTATAATTCGTCCTCGTTGCGGGGGGGGGGGGAAGAATCTCATTTAACTAACAATAACAACTGTTGGAAAATGCAGGAAATTAACAGAGATAATACAACACAGAAGCACAGCAGGAGATAGAGTTTAAGGAGAAGCCATTATTATCCTTTCATGAGTCGGAACACAACTCAGCTTGTGAACAATTTAGCTGTGCTGACAGAAACCGTGTGAGAAATTACGGTAAGCTTCTCTCTAACGCAGTGGTTCTCAAACTTTTTCATGTGAAGGACCCCTAAACAGACACAAATTAGACCATGGACCACCATTTGATAAAACTTTTTGCTTTTAGATGTTGTATTACAGGACGTGTATTAGCCTGAGAATATCATTAGACAGGTACAGCCTGTCTGAGCTGAAAGTCTGTGAAGATTCCACCTGTAGAAACATATGACCTTGGGCAAGAGTGCCCGAAATATATATTTTTTAGATACAGGTCTCTCACTCCCTGCTCTGAGCCTTGTCTTCAGCCTTGAAAACAAAGGAATCGCTGAGGGATGATTCTGTGGTATGCCATGATATGATATGCAGTGTTGTGTAGTATCGTAATGTAACCTATAATGTAACCTAGTACAGTAAATGTATAGTACTATAGTACTACAGCAGTATGTATAGTGCATAGTAATAGGCATCAGCTCGATTCCTGGCCTCGCCCGCTCTGCAGCTCTGCCGCTGTGCGGCCTCGCCCGCAGCTCGGCTGCTGCGTCAGGCCATGCCCCCCAAATCAGTTGTTTATTTAATGATTTGTCATAATAATAGAGAAGTGATGATCTTGGGTATGTAGTCTATTTCAGAGAGAGAGAGCGAGAGAGAGAGAGAGAGCTCAGACTTGGCTTGCAAGTAGACAACATTGTGTGCAGTGGGAGGGCACAGTGCATTGCGTGTGTGAAAGACACAACGACCTCCTGGAGTTAGTTATCGCCCTCCCATTCCATTTGTTCCGTAGCCGACCCTGTCGCTCGATCCATAAAAAGTTCCCCATCCGTGGGCGGCCACAGTTTTCACCCTAGGACATTTTGGCATGGAGGTCAAGTGTGTGCCTGTGTGTGTGTAAAGGTGTGTGTTTGTGCATTTTGGAAATTCACATAATGTGGTTGCAGTTACTGCAAATTTCTGCTTGTTTAGCTGTGACCAGCAGCTTTATAGGTCACTTTGCCGGTTGGTCAGTCGGTCGGTCAGTCCACAAAAATATCCCCACCCTTTGGCAGCCACAATTTTCGCCCTAGGAGGGTGAAATTTGGCCTGGAGGTCAAGTGTGCGTGTGTGTTTGTGTTCAGGGCAATTGGCTAAACGGGACAATTGCCCTACAGAGGCAGAGTAGGGCGTGTCCTCCCCCCTGCTACCCTGCATTTTGGAAATTTGCGGTGGGGTGTGTGTCTGTGAGACAGAGAATGCATCTGTGTGTATCTATACACACGGAAGGCATATAAAATCAATATATGATCTCTTTATTTATTACTTTCCACATTGAAACGAATGAGTAAATGAGAATAGTAGAGACTGTATGTCGTTTTCGCTGGGGGTTTCATTGTTAGTTTATCTCTCATCGGTTCTGTGACTATGAATGAAGTAATGATGAATGAAGTGATGTTTCCATTGTGCCTGGAGTTCAGTGTCCTGATTGAAGCCTCTGACTGTTATGAAAACAGTGTGAGGGAGGAGACCAACTCAAATATTGAAAAGGAACCTACATTCTGGTGGATGCATGTGAGGTAAGTAACTCAAAACACTGAAGAAAAACACCTTGAATAGACTGAAGTGTGGCTGCTGCTTTGCTCTATGAATGGACATACATGTGGACTAGGGCTGTCACTTTTTCCCAAAATAAAATTCGAACGAACTTTAATTGCCCGAAATTCGTTCGAATATATTCGAAGTTTTTTGGTTAATTAAAAAAAAAAGAAAAAAAAAAAAAATCAGTCCAGCAGCCTGTTGCACCAGCTGAACGTAAGTTCTGTCTTAAGTTAGGGTGTAAAGTCCACACTAACTGCTACGTTCAAACTAGTTAGTTTGACACTAAAGTTGTGTCTTTGTTTGGTTGCACCACGGAGACGTAAGGTACATCTTAACTAGTAGACCCTAAAGTCCATACTAACCAAAATAGTGTCGCAGACAATGACGTGTACAGTATCTGTGACCAATCAGTGAAAAGCACGGTGGAAACGGTGTTTATTTACGGTTGTTTAAGTGGAGTGAAAACAGGACATGTTGCCCACCGCAAATTAGTGCTTTCATATTTCATCAACACTAATCAAATGAGAACGTTATTGAGTAACGTTCGTTTAGGTTCATATTACTGTTAACATTTATCTGTGAGCTCTTCATCAGTATTGTAGGCTATACCACCATCCTGCCTCACTAAATTGTTGCGGTTATTTTAATTTGTATGCAGTGCTGCAGCTTGTGGGAAACAAAAGCGTGAGTCATAAATATCAAAGGGTGTAATTTATCACGGAGAGCGCGTTGCGGACGCAAAACAACGATGCGCCACGGTGCCAAGTTGCAATCCGTGCCAACTGCTATTTTACGGAGGACTTTACACCTAGTAAGATGTAGGTGTAAATTTTAAGTTCTAACTTATGCCTACGTTGTAACTATTTCACTTGGTGCAACCCAAATATTTTTAGTAGTGCGTAAACTCGGACTTAGTGAGACTTTACGTTCAAACTAGCTTACGTTTCAACTTACGCACAGCTGGTGCAACCCACTGCAGGCCACCGGGCATCAGCCCGACGTGTTAGCTTGGACGCTCACAGTCACAACACTGCCTCACAAACTTGGCTGGATCCAACTCGAGACAACTTTTCAGACCCTGGAGACAATCTTTCTCAGAAGAGACTAACGCGACAAATCTGGAGACTTTTTCTGACATGGGATTAACATTACCAGCAAGCAGCAGTTGGTTAATTTTGGTTCATAAAAAAAAAAATAATAAAAAAAAATAATAATAATAATAATAAAAAAATAAATAAAAAAAAATCGAACATTCAAATTACATTTCGAAAACGAACCCCTTCCCCCACATTCGAAGTTGCATTCGAATTTCGAATGAAAAGTGACAGCCCTAATGTGGACACTGGTCTTAACAGGTTGCCTCTTGTCAGTTATCTGTCACCCATTAAGATAGTAAGGCATCATTAGCACACAATAAACCAGAGCAAGATCAAATGCATTTTCCTATAGCTGTGTAATGACTGCTATAGGCTGTACAGTATGTGATCTATAGCTGTGTAATGACTGCTATAGGCTGTACAGTATGTGCTTTGCTCACATGAACTTTCTCTACTTTACAGTCATGGTAATGTTGAAACAGCAAAGGAACTACCTGCACACCACATGTGTCTATTGTGAAGCTGAGATTACAATGCGGGGGAAACAAAAACACAGGGAGGTACAGAGGTGTGATAGACTTTTTCTTTTTCAGACATGAAACTCATCTCATTATTTGAAAAACAATATGGGGTTTTACCGCACCCACATAACATTTTGTGGGCATTCCCTCAATTCATACCGTCTGTATCTATTAATGCGAAGTAATGCTTCCCAAGTTATGTGTGCTTGGCTAATATCTTGTTTGTGGGCTTGCTCACGTTACAATAGAGGAATAGCCGTCCCTGTGTGACTGGCCATTTAGTCAGGCCTCGCTCACAGAGTTGGCATGCAGCCTCTTATCTCCTCTCGCTCCCCAGAGGGTTTTCATAGTCCTCATCCCTCCTTGATTCCAACTCTGCCCATGTGTGCTGCTGGAATCTGGAGCTCTCCATGGTGCTGAAACCTATGTTCACTAATTTTGGCTACTAATTAGCCATTTTTGCCCATTCAGTCGGCCCTAATTACCTAATTCAAAAATCTGGCTCCGCTAGGTCACCTGCAGGGGTGCTCTTTACACTTCTTTTTTATTTATTTTTGTATCCCATTTTTATCCCCCATTAGTGAATTTTTTTGATTTATTTATCCTGGTTGCTGCTCCACCCGCTATCAATCTGGAGAGAGCCGGAACTGGCTCCATGCTTCCTCTGAGACATGGGCAGAGGCCAGCCGCTTCTTTTCACCTGACAGGGGAAGCTTCACTGGTAGGACATAGCACGTGGGAGGATCACGCTATTCCAACGAGTTCCCCTCCCTCCGAACAGGCGCCCCGAATGACCAGAGGAGGCACCACTTCAGCGACCAGGATATTGCATGTTTTGGTGAGGGGTTCCTATATGAGGGAAACCCCCAGGGGGCACGGGGAGAACATGCAAACTCCACACAGAAGGGCCCTTTTGACGAGCCCACCCGGGCGGGGGGCGCTCAAGGGCATGCGGACGGGCACGCACTCCTTCAGCGCTCACAACGTCTCAGGTGGGAATGGAACCCAGGACCTTCTAACTGTGAGGTGACAGCGCTACCACTGAGCCACCGTGCACCCCCCCCCCTCTCTTTACACTTCCATAAAGATTCAGCACAATCACACGTAAAATGGCATAGCTGTGGCCGAACACAATTTCTGTGCGCACACACACACACACACACACACACACACACACACACACACACACACACACACACTTCGCATTATTCTTATAGGATACAGTAGCTGGGGGGGGGGGGGGATCATCAGATAAGGATGTGTGAAATAGCAGATACCTAGCCACTAGCTCTTCTTTATGTAAGCTTCCTGTGTATTCTGGCCTAACTTACTGTACATCTCTAAAGTAGGGGCTTGATAATGCATGTCATGTACAGTCAAGTTACTGTACATCTCTAAAGTAGGGGCTTGATAATGTCATGTACAGTCAAGTTACTGTACATCTCTAAAGTAGGGGCTTGATAATGCATGTCATGTACAGTCAAGTTACTGTACATCTCTAAAGTTGGGGCTTGATAATGCATGTCATGTACAGTCAAGTTACTGTACATCTCTAAAGTTGGGGCTTGATAATGTCATGTACAGTCAAGTTACTGTACATCTCTAAAGTTGGGGCTTGATAATGTCATGTACAGTCAAGTTACTGTACATCTCTAAAGTAGGGGCTTGATAATGCATGTCATGTACAGTCAAGTTACTGTACATCTCTAAACTTGGGGCTTGATAATGTCATGTACAGTCAAGTTACTGTACATCTCTAAAGTAGGGGCTTGATAATGCATGTCATGTACAGTCAAGTTACTGTACATCTCTAAAGTAGGGGCTTGATAATGCATGTCATGTACAGTCAAGTTACTGTACATCTCTAAAGTAGGGGCTTGATAATGCATGTCATGTAGTAAGTTTTCACCCAAACCAACCCAGTCGCCAGAATAAAATGTTGGCAGTTTACGTTTCTGCCAGGCTGCCCAAATATGCCTAAAAGTTGATATTTTCAGAAACAAAAACTGCTTTTTTGATGATTGGAGTCATGGAGTGAGCTAGATGCCCATATAAAATTACTTTGTGTTTCAAAGTGGAATTCATTCTCTCCACACACGATTGAATATTAGAAAACCATATTGCTTTACAGCCTGCCCAGAAACATAAAACAATAGTGCACTGTTGCAATATTAAGCAGCCACTTTCCCTTAAGTGTGCTCAAGCGATGCATTACAGGGTAACTGCCCTGTCAAGGTGAGGGTGAACTGGCGCGCCCCTTGTTTGGGCTTTTTTTAAACACAAGCACACTTGAAGCTCGGTTATTGCCTGATTTCTTTCAATATATTATCCTGCTGTATGAGATACTTTCAGTCCGTTTGCCAGTAATTAAATCATCCCACATCCTGCAAGTACAATACGCTTCCCTAATCAAGCACAAATTTTTATGCAGATTTTCAAAGTGTGAACAAATTTCTCTTACTGATAAACGATGACAAGGTACATCACCTTTTCCATTTATGTTTAAAGTGAACATATTAAACTGAGCATAATAGCACAGCCTTCTCTTTCCAAGTCCTGGCAACAACAAATTGGTCCTCCACTGAAGGTCTTCTGAGGGAGAATTTATTTGATGTAAGAATAATGGAAATTTCAATATCAAAATTAGCTTGTAATGTGTATTACTGCTGATAAAATGTCACTCTAAAAAGCCCAGCAATCACAGAGAAGTCAGCGGAGACGCTCACGTCTAGCTGAGCACTTACACTGCACGGTGGTGCAGTGGTAGTGCTGTCGCCCCACAGCTAGAAGGTCCTGGGTTCGATTCCCGCCTGGGGCGATGAGGGTGTGTGTCCCCCATATCGGGCGGGTGCCGCGTCTATGTGCCGACAGGCCGCAATGCCGATAGCCCACAAGCAGAACCAGCTCATGAGCGAGGCGGCGTGCAGCGTGTCGGTGGACCGCTGCCTAGAGCTAACCTCTCCCAGCCCCCACGCCAAACCTAACCTCCCCCAGACCCTAACCCAAAACCTAACCTCTCCCACCCCCCACGCCTAAACCTAAGGTCGGCATTGCGGGTGGTCGGCATAGCGGGTGGACACCATCGGACGCTGTACACAAGAAAGCTGCCCACTGCTCCTGGCCTGCCCCGCTGAGGAAAGACAAGCCTGGATGGGATAAATGCAGAGGCTATACTTCACCGGCCACTGTCAGCATGAGTGTGTTTGGCCACATGCATGTGTTGGGTTGTCGTGTGACAAATAAAGACGGGCTTGTCCATCCAGTTCTCTTACAGGACAGATAATTTACATTAAAGCTCACTTTTGAATGCCATTTTCTTTTTTTCTTTTTTTGTGCCCAGCATTATACCCTACTGGGTTTAATTCTTAGGGAATGGACGATTATCAGGGGAGGGGGGGGAGGTCTATCCGACTTCACAGAGAATCAGTTGTCTGACGTCAACAACACATCACAACAGCGTTGTGCATCCGGAGATGCTTGGAGATCAGAAATCAGAAATTTCAACTGGGAAATTCCGACCTCCGAGTTGTCTGGAATACAGAATAGTCTGAAACTGCATGGGGAAAAAAGATTGGAGTTCTGAAACAGCAATAACTTAAAATGTAATCACAAATTTGATCAATGTCTTCAACCCATTTAATCCAATAGTGACCGTAAAAAACTTTTTCACTTATAAGGCTCTAAAAATGTTCCTGGATGATGTATCATATAAGTTTTTAGCTCTTTTTGCAACTGCTGCGCCTGTTGCTTAATGCACTTTTTATACTCTTTTTTAAAGTTTTGTTGTGATGCTTTTCTCTTCTTTTATTCTTTTATTTTCCTGTCAACCATTTTATGTGAAGCACTTTGAATTGCCTCTGTGTATGAAATGTGCTATACAAATAAACTTGACTTGACTATCAATGCATTTCCAGCAAATATTAATATTAATATTAATGAAATATGTGCAGTGTCACATGTTTAGTGTAAATTGTCACATGACCAGAGCTGTTTACTTCCTGCTTGCACCAGGCGAAGAACTTGCCTGCATCAAAGCTCCCAAACAAAAGGTTATTAAAGTATGTTAACATAAAGATAGGACAACAATTTTCGGCACACATAATCTTGAAGGTGTCTAGTGTTGCTATATGCATTTGCAATTACTCAACTTTGTTCACTGTGGTCATAGAATGAGTAAACATGTTGATGGCAACAATAGTGACCGGAGGGATAACACAGTGCCTCTAGGTATACACATACTTATACACATACATTAGGGATGGGTCATGATTTTCAAATGTACGTCAGCCATGCTGACGTACATTTGACACACGGGAAAAAAAAAAAAACAAGTCCGACAATTACATCCGTCATTTAAGTTTTCGGACGAGGTTCGATTTTCTGCATTTTTCTGCATCCATGAAAAGCGTTTTGACAGTTGTTTGACCACCCAGAGCCGCCGTTGCTATTCACAATGAAAAATGGCGTCTGAGAAGTTGATTCACTTCGTCTCCCTGCAGCACAAAGCATTTTATGACAAAGCAGGAATACAGAGATTCGGAATTAAAAGACAGAATGTGCCGGGTGATTGCAGACCAGCTTGGAATGCGGGACTGTGTGTGTGTGTGTGGGGGGGGGGGGGGGGGGGGGGGTGTGAGTGTGAGTGTGAGTGTGAGAGAGCGAATTTTCGCAACGAATATTGGATAATTAACGCATCGGACTCAGTGTGCAAGGTATCTGTGCGTGACAGGGTTTTTCTTCTGGATGACGGATTAAAAAAACACAGCGAACAATTCGGACTCTGTGTGCAAAGACCTTAAGGGCTCTATCTTCCCGACGGCGGTCATTTTGCGTTAGCGCCCGTTTTGCGCTGGAATCGCACCGCGCAAAGCCGTGATTGTGGGCGTGTCGGCCCGCTGCGCTTCACGTCATCTCGGCGCACATCTCTGTATAGGCGTGTTTATGCCCAAAAGCATTGTGGAGGTGTGGTCATGCCCATAAAACCACAGCGTCACGTCAGCAGCTTCCTCCTCACTCAGAGGGACTAGAGTGAGAGAAAGAGGGACAGAGAAAAGATAGCCTAGATGGGGAGAGGGAGAGAGAGAGAGAGAGAGAGATGCGAGGCTGTCATAGAAATCAAATAACGTGCTCATGCCCAAATGTGAATCACCTGTGTATTATTGCTATTTCACACGATGAAAAAGGGCTGCTGCCCAAACGTCTGACTGTATGGACGTATGCTTGGCCTATTCCTTGTCGGGCTCTCTTCTCCTGCATCTCCGCTGTGGGCCTATACTGCATGCGTAATTGCGCAGCGTACTGAGAGCCGCAATAGTGATGCTGCTCTATTTGAAGTTGAATTTCGTTCCACCAGCACACATTTTATTAATCAGCTATTTTCTATTAATTTCTATTAATATATATACATCAAATCCCACCAATTTAGCCCATCATTTTCCCCTTGGCGCACATAAAGACACATGCTTCCGTCACTGTCTGCTTGATGGCAAGAGGGACTTCACTGTAGGCTACTCGTGACAAAACCAGACACCAAAGCGCCTACATTCACCCATTCATACACCAAAGGCGGCAAGCCGCCACGCAGGGTGCTGGCACAGCCATCGGGAGCAATTTGGGGTTCAGTGTCTTGCCCAAGGACACTTCGACACGTGGACTGGAGGAGCCGGGGATCGAACCACCAACCTTCTGATTAGTGGACGACCTGCTCTACCTCCTGAGCCACAGCCGCCCTGTAAATGTCTTGCAGCTGATGTCAAATGGCACATCAAAGGAATTCATAATCACCGCAACTACAATGCCTGAAGCGCTTCATGTGTTCATGTGCAGCCGCTTCAATCAACTTCATCCGTTATTATTCATGATGTCAATTTAGTAGTTATCTGCAATCTAGAAATTCTTTAGAAAACCCACAAATCAATTCACTAATCACTATAAAGGCTCAACTTTAAACACCTGTTAAAACAGCGGTGGATAGGTCATTTAGTAGCCTATCAATTGACAATGTTTGATGTTCAATTATTTCAACTGCGCATTGAAGCAGGGTCTCCTGCTGAGGCTCTGATCTTCCAGGTCATAGCTCACCTGATCCAGGCAGAGTATCTGTTACAACCCCCGAATCACATGCCGAAAATATGGACTCGTTAACAGTGCGTCGGAATGCATCGGGAACTTCGCAGTGAGACAGAATTCTGTGCGTTATGGTGTGGAGAAAAGTGTTGACCAGAGATTGTCATGTACAAAAACGAGCAAAATGTAGGTATGTTGACTGGAGAGGTTTTGATACAAGCCTACTTGATATTGGGTTATTTCGGTCGAGTAGCCTACCGATACCTCGTTAAGTTCTAGAAGCAGCGAATCAAAAGGAATTGAGAAGCAGAAATTTCTCTGCAAGGTCGGCTGAAAGTTCATGTGCGGCAGATCTGGCCAACAACCCTATTGTCCGTCATGTGGCATTACAGTAGCTCAAGAAGGGACTCTTGAGAGTTACATTTTTTATGACCTTATTCCAGAGATGTGTCATCTCCACGGTTCTATCCATTGCAGCAGGCTGTTGTTAGTGCTGCCAGCAATAATAGTCAAGCCTCCCCAGAGAAGTGCAGAGTTCCTGGCAAGTTTTGTGAAAACAGACCAGGATCAGGACTTCTCTGTTATCTCCTGGATTTCTGCTGACTTAAGCTGTTCTGAACCCATTTTATATCACAAGTGCTAGAGGAGATTGTATCTTCTTTGAAGTCTGCTACTGTACCTTTTCCCTAGATGTTGCACCACAAAATCGCTCAAAAAGGTAATTGATACACACTTCAACTATCACCAGCTCACTGACCACTTACATTTTACTCTGCAGTTCCAAATCTTGCTTAAACCCTCGCTTTGAAATAAAGAATAAGGGCTAATGTACACCGCCTACGGAACGGATGCGGTACGGCTCTGGTACGGCTGCGAATAGACCCACACTCATGTAATCTGTCAGACGTATGCAGGATCTGTCAAAAATAGAGCAGGTGCATAATTTTTCTGTACCGCATGTATCGCCCATCTATTAACATGGGCGAGAGTCGATCCGTCAGTTTTGCCGGATCCGCAACGCAGCCGTGACGTATCTGGTGTAGATTGCCTGTAAAATTAAATTACTTTACTTATATTAAAAGTAGGGATCGACCGATTATCGGTTTGGCCGATTATTATGGCCGATATTCATAATTTTTCAGATTATCTATATCGGCATTTTCATTGGCAAATTGCCGATATAATAAATTAATTTTAAAATGCGCTAAAATGGCTGTGCTGCAGGCGGGAGCAGCCTCTTTCCCCCTCTTCACAAAAACATACAGTGACACTGGAGCAGGGCCCTGACTCCCGCAAATAGGACTTTCTGATAGGTTAAACGTCAGGAGGACTCAGCCTATCAACACTCAACAAGGAACAGTCAACAAGGAAGAAACAACAATGGCTACTCTGAGAGGACAGCATTACATGCACCACGTTTTGCATAGCAGAGAAGGACAGCTCCAGAGCGAGCTGAGCACTTTGAGGTAAGGTATATGATCATGCCCAAGTGAATAATAAACATCAAAATCCTCTACGCCAACATTGCAACAACCCTACAGCCTACAATCGTATGTTTGTAGGCTACTTGTATGACGAGTTAACACGAAACCATTCCACTGCTCAGTTTCATTGAAAATCCAACAATGCACTTTGTTGGTTGATAGTTAACGTTACAATATCTTGGGAGTAACATGGTGCCAGTGCAGCTGTAACGTATTTTATCGTCATGGGCTTGTGGCATTTTACTGGCCATAACGTTACCCCTCTAGCCGGGCGCTTCTCGTTCAGCTAAATGTTCAGTATGAGAGAGAAGCACCCGGCTAGCGGGGTAAGCTATAACATAACTTTTAATGTCACTCAACCGCAAGCGTTGTGCGTTATGTGTTTTCCGGGCCGCAGTAATGTTTTTACTTTCATCCCTTAATGTTAGACAACGGAGACAATGAGCTCCCGTTACATTACAATAAAACAGAAACCTGATTTTACTTGCCAATAGCTATTGTTCCTGACATTTAATCCCTTTGCTGAAAAACGTCCTCTGCTATCAGTCAGACACGTTAGATCTAGCCAGATCATTATGAAAAGTACAACCTAATATTTATGTGTTAAAAAAATCCATTCTGTAATTGGGTGACCGTTACACTTGAACACTTGATGTGTTCAAGTGTAATCTTGTAAATTGCTATTTATGTTTTGGAAACGTGAATAAACAAATAAATACAGTTGTTTGGAGGAGATATTTGTTGATGTTTACTTTTCTCACTAATAGAAAATAGAGACTGTCTTAAATGAAGTATAATCATTAAGAGCAGCCTATCGGCTATATCAGCCTGCCCCCACTTTTAGCTCAATTCAGTTGGCTTTATTGATATGAAGGTTTACAATGTCAGCCAAAGCATTAAGTGTGTGTGTGTGTGTGCGTGTGTGTGTGTGTGTGTGTGTGTGTGTGTGTGTGTGTGTGTGTGTGAGACACGTCTGTAACTCTCTAAATCCTCATTGCAGATGGATAAAGGGAAGAAAAGAACCACAAGTGCAGTATGGGACCATTACACCCAACCGACACCAGGGAAGGCAATCTGCAATACCTGCAAAACGGCCGTCAGCATGGGAGGAACGCTAAAAAATGCCAATACGTCAAACCTGTGGTCCCATCTTAGGATTCATCACTATACCTTGTTTGAAACCGCCACACAGCAGAAGGAAAAAGAATCTCAGGAGGACACGCCTGAGACGCCTCCATCTCAGCCTACAAGTGAGGTCTCCAGACCATAGTTCAAGCAGAAGGCCACTCGCGCGTAATCCGATCTCAACGTGGTCAAAAATCCTAGTATGACGTCTGCTATGACGTCAAACATGACGTCAGTTAATCCTCATATATATAGCAAGGGTTCTACGTCACCTCTCTCTCTCTGGCCGACCATAGCAGCAGCAGCCCACGGCAGTCCATCTCCCTTGAAGCCGGCCTCCGAAGCGTTGTTTTGCGGCTGTTTTGCACCACATCTGCAGACCGAATCAGCACCCACTCCTGGCATGTCGGATCCCGAGCCAGAGCAGTCCTGGACAGTGACGACAGCTTAAACAACGATACCCCGTTCCGGATCAGCCACGGAGCGTATTTGCCCTCCGAGACGCCTGACGACACCGGCGAAGCGGCCGTGCCACAGGCCGCCAACGTAGCCACAATGAGAAGGCACGGGGCGCGCCACTGCGACGGGCCGCGCCACAGCTCAGCAGCCGTTCCTGTCCCGGGTGTTCAGGCGTCCAGCCCCAGGCTTCTCCTCCAAGCAGGCATCACAGGCCGTTCCATCCACGTCGCTGTGGTCAGTTGCACGGCAGGCGCAGACCCCTCTGCTATCACCGGGCAGTTAAGTCTTTACTTTAACCGTAAATAAACGGGAGGTTGCGTGAGTAAAAGACGTCACGTCGCTGCCTGATGACGGTGACGTTATCACCGCACATTGCATACTTCACCACGGAGCATGTCCGAGCATCAGTTAGAATCAGGTTAGAATGAGTGTTTACTGTATAACTTCCAGACCGAAGTCAGACGGCCCAGGGAATGCTAACGCCTTTCCGTGTCAAGCTACCCAGTCTTAATACACCACTTCCTGTTCTTAACAAATTTCAAAGTAAAATGCCCTGGCGTTTCTTTTAACTGTGGGAATTAGGAAACAGTGAGACAGTAGACGAAGGTTGGTCGAGGTAGTTTACTTCTATCCATATAAATGTTTACATTCACCGCGGTTAGCAACCAGCAATAACAGACCTAACCCGTAACCGGAAGTACGGTAACCTTAACCCCCGCTCTTAAAGGCACAAGTCTCCTTTGGCGAATGTCTCTCCTAGTGTCTCGATGTGGGTCACCACATAACCATAAATAATACCAAAGCTAAAATAATTAATACAGTGTCACGCTAGTCATGTAACAAGAGGCTGCGAATCCCACTGTTATCAACCAATCAATCAATCAATCAAACAAACCTTTATCGGCAGACGCTTGGTCCATAGATGACACATACACAATTCCAAAAAAAAAAAAAAAAAAAGCACATAAGGGCATAATAAAAGAACAAAGTACATTATAAAAGAGAGTTATACCAGAATTTCCACATATGTGACTGGTATCTCACAGTGCTTAGCCCAAGGTCAGTGAGCAACTTAATAATAACATTCTGAGACACGTTCAATCTACAGATGAACCTGTACCTCAGATCTCTCAGGAGCGCCTGGAAAATGGCCACCCTCGCCTTACAGAACAGGTCGCTAGCACTGCTCCACCTGGGTTTAACGTTAGCCCAGTGAGTGCGCGAGCCAGGCTGCCCGGTCTATCGCCTGGTATATCGTTACTAAGAGAGGAGCTTGTGAAGAACGAACATCCCCACAGTCAAAGCATTTCCCCCAGATATGCATATAAAAACGTTTGTTGCTTTAATAGCCTACAAAAATAAAACGTCCGTTCGTACGTGATGCTAATCCGCTAGCGATGAGCTAACGGTGCGCGTGTACTACTAGGCCTCATCCCATGAGCCACCCCGACCTCCAGGCCTGCACTACCCAGGCTAAGAGCCCATCTCCCGGCCCCACACACCCAGCAGAGCCACCCGACCTCCAGGCAGCATTACATAACAATGAAGCCGCGTGTCTTGTCTATCACGATAGATCTATAATGTGAAGAGCCTGTCCAGCCAATGACGGCTTGAGACTGGCTGCCACAGCCGCCAATCACCCATTTTTATCCCTTTTTATACGTCAAATAACTACTTAAAAAACAAACTGATCAGAAAAATGACCACCTGCACAGGCATTAGCATGATAATGACCATCTAAAAATGATACAAACCACCTTTAAAAAAAAAAAAAAAAAAAAAAAAAAAAAAAAAAAATCATCCGACGTATACTGTGATTATTTCGGTTTTGATTTTCCCATCCACTAACATGAGGAGGCGGGCCTCGTGACCCAACACTGGATTCAACCGCCAGAGCGGCGATCTAACATGCAGCGGCTTCACTGAACCAGTGTGATGCCCAGTTCATCTTATGATGGGTCCATGGTTGCAACTAGCAGTCTATGGTGCACTTGCAAGGCGGTGAAACCACTGTTTTTTCTTTACTTGTTTATTAACCAGGTCTTTATATCCCATGCATTAAGCGTTACATTTCAGCTGTATAGGGTTGCCGCCAGAATGAACCGTTTGCCCCATGGATCTTTCGGTCTGTCCAGAGTGCCCGAGATGCTATGGCACTTCAGCATCAGTGCGTCTCCAGGCCGGGTCCCGTCAATCACCGTGAATCTGCCCAGACTTCCCCATGGGGGGAAAAGATGGTCGCCATCTGAGGACATCATCACCGGCCGGCACCGTATCTTTTCATTCAAATAGCTAGCTACTAATAATGCTTGCATTCCCATGAATTATTGGCTCGTAATTCTGAAATAATTGTCCCTGAAAGGGCTGAGAGCGCTGAAGCTATTATCATAAGAATCTTGCATCGGGTGAATTCTGTCTGCCTCTCCAGCTAGCGATCCTGTCCACGTGTCATATCGTTTATTTTCAGCTCATCAATCTCATCACGTGATGACTGCTGACCCATACAGCATTGCAGCTAAGCCCAAAATCAGGGGAAAGACCGCTCAGGCCCCAGACCGGCCCCCGGCTCCCCTGTTCCTCATCGCACCTCGTCACCACATGACAAGATCCTGGTTCGTCCTGCACCTCGAGCGGACGCTCCAGAAGTGCAACCTCCCGACAAAGAACTTCTCCAGCCACTCCTTCAGGATCGGAGCGGCCACCTCAGCCGCCGTGCAAGGAGCGTCCTCCGCCTCCCTCCAGCAAACGGGCCGCCGGTCTTCATCAGCATTCTCCAGCTACATCCGCCCGGAGCGGGTGGCCATACCGGCGGCCCAAAGGACCCTCCTCCCTTCATCGGCAAGCATGGCAACGAACAGTGTCCCGGACGTCCGTGCCAAATAATGTCTCGTTGGTGGTGGCTCCCCGAAAAGCAGGGTGCCCAGCAAGGCGCAGTAAATCTCCCGGTTATTTTTGGGGGGGGTAACCCCCTCCTCTGTCCCGGCCTGGCTCGAGGCCGCGTCCGTCCGTCGCGTCTCTCTCTCCCCCCGGGGAGAGGCTGCGTGGCGGCGGGCGCGCGTTGAACACCTCTGACTCTGGGTGGCCGATCCGACCGGACGCTGCGGTCCCTCCCGGGGCACTCGTCCCCGTGGCCTGTCCCGACGTCTCCTGGAGTGGGAGCGGCGGGCTTGACACGGGGCGCCTCGGGCAGGGGGCTGTCTGGTAACCGGACGCCATCCGACCTCGGAACCTGAAAATTAGTGCGGCACGGGGAGCGCTCCACTCCTCGTGTCGTGCGCCTCCGGGTGCCCGTTACTCGCTCTCCCCTTCCGGGGGAGGCGGGGGGCTTAATGCGCTTCCTCCCCGCTCCGTCGCACGAGTGCGGCTTGCGGGTGGAGTCGCCCGGGGGTCCCGTCGTCCTACGTCAACCCCGAGAGAGAGCCAGAGAAAGTCAGGGTCAGTCAGAAGGCCAAGTCAGGGGGCCAAGAAGGCCAAGTTAAAATGGTGAGGCGCCAAGGCGGCCAAGTAGGCCAAGCTGGGAAGCGCCAAGTCAGGTAAGGCGCCATGGCGGCCAGGAAGGCCAAGCCGGGAAGCGCCTTAAGTCAGGTAAGGCGCCATGGCGGCCAGGAAGGCCAAGCCGGGAAGCGCCTTAAGTCAGGTAAGGCGCCATGGCGGCCAGGAAGGCCAAGCCGGGAAGCGCCTTAAGTCAGGTAAGCCCGACCGAGTAGGGAGCGCCAGCCGCAAATAGCTGTAAGTCGCTAAAAAGGTTGAAGGCCGGAAAAGTACAATCGCGAGGCGCCAAGGCGGCCAGGTAGGCCAAGCTGGGAAGCGCTATCGCGAGGTGCCCGACCGAGTTGGGAGCGCCAGCCGCAAATAGCTGTAAGTCGCTAAAAAGGTCGAAGGCCGGAAAAGTACAATTTTTGGGGGGGATAGAGAAAGAGAGAGCCGGAGAAAGTCAGGGTAGTTGCGCCAAGGCAGCCAAGTAGGCCAAGCCGGGAAGCGCCAAGCTAAACAAAAAGAGAGAGCCGGAGAAAGTCAGGGTAGTCGCGCCAAGGCAGCCAAGTAGGCCAAGCCGGGAAGCGCCAAGCTAAACATCAATGTACCAAGATCGAAGGCCCGACCGAGTTGGGAGCGCCAGCCGCAAATAACGTAAGTCGCTAAAAAAGGTTGAAGGCCGGAAAAGTACAATCGCGAAGCGCCAAGGCGGCCAGGTAGGCCAAGCTGGGAAGCGCTATCGCGAGGTGCCCGACCGAGTTAGGAGCGCCAGCCGCAAATAGCCGTAAGTCGCAAAAAAGGTCGAAGGCAGGATAAGCACGTACCAAGTAAACATTAACGTATCAAGATCGAAGGCCCGACCGAGTTGGGAGCGCCAGCCGCAAATAGCTGTAAGTCGCTAAAAGGTCGAAGGCCAGAAAAGTACAATCAACTACTGGCGCCTGCAGATCTCAATTAACTTCCGGTAATCAGATCTTCCTTTTGGGGGATCTCCTAGCCCATGCAGGCGCCCTCCTCTGCCTCAAGAGCAGCGCCACTGGCCAATGGAGTCAAGCGCCAAAGCATTTGCCATGCATGCCGATTGCTAAATAAAGTTTGTCTAATCCTACCAACTGGCCTCTCCTGATTGAAGTGAGGTCTCCAGACCATAGTTCAAGCAGAAGGCCACTCGCGCGTAATCCGATCTCAACGTGGTCAAAAATCCTAGTATGACGTCTGCTATGACGTCAAACATGACGTCAGTTAATCCTCATATATATAGCAAGGGTTCTACGTCACCTCTCTCTCTCTGGCCGACCATAGCAGCAGCAGCCCACGGCAGTCCATCTCCCTTGAAGCCGGCCTCCGAAGCGTTGTTTTGCCCCACCCACCTCCCCAGTCCACCACCAACGAGTCTTGACTCCCGATCCCCCACGGGGGGGGGATCTCCTAGCCCATGCAGGCGCCCTCCTCTGCCTCAAGAGCAGCGCCACTGGCCAATGGAGTCAAGCGCCAAAGCATTTGCCATGCATGCCGATTGCTAAATAAAGTTTGTCTAATCCTACCAACTGGCCTCTCCTGATTGAATTGAAGAGATGTTTCTGAAACAAAGAAAGTGGCTGAGAGTGATGAGAGATCTATAAAGTTGGATAAACTAATTATAGAGATGATCGACCGTCGCTGACAACCAACCTTTCACAGTGGTCCAGGATGCTGGGTTTAAATGCCTCATGGCTGCAGCGGAACCACGATATTCACTGAAAAGTGAGAAACATTACCGCACTGTAAAGCTGTATGATCTTCACGCCAAGGTTGTGGAAAAGATAAGAGCCCTCATCCGACCAGAGACTGCTGGCCACCCACTCGCCTTCACTACAGACTGCTGGTCTGGATCAACAGAGACGCTGATGAGTCTAACATGCAGTGACGGCGATAAACCGGGGCAAGGGGGGTCTAAAGCCCCCTCGCAAATTGCTGTAGCCCCAGTTAAGCCCCCTCAGGTGTAATTTGAATAATCTGGAAAATGATTCAGACTGTAAAGCATTATTTTGGAAACAGCTATGAACTTGCAAATCCTCTACATAATAGAATTAAATATAACAATTGTTCTTTGTAGTGTCTGTTTCACATTACAATTTAAAAGCTCATGAACACACCAAACAACATGAACAAGTTTAGAATCTGAAAGGGTAAAATCCGAGGAGCACTTGAAGTTTCTACCTGCTACGTTTTCTGAAAAGAGTTGAGAAACAAAAAGTAAATCCAGATCCTGTCGCCGTCGAGGACGAGGAGGACAAAGAAAAAGAGAGATAATGATGATGATTTGGCTTTTATTGAGGAAAAAACGAGAACCTATTGTATAGTAAGTAACTCTGTCGAAGTCATGAAACTTGATTATTTTCTTAGCACCCTCACAGATTGGTTTAGCCCCGCTTTAGCACCGGTAGAGAACTCATCCTGGCGCCGTGCCTGCTAACATGCCACTTCATCGACAATGAATGGAGCAGAAATCAGGTTGTTTTGAATACAACGGCGATGCATGGATCCCACACCGGGGAGTATATCCGTGAGTCATTCCTTACCATGCTGGAAGATTTGAAAATAACCAAAGACCACGTAGCCAGTGTTGGGGGTACACGTTACAAAGTAACAACGTTACAAAGTAACAACGTTACAAAGTAACGCGTTACTGTAATCACATTCTACTGTAATCACTTCTACTTTTGTCGGTAACGAGTAGTGTAAGGCACTACTGTACCTAAGTTCAGTAATCACTAATCACATTATAGTTACTAATCAAACGCTTAACTCGTTACTTGCGTACTAGCAAGATAAGTATACAGAGAAAAGATCTCTGTTTTAATAGCAGATCCTGTGTCCCATCAGACGGGTCACTTAACTGCACACCAGAATCACTGATGGTGCCAATATTTCAACTTTGTATTAGCATGCAGAACAGCACTATTAGTCGACACATAACTTAGCAGATAACTAACATCATGCATATAGAACAAGAAATAATTTTAACCTCCAAAACACATTGACAAACAAACAATTGACACAAAAACACAGTACCCCAGGGCATGGAACGTCCACTTTCCTCTTTCACTGGTTAAATTTCCCAGAAGGCTTTGCATAACTTTTTACACTCTGTTTTACAATTAAATCAGGCTAAAAAGTGTTAGATAGAAATAATAATATGTAGGCTATTTGAACACAACATGCAATTCTGGAATATCTGAATATTGGACGAAATTAAATGAAATGTAAACTTAAACCATAAGAGAAACCCACATACAGTGATGGGGTCTGTAAATATCCCTCGCAAATACAACATGTTCCGTATGCTCCGTAATAATCTGCCAGCAATCTGCCAAAAAGCGTAACATCTTCTACAACAACTTTTTGTTGCACGGAAGGACAAGAATGTGACACTGCAAACGTTGCCCTGGACAGACATCAAACCTCTCAAAGCATCTGCAGTGTAAACATGCTAACACAAAGCTGGTTGCAGAGCCAAGCTGAGTCACCTGCCTCGACCCCAAGCAAGCAGCAAAAGCTTGCTTTTCACCAGGTAACACCAAAATCAGAGGTGGACAGGCTTGTTGCCTCCTCCTACATGATAGAGGAAATGTTGCCAGTTTCAACAGTAGAATGGAATCGCCATTTTTCAGAAACATATTGGAGCAAAATATAGATGGCAGGGAATGGACAGCCACCATCAGACAGGAAAAGTTTTGCAACCTACCTTATTACGATAGAGATTTGTGCTAATATATGGGCATAATGTAAGGTTTAATGTTGTATTGTTAACTGGCAAATTACGTGACAATGCATCTCAGGCGAAAAGTAATGTTGTGATCGACACATTATGGACTGTACTGTATCATGAGAAATAGGAATGAACATATCATGATTTAACAGGCTCTCTTCTGTGGCTGAGAAACCTCTTTTGAGAGGAGACAAATGGCTTTTGTGGTTGCCCCAGGACGTTTCACACCTCTCAGAGCCTCAAAGGATTCCGGCCATTGTTTTATCTCTAAGGGTAATCAAGCCATAAAACCCCCCTTTCCCTTGCCTCAACTTACAGAATGGGGTGAGCCCACTCAAATAACACAGTGGGCTGGGCATAGCCCAACACACCAAAGACACATGACAGGCCAATGAGAACCCTTCGTGATTTCTACCTTGCAGTAACAAAACTGGTGGAAAACAGTTTTAACTGTGAGTCTCAACTAAGCTTTCGTGCGCAGCGGAAGGGTCTGGAGGAGCCAGGAAGCCAGCTCCCCTCCCCCGCTCGCTGCACCCCCTGCGGCCTGCAACAAAGGCCTGACCAGGGCCTCAGAAGGAACCAGGCCCCAACCAGACAGCAACACCAGAGGTAGAAATCGGCTGAAAGGCCCGCCGTAAGTCCCACGAGACATAGCATGCGTAACTGAGATAGCTCTACTTAATCTCAGTTTAATTTAAGTCGGTTTCGCGTTATAAGTCGCAGGGAAAAACCTCCTTACGCTTCCAGACTTGCCACAGCCTGGCACAACGCCAGCTGTAGATCAAGCTTCCCGACGTCCCACAGCCTGGCACAACGCCAGCTGTTGATCAAGCTTCCAGGCAAGACCGCCTAACCAACGGCTGCAGAAAAGACACACCGTGGCCCCAGTCGCAGAACCAACAGCCGACGAAGGACGCAAAAGACCCACCGTGGCTGGCATCCAGCCACAGCCGCAGCACTCCTTCGACTCAACCAGCAGAGAGACTGCACGTCCACCCCCGGCATCGTCGACCCCCATCAGACGTCCGCTGCATGCTTGCCCAGGCCAGATCGCACGTCGGCCCCGACGTCAACTCAGCCAAACCCACAGCGCACAGGACAGCCGTGCCAACAACGGAACGATTCACTTAGCAGAGTGAATCCGCGTGAGAGTTTATGGTTTAATGGTTCTGGGCAGTTAGAGTTAAAATGCATTACCATGTATGTGTTGATTACAGTATCCTGTATGTTGATGTACCATGTTTGCACACTGTTGAATGATATAGGCAGAGCTGGTGAGCGCCAAGTTCAGCACGAACTTAGCGGCCACCAGTGGGCCACTCTCCTCTCCCTCTCTCCCCCTCCCACTCTCTCGGCTTCCCAGCTGAGCCCGTTCAACCGAAAGGGCTAGGCTTGGAACGGTCTGGAGGTGTTCAGAATGTCTACCCGCAAGAATACAGTTAAGCTGAATTAGAGAGTTTGATCAGTCACTCACACCGAGTGATCCAGGCTAGGCAGGCAGAGTGATCCCTTCCTAAATTCGGCAAAAAACGCCATTTTGAAAAGGAGGCGGTCTGAACACGATCAGCCCGCCCCTCAGCCAATCCTGGGGTGACATAAGACACTCCACCTTCTCCTACCTCCTCCTCTCTCTCTCACATACACACACACACACACACACACACAAGTGCTAATTAACACCCACATACTCACATACCCACACACCCAGGCCTGCCAGCCAGGCAGACTTAAAGCACACACACACACACACACACACACACACACAATTGATAATGTTTGTTCACATTAGGTATTAGCTATAGATGTGGTAGAGTATTAGTCATAAAAGTAAATGTGATGAACTGATATTTTAATCATTATGTTAATGTCAATTGATATTGTGATTTATTAAATCTTTTTATTACATAATGCTATGAATCTTGGTGGTTATTCATGAGGTATTTTATCTGTGGAAATCTGTGACAGAAGCTTACGAACTTTGACCTTCAATTAACTGTACAATGTACACTATATCATTATGAGACTGATATGACAATTTGGTTTGGTGTCTAAACTAGTCATAACTGACTTTTAGACAGGTCTGTAGCCTTAACTACAGTGGTGCCCCGAATCTTACAGAGAATACAATATTTTCTGTCAAATCTAATAAATTTATGAATATTAATAATTCATAATTATTAATAATCATATTTCATAACCAAACCAGCTCCTGCGAGCACAACATAAATGGTGCCCCGTGTGAGGCTTCTAATATCAGTATTTCCACAGATATGATATGCATGAATAATAAAAATTCATAATTTTTTGAAAAATCAAAGTTTTTCAAATTTTTCCAAAATCAGGTTTTCTATAGCGCTTTGCCAAGCAAATCACATGCGTCAGAAGACACTAAAGGAACTCTAATCATAAAATATGGAATCTTCCCATAATCTTAACACAAGTTAGGATTTGTATTGAATATTTCTGAGCAAAACAGTCCCAAAGACAACAGCTCAGTTTAAAATCCTTGATTCCATTTTTATGTTAGAAACCACAGTTAACAAACTGTTTTCCACTGTGCCTTCAACCTAAAATTATGAGAGATAGCAATGTTCCATCTATCAGAGAGTGACTCTAACAGAGAGTAAATAAACAGTGCTGCGCATTTTTAAGTGGAACCTTTGATGCTAATTTGAAAGCCACACCGGCAAGGGTGGGGGGAAGTCAGGCAGCCCCCCCTCACATTAGCATTCAAAAACATTCACCCTGGTCTCCTCCAGAGCCAGAGACAAAGTGTAAACAAAGCCCTGTGACCACCAGTCACAGTGAATTTGCATGCGAAAGAAAGGCAGGCACACCCTGCACTTGATGACACTGACAGCAGACACCAGCCGAGTGACAGCTGACAGATGTCAAACTAACTGCATGCAATTGGCAGCTAACTCACAGAGAGACTGTCACATTTGGGCCATTCTTTAATTAGGATTAGTAACTGTGGGCATTGACGGCATTTGATGCCATAGCAACACGGTGAGTGCACACACCTTTTGCTTAAAATTGACAGCAGTAAAACAGCTGCTTGACTCATCGCAATGAGTCTGCGCTGCCACAAGATGGTCAGCGCTGAAACTTTCTTTAAGATGCCCGCCACCGACTTGCAAGCGGTAGCCGCCTCTCTCATCTGCCCGCCCACAGGAGGAGCAGATGAATTTAGCATTGTAATGCTAACACTAGCGGTCCTAATAATTCCATTGGGAATTATTTTCTTTCTGCAAAATCGCAGATTCCAGGTGCAGGACGCTGCGCATCAGCGGCAGACCACTGTCTACCAGACGCAGATAGGCAGACTGCGCAACAGCTGTCAAGCTACGCTGCAGGCCAACCTGGGTCTGCATCGACAAGCCCAGGTCTGCCAAACAGAATTAGCCCGACTGCGTACCGAAGTTTCCCGGCTGCAACAGAGCCAAAAGGGCATGCAGACCGGATCCACGGCGGCCCTCGGACCCAGAACGGTCCCCCTCTCGGGTCGCACTGCTCCACCAACCACCCGAGCAGTGATCGCACGGCTAAACGCGAGAACGGCCAAGCAGCAAGAGCACCAGAAGGCCGTAAGGGCCATAGCCCCGCCGGCACCGGAGGCTGACACGCCTCCTAGGGCTAGACCAACCCCCGACTCGAATCAGACCCCCGCACACCACTTAGCGCCCGCGCTGGCAAGCAGCCGCGCTGCTAGACATCGTGACACCACACCGCGAAAGGGGGGAGACCACTCTCACAACGAGCAAACTGATTCAGGCTATTCAGCCCAGCAGTCGTCATCCGATTCCGAGCTCGACGTTCATGCTCCTGACATACCAGTCAGTCATTCATCCGAGCAACCTACGTATAGAATCAGACGTTATTCACGCTTTCATCCAGCTCTGACTTCCACCTCAGAGCACAAACCGCTGACAGTCAAACGACTTGACAGCGCCACTTCCGGTTATGACAAAACGATCCACACTGCAACCCCCTGCAGGGAGGAACGTGTGTCTTACCGACTTCACATTTACCACGCCCGTGGCGAGTCGATCGACTACCGCCCTGTGCATTATAAACCGTCATTTGCTCAGGCCACCAGCGGGTGCGCTGATGAGTCAGATTCAGTCACTAAGTTCCGGCAGATCCACTCCGCTTCCCAAACAGAGAGCGTGACTATGATGAGCAGGGAAAACAAACAGCATTCACAGCTGGACACAGACCAACTGCCCAGTTATGCTAACCTGTCATCCAGAGAGGATCCTGCTAGGTCTTTTTCACAAGAGGCTATCCAGCCTCACTCGTTTTCTAGCTCCTGTCCACCAAGGAAACAGGAAGTCAGCTCTTCGACACCTTCCCCCGAAAGGCGGGACCCCCGGCATGATGACATTAGTCGCGCTTTGGTGCCCGATCGGGCAAACGGCCACTCCGTCTTGCAGCCTCCACTGCCAAAACAGAGTGAGTCAGAACTCTCTCTCCGAGAAGCAGAATCACGCTATCACTTACTGGAGTCAATAGCCAACGACATCGATTTGTTTGATCCCGCCAGTCACGAGGTACACTTGACCGATTATCTCAACGAAGTCGAACGTGGTTCGCAGGCTCTGCCACACGCCTCGCCGCGAGAGAAAGCTCAACTGATATGGAGCACGAGCTCAAAGCACGTGCGTGCGTTTATCCAAACTAGAGCTGCAACTATCGATTCTTTTAGTAATCGAGTATTCTACCGAATAATCCATCGATTAATCGAGTAATCGGATAAGAACCCTTTTTTGTGTTTTCAAAGGCTTATCGTAAATATACACCAAAAAATAAGATAAATCTCTTCAAATAAACAACTACATTAGTTTCTTTCTTAGAAAAAACAACATTTTTATTTTTAAATTGCATAGAACTGGCAGTGGCACCATTCATCTTTTCAACCTGACGTTTGAGTTCTTCCAGTGTACAGCAACCGTTAAATAATATGAATGAATGGCTTACTAGCTAGTTTACATCCTTCATTTACCTTACAGCTGCATGACACACACACTCTTTCTCTCTCACACACACTCACTCTCTCTTTCTCTCTCACACACCAACAGGCTAGTGTGATCACACACACACACACACACACACACACACACACACACACACACACACACACACACACACACACAAAACGCTGTTAAATTAGCCGCTAACGTTAATAGGTTGAGCTTTGTATTTCTCACAGAAAACGCTCCAAACTTCTCAGAGAGAGCGGTCGGTATTCACTAAAGCCTTCATATCTCAGGCTCTGTAGTACATAGAAACATAAAATAAAAAGCATTTGAGAGCTTAACCCTCTGGCTTTTCGTATTATATTTGCTCTAATGTTAATTTAAAAAAAAAGATCTTAAACCCAAAAAAATAAAAATAAAAATATTCTAATGCATTTTAAGAAATGTTAATAAAGATTACGGCAAATGTAACCCTTCCAAATAAAAAGCCACGGGTTTAAGCTGTCAAATGCTTTTTATTTCATGTTGATAGCTACTATACAGGCTGAGGAAATACTTTCTGTTAAACCCTTGACAATTACTGCAGCAACGTTAGCGTTAACGCGTTAACGTTAACGATCTCTGTTTTGCAGTCGTTGTGAAGACAGTGAAAAGCCCCGTTATCTAACAACTACAACGGCAGTGAAACAACTTATCCAGCTAACGCTAGCTAATTAAATAACGTTACCTGATGTTGTAGTCGATGCCTCTCTCAACGTTACAGCTGCTGCTAACGTTACCTGCGGTGCGCTGCCTGCTTCATTCACCCTCAGCCTATCTAGTAATACGTTACAGTCTTCAGCATTTAGCTACTGTAAATATATCTTGTGTTTGACCATGCTTCCTCAAGTTTGAGGTGTTTCCCTGGCCAGCTTTGCAATTCACATCACAAATGTTGCAACCAGTGTTGTCTGAGTCTATCTTGGGAAAGTGTAGCCACATTTTCGGGTGGACCCGTTTGTTGATGTTTTCAGGTAGAGTGACATACTGACGTAACGCGCTCTCGCGTGTTGCCTTAAGGTTCCGTCGGAATTTTTATTTTACCCACTCTCTTCTATTACTCAGATGCGTGTCGAGGCGAATCATTTTGGCCTCGATCAATTTAATTATTCGAGTTATTCGAGGTACTCGAGGAATCGTGACAGCTCTAATCCAAACGCAACCTTCCCATATCAGAGATGACTTTGACAAGCTTCGCGAAGCCTTGGGCGAAGAGTACATCCTTACCCAGTCGTCAGCGGCGGGGAGGAACGCGGCCTTACACGTCAAACAGAATTACCAGGAACATCCTAGGGATTACTTTAGACGCTTGAAGAAGATATATAGTCAAGGTAGAAATGGCCCGGATCAAGAAGACGTGCCACGTCTCAAGGAACTCTTCCTAGACGGTCTGCATGACTCGGTGCGCCCATCCGTAGCCCTAGACGCACGTTGGTATGACCAAAGCATGCGCACGGTCCTCAAAACCGCCTCAATAGCGTGGGAGGTGGAAACCGAAGCAAAAAGCAGAAATGGCCAGTTTCAACCCACCAACCGCGTGTGTGTGGACCCAGAGACGGTACCACACACATGCTCACCACGCAGGCCAGACCACCCGGTTCTGCAGAACCGAGCCAAGGGGGGTAGTTGCTGCCCAAAGAGACATCACAGTCGCGCCACAGGGCGCGAACGGCGTGAGTCTCCTCAGCACACTAGGCCCTCCACCCAATTAGACATCCGAACGGGCGCCAGACGCCTGACGGGCAGGGTCGGCATTCAAGACACCAGAGGATGTCATTCCCACCAGAGGAAATGACATCAAACTCGGTGAAGGGCGGGTGACTGGCTGCAGCCATCCTGTCACCCCTGACAGTCACCTGTCACTCGGCTCTCACCCTTATCTCTATGTAGGCTAGAGGCAGTCCACATCAAAATAGGACAGAGCTTGGCACATAGCTACATAAACACGGAGACTCATGCACAAACACTGCTGGAATGCAGCACACATTCAAAATCACACCCTGTCACCCTCTCTCTCCTTCTCTCCTCCTGCCCTTCCCTGTTTACCATGTTGATTTTGAAATGATGTTGTGTATGTGACCTTAAGGTTGTATTATCTATATGGTAATGAGTCTAGGTATGGTTAGGAGTCTGCCCAGAACCAAACCTGAACTATGAACTGCCTAGACAGAATATGACACTTTGATCCCACAGAACAGATGGACATGGTGACCAAAAGGTACCACAAAACTGACTGTACAGCCCTTCATCCTCGCCCGCGGACCGCAGGTCGACAGCAGTCCACAGACGAGGAGGGGGGATGTTGTGATCGACACATTATGGACTGTACTGTATCATGAGAAATAGGAATGAACATATCATGATTTAACAGGCTCTCTTCTGTGGCTGAGAAACCTCTTTTGAGAGGAGACAAATGGCTTTTGTGGTTGCCCCAGGACGTTTCACACCTCTCAGAGCCTCAAAGGATTCCGGCCATTGTTTTATCTCTAAGGGTAATCAAGCCATAAAACCCCCCTTTCCCTTGCCTCAACTTACAGAATGGGGTGAGCCCACTCAAATAACACAGTGGGCTGGGCATAGCCCAACACACCAAAGACACATGACAGGCCAATGAGAACCCTTCGTGATTTCTACCTTGCAGTAACAAAACTGGTGGAAAACAGTTTTAACTGTGAGTCTCAACTAAGCTTTCGTGCGCAGCGGAAGGGTCTGGAGGAGCCAGGAAGCCAGCTCCCCTCCCCCGCTCGCTGCACCCCCTGCGGCCTGCAACAAAGGCCTGACCAGGGCCTCAGAAGGAACCAGGCCCCAACCAGACAGCAACACCAGAGGTAGAAATCGGCTGAAAGGCCCGCCGTAAGTCCCACGAGACATAGCATGCGTAACTGAGATAGCTCTACTTAATCTCAGTTTAATTTAAGTCGGTTTAGCGTTATAAGTCGCAGGGAAAAACCTCCTTACGCTTCCAGACTTGCCACAGCCTGGCACAACGCCAGCTGTAGATCAAGCTTCCCGACGTCCCACAGCCTGGCACAACGCCAGCTGTTGATCAAGCTTCCAGGCAAGACCGCCTAACCAACGGCTGCAGAAAAGACACACCGTGGCCCCAGTCGCAGAACCAACAGCCGACGAAGGACGCAAAAGACCCACCGTGGCTGGCATCCAGCCACAGCCGCAGCACTCCTTCGACTCAACCAGCAGAGAGACTGCACGTCCACCCCCGGCATCGTCGACCCCCATCAGACGTCCGCTGCATGCTTGCCCAGGCCAGATCGCACGTCGGCCCCGACGTCAACTCAGCCAAACCCACAGCGCACAGGACAGCCGTGCCAACAACGGAACGATTCACTTAGCAGAGTGAATCCGCGTGAGAGTTTATGGTTTAATGGTTCTGGGCAGTTAGAGTTCAAATGCATTACCATGTATGTGTTGATTACAGTATCCTGTATGTTGATGTACCATGTTTGCACACTGTTGAATGATATAGGCAGAGCTGGTGAGCGCCAAGTTCAGCACGAACTTAGCGGCCACCAGTGGGCCACTCTCCTCTCCCTCTCTCCCCCTCCCACTCTCTCGGCTTCCCAGCTGAGCCCGTTCAACCGAAAGGGCTAGGCTTGGAACGGTCTGGAGGTGTTCAGAATGTCTACCCGCAAGAATACAGTTAAGCTGAATTAGAGAGTTTGATCAGTCACTCACACCGAGTGATCCAGGCTAGGCAGGCAGAGTGATCCCTTCCTAAATTCGGCAAAAACCGCCATTTTGAAAAGGAGGCGGTCTGAACACGATCAGCCCGCCCCTCAGCCAATCCTGGGGTGACATAAGACACTCCACCTTCTCCTACCTCCTCCTCTCTCTCTCACATACACACACACACACACACACAAGTGCTAATTAACACCCACATACTCACATACCCACACACCCAGGCCTGCCAGCCAGGCAGACTTAAAGCACACACACACACACACACACACACACACACACAATTGATAATGTTTGTTCACATTAGGTATTAGCTATAGATGTGGTAGAGTATTAGTCATAAAAGTAAATGTGATGAACTGATATTTTAATCATTATGTTAATGTCAATTGATATTGTGATTTATTAAATCTTTTTATTACATAATGCTATGAATCTTGGTGGTTATTCATGAGGTATTTTATCTGTGGAAATCTGTGACAGAAGCTTACGAACTTTGACCTTCAATTAACTGTACAATGTACACTATATCATTATGAGACTGATATGACAATTTGGTTTGGTGTCTAAACTAGTCATAACTGACTTTTAGACAGGTCTGTAGCCTTAACTACAGTGGTGCCCCGAATCTTACAGAGAATACAATATTTTCTGTCAAATCTAATAAATTTATGAATATTAATAATTCATAATTATTAATAATCATATTTCATAACCAAACCAGCTCCTGCGAGCACAACAGTAATGTAACGAGTAGTGTAACGAATTACTTTCTCCAGGCAGTAATCAAGTAAAGTAAGGCATTACTTTTTTTGAAAGTAATGTCTAATGTGTAATACATTACTTTTTTGAGTAATGGACCCCAACTCTGCGCGTAGCACTTGTGCTTCGAGACAGTGGAGCAAATATGGTGAAAGGAATGAGGCTCGCTGAAGTTCCAGACCTCAGCTGCACAGCGCACTCATTGCAACTTGTAGTGAATGATGGTCTGTCAAGTCAAAGAGCCGTCATAGATGTCCTAGTGATACTAAAGAAGTGTGTCACCCATTTCCACCACTCTATCCTTGCCAAGAAGCATTTGAGTGACATCCAGAAGGCCATGGGCCTGCCACAACACCAACTAACCCAGGCAGTTCCAACAAGGTGGAACTCGACGCTCCACATGCTGCAAAGAGTTCTTGAGCAAAAACGTGCTCTTAACATCTACGTTGGCGACTACGGAGGATTTCCGTCTCCTACTGTTCACCAGCGGGATTATTGTGTCCAATCTGGTGGAAACGCTCCTCCCAATCGAGGAAGTGACACTAGAGGTGAGCCATAACAAGTCATCAGCTTCCTGCATCATTCCCTGTCTGACCATGAAGATGCTACTTGAAGATGAAGGGCCCACGACTCAAGGCATCAGAACGCTCAGGCAAGTCATGAGGGAGAGCCTGATCAAGCGTTTCTCAAAAAGACTGTGGTGCTGGCATGCCTCACTTAAATTTGTAGGAATTGAAAAAGTGTCCCTCCCATCTAGGGGAGGGGACATCAAAAAACTCCTGCTACAGAGAGAATCCTATTGGATTTTCTCATTGAATTCAATGGAAGCGTATGGTCTAAAATTTTGATAGTCTAGAATTAAATTCATTTTTGTAATGTGGGTGGTGTATACAGCTATTTTTGTATTTTTGTGTTTCAATCATGAGAGACCAGAGGGTAGAGTTTTAACCAGCAAGCTTTATTCAAGTATGGCAGAGCGATAAGATCTATGGCATGGGACGGTATGGCAACTAATTCTGATGGCATGGCAGCATGGCGACTAGTTCTTTGGCGTAATGACTCCGCGCTAAGATGCCTCTCTTCTTGCGGTGAGAGAGGGCATCTGCGGTCGAAATGCAGCTTTCAGAGAATGGGATGCGATCAGCTCGGGTACCGCGACCAGAAGATCAGGGAAAGAGGACGATGACCCACAGAGCATGGCTATAAATACTGCTACGTCATAGCCTTGGCACTGACGACATTATCAGCGTCATATAGGCAAGTGCGTCACGCGGACGTCACGCTGGGATTACACTTGTGCTCGTCACACTAGGATTACATGAGGTGGGTGAGGTCACTAGGATTGCGCGTGGTGCGAGGCAGCGTGTCTGGTCTTCATCTTGAAACTAGGTCGAGACCACCATTACTGTATCTCCTGCTTCATCACTGTTGGTCTTAATATGAATTTCTTTTCATTTTTATAGTCTATGGGTACATACAGGTTTGTATGTTTTTGATTGCCCTCTGAACCCCCCCCCCCCTTTTTTTTTTTCTGGGATGGTAATTACCGCCATCTCCTGGGCAGTTTTCTCCCCAAACTGCTGATCTATCTTTCTGTCTATCACCATTGTTGAATCTTCTTGCTAAATCTGAGACATTTGTTTTTGGGGTTACATTAATGTAGGGCGTTGCTGCCTGATTATTCCTTTAAAACTAATAATATAAATATTGTCTTTTTCATCATTATGTAATATGGGTCTTTTCATGGACTCTTGTCCATTTACTCCCAACTCCATATATATCCCATATCCTATACATATAAAATATAGCTATGTTTTATGTAGACATGAATTGTCACATCTTAATGTTTTCAGCCTACTGGCATATGCGTTCTTGTTCTTTTCTTATAATGTTAATTAATTGATTGATTGAGCTGTTCATTGAGGGGCAGGCCGTTCTGTCACATGGCCTGCTACAAAGGTGTTTGTGATCTCCACTTTGTGAATGAACCTGCTGAAGCACGTCTGCAAAACGCGTTGTTCTCAATAAATCTTATAATAAGTATTTTTTTGTTTACAAATTTTCGTCATCATCTTTGGAGTCTGCGGTCTACATTATGGACTTGTTCCTGATTAGCTGCCGTTTTATTTAGTTCCTTGGATTTATCTTGCTGTGACCTGCACCTCCCTTTGGATGTGCACTAGTAACTTTCTTATTGATATATATAGGCATACTGTATATATATATATATTACACACACACACACACACACACACACACACACACACACACACACACACACACACACACACATTATACATATATATATATACATATATATATTTTGAAGGTAGGTTATATTTTGAAGGTAGGTAGAGCTTTTTTCCGCATGTTGTTAGAGGGGGGCCAGGGGAGGACGAGGAGAACATGCAGACTCCACACAGAAAGGCCCTTTTTGATGACCCCACCTGGGCCGTAGCCACTGAGGACATGGGAATGGGAAACACTCTCAGCGCTCACAGCGTCCCAGGCGGGAATCGAACCCAGGACCTTCTTGCTGTGAGGCATATATATATATATATATATACATATAAAATAACAACGGAAGGGGGAATCGAAAATTATATTTTGTTTCCTGTTATTTTTTGTTTTTGCTCCAACTGAAATGTTTTATGGTCACTCATGATTCAGTAGGCCATTGGTTAGCTTGGTTCCAGCCTTAAAACTCGTTATATATAAGGATTTTTCGAAATGTCTATATGGAGAAAATGAATGGGGAACTCTCTTCCGGGGCAAGAAATGTCATGTGACTGTTCAGCAGTATACCCCCGTTCAAGTCACCAAAAACACACATTCCAACAGCGCCAAAAAGCTCTATGTACATGTTGTGACTCGTGTCTCCGCACGATGAAATAATAATCCAAAATGTGGAGAAACGGTCATTTTCAAAGGTAAATAGATAGCCGGAACTACTTTCCAAACATGGCCGCCAGACGCAGTGATTTCACACAGTGCCTCAAACAAACAAAGAGTAACCGAACTAACAGAGTATAACCGAAGTGACTTCCTCGTTTGCCATGTAGGCGCTTGTATACAGCACCTCATGGCAAACGAGGAAGTAACTTGAGTTACTCTTTCTTAGTTTGTTTTAATCTTTATTAGATCTCGGCATGTGGATTTACTTCGAAAATGGCCGTTTCCTGGATTATTTCATCGCGTGGTGAGTACACGAGTCACAACCGGTCACAACATCTGTAATTAGAAAAGCGCTATGTCATATGCAGTATTATTATTATTATTATGTATGGGCAATATGGCAAATAGGCAAATCTCTCACAAAGTTGGCCTATCCCTTTAAAGACCGCAGATCACGCAAATTGACGATGGACACTGACATATTTAAGCCCCTGCTTTCTTAGCAGAACATCCTGCATGAAACTTGACAGAGGACTTTTTGGGAATGTACTCAATACGCCTTGGTGGTTCATATCAACCAATCCATCATCATCTTCTCCATCCCACTTCCTTCATTAGAACTCACAACTACAGCACCGTATGTAGGTCATATGTCTGATGATGTCAAGGCAGAAATTGTCTAAACTTTAATTTCAAGTTTAAATTTTTTGACGAATGGTCAAGAGGGTTCTTCAGCTTTGGTTTTCTATATGGAAATTATTTATTTGATTATGTGTCATTATCCTTTGAGTATGTGTGTGTGTGTGTGTGTGTGGGGGGGGGGGGGGGGATGCAGAAGCAGAATGTTTAAATTTGTAGTAGAATATGTAGAATTTGTTGTAGATAGTTGTTTGAATATCTTACTGATTGCTTCTAAGCAATGGCCTTTGCTTGACCCTTTGCTCCATCTCAGACCATTCACTCCCATTACAGTATGTGCTGGAGTACAACTTGAGGTCCTCAGCGGCAGCTCAGGTCCTTCGAACTGCTCCATAAAAAAGACGTAACATCAGCATAAGGCTTTTGGATCAATCAGATAGCTTTTGGCTATCGTGAAGAAAATCACCACTAAAAAAGGACAGACAAGTAAGGATTTTACAGCACAATGGCACAAAATGACAAATACCAATGATTCAATGTTTACTTCACCAAAAACTGAGATTTCCTACTTTGGAAACTCACTTGCTGGCCAGCAAATGTGCACTAATGGGGGCCCATTGAAATTTCAAGTCCCGTCTTCACCCAATGCTTCTGCTGGAGCTCTGGCCTAATTAGCTGGCTTAACTCATCTCTATTATGAAAATGTGACATTGTGGTTTGTGTCAAGTACGGGCCAGCGCAGGTCAAGAGGATGGGAGGGATGGGAGTTGTGGGACTGTGCCAGGAGCTTCTGTAGGAGGAGACCATTTCTGCTGATGCTGTCATTCCTACAGAGGTCATACTGTAGATGCCCCTTTAAAACAAACCTTACATTTTGTATTCTGGTTATGGAGTTGCTTTGCCTGCGTTTGCTTTATGCCTTGTTTTATTTACTGTGCTTCAGTTTTATGTTTGTAAAGCAATTTGTTGTCGTAAAATGGTTATATTAATAATATACTATTTATTATTACATCTAGCGTGCCACAATTCTGCTGAAGCATACAGCCCGGCGTGATAGCACACGAGTGGATGATTGACTTGTGGGTGTAGAATGGAGAGATAAATTACCACATATTCTTTTTAGTCATCCTGTCAGTGATGGGTGAGAGAAGGAGCCTTCAGCCGAAAACAAAATGATTATACCGCTTCCTTTGTGAAATGGAGTGATTTGCCACATCACACAGCAATCATCTGGCATTTTGATATAGACCCCCACAAGATATTTGGTTTGTCTGCGGGCCTCGGCAAATACCTGCCAATCAAAACAACGTGGAGGCAATACGCAGGTTTGGAAGGGGGTGGAATCTGAAACAGCTGGTACCTTGTTATACAGCACACAGAGATATGTAGCCTATAGTGTGTTTGCTTGTGGGTGAAGATGTGTTCCGAAGGGAAAAAAACACTGTGTCCTTTTTGGCGCCTTGGAACAGGCATTTGAAATGCAGATGACAACGGCACATATTTGCAAATTGCAGTCTGTGGGGAATACTTGGCATCAGTGAAGCTGAAACCGCACCAGAACTTGGAAAAAAACACGTTTCCATAATGCACTGAGAAAAATCATTATACTGCATTTGAATCGTTTTCTTTGTATAGAATAAACAGATGTATATTATATTTCAATTCTCTCAAGTATAGTTTTTACGGCGTGGCCACCAGGCTGAGCCATCGAGAAGAGGGTCTGGTCTGTCCATGTCTGTCTGTATGTCCCCAAGAAATTAGACAAATCACAGCTTGCGCTGCTACATGCATGACATCACTGATGAGGTCATAAATCACTGATGTCATACAGCTCTAGATGGCTTGGCCTGGTGGCCAGGTCACTACTACAGAGTACTGCAGGGATGACGTACTTTTGTAGACTTAACCAGAAATCGCCACCATTTTGGTTCGTCAGTGGAAAAGTCTATAATGGGGTTTTAGAATGGGGATTTCACTTAAATGCATCAAATAAGGTCTGTGTTTCAGAAAAGTTTATGGGAATGCAAATTTGGGTTCAGCAGGGATAATCTTCACAAACCAGACTTTTCCAAGACTTTTGGAACCTAAATGTGTTCTTTTAAAATGTGATTTTTACAAAATGCTTCAAAAGTCTTAAAAGTGATTAATGTTTGTGAAGATTATCCTGCTGAACCCAAATTCGGGTTCCATAAACTTTTGTTAACCACAGACCTTATTTTATGCATTTAAGTGAAATCCCCATTCTAAAACCCCATTCTCTTTTCCCATGACAAACCCGGAAGTACAGTACCTTATGTTCAGACGTGGGGGTGGGCCAAATTCTTCCGGGTCGTGTTAACACTTCCGGCGGTCACGGCGCGAAATATAAAAGAACGTCGAGGAAGAGAGTTGTTTTTGTAGCGGACAGTGCAGGGGGTAAAACAAAGAACGTAGCCTACTACGTTGAGCTCGGTACACAGCAAGCAAGCGGAGTATCCACTGTTAGCCAGGTCAGATAACGTTATGGTCGACAATGACGAGCACTTTCTTGTAAAACATACCTGGACTCCAACAAAGAAAGCTTCAGATTGTTTTCTCTCCTCCGAGCCACTTACGTCTATAAGACCCGCAGACGTTAATGTAATTCCCTGGAATGCGAGAATTAACGAGCCAGTTACATGGCGTTGCACACGGCTGGTGATCATTACAGTAAATGCTGGTGATTGGATGGCAGACTGATGGAGCCGGCTTTAAAGAGGCTTAAGGAGGCTGTCCCGAGGCCTCCTCACTATCTCCTTCCCACCTCCCAACCAGACTGTGCCACAACTGGAGCTAGCAGTTGCTGATTCTTTGTTAGCTTAGCCTCCAGTACTTGTATTTGTAAATATAACTACTTTATCTTTATCAATAACTAATGCAGTCCTCATGACAGCCATGTAGGGGTGTGAAGCCCTGATTTCCTTAGTTCGTTTTCTCCTGTGTTTTGTATTAGTTTAGTTAGATAAGTTACCTATTGTTTCTTTTGGGGTTTACTTTGTTTGACAGGTAATCTGCTTATCTCTTAAATAGATCTCTTACATTTATTCTGGTTATTGTTTTGGGTTGTGCTCACCCTGATGCCTAATGCTGTCATATAAGTTTAATTAAAAACAACTCTGTTGTTGGATGCACCATCGTGGTCTGGTCATCCTTGGGAGAGGGGAAAGGGGGGAGTCACTTTTTTATGATATGTTTGGTATAGGCTGGGCATAACATAAATGAATCACAAATCACTGATGATGTCATGCACATTTCAATCCATATCTGATTTGTGTCACTTGTGTTCATGATCTACACCAAAATTTTTACATTTTCAATTAGACCTCATTGTCAACATCAATACTGCAAAGTAACTGACAGGCCATTGCACAGCAAAATTGTCATGCTGGAACTTCCAGTTAACCTCCCCAAGATGTGTGGAAGTAACAGTGTTACAGTATCTCAAGGTTGATATCTCAAGATCCCCGTAACTGATCAATAATTCCACAGAAATGACAGTGACATGGGAATGCTGTTAATTATTCAGTAGCATTCTGTATCTATTCCCCACTGGTGTTTAGTATTAGTCTATCCAGGCAGGGAAAGGCATTTATCCTTGTCTCGTCCAGTCTACACAAGGACAAAAAAAATTATATCTGGGGACTTGCATTGCAGATTAAACAGAATATTGTATCTGCTGCATATAATGAAGTGAAACAGCTGCAATATCCATAGTTAGCCTACCTCTTCTGTGGGTTGTAGCTCCGACTGAGCAATATGAATGGCTGCCAATCACTCAGGCCATTATTTGAAAAAAGAAGAAAAAAAATCCTGGGTGCCACATGACTTCACCTCTATTATTACTGGGTTACATTTTACGGTAAAATAAATAAATAAATTAAACAAATCCATTGGCACTGAAGCCCTTGATACAGTATGGTACTGTATGGAGTATTGCTCGCTTTGACTTGATTTGCAATGCAGATACATTTTGATGAGTGCCAGCCTGGAAAATGAAGAAAAGAGTCTACTAGGAATTTAAACCAGCCAACTTAACTTGGGAGGCAAGAAATGAGATGATCACCACAAGACTGTTAGCGTGGGCTGTGGACTGCTCTACCAAATTGTCTGCATGCCTGTTGATTCGCTGAGTTATGCAGAATACTATGCCACTATGCAAACTTCATAACATGCGGGGGTAGACGTATTCATACTGTATTAGTATACCGCAGGCTCGGAGCTGGATCGAACAGGTATTTAAACCAAAACGTTAGCCTTGGTGCATTATGAACGTTGTGGCGCTTGAGGTAGCTCATAACACATTACTCGGGGCAGGGTTCCTACACATTTTCAATAAGAAAAAAAGCCATACTTTTTCCAGAGCTTGATTTGTTTTGAATATTTTGTCTGGTGTGCAATATGATTTGCGCAGACATATTGCCCTTGACTAGATCAAACCACTGTATCAAAGTATGTGAGATGATTGGCAGGGTTCCTACACACATTCCATTTTGAGATTCCAGATTTTTCCCAGATCCTACTGTATGTTCTTGACTGGATTTGAGTTTGGTCAGTATTTGATATACTGTAATGCATGCTGACAGCGGCTGGGTAATAAGAGATTCCCTCTATCTAAACATTATTCTTCACATCAACAAAAACTACAACATCATAAAAGCTAGAACTATGTGTGTATTGGACCTGATCGAAAACATTTTCCATACTTTTCCATACTTTTTTTCCCCAAATTCTCAAGCTATTCAATACCTAAATGATTTTTTTCCCTTAAAATTTTCCTGACCTGTGTAGAAAGGGGGGAGATGAGCTGGCAGAGCAGTGATATAACTGCTTACACCACAGGGTGCTGTCACAGAATATAATCTGCCACACGGACGGCTGCAATCTGAATCAGCCCAGATCTTCAGCGAGGTTCGCTCCGACTTGTAGCTTGGCACCGGCCGCGAGGACAAAAAAAGAGTGCAGACGGAGATCTGAAAGCATCATCAGTCAGTATCAAAACTGACGCAAACAGGAAGACATACTGCATCCTGACTTGACAGAACTGAAAAATCACAAAGAGAGAGAGAGGCTGGGTGCGAGACAGCCTGAGTGTGATGGCTACAAAGCCTGATGGTCCTTTATGATTGTAGAAAACGGTCTGTAATGGCCCACCATCAGGCCCGTTCTTGGGGCAATTGATGCCCACGAACCAACGCGCCAACGACGTAATGACACCGCCGTGACATCATCAATGATGACGTCAGAGTTCACCTGTGAGGTCATCGGCGATGTCAGGCGGTCTAGGCTGACTGTGATGGCAGACGGGACTTTACGGGGTCACCGATGATGTCATAGCTCCCTGGACGTTGTGAAATCACCAACGATGTCATACACCAAATGTGGGGGGTTATATAACAAGGTGTTCTGTGACGCTGTATTCCTCTTCTTCATGATGTCTTCCTCTCCTTCAACCGGATCCGAGGACCGACATCTCTGTGGTTCTGACCGATCACTCTTGGTCACTGGCTGCCTTACAACCAGCCAGGTCCCGGTCACTGGCTGCCTTACAACCAGCCAGGTCCTGGTGACTGGCTGCCTTACAACCAGCCAGGTCACGAGTGGTTTCCTACTTCATATGTCTTACCTTCCTTCAACCGCGTCCGAGGACCGACATCTCTGTGATTCTAACCGATCACGGCCCGTGAGCCCTCAACTACGATCCAGCACACTACACACTTCACCCAAGGCAAGCCCACAAGCTTCCTTACAATGATCCTTCATTAAAAAGGTGGGAAAATGTCTTTGCAAGCTGTCACTGTCAGTGCTCTAGTCACAGCCCAGTCGCCTGACACGCACGCACGACTTACACTTCAATATTTGTTCATGCCATGATGTACAAATAATATCAGCATAACCTACTTGTTTCTTAACAATTTGAGGTCTGCTTGATATCTATTTTTTTGTCAAGGATATGTCTGATTGTGAATATGAAAGTATTTTCACTCTCCCCAATGTTATCTCACTATCAACAGGCCACAATTCTACTAATTGTTTCGATTTTATCGACCCTTGGTATTAAAACGTTTAGAAAGACCTGATCTAAATGTACACTGGGTGAAAATCCCAAGAGAGATGTCACTGATGGACTTATATTTATTTTAATTCTAGAAGAAATCTATTATTTTTGAGCATGTCAGCAAGTTTTGTTAGTATGCACCAGCTGTGGGACAATTTTGAGTCAGTACGGGTAGGCTATTGCATTGTAATATGCTCAAATATATCCAAAATGTTACACGTGGAATTTCTAATTCTCAAATGTGACTTTATATTTTTATTTTTATTTCTGCTGCAGTATGTTTGGAAATGTCTGGAATTCATAAATATTCATAAATAACTATAATAGATATTTTCGAATATTGATACTGATGAATATTCAGAGTATGGATGAAATGTTAAAATACCAACAATATTCAGTAAGTCTTTAACACGTCTCAGGACTCGCTCAAGTCTCAACCCAAATCACAGACGTGAAGATAGTGACAACAACGCATTATTATTTAAACCAGTGATTCCCAACCAGGGGTAGGCTTATGTGTTCACCTAGGGGTACTTGAGCAGCTTGTAAGGGGTACATGGAAAGATTGGGGATTGCAATTTATTTCCAAATTATTAAAAACCCATTGGTAAAATGGTATATGCACACACCACAATTCGAACGCATATTCGAATAAATATTATATTAATATTATTATTATTATTTCCATAAAACCTTACAAAAACATAAATGTTTTGCAAACACTTCATTATCATCTCCAAAGGCCTCCTACAACACCATCTGAAAGGTTTAAAAAAATTTTTTTTAATGTTTTACTATGTCTGGGTTCTACAGGGTTAAACTACTCTGTGAAGAGGTCACGTTCACGCATGTCAAAACTGCATGCAAACCAACTGGCTAGCAAACATGGATAAATGGCTCAAACGTCCAGGTGCTGTCACTCCGGATCCAGGTTGAGGGGAGCCCGGTGACAAAAGGAAAAAAAAGGCCAAGCCCACACAGCGGCAGTTCAATGACAAATATGATTTTGTATGGAGTTATTGTGTACAGTAGATGCGCAAATCCACCACAACCAGTGTTTGCAAGCAACACGCGTGAGTGAGGGGGCAAAACAGCTCAAGGGGTACATAAGACAAAAAAAGGTTAGGAACCACTCGCTTAAACGACACACTGCACCACATGCATGAGTTCTGAAATTGTTTGTAGCGCACAGCATGAAATGCACAAGCTCTAATTGCTACTGAACCTGGCTGCATGACGTCTAGCGGTGACACATCACTATCTGGCCCCACTGGCTCGATCTTGCAATGGCACCAAGATCACAATCATGCTACATTCTGGGGTTGCTGCCTCTGTGGCTCCCATCGGTGATCACTATCTCTGACCATCCTGCTACATTCAGTGAGTGAGAGGACTCCATGGCCTAGCTATTGCTGCACTAAAATGAATACATTCAAGTAGGAGGCTAGTGTAGATGAGAGTGTGTGCTTTCTACCCACAAAGGTTATTATAATTTTTGTTTTCTAGCAGCAGGATACATTCTTCAGCAAAGACATTATCTCAAGCTATGTTCAATTTGGAGAAAATTATGTCAGACAAAAGTTGCATACAGTACTTCGGTTGTGAATGGGCTTGGGAATAAACATGATATTGATTTATTCATTCAATGTGACCTGATCTATTGTGTATCCATTCCCTGCAAAAGCGTGCTTTGGTGCCAGTGCAACGGCTTTTCAGGCATATTCATAAGATGGAGCAGACCTCCCTGTTGTTCAGACTTATCAGTTTTGTTATTTGGTTTGGAAAATTTCACATCATTTCACACATATTCCTGCCCGCGCGCACTGGCGGTTTCAGCTTTCAGTTGACGGCTCACTAACACGTGTGACGGCAGCAGAATAACTACCAGAGTCTGAAATAGAAGTGCGCCACACTCACAATTGTCAATTCGGCTGGGTCGGAGATAGCTAGATTTATCTCTGATACAGCTGTCCATCATCCATACAATCAGTTTTCCTTATCTTTCATCAATCTGAATTACTAACAGCAAATCCCAGCCCCAGGGTGCCGGGGCCTGGGCTCCCGCTTGTGCCAGAGTTTTGATTTCCACAATCAGCGGGAGAAAGTGACGGCGGGTGTGATAAGTTCTGCGGGTCAAGATCCATCACCTAGGATAGCCGTAATCCATCATGTGAAGGTTTGTACAGCTATACAGTTGTTCCGCTATCTGTATCGACTGTATACTGTATCCAGCATGCATGGATTGCTCAACAGGCGCCGGTGGAATGGAACATAATCACCTAAAGGTCGATATACCTCAATGTCTTCCCGAAATAGCAAGTGATAATGAAGACAGGTAGACTCTATCGCCACATGCAATACGTATGAGTAATTAATTTGAAATTAGCATAAGAGGAAATATCCCAGGTGGATCTGGTGAGGGATTTGCAGACTGTCTCTGCACTGGTGAGGTTTGCAGATATCTTTGGCAGCCTCCTCTCAGCTGGATGTGTTCTTGTCTGATATTCATCTGCTTTCTTGTGCTATTTCAAGTCCAAGCTCTCCACCAGATGCTCGTTTGTACAAAAATGCCAGCTGCTGCCACTCACCGCCTTAACACTCCGCTAATTCCTCCGCTTTTTGTCTGAAGCGGCAAACAACAGAGAAGAGCTTGCCCTGCCCCCTTTCTCTGGCATGTCGCTTGTTCCCTAGAAGATGATTTAGGAAAACATGGGGAAGTTGACAGTGGCAGCACGCAGAGTGATTTTCAGGATATAATGGGACATTTTCTACTTCAAAGTAATTTTGGTGAAAATAATTCAATCAAGCATATTATGGTTTAAAAAACTCAGCCCTAAATTAATTTCCAAAGGAACTGCTCCATCCAAGCTATGTATTTCAGAACAAAGTCAGTCTGTTGTCTGGAAGATTACCCCCCCCCCCCCCTCCCTTTTGTTAAGCGGCTACATTTGTGTTTTTGTGTAAGAAGGGTTAAAGAGGAAGTAACAAAATATTTCAGGATGCACACACACACACACCGGGGATGTAAGGCAGAGAGATAATAACGCATCAAAAGAATAACTGTGGCTGCCGCCGCGCGTGAGTTCAATCAGAGACGGCGAGCGTCAGAAGACCGCGGTATCTGGACAGCCTCCGGGCCGAGACCCAGACGCCGCACAACATGACCTCCCTTTTAGAAACAAATCAATCTATGATTGACACACTAATTGCCAGGAAATGCGCAGTGTGACGCATTAGGTTCCCCATTCCACCCACCCACACACAGAGTGACATGACAGCTAGAGAGTCGTGTGGAATGGCTACCATTTGCAAAAAAACAGACTTGCATCCTAATTGGTGGTGTGCAGAGTTTTAGTCTTACTCGTTACTGGAAGAATATCGCAAGACTTCAGACAAGTCTGTTTTACGTTTTGGGATGAGTAACGTTTCCACAACTCATTATCGGAAGCTGCAGCAAGTTGAAGCTTTAGTGTAGGTGCAGCTATAGTTAAAGACAGCAGAACACTCCAAATAATCTGGATTGACTACACAACTCCAAGGACATTTGTTGCTCAAAAGGACAGAATGACGGCGGTCTTGTGGCTTCAGTAAATGTTTCTCCTCTGCGCCCATGAATGTGAATACACAAACAGGGGTGGTTGGGGCCTCCGTGCTGGAGGGTGGAGCCTCTGTGCTACAGGGCAGAGCTTCTGCACTGGAGGGTGGTACCACCCCGTTGTCATCATGGGGCGGTAAGGGGGGAGGGGGGGGGGGGGGGTTCCGGCATGGCATCTGGGGGTCTCTGTGGTGCCGATGCGGGGCCCTGCTCTGTTTATGTGGCTTCAAACGGGATTTCCTCGGAATGCCACGGTGGCAACACCTCCTCTGAAGCTGCCGGTGCCTCCTGGTTAGTGGATGGGAGTTCCTCAGCCGCCGCTGGCTTTCCTCTCCCTTCCACTTCCTCTGTAGTGCTTCTTGTAGGACATTTACCCACTGATGGGACTTCTTTGACTTCCTACTCCTTCAGGACTGAACCGCATGTCAAGGCCGGAGGGAGGGGGCTCTCCTGTGTTTTGGTACTGCTGGTTCCGTTCTCACTCTGGGTTGGCTTGTACCCCTTGGCTGTCCTCCTCCTCATCCTCCTCCGAGATGCCGTTGACACCAGGCACCTCCACGCATGACTCGCTGGGAAGAACCGGAGAGCCCTCCACCTGGATCACAGACACTACCTGCTTCATTCTCCTCCTCTTCTGCGACTCCATGCCCACGCCATCCTGCCCGGCTCCGTCCGCTTCGTCCTGGGCTCCATACTCCGTGGCCCATTAAATGGATGGGTTTTTGCCCAGGAGGTGCAGGTTGAGAGATCGCTGTTGGTGAAGATGATGCTGTCCCTGTACAGATTGTGTCTCCCCACTGACCGCTGCCTCCTTCACAGCCATCATGATGTCCTTACAGAGCCCCTCCATATCCTGAGACTCCAAACTCTGTTGAAGTATCTGCTCAAAGGTGTACACCGCATAATCCATTTGCTCTCTCATGAGGATCTCGGTCCTCTGGACAAACACTGAGGGGTTGGAGACGTCGCAACTCTGCTGTGGACCCTCCAGGCTCAGCTGTTCCACCTTCTCGTAGCAGCTCTGCATCTTCACCGGGTGGAAGGTCAGCATGATGATCTTATCCATGTGCTCCCTCACAGCCTTTGTTGACGGTGTTCTTGTTCATGTCCACCAGCTCCCTGCAGAAAACGTTGCAGATCTCAGAGAATCCCCAGCTGATCGGCTCCTTCAGGGCATCCAGGATCGAGCTGATAGGACGGCATGATCACCTTCAGCTGCTTCTCTGTCTTTGGGAGGACCACCGCTCACATCTTGCTGGTGACGTGCTCCTTGGTGGTGATGATCAGGTCCATGTCTGTTCTACTATGTCTGTTCATATGGAGGCCTGCAGCACAGGACGCCTGCCTCACACCGCTGCATCACAGCCTCGTACCGGGCTTGCCACTGGCGCTGCACCAGCCTGTACACCGTGTCAGCATACAGTTCCTCTGCCTCTCATGCATCTTGCCTTTGAGTCGAGGGGAGATGACCTCCCTCATTTTGGGGAGCTGGCCCTCCATCACCAGATTAGACAGAATCCGCAATGATACACCACACATCATGTCCCAGGTGTCGTAGTGCCCATTGGGCCGCACTGCATCGGTGAAGGCCGGTATCTTGTTCTCCTCTGACAAACTATTGTTGGCATGTGATGCAGTTCTGGAAGGCTGCAACATTTTAAAATCCTGAGCCATCCCTAATGTATGTGTATAAGTGCAGTACTCTATGTGTATACCTAGATTACCTAGAAGAGATGCACTATTTTATCCCATTATCCCACAGTCGCTATTGTTGCCGTCAACATGTTTACTCATTCTATGTTGTATTCTAGTTTAAGCGTCTGACTCTAGCTGGCTGACCGTGTTTACAATAAAAAAAACTGCGACAGTTCACACAACATTAACACGACATGCATATATTATACATCAAACTCTTGAGCTAATTCTGCTCTCACTCAGAATGTCAAAATATAAGCAATGTGATGTATACTTTTTGAGATATTAATGTTTGTTTGGCACAACTACTAGTTAACTGCCGTGGGGTTATGCAGTTTTGGGTGGCAGTGACGTCACGCTGATTCGTCCTATAGTCACAAGCATTTGGAAAGTTACATAACTAGCTACGTTAGCTTCTGATGTCTTGGGTTTGTAACCTTGTTTAAAAAAAACGCGATATGTGAAACAGCTGAAAAGTGTAAATAGCATAATATGGGAGCTTTGATCATTTTCAACATTTTGTTCAGTTGTGGCTTGAATGAGACGATATTGATTAGTGTGAAGCTCCCCTGGCGGGGCGTAACGGTACGGCGGCCGTGGTAAGTGACGCCCTACTGGCCTAGCCGCTGAAGGAAATGTCCCGGCCGTGCAGCTTGGCCTAGCGGAGCTGGGTGTTGATAGATCGATTGATAGCTTGCTTGTTAATCAATGGTAAAATTCTATCTAGATAGATAGATAGATAGATAGATGGGCAGGCAGATAGATAGATAGATAGATAGATAGATAGATAGATAGATAGATAGATAGATAGATAGATAGATAGATAGATAGATAGATAGATTAGAGATAGATATTGTAACACTGGGATATGGACTTGGAGGATTGGGGAATGGGTGTGTTATGAGTAGAAAAGTTATGGTGTTGCACTATGTGTTGCACACATTTTTGCTGTTGTGTTTCTAGGAGCGACCAGAGGGGCGCTGTGCGGGTGGGCGCATCCAACACAAACGCAGAAGATGACTAAAACAGAGTGTTTCAGACAGAAGGTGAACTGAAGGGGGTGTGTGAGAGCCAGTACAAGATAAACGATGAGTTTTTAACTATGAATCATGCAAAGCTACTCTAGAGGAGGCCAACAATAAAATCATAATATATTATATTAGCAAAATATGGGCCCTTTAAAGATGATGCATACAAAAATATTTTTTCTATCCTTATGTTCACATATTTTATTAACCTTTTGTTTGGGAGCTTTGATGCAGCCATCCTCTGTGTGTGCAACCAGGAAGTAAACAGCTCTGGTCATGTGCCAATTTACACTAAACATGTGACACTGCACATCTTTCATTGAGACCCTTTATTCTTTCAATATTTGCTGGAAATGCATTGATACATTATTCAGTAACTTTTGCACATCCTTATAACCGTCACTATTGTGACTGGTGGGATTAAATGGGTTGGACAAAATACTGCCTTTGATGTCACTTGGTCTATGCACTAATCAATCTTCTATAAATGAGCTGTGAGTTGTTCAAAGAACTCAAAGGGTTTAATATGAACGTCGTGTTTGCCTGGTAGGCATATGTTTCATTCCCTGTTTGATGTTTCCTTTTTCTATTTTGGACACTAATCTCATTGGTGCCATCTCAGTCCCAGCGTTGCATTATGTGGAAGGCAAGGCAATCATGCCAGAGACTTGACAATGCTCGCTTTCACAGTGTAAAACAAATAAGCACAAGACAGCTACATATCCCCACTTCCAACAACCTCGCTGTCAAAGCACCCGTCCCATTTTCCGCACCCTTATCTTTCCTATTTTACACACACACACACACACACACACACACACACACACACACACACACACACACACGCACACGCACACACACACACAGACTCTTACAGTAAACACCAAAACACAACCCACATACACAGCGAGATGGTTTCCAAACACTTCCTGAGTAGCTATCAAACATTTCCTTGATCAAGGACGGCACTGTGCTTGGCAGGCCTTCCAGCTGTGGGCTGGTAGTGTGAATCCACTCTGCCAATCCATAATGCCTTTCCTTCTTCCCTTTACCCAGAGCATCACCCTATACACTGCCACCCAGTGGCCAGCCGTTGGAACTACACCTAAATTGACCAACACCCAAGATGGCCGACATAAATAAAAATATGCCAAGCTGCTCAGGTATATCCAGCCTAGCCTGGGTAAACCCAGCCCCCACGTGACCTGCTCTCAGACAGACCCTGCTCACTAGTCTGAGAGCAGGTCACGTGGGGGCTGGGTTTACCCAGGCTATATCCAGCCAATCCTTCTATGGAAGCAGACACTTGCAGGTAAAACATTTTTTTTTTTACATCAAGTAACATCTAAAAAGCAATATACTGTAGTTGTGAAAATGTCCAAGTATTGATTTTATTTAGTGAGGAAATTGCGATTGATCATCTGTCCAATACATTGGACCTTGTGCGTCACTGGCTCTATTTCAACTACAATTCATGCTATTACTGCCACTCTTTTCGGTGTAAAAAAATATATAATTAATTTGTTCTTTTCATGCCTAAAGATAAATAAAAACACTTGGGAAAAAAATCCTGACTGAGGCTTTCATAATTCATGCATCAAGGATGAAGTATGTATACACGACTGAAAGTTGACCTTTTCAATGTGATGCAATGTCAGTGTCAACTACAGCGTAAGTAATCTAGATTAGTATCAGTGAGGCGCCACCGGCATGATGTTGCGGTCTCTATCATCTTCAGTACAATAGCATCCATCACAAGGCCCTCTATGATTTCAGCGGTGCTACAGTTTATAACTCGAGGTAGAACAACTTGCTGGACTGACGAGTGGCGCCAGCGTCGTGTTCCAATCAATAGCTGGACGTCTCCTCATCTCAGTTTCCCAGCCTTCATACAGGTAATGCTGGGATTAATTTGACACCCAATATACAGTATGATGTGATGATAGGAGGTGTTTTGGTTTATACTTGTTTATTTACAGACTGCAGTGTCGAGTGTCAACCACTAGGAGCTGTTTGGAATTGACCCCATCTTGTTCCACCTGCCTCATTTTATATAACAAGGACATTTGGCATGTTTGATCCTGACAACTCCGAGCTCCAGGGCCATCCACCAAGTCTAAAGTGTTAAGTTCCAAGCTCCAGGGCCATCCACCAAGGCTAAAGTGTTCAACTTCGAGCTCCAGGGCCATCCACCAAGGCTAAAGTGTTCAACTCCGAGCTCCAGGGCCATCCACCAAGGCTAAAGTGTTCAACTCCGAGCTCCAGGGCCATCCACCAAGCCTAAAGTGTTCAACTTCGAGCTCCAGGGCCATCCACCAAGGCTAAAGTGTTCAACTCCGAGCTCCAGGGCCATCCACCAAGGCTAAAGTGTTCAACTCCGAGGTCCAGGGCCATCCACCAAGGCTAAAGTGTTCAATTCCGAGGTCCAGGGCCATCCACCAAGGCTAAAGTGTTCAACTCCGAGCTCCAGGGCCATCCACCAAGGCTAAAGTGTTCAATTCCGAGGTCCAGGGCCATCCACCAAGGCTAGTGTACAACTCCGAGCTCCAGGGCCATCCACCAAGGCTAAAGTGTTCAAATCTGAGCTCCAGGGCCATCCACCAAGGCTAAAAAGTTCAACTCCGAGCTCCAGGGCCATCCACCAAGACTAAGGTGTTCAACTCCGAGCTCCAGGGCCATCCACCAAGACTAAGGTGTTCAACTCCGAGCTCCAGGGCCATCCACCAAGGCTAAAGTGTTAAACTCCGACCTCTAGGGCCATCCACCAAGGCTAAAGTGTTCAACTCCGAGCTCCAGGGCCATCCACCAAGACTAAGGTGTTCAACTCCGAGCTCCAGGGCCATCCACCAAGGCTAAAGTGTTAAACTCCGACCTCTTGGGCCATCCACCAAGGCTAAAGTGTTCAACTCCGAGCTCCAGGGCCATCCACCAAGGCTAAAGTGTTCAACTTCGAGCTCCAGGGCCATCCACCAAGGCTAAAGTGTTCAATTCCGAGGTCCAGGGCCATCCACCAAGGCTAAAGTGTTCAACTCTGAGCTCCAGGGCCATCCATCAAGACTAAAGTGTTCAACTCCGAGCTTCAGGGCCATCCATCAAGACTAAAGTGTTCAACTCCAAGCTCCAGGGCCATCCACCAAGACTAAAGTGTTCAACTCCGAGCTTCAGGGCCATCCACCATGGCTCAACTCCGAGCTCCAGGGCCATCCACCAAGGCTAGTGTTCAACTCCGAGCTCCAGGGCTATCCACCAAGGCTAGTGTTCAACTCCGAGCTCCAGGGCCATCCACCAAGGCTAAAGTGTTCAAATCTGAGCTCCAGGGCCATCCACCAAGGCTAAAGTGTTCAATTCCGAGCTCCAGGGCCATCCACCAAGGGTAAAAAGTTCAACTCCGAGATCCACAGCCATCCACCAAGGCTAAAGTGTTCAACTCCGAGCTCCTGGGCCATCCACCAAGGCCAAAGTGTCCAATGCTGCTGTCACGAACAAATGATGCAGGTATGCACAGTACAGTATGCATTCCTCATGTGTTTTGTCTCAGTGTCTGCATGTCATCTCTATTTGCGATGCTTCCCAGCACCACACACACACGCGTGCGCACACACACACGCATGATTTCTGTCAGTTTTCTGGTAAAAGTTGCTCCAAAGCAGAACGACTTTGTAATTGTCAGCAGTACAGAGCAAAAAATATATATATAATTTTTACTTTTAGATATGAATGAGTGTACATACAAGTCCATTAAACCGCAGACACACAGCCATCATTCTTCCCATCGCTCCTGTCCTCTCTCTCTCTCTCTCTCTCACTCTGCCACACACAAACTGGCCGCACCTGCAGAACTGCATTTAGCAGGATTTCAGGCAGACTCTGCAAAGCGGCATTCGTTTTCCCTTTAATTACAAGCCAGGCCATAGTAGGGGACGGCACGGCTATTTCCTCTGCAACCTGGGAGGCTACAAATTGAAAATGATTCCAACACACGGCCTAGATTCCTCCAACAGTCAAATTCCCCTCTGCCCTGTGTAATAGTTTATCATTGTGCAATAACAATGTCAGAGAAAAGAGTGCACCTGACGTTCAACCTACCCTCCCTGCAGAGCCTTGTTATTTATCATGACGTTGGGCTCTCTAGTAGTGAAGGCAAACACCTGGACAGTTAGGTTACATTGGAAATGTTTAGCCTGGTAGTAGACGGGGGGGGAAAATCCATGCTGACATTTAGAATAGTGGTAACGGATATACTTAGCCCATCTTTAAATAGAATAATAACAAATCTGCAGGAGCACCTCCACTCCTCAGCAAGTCTATTCAGCCCTGTTGTTGTGGGATTTCATGGCTGCTGGCTCCTCCTCTGGGCTTGGTTAAGGTTTGGATTAGGGGCTGCTGCTGCTGCTGCTGCTGACTTTGCTGTTTGTGAAGCTCAGTCTGTTAACTCATTGAGTGCCAATGACGACTATAGTCGTCAATTTCAATAGTAACGTAGAGTGCCAATGACGACTAAAGTCGTCAATTGCGTTTTTTGACGGTGGGACGTGGATCATCTCCTGTAAAAATATGGGGCATGTTGAAGGTGTATAAGCTATTTTACGGACCCATTAGGTGGCGACAGTGCTCTCCACATTAGAGAAAAATGAGGAAAAAAACAGAGAAGCCGTGGGCAGTGGGCACACGGAAACCGATGCATGCTGTAACGTTAGCTGTGCCTGTGAACAGCAGGCAATCTGCTCACACAATTGAGCCTTTCTGTCTGTTGCGATAGCCCCTCCTAGAGCAGGGCTACCCGGCCCGTCGGACTCGGAACCCGAACCCGGCCCGACTTACGGGCCGGGTTCGGACAGAAACATTGAAGTCGCGTTCGGGCTCGGGCCGGGCTCGGTCACGTAATCAGTCACTTGTTTTTGCCTTCAAATATATCTATCATCAGCTCCTGAGCTAATTTACTACGTTAATGAAAGCACCTGAAGGCATCGAATGAAACACGCCCAGACATGCACTCTGCTGCTCTGCCCGGAGTCAGCTGCGTGTCGGCTCAGCGCTGGTGTCGCCGACACCGTGCAGTACTTCTTTCAGCGATGTGGGACTGTGTGGGCAGTGCACGGCACGCACAAATTAGGCTGTTTGGTGCTTTGCTTTGTACATTACGTATTAATCATTGACTGCTTTGAATTACGAGGACTGATTTTGGTTTGGGATTATATAGGGCTGTTTATAGGCTGGACAGGCTCATTGAATTATGCGCTCGCTGCGCTCCGAGGGGGGGAAAAAAATCAGGGAGGGGGTTCGGGCCGGGCTCGGACAGATTATCAATTGACACCTGTCGGGCCGGGCCGGGCTCGGCTAATAATGTGACGGGCTCGGTCGGGTTTGGTAAGGAAAATTCAGCCCGAGCCCAGCTCTAGCCCCTCCACATGATTAGTTGCCAGAAAAGGAGCACCCGACACGAGCGTCTTTCTGAAAAGATAAATTATTCTCAGCTGGAAGCGCTGGGAGCCGGCGACAAAAACGGCGGAGTGCTGTGAAAATAGGCTGGGTGCAGCACACTTTGAAACGTGCAGTGGAAAATTCAGAGCAGAGAGCCACCAGAGACACTCCCACGGAGGAGGGGTTTGCAGTTGTTTTTTTTCAATGTTTTTCTTCTCTATATCAGATCTCTTGCCTATGTGATCTCTTCTCATGGCTTCTCTTATCACTGCTATGCTGATGACACCCAACTTTTCCTTTCCTTCCCCCCCTCCGACACTCAAATCGAGGCTCGCATCTCTGCATGTCTCAAGGACATTGGCGACTGGATGTCTGCCCATCACCTCAAGCTCAACCTTGGTAAGACAGAGCTACTCTTCCTCCCAGGGAAAGACTGTCCTCTCACAGATCTCTCCATCTCCATCGACAACACCACTGTACTGCCCTCCCAAACAGCTAAGAACCTTGGGGTGATCCTCGACAACCAGCTGTCTTGCTCTGCCAACATAGCTGCGACAGCACGCTCCTGTAGGTTCTCCCTCTACAACATCCGCAAAATCCGTCCCTTCCTCACAAGAGAAGCAACTCAACTCCTGGTCCAGTCACTTATCGTCCCTCGCCTGGACTACTGCAACGTGCTCCTGGCTGGCCTACCTGCCACCGACATCCGACCGCTTCAGCTCATTCAGAATGCTGCAGCCCGTCTGGTATTCAACCAACCCAAATTCTCTCATGTCACTCCCCTCTTCCGGGACCTCCACTGGCTTCCCATCTCAGCTCGCATCAAATTCAAGACACTGGTACTGGCCTACAGGGCAGTACACCAGTCAGCTCCCCTGTACCTGCAATCTATGGTCAGGTTCCAAACCTCTCACCGCTCCCTTCGCTCCTCTACCAGTGCAGGGCGCCTCGCTCCTCCTTCGCTACGGGCGCTCAAAAGTCGCTCATCCCGATCTCGACTCTTCTCCTCCCTGGCACCCCAATGGTGGAACGAGCTGCCACCTTCGGTCAGGACTGCTGAATCACTGCCGATCTTTCGGAAAAGACTAAAGACTCACCTTTTCAGGCTCCACCTGGGCCCTTCTTGATCTAACTTCTTTCTCTCTCTTCTTTCTCTCTCTTTATTTAATATAAAAAAAAAAAAAAAAAAAAAAAACCTAAACTAAAACTCGTACCACTGTTCCTTCAGGATTTGTAGTTGTCATAGACTGTGCTCCATAGTTGATTGCTCTATTGCTGACAAAAAGTGTGTTACTGTAAGTCGCTTTGGATAAAAGCGTCTGCCAAATGACGTAATGTAATGTAATGTAATGGGTGGGGCACGCAGGGCACCATACAACACCGACCCAGACAGCAGGCTCGATGGACAGATTGGCAAACACAAGCTAGAATATCTGATGCCCACCAGCAGTAAATCAAGACCAGCAAGAAGGCCAGCGCTGCTGGTTGCAGCTAAAAAATATTATTTTGCCATCAAAATTCCTTTGTTTTCGCTCTTTTATTGAAGGAAATTATTTTTGAGGTGTCACTACATCAGAAAATATTAGCTTCAGAGTCACTGATGTACTTGAAATGCTTAATTTCACAAAAGGCTCATTATCTCAGCTTCTAGTTTGAAACGTCTGTTTTGGGTGAAATCAACCTATCTTCTCCGGCTGATAACTAAAGAACGGAAAATGATATCAATAAACTTTTTTTGCTGATGATACAAGAGAGTCTCATCGTTCTTTGGGCGTGTTTGGTGTTTACATACTAATATCACACAATATTCTGTTGGTCTTGAGTTATCACTGAAAACGCTCTGAAAGGGCTGGCACTGGGAGCATCCGTTTTCCAAAAGTGGCTGGCACTCAATGAGTTAAGCATCTGGCTCAAGACTTGACAGTCGCTTTCATTTTTATACCAGTTTCTTAATGCTGATAACAGGACACACACACACACACACACACACACACATTTGTTATGCCAGCACCATCAAACACTAGCATGTTTACATCTTCACAAGACCTTGGAGATTGCTGGTGCCACCGCGTGATCGCTTCTCTAGGTTGTCTATACCGCTCTTCAATGAATATAGTTCTCACTGAACTTGAAGCGTGAAAAATCATTAGCTTGCTGATGAGCTGTTGACCCCACACTTCATCCTTGAGACACAAATAACTATTAAAAAAAATAACTGCCTTGTGGTTGTATGCCTCCGCCAACAAGTCAAGTTCCATGTCTGTCCAGACTCATAAAATACATGTAGTGAAGACTGAAGGAATTTAAAGGAGAATTCCAGTTTTTTACACCCCGCACCTTATTTCCAGCTTTAAATATGATTTTCAAGTCACCCTGATAACTTCGGTTTGATTAGCATCAGCAGAAACGATAATCAGTTTTGAACTGCGACCTGCAAACGAGGAAAATGGGGCATCTGAAATGATTGTCTTAATGTCTTGTCAAAAGCTTATTTTCCCGACACACAGCAGCTCATATGCTTATTATATCATATAGAGAACATGAATTAGCGATGTAACGTACCTCCGTGCTGCTGACAGCCTGCTCTGTTTGCTGTCCATCACATAGATAGCAGCTCCCGCTGTATCTCCCGCTGCTGTTTGTAATCCATATATGACGGCGGCAATTGAATTCAAATGAATTGTCCCATGCATACCCAGCAAACATTTTCACGTATAACGACCGTCTGCTGCACGTCAAACCACTACATCTAGTCAGGGTCTAATTATATATCGGGAATGGAAATCGTAGCAACGTAATTCGGCTACTTGCCCACAACGTCGAAACATGCTGCTCCCACAACGGCTATGTTAAGAGAGAAAAAATAGATCGAGCGGGGTTCGATCTCGGCGCGCCTGCTTCAGAGTCCTCTCTCTCAACCACTTGGCTACTGACTTATTGAAAATACTTTCTGCATTTTGGCATAATATACTTCCAAGGAAGGTTCCTACTGAAACGTGCATGCAAGGCTACCTCGCTAATTCAGTTTCATGATTCCAACCAGCGATGAGATTATTTCATTTCATATATTTTAGATCATGTATGATAATGTAAGACTTTATGTTGACTGTGCGTGGGTCTACTCTGTACGGCTTATACTGTCCTCAATGTTGAAGGTTCATACTAGAACTTGCATTGCGAGGCTGTCTTGCAGTTAACGCTAACTTAATTCAGTTTGATGATTTCAACCAACGATGAGACAGGTATATATTTTATATGATACGCTAATGTAGGTTTACCCAGAACACACTGCATTCAGTTACGGCAAGAGTAATTGGACATACACCACAGGATTCAGGAAGCTTGTGATAAATACAATAGAGGCACTGATATGGGCACTTACACACACACTACAGGTTAAAACTATACTATACTATATGACATAAACGTGTTTTCATATTTAAAAAAAATTGGCATTCAATAATTGTAGTCATTGCACGTGGAGTACACGCAGTGCCGTAGTATCCTATAGGAAACTGTGGACGATTCCAAGGGCCCTTGGCTGACAGGGGCCCTAAAAGGAATTTTTTTCAGTATTAAATTATTAACCTAGCGTCATTAATATCATATTTTATTCACAATGTACTAATAAAACTAACGGTTTATTTTTATTTTTATTGTATTTTGGCAAAAAAAAATCATCCACCCTCCTCCCCCTTCGATTTTCATAAAATGGTTCAGTCCTGCCTCAAGTCCGCCCCCAAACCAAGCAGAACTGCAGGCTTCTATCAGAAATGCGTAGTGAGTGAGATCATGGCAGCAGCAGCATTATCATGTCTAAATAAGGCAAGAGAGCCAATTAAACAAATGAAATGGTCAAAGTTGACATTGACATTAAGGTATTTTAGATAGGCACCCCCTCCCCCGCCCGAGTATTTCTAAATGTTTGATGCGGTTTCCCGGCCGCGTCTAACGTTTGTGCTATATGGATGCACAATCAGAATGATTAGAACAGCTGTTTAGATAATCACATTTCTACAAAACCATGGAGTGCTATACCTTATTCTGTTTATAAGAAGGAGGGCTTTCCACTTTAGAAGTAAGCAGAAATATATGAAAGCCTGAGAACGAAAAAATAAGTAGTAATTCAATTAGTTACAAACCAGTTTGCAATCTCTTTGGATCTGACATGACATCTCCGTTCTCCATCTACTCTCCAAAACGTTCCTGTGCTCCTCCATAAGAGTATTACACTTTATGGATATGAATGAATTTGATTGTGATATTAAAGATAAGGGGCTCTATCTTCCGACAGGCGGTATCCCCTAATAGCGTTTGCGCACCTGTTTGCGCGTGCCTTAAGGCAGGGAAGATAGCATTCCCCCATTCACAGTGACCTTGAACTTTGACCACCAAAATCTAATCAGTTCATCCTTGACTAAATATTGTTCATATGAAAAGACTAGTTGTATTTTTGGTCAATACCTGACAGTTTCAACTGCTGTTTCCTGAAATCTTCATCAGAGATGTCACATGATGTTGCTGTGACGTGTCATATCCATAACCAGCCATATGACACTGGCTGCCAGCAAAAAGCTTCCAGGACACAACTTAACACTTTAGCGCAATACTATAAAATAATGAATTGAGTTCCTGCAGTAACGCGCATGCGCAAGTACTTAGTCGCTAGCTGTGACTGACTAGAATGCCCAGAATTGAATCCGAAGCAATACTGCATCAAGTGTGGAGCGAGGTGCTCTGGGCACGCTATGTTATTGTAACAGACTGTAGGCTATACGAGGCTCTGTGTACCCGCTGAGTTGCCGGTGTTAAATGAAGTTAACCTCTGAAGCCGTACAGCCTACAGACTACATAGGCGCACACACACAGTCAACATAATTTTCGTCTGTTGCATAATATAATAGCCTGGTACACATGATATAAAATACACCTGTCCCATGATCGTTTAGCCTGTGGTACCGTACAATCATGTAGGCTACGTGTTGTGTACAAGACAGAGATAGAGATGGAGTATACTGTATATGTGCCTGGCACCCCATATATTTTCAGTGAATGGATAGCTCAGTCAATAGAGCACAGTCAGTTCAAATCCTGTGTGACGCATTGCATTTTTAATTTAAGATCCTGGTGAAATATGGTCTAAATGTGAACGTTCAATCAACGTCTGCAAATACTGCGTGAAATTGTTTTCACTTTTAAACCTTTCTTTCAACGTTGACCCTAAACGTTTTTTCAACGTCTTTTCAACCGAAAAATGCTCTCCATAGCTGGGCTACATGATTACTATTTAAAATATGTGCAGTGTTGCTGTTTGTGACTACATATTCACTGGTGTATCTGGAGTAGTGTATACACCGATTCACTGAACCATTCCTGTCACTCCATAGCCACTACTACACAAATAGGTTTTGTGTAGTAGTATTCAGTAGTACTTTTTCATGAGGGCATGCTGTTTAAACTTTAACCACTGTAAGCTAGTTTTATGAAGGTGCTATTTGATATAAGTTATGTTTACGTTTTAGGCCGCACTGTAGACTTTATGTTGAAGACCGGAAACGGAAGTGGTTGTTGTTGTGGTTGTGGGGAACTTGTGGCTAGAATCTAGGAGCACCGGAAGAAATAAAGCTGGCGTCTCATGTTGAGAATGTTCAAGGTTGGAGTTGCTCCGTTTATTGCTTTTTATATATAAAGTCTAGGCGCAGCCTAAACGCTCGGCTACACTGGTGGCAGCGGTGTTCAAGGGAACGTCCCGAGGAGAACTGGATTTTAACGCTAAGGCGAGTGCTGAGCCTGTGCGGCTAACGTGAATAGCTTAGCTTCCCAGTATAGTTAGCAGGCGTTGTTTCTCCGTGGGATCCGAGTGCGGATAGGAAAACTAAAAAGGAGAAAGTGGCGCTAAACTCAAGAAAGGTGAAGACGGAATATAAAGGGGGAATGTGGAAGTTTGAAGAGGATCCGCTGGGCAGCAGAGGGGCCCGAGAGAGGCCGTTCGCTAGCGGCGTGAGGATTGAGCTCCCCCCGCCATTCACTGGGGGGGAGAAACAAAGTTTTCCCAGCTGGGCGAGACAGTATGAAGTGGCCGTGAAAGCGCTGGTAGGAGGCACCGGGAGTGACTATGAGTATGAACTGGTGAGGATCTTGCCCACACGCCTAACCAATGCTGCTTTTCTCTTGTGGGATAGCATGCCAGCAGCCGTGCAGGGGGATTATGCTTCAGTGAAGGAGAGATTGCAAGAGGCTTTTGGACAGAGACAGTTTCTGGACTGTTTCAGGGCCAATCTCTCTGCCCGTGTCCGTGCACCAGGGGAGAGTTTGGACGTTTATGCTGCAGATGTGAGCAAGCTGGTACAGGAGGCATTCCCAGGCTACGGTGCCGTGGCTCAAAATGAAGAGAGATTTAGAAGATTCCTCGCAGGGCTCGACCCGGTGCTGAGAGCTAAGTGTCACGAGCAGGGGGCTGCTGATTTGGAGGAAGCCTTGGTCATCGCTGGCCGATGTGAAATGGCCAGAGAGGCTCTGAAGATGGACTGTGTCGCTACGCAGGCACGCCAGACTCCCGCTGGTAGCGGCGCGACAGCGATGGTGCACTCCATATCAGATGGGGGCGATTTGTACAGAGCAATGACCAAGCTAACTGAGGATATGAAGGAAATGAAGATGGAGGTGAGACGAATGTCTGAGGAAAATAATCGCCTGAGGTCCGGTGAATGGAGGGCGCCTCACCCGGTACATGGAGGTCAGTGTCAATGTGCATGCGGCGAACAGGGCTGCCCGTCACGCCGCCAACGGGGTGATCAGAGGGGGCGTTCCCCTGACCGGGGCTGGCGCGAGCGAGGAGCCGATGGAGGTCCCGGGGAAAGACAGGAGTACCGGGCACCCTATGACAACCGGGCTCACTCTCCCAGTTTGGCGGGGCCCTAGAGCTTCCAGGGGCTCATATCAGGATGAGCCACCCAGACGGGGAGGAGTGCGTTTTATCTCCCCCAGAGGGGAGAGACCAGCCAGCAGGTCGGGAAACGAGATGTAGCTGATGTTGCGGCTCAGACGCCAGCTACAGTGTATAGGGGCCATGCAGAGGGGGAAATGTCGATCCCCTCCACCAATGATGCACTGAGACAGGAGACGTCTAAGCAGTCGTGCACCTCATATGTGAGGGGGAGCATTGAAGGGACTGAAATCAACATCCTGGTGGATTCAGGAGCGACAGAGTCATTCATCAGTGCCGAGTTTCGCAAGTGTGTTCCCGCGCTACGCACACGGCCCCTGAACGCAGACTTTATCGCTGCACGCGCAGTGAATGGCCAGATGCTGGACACATTGGGCACTGTAACTGCCACTCTACGTATGGGGAATGACTCATGGCAGCAGGTTTTCCACGTGCTCAGGGGGTCCACGCAAACAGCACTGCTTGGTCTGGATTTCCTTAGACCCAACCATGCACTCGTGGATTACGGCCGTGGTGTACTGCAGTTATGGGACACTATTATTCCACTTTTGAGGGACAAAGACTTGATTCCAGAGTGTTGTAATGTTTCTATCACATCAGCCCTCACACTTCCCCCCCTCAGCGAGATGCTGGTGCCCGTAGGTGTGTATGCAGCTGGGCCCGTGGGTCCGCTTCCTGACTATGTAGGCTACTTGTCGCCCAACCTTCGGGGCAAAGGTGAGTGTGTGGTGGCACACACCGTGACATCAGTAAAGAATGGAGTCACTACAGCTCGTTTGTTGAATCCTACAGATCAGGAGATTGTACTGAGAGGGGGCATGCACCTGGGGGAGTTCTTCTCTGTGGAGGAGTGTGAACTGGTGTCGCTCCCACTGGGGCCGGTCGGGACAGTAGCTGCTGTGTCATCCACTGAGGGGCCCGTTGTATCGCTGGAGGAGTCACCAGCTAGTCAGCAGCAGAAGGAACAAGTGGCTGCACTGCTGGCCGCACACAGGGACATATTTAGCACCATGAAAGGGGAGACTGGCAAATGCACACTTGTCAGACACCACATCAAGACCAGCGATCACCATCCCCTGCGACAGCGTGCCTACCGAACTTCACCGGATAAGAGAGAAGAAATAGACAGGCAAGTGGCAGCCCTATTAGCGGATGGAGTGATCGAGGAGAGCTGCAGCCCTTGGGCTTCACCTGTGGTGCTGGTGAAAAAGAAAAATGGTGAGTGGAGATTTTGTATCGACTACCGTCGCTTGAACAGTGTAACGGTGAAAGACTGTCATCCTCTCCCCAGGGTGGACGACACGTTGGATGCGCTGGCCGGGTCCCGGTGGTTTAGCACCCTGGATTTCTCCAATGGCTACTGGCAGGTGGAGGTCGCTGAGGAGGACAGGGAGAAAACTGCCTTCACGACGGGCAGGGGCCTCTACCAGTGGCGGTCGATGCCTATGGGGCTCACTAACTCACCTGCAACGTTCCAGCGCATGATGGAGCTAGTGCTCCGAGGGCTCCCATGGCAAGTGTGCATGGTTTATCTGGACGATGTACTGATATACAGCCCCACATTCGAGAGCCATCTCTCCAGCCTGCGGGAAGTCTTCTCCAGGATCCAGACGGCGGGCCTGCGACTAAACCCCAAAAAGTGCCACTTGGCTCAGGACCATGTCGTATTCCTGGGGCATGTGGTGTCTCGCCGTGGGTTACAGCCAGACCCCCGGAACACCGATAAGGTCAGAACATGGCCTACCCCACAGAATCCAACTGAAGTGAGAGCATTTGTGAGCCTATGCTCTTATTACAGGCGCTTTGTCAAGAACTTTGCCCAACGTGCAGCTCCGCTGAACCACCTGACGTGCAAAGACATACCTTTCCGATGGACAGTTGAATGTGATGGAGCCTTTGAGTATCTGAAAGAGGTGCTCTCCTCTGCCCCGGTGGTCACCATGCCCGATTTTAACGTCCCCTTTAAAGTGTACACGGATGCCTCCATGGAAACAGTGGGGGCTGTGTTGGCTCAGGACAGAGAGGGACTGGAGAGAGTGGTTGTGTATGCCAGTCAATCGCTCGCTCCCAGCGAAAGACGCTGGTCCACATTTGACCGAGAACTGTGGGCTGTTGTGTGGGCTGTACGTCAGTTCCGGCACTACATTGGAGCGGCTGCCTTCACCATAATAACAGATCATAAACCCCTGCTGGGACTGCGCGGCATGTCTATTGACAAGGACCCCACGGGGAAGAGAGCCAGATGGATACTGGAACTGGACCCCTTCAACTGGGTCATACAACACCGGGAGGGAAACCGGCATGCTAACGCCGACGCTCTCTCACGGCGACCTCCGGACCGTGAGGCTATTAAGGGGGATGTCCCCTCCTGCAGACCAGCCAATCAGGTGAATGCCATCGACTCAGAAAGGAGCCCCGGTGCTTCCCGGGAAGATGTTCAGCTGTCTCAGTCACCCGTGTTACACACTCAGGCCTCTGACCTCACTGATGGGGGGCTGCACGTGGAAACGGACTGTGGCTCAGAAGCCTTGCCCGTCATGCATGCACTTTTGCGTGACGGAACTGAGTTGAAAGAACTGCAGCGGGCCGACCCGGAGATTGGCAGAGTGTTGGAATGGATGGAGGGCCATGGTTCTAGACCACCTCGAGGGTGGATGAGAGGCAGCTCCAGGGGGCTGCGGAAGCTATGGACTGAATTTTCCCGTCTGTCTGTCACAAATGGACTGCTCTGCTGGGCCAAACGTCCCCGCCAGGGAGATGCGCAGAAACAGGTGGTGGTGCCCTCATCACTTGTCCCTCAGGTGCTCCAGTGTCTTCATGGGGGCCCCGCGTCGGCGCACTTCTCAGCAGAACGTGTATGGGAACGAGCGAGGCAAACATGTTACTGGCCCTTTATGTTCCATGATATTCGAGCATGGTGCGAGCAGTGCATCCCATGTCAAACCCGCAGGGCCCCGGTGCCTAAGCATCGAGCACCGATGGGGGGGTCCCAAGCAACACGGCCATTCCAAAGAGTGGCCACTGACATTCTCGAACTGCCAATGACATCTAAGGGAAACCGATATGTGTTAGTGGTAGAAGACTACTTCACAAAATTTGTAAACATATATGCTCTGCCTAACCAGACAGCTCCGTCCGTGGCACAGTGTTTGTTTGAGGACTATGTACTAGTACATGGCATTCCGGAGGTGGTTCACAGTGACCAGGGGAGACAGTTTGAGGCTGAGATCGTGCAGAGACTGTGTAGGCTCTTGGGGATTAAGAAAACACGCACTACCGCGTATAATCCCAAATCAGATGGAATGGTCGAACGCTTCAATCGGACTCTCATTGACCAACTGGCCAAATCATTGCTTGGCTGCGGAGGTGAATGGGATGATTACTTGAAGCAAGTGGCTTTCGCTTATAACACATCGGTTCATGCCAGCACCGGATACACTCCGTACTACTTAATTCATGGACGGGAGGCCCGTGTACCAGTGGATGTGCTGGTGCCCTTTCAGATGGTGCGCTCGGAGGTGCCATGGTCCACAACTGACTTTGCGAGTGCTCTGGCCGGACGGCTGGAGAGTGCTTTTGGAGGGGCCAGACACGGAGGTGCGGTCGCCCACGAACAACAAAAGCTGTACTACGATGGGACAGCTCGTCACCAGCCATATAAAGAAGGGAATCTAGTGTGGCTGCATAACCCCACACAGGACCGTACGAAGCTAGCTCCCCACTGGAAAGGGCCCTACAGGGTCCTGGCGGTGCTGGAATCAGAAGGGGAACCGGGAATAACCTATCGTATTGGCTGTCCTTTGGAACCGGGACAGGAGCAAGTAGTGCATTACGATAGACTGAAGCCCTACACAGTGTCGATGCCCCCGGGTTCATCAAGTGACCCCCCAGCTTCACCCCCTCACGCTCCCTTGCTGCTGGACGAGGGCTTATCTGCTGGGGATTGGGGGTTTGAGGAGCCACTGGCCGCCAGTGACGCAGAGACTGTTACGGGCACTAGGGGGTCATCACAGACTGTTTCGCGGTATGGGAGAAATGTGAGACAGCCTGGGCGTTACAAGGACTTTGTCACTTATAATTAACTGAAAAGAGAGGTTGAAAAAAAAAAAAAAAAAAAGATGAAGAAATTGTTGTTATGGAAATGCACTGTGAATGTTTGGAAGTATTGATGCCTTTGCACAGGGGGGGATGCAGTGTTAAGAGTGTGTTCATGTCTGGGTCTTTGAGTGATGGGGTATTGAGTTGCTGAGTTAAGAGGGTGTGATTTTGAGAGTGATGGAACGTGTTGCTTGCTTTGTGTTACATTGCCATGCCATGTAGTTGCACCGTGAATGGATGTTGAAACGGGGACGTTTATTTTGGAGGAGGGGAGGTGTGTAAGCTAGTTTTATGAAGGTGCTATTTGATATAAGTTATGTTTACGTTTTAGGCCGCACTGTAGACTTTATGTTGAAGACCGGAAACGGAAGTGGTTGTTGTTGTGGTTGTGGGGAACTTGTGGCTAGAATCTAGGAGCACCGGAAGAAATAAAGCTGGCGTCTCATGTTGAGAATGTTCAAGGTTGGAGTTGCTCCGTTTATTGCTTTTTATATATAAAGTCTAGGCGCAGCCTAAACGCTCGGCTACACCACCAAAATCTAATCCGTTTATCCTCGAGTCCAAGTGGATGTTTGAGCAAAATTTGAAGAAATTCCCTCAAGGTGTTCCTGAAATATTGCATTAACAAGTATGGGACGGACGGACATGAGGTCACAGTGACCTTGAACTTTGACCTTTGACCACCAAAACCAAATCAGTTCATCAGTGAGTCCAAGTGGATGTTTGAGCCCAATGTGAATTAATTCCCTCAAGGCGTTCCTGAGATATTGTGTTAACGAGCATGGAACGGACGGATGGACGGATAAGCCGAAAACATAATGCCTCCGGCCACGGGGTCCACCCGCTATGCCGACCACCCGCTATGCCGACCACCCGCAATGCCGACCTTAGGTTTAGGCGTGGGGGTGGGAGAGGTTAGGTTTTGGGTTAGGGTCTGGGGGAGGTTAGGTTTAGGCATGGCATGGGGGGAGGTTAGGTTTGGCGTGGGGGTTGGGAGAGGTTAGGTTTTGGGTTAGGGTCTGGGGGAGGTTAGGTTTGGCGTGGGGGCTGGGAGAGGTTAGGTTTTGGGTTAGGGTCTGGGGGAGGTTAGGTTTGGCGTGGGGGCTGGGAGAGGTTAGCTCCACCGACACGCTGCACGCCGCCTCGCTCAGCTGGTTCTGCTTGTGGGCTATCGGCATTGCGACCTGTCGGCACTGCGGCCTGTCGGCACATAGACGCGGCACCCCGGCCACAGGTATCGCCGGCGGAGGCATCAGGGCTGGTCACTTAGCATTTTCAGAAGGAGCACGTGTGCCCCTAAGTTGAAAAAACTAGGAGCACACAAAGAATTTTAGGGGCATGATAAAAAATGTATTAAATAATGCGTTTCTCCTTAATAAAGGGATATTTGGAGACATTTTTAAACAAATAACATTTATTTGAATATGAAACGTACACTACGTTTTAAAGTGAATTCATGTGCAACTGAGGTATATTTTCAAAACGGCAAGTTACATTCCTCAAATTAAATTCACAAACCTGTAGAACAAGAGTGCAGAGAGAATACAAATAAAATAAAATAATAAATCCTAGACGTGTGCGGGCTGCAGAGAGAGTGCAGAGAGCGTAATCTAGAGAGGAGAGTACATGTGGCTTCAGTGACTACGTTTACATGCACATAATATTCCGCTTTTTGCCCATATTCGGAAAATGACAATATTCCGACTAAATTAATAATCCACTAATATTTCCATTTACATGCAGCCGTAGCTCGCCCTCCCCGACACGTGAGGGAGGGGGGGAGAGAGAGAGCTAGATGCAGGTAGGTGGAGCGGCGGAGTTTTTCTGTTGAGAATAAACAGAGCAGCGCTATTCTTACGAGCATCACTTGGTCCATTTCAGGAGCTTGCTGCTGAAAAGTTTGGTGTTGCGCATCCAAGTCTTTCATAAAAAAGTAGGCTAGTAGCCTACGTTATTACCTCGCAGGCTCGCAAGCATTGTGGACTTCCGTGGGCACTGGGTGGGCACTATGACTACTCTCTCTTTAAATTAGGGCTGCCACAAACGATTATTTTGATAGTTGACTACCGGTAGTCACCATATTGCACAATTACTCAATCGCTCTGATTTAGCTATCATCAGCTTCTAAATTTAGCTTCAAGTTGTTTTAAGCATGTGCCAAATAAAAATAAAGACAATTAAGATGATAATTCACTCAAAAATAATATTTTCATGAACTTTAAAGTTTAGAGCATGTAGCAGAATATTTATTTCTGGCATCAATGTACTTGCATGTAATAAATGTAATATAGTGCAAATTGCAAAACTGCAAAATAGTACACATTGAAATTGAAAACATATAGTGCAATGAAATATGTACTATCCATTGAATGAATAATGCAAAATAAAATTAGGGCACTACTACGTGGAATGGAAATGGAACCAAAAACTATTCACTATGTATGCAACCAAAATATCAACAAAAATAAATTGTTTCAGTCTTCTCAGGCATTAAACACATTTTTAAATGTCGTAAGTAGAGTGCAAACTGCGGAGTAAAATGAGGTTTCCAGTATTCCCGTCAGCAACACATGAGCTTAACGTTGCTATGATGACAACGTTACAGCAGGCTTTTAACGTTAATATCGTTAGCCAATAGCTAACGTTAGCAGCTCAAACTTAACGTTGCGGTTGCCTGTGAGCTAATAAGCTAATTAGCCTTCATCTGCATTCGCCACAACGTGCTTCCTTTTGAGATGCTCGTGCATCATACTCGTTCTGCCATGATAAGCGAGTTCAGCTTATTTAGCAGATTTTGCACTTCACATTATTGTGCGTGAAATGCTCCCACACTTTGGACGTATGAGGACGGTTAGACATTTTTTCTGTGGCGCACTTGGAGCAAGCTGCAAGCTGCTTGTTTTTCCGCTGACGAGATATCACGTGCTTTTTTTCACCAGTCACCATTGGTTCAAGGCAACGCTGTGTTGCGTTCAAGTGAACTGGGACACAGGCTCTCAACTTTAATGCCGTTCTGATTTTGATTTTTAAGGCTCTGAAAAAAAATACATATATATTGAAGGTCGAATTCTGTACTCGCACACATGCCCCAAAAGGCATTTGACAATTCGCACTGTTCTATTTTTAGTCGCATATGCGAGTAAAACGAGCGCAGTCACCAGCCCTGGGAGGCATACAAATATTTCTCATTGTTGAGCTGTCAATGCACCTAAAGCGACGTGCATTTGGCAAGTAGAGAAAGTACTTGGAGTATAAGTTAATATCAGAGGCCTGGCATTTCTGCTTTGCGGCTACAGGCACGATGGAGACGCGTCTCGCGGAAGCTCTTCGGCAGGCCTGGAGATGCCGCTCATTCTGTCACTGAGTGACCATCATGCCTGCTGTTGTATTTAAGCTGTCAAGCATCGCCGCCGCAAAACGGGCCCAGCTGGAACCCTATGAGCTTTCTGCAGCAAGATTGATGAGGGGGAGCTTGACGGAGTGAGGCCAATACAGGCCAGCCTTTGTGTCTCACTGTATGTACACATCATTTTCTCTCCTTTCACTGGAGGATCGGCAACAGCAGATTAAATGACAGAATGCATTTCCCTCACATTCGAATGGAATGTGTTCAAGGGAATTTGTGTAACTATTCAATATAACCTGGAATTAATTATACACGCTTGTATTCCATAGCTGTAATGCCATCCTGGTTGACTCAAACATAATTGATATCTTCATGCAGTAAAATCACATCATATAAGCATGTCAGATAGTCTCCAGTGCAGTTTTAAACAGAAATCAGATGTGTTTTCAGAGATACAAGAGAAAAAATGCTTTAGACGGCCAATAAGTTCTTCACTGCCTAATAGCAGAAAATGACCATCATATACATAATTGCAGGGAGTTGATAGGAGTCTTGATCAATACCACCATACCATCAATGATTACTTGGTCAGGACCTGAGCTTTCTGGCTTTCAAAACTCACTTTCTGGCATGTACTATGTTTTGGAACAAAATCTCCCCACCCACTGGCATTTCAAACCACCTCAGCACCACCACATCACATAGGGCTAGGCTACCTCCATTTTCCACTGCTCAAAGATGGATGACGGTGCTACTGTATGAGCGAGCGACAGCAACACATTTCAGCTGCGGAGCCTTGTTCTCAAGTCAAAAATAAATAAATGCCAAAACAGTATCATTATTCCAGTATTTTGCATGGTGATCACAAGATGTTTCTGATGGATATTGGCTTACTCATTCCTATTTGTATTTATTTATGTCAATTACAGGCTACTGTACTCAAGGGGATGGGAGGTGTGTGTGTGTGTGTGTGTGTGTGTGTGTGTGTGTGTGTGTGTGTGTGTGTGTGTGTGTGTGTGTGTGTGTGTGTGTGTGTGTAAGAGAGCAAGGGAGAGAGAGAGTGTTGGGTGAACGGGGCTTAGAGCTTACAGTAGATTGGGCAAAAAAAAACAAGCCCGACCTGACCCAAGCCCGACCTGACCACGTTCTGTCTGAGCCCAGCCCAGCCCATCCCATTGGCTGCATTAATGGACCCGCCCAAACCCGAAATTTTCTTAGTAAGTTGGCTGTTCATCTAAACTATAACCCTGTTGTCTGTTCAGTCTTATGAATACACAGGGCCCTATCTTCCCAAAAGCGGTAATTTAGCGTTTGCGCTCGTTTAACGCAATGAAAATTGGGGGCGGGCACAAGCGCATGCCTGTTATAATTGTACTGGGCATAGGCGTGCCACATGCCAAAGCAGGCGTTTCAGTGCTAAAATGTCGGGATAGATGTCATTATCCTATCGCCAGCAGCGCGCAATTACTTCGCGCTAAGAGCCTTGAAAATGACCTATTACGCACTAAATACCTCGCTGCGCTGGAGCGCACCATAATCTCCACGCAGCGCAGAAATGTCATCACGGACGTGCCACCCCAGGACATCAAATTCTGCTGCTAAAATTGGGTAACCAGCAGATTATTCGGCGAGGCAATCAACTATAATTCACTGAGAAACTTTTATCACATTGCAAGGAGGGGTTATGGTAAATTAATTGAGAAAACTACTTGCAAATGCAATAGGCTAGCCTATTCACCTTCACCTGCTATAACCCGGAGGGTTGTTGGCATCACAGGCGATCTGGCACAAGCCTCGGCACGAGTCGAGTTTTAATTGAGTCCACTGTAAATCCTCCAATCTTTTCTTTTGTCTCCGCTGTTTACCCGCTGCAAACACGTCTATTGTCCCACCCCAGTCAACAAAATAACCCAAATTGCATCAAAACTCAGTCAATAGGCCTACACCTATGCAAATTACGCATGGGGAGAAGTACAGCATGCCTCACGCAAATTGTATTACATGGACTGCGAGACGGGAATCTGATTGATGTAACGCCCAGGCATTGCCAGGCCACACCTGTGAATAATTCTGGTGGTTAACACCGCCCAAATCCCGTTTGCGCCTGCATAAATGATTTGGCACGCCTCTAATCTGCGCTTGTGCCCGTTGTTGTGATAAATTATGCTCCCCCGCGAGTATTGCATCCTCACGAGATTTTGGGGCTGTTTTAACTTAAAAACAGGGAGGTCATGTCTACCCAAACAATTATATAATTTTTAAACAGTTATGTTTCTGTATAAATCATTACAATTATGCTCCTGTGAGTTGGGGATGCTTTACAAAGCTATCCATCTCTTTTGTCCCTGTCTCATTTAATTATCCACCCATCCAATACTTGGAGTTCATTAGCACACACCGCAGACTCGCTTATCTGTGTCACCGGGGAAGTAATAATAGATAAATTGATATTGTGAGGTCAGTCACGTCTCCCCATGCTGTCATGTTGAACACCAATGAGCTCAGAATCAGCTGAGAAGTGCTGCATATAACAAGCTGTTTTACTGTTGATTCCCCTAGGCTTCATTAGTTGTTGTACCCTGCTGTCAGATGGATAACGTCATGTCACCACGATGTTCTCAAACTCTTTTCCAAAATAAGACATCAACATTTTTGAGTGTCAGCGGTAACATTTTTAATCGAGCTGAAAACTATTTTGATGGATCAGTTTATGGACAAACAAAGCAGCAAAGTTGATATCTTCATTTTTAAGAAACAAGTTATTTCTTTAAATACACATTGATTTTGAGGTGGAGCATACTGACATATTCTTGACAGTCGACAAAAAGGATTTCAGAATAGAAAGCAGTGCTTATTGAAATGCTACTAAAACCAATAGGACGAGTTCAAACCTCTCACTACTATGTAATTGAATGACATAATCTACTTAATGAGCGCCAAGCGGCTAGTGAGATGGAAATGAAGAAGTACACTATAAGCAGCTATTGTGAACTACTACTATAATGGTGTTGAGAATGTTCAGTCACCTGAGACAAATGTCAGCGTCAAGATCTTTTACTATTGTAGATGACATATCACAGCTATTATTGAAATGTGTGGCAGGCCAACACAGTTGCTTAGTTATCTGTGGTTATCCACTGCAGCGATCTGACATTCTAGTCCGCTGCTGGACACAGACATTTGCCATTAACAATTCTTCACTTAAAGGTCAATATACTGTACTACTGCAGGGGTACTAGTTCGGTGGATGGCTGTAAAGAGCCTTTTTCCCCTCTAGTCCACAGTGAAAGCCTTTCCCAGCCCCTTTGCTGGGAGAGTCTGGCAAGCGAGACTAGGAAAACAGTGATGCATTAGTAAATATAAAGGTGATAGTCATCACATCTGGTGTTACAGCACCTGTGTTATCAATGGAAGATATATTTAATAGGTAAATAGCCTGCATTTATATAGCGCTTTTATCCAAAGCGCTTTACAATCAGTAGATAGTCTACATTCACCCATTCATACACCGACGCAGGGTGCCTACACACCATCTGGAGCAAGGAGGGTTAAGTGTCTTGCCCAAGGACACAACGACAGCAGCTGGGAGGGAGCGGGGATCAAACCGCCAACCCTTGCGTCATTGGCCGACCCGCTCTACCTCCTGAGCTAAAGCCGCCCCTAATAGGTGATGCTGAGAGAAGTTAGTTTTGTGATACAGGAGGCTGGTGGGGCTAAATTAAGACGTCCTGGGTGAAGCTTGCCAATCGATAAGACAAACCTTTAAGATAGCGAGGCAGCTTTTATTTACAAGTAAAAATGGCCCTTCTCAAGTTCAAGGCAGGCTTCTTCAGACTGCGTGACAGCACGCTGCCAAGCAGTGTCATCTTGTGGCCAATATTGTCTCTTTACGTCTCCCTTCATCCATTAGCTTTGGTGTCTGCAGGCGCTCCAGTAGTGCGGTATTGTATGTCTGCATTCACTGTCACTCTGTTGCCAGACCTTCCATAGCCAAATTGGTCGACCGCTAGGGCTACTTTAATGAGGAGTTTTCTGACCATCTTCCAGTAAGTGCCATCTTCAACTATCCGGGAGGTTATTCATTCAGAGGATCTATTGTGGATAGCAGAAACTGGAAGAACATCCTTTCCTAAACATACTCTGTCATATAGCGCACACGCATGCATGCACACACACACATACACACACACACACACACACACACACACACACACACACACTCGTGCACGTACGTGGCACACACACGCAGAACATTTCTCAAAAAGCAAAGAATCCTTCGCATACCCTCTAATACCTCAACATCAACAATACAATTACTGACAGACTTTTCAGAAAGCCTTTTCTGAAGAAAAACATTCACTCTACAAAGAAGTGTACTCTAATGATTTGAAGTTGACCTTCTATTTGGTCTAACAGGCTGTTATAGGACAAAACATACTGTAGTACAGTATTACTGTATAACTGTCAATCTGAGGACAATGAAAGGAATGCCATGTAGTCATTCAGCAGATTGCTTCACATGCCATCACAAGCTATGCATATATTCACAATACTTTGAAGAGACACTTGTTTTAACTGTTACTATCAGATAACGCTACAGTATTTAATAAATCACCTTTCACTCCATACGTGAGTTCTCCATTTGACAGCTTTCTCAACCCATGATCTCCCCCGCTGAAAATGATTGCCTTTGAGTGATGATGTCATTTGAACATAAATGCAACCATAACAAAGAAAGAAAGAAAAGCTTTGAAGTTTAAAGGCAAAGAACAAGGCTTAAATATGAAGAGTGCATAAGGTAGATGGGGATAGGATAGACAGCTACGATACACTAAATATTACAGGAATTACTTGTGAAATACAATTTAAGTTGAACTTTGATCTTAGAATATAATTACAGTGAAATGTGCTAATTAGACTTCACATAATATTTAACAGTCTGACATTGTCAATATTTAATCAATATATATTAAAGGGCCACTTTGCCGATTTTCAACCACTTTGTATCATTACAAAAACAGTATTATAAAATGGCTCTCTCAAATCAAGCAATCTGACAGTGATGGGTAAGCTACTTGGAAAATGTAGTAAGCTAAAGCCGCCATTCTGCTGCAAGTTAGCCTGCTAAACCATGTTAGCTTGCTAAACAGGTGCACCTTAACTGGGCTATACAGAGTAAGCAGCTAGTTAGCGAGCTAAACATGCGTTGTGTAGAGAGCCTTGGTAACGGGGTCCTCTCGCCATTCCGAAGTGTCGGCATTCCGATCATTGACTTCTATGCTTTCGGAGAGGCGGCCCTTTTTATCTCCAAACTAGAACGACCGCAACGCGGACTTATGCCTCCGCCATTAGTTCATTCTTGAGTCCAAGTGGATGTTGGAGCCAAATAGGAAGAAATTGCATCAAGGCGTTTCTGTGCAGAATTGGATATTTGAGCCAAATGTGAAGAAATTTAGTCAATGTGTTACTGAGATATGGCGTTACCGAGCTTGAAAATGGCATTTGTTAGGTCACTGTGCCCTTGACCTTTGACCTTTGATAACCAAAATGGAATCAGTTCATCCTTGAGCCTAAGTGAATGTTTAAGGCGAATCTGATGAAATTCCGTCCAGGCGTTCCTCAGATATCGCGTTAACAAGCTTGAAAATGGCGTTTGAGAGGTCACAGTGACCTTGACCTTTGACCTTTGACCACCAAAATCTAATCAGATCATCCTTGAGCCTAAGTGAATGTTTAAGGCGAATCTGATGAAATTCCATCCAGGCGTTCCTCAGATATCGCGTTAACAAGCTTGAAAATGGCGTTCGAGAGGTCACAGTGACCTTGACCTTTGACCTTTGACCACCAAAATCAAATCAGATCATCCTTGAGCCTAAGTGAATGTTTAAGGCGAATCTGATGAAATTCCGTCCAGGCGTTCCTCAGATATCGCGTTAACAAGCTTGAAAATGGCGTTCGAGAGGTCACAGTGACCTTGACCTTTGACCTTTGACCACCAAAATCTAATCAGATCATCCTTGAGCCTAAGTGAATGTTTAAGGCGAATCTGATGAAATTCCGTCCAGGCGTTCCTCAGATATCGCGTTAACAAGCTTGAAAATGGCGTTTGAGAGGTCACAGTGACCTTGACCTTTGACCTTTGACCACCAAAATCTAATCAGATCATCCTTGAGCCTAAGTGAATGTTTAAGGCGAATCTGATGAAATTCCGTCCAGGCGTTCCTCAGATATCGCGTTAACAAGCTTGAAAATGGCATTCGAGAGGTCACAGTGACCTTGACCTTTGACCTTTGACCACCAAAATCTAATCAGATCATCCTTGAGCCTAAGTGAATGTTTAAGGCGAATCTGATGAAATTCCGTCCAGGCGTTCCTCAGATATCGCGTTAACAAGCTTGAAAATGGCGTTTGAGAGGTCATAGTGACCTTGACCTTTGACCACCAAAATCTAATCAGATCATCCTTGAGCCTAAGTGAATGTTTAAGGCGAATCTGATGAAATTCCGTCAAGGCGTTCCTCAGATATGGCGTTAACAAACATCCGTACGGACGGACGGACATCCGTACGGACGGCCGGCCGTACGTACGTACGGATCCATAATGCCTTCGGCCTGGCTTCGCCGGCGGAGGCATAAAAAGGTTTCGCCATTGCGAAAGATATTAGGTCCGCCATTCCGACATAGCATCTTGAGTTATTTAGCCTACAGGGAACGTGGGAGAGGTTAGGTTTAGGGTTAGGTTCTGGGGGAGGTTAGGTTTAGGCGTGGGGGGTGGGAGAGGTTAGGTTTAGGGTTAGGGTCTGCAGGAGGTTAGGTTTAGGCATGGGGGGGTGGGAGAGGTTAGGTTTAGACGTGGGGGCTGGGAGAGGTTAGCTCCAGCCGGTCCCCCTGGTTAGGGTTAGGGTTCTTTCGCAATGGCGAGACAGATCTCCATTCCGACAATTTTGTCTGAATACCGGTATTTCGGAGTGCCGACATTTCGGAATGCCGGGGTGTCCCCCTTGGTAACGATGCTTGAGCAGGGATCTAGCTCACCTCCAAGCAGACTGAAGCAGTTAAATCGCTATCAAGGATCCTACGAGAGCCAGGTTATTTGTTTGTTCGTGTCAGGTTATGCGAGTGCACAAAGATTGAGGAGCAGAGACTGTGCAGGGGAAGGCGGGGCTTCCCTGGCCTGCAATAGTCTCATCGGCCTTGACAGGCATTTTGATAAAGGTTCTTCAGGTGGTCTCACAAGGGCTCAATCCCTATACTAATGTGTTGTATCGAGTGTACTGCCCCAAACCGAACTACAACACCATCCTTCTGGCTCTCTTCCCCAACTCCAGGCCTGGCTCACCTCCTCAACCTAGGGTACTGGAGGTCTTTCCAGATAACTTTGGAGATATCAAACACAGCTGTGTGCTCTGGTGAAGAGGCTTTTCTGCCAGGCACCTCAGCAACACCTTGTGCTGAGAGCCTTCATGGAGCAGTAGGGTCTTTCTCCTGTAATGCCTGTTTATGATGTGCAGACCAGGTGGGACTCCTGGTGACTTCACTGCCACTCTGATTTTGCTGCTGGAGAAGAAGAGAGTGAAGAAGAGAACTGAAGAACAAAGCTGTCTTCATTGTGGAGCACAGCACAGAGCTCCTGACCACTCTCACCAGACTGGACTAGACTTCTACTCTCTCTGCCTCCACCATCTTCAACTAGAGGACCTGGAGATGCTGTTGGAGTATTATGGGGCAGTGCAGAGGCTGAAGACTGGCGTCCTGGGACCAGGGAGGTGCTGAGCACACTAGAAGAGGAAGAGCGGCTCTCCTGCTCAATATTCTTCCAGGAGGCAATGGCCAGCTGCTCCACCATGCTGCAAGCAGTCCTGGAGACTGTACTATACTAATATTCCCATGTTGATTTAACATATTTTAAGTGGCTAGAATTGCTCAAACACATTTTTTATGCTATGATATGGTTGTTGTACACCTAAATCAGCAAAAAAAAATCATTCCGCAGAATTCTGCAGATTTTAAGAAAAAATATGCGCAGAAAATGCAGATTCCGTTTGGGCCTGATTATGATAATTCATTATGGAAGATAAATGTTGGTTTAACAGATGAAAATAATTTCTTACATACAAACATGTAGGGCTCTATCTTCCCATTGGCCTTAGGCGCTAAACTGGGGTTAAACGCAAAAAAAAACGCACTTTGCGCCTGCCTCGGGAAGATAGCATCATGTTTTTAGGCCCCGAAATGCGCTTTATGCCGAAGAGGCGTGGCGCAGTGCCAGAATAGGCGTTTCGGCCTTAAATTTGCATTTATGGCTTGGCCTAGCGCTATTTGTGGGTGTGGTCAGGCACATTCCCTAATTTTTCCTCGGCGCTAACGTCGGTGCTAACCATTTAACCAGGCCTTTTTAAGTGTAGGATTATTCACAACTGAGGCCATTTGCGATCTGCAGTAAAGCAATCACATTTCCTTTCCAAGCTCGGATCCACTCGATCGATCCACTCGATCCAGTCCGGTTGCGGCTGCATGCTGTCATCTCTTCATGCCAATTTGGATATCTCAGCGCATCACAGATCATAGCCTAAATAAAACCATTCAACCTGCAGCCAGGCAAATACAGATCTGTTCAGCAAGGCTGATGGTCTCCCTGTAGCCTACAATATAGAACGTTAACTATCGGTGACATTCCTGATACCATCCAATTCCATGATCTTTATGTTGTAAACACATAACTTTCACAATAGTGAACAAGGGCTTGACCGAGGGCTGACGACACTACGGGGACCTCCCAGCATGAAGCTGGAACCTACGTGTGGGTCAAGGACAGGAATTGGCTGCTGCTGGGGTACGGGTTCAGACTCGGCGAGGGGAAGGTCCACAGGTTGTGCCTCAGGTACGGGTTCAGACTCGGCGAGGGGAAGGTCCACAGGTTGTGCCTCAGGGCCAGCAGACTCGGAGGCCCCCTGCGGGGGGACGGAGCCGATCTGCAGGCAGCGATTGAACTTCCCAATGAGACGATCGACAGTCCTCTCCAACTCCTTAACCCTCTTGGAGACACACTGCCACTCCTGGGTCCTGCAGGGAACGCTGCCCAACCGTACAGATTTCTTGGCTGGACACGTAGAGTCTTGATCCACTGAGAGTACCACGGGCCGGCGAGCGGTGGGACCACTTACTGGACGCCGGGAGCAGGAGGAGAGGTAATGCCCGGCTCGACCACAGTACAGGCAGCTCCGGGTGTCCAAACGGCGCTGCCTCTCCTCTGGTGTGATGCGAACCCTGCCGGTCAGATCACGGTACAGATGGCTGCTGGGACTCAAATGTGGCTGCCCCTGCTCTGGGATGACGCGAACTCCCCCCCAGAATATGCGCTTAGCAGCTGAAGGCGACCGAGAGGCAGGGGTAGAAGCAACGGCCGCAGTGGCTGGGGGGGTAGCAGGTCTGGAAACCTCCGGGGCGACAGTGCCCTCGGAAGCTGGGGCAGGAGGGGCAGAAGGCTGCAGAATGACACCCTCAGGAGGGTTTAGTCCGTCGAGACGATCTAGCCGTTTTACCAGGAGGGCGTACCGATCCTCGGCCTTGGAAGCCAGGGCCAGGTGGGCCTTGTTTGCTTCTTCCTGTCTGTCGAGTAGTTCCTGAAAATGGAGCATTTGCTGCCGTTGTGTCTCCGTGAGTACCACACCCATGCCGGAAACAAGCTCTGCGGTCTGTGTTTGTCGGGACTGCCACGATGACATCGCTGTCAGCAAGATCTCCAAGGTGACAAGACCCCTCGTTGATTCGCCTGGTGGTTCACCTGAAGCGGCCGGCGGGAAAACTGGCGTCTCAGGGTCTTCCTCCTTGATTGGGGAGAGAAATTTGCCCGCTAAATCCATTTCTGAGTGATTCATACTGTCAGGATCGGCGTCGGAAGACATGTGGATCTATTCGCGGGTAGTTGAGGGCCAAGACACTCTCCAAGAGTAGGGGAGTTGTGGAACTTGATAGCTGGGGCTGCACTGTTCGAGGTTGGGAACGGTTGCAGAGGTCAGAGGTTGCAGGTTGCAGAGGTTGCAGGTTGCAGAGGTTGCAGAGGTTGGTGTGATCCTAGTTTAGATTTATGAATCACTGGCGAGAGCCTGCCGGAACGGGCCTTTATAGACCCGAACATGACACCACCTGTGCTATGACATCACTACCGTTATGACATCACCAGCGAAAGGCATGAAAGACACTTATGAATCATGACATCATCAGTGATCGATGACATCATAGTAGGAATGACGACGTCAAAGTAGGAACGATGACGTCATCCTAACAATTTCTATCTACCACTTAGCCTACTTAGGCTGATTTGGTTGCTTTTTCTTGTCAAACTGTATTAAGCCTCAATGCATGCTGGGAGAGTCTGTGTGTGGCGTTTGGTAGGGGAGCCGGCGCACTGAATAAGGCCTGGTTTTGAAAAGCACTAACCGCAAAATTAACGCCAGTTGGGAAGATCGCTTTAGGCTGGTATTTAAAGCCGAGTCTGAAGTGCATTTCGGGGCCTAAAAACATGACGCTATCTTCCCGAGTCACGAGTAGGCAGGCGCAAATCGTGTTTTTTTTGCGTTTAACACCAGTTTAGCGCCTAAGGCCAGGGGGAGAATAGAGCCCGTTATCTCCAGAAAAAAGCTACCTACAATTAGTACGTTAGTACAAGCATTACCCAAAGTTAGCTAGCTAGCATTACGTTAGCTGTCCAAGCCTGTGTTGCTTGCTAGCTGACGTTACGTTCAGCAACAGCGTTGACATGCAGCAACCCAAGAGGGACTATTTTATTATGCGGATCATTGTGATTTATGAATAACAGCCATTTAAATTGGAGTTGTCTATTACTTTCGCCCAATGCCATAGCACGACCCTTAGGTGTGGTATAATGAGCATACTGTATACCACAGCCTGCACGTGACTTTTCGTGACGTAATTTGCCACGGAAGTAAGTTCCGCATCCATTTTCTCCGTAGACATTTCGATAAATCCAAATAGAACGATTTTTAAGGCTCGAACCAAGGGGGGGGGGGTCGATTTTTTTCCTCCCGTTGTTGTTATTCTCTGTTATTATTATTCTCGCCATTAGAAAGAGTGCATGTTTAAGGCACTTCCATTCCAATCGACTTCATTTTTCAGCACCAGAGGTTGCCCCTTGGAGTATTAGGTTTTATAATATTGTATGAGCTTCCTCCTCTCTTACCCGTTACCTTTTTCACTGGTTCTTTGGCTCTGTCCACTGAGGTTTAACTCAACCCGTTAGATTATTTCAGCCTCCAAGAAATGTTTACAGATATAAAACTCCAATCTGCATGATATAGATCATCATGAGGCAAAACCTTGACATCATGACAACTCTGACATAGTAAAGGTGCAATAAAGTAGTGCATGTAATCAGTGGATCCCTATTGGAACTTCCCACCATTGCACAAAGTGACTCCTCACAGTAACATTATTCCTCTAATGTGGTGGCCCTGAATATTTTTTGGACGAGGGCTACATTTGGCAGATTAAGTCACACAGAGTGCCACATACAGTATAATCGTATTGGCTGGCTCAAAGCGGGTGGACAATGTCCCACATCCCTGCCCTTTTGTGCAGTATCATCAGTTTATCCCCATTATGGTTGAGTCCAATTCCAGTTCATCCTAAATTTAATTGCAGCAAGACATCTATAACCTTGTGGGAATGCAAGATGAGGGAAGAGTCTGAATGGGTAAAGCTGTGAATTGTGTGAAATAATCTCTGTGGCCTTTATCTGCCACACTTACAGTGACAGAGTATCAAAGGCCACATAATGCATGTTTCTATGGTCAAGCCAGCAAGATTCCTTCTAACACATCTTTCTTACTTGAACTTTTCCACTCCTTTTGACTTTTAGAAGATTAAAAATCATTACTGTTGGCTGGAGTTCTCGATACTTGTAAACCCTCTTTACCCAAAACTGCCTTTGTGCATCTCTCCCCAAAGCTCTCTTATCTAATAACTGAGCATCCTACGCTTGTGGGTGGGAAGACAATAACATAAAACATTTATTCTAATAAAATGGTATTGTTGTGCTGGCATAAAATCAATCCAAAAATAATTCTGTACGTTTCTTTTTTGAAAAATGACTCTCCTGGTGTAGATAAGGTGTTATAAAGTGTATAGGAACCCCATTTTGTTGTTAATATTTTAGTACCGTTACTTTCAACCACGTATGTACTGTCTTAAAAAATAAGTTGACCCAAAAATGAAAATTCTGTCATTATCTACTCACCCCCGGCCGATGGAAGGGCGGGTGATGTTTTTTACTCCACAAAACATGGAGTGGAGTTTCACAGGAAAACACTGTTGCAGAATTAAACAACTGGAGTGGATGGTGAACAACTTTCAAATGTAAAAAACAAGAGGGAGAACATTAGAAGAAGAAAAAGCTTCTATACTGCTCACCTGGCGTAATTCAAGTCTTCACAAGCCCCGAGATGCCAAGTTGACTTGAAAAGATGTTATTTACACCCTGGTTTTAATTGAAATCTTATAGCCATGTGCTCCAAGAATGTGTGGTGCAGGTACTTGAGCCTGCTAGAGTGAAGATTTCAGCTAAAAACAGGGTGTGAATGATGTCTTTTCAAGTTGGCATCTCAGGGCTTCTGGAGACTTGGATTAGGCCAGGTGAGCAGTATAGAAGTATTATTAGGGGTCCAAGCACGAAGTGCGTGGATCCCTATTGTATCTGTTCCGATTATTTTTTATTTTTTTCTTCTTCTCCGGTAAAACTGTATGTACAGCAGAAACTGTAAGGCTCAGCATAGCCAGACTGGGCACATAGATTGTAAATGTGCCTCACTACTCAGAAACAAAAAATTACCCAATTCGGCCAGATGGTGGCGCTATAACAGACCATTTCGCGTTATGGTCCATATCTTCTGAACCGTGAGGCGTAGAATCAAAATTCCACTTCGGCTGTATTCCCTGGATCAATACGCATCTATCCATATAGGCCACGCCCATTTGCGTGTGCCTAGATTTTCCGCCATTTTGAATTTTATCTAAAACCTACTTTTGCTATCTCCTCCCAGGCCATTTGCCTGAATGAGCCTAAACTTTTTCTGTGGCATCTCTGGACTTACCTGACTCAAAGTTATTAAAGGATTTTGGATACGTGAAACCGTCTTGAAATGATAAATGTTTAAACTTTTGTGTATTTACTTTTGTTCTTTTCCTGCCCTAAAAGTGTGTGGATCTCAGAAACCATACACCCCCCATCACCCAAACTTTCCACACAGGTTCACGACATCACCCACTACTCAGAGTAAAAAAATTACACCAATCCACCAGATGGTGGCGCTATAACAGCCAATTTCACGTTTGTCGGTCCATAACTTCTGAACTGCGAGCTGTAGAATCAAAATTCCACATCTACTGGTTTCCCTGGAGCATCATGTATCTAACCCACTAGGCCACGCCCATTTCTGCGTGGTAGATTTTCCGCCATTTTGAATTTGATCAAAAACCTACTTTTGCGAGCTCCTCCTAGACCGTTTGGCCAAATCACACAAAACATTTTCTGGGCCATCTATGGACTACCCCGACCTAAGGTTAGTAAAGGATTTTGGATACGTGAAACCGTTTTGAAATGCTAAATCTCGAAACTTTTAATGAAACACACGCCAACACTAAATTGCCCACAACTCATTAACCGGTCAATTACAACTACTGCTGCTACTACTGCTACCACTCCCACTACTACCAACACTACTACTACTACTATTACTACTTCTGCTACTATTACTACTACTACTACTACTACTACTACTACTACTACTACTACTACTGGAAGTTGGAATGTAGCATTTTGGGTGGGGTTAATGTGTTTTGGGGTTCTGCATCTGCTGTAGCATAATACATAGTTGGTTTAGATGTCACACAGTAATGCCCGATCCACAAAGACTTGACACCCACGTTTGAATAAAAACAAGTTTATGCCATAATAAGGTTATATCCGTGCCTTGTCATTGCTGTGGAAGGATGGTGTAGGGGTAAAGTAGCAGACACCAAAGCTGGAGGTCCTGGGTTCAAACCACGGCCAGGTAACTGTTTTATTTTTTGAAAATGTAGAATAAAGGTTAATCTGAATATAATTATGTATAACGCTGCTGAATACACACTGTGTACATAGCAGAATAACTGAATATGCCTATTTATGGTAACGTCATATTTCGACGTCCTCTTGACATTCCTGTGTAGATGTCTAAATGATCCCCAAATCGGCTGTGATTTGGCCTAGTCCTGGACGTCACTGAAAGATGATATCAGAACATCATCATGATGTAATTGTGTTTGCTGGGAGCCTTCTTTCAGATATATGAAAGGAAAAACATTCCAATACATTATTGTGTCTTCAGATGTGAAAGGTCCAAAAAGAGAATTAAATCTGAATTATCCTTGTCACTCATGTGTCCAGCTCAGTGGCCTTGTGGTCTGAATGTCCGCCCTGAGACTGGGAGGTCGTGAGTTCGATCCCCGGCCGAGTCATAGTAAAGACTATAAAAATGAGACCTATTTGCCTCCCTGCTTGGCACTCAGCATCAAAGGGTTGGAATTGGGGGGTTAGATCACCATATGATTTCTGAGCGCGGCGCACGCTGCCGCTCACCGCTCCCCCAGGGGATGGGTCAAATGCGGAGAACAAATTTCACACATTGTGTGACAATCAGTGGGACTTTACCTTTACTTTAGTTCCATTGTAACAGCACAACCCACACCAATTAGTTCAAACACCTCCATTCAGGGCAGACTTTTAATGTAAAGTGGTGGATTATGTGTGTAATACAGACATGTCCTTAATGGTAAATGGACTGCATGACAAGCTGCAATGCAGGGTGCTGGCTATAGTCATCAAAAGCAATTTCAGGGATAAAACCATCAACGTTCTGTAGTGGACGCCACTATGCCCTATGGTTTGATGTGTGTGTGGGAAAGACTCAATGACAACTGAAAATTCTGATTTCAGAACACAAAAGCTCCATCATGAGACAAGAACTAACCTCTCCTGTTGCAAAACACGTTCTTGAACACAGCCACGCAATCTCCAGCTAACATTTCCAAGATATTGAAAAAGTTCATGAAACACCGCAAAATAAGGAGGCAACATGTGGGGTTTTAATTACTATTACTGACTTAACTGTCTGAAGTTGAAAATTGTTCATCCCACATGGGGTTTGAACTTTGAGCCACAATAGTCTTTAGTTAGCATAAGTCATGAGGTTTACAAAGTGAGCTATCCAGACTGTTGTATTTAACTTTGTAGACCATATTATATGTATCTGCAGAGCCAGAGAAGTACTTGTCGTATTGACAGTATGTTCTACCCAAATACCACTTTCTGTCCAGATACTTAAAGGGATATTGTACACAAAAACTGCTTTCTATCCAAGTACTACTTCAAGTTTCAAGACATCACCCACTACTCAAAGGAAAAAATTACACCAATCCACCAGATGGTGGCGCTATAACAGCCAACCACCACTACTACTGCTGCTGCTGCTACTACTACTACTACTATTGGCTACTAGTGGCGGCTGTGGCTCAGGAGGTAGAGCGGGTTGTCCACTAATTAGAAGGTTGGTGGTTCGTTCCCCGGCTCCTCCAGTCCGCACGTCGAAGTGTCCTTGGGCAAGACACTGAACCCCAAATTGCTCCTGATGGCTGTGCCAGCACCCTGCGTGGCAGCTGGCCGCCTTCGGTGTGTGAATGGGTGAATGTAGGCACATTGTAAAGCGCTTTGGATAAAAGCGCTATATAAATGCAGTCCATTTACCATTTACTATTCTTAGTACTTCTGCTGCTACTACTGCTACCACTCCCTCTACTACCAACACTATTACTACTACTGCTACTACTACTACTACTAGTACTGCTTGGAAACCGTCAGGTCACCGGATCTCAACCAAACTTTGTTTACTTGTGCACATACCAAGTCTGAATAAATGTGCACTATCTGACATATACCCCCCAAGTCACCGGAAGCTTGGACCCCGCATCGCCGCTTGCGGCTATATTTATTATTTATTATTATTAAAAGAAATACATTTGAAAGTTGGTCACCATCCACTTCAATTGTTTAGGAGAATTCTGCAGCGGTGTTTTGCTGTGAAACTCCACTGTTTTGTGGACTATGTCTAACATGTCAGCTACAGTAGGCTATATGAGCTCCAGGGTCCCAAAGACAGTGTTCTGCATGCAATGAAAATATGTTATTCTTGGCTCTTTTGTTTACCTATTTCTGCACACTATGGTACCAAAACAGTAATGGAATTGTAGAACTTGGGTATGTCTACAAAGCTGAGACTCTTGTGAATCCAAAGAGCCCAACTGCATGTGTGATGAAATAATGGCCTCATAGTAAAGGCAGATTTTTTTTTACTTGACCTTACTGTATAAAATGACATGTTGTGAGCTCTAGCATAATGACAGCCTTGTGAAACTCTAGTTTAGACCCAGACTGTAGACACCTAGACCATTCAAAAAAAAAATTATGGGATTTTCAGGTACATATGGGATTTTCAGGTACATAAGTGGGTTTTTCTGAGCCATTTTCAGAAAGTACTTGTCACCCAAATGTCAACTATGTCAAAATCGCAGAAATCTCTTATTTTAAAAAGTTATTATTATTGAGCCTGAATCGCAGCATTACGTTTTGGTCAAGATCATGAGGTCTTCAGGTGGTGTTTTGGGGAGATTTTAACTGATACACTTTATTATTTTAGTTATAGTAGTCACAGTGCTTTCATTCCGATAGAACTGGGTTTTATGTATTGTATATTTATTGACAGTGCATTGAAGCATTGGAACAAACCCTCACTCATTGTTTTTTATGTTTCTCCTCATTTCTGCTTTGATATAACCTTTTGGTTTAAATAAAAGTTCTGGTCATTATGATTGAGTCTTTGCCTTTACTACCTGAGGGTCCTCTCTAAAACAGGTGGATTATTATCTCCGCCCAGCGAGAATTGCCGGGAGGAGATCATGTTTTTGGCCGTGTGTGTGCGTGTGTGTGCTTGTGTGCGTGTGTGTTCTCCTCTCCTAACGCGATATCTGAGGAATGCCTTGATGGAATTTCATCAAATTTAACTCAAACGTCGACTTGGACTCAAGGATTAACTGATTACATTTTGGTGGACAAAGGTCAATGTTCAAGGTCAATGTGACCTCACGAATGCCATTCCCAAGTTCGTTAACGCAATATTTCAAGAACGGCTTGATGGAATTTCTTCCAATTTGGCTCAAACGTCGTCTTGGACGCAAGGGTGACCTGATTAGATTTTGGTGATCAAAGGTCAATGGTCAAGGTCACTGTTACCTCTCGAATGCCATTTTCAAGCTCGTTAACGCCATATCTCAGGAATGTCTTGATGGAATTTCTTCGAATTTGCCTCAAACGTCCACTTGCACTCAAGGATGACCTGATTACCTTTTGGTGGTCAAAGTTCAAGGTCACTGTGACCTCACAACCGCTCGTTTCATGCTCGTTAACGCGATATCTCAGGAACGCCATCCAATTTTCCTCAAATGTCCACTTTGACTCAAGGATGAACTGATTAGATTTTGGTGGTTAAAGGTCAAAGTTCAAGGGCATTGTGACCTCACTAACCCCATTTCCAAACTCTTTAATGCAATATCTCAGGAACGCCTTGACAGAATTTTTTCCAATTTGGCTCAAACGTCGACTTGGACTCAAGCATGAACTGATTAGACTTTGGAGGTCAAAGGACAAAGGTTAAGGTCACTGTGACCTCACGAACACAATTATCAAGCTTGTTAATACCATATCTCAAGAACACCTTCACGGAATTTCTTCCAATTTGCCTCAAACGTCCACTTGGACTCAAGGATGAACTGATTAGATGTTGGTGGTCAAAGTTCAAGCTTACTGTGACATCATGACCGCTCATTTCATGCTTGTTAACGTGAGATCTCAGGAATGCCTTGACAGAATTTCATCTAATTTGCCTCAAACGTCCACTTGGACTCAAGGATGAACTGATTACATTTTGGTGGTCAAAGGTCAAGGTCACTGTGACCTCACGAATGCCCTTTTCAAGCTCAGTAATGCCATATCTCAGTAATACCTTGACCAAATTTCTTCACATTTGGCTCAAACGTTAAAGTCTGGACAGACATGCATGTCGACTGCTCACTTGTTGGCGGAGGCATATATTCGCGGTGCGGTCATTCTAGTTTTAATTTATAAACAAAATCCATTCCGCTTTTTTCCCAACGACTTCACAATTCAACGGCGAGTGGCTTCAGTTTTCCCCCTGCCCAGGGCCGTTTCTGGCCCTTTTGGGGCCCTATGTGACATCTTACAGTGGGGCCCCCAAAACACTGTCATCATAATCTCCCTGAATGAACATGAATGACAAGGCATAGTTCATCATCAATAAACCCTCTAATTACCGTAAATTTCGGACTATAAGCCGCGGCTTTTTCCCCGTTTTTTTGGCCCTGCGGCTTATATAACGATTTTTTTCAACAAAAAAAAAAAAAAAAAAAAAAAAACTCTCTTTTTTAGCACTCTTTCTAACTATAAATCCACTTCTGTTTTAATTTCCTCTCTTGCCCTCTTTTCACCACACCGCGGACACTGTGTGCACTGTAAAAAAAAACACAGGTGGTGTTGTGTTATGTTGTTTTGTTGAAATGTTAATAAATGGGAGCTTCCTCAAACAGCCATCTCTTTCCTGACAATCCCCTCTGTGCATGAACCCTTACATATGGTAATTAAACATTAAAACACAATAAAAAAAAAAAAAAAAAAAAAAAAAAAAAACATTAAAACACCCGCGGCTTATAGTCCGGTGCGGCTTATATATGTAACAAACAGGCAATTTTGCTGCTGCGGCTTATACTCCGGTGCGGCTTATAGTGCGGAATTTACGGTAATCAATTATGCACAATATTAACAATAACTATGAATGAATGAATGAATGAATATTTTATTTTCGTCTCAGGACAATTGACCATCCCACATGCGATTATCAGACATCAACATTCAATAATTAACAAAACATTGCTGGTGTCACCCAACCAGCAACACATAATACAGCCTACATATAAACAGCAGAGCATACATGTATATACACTAGGGCTGTGAATCTTCACTGGCCTCATGATTCGATTTGATTACGATTCAGAGGGCTACGATTCGATTCGATAACGATTATCGATGCATCTCGATGCATCTTAAATCAATGCATCACTTTTTTTCCTGAATACGTGATTTTTTTCCCTCACTTTCTTTTTTCTCAGTGTGGCTACTTTTAAAATAAAGGTGAATTTAGAATTGCATTGTATTATGATCCATAATTAAAATAAACAACTGCATGTACTTCCATTATTAAAATAAATAAATAATAATAATAATAATAATCGATTTTTGACATTTGTGAATCGATGCAGAATCGTGCAGGTCCGCATCGCGATGCATCTTATAATCGATTATTTTTGACACCCCTAATATACACATGTATCTATGGGTCAGCGTGGGGGAAAACGCGGGCCTGGCACAGAGTGCACTTTTCTAGTATTGAAATCTGATTGTTCATTCTGAACTATTATTATACTGTACACTACACTATACCACCCAACTCATTATGCTGCTTCTGAAGGTAACATTGTTATGTGTACCTAATTTAATTGAGGTTTGCCAAAGTGAAAGTGGTTGAATACTTGTGCAACCGGCATATTAGGCTGCATTTTTCCATTTTCTCTCAAATATTTTGTATTAAGTATTATTGTTCTAAATTGTAATATCATAGAAAAAGTATTAATGTATTAATTGCTAGTATCCAGTGAAATGGGTGATTTATCTGGGGGGTGGAACACCTTTTCAATGCACTTAGGGCTTCCCAACGGCGGTAATTTTGCGTTAGCGCCCGTTTTGCGCTGGAATAGCACTGCGCAAACCCCTAATTGTGGGCGTGTCGGCCCGCTGCGCTTCACGTCATCTCAGCACAAACCTCCATAGGCATGTTTATGCCCATAAAGGATTCACAAGGTGAGATCACTCCCTTTAAAAGCCACAGCATCACCGCCATCACGTCACCAGCTTCTTTCTTGCTGAGAGCAAGCAGAGAAACAGAGAGAGAAAAGAGAGAGACAGAGCGAGAGAGAGGGGGGGGGGAGAGAACGAGAGAGGGAAGAGAGAGAGGGCCGCTGCGCAATTACGCAGTGATGTCCCAAAGCGTGCGCTTACTGTAATTAGACGTTTCGTTCATATATGCTATAACATAGGCCTACACATCTAAAAATATTTGTTTCTTTAATAGGGTAGGAATGTGTGAGATTTTACTTCTAGCCTATTTCAATAGCCTGTGTCAGAATTGTCCACTCTGGTTAAGCCATTGACTGCGGTCACGCCATCCGCGCTGTGGAGAAGCTGGTCTTGCATGCTTGCAATTGCAGGGAAAGAGGTTACAGTACTGGCCGGCACTACGGGTCGGTGCCCTGGGTGTTTTGGGCCGGCCAGGGTGGGGAGAGGCAGCTTGGCACAACACCGTCACAACTTTCTCAAAAGCAATCTACTGTTACCTCACACCACAAACCTGTATGGTCGGGAATTATGTAGCCTAATAAAACCATGACAAACGAATTCTCGTTTTTTCTGCAATGTAGGCTATAGTTGAAAATCAACATGGCATTCCGAGGAGAGAAGAGTGTGTGCAGGCGCGAGGAGAGTGACATCCATGCCATGCGTAAATGTATCCAAGCAAGGATTTCCTGCACTGCACGGAGAATACTGTCTGCGCTCAGGTGTACGCCTGGCGTAGTGGGGTTGTTTGCGCTAAGACCAGCTATTTGCTGGCGTTAAAATTGAGAGCACCCAAGGCCCCTTTTTCTAACACATTGCGCTGGAATGCCTATTTTGGAACGGGCAACGCCCAAACCTCTCTTTGCGCTCGGCACATACCGACGGTATCTTCCCCACAGCGCTAAATGACACTTGCACGAGACACATGATAGGCTAGAGGCCCACCGACACGCCTGGGCCACGCCTACACCTGTGTCATCCCAGCGCAAAACTGGACGGTGGAGGCAGACGATAGCTTAAGATGCTGGGAAGATAGCAATAAGGGGCGCGCAAACGCAGCGCAAACGATAGCGCCGTACGACGATAGGGCCCTTAGTATTCATGTCAAATCCTCATTAGGGGCTCAGCCTCGCTAAAGGTCTGATCCTAGAATCGCTCCTGGCAAACAGCATGCTGATGGGTCCATATCAAATTGCTGCACACATGAGTTAGCAGGCATCGCCCTTTCAACCACAGGAAACATGGCAATAACCAAAAGTATCATCAGACTAGATTGAAATCTTGCGTTTTTCACATCAGATAAACAGACAATGTGCTGGGATAATGTTAAAATTAACAGGAACTCACACCACAGTAGGCCAAAGTACCGTAAGTAGGCTACCGTTAAAATGTGGGATATTTGACCATTGAATCCCAAATTATCAAAGGGCTATGAACCATCTGCCACCTTTTGAAGGCTGTGCAAAGAGATTGATGATGTTGATCATGTTTCTATAAAACTCCAGAGGTGGCTTCAGAGCCAGCTCATAACTGGCCTGTAAATCGATATCGGTGCGACAGACAAGGCCAAGCTGATGGAGGCATGATTTGAGTCCAGTGTGTGTGTGTGTGCTTGTGTGTGCGTGTGTGTGTGTGTGTGTGTGTGTGTGTGTGTGTGCGTGTGCGTGCGTGCGCGCATGTGTGGGTCTGGAATTGAAGCATCTGCTCCCAAGCACACCCATTCCAAGTGTGGAAATGGGTTTCAAACAAACCAATAAGTTAGCTGGAAATGAACGAGCTGAACTGGGGGGACATTCAAAATGAATAAATAAGGAGAAACCCAAACACCCACCCACACCATCTCAATTCTGGGCATGGATGCTTCCTAAACATATATTATGCCAAAAAACTATGAATCCTTTATGAATGGGGAAAAACTAGACACAAACCTGGGACAAACTGCCTTCCTCAACTGACTTTCCGGCACACGGATCCAACATTAATTTTGACAAATTTTAACCCATTAACAAACCGCTCTTTCCTCCTCAACACACAGGTATCCCCATTCAATCTGCATCATGTCGTGTAGATGGAGTTAGGGCCGCCCTTAGATCTTACTTGCACTGAATCATTCTTGATTACTTTAAAACCCTGCATGCTCAGATAAGACCTACACTTATTGTTTTACAATATATATACTATAAATCTGCTGCTTACCCATGGCCTCTTATCGGTTTTATTTATAGAACGCTTATCTATCTCCCTTATCCATGTCGTTTAACTACCACTTATATACGTATTAATTTAATTTTCTGAGCAGCGGATAATGTGCAAGGAACCTTGAGAATGTGACTACAGATGAAGGACAAACCAAGCCAACTATTTACTAGCAGGCTGTACTTGTCCCATCTTCGTTATCTACAAAGATCTGAAGGGATGCTCTGATTGGAAATTGTTTTTCACACATGCCGAATTGTTTTTAATTAAAAGATCAACTGATACCAAGTGGATACCAATTTAGATTTTTAGTTTTATTTATTTATTTATTTAGTCATTTGTTGGTGCACATATAGAAAATAACCTCCAACCATAATTCAAAATCCGGGTGGATTCTGCTCAGATGTTTACAGTTGATATATACAGTAAACACACAACCAAACCAAAAAATCCATAGCTTCAAAATAGAGTGAGAGGTAAGTAGAGTGAAAGAGCATCTTCAGTTCAATAAGTCCAAATGTAAATCGCTAGGCAAGGAATGCTGACACAGCAGGGTGTGCCGGACTCTAATCCCAGATTGGCCCTTCAAAGTTGAAAGTGAAGTGTGTACGTTGGCGGCCCCAAATGGCAGCTAGAGGTAACTATGTAGACTTTCGCAGACATCAAAAACCTAGAAATCATGTCATGTGGCATCAGTAAACTGCACACAGCTCTGCGATGCTTCAAAGGCAACCAACGGGATGAGAGAGACACACGATCTAACACTGGTGAGTCTGTCTTGCTCTTGATGAACCGCTGCTCACTGGCTGTTTAGGAGACAGTTATCTCTTAAGTTTTAATTTGTCTCTTCCCGTGGGTGGAGAAGTGACTATACCAAACGCCAGAGTTTCATTTGGACTCAAATAGGATGAATCTATGGCATCTCAATTAGTGGGGATGAGACATTGTTTTCCGTTGCGACCCCACTTTGGGATAGGCTGGTAAGACGGGAGGGTTTTTACATAAAGATATTGCCTAGGGCAGTTTTAATGCTTGCTCTGAAAGTATAATGTGAGCAAATAGATTAAATACAAATCCAATATCAGACCTGGTGCAGCTAGAGGTTTTAAGACCAGACGAGGGCTTTACATTTATGCAACTGACCCCTACACTGGTGAAATGCTTCCCTGTGATGTAGAGATTATGTGTACTTCATCAAATTTCCGCCTTCTCAAACGTGTCGGAGTAGACTAATCTCTGGCAGCCTCATCACCAATCCCCGCTTACACTGAATATCTGTGGATAACGATCAATCAGAGCATCCGCCAAGGATTTTGATAGCATCGCTCGCTTAAGAACCTCGGAGGCCTCTGCGCTTTGAAAATGGTGACCTTTCCGTAATCTGAATATACAGTCTCAAGTTAACTACAGGGATATTAAAAGTAATGTCACAGAACATAATAAGGAAGATAAGGCGGCGTCCTATATGGCAGATATGTACTTTCTTCATTCTGTCTGGCAATGCAATAAAAAAAAAAGGTCTCCGTTTTTCATTAGCCTCAAAACTGTAAAATGTGTTTTTTTTTGTCCAATAGAAATATGATTACCTTCTACCATCTAATGACCCTATGGAGCAAATTGTTTCCTTCTCCAGCATGTGATACACACTGAGTCACAAAGCAGCACAATCAGGCACCCGTGTAGTGCAGCGCTAGATTCCCTGACTACCAACTACCTACAGTATGTGTCCTGGTCGCTAACACCTCCTGTGTGTGTGTGGGGGGGGGGGGTCCAATAGTGTGATCCTGCCTCGCGCTAAGCCCTGCCGGTGAAACTCCTTTTCACTCCAGGTGAAAAGAGGTGGCTGGTGACTGCACATGTATCGGAGGAAGCATGTGCTAGAAGCAATGACCGGGACAGCAGGGGGAATTGACCAAGTACTTTGGGGGAAAAAACAGGTGGGAAATCCGGGGGGGAAACTTAGGTGGTAGAAGCAGCACAATCAGAGTTTAGTCTCATGTAGAGGAAGACACAAATCTCTCCACGTTTGCCCCCTACAGATGAGGCGTCAAAACGTGTGAAGGGGCATGGTGGCGGAATGGTAGCGCTGTCGCCTCACAGCAAGAAGGTCCTGGATCCGATTCCCGCATGGGGCGCTGGGGGCGTGTCCCCGCAGATGTCTTCAGTGCCTACTGCCCAGGTGGACAACCTTGTGAAAAGGGACATTCTGTGCCGAGTTTGCAGGTTATCCCCGTGCTCCCCTGAGGTTTTCTCCATATATGAACCCCCCGCTAAAAACATGCAGAAGATCGTCGCTGGACCAGCGACGACTGAGAAGAAGTTGGTCCCACGGCGCTGTGAGGAAAGCTGCCCACCACTCCTCGCCTGAGGAAGGACGAGCCAGGATGGGAGAAATGCAGAGAACACATTTCACGTCACTGAATTGCATGTGTGTGTGTGTGTGTGTGTGTGTGTGTGTGTGTGCCGGGTCCTGCATGCGTTGCAGTGTTTTTTTGTGACAATACAGAGGGAGACTGTCTGCTTTGCAACTTTGGGCTGAAGGAGTGACGTGCTCCAGAGTGCCGTGGCTCATTTCGCCTAACACGAGCGTACTGTATGGATTTAGAGCAGTGTTGGACGTTCATTTCGCCTAACATGAGTGTATGGATTTAGAGCAGTGTTGGAAGTTCATTTCGCCTAACATGAGTGTATGGATTTAGAGCAGTGTTGGACGTTCATTTCGCCTAACATGAGTGTATGGATTTAGAGCAGTGTTGGAAGTTCATTTCGACTAACACAAGCGTATGGATTTAGAGCAGTGTTGGAAGTTCATCTCGACTAACACAAGCGTATAGATTTAGAGCAGCGTTGGAAGTTCATTTCGCCTAACACAAGCGTATAGATTTAGAGCAGTGTTGGAAGTTCATTTCGCCTAACACAAGCGTATAGATTTAGAGCAGTGTTGGAAGTTCATTTCGCCTAACACAAGCGTATAGATTTAGAGCAGTGTTGGAAGTTCATTTCGCCTAACATGAGTGTATGGATTTAGTGCAGCGTTGGAAGTTCATTTCGCCTAACATGAGTGTATGGATTTAGAGCAGTGTTGGAAGTTCATTTCGACTAACACAAGCGTATGGATTTAGAGCAGCGTTGGACGTTAATTTCAACTAACATGAGCGTATGGATTTAGAGCAGCGTTGGAAGATAATTTCGACTAACACAAGCGTATGGATTTAGAGCAGTGTTGGAAGTTCATCTCGACTAACACGAGCGTATGGATTTAGAGCAGTGTTGGAAGTTCATTTCGACTAACATGAGCATATGGATTTAGAGCAGTGTTGGAAGTTCATTTCGACTAACATGAGCATATGGATTTAGAGCAGTGTTGGAAGTTCATTTCAACTAACACAAGCGTATGGATTTAGAGCAGTGTTGGAAGTTCATCTCGACTAACATGAGTGTATGGATTTAGAGCAGTGTTGGAAGTTCATTTCAACTAACACAAGCGTATGGATTTAGAGCAGTGTTGGAAGTTCATTTCAACTAACACGAGCGTATGGATTTAGAGCAGTGTTGGAAGTTCATTTCAACTAACACGAGCGTATGGATTTAGAGCAGTGTTGGAAGTTCATTTCAACTAACACGAACGTATGGATTTAGAGCAGTGTTGGAAGTTCATTTCAACTAACACGAACGTATGGATTTAGAGCAGTGTTGGAAGTTCATTTCAACTAACACGAGCGTATGGATTTAGAGCAGTGTTGGAAGTTCATTTCAACTAACACGAGCGTATGGATTTAGAGCAGTGTTGGAAGTTCATTTCAACTAACACGAGCGTATGGATTTAGAGCAGTGTTGGAAGTTCATCTCGACTAACACGAGCGTATGGATTTAGAGCAGTGTTGGAAGTTCATTTCAACTAACACGAGCGTATGGATTTAGAGCAGTGTTGGAAGTTCATTTCAACTAACACGAACGTATGGATTTAGAGCAGTGTTGGAAGTTCATTTCAACTAACACAAGCGTATGGATTTAGAGCAGTGTTGGAAGTTCATCTCGACTAACACGAGCGTATGGATTTAGAGCAGTGTTGGAAGTTCATTTCAACTAACACGAGCGTATGGATTTAGAGCAGTGTTGGAAGTTCATTTCAACTAACACGAACGTATGGATTTAGAGCAGTGTTGGAAGTTCATTTCAACTAACACAAGCGTATGGATTTAGAGCAGTGTTGGAAGTTCATCTCGACTAACACGAGCGTATGGATTTAGAGCAGTGTTGGAAGTTCATCTCGACTAACACGAGCGTATGGATTTAGAGCAGTGTTGGAAGTTCATTTCAACTAACACAAACGTATGAATTTAGAGCAGTGTTGGAAGTTCATCTCGACTAACATGAGCGTATGGATTTAGAGCAGTGTTGGAAGTTCATTTCAACTAACACGAGCGTATGGATTTAGAGCAGTGTTGGAAGTTCATTTCAACTAACACGAGCGTATGAATTTAGAGCAGTGTTGGAAGTTCATTTCAACTAACACGAGCGTGTGGATTTAGAGCAGTGTTGGAAGTTCATCTCGACTAACACGAGCGTGTGGATTTAGAGCAGTGTTGGAAGTTCATTTCAACTAACACGAGCGTATGGATTTAGAGCAGTGTTGGAAGTTCATTTCAACTAACACGAGCGTGTGGATTTAGAGCAGTGTTGGAAGTTCATTTCGACTAACACGAGCGTATGGATTTAGAGCAGTGTTGGAAGTTCATTTCAACTAACACGAGCGTATGAATTTAGAGCAGTGTTGGAAGTTCATTTCAACTAACACGAGCGTGTGGATTTAGAGCAGTGTTGGAAGTTCATTTCGACTAACATGAGTGTATGGATTTAGAGCAGTGTTGGAAGTTCATCTCGACTAACACGAGCGTATGGATTTAGAGCAGTGTTGGAAGTTCATCTCGACTAACACGAGCGTGTGGATTTAGAGCAGTGTTGGAAGTTCATTTCAACTAACATGAGCGTGTGGATTTAGAGCAGTGTTGGAAGTTCATTTCAACTAACACGAGCGTATGGATTTAGAGCAGTGTTGGAAGTTCATTTCAACTAACATGAGCGTATGAATTTAGAGCAGTGTTGGAAGTTCATTTCAACTAACACGAGCGTGTGGATTTAGAGCAGTGTTGGAAGTTCATTTCAACTAACATGAGCGTGTGGATTTAGAGCAGTGTTGGAAGTTCATCTCGACTAACATGAGCGTATGAATTTAGAGCAGTGTTGGAAGTTCATTTCAACTAACATGAGCGTATGAATTTAGAGCAGTGTTGGAAGTTCATTTCAACTAACACGAGCGTGTGGATTTAGAGCAGTGTTGGAAGTTCATTTCAACTAACATGAGCGTGTGGATTTAGAGCAGTGTTGGAAGTTCATTTCAACTAACACGAGCGTGTGGATTTAGAGCAGTGTTGGAAGTTCATTTCAACTAACACGAGCGTATGGATTTAGAGCAGTGTTGGAAGTTCATTTCAACTAACACGAGCGTATGAATTTAGAGCAGTGTTGGAAGTTCATTTCAACTAACACGAGCGTGTGGATTTAGAGCAGTGTTGGAAGTTCATCTCGACTAACACGAGCGTGTGGATTTAGAGCAGTGTTGGAAGTTCATTTCGACTAACACGAGCGTATGGATTTAGAGCAGTGTTGGAAGTTCATCTCGACTAACACGAGCGTGTGGATTTAGAGCAGTGTTGGAAGTTCATTTCGACTAACACGAGCGTGTGGATTTAGAGCAGTGTTGGAAGTTCATCTCGACTAACACGAGCGTATGGATTTAGAGCAGTGTTGGAAGTTCATTTCGACTAACACGAGCGTGTGGATTTAGAGCAGTGTTGGAAGTTCATCTCGACTAACACGAGCGTGTGGATTTAGAGCAGTGTTGGAAGTTCATTTCGACTAACACGAGCGTATGGATTTAGAGCAGTGTTGGAAGTTCATTTCGACTAACACGAGCGTGTGGATTTAGAGCAGTGTTGGAAGTTCATCTCGACTAACACGAGCGTGTGGATTTAGAGCAGTGTTGGAAGTTAATTTCGACTAACACGAGCGTGTGGATTTAGAGCAGTGTTGGAAGTTCATTTCGACTAACATGAGCGTATGAATTTAGAGCAGTGTTGGAAGTTCATTTCAACTAACACGAGCGTATGAATTTAGAGCAGTGTTGGAAGTTCATTTCAACTAACACGAGCGTGTGGATTTAGAGCAGTGTTGGAAGTTCATTTCAACTAACACGAGCGTGTGGATTTAGAGCAGTGTTGGAAGTTCATTTCAACTAACACGAGCGTATGGATTTAGAGCAGTGTTGGAAGTTCATTTCAACTAACATGAGCGTATGAATTTAGAGCAGTGTTGGAAGTTCATTTCAACTAACACGAGCGTGTGGATTTAGAGCAGTGTTGGAAGTTCATTTCAACTAACATGAGCGTATGGATTTAGAGCAGTGTTGGAAGTTCATTTCAACTAACACGAGCGTATGAATTTAGAGCAGTGTTGGAAGTTCATTTCAACTAACACGAGCGTATGGATTTAGAGCAGTGTTGGAAGTTCATTTCGACTAACATGAGCGTATGAATTTAGAGCAGTGTTGGAAGTTCATTTCAACTAACACGAGCGTATGGATTTAGAGCAGTGTTGGAAGTTCATTTCAACTAACACGAGCGTATGGATTTAGAGCAGTGTTGGAAGTTCATTTCAACTAACACGAGCGTATGGATTTAGAGCAGTTTTGGAAGTTCATTTCAACTAACACAAGCGTATGGATTTAGAGCAGTGTTGGAAGTTCATTTCGACTAACATGAGCGTATGAATTTAGAGCAGTGTTGGAAGTTCATTTCGACTAACACGAGCGTGTGGATTTAGAGCAGTGTTGGAAGTTCATCTCGACTAACACGAGCGTATGGATTTAGAGCAGCGTTGGAAGTTCATTTCGACTAACACGAGCGTATGGATTTAGAGCAGTTTTGGAAGTTCATTTCAACTAACACGAGCGTATGGATTTAGAGCAGTGTTGGAAGTTCATTTCAACTAACACGAGCGTATGGATTTAGAGCAGTGTTGGAAGTTCATTTCAACTAACACGAGCGTATGGATTTAGAGCAGTTTTGGAAGTTCATTTCAACTAACACAAGCGTATGGATTTAGAGCAGCGTTGGAAGTTCATTTCGACTAACACGAGCGTATGGATTTAGAGCAGTGTTGGAAGTTCATTTCAACTAACACGAGCGTATGGATTTAGAGCAGTGTTGGAAGTTCATTTCGACTAACACGAGCGTATGGATTTAGAGCAGTGTTGGAAGTTCATTTCGACTAACACGAGCGTATGGATTTAGAGCAGTGTTGGAAGTTCATTTCAACTAACACGAGCGTATGAATTTAGAGCAGTGTTGGAAGTTCATTTCGACTAACACGAGCGTATGGATTTAGAGCAGTGTTGGAAGTTCATTTCAACTAACACGAGCGTATGGATTTAGAGCAGTGTTTGAAGTTCATCTCGACTAACACGAGCGTATGGATTTAGAGCAGTGTTGGAAGTTCATCTCGACTAACACGAGCGTATGGATTTAGAGCAGTGTTGGAAGTTCATCTCGACTAACACAAGCGTGTGGATTTAGAGCAGCGTTGGAAGTTCATCTCGACTAACACGAGCGTATGGATTTAGAGCAGTGTTGGAAGTTCATCTCGACTAACACGAGCGTATGGATTTAGAGCAGTGTTGGAAGTTCATCTCGACTAACACAAACGTATGGATTTAGAGCAGTGTTGGAAGTTCATCTCGACTAACACGAGCGTATGGATTTAGAGCAGTGTTGGAAGTTCATCTCGACTAACATGAGTGTATGGATTTAGAGCAGTGTTGGAAGTTCATTTCAACTAACACGAGCGTATGAATTTAGAGCAGTGTTGGAAGTTCATTTCAACTAACACGAGCGTATGGATTTAGAGCAGTGTTGGAAGTTCATTTCAACTAACACGAGCGTATGGATTTAGAGCAGTGTTGGAAGTTCATCTCGACTAACACGAGCGTATGGATTTAGAGCAGTGTTGGAAGTTCATCTCGACTAACACGAGCGTATGAATTTAGAGCAGTGTTGGAAGTTCATCTCGACTAACACGAGCGTATGAATTTAGAGCAGCGTTGGAAGTTCATTTCGACTAACATGAGCATATGGATTTAGAGCAGTGTTGGAAGTTCATTTCAACTAACACGAGCGTATGGATTTAGAGCAGCGTTGGAAGTTCATTTCGACTAACATGAGCATATGGATTTAGAGCAGTGTTGGAAGTTCATCTCGACTAACACGAGCGTATGGATTTAGAGCAGCGTTGGAAGTTCATCTCGACTAACACGAGCGTATGGATTTAGAGCAGTGTTGGAAGTTCATCTCGACTAACACGAGCGTATGGATTTAGAGCAGTGTTGGAAGTTCATTTCGACTAACACGAGCGTATGGATTTAGAGCAGCGTTGGAAGTTCATTTCGACTAACACGAGCGTATGGATTTAGAGCAGTGTTGGAAGTTCATCTCGACTAACACGAGCGTGTGGATTTAGAGCAGCGTTGGAAGTTCATCTCGACTAACACGAGCGTATGGATTTAGAGCAGTGTTGGAAGTTCATTTCGACTAACACGAGCGTATGGATTTAGAGCAGTGTTGGAAGTTCATTTCGACTAACACGAGCGTATGAATTTAGAGCAGTGTTGGAAGTTCATCTCGACTAACACGAGCGTATGGATTTAGTGCAGTGTTGGAAGTTCATTTCGACTAACATGAGCGTATGGATTTAGTGCAGTGTTGGAAGTTCATTTCGACTAACATGAGTGTATGGATTTAGAGCAGTGTTGGAAGTTCATTTCGACTAACATGAGCGTATGGATTTAGAGCAGTGTTGGAAGTTCATTTCGACTAACACGAGCGTGTGGATTTAGAGCAGTGTTGGAAGTTCATTTCGACTAACATGAGCATATGGATTTAGAGCAGCGTTGGAAGTTCATCTCGACTAACACGAGCGTATGGATTTAGAGCAGTGTTGGAAGTTCATCTCGACTAACATGAGCGTATGGATTTAAAGCAGTGTTGGAAGTTCATTTCGACTAACACGAGCGTATGGATTTAGAGCAGCGTTGGAAGTTCATTTCGACTAACATGAGCATATGGATTTAGAGCAGCGTTGGAAGTTCATCTCGACTAACACGAGCGTATGGATTTAGAGCAGCGTTGGAAGTTCATCTCGACTAACACGAGCGTATGGATTTAGAGCAGTGTTGGAAGTTCATCTCGACTAACACGAGCGTATGGATTTAGAGCAGTGTTGGAAGTTCATCTCGACTAACACGAACGTATGGATTTAGAGCAGTGTTGGAAGTTCATCTCGACTAACACGAACGTATGGATTTAGAGCAGTGTTGGAAGTTCATCTCGACTAACACGAACGTATGGATTTAGAGCAGCGTTGGAAGTTCATCTCGACTAACACGAGCGTATGGATTTAGAGCAGTGTTGGAAGTTCATCTCGACTAACACGAACGTATGGATTTAGAGCAGTGTTGGAAGTTAATCTCGACTAACACGAGCGTGTGGATTTAGAGCAGCGTTGGAAGTTCATCTCGACTAACACGAGCGTATGGATTTAGAGCAGTGTTGGAAGTTCATTTCAACTAACACGAGCGTATGAATTTAGAGCAGTGTTGGAAGTTCATCTCGACTAACACGAGCGTGTGGATTTAGAGCAGTGTTGGAAGTTCATCTCGACTAACATGAGCGTATGGATTTAGAGCAGTGTTGGAAGTTCATTTCAACTAACACGAGCGTATGGATTTAGAGCAGTGTTGGAAGTTCATTTCAACTAACACGAGCGTATGGATTTAGAGCAGTGTTGGAAGTTCATTTCGACTAACACGAACGTATGGATTTAGAGCAGTGTTGGAAGTTCATTTCAACTAACATGAGCGTATGGATTTAGAGCAGTGTTGGAAGTTCATTTCGACTAACACGAACGTATGGATTTAGAGCAGTGTTGGAAGTTCATTTCGACTAACACGAACGTATGGATTTAGAGCAGTGTTGGAAGTTCATTTCAACTAACATGAGCGTATGGATTTAGAGCAGTGTTGGAAGTTCATTTCAACTAACATGAGCGTATGGATTTAGAGCAGTGTTGGAAGTTCATTTCGACTAACACGAGCGTATGGATTTAGAGCAGTGTTGGAAGTTCATTTCGACTAACACGAACGTATGGATTTAAAGCAGTGTTGGAAGTTCATTTCAACTAACATGAGCGTATGGATTTAGAGCAGTGTTGGAAGTTCATTTCAACTAACATGAGCGTATGGATTTAGAGCAGTGTTGGAAGTTCATTTCAACTAACATGAGCGTATGGATTTAGAGCAGTGTTGGAAGTTCATTTCGACTAACACGAGCGTATGGATTTAGAGCAGCGTTGGAAGTTCATTTCGACTAACACGAGCGTATGAATTTAGAGCAGTGTTGGAAGTTCATTTCGACTAACACGAGCGTATGGATTTAGAGCAGTGTTGGAAGTTCATTTCGACTAACATGAGCGTATGGATTTAGAGCAGTGTTGGAAGTTCATTTCGACTAACACGAGCGTATGGATTTAGAGCAGTGTTGGAAGTTCATCTCGACTAACACGAGCGTATGGATTTAGAGCAGTGTTGGAAGTTCATTTCAACTAACACGAACGTATGAATTTAGAGCAGTGTTGGAAGTTCATCTCGACTAACACGAGCGTATGGATTTAGAGCAGTGTTGGAAGTTCATTTCGACTAACACGAACGTATGGATTTAGAGCAGTGTTGGAAGTTCATTTCGACTAACACGAACGTACTGTATGGATTTAGAGCAGTGTTGGAAGTTCATTTCAACTAACACGAACGTATGAATTTAGAGCAGTGTTCGAAGTTCATCTCGACTAACACGAGTGTATGGATTTAGAGCAGTGTTGGAAGTTCATTTCAACTAACATGAGCGTATGGATTTAAAGCAGTGTTGGAAGTTCATCTCGACTAACACGACCGTATGGATTTAGAGCAGTGTTGGAAGTTCATCTCGACTAACACGAGCGTATGGATTTAGAGCAGTGTTGGAAGTTCATTTCGACTAACACAAACGTATGGATTTAGAGCAGTGTTGGAAGTTCATTTCGACTAACATGAGCGTATGGATTTAGAGCAGTGTTGGAAGTTCATTTCAACTAACACAAACGTATGGATTTAGAGCAGTGTTGGAAGTTCATTTCGACTAACACGAGCGTATGGATTTAGAGCAGTGTTGGAAGTTCATTTCGACTAACACAAACGTATGGATTTAGAGCAGTGTTGGAAGTTCATTTCGACTAACACAAACGTATGGATTTAGAGCAGTGTTGGAAGTTCATTTCGACTAACACGAGCGTATGGATTTAGAGCAGTGTTGGAAGTTCATTTCGACTAACATGAGCGTATGGATTTAGAGCAGTGTTGGAAGTTCATTTCGACTAACACGAACGTATGGATTTAGAGCAGTGTTGGAAGTTAATTTCGACTAACACGAGCGTATGGATTTAGAGCAGTGTTGGAAGTTCATCTCGACTAACACGAGCGTATGAATTTAGAGCAGCGTTGGAAGTTAATCTCGACTAACACGAGCGTATGAATTTAGAGCAGTGTTGGAAGTTCATCTCGACTAACACGAACATATGGATTTAGAGCAGTGTTGGAAGTTCATCTCGACTAACACGAGCATATGAATTTAGAGCAGTGTTGGAAGTTCATCTCGACTAACACGAACATATGGATTTAGAGCAGTGTTGGAAGTTCATCTCGACTAACACGAACGTATGTATTTAGAGCAGTGTTGGAAGTTCATCTCGACTAACACGAGCGTATGAATTTAGAGCAGCGTTGGAAGTTAATCTCGACTAACACGAACATATGGATTTAGAGCAGTGTTGGAAGTTCATCTCGACTAACACAAACGTATGGATTTAGAGCAGTGTTGGAAGTTCATCTCGACTAACACGAGCGTATGAATTTAGAGCAGTGTTGGAAGTTCATCTCGACTAACATGAACATATGGATTTAGAGCAGTGTTGGAAGTTCATCTCGACTAACACGAACATATGGATTTAGAGCAGTGTTGGAAGTTCATCTCGACTAACACAAACGTATGGATTTAGAGCAGTGTTGGAAGTTCATCTCGACTAACACGAGCGTATGAATTTAGAGCAGTGTTGGAAGTTCATCTCGACTAACATGAGCGTATGGATTTAGAGCAGCGTTGGAAGTTCATCTCGACTAACACAAACGTATGGATTTAGAGCAGTGTTGGAAGTTCATTTCGACTAACACAAGCGTATGGATTTAGAGCAGCGTTGGAAGTTCATCTCGACTAACACGAGCGTATGAATTTAGAGCAGTGTTGGAAGTTCATTTCGACTAACACAAGCGTATGAATTTAGAGCAGTGTTGGAAGTTCATCTCGACTAACACGAGCGTATGGATTTAGAGCAGTGTTGGAAGTTCATTTTGACTAACATGAGCGTATGGATTTAGAGCAGTGTTGGAAGTTCATCTCGACTAACATGAGCGTATGGATTTAGAGCAGTGTTGGAAGTTCATCTCGACTAACATGAGCGTATGGATTTAGAGCAGTGTTGGAAGTTCATTTTGACTAACATGAGCGTATGGATTTAGAGCAGTGTTGGAAGTTCATTTTGACTAACATGAGCGTATGGATTTAGAGCAGTGTTGGAAGTTCATCTCGACTAACATGAGCGTATGGATTTAGAGCAGTGTTGGAAGTTCATTTTGACTAACATGAGCGTATGGATTTAGAGCAGTGTTGGAAGCAGTGGTGCCATTTCAGCAAAAGCCAAGGTATGGCAAGGTAGGCGATGGGGGGGTGAAGGGGGGCTTTCCCCACCCTTCGTGGATTTTCTTTTTTTTTATCGGTTGTGCAATAGTCAATGTTGGCGAGTTATTTCTATATGCAATTCAGTTATATGACATGTATAGTAAACATATTTTTAAATTCCAGTGAATGATATAGCCTACATGTAGTGTTACCCTTTTTATTTAATTTTTTTGTGATAAGCACTAGGACTCACAGGGTTTGCATAAAAATGAATGCTGTAAATTGTACAAGGAACCCTATAACCTCTAAAAATATGAATGTTTAGCCTGAAAAAGCAGTTACATTAACATAACCAACTAAAACTACAGCAGCAAAAACAATAATAGGATATAGCCTATGGTGTGGGGAAGTCTAACCTCTGTAAACAGTGTTACACTATGGTAATTTTACCTGCCAGAGAATAATTTATTAATTGTTGTTGGACTGTTTATTTCCATAAATAACCTAGCATGAACAACAGTAATGATATTAAGGAAATCCTTATGATTATTACCATGATATTGATTTCAACCAGATCCCGCCCAATTTTTGGTAGTAGGCTATACAGCCCCCTGGACAAAAATGCACCAGCTGCCCCTGGATAAGGTAACTCTGTCTACAAACTATAACCGCCAGTTAAGAAAGACTTTGCAAGGTAGCTACTGTATGCTTAACAAACAACATAATTGGTAGAATTATTGAGTAAGTAAGGAGATCTGTTCAGGCAGAATTAATCACAAGTGTCACAGCTTATTGCGCACTTCGGCATCTGCGAGAGAGGGGAGGGAGAGAGAGGGGAGCGCACGTGTGGATGGGGCTCATTAACGAGTAGATGCGAGTTTTTTTCCCTGTGCATATCTCTCCGTTTTGTCTCCTCTCTCTCCCTAACTAGAAGCCAAGGTATGGTGCCTGCCATACTGAATTGACGCCCTTGGTTGTTTAGAGCAGAGTGGGAAGTTCATCTCACCTAACACAAGCGTATGGATTTAGAGCAGCGTTGGAAGTTCCCCCAAAAGTTTTTTAAAGTGCACCAGAAACACAGTTCACTATCAAGGCTTACGAAGGTGGCATTGTCCTTGTTGCTGAGCTAATTTTACCAGAAGTACTACCATGGTCAGGAGGCTACTCTATTTTATTTGCCTGGCAAACGTGCCACCCGCCTGGCAGACAAATGAGTGCCATACACTTTGTGGAGCACATCATTGACCCTGTGCTCCCTCACAGCTATAGATTCTCCTCCTATGTGAGCCCTATATCCACCAGGGCACAAACAAGGCCGACCAATGATTAATTTAAGCACTATCAGTACCTGTTTAGGTATTAATCTATTGGGGGCACCTTCCTAGTGCACTTCATATGTCAGCAAATTACCATACTTTTTGTGCTTCCTTCCAAAATTGAGGCGTTATCTATTATTTATAGCATCCGTATGGTGGGTGAGGCAAAAAATATATATTCCAACACAAAAATCTGCTTTCTCCACCTTTGTGTTTACTTCCACTATGTCTTTGGGATGGATTTACGCCATCCAGTGAGGAAATACAGCCCAGTAGCTACACTGTGTAATATGAAGGCAGCACACAGAGAGGCCGGCTCCAGCAATGGTTCATGCTGACAGACACAAGCAGATGGGATGGTCAGCCCTGTGGTACTTCAGCCCCATGGTAGTTTAAAAAACAATGTCAAGCTGCTCGGTTATGAACTTACTCATCGCTTTTCTCCGCTTGAATAAAACTGAAAACTGCATAATGAATCTATTCAAAATGTACATATATGACATGATGTGCTATACTATGATCTGATACATATATGACATGGTGTGCTATACTAGGATCTGATACATATATGACATGGTGTGCTATACTAGGATCTGATACATATATGACATTATGTGCTATACTAGGATCTGATACATATATGACATGATGTGCTATACCAGGATCTGATACATGATCTATTATGATGGGTTAGGGTTAGGGTTCATGCATTCACATTCACACATTCATGCCCCATTCGCAACTTTTTTCCTCCATGGCTCCTCAATGGTGGAATGAGCTTCCCCCCCTCGGTTATGCTGGCCGAATCGCTACCAATTTTTCGCCGGAGTATGAAAACACACCTTTTTGGGCTACACCTGGGCCCCTCCGGTAACTACATAATTTCTTAAATGCAACATGCTGCTAGTTCCGCCCCTGAATCATTTTGTGATCTTATTTTTATTGCATTTTTGTAATGTGCTATGTGATGGACTTTTAACTCTCATTGATTGTTTATGATCTATGCTTCTGTTTTTCATTGTTTTTATGTTCCTGTGCCAAGTTGAATTGGTGAATTGTGATGTAAGTCGCTTTGGATAAAAGCGTCTGCTAAATGCAATAAAGTAAAGTAAAGTAAAGTGAAAAAGGTCTGCAGGACACCGGCATTCAGTAAGGCAGCAATATTATGGCAGTTCCCCCGTCTCTCTCTTTCTGCCTGTTCACTCTCTGCAAAAGTTCCTCTTCTGTATATTACGGCTCGTGCACACCTTCATGTTGCAAATCTGAGTATATTTAGAAACCATTACTGCCGGCTGCATGTATGTATGTATGTATTGTTTGTGTGTAATTGTATTGTATGTAGGTATGTCCACGTATGTCCTGTTTGTTTTGGGGACTACGGATGGAAATTAGCCTCGTGCCATGTGCCATGTGCCATGTGCAATGTGTTCGAGCCTCGTGCTCGAGTCTCGTGCTAAATCCGGCAATTTTTAAACTCTGATTATGTTCTTTGTGTCCATTAATTTTGCACTGTCCCGTCTAAATAAACAAATCAAATGTCAAATGTCAAAATACAATGGCAAAATCGCTTTTCCGTTGTGTCGCAGCGTTTTGTGGGCGTGGAAACCAGCTTCCAGCTTGGAGATATAGAAACGTTTTCAGGTAGATGTACACAGAAGGGTGGGGGGAGGAATTGTGTAGGAAGAGCTGTCATTGGGTAGCTTAATGAAAGGTCCCGCCCTAGTCCCGCCCTTCGAGCGTTAAGCTGCTCAGAGACAAGCCGTCTCTAGTCTGCGACAGCGAAACGCTGGGCGGTTCCTGCGGCAGGGGGCGCGAGGTTGAAATGGACCAATCAGACGGGGAAATAGAGCAAGACAGCCTATCAGCCTGCAGCGTCAAAGAGGCTTTCACAGGAGGCATGCCGCCTAGCATTTCATGGTGTGCATGAGCCGTTACTCTCTCTGGTTCATAATTGTATCCTCTTGTCACCAAGGTGAATGGCATATCATCCTCGCTATCAAAATCACTCATATTTTCATTTGTGTATTCCATTTGTTGTGTCTTCACTAACAAACCGGGAGAAATGTAGTTTCCATTATTATTATTATTACCATGATATTGATTTCAACCAGATCCCGCCCAATTTTTGGTAGTAGGCTATACAGCCCCCTGGACAAAAATGCACCAGCTGCCCCTGGATAAGGTAACTCTGTCTACAAACTATAACCGCCAGTTAAGAAAGACTTTGCAAGGTAGCTACTGTATGCTTAACAAACTAAAGTGCAACTAAGGAAGACATTCATAAGTTACAAATTGTTCAAAACAGAGCTGCTCGCCTTGTTCTGAAATGCCCTTACAAAGCTAATGTTAATGTTATGCATAGTAAGCTTCAGTGGTTAAAGGTTGGGGATAGGCTTTCTTATAATCTTCTCTCCTTTTTTCATAAAATTTGTATACAGGCCAAGCCTACATCTTTATACTCTAGGATCTGTCATATTGAAGATATTCATGATTATTCAACAAGACAAGTGTCTAGGAGATTACTTGTATTGCCTTCCACAAATTTAATATCTACTCAAAAATCTGTTATGTATAGAGCCACTGCATTATGGAACAAGCTGTCTGATGGTATGAGACACACCCAGTCTTTAAGTCTGTTCAAAAAACATCTTAAAAAGAGTCTATTGATTGAACATTGGTTCATGTGAATCTGAATTTGGTGTCGGTATTCGTAAATTTTTTATTACTTTTATTTTTATTTTTTTTATGTCTATCTGTAAACTGTTTTAATCAAAAGCAACCATAGTTGGGTTGTGGTTATATTTTAAGAAAGCTTACATAGCATTACCTAATTTTTTCATGAATTAAGTTGTACAAACTGTATTTGAATAATTGTATCCATCAAATGTATGTCATTTTTTTTTTTTTTTACTTTTATATTGTGGACCCCAGGAAGAATAGCTGCTTCCATGTGTGGCAGCTAATGGGGATCTAAATAAACAATAAACAATAAACATAATTGGTAGAATTATTGAGTAAGTAAGGAGATCTGTTCAGGCAGAATTAATCACAAGTGTCACAGCTTATTGCGCACTTCGGCATCTGCGAGAGAGGGGAGGGAGAGAGAGGGATACATCAGTAATATAAATAATACATCAGTAGTATTTCTTACCCCAACATTTAGACAAATATTTTCTCAAACCCTAATCCAAAATCTGCTTTAATCATTCAGTTTTCTTTCCCGACTGTTCCATTACCTTACTCTAACCTGACCTTATCTTAAATATTCATGGTTTCAAAACCAATTGGTGCTCAACAATTGTTACAAAATGATGACAAATGCAGCTTGCATGCATAAAAGCATGCATTGTATATGCGTTGTGCTTAAAAAATGAAAAAGAAATCAATCGCAGGCGTAGCATTGTATCAAGAAATAAATAGAGATCATTTTGAGTCAGTACATGAATAGCTGGCCTTAGCTGGAAATTGCTTTAAAAAGGTAATTATAGGCAGTGCATGGGCTTTCTCAATACAAAACACTGAGTTGTTGAGCATGACCTATAAGCCAGTAATATTTTATCATATTTTCAAGTGTCAAATTAGCAGGAATAACGAAGGTAACTTGCCAATTTTGTATGCAGCCATATGGGTTAATCTCTGGACAGTTCACCATTGGAACCTGAAGGTCCAATTTTCTAGTGTGGCATAAATCCTAGCTTGTGACATAAGTTTCTAGTAGGGAGGCCCCTCTTGACCAAATTAAGCTCAGGAATCACAAACACATATTGAAGTCAGCTCTTTTCATATTCAAAAGTAAACTGGGGAGAGAGCAGCGTGCTGAAGTCTTGATGCAGCAGTGTGTCCACCCTTCAATAGGAGCACCCAGGTTCGAACCCCCTCCTGAAGTGTCCTTGAGCAAGACACTGCAGGTTCTATTTTCACAAATCAAACGGTGTAAAGTCATTGGCACAGGTGTGGTGCAGCCCCGGCTCCAGGATGGAGTGGGGGCAGTTAAAAATGGTGAGGGGGCAATTAGAAAATGGCCATGCCAGTTATTCCCTGGTCAAAATTTAGCCAAAATGTTTAGCATTATTGCACCCCCCTTCCGACAAGCTAGCATGACATGGTTGTACCAATGGATACCTTAGGTCTTCTAGTTTCATCAGAATCAGAATCAGAATCAGAATCACTTTTATTGCCACAGTATGCAAGTTACATATGAGGAATTTCTCTTACATGTAGTGTCTGTATGCAACGTAGCGGTCACATCAATATACAGAGATAAGAAGATAGGAAGGTAGGAAGATAACTAAAGACAATCACAAAGTTGCAAGTGCAATCAAATCGAGTAAATGTATACAATATGTACATGAGTGGTGAAGTGTTCTGTGGATAATTAATATGAATTTACGTTGAATTTACATGAGAAGGCTAAGTTAAATAGGCATTAAATGTGCAGGGAATTTACATGAATTTACAGTCCCAGTTAAACAGGCATTCAATAGAGAGCCGCAGGAACGAGTCCGGAAATCATCGATGCTAACACTCCTGGTTCTTCACTGTTTTCGCCTATGGGAGTTTTGAATGGGTTTTTTGGCGCGATGCTTCTAATAATCTCTCTGGCCAACGCTGGCTTAATCAAACGCGAACCAGTGTTTAGTAATATCATCTTCACACACGGGGACCACTTTTATGAGTTTTGAAGCTTTTACGTGCCGTTAAAAGGGCGGCAAGCTAGCAAACGGCTAAATGAGACTACAGTGTTGAGTCGATGGGGATATATACATCAATAACGTCACCACTTCAAAGGACGAACACGGAAATTCTCTTTCCCTCACCTGGTTCAGCCCGGGGTAATCAATGCACATCAACAACAGTCCAGGTTGAATGCTGACGTGACGTGGAAGCCTATGCGACAGTGTGTAGTTCTGGATTAGCTTAGCTCGAGCTTTTTACTTCTAGGGCTCGCATTTACGCTACAAAACTCATGAAAGTGGTCCTCATGTGTGAAGATTATCCGACTGAACTCTGGTTCGCGTTTGATTAAGCTTGCCTTGCCCAGAGACCTTATTTGAAGCATTGCGGCAAAAACCCATTCAAAAATCCCATAGACAGAAACAGTGAAGAACCAGGAAGTCCGGGACTTCCGCGTTCTGACTACAAAAATATGTCATCCCTGCGGCTCTCTATTAGATATGAGTTACAGTTTCATGGGGGGGGGAGTTCAGCTGAGTTTAGGAGGAGGTAGTGAGTTTGTGTGTGTGTGTGTGTGTGTGTGTGTGGGGGGGGGGGGGGGTTGTTGGTGAGATCCTTGGTGGAAGGGGTTTCCGGGCCTTGTTGGTGAGGCTGATGGCGGTTGGGAAGAAGCTGGTCTTGTGGTGGGTGGGTCTGGTCTTGGTAGACCTCAGTCTCTTGCCGTGGGGGAGTGTCTTAAAGAGTTTGTGGCCAGGGTGGGAGGGGTCGGCCATGATCTTGCGAGACCGCTTCAGTGTCCTGGCTGCATGCAGGTCCTGGAGGGATGGCAGGTTGCATCCGATTATCTTCTCAGCGCAGTGGATGATGCGCTGAAGTCTGTTAATGTCTTTGAGAGTGGCAGCAGCATACCAGACGGTGATGGAGGAGGTGAGGGTGGACTCAACGATGGAGGTGTAGAAGTGCACCATCGTGATACATATGTGATGCATACATATGATACCAGAATCTTCACTCTAGCTTTAAAACTGAGCCCACTACAGCAATGAAAGTCAGCAAAGGCGAGACGTAGAAGGCAAGTTAAACTGGGGAGGAAGGGGCAGAAAATACAACTGCGGCCCAGGCCGGGCAACTCCCCCCCCCCACCCCCTTCCCCATTTCACATCTGTCAAGTGGCCGCCTCCATAATCCTCACTACATGTACTGCATGTGTCATGGCGCATTCACGCCGCAGCCACATGTGTAGTTAAAATGAAAAGTCTTATTTTGTCCCGCTTGAGGGATTTCTATCAGAGTCAAATTGCCCAACATATCCACAAAAAGTGTTGATAAGCTTTGATAGGATCTGCTGCACCCTAACACAGAACACAACGGCGCCTTGTACCATCCGCTTTTGACCTGGGCGGAGCGGTGCAAGTGTAAATCCTGGTAATCTTTGACCTTGACACTAAAATGGCACTGCACTGCTAGTTACTGACACACCTCCTACAGTATACTGCTCCTCTCCCCCAGCTATGGCACAGTCAAGTTCAATAAAATACCAAATGGCTGCAGATGAGAAAAAACCTGTGCAGATGAAGATAATGGTAAATGGTCAATTAACAATGGATTGCATTTATATAGCACTTTTATCCAAAGCGCTTTACAATTATACTTACATTCTAGGGGTGTCCAAAAAATGTATTCATGTAAGAATGACGATTCTTACCTTCCACAATTCTGAATCAATTCACAACTCACAAGAATTGATTTTTTTTTCATTTATATATTTTTTGTTATTTAACTTATTTTTCTTGAAGTCACTGATAACTGAGAAATACTTTAAGTTTATTTGTGCAAGTTAGATTTGCCTTTTTGTCTACTGTGTTTACATTATTGCAATCATTTGATTAAAGAAAATACATAATCTTATACACTTTATTCTGCTTTCATGCCATAATTTGCAACACCGCCTTTCTCAGCACACGTACAGCAGAGTGGAGGAGATCCTGAAATCCCCCTATGTACTGAATCGAGAATCAATTTTGAAATGGGAATAACTTTGAATCGAATCGTGACCCCAGGAATCGGAATCGAATTGTGAGATACCCAAAGATTGACACCGCTACTACATTCACGCATTCACACACACATTCATACACCGATGGTGGCATGCTACAACACCGGGTGTTGTCACAGCCATCAGGAACAATTTGGCGTTCAGTATCTTGCCCAAGGGCACTTCTACATGCGGACTGGAGATCGAACTGGGGATCGAACCATCAACCTATTTTATCCAAAGCGATTAGTGGACGACCCGCTGTACCTCCTGAGCCACAGCCGCCCCATAATGACACTTACATCAGAGCAAAGCCCTGGCATCTGCCATGCACCGTCATGAAAATAGACCCTGAATCCATAGCAGCTCCAGGGCTGCTGTTCTGTAGCTGACCCTGACCTCTGCCCTCCCTACAGTCAATGGGCTCTATCTTCCCGCTGGCCTTAGGCGCTAAACTGGCGTTAAACGCAAAAAAACACGATTTGCGCATGCCTACCCGTGACTCAGGAAGATAGCATCATGTATTTACACCTCGAAATGCGCTTTACACTGAAGAGGTGTGGCGCAGTGCCAGAATAGGCCAGAACAGGGGCGTAGGCAGAAATATTAGCTAATGAAGTGGACAGTGTGACTGCTATAGAGACACCGCGTCATTCCGAAACCACGTCCAAAACGGGGGGAAACAAAAACTCCCCCCCCAATCCTGGCGTTCTCCTATGTCGCGTGCATGGTCGCGTGTTGCACACAAAGATCACATATACGGAACATGAACACTCCAACTTACTTCACTGACAGCTAGATCCACATTTTTCTTCTCCCCAATTCTCAATGGCTTCCTTGTTTTGCTCAGGAGTACAACAAAACTTTAATTAGCAATTTTTTACATTTGTTGTCTGCGCAGCCCACCGCACAACAGCTTTTAGCTATGTTTAATTCAAGGAAAATGACGCTGCTGTGTGTAAATGAACGGAGAGCTTTCCCCCGGTAATGGGCATGGCCCATTTCATGCAGTGTCTCTATATGCATAGTCCTGCAGTCGGTCTGGATTTGATTTAAGTTCAGCACATTGATGATGTACTGTAGTTTGTATCAATTCCCAGTAAATGTCAGCTATAGACTGTACTGTGGCCTATGTAACATTACAAAATGCACAGCGTTGTCACCATGTATTGAAATTGTATTGTATCATTACCGATGTATAACAATGCACACCGGATCGTGTGCACTTGACATGACCCAGTCCTGTAATTAAACCTTTATGGCCATGATAGCTTTGACCCGCGCAGAAGGCAGGGTGCCGTCTTCACGGCTATAAATGTAATACCGAGTCAAAGGGGTCACTGTCAACAGTCTGCTTTTCATGCTTCATTATTCTCAATGCCAAGCTAGGGACACTGGATAGGCAGTAGAAGGGTCGAAGTCTAAAGTGTCTATATTCATGGCATGAAGCAGATATTGAGATTGCAATGGGCTCATCCTGCATGTACCGTGTTGCTATATTTTTACATGATTGAGGAGACTGCTATTTAGCTACCGCAATAGAAATATCCTACTGCAGTTTCATTTGGAATGTTAAACACAACGCTATCTGAGATAAGTGGGCCATGTGTCATAATTATCCCCTCCCAGTCAGTATACTATTAGAGGACTACACGTTCCTTTCCCCCCTGAAAGGAATATATAATATTGATAGAATGACATTGAAGTCCAATGCTTAATTCCATCCTGTCTTTCCGAGAGTTGCCTGGAAGCCTATTAAGTGCTGGGCGGATCAGCCCATTTCTTTTGATGAAAAGGTAGTTTAAAAGCGAGGCTTGCAAAGGTTTTCTTTAGTTATTTGTTTCACAGCCAAGATGTTTGTCTCCTCTTTGAACATGTACAGAAGGGTTGTTTCCTCAGGTGACATGACAGATGGAAACTGTTAATTACTTTCCTCTGTGATTCCTTACTGCTGGATTTCAAAAGCCGCCCACAGACACATACAACTTCTCAAACACACTTAACAACTTAACGTTGCATGATGAAAATGAGATAATGTCTTAATGTGCACAACTAGAACTAATAATAGATTCTCAACATGTCCTCCCAAAGCAACAGTAAGCATGAATCAACACAGGCTACTTCGTGGTTACTCGTCGTCTTCCACATCATGCAACGAGTGTAAGCCGCCGCAAGCCACACGTCATCGGGCCGGCCGAGAGGCGGAGCTTGAGCCGGCCGCGAGTCAAGCCACCGCTCGGCCAGCCGGATGCCGTGACACTATTTCCTGGTTGAAAGCAGCGGCAAGTTTCCTGGTTATGGTTAAGGGTTAGGGCTAGGCTGAACATGGCAGACATGGTGGCCCCTATCGTTGCATCGGCGCAGTTTCTAGGCCGAGCGCCAGCCGCAGCGCAAAGCAGTGGGCGTGGACAGGCGCACTTGATATCGTCGTGCTGGCGCTAGATGCAGCCCAAAGCATTACAACCACGCCTTTTAAGCGTAAAATTATGCACCGTCATGCTCATTGGATAACTGCAATAAACGAATCGCACGCTTGCCTTTTTAGCTCCAGTTCCACTGGTCCCGCAAAACCTGACGAAAGCCAGGCGCTCTGCCCCCCCCCCCCCTCCCTTCATCCAGTCTGCTGTCTCCATTATAGGCTATTATTCCATATTATTCTCAAACAAATCTAACTGCAGTTTAAATACTGCAAGCATGTAAATATGCTACACTATAGCAAGATCAAAGTGAAAAGAATGTTCCAAATGCATCAGCTAGAAAAATATAGCCTATTAGATTGGTGAAAGTTTGTCCAGAAAGATATCATTTTCTCTTGCCTGCTGCAGGAAGGATGATGCACATAAATATACCCTACATTATGTAAAGTCATTGCATAAATGTGTTTTTATTGTAAAACTAAATGTGAAATGGGGCTAAGTTATTGGAGCAGACATCACAGTACAGCAGATGCCAGTAGAAGCGCGTTCTGAAGCGCGTTCGCTGTTACTTCTCTAAATCACGTTAACTCGACAAGGGGTATATATAGGCCCAGGAGGACATATATGTTTCACATAGGGTGGTGTTTTCATTTCGATGTTTTATTTGGTCCAATATTGAAATGTTGACAATGGCAGGCTGTGTTACCATTACACATTAATTTAGAACTACCTTTTATATCTATTTTGGCTCATTTGGTTGCTATTTAGTAGCGAAATGGAGAAACACAATGCATGCTGGGAACTCAGAGAGAGAGAGAGAGAGAAGGGTGACAGAGAAGAGGCAGTGAAGGCACAGAATAGGCCTGCTTTTCAAAAGCGCAAAGCGCTAAATGTAGGCCAGGTCCGAAGATATCACTAGGCTGGTATTTAGCGCCGACACGCCCACTTTGGGACTGCGCCACGCCCATTCGGCCTAAAGCGCATTTGGCAGCCTAAAGCCTATTGCTATCTTCCTGAAACAGGCGCAAGGCACGTTTTTTTGCGGTTAAGGCCCGTATTAGCGCCGATGGCCTGTGGGAGAATAGAGCCCGGTGTCTCCACATGCGAGACACAGACCTCGGGCCGGTTGCACAAAACACCTTCAGTTAATATTTTCCTTAAAGGGATACGCCAACATTTTAGGAGGTTTGCCTATTTGCCAATATTAAAAGTACAATGTGGATGCCTTTATCTTCACTGTGCGTGCAGTACAAACTGCGCTACACCCCTCACTGCTAATAGCTTAGCACTACAATGGCAGTCTATGGTACCGTACCGCTGCCTATCCCCGTTCAGTCGCCCAAAATACACATTCCAACAGTGCCAGAAACATTCAAATGTACATGTTATGACTCGTGTCGTCACCACGCGATGAAATAATTAATTTGGAGGAATTTGTCCCACTATAATTTGGCATATTGGCCTAACATTAATCTATGTATTTTTATTAAAAGGAGCAATGTGGGCTCTGTTTGTTCTCTGTTTCTCTGTGTCAATTTTTGTCCCACTGATGTCATCAGTGATGTCATAAGGGGCACACACACACACACACACACACACACACAAGGAGGAATTGTGACATCACTGATGATGTCATCAGTGATGTCATTAGGGGACACACACGCCCGCACGCGCCAAGCCTAGGAATCGCATAGTGCGCAAGATGCCTAGTACACAAGATGTTTAAAAAGTCTGCATAACTTAAAACACACACACACAGGTTATTGTTCTCTAGACAAGACTGTTCCTTTTCTCGCTTTAAAAATCTGCCACCTTGTTATAAACGGCATCTTATGTCTTGAAGAAATTGGGAGCAAAAAGCATGTTGTTGCTACGACAATGATTTTCCCCAAACTCTAACAGTGAAGTTATCCCGGGTCTTTTCCGAGGTTTGAATGAAGAGAAATGTGCCAGCAATACCGGTGCCATGCAGTTCCAATCACTATTACAGTAGCAAACCCACACAAAAATGGCATTTTCCACTTCCACTATATTGGAAATCACACTTACTGTGGAAGATCCAGGGAGCTGTTCCAGCTCTATTACAAGGCCACTTGCTCTCAGCTTGCTTGGTTAATTTTTCTCACAAAGCACTCCCTCTCCAAGCTCTGCCATCACAGTCAAGTAGCTGATAGGTGCACATTTGACATAGACAATTAATAGGCTACACGCATGCTCACGCTCAGACTTGCATGCACAATGAAATAGAAACATGTTGGCGTGCACACGCACACAGAGACTCACACATTCACAGTCATTAGGCCTATAGGCTTTTGAAAGCTATCAAATATTTAGGCTAAAAAGTGATTGCCTGCTCCTGGGCTCAAGATTTATTGGACCCACGTAAACGCTAACACGACCTTTTTAGTCTGCCTTATAGGTCTAAATCACATTTGGATGGCTGAAATTGTGCCTTGAGATAAATCGAAATGGAAGCAATCTTGGCTTTTAATGTAGGCCGGAAAATCTACAGATGACAAGAGTCGGGACATTCGTAGAGGTGCAACAGCTATCTGCTGCACCCTACACAACATGACGACCAGGGACATTTTTAAATTAGATTTAATATTGAAATTAACCTGATTACGGTTCAATCCAGTTGCTAATTTCTGGTTGGGTGCCACGTTGGCCAGAGTAAATCATTGCCAGAGCCACACATAGGCTACTTGTTTGGCCTACTTCGACGGAGTGATATTTTTCCATATCAAATATAATTTGCCCCATCCGTGCGTCTACACCTGCCAATTACAATTTGGACAGGATATATCTTGCAAATTGCCCTGAAATGAAGTTATCAGGCATCATTTGTCATCTGCCACACACGTTCTTGTTTTCTCAGTCCCATTTATCAAGTGAATGAAAACCTGGTTTCAAATGAATTGAGGTATTGAAATGGCTCGCTCGTCGCATTTAATAGGTCAAAAATAGCACCAATGGCAGCGTTTTCATCTTTCCTCCTCGATCCCGCATACACACACACACACACACACACACACACGAGCATGCCTTGTTGGACCTCTTGTTTTCCTCCGGTGGGACTCTGGTTGATGACCCTGACTGTGGCACTGGCTCTCCTTCTTCAGGCTGGTTTTCTATTAAGTTTGAAGCTCTCTGCTCTCCTCACCTCATTGAGTTGAAGGTTAGCCACCTGTGGTAACCAGGCGAGGTGACTTGAGCCTCCTGGTCATTGCTTCTTTTCGAGATTTGCTACAGGGTGGGGTTACGTGTTTTCCCACGTCTTTTGTCAGTGCGATAGCATCAAAACCGTGCAAAATGCAGTCACCGAACTTACAGGTGTGTAGTTGACAATGAAGTAGTGCTGCACGATTTGGGGGAAAGGTGCAATTAGCGATTATGGTGGACAATATTGTGATTTGCGATTGTGATTGCGATATAATAAACAAATGGGTATCTAGGGATGTGAGTTTTTGACTGTATGATAACCTTGGACAAAAATACCACGGTTTCACATATCACAGACTAAAATACATGAAATATATTACAATTTAAAATATATTAAAACTAAATAAATAAAAACAATTTGAAAGTAAATTATCTTTACAAAAAAATTAAACATTTTGAGACATTTGCCTGTCCCAAACATGTAAAAAAGAAACAACAGAAAAATAGAAACTGCACTGTGTTACAGCACATAAAAGATGGCTCAGACTGCAAAGTTAGTTACATGTCTGTCCAGTAATACAATGATACACCCCGTTTATTTCTTTTGTAGCGACAGATGGCCTTAAACACCACACTCACGTGACGCTTCTTGAGAGAGAGGTGAGGTAACGTGCATCTGCAGACTTTATCGAGGGACCATGAAGGCGTCATGTGACAGGCTAGTTAAAAGTCTGGATGTGCTGCTGCAAGCAGCTGCAACAGTGTTTTGCTGCTATCAACCTTGTTAATCTCGCTATATTCTTCATCACAGCGGGTCATTACCCACTGTGCACTTAATCGTGCACTAGTTCTGTATAAGCACCTGCAGCTCTCTCCTTATTTTACTGACGTTCTCACTAATCACACGGCTGTTTACGTGTGTTTCTGAACGGCTAGCTAGTTATTAGCATAGCTCGCTGTTAACGATCATGGATGTTCTCTCTCTCCCTCTAAGTAACTTTACTTATTTGCGGGAGTGCATGGGAGAAGCCTCCCGCTAGTGTTGATGCCCAGTGTGATGTCAGAGAAACGTGTGTTTGCTGCATCGCGTGTAACGTTAGTTTAGAGGAGGCACACACACACACACACACACACACTCAAAAAGACGTGAAAATAATAATAATAATCGCACACTTTTGCGGTTACAGTATGTAATCGCACGTGCTGACATCGCGATTGCGATTACCGGTAGATTAATCGTGCAGCACTACAATGAAGGTCGAGTTGAAAAATGGACATGATCTGAGCAAGCCCCCCCCGCCCCCACACATTGGGCCCCCTCACTTTACGCCCCTGACCCACATTGGCCCCCCTCACTTTACGCCCCTGGCCCACATTGGCCCCCCTCACTTTACGCCCCTGACCCACATTGGCCCCCCTCGCTTTACGCCCCTGGCCCACATTGGCCCCCCTCACTTTACGCCCCTGGCCCACATTGGCCCCCCTCACTTTACGCCCCTGGCCCACATTGGCCCCCCTCACTTTACGCCCCTGGCCCACATTGGCCCCCCTCGCTTTACACCCCTGACCCATATTGGCCCCCTCACTTTACGCCCCTGACCCACATTGGCCCCCCTCGCTTTACGCCCCTGACCCACATTGGCCCCCCTCACTTTACGCCCCTGACCCACATTGGCCCCCCTCGCTTTACGCCCCTGGCCCACATTGGGCCCCCCTCCCTTTACGCCCCTGGCCCACATTGGCCCCCCTCACTTTACGCCCCTGGCCCACATTGGCCCCCCTCACTTTACGCCCCTGACCCACATTGGGCCCCCCTCACTTTACACCCCTGACCCACATTGGGCCCCCCTCACTTTACGCCCCTGGCCCACATTGGACACATTGTTTTAACTTGCGGGCGTCGTGGACTCGCGGCTGGTATAATCCCACCGCAAGACGGTCTAGTTCTATTTAAAACAAACAGCTGTCTTTTGTCTCTTCTTTCTTTTTTTGACAGAATCTGTGAGCTCGCTCCTGCATGCCTCACAGATCCTTTGTTTTTGGTTTACTTTTGTTACTTCCTGCTTGGAGCAGAGCCCCCCCACACACACATTTTCATCATATTTTTTTTTGCCAGTTACTCTTTCATCTCCTGTACTCTACTACTATACAGAATGTCCACTGAGGGAGTGTGCCGTTTTTGTCTCTAACTACAATGTTACAGCTGTTTTGGGGAGAAGTCTCAAAGTTGCAAGCCACAGGGTTTGCTTAAAGAGCTTCAAAAACTCTACTGGGGAGGTACAAAGGAGAATCCAACTGCAGGAGTATAGGATCCAGGTGTCACACGCTCATCCGAAACAAGCAATTAAACACTTCTGCATGTGGCTGTCATGTGCTCCCGGACTCCTGAGACTCCTAGCTGAAGAGACAGCCAGTGTGAAACCTGGAGAAGTGCTGAAAGATGGAGCTAAAACTGGAACGGCGCTGAATAGAAATGATGCACAAAGAAGAACAGGTCATGCAGGAGGAAGCTGGCGCAGGAGAAAAAGCCCTTGAAACACGGAGCGTCTGCAGGAGGGATGAGCGGGAGTGTGCCATTCGATGCAGGAGGATGGAGCTGGGAAGCAGCAGACTTCAGACGCATCGCCCCCTGGAGTCCTCGGCGAGAGGTTGATCCAGGTTGGATCAGCTGGCTGTTTTCAGCGAGGCTTCCGTTTTGACATGATGTTTGCACATCAGAGAGGTATTTGTTGCTTTGGCTCGCTGAATTAATGTTAGACTATGCTGCTTCGCACACTTTGAAGGAGTTGTAGCGAGATGCGTGCCAAGCAGCTTTCGTCAATACGGACCAGATGTGTGCGAGCAGGATGAATATAACACCATAACCCCTTTGCATGCATTAGGGAAGGGAATGCAGTGTTATTTAAAGTAGACAGGTTTATTTTTACATTAACTGCCGGCGTAGGTGCTGCAGTCCATATGACTGTTATGACGTTACTGTTACCTATTTAATTATCTATTTTGGAAGCACTACAGGGGCACAAATAAAGGGCCTGTCAGCCACATGCTGATCCTGAGTTGCGTAATGAGTACCAGGGTTCAAGCCTAAAATAATATCTATAATAGCACAATCGGCTTATTATATTTCAATCAAGGCCAACACAAACTAAGAGATGAAAAACAATACGCTTAGTTTCTGGCATATAGATGTTTTTCTGAGAGTTTAGGCCGTTAAATGCCTTTTAATAAACACCTGGTCAATATCAATGTGCTTGTCTTTAATCACTGGGTGAATCAGACGGCTTGCTTGTAACCCTTGACTTTATAGTTGCCTGCCACTATTCACCAAGTGGTCATTATAGTCTATATCCTTCATTTTCCGTATGCCTCACTGCAGTTCAGTCCAACCATTAAGCTTTGATATTAATGGCAAGGCAGTTTGAGTGTGAGCAAGTAAAGGTTATGAAATATCCTGCGCCGAGAAATTAATTAGGCCCTGTCAGGCTCAGGGGCTTATTATTTAGACCAGGTTATCTTCCTCCCACACGCTGGAAGACTATGAAAGGCTAATCGCAGCGAGATGCATCAGGAGGGGCTGGAAAGGCAGGAAGAGCAGTAAAAACCAGAGGTGTTGGCATAGTGGTGAGCACTGGCTCTTGTCACAAGGAGGTGGTGTAAAACATGTTCTGATTTGATTGCGTTGAGCAAAACTGATATTGGTCCTCCATATTTACTGTAAAAACCGATGCAAATTTCACCAAATAATACATCTGAGAAAGACTAGATTTTGCAAAGCAGTATTATAATTTGTTTAATCCCTAGTACCTCCCACGCAAAAGTGGGCCCCATGCAGCACCGAGCAGCCCCAGCTCGCCTCCAGCTGTACCGAGATGCTGAGTTTCTTTCGTTAAAAATACATACTGTAGGAGGAACATCCCCCCGCAAAGGCATCGCTTTTGGAAAATATTGTTTGGTATGTGCTAAAATAGCTTATTATTGTCACCTACTGTTGCTAGGAATCCTAGACTTTTGTGAAATGCATTCTAAAATAGATCCTTTTCACGGGGGCCATTTTGTGTCGAAAAGGCAGGATAAACATTCCATGATTGGAAGTTGGAAACCCTCATTAGTGTTTTGCTTGCACCTGTGTTTATCCTGCCTTTTCAACACAAAATGGCCCCCGTGAAAAGGGTCTATTGTGGTTTATGCAGATTTGCCCTCTCCAAATGAATCAGAAGACGGGAACCAAAATAAGTGGGTCAAAATCAGCCCCCTGACCTCCTCTATTATACATCACTTCATTTCGCCTCGAGGAGTAGTGTGAAGCTGTCACTTCAGCTTCTGTAATGTACTCTCACTCAATATACTGATGCTACTATAGAGGATTAGTGTGAAGCTGTCACTTCAGCTTCTGTAATGTACTCTCACTCAATATACTGATGCTACTATAGAGGAGTAGTGTGAAGCTGTCACTTCAGCTTCTGTAATGTACTCTCACTCAATATACTGATGCTACTATAGAGGATTAGTGTGAAGCTGTCACTTCAGCTTCTGTAATGTACTCTCACTCAATATACTGATGCTACTATAGAGGAGTAGTGTGAAGCTGTCACTTCAGCTTCTGTAATGTACTCTCACTCAATATACTGATGCTACTATAGAGGAGTAGTGTGAAGCTGTCACTTCAGCTTCTGTAATGTACTCTCACTCAATATACTGATGCTACTATAGAGGAGTAGTGTGAAGCTGTCATTTCAGCTTCTGTAATGTACTCTCACTCAATATACTGATGCTACTATAGAGGAGTAGTGTGAAGCTGTCACTTCAGCTTCTGTAATGTACTCTCACTCAATATACTGATGCTACTATAGAGGATTAGTGTGAAGCTGTCACTTCAGCTTCTGTAATGTACTCTCACTCAATATACTGATGCTACTATAGAGGAGTAGTGTGAAGCTGTCACTTCAGCTTCTGTAATGTACTCTCACTCAAACTGATGCTACTATAGAGGAGTAGTGAAAACACACAGTAATAACTGCCAGATAACATATCAGAATGTAATACATTGTCCCTCTAAACGGGGGGAAAAACTGTTTAAATGTGTTATTAATAAATTAATTTATTATTATTATTATTATTATTATTATTATTATTATTATTATTATTATTATTAATAATAATAATAATAATACATTGTTGAATAGTGTAGTAAAATGTACTGTAAAAACAACATTATTACATTAACTGGTGATATATTTAACTGATGATGTGATGATAATAATATTGACTAACAAATCTTCAGCAGAATATAATAATTTGAGATATTACATTGTTAGTCAATATTGTTAATACATCATGAGTTAAAACATGCTAACAGTTAAAACCCTTAAAAAAGTAAGAACCACCAGTTAATGTCATAATGTGATATTGCATTATCTGAAAATCTATCACATCAACAGGCATAATTACATTTTCAACCCATTTAAATTGACTTTTTATTTGATTATCCACGTCAGCATGGCAGTAATTACTGTACATTAGCAGGTCCTACAAGGTTGAATTTTGTTTTAGGGTTTATTGCATAATGTAATAGTATAGTGAGTTCAGACCACATGCTACCACTGATCCTGCCTTAATAGCCCAAGTTGATTGTTTCAGTGCTGCAAATGCAACATCAAGGTTTGCGTTAGAGTTTTTCTGAGAAGCAACCTCCCTATTTGCCATAGAGTAAGGTGTTTGTTTGGACTCACATTGGAGGCTTATAGCTTTCAACATTGTAGGTTCAAATTTTCATTTAGTTTCAAATCCAGATTGTGTTCTGCTCAGGCAGACCTTTTCTGGTGAACATGGAAAATATTCTGCTAAATTGGCTTAATTGATTTTCCAAAGTTAAATGCTGTATCTCAATTTTTTGTGTGCAATTTCTAGTAATGGCTTTCTCTAGAGCAGGGGTGTCAGACTCATATTAGGTAGAGGGCCGGATTTGTTCAACTGAGACCTCATGGGGGCCGGATTTTTTTTTTTACTAAAATCAATTCGACTCATTTATCCATTTACTTCACAAAAGAAATACTGCTCTTTCCATTTCTCTTGAAACTGCCTGCATTCCGTGTCAACCTTTCTCTTTTTCGACAGCATCTTGTTGATTCCTTTGTTTTTTGGTAGGTAGCCGAATGCGCGATTCAATTCCAGCGTGGCATCATGGCGGCTTTGTTTACACCTGATGACCTACTGACATACTTCCTTGTAGTGCAGGTTAATTAACTTATGAATGAACTCTTAGCTTGCTTATTAGCCACACGTAGTTCATGATAATGGGGTGCGAATATAATAATAATAATAATAATAATAATAATAATAATAATAATAATAATAATAATAATAATAATAATAATAATAATAAAAAAAAAAAAGTCACTCTCGTCTCAATATACCCTTGAGCAAGGCACTGGGCCGACTTATGCTCCAGTGGAGCTGCAACTGGACAGCTCCCAAGTGTGAACGTATGTAACTATGGGAATGTCAAGCAAGGCGTAGAAAAGAGCAAGCGTGCTCAGCCGTAAAGATATATTTAAAAGACACAATCAATTCAATTGTTGGTCCCATAGTGTCTAACTATCGGAAACAGTTTATCATACTCCCAAATATTGATTCAGCTGTCCAACATCACGAAAAACGAAAAACCACATGACCACAAGACCTGATGTGATGTGATCACATGTGAAATTGCTCATGTGCAAAATCACGTGATCGCATGTGATCACGTGATTTTTGCACATGAGCAATTTCACATGTGATCACATCTAAAAGCATGTTGAATTTCCCATGTGAAAACATGTTGAATTTCACATGTGAAAACATGTTGAATTTCACATGTGAAAACATGTGGAACACATGTGAAACATGTGCTTTGCCCATGGGAAGCGTGTGGTTTTGGAACGTTTTCACATGTGAATTGTGTGAAACCCATGTAAATTCCCATGTGATTACATGTGAAACCTATGTGATTACATGTGAAACCCATGTAAATGTTGTTTTCCACATGTGCTCCACATGTGGAAAACATGTTGCTATATAACATGTGGCAAAACATGTGATCACATGTGATCACATGTTATAACATGTGATAACATGTTTTCCACATGTTCACCACATGTGGTGAAATATGTGGACACATGTGAACCTCATGTGTTTTTAAAATGCTGGGATTTTTATTTTTGGAAAATGCATTTTCTGTAACACAAGCACACTGAGTAAAAGTAAAACAGTGCATTATGTCCTATTCACTTACACATTTCAATATTTCATAATTGCTCAGAACATGAACATGATTCCCAAATGCGATTAACAGTGGAAAAAGTGGAGATCAATGTGAAGCAAATCAATTGATTACAGCCAGTGGTTTGAGACTCTTATTTGTCTAATGTGGTATGACATTCTTCCCGGATGACTTCTAGTCAGTTAGTTTGATCTATATTAATGAGCAACATGGGCTGGCAGACCACGACTAATTCCTTCTTTCCTTCCCTGTCCTCAGTCAAATCTGGTTGCAATAATAAATCAAGTGCACACATCGATTTTGACGTGCCTAAACCAGCCACACCTAAACTATATGCATTCAAATGTGATATCTATCAACAAGTCAGGGACCATCGAGAGAAACTATACAGTCATTTCTAAGATTTGAAGACAAGTTACCTCTTTGCTCTGTTTTAGATGGCAAAAGGCCTCAATGGATTATGCACAGTCAACCTCTGTAACCATAGTAGACCAATCAAAATGTCAGTTACTAATTGCATTTTTAGACGACAGTGTTTTATAGTTCAATTGAATTGGATATTCAGTGTGGTTATGAGTCATACATCTAAAGAGAAAAGAGAGCAGAGCGGAGCACAGTGATTTGTTTGATACAGTCTTCAGTCATTATGTTGCATACATTAATGATTAATATTGATGGCAGATGGCAACACTGCAATTGGTCTCAGATCACAACAAACAAATTGCTAAGCTGAGCATAATCACTGTAATTCATTGTCTAGTACCGTACATGACAGCCATTGGAGTTCATGGGAGGGCGATCAGCACATCAAGCTCCTAAGCTGAGGCTGGTAGCCAAATCTCAACTGCCACATATTGCATCGTGCGATTTATTGACATATCTGCTTGATTTGCATTGAAATGGATCCATTAGGATTTGTTCAAACTCATCACCAAGCAGCCCTTACAGAACACTTTAAACACTACAAAAGAGTATAGCTAAGTATAGCTCAGCTGCACTATATCCTTGAGGCGGCATTGGCCAGGGAACGGAATCAATGGGAGGCACTTTTCTCTGCCATATCCCTCCATTAAGGGGATCTGTTTTGTTAGAGGAGTGAAGGCTGGGATCCAGGACCCAGAGGAGAGGCGGGCGAATTAGAAATGATTTGTCTGGTCACGGGAGGCCAATACTTTGTGTTGACAGATGGTTGGAGACATCTAATTTCTGAAATGAGGGAGATCTCAAGTGGAACAGACAAAGAGCGTAGCATTCAAGATTTGAAATGCCACTTTAATCCCCACCAACTGTGGATCAACTCATATGGCAGTACTTAAGCGCCAGCCTTCACTGATGAAAGTGCTAGTCCCTCGCTGCCAAGGGGCTGCAACAAGGGGCCTAATGGCACCCTAAAATAGGGGTAAACTGCAATACTTTAGAGACTCTAGTGAGGTTTTTTTCTATATTGGTTTTATTGGTTGTGACTCTCACATTCTCCTGACTTCTTTGACCTGGAAGCTCTTGGTCATGCTATTGACTTATTCTTACATCTTACTGCCTCTGCCCCCCCCCCCCCCCCCCCCCCATGGTAGGCAAGCAGACATCTAATGTTAACAGCAGAATATGTAACCCTTTCCAGAGTACTATGATCACCTCGACAAAGCATGTGATACTTTTCCAGCGGCTGAAAGCCAAATTCAGCCCATAACAGTGACAGCCAATGAGACAGCCCATAACAGTGACAGCCCATAACAGGGACAGCCAATGAGACAGCCCATAACAGTGACAGCCAATGAGACAGCCCATAACAGTGACAGCCAATGAGACAGTCCATAATAACAGTGACAGCCAATGAGACAGCCCATAACAGTGACAGCCAATGAGACAGTCCATAATAACAGTGACAGCCAATGAGACAGCCCATAACAGTGACAGCCAATGAGACAGTCCATAATAACAGTGACAGCCAATGAGAGAGACAGACCATGACAGTAGGGTGACCAGATGTCCCGCATTGTATGAGACAGTCCATAATAACAGTGACAGCCAATGAGACAGCCCATAACAGTGACAGCCAATGAGACAGTCCATAATAACAGTGACAGCCAATGAGACAGCCCATAACAGTGACAGCCAATGAGACAGTCCATAATAACAGTGACAGCCAATGAGAGAGACAGACCATGACAGTAGGGTGACCAGATGTCCCGCATTGTGCGGGACTGCACAGCATTTTCAAGATTTTTCAAGCATCCCGCAAATTGAGACGTTGTCCCGCATTTTGATCGTCTGGCTCCAGTTTTCAAATGCGCGTTTCTAAAGTCTGGCTTATGAAGGCTGTGTGTGGTCTGTGGAGAAAGCAGGGAGGGAAAGCTGTCATGACGGGGCGGGCTATGTCTGATGTCACATGTCAATCAAACTGGAGCGGGTACACGAGGTCCTGGGATCAGGTTAGGGTACGCCCACACACCACCACAACACGGAAAAGAACAGCGAGTCGATTTGACGCTGCGCGCGGAATATGAAACATGGAAAGAGAAAGGGAAGAAACTGCGACTACAGCCAAGAAAAGGAGATGCAGCTACAATAAGGACTGGACCACTATTTACCCATGGGTGAAACCAGTGCAAGGCGATTCTCAGAGAGTGTTTTGCGACGTTTGCCGGAGTGATTTTTCAGTTGCACACGGAGGTGAATACGATGTGATTAAGTTGTTATTTGCATAGTCTATATTATGTGCTACTGAATCAACCTGAGGGCAAAGTATAGAGATGTTATGAGCTAAGGGCAGAATAGAAACGTTTATTTTTTTTAAGTTAGAGACATTTATATCAACATTTTAGACCACATTGATGCATTGGTAACGCGTCCCACATTGTCCCACACAAACATACTCTTTGTCCCACATTTGGCTAGTTGGGATCTGGTCACCCTACATGACAGTGACAGCCAATGAGAGAGACAGACCATAACAGTGACAGCCAATGAGACAGCCCATAATAGTGAGAGCCAATGAGACAGACCATAACAGTGACAGCCAATGAGACAGCCCCTAACAGTGACAGCTAATGAGACAGCCCAAAACAGTGAGAGCGAATCAGTGGTCTAAATTAACGAAGTACAATAGTTTGTTACTGTACTTAAGTATTTTTTTAGTATCTGTACTTTACTTGAGTATTTATTTTTCTTTCAACTTTCACTTTTACTCCACTACATTTTCGTAATAAAATCTATATTCTGATACATTTCCCAAAAGCATCTTCGTTACTTGTTACTATAAAATATACAAACAGCTTGTGTTGTGGCGAATCAGTAGCCTGGCTAGCAAATCAGTGCTTCTATGTTGCAAGTTGCATTTGCCAATCGCTTTCTGTCAGTGCTTCCCAAGTCTTTTCATTCATGTTACAAGTTCCCACAGGCTGAAATCCGATGGTTAATTACTTTAAATTGTCTTTACATTGGGTCCAATTGAACCAGAATGACGGAATATGCCACCAGAAAACAAGAAAACAGGCGTCTCTTGAGGTAAACTTCAAATTGGTCAAGCGTCCACGCAGCCAGAACGTAAAAGTATAGGTCTTCCGCTTAAGGATTTCAAAATAAAATCATAAGTGCTTGTTTCTCCAATGGTGAGAAGCATTTTATTCTGAAAGTAAATTGTGGTATTTCCGTTGCTAGTCTGGTGTAACTGTCGCTATTTTGTCACAGCCCAATAACTGTCGTGTTTCAGAAGGGTAATGTCAGTTTCAATTTATATAGAGTGATTACATTGATTAACTGTTTATCTGGCCATGACAATATCCAGGCATATAGCTATATGGAGATGTCCATGATGGATGGTGATTATGATGATGATGACGATGATGACAATGATGATTATTATTTGTATTATTATATATTTCCCCTTGACATGGAGATATCTCATCACCATTACTTGTATTTTACTTTCAATACTTTTAAGTACATTTAATATAAAAAAAATACTTTTGATACTTAACTCATTGAGTGCCAGCCACTTTTGGAGAACGACGCTCCCAGTGCCAGAGTTTCAGAGCGTTTTCAGTGATTTCTCGAGGCCCACAGAATATTGTGTGATATTACTATGTAAACACCGAACACGAAAAAAGAACAAGGAGACTCTATTGTATCATCAGCAAAAAAAAGTTTATTGATACCATTTTCCGTTCTTTAGTTATGAGCCGGAGAAGATAGGTTATTTTCAGCGTTTTCAGGCATTTCAAATTATAAGCTGAGATATTCAGCCTTTTGTGAAATGAAGCATTTCAAGCACATTCACTGACTCTAGCTAATATTTTCTGATGTAGTGACGTGGTGTAGTTGTGTCCTGCCCTGCGTGCCCCACCCCCCTCTCCCCCCCTCAGCTGAAAACTCCTCCCCACACTAGTAACACACAGCCTCACGCACCCAGCGTCTATTTTCGGAGTGCTTTTTGTGCGCCGCCTCCCAGGCAGCGCAACATGGAAAAGCCACACGCGGACTGCAGGGAAAGGTTTGGCTTTTCAGTGTCGGCTGCTGCTTTTCTAGCGGCTAATCGTGTGGAGAAACTATGCTGACAGACAGACAGAGGCAGAAGGGCTCAGTTGTGGGAGCGGATTGTCTGTGTTCGCAGGCACCGTCAGTTGCAGCCAGAACAATCTACATGGCTCTGGGCTGCAGCATGAGCGGTTTTCTCTTTGATCACGGGGCTTTTTCAGGCTGTCATTGGCACTCAATGAGCTAAATGGGTGACTATACTATAAATACTAAACGTGATTTAGCGGGTTCCTTTTATCAGTTTGACTTGAAACAATGTCACAGGCTGGGAAAGGGTCTGATCTAATGTAAACAAGCAAAACATGAAAGTACGTCCGAGTACGTCTTTGGCACAGAACGCCATTGTAAAAAGTACGTCCGAGTACGTCTTTGGCAGAGAATGAGTTAAGTACAGAAAATATTAGCTACTTTAAGACTTTTACTCAAGTAATATTTTAATGGGTTACTTTGACTTTTACCCAAGTCATTTTCTGGTAAAGTACCTATACTTTTACTCAAGTATGGATTTCGAGTACTTTATACACCACTGGAGCCAATGAGACAGCCCATAACAGTGACAGCCAATGAGACAGCCCATAATAGTGACAGCCAATGAGACAGACCATAACAGTGACAGCCAATGAGACAGACCATAACAGTGACAGCCAATGAGACAGCCCGTAACAGTGAGAGCCAATGCACATGTAACAGCAATTACTATTAGGAAACAAGAGGCACTTGAGCTGCCTAATGTCCCACCATAATCACCATGATATATTAAACATAAACGGTGATGCTAATGAGGCCATGAATTACGCTAATTAATGCATTAATTAGCAATTACTTCTATGCCAACATACAGTACTTGTCTTCACATAACATGTGGGTGGTATTAATATGAACTCTGTATTTTAAAGCATTATGAAGTTGTCATAGTTTCAAGAATGTGCAATGCATATTAATCTAGCCTCATTAATATGCAAATGTACGCAGCAAGGTCCTCCAAAATCGAATCAGCTATAGGGGGGACCTGCGGTGTACTGTAAGTATGAAGTTTCCATCATGTAATATTCTGAGGTATTGTGTGTCCCCCCTCCCCACCCCAGTACACACACACACACACACACACACACACACACACACACACACACACAGAGAGGAAAAAGCAATCCAATGGTAAAAAAAAAAAAAAAAAAAAATCTATGGTTATTTTGTAAGTTAACTTAAAGAATATTGCTATTATCCATATACTGTACGTTTACTGTCGCAATTTTCATGGATGCAAGAGTGTTTTCACTCAGTGTTTCCAATGGTGGGCTGGCAAAAATACCCATTTTTGAAGGCCAGCTCATAGACTGGGATATCACTTGACTTGGCATCCTAAAACATAAACACAAACAAAAACAGAAAACATTGGAAACAAGATAGCTTCCCCCCCACCCATAGCTTTGCCAGTTTTTGAAATGGACACAATTAATCTAACTTTCAAAACACATATACAACCTAATTTATTTACTGTAGTATTTCTTGTTTTATTATTCCATCTTGTTCGTATTAGGCCTGAATCTTCTATGTATATAAGATGTATGTATGTATGTATGTATGTATGTATGTATGTATGTATGTATGTATATGTAAAACGTTTCTTCTCATCAATACATTTATAGTTAATCTTTGTCCATACTGAGTGAGTGCTGGGTAAAATGTTACTTTAAAGGTATAGGTAGGTAAAAGAGAGGATGGAGTAAAGAAGAATGAGTGGAGTGAAGGTAGTAGAGCGTAAATTGGCTTGTGGAGTGGAGTGTGAATGGAGGGTGTTGCCGCTGATGAGTATTAATGATATCAGAAAAGTGCAGTCAAACATGCACAGGCAGGGGAGGCCAGAGACAGCCTGTAATGGATGTGGCCGGCTCACAGGAGTGGAGGCTCTAGCTGGATTGCAGCACAGCGCATAGGCTTCTGGATATTAAAAATTAATGACTATCTCAGTGATTTACGACAACACAAAGATGCTGAAAGCCGACCTGTATAAGATGGATGTCCAGGGAATGCTAGACGAAGACTGATGCAACCCACATGGTGAGCGCGAGATCTGAACCTGCCCTCCAATCTCAGGTATATCCAGTGGGTTGGACTGATGGAGTAAACGACATCATCGCATTGTTGTTATTGAGATTCAGAGGTCATTTGAACATGGATAGAAGACCCCGAAGGATTATTTTCAGCAAGTTTGAACTCGGTGGTCTCGTCGCGTTACATCATCTTCACTTCAATTTTGCATGGGTAATTGCGTTTTAAACCAATGCATTCAGTGACGGATTGGTTAAAGGTGCCAGGCAAAGGTCCCCCACTTGCATTTCACTTTTTAAATAGGTTTGAATGAAATCATGTCGTTTCTGTAGAGGTGAAAGGCATTAAGACTAGAATTTAGTAGGAATGATACAGCTGCTCAAACTGAACTGTGAGGGGAGTTTTTTGCAATCTTGGTGTGTTTTCTGCGATGCGTCAGACTAGCAAGTTTTGCCTTGAGCACAGAGGTAGAATTTTAGCTTGTTTTGTTATGGCTCGGTGGGTTTTTTGAAAAGGCTGCATTAGTTAAATTGATATATCATTGTATGGTCACATAGAAACAAAGTTCACGGTGTCGGACCACATCATCCTCCCCTTCGGCTAACCTTTGCAAGATGCCCTGTCCGTCCATGATCTTGCCTTTGCTTTGTCATGATCATTTTTGGTTGTAGCTAGCTAGGTACAGTATTATCATAGTGTGGGTGCATCGCAGTGGTTCAGGTCAACTGGAGCATGATCGAGCAGAGAGACAGGAGCAAGCCAGCTGAAGCTACAGATCATTATGCCTAAGTGGGCCAAATAAAAGGAGACGTAAGAAAAAAGCTAAGCTGTTTGCAGCCTAAGATTGCAGCAGAGGGATCGAGGCACATCTTAGTGTTCTCAAAGACCATGCGGGCTAGACAAAAACACAAGCAGTTGTTGGGGATATTTCATAAATCTATTTATTATCCTGGCTTTTTTTTTTTTTGCATGATTTTAGCGGGGTGTTCTTATCTGGAGGGAAACCCCAGGGGAGCACAGGGAGAACATGGAAACTCCACACAGAAAGGCCTTTTTTGATGAGATCGCCCACCTGGGCAGTAGGCACTGAGGACATGGGAAGGGGGACACACGCTCAGCGCCCCAGGCGGGAATCGAACCCATAGGACCTTATTTTTTTTATATTTTTATTTTTCTGATTTTTCCCCATTTTCTCCCCAATTATACTTGGCCAATTTATCCCCATGCTGCCTTATTGGCTGACCCGGTCGCTGCTCCACCCTCTGCCGATCTGGGGAGAGCCAAGACTGGCACCATGCTTCCTCCGACACATGCACAGTTGCCAGCCACTTCTTTTCACCTGACAGGGGGGGATCTTCACCGGCAGGACATAGTATGTGGGAGGATCACGCTATTCCCACCAGTTCCATGCCACCCCGACCAGGCGCCCCGACCGACCAGCGGAGGCGCTAGTGCAGCGACCAGGACACATACCCTCAATCATACCAGCCAATCGTGCCTCTATGGACGCCTGACCAAGTCGGAGGTAACACATGGATACGAACCTGTGAGTCACTACCCTCGTGTTGGTAGGCAGGGAATCTACTGCTACACTACCCGGATGCCCGAACCCAGGACCTTCTTGCTGTGAGGTGACAGTGCTACCACTGCACCACCACCCCCCCTTCCCCCACTTCTAGTTTAGCTGATATTGAAGTTCCAGATAATTCATTTGTTGTGCATTATAAATAGAGTGATGTCTATTTGAAGCCTGACTCTTAACTCAGAAACTCCCATGTCTGAATATATGGACCTGTAGAAGCTGACCAAGTGAGCACAGCAGCTTGCATTGTCACTGAATTATTAATGTAGCTCATCTGTAAAACCTTCATCTATTGAACAAAAGCCTTATGTTGTGTGTGAGTGCACATCTGAGAGAGGAGAGAGAGTGATAAGTGCCTCAGCTCACACTTTCACATAGCAGCTTTTATGACATGTTCTTTAATAGCACAATGTAGGGATGGGGCCGATCCGATCCAATATCGGTATTGGGTGCCGATATTGGCACTAATTCACGGATCGGATCGGAATTTGAAAAAAGAAAAAAGAAAAAAAAATCAATTCCACAGCTGGCCGTAATTTGCCCATGTATAATAGTATCCTTCTTTGCCTTGTATATTTTCTTAATTTTGTCTGCTTTTTGGAAGGTATATTTTTTAAAAAATCTTTAATTGGCCAAATCTTTGCCTATACTGTATATTCAAGAAAAATATTGGTATCGGCATAATATCGGTATCGGCAGATATCCAAATTCAGGTATCGGAATCGGATCGGAAGTGAAAAAAGTGCATCGGTGCATCCCTAGCAGGTTAGCATTATGGCTTTCACAGTTTTGTGACAAGGTTCATTCATTTTATTTGACTGGAAACTGGCCATTCAATCAGGAAAACCTGGATACAGTATATCTCCCAATATTTCCAGAAATCCTGCAAGAAATATTGTGTAATGATACAATAAATGCCGTATTTCAATCCATCTACCTGTGCATGGACAGATAATGAAATGATAGGGACAAAACTAAAAGTGAACTAAGATTAATTCTAAGTGTTTGGGAAATTTGAGTAGTGTAGGCCTACAGAAGTTACCCGTTTGTGTAAAAGACAATAGCAGAGGCATGCATTATGTAAAGCATTGGGCTTTTTTGTGTGCCTGTTACATGGCAAAGCCTGGCTGGAACATTTAAGCCAACCTGAGATAACCTGAGATAAGCCTCTGTGCATTTCAAATTCCACAAACCAAACAAAATTCACTGCTGCTTTTTTCTCTCGTGACCTGTTTGAGTATCACATTGTTTTTCCTTGGGGGTGTTAAAAAAAAACGTGTTAATACCCCAGTTGAAAGGTGAGGCATGCAGACAAGATGGCACACTGTTGGGTTTCTTTATCTATTCCATCTTAACTTCTGGAACATTTGGTGGAAGGCCTGAGCTAGGGAGGGGTTTGTAGTGACTGAGATAATAAGACTGCCTGATTGCCTGGCATGGGTAAGCCTGTTCCGAAGGGAGGGAGCCCAGAGGAGGAGACCCCCCCCACACACACACACACACACACACACACACACACACACACACACACACACACACACACACACACACACACACACACACACACACACACACACACACACACACACACACACACACACACACACACACACACACACACACACACACACACACACACACACACACAGACTTCTTGTAAGTCCATAGACAAATGAGAAGGAGTCCTGCATCCAGGAAGCGATTTATAGGTAACACATAAAGATAATGTATTGCGGGACAAGGGCATTTGATGGATTGAATGTTAAAAGTAGGATGTTGTAATCAGATTTTACAGTTTCTGGGAGGCAATTGAGACAAAGAGAGAGGTAATGCAATCATATTGGGGACTGTGAGTGGTGCACTGCAGTGATTCTGGAGGGAGCAAATCATGGCTCATATTCATAACAGAATAAAAATATGCTGTTTTGAATATTGCTTTGATATTGTCATAGCAGAGACCTGGATCAAAGCAAATATTTTTGTATATATCCATAGATTTAATTACTATAAGGGTTCTCTCATTTGAGCATTTCAGTTTTGTCAACACTGAAGTACAAAAAGTTTTTTTTTCTCTCCATTCAACTTTTGATGTTTTGTCACTGACAAAACTGACTTTTGATGTACTCTACAATACAGCATAGAAGCTTTTAGCTATGTTGTTTCTTATAGTTTTATTGTAATATAAAGATGTCCATCATCTACATGTGAGTAAAAGGGAACATAGAGTTTTAAGATATTACTGACATCTGCATATAAGGTGAAAGTAAGAAAGGACATAGAATATCAACTTTGAGGAATTTGGCAGTGGTGTAGTAAACATCTGCAATGCAACAAATTAGGATGTAGTCCTGCTCCAAATTATAATGTGATCATTTATTATATTATATAAAATTATATTCAAACGTACATTTGAAGGAAACAAAGACTAACACACTCAGCTCCCTCCCTCCCTCCCAGCGGCGATGAGTGCACAGCTGATTGACAACACGCTGCGGCTCCACATTCTGCCATATTGGTCAGATGCCTGAGCCACAAAATGTTCACTGAAAGCAAATAGCAGTGTAATGGCACTATCAATATTGCCAAGATTCTGACATTATTATCTTACTAATGTTCACTCAAAATGGGGATTGCTGATTTCAAACAAAATGTCAAAAACCTATATGGCAGCTTTAAAATGTGGTGCTTTATTCTCACCACTTGCAAGATAATTACTTCACCATTGGTAGGCTACTAGGCAAGACTGAAAACAATGGTGGACATATAGACATTAAACAAACCAAGCACATCTGCCAGGCCTTTCATGAAAGAAAGAAGATCACACCTTTCAGCTAATGAGAACCAAATATTCATCAGAGCCACAACATGGATGCAAATACTGGCTGTCCTCCAGCCAATCAGAAGCAATTATTCAGCTGTTGTATAAATCGTGGAAGGTCATTATATAAACTTAATTAATAGCACCAGCGGTCCCTGATCTGGGACCCCCAAAAAAATCATGGAAAAGAAAAGCTATTTATTGAATACATGAATGTGACACCATTTTGAAAACACGAGATCTTCAGCTTTCAGAATCTAAAAAAATATTAAAATTGAAAATTCGATGGTCACTCACAATTCACTAGGTCATGGGTTAGCTTGGTTCCAGCCTTAAAACTCGTTACATAAGGATTTTTCTAAATGTCTATGGAGAAAATGAATAGACCAAATCACCGTGACGTCACCATGTAAACAAATTTACTTCCGGGTACCACTTGGGGAAGGCGGCAGGTTTAAATGTGCGTGTTGTCAAATAAATGGTGTCAAACCCTCTCGTTGTTTTCGGCCGACTACTTTCAATTTAATTGGTTAAACGGTTGGTAAACATGCTTGTCCGACGTATCTAGCCTTTCTTCTGTGTTTGTTTTATGTAGTGTTAGCTAGCTAATAACGTTTGTTTGTCTGTCAAACTCGCTGTTTTGCAGACTCATTAACGTAGAAGAGCCTGGTGACGCGAGGTTACGTTAACGTTACAAACAGAGCTACTGACGCCACGTTAATTTAATTTAGCGTCAAGTCTACTCTGGTCTGGTCCAACAGGTAAATTAGCTAGTCTGGTCGTTAGTGAAAGTGTTGTTATGAATGATATTAAACAACAACACAACACGGACGAACCATTTTTGTCTTCTTTGTCTGTTTTTGTCTTCAACACGTCAGTTTGTGCCGTCCACCGCCATTATAATGTGTGGACCTCAGGGGTACCCGGAAGTAAATGTAAACATCCCGCTGATTTGGTCTATTGGGAACTCTCTTCCGGGGCAAGAAATGTCACGTGACTGTTCAGCTCTATTCAGTTTGAATATCAGGCTAGAATACAAATATTGAATATAGAGCAATTCATTGCCTTTATATGTGTCAATGCCTTTGAAATATTGATGTCATTTGTAAGGCTGGCTTTAATTTACACTGTGAAACTTTCACAGAACTTTACTTGGTTGAAACTGAGGTGAAACTAAGTTGCAAATGATTTGCATGGTCTAATGCCGCCTTCCAGACAACTGGGATGTGGGTGTTTCCCAGTGGAAAAGTCCCACCCTCCACCTGCAAATCGTTCTAGTGCACGATGGCAAAATGCAAGCAAGAAACATGGTGGACCGCGACAAACTTTTTTTGTTTGGCAAGTAGCAAGACAGCTTAACTCATTGAGTGCCAGCCACTTTTGGAAGACGGATGCTCCCAGTGCCAGCCCTTTCAGAGCGTTTTCAGTGATTTCTCGAGGCTCACAGAATATTGTGTGATATTACTATGTAAACACCGAACACGCCCAAAGAACGATGATACGCTATTGTATCATCAACAAAAAAAAGTTTATTGATATCATTTTCCGTTCTTTAGTTATCAGCCGGAGAAGATAGGTAGTTTTCACCAAAAACAGACGTTTCAAATTAGAAGCTGAGATAATCAGCCTTTTGTGAAATGAAGCATTTCAAGCACATCACTGACTCTTAAGCTAATATTTTCTGATGTAGTGACACCTCAAAAATAATTTCCTTCAATAAAACAGCGAAAACAAAGGAATTTTGTTTGGCAAAATAATATTTTTTAGCTGCAACCAGCAGCGCTGGCCCCTGCGTGCGCAGACCCTACACTTTCTTGCTGGTCTTGATTTACTGCTGGTGGGCATCAGATATTCTAGCTTGCCAATCTGTCCATCGAGCCTGCTGTCTGGGTCTGTCTGGGTCGGTGTTGTATGCTGCCCTGCGTGCCCCACCCCCCTCGACTGCAAACCCCTCCTCCGTGGGTGTGTCTCTGGTGGCTCTGGTGGCTCTCTGCTGCGTTTGCTCTGCACTGAAAACCCAGCTTTTTCACAGCGTTCCGCGTGTATTTGTCACCGGCTCCCAGCGCTTCCAACTGAGAATAATAACAACTCCACAACTAATCATGTGGAGGGGCTATCGCAGCGGACACGGAGGGGCTCAATTGTGGGAGCAGATTGGCTGCTGCAGGCACAGCTAACGTTATGCTTCATGCATATCGATGCATACCGATGCGGTTTCCGTTTCATCACGGGGCTTCTTCTGCTGTTTTTCCTCACCTTTCTCTAATCTGGAGAGCACTGTCGCCACCTAATGGGTCCGTAAAATAGGTTATACACATTCAACATGCCCCAAATTTTTACAGGAGATGTATCAGGCTTTGATCCACGTCCCACCGTCAAAAAACGCAATTGACGACAATCGTCGTCATTGGCACTCTACGTTACTATTTGAATTGACGACGATTGTCGTCATTGGCACTCAATGAGTTAACAACGAGCGGAGCACCCTCCTTGCATATTTAAATGAAAATGAGGAGTGGCAGCGACACATAAGGTAACAGATGCCATTATACATTTCATTTTAGCACTTCATAATTTGGACTACATCTCCATGGTTGCGGCCACTGTTGAGTGACGTCAGACAACATGATTCCCTGCCTAGTCGGGGTAGATTCCATCCTCCCCCCCTAGTTTCATGCAACAGCCCATCAGAACGCTGATAAGTAGGCTATTAATGCACTGATGGCTCTCTTCCTATTCTTCAGAACAGCCATAATGAAAGAAAGTAGCCAGCCAGTGGCAGAAGAAAACCTGATACAACACGTCCGAATTGATATTCTGTCCAGCTAGAAAACGATACAAAATAAGATACAAAGGTGCAAGTTACAATGAATGAATGACACTCACTTGATACAGTAATCTACTGTAGTAAGAGAGAGAAAAGGAAAAACAATATGACAGATGAAACATTACCAATCTAGCTAGCTGTTTTAGTGAAACAAGTGTTGCATGATGAGACTTGATTATTTATGAATTACTTTGTGTAAATGTCAAGTTGCATGAAAATTATGTTTTGCAATTTGCAACCTGCAACTAGTTACCTGAAAGTTTCACTGTGTAAAGCCAGCCTAACATGGATATATCTAAATAAATAGCGTTTAGAAGTAAAATTCACAGTAAAACAGTCAACATCTAACTGTAAACATGGAAAAAACATGCAGAGCACCTGGATATATATTTATAGAATTGCATCATAAATAGTGCATTTTAGTGTATTTTCATCAGATTTAAAGTTATTTGTATGTATGTATATATGACAACACATTCACCAGCATTATTATCTGTGGCATATTGGTTATAATGGTGATATTGCATTATAGATTTAGATTATTCACTAGGCGAGGATGAAAATATTATTTGTGCCTTTATGGCATCTCCATTTACTCTGGTAGATGTAGGTTTACCGACACTTGATTCATATTCCATAGCTTCTTACCTTTCAAACAAGCCCATAAATATGCATATAGGCCTCATGGTTGAGGAGCTATCCTGATTTATTTTGGGTATGTCTGTCTAGGCGAAAGAACACCCCCAAAGCACCCTGGGCTGAACAGGTTGAAATTTAGACTGTAAAGACTATTTCCGTGGTTGTGCACACATAACACATGAAAGTTGGTTCAAAAACTGACCTTAATTCAGAATCGGAATCACTTTTATTGGAACAGTATACAAGGAGTTTGTAAGAGTAGGAAAGCTAAAGACAATCACAACGTTGCAAGTGCAATCAAATCGAGTAAATATACAATGTGTACATGAGTAGAGGAGTGTTCCGTGTATAATAAATGGCACTTTGCCAGGGGGTCCGCAAAAAGTTTTCAGGGGGGGGGGACGTTTTTTTGTGTGCAAAAGCTTCATAGTTCAACGAAAATATGTTATGCTTTAAATCTAAAATGGTTCATGGATTACATTCTAATCTGACAAACCTATCAATTTAAATGTCAAGCACGTTACCGTGGAAACAAGCTGAGCCCAAAATCACAAATCAGAATGAGGGGGTCCCCAGTATATTTTCTATCTTATAAGGGGTCCTTGGCTGAAACACATTTTAGAACCTCTGCTCTAGGGCAACACCACTACCAGGAACCCGCATCCTGTGTAAGTAGGGTTCCCAGAGTAAAACCTGGCCATTTCTACCACTGCTTATGGATGAGCATCATCTGCTGCATGCCTTCGAGAACCATTGGTCGGATCGACTTCAAACTTTGGGAGTGTGCCCTATTGTGCAGTGCAGTGCCCTGCTTTTGTGCAATTCGGCATAGCTCCACCTACTGGCAACATAGAAAATGTGGTTTATCTCAAGAACCATTCGTCCGATCGACTTCAACTTTGGGGAGTGTGCTGAGGGGAACTCGACACAGTGCATTGCTGAATTTCGTGCAATTCGGCACAGCGCCACCTATTGGCCACACCAATAGGTGTGGAACCGTTCGTCCGATCAACTTCAAACTCGAGGAGTGCGTTTAGGGCAGGGGTGGGCAACTATTTTTCATGTGGGGCCACATGAGAAACCCAGATTGTTGCCGGGGGCCGAACAAATATTGTCATGCCGTAACCCATGGATGGGCAACTTTGATGATAGAGAGCGCCACAAAAGATGTCCTCGCTACCAGGTTTTGCAGAGGGCCGGCGCGAAAAATTTGGGGCATTTGAAGCCAGGTTTAGAGGAATAACTAATTTTACATTAACAATTGTGATGTCATTATTCAGTCTTAACCACCAATATTTGATCCTTTTCTCACTCACTCCTATGTCACCACCTGCTCTCAGGGCTTGAAATTAACTTTTTTGACCACCTGCCAATATGGCTGCTAGATTTTAAAGTTACAAGCCAATTAGAATTTCCACTAGCCGAAATGTTTTTCTTGAAATAAACCAGAATATGAGTGGGTTAATTTAAGCTAAGTATCAGTAAGTGGCCCGGGATTCTCAAAGCCTGTGTTGAGGGTCACACAAACAAAAATGCACTCTTGAAGCTAAATAAAGCCAAAACCAATGAGTTAATTATTTAAATTTCTACTTCAATGTAGCCTTTTAGTCATGAAGATTATTGAAAGATATTCCATATTCCAGACTGAAATGCTATAACAGAAGTGGAGTATTGGCCAGAATGACATGAACATTTGGACACTTATTCAGCGGGTATCTTGCATGTTAATTGCGTTCAGGTGCACTGTAAAAAAAAAAAAAAAAAATCCATCGCGGGCCACACAGGTGGCGCTAGAGGGAGAGCCGTATTTTGCCTATGTGTGGCTTAGGGGGACTCAAGGAGGTGCAGGGAGCTGAATTATGTGCAATTTGGCATAGCGCCACATACTGGCAAGACAAAAAGTGCTTTATCTCCATAGCCATTCATCTGATCGACTTAAAACTTAAAACTCGGGGAGTGTGCTTAGGGCGACTCAACGGAGTGCAGGGAACTGAATTCCGTGCAATTTGGCATAGCGCCACCTACTGGCAACACAAAAAGTGGTTTATCTCGATAGCCATTCATCTGATCGACTTCAAACTTGGTAAGTGTGCTGCTGGGAACCTGACAGAGCAGTGCCGAATTTTGTGCAATTTGACACAGCGCCACCTACTGGCAACACAAAAAGTGGTTTATCTTGAGAACCATTCATCCGATTGACTTCAAACTTGGGGAGTGTGCTCCTGGCAACTCCAAGTAGTGCGGCACTGCATTTCTTGCAATTTGACATAGTGCCACCTGCTGGCAACACAAAAAGCAGTTTATCTCGAGAAACATTTGTCCGATTGTGACTTCAAACTTGGGGAGTGCGCTGCTCAGACCCCGATGGAGTGCAGTGCCGCATTTCATGCAATTTGGACTCATTCCAGGACTGTCTGTATGTCTGTCCTTCGCGTATCTCAAGAACCGTTTGTCGGATCGACTTCAAACTTGCGCTTAGGGGGACCTGATAGCCTACTGTATGTATTTCTTCCAAAGCTGTGTCGTCTGTCACAAATTCTGCTTATGTTCCTGTTGGCAGTGACTATGTGTATGTGAGAAGGAGACTTCTTTGTGTTACCCTTAACTGTCTGAATAACACAGCCCTGTGGAAATCAAATAACACACTTGCAATTTTACCCACACAGGCAATCATTCAGATGCAACAATCTTCCATTAAAACCTTTTGCTAGAATCATACTTAATTTGTACTTTCCCTGACCCCAAAACATTTAACCCTTGAAAAGCCTCTCGGAATTTGCTTTCAGCAAAATTGAGCTAATATAGCATTTTAGAACTCAAGAGTGAATCACTTGGTGTAATTTCATAAATGAGACTATTGATCAAGTTTGTACAGTAGATGGGGCTTGCCTCCTCCTGGTTATCAATACGCACAGAGAAATATAACCAGCCTATGTATATAGCCGCCTATCTAGTCATGACTCAAACACAGTATCATTGCCTACACATTCATTTGTCTTGTCTATGTAGATCTGTTCATGTCGCAGGTGAAAACTCGCAAAAATCTACCTTGATCCAAAAAAATATGTTCCGCAATTTCACTCAATGAGGTTTCACCATTGATATGTACAGGTTCAAAAAATATTATTGACGTGCGACTAAATCGCACAAATAAATTGATCTTGGTGTGTAAAGGCCTTTAGTGCCATTCTGACTTTAATCTCAGAATTCTGACTTTTTTCTCAGAATACTGACATTAAAATCTGAATGCTGACTTTTTTTCTCAGATTTTTTACTTTAATCTCAGAATTCTGACTTTAATCTCAGAATTCTGACTTTTTTCTCAAAATTCTGACAATAAACTGAGACTTTTGACTTTAATCTCAGAATTCTGACTTTTTTCCTATGAATTCTGACTTATTTTTTTCAGAATTCTGACATTAAACTCAGAAATCTAACTTTATTTTCATAATTCTGACTTTATTCTCAGAATCCTGACTTAAAGTCAGAACTAAAGAAAGTGGCCCTAATCCTCTTTGGTAGTTTTAAATTGTGTGTGGTGTAATTTTTAGATTAGAATTTTTTTATATATTTCAGGTGACCCCAAGGTTGGGAACCACTGACCGAATGTTACCTGACACTCAGCCTGCAGTGTCGGATACACATTATCATGGATCCCCCACTTCTTCTAAGACCCGCCCTACTCTGCCTCTGATTGGGTTGGGTTTAGGCAAAATGAGGTTGGGTTTAGGCATGAAGAGTGGTAATTAGTTGGGTTTATGCATGAGGAGTGACAATTGGTTGGGGTTAGAGTAAGAATATCTGGGTAAGCCAATCAGAGGCAGAGTATGGTGGGTCTTACCTAGAAGAAGAGGCGTGGAATCCATAATAACGCGTCGGATAGCAGTGGTTTTCAAAGTGGGGCCCGGGGACCCGCAGGGGTCCCTGAGTGGGTTCCAGAGGGTCCCAAGCATTATAATTCCATCCATAAGCAACACAATGACAGAATGTATGACTACTTTGCTCATGGGTTTCATACACTTTCTGTAATAAAACATCTAAAAGCAAAAATCCGATCAGATGGGGGGACCCTGGGACAAAATCTAATCAAATGGGGGTCCGTGGTCTAATTTGTGTCAGTTTAGGGGTGCTTGATGTGGAAAAGTTTGAAAAGCACTATAGAGTAACATGGGGCACCCTGGGTTCCTGTGCCATCAGGTTTGCAGTTGCTGTAGACTTTGTTTGGAATGAAAAGCGGCATACCCTTGGTGCTACAGTACATGGCACACAGTTGACTATCCTTGCTATATTTGACTCTGGGTCATGCCATTGCCCAAAGCTCTAGCTGAGAACTCCTCTATTGTGAGGTGCATCAGTGAGGGTGACATGAAGGTGTGCAGGAGTCTGGTGGAGTTTCAATGGGTGCTACAGTGAAAACCATCTGCAGCTCAACATCAGTACGATGAAAGAGCTGGTAGTGGACTTCCGATGGTGCAAAAAGCCACCAACACCTGTCAACATCCAGAGTGAAGAGGATGAGATGGGCAGAGTAAACTCTTCTTCTTGAAGAAGCTTGTGTCTTTCATTATATGTAACACAGGGTTCCCAAATAATTTGATTCCAAAAGTTTTCCATAACCTTGCTTTCCAGCGCAATGTCTTGGATTGTACTGTATGAAAATATTTTTGCATGAGATAACAATGGCTGAAAGTTTATGCTTATTGCTTACTTCTAGTATTACTAATTTGCTTCAATTCCACAGAGGTTTCAATCCACATGCTGGTATGTCAATTTTATTTTTAAGTTTCACCAATCAGTGGTGGCCAGCACACTGTTCTTTGCGGTGGTGTTCTGCGGAAGACCGTCGCCATCTAAGGCGACAAGAGCCGCAGCGCTACCTGCTATTGGTCTGTGATTGGCAAGCTGTGTGATGATTGATCACTGTACAGGCGACCTGTCAATCACACCCCAAAGCACAGCCTGCTTTATCTCGCTTTTGCAGCCAGCCTCAAGTGGCCATTCACAGTTTTGGCACTTCTGCGTTGGCTTCATTTATCCAAGACAGAGGTTGCCCCTTGGATTACAGTAGAAAAGCCTGTCGCTGTACACTAAATTAGAGGTTGTGTGTGTGTGTGTGTGTGTGTGTGTGTGTAGTGTGTGTGTGTGTGTGTGTGTGTGTGTGTGTGTGTGTGTGTGTGTGTGTGTGTGTGTGTGTGTGTGTGTGTGTGTGTGTGTGTGTGTGTGTGTGTGTGTGTGTGTGTGTGTGGCCGGGCATAGGGGGGTGAAGTGTGGGGCCCCTGTGTCACAATGCATTTCAGAGAGGCTCTAAATCTCTAGCAGCACTCCTTTCCAAAAAGCAGCTCCAGCAGTCAATAGCCTACCTTTTATACGAGGATACCATACAAATAAATATGAACGTTACAGCGAGGAAATATGAGATGAAAAAATACCATTAAGTATGATATGGCATTGGTTACTATAAACCCACTATTGAATGCCAAAGGCAATTTATAAATCCCTACAGGATTATTATAGTGATTCCATTGGAGATGAAAAAATAACTAAAAAATAAATAACTAAAATAAAATAAAATAAAATAAATTATGATAAGGCCAACCACAGACCAGACCCACTGTATGTCCCTATAGGATTATTACTACAGAGTACCAGTAATAGGGATTTTCATGGGGGGGTTAACTGATGAAAACTGCTACAAACATAAATGCAGCTTCTTCCAAAACATTTCCAGAAGTGCAGCCTGAAAATAAGACAGGCATGAAAATGGAATTGATAATTACGTGTGTATCACATAGGCTCATCAATACATACCCAGCCCCTCCTGTGCACAATTTGAGTATATAATCTCTGCATCGTCAACACGACCGGATCAATAACATTCAAGGGCAATGGGAGAGAGAAGCCAAATCCTTGAGTTTTGCATTCTGTGCCCTAACTTGCGAGTGAAATGTAGGCTATGCAATTTCACTTGCGAATTGAGAGAGATAGGGAAAGAAAGAAAAAAAACAATCGTTGTGCATGTGTACAGGTTCGAAAAAAGACCTAGAAGATGCCATTGCACCTGGCCAGATTATCTGTGTTTTATCATCCCCAATACAAGCGTAAAAGCCAATCCTGACGCACAGGGGAGAATGACATTGGTTAGCCTATCAATTGGAAATCCAAAAAAGATGGACTTACTTCAAGACGGCGCTTTCCCCCTGTCTGACGGTGATGTTGTCCTTTAATAAAGAATCCCCGCTTCTTGCCGGAACTCCTGCAGGTACAAGGAATAACAATTTTAGTCCGAGGACAACAAGGCATTTCCCTGGCACCGCCACACAGCCACACATTCCCATTCTGCCCGTCTCTGCGCTGCAACTTCCGCCAAAACTTGATATGGATATTCCTTTGCGTCTGTCTCGGAGCCACCGCGAATTCCACTCCACAAGATGCGCTGCTGTAGGCTAAGTGCAGGTCGACCTGACGATGTCCCAATTAAAAACGGCTAGGCTGTGGTACGAAATACTGTCGAATGCAGCAGCAGCGACACAGGATAAATTAAATGCTGTTTCCGCGGGGAAAAGTGTGTGTGTCCGCCCGTCCGCTGCTGGAGACTGGCTTCCAAAAGGAGGGGGAAGCACTGTGTGAGAAATACATGCGCACGTCGCCTCCGCCAAAACTGTACAGCGCCGTGAAATGGATGCTCGCACTGAGATGCACCAGCCAAGTCTCCTTGTGTTCCTCTTGTGTGCCATGTGTTCCTTGTGTGTGTGTGTGTGTGTGTGTGTGTGTGTGTGTGTGTGTGTGTGTGTGTGTGTGTGTGTGTGTGTGTGTGTGTGTGTGTGTGTGTGTGTGTGTGTGTGTGTGTGTGTGTGTGTGTGTGTGTGTGTGTGTTTTCTTTCTTTCTCTCTCTCTCGCTCTCTCTCTCTCTCTCTTCATAGCAATAACAATCTCGGGTGGGAGTGTAGATCTATTCATATTCAAGAAAAGGAGGGTTACATTCTCTGTAGTGTATTTTTATATATATAGTACAACTCCTGAGGTAGGCTACACATCTCTCTCTCTCCCTCCCTCTCTCTCTCTCTCTCTCTCCGGCCCCCACCTTCCCCCCGTTTTAATCGCCAGGTATAATCACCTACTGGTCCTTAATGGTCTGCAGTCTCTACAGTGCCCTCATAGGTTTAGGCAGTGGTACTCAACCCTGCCTACTCAGGAGCCACATTGATACCAAACAATTGTTGCAAGAGCCGCAATTCCCTTTCCTCCCTTTGTTTCCCCCCCCCCCCCTCCGATTTATTTATTTATTTATTTATTTATTTATTTATTTATTTATTTATTTATTTATTTATTTAGTTATTTATTTAGTTATTTATTTAGTTATTTATTTATTTTAAGTAGGACTAAAAAGAGCCACAACTACCCATAAAGGAGCCGCATGTGGCTCTAGAGCAGGGGTGGGCAACTATTTTTCATGGGGGGCCACATGAGAAACCCAGATTGTTGCCGGGGGCCGAACAAATATTGTCATGCCATAACCCATGGATGGGCAACTTTGATGATAGAGAGGGCCACAAAAAAATGTCCTCGCTACCAGTTTTTGCTGAGGGCTGAATGGCGCCAGCGTATAAAATTTGGGGCATTTGAAGCCAGATTTACAGGAATAACTCATTTTAAATTAACAGTTGTGATGTCATTATCTTAACCACCAATATTTGATCCTTTTCTCATTCACTCCTATGTCACCACCTGCTCTCCCTGCAGGGCTTGAAATTAACTTTTTTCACCACCTGCCAATATGGCTGCTAGATTTTAAAGTTACCAGCCAATTCGAATTTCCACTAGCCGAAATGTTTTTCTTGAAATAAACCAGAATATGAGTGTGTTAATTTAAGCATTTAAGTATCAGTAGTGGCCCAGGATTCTCAAAGCCTGTGTTGAGGGTCACACAAGAACAAAAATGCACTCTTGAAGCTAAATAAATCCAAAACCAACAAGTTAATTATTTAAATTTCTACTTCAATGTAGAACAGTCATTTCTTACACATGAGATTACTTTTAGCCTTTTAGTCATAAATATTATTGAAAGATATTCCATATTCCAGACTGAAATGCTATAACAGAAGAGTATTGGCCAGAATGACATGAACATTTGGACACTTATTCAGCGGGTATCTTGCATGTTGCTTCAGGTGCACTGTAAAAAAAAAAAAAAAAAAAAAAAAAAAAAATTTTTTTTTTTTGGTGCAATTCCATCGCGGGCCACACAGGGGGCGCCCGCGGGCCGCATACGGCCCGCGGGCCGTATGTTGCCCATGTATGCTCTAGAGCCTCGGGTTGAGTATCACTGGTTTAGAGTGTGGCAGACCGCTCCCAAACTGTTCTGATGGATCTCTGTATGTGGGGTCCTTGAGGAGGTTCAGAGGTTCAAATACATGTCATAGTCCACTCATTACATTTTAGTTCCTAAACACCTTATCCATGCAGTGTTGGGTATACTGTAACTTTTTGCAGTAATGATCATCTATCTTCTAATCTATCTATCCATAGGACTGTTTGTCTGTTTCAAGAATGTTGTCCGGCCACAGCTATATGCCTGAAACTTTCAGGAAGTGTAAAGAGCACCCGTGTGGGTGCTAAAGCTGAGGCTATAGTTCAGTGATGATGTCACTGATGACATCACTGATTGATGATATCATCAGTGATGATGTCATCAGTGATGTCATCAGTCTGAGTCTCACGAGAGAGACTGAGGGAGAGGGAGAGAGACTGGGGAGAGGGAGAGAGGGGGAGAGAGAGGGAGACATTGCACGCGGCAATAGGGCAGGCAAGGCCACACAGCAGCCGAGCTGCGGGCGAGGCCCCGCAGAGGCCAAGCTACGTATGCGAGCTGCAGGACGGGCAAGCCCGCGGGGTGCGCAAGATGCCTAGTCTTCTAAATACCATAAATATTGTATCCTCTATAACTACTATAATTGGAGACCTGTCTGTTTGTTTGTTCAGAGTTGCAAGGTGCACCGCTGCTCCAATCGCCTCCAAAATTTGCCAAAACACTTTTCAGTGGTCTGGAAATTATTCTGGTGCAAAAATCAAGACTAGGTGAAACCTAGTATATGCCAGGCAGCATGTATTAGGTCACATCAGTGGATACTTGCTCAGGGTTGTGAGTCAGCCTTCCAACCTTCAGACAGAGCCAGATTTAGGCAAGTTGCCTTGCAGGGGGGCACTACATATTTGACATTTTTAGGCCTTCACACTTACAGAGCAATCGTGATGTCAGTGATGTCACTCGAGTGGATACAGTCTCTGCACACCCAAGTGTGTGACAGGTGCGTCGGATGAAGATATACAGCAGAACAGAAAAATCCCGCACACCGTCTCCCTTCTCTGGAGAAATGTTTTTATTTTTGGATGAACAAACGTTTCGGTCGGTTAGACCTTCATCAAGTGTTAACACCAGAGAAGGGAGACGGTGTGTGGGATTTTTCTGTTCTAGTGCTGTCACTCGAGCAATCAAAAGGCCCATTTCCACCACTGGTATAGGTGTGGCTCCGCCCGGCTCGACTCGCTTTTTTGTAGCTTTCCACCGGTCAAAAGCTGGGACAACAAACCCGGGTTGCGTCGTACTTTCTCAAGTACCTCCTCTGTCGAGGTTCCAGGGTTGTGGACCCGGTACCATACGGTGACGTGAAAACACTACAGACGAGTGATTGGTCAGGCAGAATCGTGTTTACTGTGTCTCTGGATACCAGTTTAGTGGCGATTACCTTCTCTTGTGTGTAACGTTATTTCCCAAACTGTTATTTCCAGCAGTCTATTGTCTTGCTGCCTTCATCCTCTGGTGAAATAAAATCGATCTCCTTGCTCAGCCTTAACATGACAGTTGTTTTCAATAGTTTTGAGAGAAAAGTCTGCAGCTCCGCTATAGGTCGGAGCCGCGGGTTTTCCTGGTGACTGGCCGGGCAGCCGGCTTCTCTTCTCCCTGTAGCATACCCCCGTCCTCCGCTATGCGGTGCGGTACGCAGGCATCTCAATAACAACAAAGAAATATCCAATCTCCTAGCCGATGGTCTCATTTGCTCATGTAGGTCATGTAGAGGCACCAGTATTTCATAACCAGTTTAAAAGTTCTGTGTAGGGATTTTCTTTTTTTATTACAGGGTAGGGTACAATCCACGTTGATACGTAATCAGACAATTATACTACAATAATATGTAGCTTACAATGTACAGGCTCCCCCTTTTTCTTTTTTATAACCAATACACACACACACACACACACACACACACACTCACACTCCAGTATTACAACATGATGGAAAGTACTTGTAGATGTTATGCATGGGATCACACACAAGGGGGTCTATGGGAGACCAGCCGGGCGAATCACCCATCACCCCTAACCTCGTCAAGGTAGGTCAGAAACGGATCCCAAACAACCAGAAATCTCTGTACAGCTCTACAGCTGTAGAGAAGCGCGAAGAGGAGTCCGAGCAGCCGGAAATGGCGAGCTCTGCCTCCGGCTGAAGGGCAATCCTGTAAGCCTTAGAGCACCAGTCAAATATTTTGGCCCAGAACTGGGTCAGCAAAGGGCAGAACCAGAAAGCATGAGACAGAGTGCCCTCCGATACACGGCACCTGTTACACAGTGACGAGACAGATGGGTAAATCCTGTGCAACTTATGGTTAGAATAGTGAAGACGGTGAGTCACCTTAAATTGAATCAGCTGGTGTCTACTATTAACTGAACAAAGTTGTATCACAGACAGACTCCTATTCCATATAATGTTAGATAAGTCAATGCCAAGTTCCCCCTGCCACACTTCTCTAATCCTCTCAGTAGAGGCTGTGGTGCAGTTGTCAAACAGACATACAAACCTAGAAATGAGATGCTTGGAGTGAGGAGGGCTTAGCGGTACATCGAAAAAGGCATGTTCATTTGGGAGCACTTCAAAGGAGCGAATTAATCCTAAACCGAACATAGTTTCTGAGTTGCAGGAATCTGAGCCAGTTTGTGCCAGGCAACTCAAACTTCCTCTTCAGTAGATCAAAGGATGCTAAATGACCATCTATGTATAGTTCTTTGATGGAGACCAGCACCTTCTCACTCCAGGCATGATAGTTTCTGTCTGACCATGGAGGCAGAAAAGAGTGATTGAAACAAATTGGCATATAGACAGAAACATCTGGTAGACTCAAAACACTCCCAATTTGGTTTAGAATTCTGATCTGGTCCCAGGGTTCTCTAACCTAGCAAATAGCATGGCTGGAAGTGAAGAGTTGCCAATAGAGTTGGCCTCCAATTTTAGCCACAGGGGAGCCCTGGGAGTTAGATTACCAGGGGTCCCCTATGCCAAAACATTAGAGCCCTAACATTAGCAGCCCAGTAATAGTGCCTAAACACTGGTAAGGCCAGCCCTCCTTCAGACTTAGGTTTTTGCAAAGGCAAGCCTCCTCTCCCTTCCGTCCGAGGAGTCTGGCCCCACAGGTCTCCATAACTGGGATAAACCCTCCCCTGCTCTACTCTGCTCTCCCATTGGAGCGACTGTTTCGGTGGCAGCCAGATGTCCGCTCTGGCGCTCCCGGCTTATTACAAGCTCTGTCATTGGCTCCGACAATGTAAATCAGAGCGGCTTCCGCTCCCTCCTCCCTGCGTGTCGCTGTAAATAGTGCTCTGCCGCCGCAGTGAAAACAACAACGCTAACTAGCTAGCAAGCTAAAGGCAGATCGTTGCTACACGCTGAAAATGGCAAGTTCGATTGTTTGAAACTATTTTCCAAGGTCACTGCCGCTAAGTGCCGCCCAGAGACCTGCGGCACCAGACTCCTCAGACGGAAGGGAGAGGAGGCTGGCCAGCGAGACTACTCTTTGTCCAGTTAATTGGGTGGCGCATCTATGTGCCGACAGGCCGCAATGCCGATAGCCCTCAAGCAGAACCAGCTGAGTGAGGCGGCGTGCAGCGTGTCGGTGGACCGGCTGGAGCTAAGCTCTCCCAGCCCCCACGCCTAAACCTAACCTCCCCCCACGCCTAAACCTAACCTCCCCCAGACCCTAACCCTAAACCTAACCTATCCTAAACCTCGGCATTAACCTAAGGTCAGCATTGCGGGTGGTCGGCATATCGGGTGGACCCCGTTAATTGTGTATCCGGATAGCTTACCGAAGGACATGAATAATTCTAGGAGAGGGGGGATAGATTTTTCTGAATTGTGTAAGTATAATATTACATCATCGGCATACAAACCGATGCACGTTTCAATACCACCGACCTCCAGGCCTGCAAGGCTTGGGTGACTACTTATTTTTAGGGCAAGGGGCTTGAGCGCAACGGTGAAGAGGGCCGGCGAGAGAGGGTAACCCTGCTAGACCGAGCGAAGTAGTGGAAATCTGGTTGACTTGTCACCATTGGTTATAACGGAACATGTTGGGCTAGCATAAGCTTTACCTAGGATATGAATGATTCGCCAAACCCGAATCTGCGCAGTGACTCAAACACATAGGGCCACTCGACCTGGTCGAATGCCTTCTGTGCATCGAGCGATAGAATAGCTGCACCACTGGTCTTACTATCTGTCTGCGTATATAGTGTTGAGGAGGCGTCGGACGTTGAAGAAAGAGAACCTATTTGGAATGAGCCCTGTTTGGTCAGGAGGAATGACGGATGACAGATGTTTATTTAGCCGGCTGGCCAACGTTTTGTTGATTATCTTTCTGTCAAAATTTAGAAGCGCTATGGGTCTGTAGCTGGTCGGGTCTGCTTCCTCCTTCCCCTTTGTTAGAATAAGGGAGATGTTAGCTTCATACAGTGTTTTGGGCAAGACATTGTCCTTCTTGGAGCTAGATGTAATTCTGAGGAGGAGTGGGGCAAGAATGTCAGAGAATTTCTTGTAGAATTCAGCGCCAAATCCAGCCGGCCCGGCCGCTTTGCCCAATGGGAATGATTTAATGGCAGAAGCTATTTCTTCTAATGTGAAATCAGAATATAAGTCCTCTCTGGCAGCATCGTCAAGTTTGGGCGTTTCAAGAGGGTCAAAACACTCATTCAAATCGGACTGAGCAGCATCATACTTAGATGAGTAGAGTTCACTGTAAAATTCTCTGAAATGGTTGTTTATCTGTTTTGGGAAGGCACCCCTCTTTGAATTAATAGAGAGGATTGACCTGGAGGCTTGGGCGCCCTTAAGCTGCCGCGACAGGAGCCGCTCTGGCTTATCTCCCAATTCAAATTGTTTTTGTCTCAACTTTAAGAGGAGTGTGTTTATTTGACCACCTAGGATGCAATTATATTCATACTTGAGCTTCAGTATCTTATTATAATCTTCAGAGGATTTTGAGGCCTGGTATGTCGCTTCAAGGGCGGGGAGAGCATTTTCAATCTCCAATAGTCGCCTCCGTCTCTCCTTTCTGGCAGCGACTTCATATGAGATTATATCCCCGAATAACAACCTTTAATGTTTCCCATAATGTGGAGTCTGATACTTCCCCGTTATCATTGGATTCCATAAAGTGTTTTAATTTAGTGGTAATAAATTCTATGAATTTCCCTTCAGTGAGTAAGGAGGGGTTGAAACGTCAAGAGTAGGTTTGTTTGGAGAGAGAGAGACTTAGAGAGAATGTCAAGGGGCTATAGTCAGAAATCAATATGTTATGGTATTTCGTATCGGTGACGTGGGATATAAATTGAGAATCTATTAAAAAGTAGTTTTTTCTGTAGGATTTGTGGGCATGGGAGTAAAATGAGTATACTTTATCAACGGGGTGATGAACCCTCCAAACGTTGACTAGATTCCTGGATTTAATCAAATTATTTAAAACATGTACTGATGAGACATGCGGGGGCGGGCGAGATGATAGTCTATCTAAATACGGGTCTAAGTAGCAGTTCAGGTCACCTCCGACTATTATTATATTTGAATTGTTGGTGTCAGGGAGTAGGTGGAAAACGTTATGAAAAAAACTGGGCTATGGGCTATATATATATATACATACATATACACACATAGATATACATACACACATATATATGTGTGTGTGTACACGCATACATACTGTATACATACACACACATATATATATATATATATATATATATATATATATATATATATATATATGTATGTAAACACATACATATACATACACACACACATATATGTATATATATATATATATACACACATACATACATACACACATACATAAACCCCAGATTGATTTAAACAAATTATAGTTCAATAGGAATTGTATATGGACGTTTATTAAATAAACGTTTCATATAATATAAACATCGTCATCCATCTATAAGACATACACACGTCATTTTAACTTTACCCTGTATGTGAAGGTGAAAGGGGACAAAAAAGAGAGAGAAAAAAGAACAAAGAACAAAAAAAAAAAAATTTTTTTTTACAGTGCAGTAAAGTCCCCCCCCTTTCCCCCCTGGGGACGAGGCACCTGGTGTAGGCATGATGAGTGGTAGGCTTTCCTGGGAGGTAGGCCTCAGTTGCACAATGTTCTAGTATTTCTCCCCGACTTGGGCATAATAACTCAACCATAAAATCAAATGGCCAACATGAAACTTGCTGGGATATTTTCCTCAGAGAAAAAAGTAGTTAAAGGGTGCAGATGAATAGTGATTTAGATGTGGGACTTTCACACACGTCTTACTCCATGGCTCCTCCCTCCTTCGTGTTGTATTGTTGTAGGGATTTAATTTTAACGTTACAAACGGAGGGCAGATATTCGCGTTGAACCCCTACTGAAACGTAGGGGTTAGTTTCATATAAAAACTACATACCTTGTGGAAGCTCGTGGCATGTCGCCGGTCTTCAGCTTTGCCGGTAGAGAAAGTGACGTCACTTGGGCGACAGTGTATGTAGTCTTTCTGATTTATAACTTCTAGTGCAACAGTTTGGCGACAAACTGCAACTTTCTTGACATACAAAGTTATGTTTTAAATTGACAAAATTAGCGTTGGCACCCCGTGGCACAATTCAAACGGGATAAAAAATGTAACCTTATTCTCCGTCCACCGCCTTTCATATTTTTCCCAGTGCTGGTACAGGGAGAAAGCAGGAAGTGATGTTTCAGTTTGGCTCTCTATAGAGCTTTTCATAATATGTCTGAGGAACATGTTGATATTCTCAACAGTTTCATCTTGTTTCCTCTGTCGTTATGCCTTTGCATTTCCTGCATTAATGTAGTTAGCTGCTCGCTAGCTAGCGTTAGCTAAATTGTTAGCCTCAGTGGCTTCTAGTCAACTGCGAATGTTCAGGACGTGACCACTTGAATGCCGGCGCGGTGAAATTGGTTTTATATTCGAAATTCGCTTGTTTTGCCCGTTTCTATCTGTAATAGCTTCATGAAAACTGCACCAATTAATTCCAGATGAGTCTTATTTTGTACAGATACGTGAGGCTGACATTTCACAGCATTGATCAACTCACTATCCGCAGTGGTTATCGCGCAATTGCCAAGGAACGACTCTGAATATCCTTCTGAGTGCGTGCGGCAGGCTGAATATCTAGGGACCGCAAAATATCTGTAGTTTCACTTTTGCAACAACGGTTGTATTTCCTAAAAAATAAAAGAGTAGAAATACAACTGTTATGGCCGTTCCGTTTCTAAACATACAGGCTACACCCACCACAGTCTAGTCACAGCGCCACCTACTGGCAACACAAATAGCGGTTTATCGAGAGAACCATTCATCCGATCGACTTCAAACTTTGGGAGTGTGCTGCTGGGAACCCTCCGGAGTGCGGTTCCGAATTTCGGAAACGTGCAGTCATAGTGCCACCTACTGGCAACACAAAATGTGGTTTATCTTGAAGACCGTTTGCCCGATTGATCTCAAATTTGGCGGGTGTGCTGCTAGGAACCAGATGGAGTGTGGTACTGAATTTCGGACATGTGCATGGTCATAGCATCACCTATACTGGCAACACCAAATGTGGTTTATCTCATGAACCGTTTGTCTGATCGACTTCAAACTTGGTGGGTGTGCCGCTGGGAACCCGATACAGGCCAAGCCTACCACCTACTACACCAGAGGAGCCATCTAGAAACGCCCTAGCAACTATGTTTGTTTCTGTGTTTGTCTGCTTGTCTGTTTGTTGGTGTGTCTGTGTGTGGTGTGTGTGTCTTGTGTGGCCTGGGTGGTTCCCTCTCTCCCAGCTCCTGGAACTCTGGCTTGCCTTGCTTATGGTAGCTAGTCTCTCTCAGCCAATCACTATCCAGTAGACCCTAGTTGTTCCTGTTCCCTCATGCCTGTTTCCTAACATTGTTTTCCCCTGTCTTCAGGATCCCTCGTGCCCTCTGCCCTGTGTGTCACCTGCCCATACCTCTGCTGCCAGCCTGTTAGGTCATCGGCTCATCTACTTGCCTACCTGCTAGCCCCCTGTTACCTCGCCTACTTATGCCACAACCCATCTCTTCGTCCTATTCTCAAACCTACCACCAGCATACAGAAAACATGTTTTCATCCCATCCACCCTTTGTATTGCAATAGCTCTCTCGTTAGTGGACCGATCGACACCAAACCACCTCTCATCTTTTGCTAAGCTCACTGTTAAGGTTTCACAGCCTTTGTTTTGCAGAAAAAATCATTCAGACTTGGCCTAGACAGGAAAAGGTGTAATTCCAGGCCTTTATTTTGAAATAGCTCTCTTGTTAGTGGACCGATCGACACCAAACCACTTCTCGTCCTTTGCTAAGCTCACTGCTGATGTTTCACAGCCTTTGTTTTGCAGGAAAAATCATTTAGGATTTTCCTAGACAAGAAATTTGTCAAAGAACCATATTCACGGCTTTTATTTTGAAATAGCTCTCTTGTTAGTGGACAAATCTACACCAAACCACCCCTCATCTGTTGCTAAGTCCACTGTTATGGTTTCACAGCCCTTGTTTTGCAGGAGAAAACATTCAGATTTGGCCTAGACAGGAAAAGGTGCCATTCCAGGCTTTTATTTTGAAATAGCTCTGCCGTTAGTCAACCGATCGACACCAAACCACTTCTCATCCTTTGCTAAGCTCACTATTAAGGTTTCACAGCCTTTGTTTTGCAGGAAAAATCATTTAGGATTTTCCGAGACAATAAATTTGTCACAGAACCATATTCGCTGCATTTATTTTTAAATAGCTCTCTCGTTAGTGGACCGATCTACACCTAATAATAATAATATAATAGTAGGGTAATAGTGGTGAGATTGGAACCCATTATCAGAACAGGCACTCTTATACATTAGGTAATTGGGATCATTTCTAGCACAGTGGGTTCTCAAAGTAGGCGACTGGGGGACAACAGGGTTCCGGGCCAAATGAGAAATAGTTTAATTTCACTATAATTTAATGCGCTAGAAGTCAGCACAATCAGAGAATGCCACTATTATCTCACACCGAGTCCACCAGCTTATATGTGAAAGCGACCTAAGCCTTTGTGGTACACGTTCTACCAGGTCAGCCACCGGGACGCCCCAATACTGCATCAATTTAAAAAAAATGTCTGCGTTAATTAGTTATTTAAACGCACACACACAAAAATAAAATAAGGTCCAGGTTGAAAAATACCAAAATTCTCCATTAATAGGGAGAGGCCCGAACTTGAGCATTTACTTTGTTTAGTCTGCCTATTCCGCCTCTCCCCTTCTGTCTTAGTATGCATGGAGGGGATGCCGGCCACTAGGGATTAGAGTGGCACTTTGCTGTGCATCCAACAACAGCACTCACTGCAGTTACTACAGTATGACAGCTGTTCAGTCTCAGGAGAAGACTGAACAAGTTCTTTTCTTTACCTTAACATCAACCTTTGGCACGCTGTTGAGATATTACATGGGAGGCAACAATGAGAATACGCTGGTGGCTTTAGATGCCATGGGGGAAGGACACAAGAGACACCCTGCATTGCTCTTGTCTAGTATCGAATGTCTGCGTATGAGAGTGCAACAGTGTCACTGTCGATGGCTACTGGATGCACACTATAGTATATTCTGTTGTGTGTTCATCAATCTTGTCTCACGTACTTATTGACTTCGCAATAAGAGCCTTTCTGTTTAAGATATTAAAAAAAACACTTCTGTAAGTGCACTGCACATGATACAGTGCCAAACAGACAATTATATCACTTAGCAGGTGTGAGGCTATTGCAAGGCTTTATTGCCAGCTTGCTGGTAGCTGCAACACAACACAAACATTTCTACGCACAGGAAGCACTTAGAGTGGACCCTGAGGTGTGATCAAAGGATATTAGTCCACTCTGTCCTGTGTGTATACCCCTATTTCCTCTATTTCCACAATTCTGAGGCCACAGCTAAAGACTACAATTCCCCTGATTCTAATTCCGGAAAATGTATAGTCCAATATGCATGAGGATTGATTAGATAGAGCCGAAGGTACAGAGGTCAGTGCTTGTTTTGACACACGAGTAGCCCGTTATTATACCGAGCTGTCCTTCAATTTATTCGAAGGTTGTTATTGAGGAATTATGATGATGTCTTGCGCCACAGAATTTGGGCTAAGATAAGAGTTAATTAAAATGATATCTGCCTGGGATGCAACACAAGTCCTGACTATGTGCACAACTTAATGGTTTTTAAATTAAAACCTCTCGCTGACCTCGGCAAAATCTAAGATATGTGGTCTTAATTATAGTCGAGGGGATGGGGGGGCAATCACTTGTACACAAACAACCCCACCGAGTCGATTAAGGTGGCAACATTTGGTGGTGCGGTGTAGTTTTAACACCCTTGTGGCGCTGCAGAGAAGGAGAAGGAATAACAACATCGTCAACAGACGGAGGGAAGAGTCACAGAAACATATTCGCAGCAATCAGCTCGGCGCAATATAGCGTTCTGAGGTTAAAAATAAGACTGCAATCCATTTCAATCCATGTCATGTGCATGATGGTGTCGACCCTCATTGTTCTGCCTACAGCGGGTCAGGTGCACCCGCTGACCTTGCCAGCGCTCCACCACGAGCAAGGTGCCACGCATGCACAAATGACAAATTAGAATGGCATTGTTTGGTGCACAGCCTTCATGAATCATTCTTGATGTGCAAAACACACACGGATAGGGGAGAGGAAAGGAAAGGATAGGGGAGAGGAAAGGAAAATAAATCAACCACTGCCATGCAGCCGTCAGGTTTTCCTATTAGACTCTGTTTTATTGGCCAAACAAGGAATTTGTCTTAAAACAGGCACTCCAAATGAAACAAATAATGCAGAGGAAGGGAATTATTAAAAAGCCTTTAGTAGAGTAGAGTAGAGTAGAGTAGAGTAGTGTAGAGTAAATCTTTATGTATCCCCCCTGGGGCAATTCATATGCAGCATAACAAAAAATTGAATTTAAAAACATACAAGACATAAAACAGTAAAAAGTAGGGATGTCTTAAAACAAGTATGGTTAAAAGGACAGGAAAAACCATGGAAGTTAAAACAGTAAAAGGGGCATGAAGTAGGCTACTATTCAATTCAACAGTTCAGACAGCGAATAGCCTCAGGAACAAAAGAATGGCTGTATCTGTTCCTGCAACAGCTGGGGATCCTATAGACAAGTTTCCTGGGCACTTCCGGTTTGCTTCCGGTCTCGGCCGCGATCGTGTCTGTCGGTTCCGGTGTTTGTGAATACGGAGAAGCGTAACGTACTACCGTAGTAGCCATAGCGACCGCCGAAAAAATGCAAATTTGGGATCATTCTGCGAGTCTCCTATCTAATGAAAGAGTGTCTATCCCACACCCGTTGACAGTGGACACATGGGAAGATAATATGTGTAAATGGCCGAACGTAACTACAGGCAGGATTATAGCGTATTTTGAGGAATCAATGGCGGTGGACGGCAACGCGATGAACTATCTCAAAAGCTCCGAAGCGTCAGCCAGACACAGTCAGTCAGACTAACGTTAGGTTACAGTGACAGTACTCTCCTCTCTCACAGTCAGACTAACGTTAGGTTACAGTCCTCTCCTCTCTCACAGTAAGTCAGACTTAGGTTACTGTCCTCTCCTCTGTCACAGTCAGCCAGACTAACGTTAGGTGTCTCTCCATTCAAAAACAACCCAGTTTGCCTTGATCACTGCAAAACATGACATGCCGTGTGTAGCCTCCACACAATAGGGCTACACATGGTAAATCATGGTAAATACGCAGCACAATACCCGCCGTGGTAAACAGAAGAAGACTGGGATATTAACTTTAAGGCGACTCACTTCTAGACTTGAATGAAATTGTATTCACCTACTATCTGCTCCGTGGATTACCATTTTACAATTTCGGAGACGAAATTGTAACATAGCAACGTTGGTCCACAAACGTTGCTATTTAAAAAAAAAATTGGGAGATCGGGTTGGGATTATAACGTTAGTTTGCCGAGTCGCACCTGGTAATCCAGAAATGGCGTTATGGTAGGCTACCTTTGTCTACTTGTAGATCATCAAGAAACTTTAAATTAATAACGTTAGATGTGTTTAACAGAGCTGTATATCGGGTCTAGCAGCTGATCAGCAGCTCAGACAGCCTCAAACACGAGGTGATTGTCAGCTCTATAATTCGCAAAATAGCAGTGGATGGAAACGCGCACTGTGTTTTGTGACAGCCACGCACTGCACAATGTGTTCCAGAATAACCCATTGTTAATAACGTCTGCTAACGTTAGTGTAGCTGATGTTATCGATCGTTGTAAAAAAGTTTGGATATTTCGGCTGCTGCCTTCTGATGTGCTCGCTGCTGTGGACGTAATGTGGACTTAAACGGAAGCCGGCGACACGAAAGGCTGCTATGGCGCCGCCCTAGGAACGGCCCAGGAAACTTGTCTATACCTGTGCCCAGAAGGAAGGAGGGAAAACTCAGGGTAAAGAGTGTGCTGAGGGTCACGTAGGACACCCTGAGCCTTCCTAAGAACCCTCTTCTTATATAGAAGACAGAGGTCATTCAAGTTACAGCCGGTGATTTTGGAGCTCGTCCTGACATTATGTGGCTAAATAATAAAAAAATGCCAACATGTTTCAACCTTTACAGGTCTTCCTTAGGGCTTAAAATGCAGACAACCCGGGTGTAGCCTGGCCTCACCTGCCAATGCAAACTAGTAGTGCAGTGCATGTCTTACGCAATTTGTCTTGGTGGTTTGAAATTGTCCTGGTGGTTTCCTCCTGTGGCTCATATTAAAACATAACAGCATTATAAAAACACTTGAAGTAGAAATTGGGAATAGGTCTCTTAGTGTTGGGGCGCAAAAGCGCTAATTTAGCGTTTGCGCTCGTTTAACGCCGTGCGCAATGCAAATTGGGGGCAGACACAAGCGCATGCATGTGATAATTGTACTGGGCATAGGCTGCCACATGCCAAAGCAGGCGTTTCAGTGCTAAAATGTGGGGATGGATGGCATTATCTATCGTCAGCAGCGCGCAATTACTTTGCGCTAAGAGCTTTGAAAAGGACCTCTTACGCGCAAATACCTCCCTGCGCTGGGAGCGCACCGCAATCTCCATGCAGCGCAGCACAGTGCAAAAAAGAATTCCTTTTGGATATGTCATTTCGCACAGCCTTGCCATGCCAATACATCAAATTATGCTGCTTATGCTGGTATTAGCAGATAATTCAGTGAGGCAATCAACTATAACTCACTGAGAAACTTTTATCACATCGCAAAGAGGGAAATTAATTGAGAAAACTTGTTGGACAATGGACATACTGTGTAGGCTATTTACCTTCATAACCCGGAGGGTCGTTGGCACCACAGACAATCTGTCATTAAGCTCTCTCTGTCCTCGCACGAGTGAGTAGCCTACACTCTCCCAGCAAACATCGTCTTGACCGCGACATCACCAGACGATAGAATTGTGGTTTGGCATCTACCATCTAAGTCTGACGTTCTCTCCACATTCCTCCAAAGTAACGTTTAGACTGTCACTTCAAAACAAAAAATATTGACCTCATATTGCTTTGAAAACACCACATGTAGGTGTCTTTTGTGTTTTTGTTGAATAAAATGACATTTGATTGACAATTTACCTGTTGTGTGATCAGATACTCACAGTGTGACATGCACTCCACCTGCAATGACGACTTTTATTGAACGCCCTTTTCTTTTTTTAATATGAAAACACGTTTATGTCATATAAGTGCAAGTGTCTCTTGCTATGGGCTTGTATTTATCACAAACTTCCTGAATCCTGTGGTATTGTCCCATTTCTCTTGCCGTAACTAAACGCAGTGTTGTGGGTTTTGGATGTGCTATGCTGTCTGCTAAAGTCACGTTGGTTACATTATCGTAAATGATATAAATATACCTGTCTCATCGCTGGTTGAAATCATGAAACAGAATTAGCGAGGCAGCTAGCCTATCAATGCAACTTCCAGTAGGGACCGTCAAAATGCCAAGTGCTCAATGTTAAGTATCTCTATATATGACCAAATCCGTAGTATTTGTGACTAATTCCGTGGCCTAATGGATAAGACACAGGACTGCGAAGTGGGCGCCGCAGGATCGAATCCCCCATGAGGTGCGATCTTACGTTGTGGGGAAGTAGAGGAATTACGTCGCTAAGATTTCCATTCTGAATATATAATTAGACCCTGACTAGATGTAGTGGTTTGACGTGCAGCAGACGGTTGTTATACGTGAAAATGTTTGCTGGGATCCAAAACAAACAAAAATTCACTTCCTATAATAGCTCTGGAAAACCCCATTACCCACAACCTCTCAGTTCTTAAAGGCACAGCACGGTGTCAATGGTGAATACTGCATGCTCAAAACTGTCCTCTACAGGCAAGGCTTTAATATTGAGATAGTTAATTCACTGTAGATCATTAGAAGATAATGGTTAGCTAGAACTTTGCTCCTTTCCCAGCAAACATCGTCTTGACCGCGACATCACCAGACGATAGAATTGTGGTTTGGCATCTACCATCTAAGTCTGACGTTCTCTCCACATTCCTCCAAAGTAACGTTTAGACTGTCACTTCAAAACAAAAAATATTGACCTCATATTGCTTTGAAAACACCACATGTAGGTGTCTTTTGTGTTTTTGTTGAATAAAATGACATTTGATTGACAATTTACCTGTTGTGTGATCAGATACTCACAGTGTGACATGCACTCCACCTGCAATGACGACTTTTATTGAACGCCCTTTTCTTTTTTTAATATGAAAACACGTTTATGTCATATAAGTGCAAGTGTCTCTTGCTATGGGCTTGTATTTATCACAAACTTCCTGAATCCTGTGGTATTGTCCCATTTCTCTTGCCGTAACTAAACGCAGTGTTGTGGGTTTTGGATGTGCTATGCTGTCTGCTAAAGTCACGTTGGTTACATTATCGTAAATGATATAAATATACCTGTCTCATCGCTGGTTGAAATCATGAAACAGAATTAGCGAGGCAGCTAGCCTATCAATGCAACTTCCAGTAGGGACCGTCAAAATGCCAAGTGCTCAATGTTAAGTATCTCTATACTGTATATGACCAAATCCGTAGTATTTGTAACTAATTCCGTGGCCTAATGGATAAGACACAGGACTGCGAAGTGGGCGCCGCAGGATCGAATCCCCCATGAGGTGCGATCTCGATGTAGCAAAAATCGTTGAATCTGGACACGTTGTGGGGAAGTAGAGGAATTACGTCGCTAAGATTTCCATTCAGAATATATAATTAGACCCTGACTAGATGTAGTGGTTTGACGTGCAGCAGACGGTCGTTATACGTGAAAATGTTTGCTGGGTAAGACCACCCAAATCCCGTTTGCGCAGGCAGTTGGGGGCGCAGATGATTTTGGCACGGCTCTAATTTGCGTCTGCGACACGTGCCGTGAGTGTTTCCACATGCCCGCCGAGAATTGCATCCCCAACATATTTCAGGGCTGTTTTAACTTAGAAATCAGGGAGGTCACATCTACCAGACAATTATATCACTTTTAAACAGTTACATTTCTTTATAAATCATTACAATATGCTCCCATGAGGTGGGGATGCTGCCGGCGCTGGGGTGCAAAACTCGCCATAACACCTGGACACTGGCGCAAGGCGGACTGCTATCTTCCCTGCCTTAAGGCACGCGCAAACAGGTGCGCAAGCGCTAATAGGGGATAGCCCCTGTCGGAAGATAGGTCCCTTGGTCTCTAAGTGGTGTATAAAAAAGAAACGGGACCTGTATCTATATAGTATGCACTTGGTTTTCTGTTGGAGATTTACCCTGACTGTAAGGTCTTTCAATAGAGAAATAATAATAACCATCAAAAGCAGGAATACAGGTCTCATGAAGTTTGAGTAACGCTTTAGAATACAGCCCGCAACGTACAGGGTAAGTACAGCCTAGGGTAACAAAATCTGAACTTAGAAGGTAAGTACGGGGTAACGAAATCTGTACTTACAGGTAAAGTACAAAATCTGAATTTATGGAATAAGGCGGTTATAAAGGGGGACATATAAAGAACTTATACCTTACCTATATTATTATAACTACCGGTATCTATTCTGTTACAGGGTATGTATGACCTATGAGAAATAATCATTTAAATTTCATTTCAATTTTCAATTCCTAAATAATATTTTTTAGGAGAACTTATACTGTAGTTATTCCGTAATTATCAGGTACCTACAGGGGTGCGGGCTGTATGCTAAAGCAAGGTTAATTCCCTCCTACATACATGTAATTACAGTGTAAGTACAGGGGCGCGGGTGAGGAATTTAGGAGAATTACATGACATATGGGAAAGGACCACGGGTCAGATTCGAACACGGGTCGGCCATCAGAGGGACTAAGCCGTAGTGGACGCCCCAGGGTTTGGAGTGTTTTAACAGAGTTCAAAAACAAAGAGAAAGCCTCCAGGCTAACTCTGGGGACAGGCCGGCAAAACTTACGACCATAAAAAAGTAAATGGTCAATGAAACAGACTGAGGTTGTAAGCATGAGGGAATTAACATTGCTTTAGAATACAACCCGTGCCCCTGTAGTTACCCTGTAATTACATGTAACTAGGAGGGAATTAACGTTGCTTTAGAATACAGCCCGTACCCCTGTAGTTACCCTGTGGGTACCCGATAGTCACAGAATAATAGGGTTAGGGTTAGTATGTATAATAAATTATTTATAAGTCCCCCTTTCCCCCTTATTCCATAAATTCAGATTTAGTGATTTTGTAGGGTAAGTACAGATTTTGTACAGATTTTGTTACCCTATACTTACCCTGTATAAGTTGTGGGCTGTATTCTAATACAGAATTTTGCACTGGGATCCAGAGTTTAAATAGGTCTAAATAACTAACTACGGTAGACATCCAGAACAGGAGGTGGTAGTATTGAAATGTGCTGAAATGAACAAGACGCTTTCACTTCAACTCTTTTCGACTGTTTGCCGGGGTATACGTTCCACCGCTTCTTCTCAGATCGTGGCTCTCATTTATTTTACTTATACATGCAATGGCATGCCCATAATTTCCCGCTGAGACGCATTAACACCGGACACTGGGTGGTTTATTCAAATAATCCATGCTAATCTTCATTCATATCATGCAAGGATGGGCACAGCTACCAGACAATAGGAGGATAGTCTCTGGCCAAAGACAGCTAATACCCGTGCAAAAACACGGGTAGGGAGCCGCACATTGAATGAAGAGTACTGTTTACTCCGAGGCTCAGCTTGCTTTGACACACTAATGCTTCCTTATACACTGCTTCCATGGGTGGATGTGTACCACTCGTAGGTCCATCTGTTAGAAACAATTAAGTGCTTTGATCATTTGCATTTACTGGCTGGACTGAATGATTGGCAGGATTTTGTCTTTTAGAGTAATCCGATTGGATTTGTTGAGACTGAAGTTTCTCCCAAATCAAATAGCAACTTAACTTAGGTCTGCTTTACAGTGTAGGAGCCTAAATGCTTCTGGCATGGAGAGCTACACATGATTCCAGCCTTGATCCCAGATAACTGCATCTGCCTCAGTCTTGACTTCCCATCAGATTGCCTTAATCAGACGTTTGACTTGCAGTCGCAGCATATGGAGCAAAAGGCTGTTTATTTTCTGTCGCGTTGGCCTTTCTTGGCTTTCAAGGAGCAGGGCCGGTCTGTGTCACATCCCATCTCATCTGGCCCTGCTAATTCTCTCACTGAACAATCTGTTGCAAAAGTCTGTCAACGTATGCATGACATGAAGGCATGAATTATTGAAGAAGCTGGCACCTTTCAATGATTTGACTGTTCAGACATCCTATGTTAGCAATAGGTGTAATATTCTGTCTGCTCCCAGCAGCCACATGTTCAGCAGATATGCTGATACACTCTATCAGAGTCAATGACCTCTGCATGACTTTCTGTGTGTGTGTGTGTGTGTGTGTGTGTGTGTGTGTGTGTGTGTGTGTGTGTGTGTGTGTGTGTGTGTGTGTGTGTGTGTGTGTGTGTGCGTATGCGTGTGCGTGCGTGTGCGTGTGTGTGTGTGCGTGTGCGTGCGTGCATGCGTGTGTGTGTGTGTGAAGTTAATTCGCAACAAGTAGTAGTAGTACACAACAAGTTAGTAGGGGTCTTCACCCTGTGTTCAATTATACAACATTTTTCATTAAATCTTTCAATACTCAAACCATTTTTAGCAACTCTATTGGGTAAAGTAATGGACATAAAAGCTGGCTGAAGGTCATGGCTAAATCCTCCTGCAAGCATCCAGCTTTTATGAGAGGCAAGAAATATCAAAGGCATCAACAAGGACTGTGTGTGTGTGTGTGTGTGTGTGTGTGTGTGTGTGTGTGTGTGTGTGTGTGCCATACTAGCATATTTATTGACAGGAGTTCAGAAGATAATTAATTTGATCTTTGGAACATTTTATCTTCCCAATATTATATTAATATTTCTTTCAATGTCAGTGGGAAAAGGCGGCAGTTCCGTCTTGCAGCATCCATCTTGATACAATCAAATCTTGGATTGGCGCTCTGCAAATGGTTTGGATAATAATGTCTTCAAGCCAGGGGGGGGGGGGGGGGCCTAATACGTTTTCAGAGAGTGCTAGGACAATGAGATAAGGCTAATGAAGAACGAGATTATCGCTATTATACCAGTAATCAGTGATGTTTTTCCACCAAAAACACAGTGACAACAGTAAACTATCACTAACTCTCTCCTTCTTAACAAACAGATCGCAATTTATTTTCAATATAACAGGAAATTCTGAATGAACACAACATTCATTATAGCAAATCACTCTGCTAAACATATTTACAGTACAGCCCCTGGGAAGACAGCCCTGCACTCATTCTCAACGATAGTTCCCCAGGACAAATTCAACATGTCTGCCTGTCTGTCTTTCAGACTTAATGTCAATTTCATCAACATTAAATTGTTGATTTGTATTTATGCAAATATAGCAGTCTTTAACCCCGGGGTTAGAAACAATTTGGATGGTGACAATAATAGTGTCCAATCTGAATTGACACTAGCAGCTCCCAGCAATGCTTATTTAGGCAGAAACTGTCATCGCAGAGATGGATTCCGCTCACTTCAAGGTGGATGCATCTGACTGCGCAATTTCCATTCAGATATTACTCAAATGGAACTAATACCTTGGGATAGAATGAATCAACCACTCAGATCATATTTGACACTGACATATGGTGGCGGTTAGGAAAGTTGGAAAAAATATCTACAAGATGAGGGAATATTTAAAAATGGGTTTACGCACAATTTCAGATGGTTAATCATCTCGTTTCCAGATCGACAGGAGCCAATCAGGAGCTTTTATGAATAATGAATTAGTTTTTTGGGCCAGTACAGTTCCCTAATAGGTGGAATGTGCTATACACCTGTGAGGAGGTGTTTAGTTCACTGCTGGATTTTATTCGGCATATAGCCTGTTTTCTTTTCTTTCTGTTGGGCAGATTTCCTCGGTGGCCATAAGCAAGTAAACTATGGAAGACCTTGGCATTTTGAAAATGTTAATGATAGCTGTGTATGTGCCATGATGCACCCTTGCCTCACTCATTCAGCACAATAATGACTGTGCTAATGTAGCCTCACATCTACCGTATGTGAAAATAAGGGTGCTCACTCCCAGTAAATGTGTAGGAATATACGCTTTATAGTTTTGAAATGAAACACAGTGCCATATAGCCACTGTTAATGGATGTCAACTACAGTACACCACTGTTCACTGCTGCTCAGTAAACACTAGCAATACTGTATAGTATGAATCAGGAACCTAGTAAGAACTCAACCCCCCCATTTGCTTCGAAAACAGCTTCAATCTTCCTTGAAATGTCATCCTAAAAGTCCTGAACTATGTGAAGTGGGACAGTGGACCTTTCGTCAAGAAGGAAAACCTCCAGTTCTCTGAGGGATGAAAGAGGTGGGAATCTACTTCCCATAAAGGTTCAGTGATCTTTTAGATCAGATCATTGGAGAGGCTGCGCGCTGTAACAGAGAAAACACCAAATGCCTTCTAACTTATGAATGGAATGTGGTTTGCAAATTCACAATAGGGGGGCGTACTTGGGTAGTGCAGCAGTAGATTCCCCTGCCTACCAACATGAGGGTTGCAGGTTCGAGCCCACTGTTGCCTCCAGCTTGGCCGGGTGTCCATCCGTACAGGCACAATTGGCCGTGTCTTCAGATGGGAAGCTGGATTAATGGTATGTGTCCTGGTTGTTGCACAAGTGCAGGGGCGGCGAGTGCTGTAGGCTAGAGAAGGCTAAGCCTTCCCAAAACAATACTAGCCTTCCTGAATGTATTGCCGGTTATTGTGCAAATATGATATTGTTTGTGTGATTATTAATCCCTGCCTGCCTCCTGGCAATGCGCAACCTGTGCGCAGCATTAGGATGATTGAAGGGTGCGACGTGCCTTGTCATATTCACGTAGCCTATCAAATCCTGATCTGTGCGCGCAAAGCATCATTGACAGTGAGCATCATTAACACAACAACATACCACCATTAGCCTGCTAGCAAGCACAGCAGCCCACAGCAGAGCACCAGTTGGGAAATTAGGAGCTAACGTTAGCTACGTGTCGTCTGTGTTTTCAACACAGTCAATGGAAATCGCAAAAAGTGTGGATGCAGTGTTCAAGTGTGATTACAAAGGTGCAGAGAGCCTGATCAGCCAATATTCAGGCCTGCTCTCAATCAGTCCCAAACTTGCACTGATGAGATGACCATGGTGACATCAAACATCCCAAGCGTATCCATAGAGAACATCAAAACCGAATTTCTCGACACTATCCAAACTATGAGAAACTTTTCTGTTTGGCTCTCTCTTCCCCGTTGGCACGGCAACATGTGAGCAATGGTTCTCAGCAGACTGTCAACACAGCCTGCTTCACGATTGAGATCGACCTGACAGAACACGTTTAACAAGTGTGATCATTGGTCACACCTTTGCATTATTGTGTGCGGTCAGTGCATAGAATTGCTGTTATGAACATAATAATGTCCTCCGTGGTCATTAAAACAAGTGAGACAGTTGGTCAAATACAGTACTTGCCTCATAATAGCCTTCCCAAACCTCAGCCCCACCCGCCGCCTATATGCACAAGTGCCTCCTCTGGTCGGTCGGGGCGCCTGTTCAGGGGCAGGGGAACGAGGGGGAATAGCCGGATCCTCCCACATACTACGTCCTGCCGGTGAAACTGTCAGGTGAAAAGAATCAGCTGGTGACTGCACATGTATCAGAGGAAGCATGTGCTAGTCTACAACTCTCCCCAGATCGGCAGAGGGGGTGGAGCAACGACTGGGATACTCTAGCAGCGAATTGGCCAAGAACAATTGGGGAGAAAACGGGGAGGGGGGGGATGATCTGAAAAAACTTTATAAAAAAAAAGAACAATAGACCACCCAATCACCAGAATAAAACTGCATTTTACATGTCTGCAAAGTAAATCATGGGCTCTGTAGAACAGTGGTTCCCAACCACCGGGTCCGGTGCCGGTACCAGGCCGCAACGCATTTGGTACTGGGCCGCGAGCAAAAACATTTTTTTTTTACAAACTACAAACATAAATAAACGTCAACTTGAAGCTATGTTTTTTTTGTATTATTATTAAAATTGACAACCGGTCCGCAACTATTTTTTCCATCTATCTACCGGTCCTTGGCACAAAAAAGTTTGGGAACCCCTGCTGTAGAATACCGCTAGCAACGTAAATTTGAAACTTAATGTGTGCATTGCATTTCTCAAATGTGGCATTTTACATATCTGCAAACCTACAATCTCAACATACATTTTAAATAAAACAGCTGTTAATTTGAAAACCTCGCTGCCTTTCCAATGTTAAATGCAAACAAAACAACTTTAATAACTTCAGTTATGTTTATGCAAGTAAGACAGCTTGGTTAAAGTTAGGATTCAAAACAAAACAAAAAAATGTAAACTTTGGAAACGCT